>NW_027133125.1:2431252-3646879 GCF_026122565.2 Emydura macquarii macquarii | reverse complement strand
GCAGAAAGTGAGAAGATGATGTTATTTGTTCATGAATATTTAGTTGCCACACTCAGTATTAGTAGGACTAATTTCTTATTATGCTTTTTATACATGAACAAGTGAAATCCGCTCGTCGTGTGTTTTTAGTGTAATTGAAGCTGCAACTATTATTATTTACATTCCGCACAGTAACCCTTGGAACCACATATTAACAATTATTTCCCCCTCTCTTTGCCTACCAAGAAGGGTGGTTCCTCCTTTGTTCTCAGAAACCGTTCTAGGATTGCAGCTTTTTGAAAAACACTTCCTGAGATGAATAAATAATGCTAAACCTGGAAAAATCTAGAAACGTTACCTGGGCATCTAGGGGAAAGATCTCTGGGGGAGGATATGATACAAAGTAAAATCCCAGTACACAAATCATTCAACCAAGTTTACTACAAGGCGGCCCTTATGGCCAGTGGCACTTATTCCTTCTGCTCCCAGAAATCAGGACGGTACCTATGGGATTGTTTCACAGGCTGGAGGTGGCGAGTCTAAGGTCATTGCAATGGCGGCTTGTTTCTATGTTACAGTATATAGGACAGGATGCAGCTCATGGTTTAATACGTCACACGCCTCCTATAATGGTAGTGGTTTTCACCTGCAGATAAGAAAACAGAAAGGAGAGATAAGTAAAGTCAATTTGGCTCCGACATGGGCCAAATGCTGCCCAGGTTGGCAGTGGCAAAAATTAAATTGCACCATCTGAGTATTTTAATTATGCGGTGGGCAGGTGTCCACACCGTAAAGACCTCTAGCCAGCGGCTGTTAAATAGCCCCTTTGCTGGAAGTGCCCCTGAGAGATGAAGGATTTCGTGGGACATGGCGACTCAATGACTAGCAAAGGCAATCAAAACATCTCCTTGTTCAGTGCCCAGGCTGCACGCTGTTCTGTGCGTAATCAGGCTGTCTCCAGATGGTCCAGATAGCACCGTTCTCTATCCAGTCTGCTGATTAGAAATTGGCAGCTGGGAGCTGAGATTCTGTGGTGGTGAATTTTTTTCCCCCAGGCTCCCCGCCTCATACTGAACGGCTAGAATAAAAGAATGAAACGTTATAACACATCGGTGGCCGCCCACGACTTTGTGCTTGTCGCAGCACTGCAGACCCTGGTCACTGCAAATTTCATAGGGGCAGCAGGAATAGAATCTCAGATCCACTAAAAGCACAGACCCTTATCACTCAAGCTAGAAGATAGTCTCTCACAACTATTAGCAGTACGGGGCCTATGACAGTCAGATCAGCAGTTCTGATTCCTTCCAGCAGAGGGTGTACAAATACACAGTAGCCAGTCATTATCATATTAAATCCTATATAAGCTTTTACCTCCTTTCCTGCTTCTCCTCCTCCTGTATCTCCTTCCTCCTTGCTTCCTGCCCCTGGCATGTCCTCTAAAACGGTTGCATCTCCTGCTGCGATGCCTGTGGTATCGCCGGTATCTCACCATCTTCTTTTTTCAAGATCCCTGCAGCTGGATCACCGCCTCTTGATGGAGCCAATTGCCTGTCTTGGTTGAAGGTGTTGGCCTGCTTCAGGTGGTGAGCTGAAGCAAATCTGGCCTGTATCTTAAGAGGCCAACAATTATGACATACGAGGCTTAGCTTCTGTTTGTGATCCATACATCATAATGGGTTGGCTATATATGGAAATAACCCTGTACAGCCACTGGCTTTTCCACTGCCATAGAAACTGCTTTGCCCCACTGGAGAGGGAGGAAGAAAACACACGGAAACCAAGCCCTGGTATCTCCAGCCCATAGGGAAGCACAATACTTATAGGGCCATACATGCAGTGCCTCTCCTCCTAGTCAGCTCTTCTTCGGTGGGAGACTGAAAGGAAAAGTCATCACAAAAGGAAAGGGGAAGCAGCACGACTGACAACAGGCGTGAGTATCGAGGCGTGAAAACGAGGAGGTGTAGGTTTCTAACTAATTAATTGGTAACCGTGTCTCCCCATCAAAGCAAGCCGTCTGCCGAGTAGCCATTCAGCTTGAAGAAGATCAGGTACCAACCCCCCACCCTCAAAAAAACCCCCAAAGAAATCAATAAAAACCAAACTCCCGACTGTTCAGTGCATTGGTCTCTTGGCGGTTCAGGCTCCAGGGCCCATGTGCACACTGTGAAAACAATTACCCGGGGAGTTGTTATGACATCACATAGGGAGATGAAACTGGCCACAGGAGCACCAAGTCCTACCGCCCCCTAAGTCTTGAAGAGGCCCCGAAGTCTACGGGGCCGGCATGGAAATTAAAGTGACCACATCAGGGTCACACCGTGGCACACTAATGATGTTCTCTACGGCCTCCCTTAGTGAACTTGGGAGATGAGACATTTTCTGATTTCCTCCCACCGCAAGCTTCACTAGGAGGTGTCGTTTCCAGTCGGGCTCTGACACCACCAAAAGGTTTGGCTGTTTGGGCAGAACCATTGGGAAAAAATCGGCCTATTGAACTGAGCGATTCAGATCACTCCAGAATGCAGTTGGAGGCTGGATCTTTTGTGTCCAATCTCCTGGGCTTCCTTCTGTCTGACTGAAAGTTTTGTCTCCCACAGGCGCCACTCTCAGCTGATCAATCATTTGGATTGCACTGGGTAGTCATTTACTCCACAAATAGCCGTATTGATTAGGCTGATTGAAAAACAAATTCATCAGGAAAGTTGAGAGAGAGAGAGGCAAATCCCAGAATAGCCAAGAGCCCCACGATTAGGGCGCTTATGTGAGAGACCCAGATTCATGTTCTGCTCTAAAGCAAGGACTTGAACCTGGATCTCCCCCATTCTAGGTGAGTGCCATAAGCACTGGGATACTGGCTATTCTGGAGTCTCCAGCATCTGTCTTTTCACACACAGAAAAGTCAAACGTTGTCTTGTCATTCTGCATTGGAAAGAAATTTTGAAACCTTGATCTCTTTCGCCAAATGGAATTGCTGTTTTCCAGCCAGCCCTAATATTGATTTCTGTGACACCTTTTTGTGAATTGAGGCACCTGTGAAGGGAAGTAGGATCTGGCCCTTAAAAACTAAACACCCAGAAAGTTAATTCTATCATTTTCAATCCTGGATTGAATTTCATATTAAGTTTGTATTAGGCAGTCACAATTACTGTGACAAAGGACTATGTCACCTCATAGATACTGCAATGATGACTGATTTAGTAATGAAGATAGATAAACAGGGACTTTATTTGTGTCTGGTGATGAGAACATAATTCTCACTCACTGAATAGCTATTTTACAAAGAATAGATCAAACACGTACTACAATTGTTACAGATATATTTTTTCATTAGTTCTGTCATTAAGACCATAGTGTGTTCCTCATAAGGAATACATGTTCTACTGGTGTGAAAGGATGTTGTGATCCCTCCGGTACATTTTCATAATGTTTTACACACACGTTCTCCTCATCTTCTTCTGTATGGGAAAGCCACAACTGGAAAAACCATGTAGTTACCGCATTTGGCCCAGTTCGGCATGAGGGTTGATTTGTTTTCTCACAATCATGTCTATAATACACATAGATTCAAAGGCCAGAAGGGAGCACTGTGATTATCTAATCTGATGGTAGAATTTCCCCAAAATTATTCGCAGGGCAGATCTTTTAGAAAAACGGTCAATCTTGATATAAAAATGATCAGTGATGAGGCAATCCACCATTACTCTTGGTAAATTGTTCAAATGGTGAATTACACTCACCATTACACATTGATACCTTATTTCCAGTCTGAATTTGTTGAGCTTCAATGTCCATAGACAGCTCTACGTCCTATGACAGAAAGTTGGAATTTGACCCACACAGCTGAGTTTAACACAACACCCCTTACACACAGAAAAAGTCCTACTAGTCCGCCAACAATCAGTCCAACCACCTATTCCAGGGGTGTGGATGAATGAATTAGGCAAAACCGTTCATGTTGATGATCATTGTGGTTCCCTCGGGCATTACCATCTATGAATCGAGAGTGCCTGCCTGCTTCCAAAGTCAAACCATTGAACGGGTGGAAGTTGCTGGACAAGCACTGAAAGGTGGAGTTGGTTGCCATATGAAACCAGCTCCAGTGAGCAGTTGACTCTTCAGAGAGATCATTTTCTTCATCTGGATTAGGTAGTACAAATCTGAGAGACTGAATGTGAAGAGAGAACACAAAAAAGATGCTAAAGATTGCATGGCACATGATGGTATCCTGTTCTAGAAAACCTGGTTCATAAAGTACATTTAAAAGATCTCCTTACCTCTTGCACAGTTATTAAACTGCTAATAGTGGAAAATTTATCAGCATTAACAGCGTCTTCTCTCACTTACATTCTCGTAAACCTAGTTACTTCATTGCCAACAGTGATGGTCCAGTACACACCAGTTCAAATAGCAATGCTAGGGGAAGTTCCCCTTTGAATTCAGAGAGGACGAATTCTTTTAAATTGCTTATTTCATGTGTGTCAATTTTTTCTATGCATCTGAAACTTTCTTGTATTTTACTGTTAATAATGGTGTCCTTGAGGAAGATGACTTGGATAGTAATTTTTAAAAATTATTCTCAAAAAACAGTAACCTGGGCTAAATCCAGGACAGAGATGTCCATTTCTGTAGGAAGAAAACAGTTTCTCACTTACTCCATCACTTACCAGTGTGTCTAGGTGGCCGGGACTTTGTGCAGAGTAAATAGGCAACATTCTGAACAGGGAGCCCAGGGTGTTTTTCTGTAGCTGTTTTGCACACACATACATACACAGGAAAATGTCTGTAGGATTGTGAAGGAGTGTACTAACCCGTCAAGAGACAACCAAGAACTCACAACCAAAACAGTCTGGGATCAATTAAGAAGGTTCCCGCCCCTTTCCAGAGGGCTGGCTTATTTAGACAGGAACAGGAAGCTGCACTGGGGAGTTACAAGGGTTGGTAATCTCTCTCTGGCTCCTGAAGATTAGTGTGATCAGACACAGAGACTTTTTGGGCTTTGAGTTTGGGAGCTCTGAACTGAAGTGAGCGCCTTTGTACTGTTATTCCAAGTGCTCCTTCCATGCAGTTTTGCATACTTGTTTTGATTAATTTGTTTTGGCTTCTCATTGCCCCAATCTGTGAAAGTAAATGTATCGACGTCTAATGGGGGAAAGTGAGGCAGGGTGGACATCAGGCCACAAGGGGGCATGCCAGGATGGCCCGCGCTGTTGCAAGGATGTGATGACGCACCACACAAGAGCTGCATTTTACAACTTTACTGGCAGGTTGGTGGCATTTCTCCTACAGCGGGAGGGCTCCTGGGACTTGCAGAGTCACCTGTTGGCTTGCTTGTTTCTTTGGTGTCTTATGTGATGGTTGTTGCTGGTTTTCACGCTCGAGAAGCAGGTGGCTTATGGAATGCTGATGAGATGCACATTCCAAGAAAGGCCCATGGACAGCCCTCACAGATCATTTCCTGTAGTAGTAGGTGGTCATAACACGCACGTACCCTGCCACACAAAGAGGGAACATGACACTCGCTGCAATTCCCACCAGCCAAAGAATGTATAACCACAAACAACACAATTCTTGTGTGAAAATAAAGAGATTGCTAATGAGCGCACAAGAAATTAAACAACGCAGATAGAAATGTATCTATCTAATGTGCTGCAGACTGACCAATTAACTTCTGATTAGCATATAATTCTCTTTACCACACCCTCATGCCCTCTCTTTCATATCAAGTAGCTACAAAGAACGAATTAAGTAAGCAACTGGTTTGGTTTTTACCCCTCCTCTTTTTCATCGGTACTGTTCTACAGCTGCACCGCCTCCTATTCCTCCTTCTCCTTCTGATGGCACGCCTCCCACGTCTGGGTCTGCGGCGGTGCTGGCCGGGGCATCTCGCCATCTCTGCTTCCGCTCAGTTGGCTGAAGGCTCCAGGAGGAGAGATTTCATTTCTTGGATGAGCCAAGCCAACCTGTCTGCTCCGATGGTGTATGAGCTTGTGAGGTGGACCCTCCTGGACTCATGCAATTAAAGGCACTGGCTACTGTGATGTCATAGAAGGTCCGCCTCCTGCGATGACACGCACTGGCAACAGCTGATGAATGTTCTTGGGAAACTTTTATCAACTAAACCAACTATCATGAACTTTATGGTCTTTATCATGAACTTTATCATGGAACATATGGTTACGAAATGGATTTCTTTTGCTGTGGATTCTAAATGAAGTTCATTTGTACGTTCAATTCTCAGTTATTAGACTAGCCAGACCCTGGGATAGGTATAATCGAGCTTGCTCAGCCTTCTCCTGTTTGTACCTTTTGCTAATATTTTCTGACGTCTTTAACTAAATCCCTTTTTGTCTCTGGGAAGTCCTAAAATATGAAAGGAGCTGTCCCTAGCTAGTGAATGTGAGACAGCTCCAGCCCTCCTCTGAAATATCTAGCTTTAGTTTCCTCAGTGATGCCAGGGTAAAATACAAGTTCGGGTTTGGGGGGAAATGCACCGCTTTGTATCTGAATCGATTTTTATACGTGTGGGTAAAGAGTAAATCTGAGCTATTTTTTTCTGAGGGCCTAACTACGGATTTAGAAATGGCACCAGGTAACATTTCTAGTGAACATAAGAACCTAAGAATGGCCATTCTGGTTCAGACCAATGGTCCATCTAGCCCAATATCCTGTCTTCCGACGGTGGCCAGTGCCAGGGGCTCCAGAGCGTAGCGTTTCAAATCTTGATCACGGGTCACTGAGAAGGATGGGTGAATGTATTTTTGCTAATGGCAGATCAAGAGGAAGATCATCAATTTGAACGTGTAACTTGAAGCTGACGTTAGATTCACAGTTCCCCACTAGGAACGGGCGTGAGGAGGGAAATAAAAACAAAGGGTGACGACAGAGGTAAAAATCGTGTTGAAAAAACGTGGAAAACTGGAGTTGTGTGCACGATGCCGTAAAAGCCAAGAACAAAAGGGCTGTGGAGCAGAGAGGAAAGATTGTCTGGTGGAAAGGGCGTGCATGATCATGCCTCTGCTACAGACTTCGTGTGTGACCTTGGGGCAAATCACATAGTCCATCGGTGCCCCCCTGCTCCCTCTATGAATGGGAATAATAATGCTTGCTTTGTGCGTCGTTTCTGTTGGTGCTGTAAGCTCTTTGGGACAGCTTTACACACATGCAAACTGGGATGTTCTAGCCTGTAAGTACCCCACAACTAACCCAGCAACCACAGGGTTAATACGGGCACTGCTGATGGGCAGCTCACAGCAACTGGGAAGATAAAAGGGCTGGGATAAAAGAGGGGCAGGGTGGCTACCAGAGGAGTGAGCAGGCTTGGAGAAAGGGGCTCCTGCCCGCAAGCTACGAAAGAGCCACCCGGAGGCCGCAGCCCAGAAGGGGACGATCTGACTGACAGGCTGAAGAGCCGGCAGAGACCCAGGGGAAGGTAGGAAAGAGCTCAGAGCACTTCCAGAGTCAAGGGACCCTGATCCTGCTTTTCTAGCGTAAGGGCTGGAACCCAGTGGAGTGGGCGGACCTGGGTGTCCCTAATAAACCTTGCTGGACTTGGGAGTGAAGGAAAAGGCTTTCAGGCTGCTCGGCTCCAGGAATAGACCGACAGCTCTCCTAGGCGACATGAGCCGCGCTCAACCTGACACAGGGGAACTCAGCTAATGGTTTGCATCCATGTGTCTGTACATCCTGCTGGAATACAATGGAGCCGTTCTTAACAGAACCCCAGGTAGACTGGTGTTTCCTGCAGAGCGGGCTGCATACTGGTGAGCCCGAAGGACCAGCGAAGGGTCTTGGATAGAGGGGGGGTAAAAAATATTTGGGAGGCCTTTAGCGACACATGGTGGGGCTTGGAGGAAGGCGCGGTTGGCTTCATTCTCCTGAGAGCAGGCGCAGCGTTGAAGAGCTGGGCAAATGGTTCCTGGAGAATTAGCCCTGGAATGAAAGGGTCAGAAGTGCGACGTACGTCAGTCCACCGGTCACCACCCTCCCATCTCTGTCTTCCTCTCTCCCAGCACAAGGACTGTGACAGTAGAAGTCAGTCAAGCCAGCGCTCACCTACCGCTTCTTCCGCTCCACTGCTCCTCTCATGCAGCGTGTAGACAACGTTTGGATAACTGCGGTTCATACATTTATAAGGCTCCGTTCTCAGGGCATCTAAGCATCGTACCGTAAGGGGCTGTCTACCCTGCACCTGGGAGATGTGATTCCCCGCTCCGTAGACATAAACACCCCAGCTTTGCTCCAGCTAGCGCACTAAAAGGAGCAGTGGGTCCATGCCAGCATGGCTGGCAGCTGAGACTGGCAAGCCGAGTATGTACGTGCGATCCTGGACGGTATTGTACTTGGCAGCTAATCCGTCCCACCGCCCATTCGGCCATGGCCACCGGCCCGTTTTTAGGACACGAGCGTAAGCTGTGTTAGCACGTTTACGCCCACCCGAGCTGGGAATTACACCGCCCCGTGCAGCGTAGACACGCCCGAAAACAAAAGCAAAAAACGCTAAAGGGCCAACCTGCCCAAATATGCAACCGCCTGAGAGCACAGTGTGTGACACGGGGTGAGCCCCCTTTCACCCAGGCAAACCGCCTCACCGGAATACCCATGCCCAACGGGCAGAGAGAGAGGCATGACCAGTGTCCCGCCCCGCCGATACCGGTGCTATGGGGAGCGCATGACAAGGGTGCAGGGGTTGGTGACGCACAACGCAATTTGTCAACAGTGCCCCCAGCGCCATGCCAGCTCCTGCTGACCTTGTAGGCAGAATAGTTCTAGGAACCGCTGTGGGTGGCTGGCCGGCCTCCTGCATGCAGCGCGGGCTTCAAAAGCACCACCACGGCCCTAAATGTCATCCTCCCTTTTGCCAGTATTCGCCACCTGCTTCCGGGAAACAAGTGGGTGTTCTTTGGAGCGGAGCCTGTCCTTTACTTCCCTTTAGCTTTTCTAATGTCTCTCAGATGATTATTCCTGTTTACCTTTTGATAACACTGAGTTTTCTGCACAGCTTCCTTGTGTTCTCCCCTCCCCCTCACTTAATCTTATGGCAATGATACTGGCCTTCAGCAGGAATACAGCATCTGCTGTCCTGGCATTTCACAGAGCTCAGTATATAAACACTTCTTTAATAACATTCAACACTTAACCTATCCAAAGCATTGCACAAAAATCCTCTCTGCCTCCTTGTAAGGCAGTTAGGATGAAGAATTGTTGTCCATATTTACTCAGAAGCATAGAAAGGTAGGGCTGGAAGGGACCTTGAGAAGTCAGAACGTCCAGCCCCCTGCACTGAGGCAGGACCAAGTGTTTCTAGACCATCCCTGACAGGTGTTCGTCCAACCTGTTCTTAAAAACCTCCAATGATGGGGATTCCACAATCTCTGTTGGGAGCCAGTTCCAGAGCTTACTACCCTTCTGGTGAACAATTTTTTCCTAATACGTAACCTAATTCTTCCATGCTATAGATTAAGCCCATTACGGCTTGTCCAACTTTCAGTGAACATGGAGAACAATTGCTCACCATCCTCTTTATAATAGCTCCTTCCAGCCCAAAGGATTCCAAAGTGCTTTATGAATTTGCTACCCTATGAATATTCAGACTACCATGAAAATGCAGCTACCTTGCGATGGGACACAGCTAGGCCATGGGGTTGTAGTGTGCTTTGGCTGAGATGGGCTTCAACAGGAAAAATCAGCACATCGTTTCAATATCTATGCACAACATAACCACTTATGAATTTGAGCTCGATAAAATATGCTCTAGTGGGTGCCAGGTATCACTCCACATACAATTAACGTGGTATTTAAGTTTGTAAAACAGTTTGTAATCCCCTGTTTTCACAAGCTCATAACTTTCTGAGACATTCAGCTTGCGCCCTGAAACTATGTTTGCTCTCTCTCGCAAAGATGATTAATTCTGAAAAGTTTAAGCTAAATCGCTTCAGCTTTTTTTAATTGCGTCAGAGAAACAATACACCGTTACAAAAATAATTCTACTCACCCTTTTTTTAGACAGAGATACAAGAAAAATGCAACACGTTTGGAACTTGAAATTTGGTCATGACATAGACATAGACATGGACTTCTGGGGGAACAGTGACGCTCCTTTGTTTGGAAAAGAATTGATCTTCATATAGCAAAGTTATGAGCATTTGAAAATTGCATATTAAGCACGCACTTAAGATTTTTTCCATTAGGGTCTCACTTAAAGGGAGTTGCGGAGCATATGTATGTTATATAGGAGCACACTTTTCATTGGTTTGCCAACCTGAAGAATCCAACACCTTTAAATGACTGTGCTGAGTTTCTTTAGACTTGGTTTGCTCGCGGCTCTCATTCGGACTTAAAACCAAAGCCAAACTTGACAAAACTCAGTGTGGCTATAAAGCAGTTTCCAAATTGTGAATGAACTTTCAATTCTTTTCCTTAGCCATAAATGGAGAGGTGTGCTGTGCAGATTTTTAATATTTATAGCTTTCACAATACTGCCCCGATGGTCAGCTTCATTTTTAAATTTTAAATCAATTTTAAATCTACAATTGAGTACTGATCTGGTCGTTTTAAAGTGGCTCACATTTTACATTCAGTAAATGCATCCTGAACTGGGACAAACTGAATTTGGCTCATCCTGAAACCTGTCTTTCTTTGCCTTTCAGCTGCCTCTTAAATTGTACCTTCCTTCCCCCCCACGGGAAGCCTATATCTACACGTGGTGTGGAGTGTAGACACCACACCTCATACATGTGTTAAAGAAAAAGCAGTAAATAGATGCAGGGCATAAACAGAGTTCTTTCTGTCTCTAAGTTTTCTGTACACTAATACAGACTGACTTGAATTTGTTTATGGTGAGGGATCAGAATGGATCACCCACAAAGTCCTTTTTCACGGGTTGCATTTGCTCAGTCCCCCCTCATTAAAGTTAATCTGAAAGTAAACTCATTTTTAAAAAGGAAAAGAAAAAAAAAAAGCACCACACACTTAGATAATTTCCATTCAAACCCAGGGCGGTGCCTTCACCCACCAGTCATACTCTGAGGCAGGAGGCAGTGGGGAAATTTCATGCACTTGTTTGATCTGGTGCATGACCAATTATCCATAACCTGACAAGGCCCTGGAACAGGCAGAGCCCATGTCTAAATCACGTGCACCTCCATCAGCTGGACAATAGGAGCCACTGTTGTGGGCGGCAGGGCTGGAATGGAAGAGCATTTAAAGTTGTGCTAGCAAGATGGAGTGAATATCTTCATGGCCGGGGGGGTCATCTGGCAGGGGACACCATAAAGGGGGGCAGAGTTGTCTCCCTCCCACTCTACGAGACATTTCAACATTAGTTAGCCAAGCAGCAAGTTCCTTTCTATGACGGCGAAGAAAGAAATCGATTGTGTTTTTAGATGTTTCTTGGAGCCCACAAAAGATGCATTGTTTCCAAATGAGTTGAGGGGGCTGAGCAGTTTGGGGGAAGGGTTGAACTTACGCCATCATTTTGTCTAATTATCCCTGATGTTATTGCTGTTGTCATGTGGGTTACTACAAAAGGCAGCGCCCAGCTTGCAGCCCTAAGAGCAAAGACTAAACTGTGACGCGAACAAGGTCCCAAGGTTTGGTTTGGTTCCTCCCAGTCCCCTGGTTCCTCCTGAATACACATACAGTGCACACCTGCAGGATCAGAGAAGACGCTTAGGAATAACCAGGGGGACAGAAATCTCCCAAAGTCCATGATCAGCTTCCACTTGTACCATTCCCAAGGTGGCAAACCTGCTGGGTGCACTGCAGGAGTGCAGAGCTTGCCCTCTGATAGGCAACCCTGATCTCCGGGGCTGATGCATCAGTTTAGCTTGGGTGGTGCATCTGCAACATGCAGACCCAGAACTGAGATCTGCATCACTGATTAAAACTCTCCCTCCCTTGAATTCTGACCTGGTTCCAAATCCAGAGACCGACTCCGCTGTCAGCCCATCTCTCTCTGCTGCACTTGCAAGGGTTTTGTTTCTTTAATTTCAGGAGAATGTTAAGGCTTGTGACACGTGGCTGATTGCTTGACCTCCCTCTCTGTTGACGTACACCAAACAAGCTCAGGATGGACTGCCTCTTCCCAGTTTGCATGGAGGGACCCGCTATGTGGGTTGTTAAGTTCAGACTCTCTGGCACAGTTTATCCTGGGCCTCTTTGCTGAGATTGCCAACAAGAAGGTCAGTTGGGATGGCTGCTTTTCTGTTGTGGACGCTGTCCACAAGGAAGAGGAGTAAGACTTCAAAGACATCCGCTCAATGGCCCTGCACCTTGGTTTTATGCCAGTTGAAGCAAAATAAACCTGATCTGAACTGGCTCCTTTACTGTCCAAGCCAAGTCAAGCACTATCATGGTTAATAACCAGGAATGAGCAAACCTGTGTCAGATAAAATAATGGGCCTAAAACTTCACCGGAGGTTCAAGACCCTTTAGCCAACTCTTCTTTACTTGTTTTTATTTTAATGCCTACAGTGTATGCTTCCTGGTTTCATCCAAGCCTGTAGCACTCAACCGATGCCCACACTTAGGACAGAAAAACCAATCCCTCTTCTACGCTTGCCAGACATTCTCATCCTTGGAGTGCAAGGTGCACAGGTAGTGAATTGCTGGAACTGCAGGGGCCTTGGAAAGAGGGAAGATTTCCAAATTCCCACAGTCTGGGCAGGTTTTACAGCTCCTTCTTTAGTCTGTGCATATCTGCAAAAACATACCTGGCAAATCATCTGGGCAGGGAGATTTAGAATTTGCTAATGAGGGAGCAAAAGCAGTTCAATTCTATATAGGTCCTTATAGCACACTCATCACCGTAGCATCCGAGTGCTTCAAGTCATCCATCAAGCGATGTGATAATGCATCTGTCATGTGTTTGTTCTCTCATCCTCTCCACAGGGGGCGAAGTGTGTGGTGTGGAGTGTTTTGGTTTTGAATTATTTTATAATGACCGGTGCCCAGGAAAGCTCCGTCTCCCACACAGATGAACTTTACGCTTATTGTGGAGAGCTCCATTGGGCCAGAGAAGCACGGTTAGTCATCAACCACAGTCTTCATCCGAGAACAGGTCTCCAGCATGTCTTTCCCCCCCAGTACCAGCTATTCAGGCCACTCAGTCATGTTGGGAAAACTTGGGAGAAAAGGTGAATCTCGCAACATGGCTTGAAGGTCATCTGACTTGGTTTGCTGTCACGCTACGTCTCACATTTGATGCCCTTCAAGCCAGTCTGCAAGATTCCCCTTTTCTCCCACGCTTTCCCAGGTTGAATGGATGCCATAAATATCGTGGGTTGGTGTGGGGGGAGACATGCTAGAAGTCTAATAATGACTGCACTGATGCTAGGGGAAGGTTTAATTGCAAGTCTGATTGAAAAATTAGTAATCGTGCAAACAAGAGATTAAAGAAAATAAACAGGAATGTCTTCTTCTTTGTAAACTTGGAGACGCTTTGGGTTTGTGGCCTGTATCAGTATCATCTGTAGAACATTTCGCAGGGATTTACTGGCCTGTAAGAGAAGGCTCTGGAAAGTATGGGCTATGAAGAGCCAAGTCCTGCTCTCACTTTCACGCATGTTCACCGCTTGAAACACAGAGGGCACACACGTGCATAACAGGGAAGTACATTAAAATGTCTCTGGTTCTGGGGCCAGCAAAGGTCCATTCTCCAAGGTGTTGGCAGGTTTAACATAAAGCTGAGCCTGCAGCCGGTGAGCTGAGTTGCCCCATTTATTACTGTGATTTGCACTGAGACAAGACAGGGTGAGGTTTTCGTGCGAATACAGAATGCTGGTATGGTTGCAGCAGTGTCTAATACCATGTGTTCACTGTCTGCATTGTAGCATTGGGTAACGCAGCTCATCAAACCAGACACTTTAGAAACTCCAATGTTTCTGAAGTCAGCTCTCCCCGTCTGCACAGTATCACCACCCGGTTTATAAGGCCAACTCTGAACCGTGCTCCTGCAGTGATATAAGGCAGCTGCATGGAGAGAGGGGTGCTGGGCTGCAGAAATGAGATCTTCACCTGCAAACTTCAGCACAGCAGAGAACGCAGCGCTGGGTTTGTACAAAACCCCTGCCTCCCCAGGGACTTCAGGTGATCGATAATATGGCTCTGGATCTCGGTAGCGGCATTGGAAAATTCATGTCAGTAAGCACCTAGGGCAAGATTAAGGTGGGGTGAAACAAACTCATCTCTAGAGCCCCAGCTCCTGTAGCCATGTGATTATATCAGAATCTCAAGATTTTTTTTTTTTTAACTACAGCCTTTTCTACAGTAGCACTTATGCCAGCAAAACTTTTGTCGCTCAGGGGTGTGGAAAAAACCCGCCGCTCGTTTAGGTGGTTTTATTATGTCGGCAGGAGAGCTTTGTCCTATCGACATAACGGGGCTACGCAAGCGCTCTTACAGCGGCTCAGCTGTACCAATACAGCTGTCACGCTGTCAGTTTTAATTGTAGACTAGCCCTAAGCTTCCAGCCTTCATGGTCGTAAAGTTGAGAGGCTGAAAATGTGAACGGCACACAACCAATACAGTGATAATGCCAGAGTCTGCAGAGAGCCTGAAATAAAAACCCAGCAAAGAGTGACCTGCCCCGTGCATCTTAATGCAGAGTTTGCTCCAAAAGCCTGTTTTGGAGCTCCAGAACGGTGTTCTGGAGGCCCCAGCAGAGGACTGTGTGTGGGAGGGGAAGAGGCTCTGAATATTTAGTGTCAGCCCCTAACCACCCCATGACACACCTATTTTTTTGTATGGGGTATGATGTTTTCTGAAAACACCCTACATTTATTTTATCTCGCAGCTCATCCCAAAACTCTTTATCAAAGGTGTTATAGTTCATGCACTGAAATCGATCCACTCCCCCACCACTAGAACAGAGCCGTCTTTTGGGCAAAGGCACCAGGATTTAAGCCGTAACAGAATCATGTATTCAACTGAATTTGCAGTGGCAGTATCAGGAGGCGGGATATAAAGGTCCCATTATATTAAGCAGCAGGAATTCGTCCCACTTCAGCAGGCAGAACATAGACCCGCCGTTGGTTCAACACACACAGTGAGCCCGGGGAATAGGAAACACAGCACTGCGTGGATCTTTCTGCTCTGGCTAGCTGCTGTCTCACTGCCTGGCACTGGTGATCAGACACAGGAGTTGAAAGCGACAAGAATCTATATAACTAGACTATGGAGGAGTGTGTTGTGACCAACACCTTCGGCTGTGTCTCCCTTGCTGTAAGCATGGCCCGATCCTTAAAGGTGCTGAGTGCCTCCTGAAAGGTGTCAACCACCCTCTACTCCAGCCAAAGGGAGTGCACCAGGATTGGGTCCTATTAGCAATAGGAATAAAATATACTGACTGATTCCATCGCTATTGTTCATTGACTTTATTAACTAGCTTCCGATGGGCTTCGTTCGGGTTTCATCACCATCGGGAAATAGTAGCAGTCATTATAACGCCGGTATAATGAACAGCGGGTGATTGACAGGGCGCTCTGCTCACACACACACAGAGGAAGGCACTGTGCCTGCCCCCAGGATTTCACACTCCCAGACCCAGACGATACAGCTCAGACACGTTTGACTCAGGGCCTGAAGTCTGTGACGCCGGGTGATGGCGTTCTCTTTTGCTACGTGCTCTGGATCCCCAGCACATTCCTGTCCTGCGGTGTGCTCTGAGGGCTGGACTCCGACTGAGCATTTCCTTGGGCGATGGACAAGGAGACCAGTGAGGACCAATCTGTGCTGAATGACAACCATGTCAGGGGACCCGGGTACGGCCTGGTTGTCCTCTCACCCAGTGAGCGTGGTAGAGGGGCAAGACCTCCAATGATGTCCTCAACCCATGCTAAAGCCTTGGGCAAGTCCACATGGTGTTTGCACCCTCCAGATATCGGAAGGTTTATCCTGACTCCTCCACTCCCGTAGTTGCTCCTTAGCTGAGCTCGGCAGAGCTACCTCTGTGCATCTTGCCTCCTAAATTCACCCCTCCTGCGACGAGGTGCCCCACACTGAACTGCTCTCTCTCCAACCCCTCTTTACTGATACCACAGACTGGCTGGAAAAAGACTGCACCCACAGACAAAGGCGCGCCTTGTGCTGGAGATGCAGCGCTCAGAGCCACAAGACCCGCATTCAGTTCCCCACTCTACCACGTACTTGGGCAGGTCACAGGTCTCCATGCCTCAGTTTCCCCCACCTTGTAAAAGGGGACTAATGACGCTTTTTTTCTAACTCACAGTGAGGGGATTGGTGTGGCTTAATTCAAAGCGAACTGAGATCCTCGCAGAGAGAGGCAAAGTGAGATTAACCTAAACCTTTTGTTTCGGTTAGCCCTTCTAACTGTAGCAGCACAGAAATGGCTCGGGGTCAGGATGACGCTTGATAGGTACCATTAGACCTCAACGCCTGGGCCTTCTGCATTGTCACATTGTTCATCCCACCTTCACCCTGCAGCTGGTGAAGGAAAACTAAGACCAGGGCCAACAATCTCTTGTGTTTCTTCCTTAGACCCAGATCCTCTGGTGATGTCCAGTGCTCTTCTTCCCTGCATTCAGTAGATCTGGTGTGTTTACCTATCCCTTTATTTGTTTTCTCCTCTGAGCTCTGGGCCGTATAGCTAGCTTCCTAGCCACAATTTGTCACTTTTCTCTATGGTAATAAACAGCATGTCTAATCCTTTTCAAAACCACAGCTCATGCAGCTCACTCTCTCCCCAGGGCAAGGAATTTTTGAATTCCACTTCCTATTATTTTGACCCTGTGCTTTTGGGTTTGGGTTCTGGAAGGCAGCTTTCAATTTCTGAGTGCAGTATCATATGTCTGCCTAATTCTTTGCCATGACAAAGACGGGTCTGGGAGCTGTAGGGGTGGGGAAGGGAAATCCCTTCAAGGGCCCGAACCCTTGTTCTCCCCCCCAAAAAACACAGCGCCCCTTTGAAAATCAGTGTGTCAGAAATGCCTCCCATGGGCAAGACTTTCTGACATGGCCAGTCAGCTCCGAGGATGTTAGTGTATTCCCTGCATCCTGGCTGAGGTCAAATGGGGATGCGCAAAAAGAAGCAGAGAGAGAAAGAGAGCGCACGTGTGAAAATTTTGGGCCTTGATTTATCTGTGCCTCAGTTTCCCCATATGTAAAATGGAAGTGAGGCAGGCCCCCAGCAGATACGTGGGAGGAGGAGGCCCAGCACGAGGGGAAACTGTAAGTCAAGGGCACCCCTTTCCCAGGTCTTGTGTAGCAGGAGGCTTTGACGATGGGGGAAGGGGTGCCCACGCTAGGTAGTGCTCTCTGCTGGTTGATCTATGAAGCAGCATCCTCCGGGAGCTCCACTCAGCCCCCTTCTTGGAGGAGACCTGGAGGCAGCAGTCATCCCATATTCCTTTCTAAGAGCCGGAGCCTGAAACAAAATGATCGGCCAGTGATATTACCCACGCCACAGTGATAACAGTTAGGGATGAGACTCAACTTGGCGCGTCTCAACCACAGGAGAGCACTTGGTTCAACAAGCACACGCAGAGCCGCTGGCAAGGCGTATTATTGTGCCCCGGATAAAGTTAGGACATTGAGCCAATGTTAGTGCTTGGGGCTGTACAAAACTCACAAAGCCTGCCCCGGGAGCTTACAATGTAGACTCCGGCAATTCAGTACCAATGTAATCTACAGTTGTAGATTTGTAGCGGAGCAGAGAAGGTCAGGGTGTTGCCTCTTTCGTGAATGTGGAGTGTAGCGGTGGGTTAACTCTGGGTGATGAAACGTTAGAGTGAAAACAAATATGGTTGTTGGAGAGCACGGGCTCGGGATATCCATTTCTAATGTCCAGGGGATAATACCATCTTAAAGATGATAGGGTGGGAAGCCAGCTAGCGGCTTAACGAGCACTTGGAAAGAAGATGGGCTGTTCAGGGACAAAGCTTCTGTTTATGCATAAGTGACTGGATAACCAGTAATTTTGGGAAGGGAGCGTTACGCACTTACAAAGAGAAATCTTCCACTGGAAGATGTTCAGTTTGTGGGCAGTTGAGATTCACAAGCTGCAATCCAGTGTTCCTCAGAGCAGAGTCACCGCTGAACGGCCCAGGGAAGGTCAACCAGAAACACCGAGGAGTCTGATTCCTGGCAGATGTGTCGCCGATGTGGGAAAGGCAAGTTGCGCACACACACACACACACACACACACACACACACACACACACACACACACAGAGCGTCACATCATAAACACACAAGCAGATCCATATCCCCCGAGACAGACACACCCAGAGATACATAAACATGTACCCACATAGTTAAAGACACAGATATCAGAAGTCAGACTGGTGGGAGAAGTAATAGTACTTAAGCTCCGCCCACACCCCCAGACTCCATCTATTTGCATATTGTTACCCAGAATGCTTTTGTGATTTCATGGCTGCCTCATGGCAGCTGTGGGCTCCAAATTCTTGACTGAAATGAAAGATCTGAGCATGTCTTTGTGGGCCCAGGGAGTGCTTTCCATAAACTCAGCAAGCCAGGATTACAGAGGACCACATTCTGAGCCTCTCTGTCTTAGTGCATGGATTCAGACCCAAAGACGTACAACAGGAGAGAGGCAGACCATTCCAGGCCGTTAACAGGCTGTTCTGCTTGTCTGAAATGTCCCTCTTCTGTCCAATTTGCCTGTGGCAAGAGAGTCTTTTTTCAACATGGCCTATTCTGCAGCCATTCAACACAGAATCATAGAAGATTAGAGTTGGAAGGGACCCCAGGAGGTATCTAGTCCAACCCCTGGCTCAAAGCAGGACTAACCTCAGCTAAATCATCCCAGCCAGGGCTTTGTCAAGCACCACCTCCCTAGGTAACCCATTGCAGTGCTTCACCACCCGCCTAGGGAAAAAGATTTTTCCTAATGTCCAACCTAGACCTCCCCCACTGCAACTTGAGACCATTGCTCCTTGTTCTGTCATCTGCCACCACTGAGAACAGCCTAGCTCCATCCTCCCTGCAACCCCCTTTCAGGTAGTTAAAGGCTGCTGTCAAATCCCCCCTCATTCTTCTCTTCTGCAGACTAAACAAGCCCAGTTCCCTCAGCCTCGCCTCATAAGTCTTGTGCTCCAGCCCCCTCATCATTTTTGTTGTCCTCCGCTGGACTATCTCCAATTTGTCCACCTCCTTCCTGTGGAGGGGGGCCCAAAACTGGACACAACTTGGGCTGGGGTCCTGTGAGAGAAGCTGGCATCTGCTCAGGACTTGACTGGGAGGATTCCAAGGGAAACGGGGTGCTGGGAGAAGTGGCATAGGTGACTCCGGAGATGATTCTCTTCCCTCCTGGTCATCACTGTGCTAGTGCACGAGGCAAGGCAGGCTGATGTTGCTGGGGGAAGAAAGTCTGTGTTTCACATGAACCATGAAATGGAGGTCCTGCCAACTCATGGTCATTAAAGTGCCCATGGTACTTACTGAAATGAAGGGACGTTTATAAACTCAGTGGCCTGGCCAGGCTCCACTATGGGCAATTACATGTTGCTGGTATAAAATTTCCCCTGCAGTTTCATTTAGATACTGCATTTTACCCCTTTCCCTTGTCTAAACAATGTGTTTGGGGTGTTGCTGTGGGCTGCTAAACAGCTCCTGAGTTTCACCCTAGCAGTGGCTGCATCTCAACAATGTGTAATATTGAGAGTTCAGCGACTCTGTTGCTGATTCACTGCAGGACCTTGGGGCGGTCATGTTGCCTTTCTGTGCCTCTATTTCCCTGTCTGTAAAATGGGGTAAATAATAACTCCTCCCTCATGATGAGGTTGAGCTAGTTAATCTTGGCAACATCCTTTGTGATCCTGCACTGAGAGTTACTACAGTAGGTGCTTGGAGGAGCAGGGCTGTAATGTATAAAGGGGCTTGGAAATCTCCTGGGATGAAAGGCACCACAGAGACATAAGATTCTCCACTCCCAATTATGTTAACCCTTGAAATCAACCGAGTTACGCTAGGATAAAAACTGGTGTCAACGAGTTAAGAGTCAGACCCATTCATTGAAATCCAGACTCCAGCTTCTGTCGCCCAGGATTTTACCCAATAATTTAATTTTATTTTATTTTATTTTATTCTGAAGATCTCTGAAGCAAAGTGCAAAGACCCTGCCTGAATCCCAGCTGCCACGGTTGTCAAGCCCCTGTTTAGATGTCCCACAGGTGAAAAGGATAGAATAAAAAGCAGGGCTAGGGACTAAAAGCCTAACCAGGACTCGGAAGAAAACCTATGGGAAAAGCGTCTGGGTAGTCAGAGGCGCTGCGGTACCCCTTAAAAGGCAGAACTCCACACGCAGGTGCTGGAAGGCTGGACCTTCGTCTGGCTGTGCTGTTTGGCTTCATGTGAGACACATTTGTTGCCTTCCTCTGCAGCGTGGGGCATGGGGCACTTGCTGGTGGATTCTCTGTATCTTGAAGTCTTTAAACCATGATTGGAGGACTTCAATAACTCAGTCAGAGGCTAGGGGTCTATTACAGGAGTGGGGGGGTGAGGTTCTGTGGCCTGCGTTGTGCAGAAGGTCAGACTAGATGATCATAATGGTCCCTTCTGACCTTACATCTATGAGTCTATTTTAGTTATAGCCTGAAGAATAAAGGCTTAGAGAAAGAGTTTTATTGTTGAAGACTCTGTTCTGTTGCTGGACCAGTTACCCAGCTCCACCAGTCGACAGCTTCTTTCCGACAGTTGCCCTGGGATTGTGCCAAGCCGGGTCAGTCAAATATAAAATGTTGCAGGCTTATGTCTTTTCCTGGGCTGTTCCAGGTCCAGGAGCAGGCAACGAGACACTTTGCTTGGAGGGGTGGGGTGAAGCCATCGCTTGCATTAAACGTCCCAGGTCTTTAGTAATGTTGAGTCTCTTAGCACAGCTTGTATGTCACTCTCAGCTCGGAGCAGCGTCGTGGGTTAAGGGAGTAACATGGGGTACACATGCCTATAAATGGAAGATGAAATTGTTACTATTGAGACTGGCGTCTGCCAAGGCAAACAAGTGCAAGGAAGCTGTGTGCAAGCGAAGGGAGTCAAGAAAAGTCTAAGTCAGCTGAACCATAACTTTACTTTAATTTTAACATCACTTAAAACTACATAAACACCGCCATCTTATTAATAACAAAGCTATCCCCGCAGTCTTAGGTTTGTCTGAGAAGCCAAGATTTTGTGTATGGCTTCTTGGGAAGAATCTTGCTGTAAATAATTGCTTTTCTGCAACAGTGTTTTGAATTTAAAAGAGTTGAAACCACTGCCCGCAGCAACTCCAGAGAAACACCAAATAGCACTCGATTTCTTTAATATGTAACTCAGAAAGATCAGGTCTCCAAGGGTGTTTGAGCGTATCACTGTTACTGTAAGAACTGTGCATGTAAAGGTGGCAGCTGCTGTATGCTCAGCGTGGCCATGAAAACCTGTTGACTAACGGAAGGTTTGCAGGGAAATCAGGGGTTATATCCCTCTACTTCCTAAGGTAGAAGGATGGTGGAATGGTTAAGGCAGTGATCTGGGTTCTGTTCTGGCTCTTCCAAAGACTTCAGTGTGATCTTAGAAAAGTCATTTAAGCCCATATTTTTTAAAATGCATGTGCACAAGTTGTATCTGCAAAACACCAAATATACACATGACATTAGGGGTTGCATGCAGAGAAATGCTTGTGTGCAAATTCCTGATGTACAAGCAATTTGTGCTCATGCAGCCCTGACTTTCACGTGTGGTTGGGTGACTTTTGCGTCCTTTGGTGTGGCACAAAAGTAAGTGTGCTTCTTTTTTTGTGCAAGCACTTGTGACAATTTTGGGCCTTGATTCATCTGCGCCTCAGTTTTCCCATAGGTAAAATGGAGAAAATCATACTTCACTCACTGGGGGCGGGGAGAATAACGGGGATGAATTAATTGTCTGTCAAGTGCTTTGCTGTCCTCGGATGGGAGGTGACAGACGGGCAAAATGTTATTACAGTTGTCTTCAGAAAGTGCTTTGGGGTCTGTAATAGTCTGGGAGCCAGGTGTAAGGAGGAGGTAGAATCCCTTCGTACCAAGCTCACTCGTTATTAGTTCAGACTTCTTGTCAAGTTAGCAGGCTCAGCAAGCAGTGGTTGACATGGAGCCCAGAAAGCAAAGATACAGTGGGCCAGATTCATCCCTGAGGAAATTCCACGGACTTCAGGGGAGTTGCACGAAGGCTTAGTCTACACTACAAAGCTCTGCCAGAACTGCTCTGTCAGCTGGGAGTGGGGAAAACTCCGAGCCAAAACCCCGAGTCGAGATACAGCCATGTCAACAGAGTGTTTGTCAGCTTAGCTAATGTCACGTGGGGAGGTGGTGCAGCAGAACTCCTGCTGTCAGTTCATGCTGCGGCCCTACTGGGAGGGCTGCTGGCGTAGTCATACCAACAGCAACGGCTCTGTAAGGAGAAGGCGGAGTGGCAGAGAGCACTTAGCCATTGGCGGCACAGGCCACGGAGGTTTGGGTGTGCACCTGCTTGCAAGAGAGACTCTCCAGGTCAAACAGGAGTGTGGTCGCGAGTACATCTGATCCTGGCTTCACCAGCCATTTTGATCTCCATGCAGGACGAAGGCTTCATATTTCTACCCAGGTGTAAACATCTTCACCCAGCATCCATACCACCTGTCTCCCGCGAACTGCCACCATCTCAGGCTCTGACCCCTTTGGAGAGCATTGTCCCCAGCTGACGGATGCAATTGTGCGGCATTCCGATATCCCAGTAAAGCACTGAGATCCCGTGGTGACGGGTGCAAATATCTCCAGCTGATGTTGATTGCAGGTGTGTTCTTACCTGGGAAGGGGTGTATTGCTGCTTTCAGCCTGGGTGCTCTGTCCTAATGACCTATTTAACCGGGGAGAGGAAACTGCACAGATGTGAGGGGGCGAGAAGTGGAACAGCCTGCAAGAGGTGGTCTCTATCTCTCCCTTCTTAGCCTCCCCAGGCACAGAGATTTAGTTTGGGAGAGTTGAACTGAGATCCTGTGCTAAGGGCCTTTGAGCTGTTCTTACACGTTCTCCTTCCCTGGGGCTTCTTTAAAGGAGACACACTTTACATTACCTCGATCTGTGCCGGTTGGGGGAAGGCAAGGCAGGACTCACCTGTAGTGCCCCATCTAGCCACAAGGAGGTGTTTACGGTGGGCCGCCCTTTTATATTACAGTGTAGACGGATGCTGTCCGTAATATGCATGGATTAGCAGGCTCACAGTTTCAATCTCTCATTCAGGAAATGGCTCTCAGAGCATCCAGATCCTGTGGTTTGGGAAGGGCTGTCAGCAGGTTTTCTCACACTGAGCCCATTAGCCTAATTCTGTACACATGTATTCCTCCTAGCTTCCTATCTGATAACCCCTGCCAGCACGTCAGTGGCTTGGACTCACGGGTGAACGAATAACTTCTGTGCTTTCAATATCCCCACTTTGTAACAACGCAAGGATCTCTGAGGCATAGGGCACTGTCTCCTGGTTTATGACTCACTCCTGGTGGGAAGAGGAGAAAGCAAGGGCGTCTGTTTGCTGTGGGAAAACTAGAGGAGTTCTTCCATAGCTGAAGCCGGCTATGCTTCTGGAAATAGTGCGCAAGGAATAAGTTGGAGGTTGGCCAAGTTGTCAGAGATCTCAATTTTGTATTTTTTTTTCCCACACCGTGCAAAGAGCCAGACCCTGAGAGGCCAGCCTGATGGTCCGAGGGATGTTCTATAAGCTTCCAGACTGGCTTTCGCCACATCCCTTTTGGAGCCCCTGTTTTTCCTCCCCTGTATAAAGCCAGGGGGCGGGGGTGGCTCTTTGAATCCTAGGACTCTGTCGCCAGCCTTCTGACTGAAGTGGACTGGCCAAGGTTCTCTCTAGAGCCCATCCATGCTGCTCTTTCACTTTAGTCTATGTGAATGGCTCAGCTCTCCAGCGCTCACCAGGTGATTACCGGAGAACAGAGCTGTGCTTTTTAAATGAAGGTAATCGGGGAGGAGATTTCTCTTCTGAGAGGAGATTGGTCTGAGGCTAACACAGGAATTATTAACAACAACACTTTCTACCTTCAATTTATTTGACAAATGCTTTTCAGTTCTACTGTAGCTAGTCTGCTGGCTGCCCTGCTGGCTAACACACTGGGGATCGAACTAGCGACCCCCAGAGCTAAAAGCATCAACTCTGACAGCTCAGCTTGAGCTAAAGAATCATAGAGTGGAAGGGACCTCAGGAGGTGTCTAGTCCAACCCCCTTCTCAAAACAGAACCAACCCCAACTAAATCATCCCAGCCAGGGCTTTGTCAAACCGGGCCTTAAAAACCTCTAAGGATGGAGATTCCACCACCTCCCTAGGTAACCCATTCCAGTGCTTCACCACCCTCCTAGGGAAAAACTTTTCCCCAATATCCAACCCAGAGCTCCCCCACGGCAACTTGAGACCACTGCTCCTTGTTCTGTCATCTGCCACCACTGAGAACAGCCTAACTTCAGGTAGTTAAAGGCTGCTATCAAATCCCCCCTGATTCTTCTCTTCTGCAGAGTAAACAAGCCCAGTTCCCTCAGCCTCTCCTCATAAGTCTTGTGCCCCAGCCCACTAATCATTTTTGTTGCCCTCCTCTGGACTCTCTCCAATTTGTCTACATCCTTTCTGTTGGGGGAGGGGTGCCAAAACTGGACACAGTACTCCAAATGTGGCCTCACCACTGCTGAATAGAGGGGAATAATCTTTTCTCTCGATCTGCTGGCAATGCAGCCCAATACACCGTTAGCCTTCTTGGCAACCAGGGCACACTGCTGACTCATATCCAGCTTCTTGTCCACTGTAACCCCCAGGTCCTTTTCTGCAGAGTTGCTTCCTAACCACAGCCCTATAACACCTCAGAGCATCTGCAGATCAGTATTGAAGGCGACCTATAAAATGTGCTCACCAGGGTTTATAATTGCATCTTTCCTCACAAAGGATCCCAAAGTACTTTAAAACTTGTATATACAGGGACCCCTTCACCTAGAACTTGAATGCAGATGCCTCTGGGGTTGAACTTGGAAACTTTAATTGCACATAGGCTGTTGAATGCCCAGGAAATGAAGAATACCACCTCCACCTGAATCCAACAAAAAACACTTGGCAATCCAATGATAAAAAGGGCTATGTAAGATCTAGGTAATATTATTATGGAGCTTTAGAGCTGCTCACCATTGCCACCCCAGAGTGTTACAGTGACAGGGGGGCCAGAACCCCACTTTTCCAGTTGCAAAAAGACCTAGGCCCCCTACCACTTGGGTTAATGGAGAATCACTGTCAGCAGTATAGTGCCTATGATACAGAGCTGAGCAGTTCTAGCCAGTAGAGGTAGTGGCATACACACACAAAGCCCAGCCGGTTCATTATTATATTACCAACTGTACCTTTGTAGTTTATATGTATAGTTACAGCTGTGTCCTTATGAAACAGTTAAAACCTGACAGACCAATAAATTACACGCACTGTATTTCCTTGGAGAAATACTCCCATGACCCCAGGTTACAAACCACAAGATAACAACCTTGAGATGAATGCTATCATGGTTTATATTTTCTATCACAGCAACATACCGGATACTTTTTTGGTATATTATCAACTCCCAGAAAAAAAACATAAAGCTAAATAAAGTCAAGGTTCACAGCTCGGACAAACCTTTCAGTAGGACTCTGAGATGCTTTTCAAGTGTTACCTACTCCTTTATTTTCCAATGTTTCATTCCAAGACAATAATTGCTCTGTACGCACACACATCAATGCAGAATTGTAAACTCTGTCCCCTAACTCGAGAACAAGGGGACACTCAATCAAATGAATGGCCTAGAAATGTAGAAAAAATACAGCTTCACATGTAGTGGAAGTGTGGAACTCACCTCTGCAGGAGGTCACTGGATCAAATAGAGGGGCTGGAATTTTTAAGAGAGGGGATAGCATTTATGACCATGATAACATTTCTAGTTATGCTAACTGGGTGACGGTAATAGTTGCCATGTTTGTAGTGTGGCCATCTGGCATTTAACGACTAGCCTGACCTTACGTATGAGCAAGTCCAGTGGCTACCTGAGATATGCTGTATGCCTCATGGGCCATCCTTCTCTTCCCCTCTGTAAGCCGGGTTGGAACTGGAAGCCCCAGTGATAAAGCGAGCTGTCTCGGGTGAATGCATCTTGCCATCTGAGAAACCACAATTAAGGAGCAGGTTAATTGCAACCCGCGTGCGATCAGGTAGCTAGCCCGGGTGGAGGGGAAAATACGAACCTGCCTACAGTTCCAACCAACTCCGGAAGAGAATTTCCTTTAGACTGGAAAGACAGGTTTTAAAATAAGAAGTGACTGGAGATAGGCACATCAATAAGTGCCAGTTTTTCAAAAATGCTGAGCAGCTCCTGAGATTGTGAAAATCCGGCTATTTATTTAGATGCCTTGGTAAGATCTGAATTACAGACATAAACTGGCAGGTTGAGAGGGAATAAAAAAATTAGACTAATTTTTTTTTAAGTGTTTCTTTCAAGACCTACAGTTTCCCCGGCCACTTGGCATCTATTCATCTGTGTGTCATGGTCCATTCCCTGGCAGAAGTAACGGGAGATTCTCCTTTCCCGTAGGTGTTAACAGTTATGTCTTGGGAGCAGGTGGATCTGAAGTCTGTCCCTGCTGTTGCAGTGAAGCTTTGAGTAGCTCTGGTGGGGAATAGAGTGACAATCATGCAGGCATGGGTGGCCACACGATTGTTCCACTGTTTAAAAAAAACTAATCAGACATCACACTGCTCCTTTAAACGGAGCTAGTTAGCTCTCTCTCTCCCCCTTTTTCCTGGATAACAACAGAGGGATATTTTCTGCTTAGTCACATTCTCGCACGCACAAAAAAGGCCAGGAAAAGAAGCCAGCTATATCACTTGGGATCCTATCCAACAGTCTCCTAGAAATATAATGCCAGCAAGAGAAAACCGCTGGGCCCCTGCCGGACTCCAACGCCTGTGTCTGAGCGAAGCGTCGGAGCCAAAGCTGATCACTGCAGGGTCGGGACATTGGATTCATCAAAGCTGTGCCCGTTGTGTGGGAAAGGCAGCCAGCACCGCTGCAGATCAGAATGGAGCATCTCTGATGCTCAGATCTTCCTCTGAGTGTACTACGAACCTGCGCTCGGTAATGCTGCCGCTGCTGCCGCTGACTTTAAACTGCCCTGCTGCTGAAGCTCTTGGAAACTATTTTGCTGGCGAACCGTTTCCCCCATAAGCTAAATCCCATGTTTCATCACGTCTTCATGCTTCCAGAATTGGAGTGCCTGGACAGGACTCACTGACCTTGCTTTTGCAACGCCTCTTTTGAGACTTTTCCAGTTAGATTAAGAGATGGGATCCGGGCTCAATTTGGAAAACAAGCCCCTGAATCCTAGCAGCATTTGGACCCAGGTCTGAGGTTTGCACCTTGGGCTGAGCGCTGCAGCCTAGCCATGTCTCATCAGACCAATTAGTCCATTCACCCCGATCATCTCCCCACAGCTCTGGCTGCTTTCTACACTCCTGTGAAAACCTCCTTAACGTACCGGGCCAGTGATGCACGCCTTGCCACACGGCTGCATGGCGAGGAATCTTCCCCTGTAGACAATCAGCTAATTAATTAGTACATGTCTGTGTGGAGCAGCTTGAGCGGGCCAAGCCTTCTATGGGGGCTAATTATCATCATCAATTGGTGCCCTGAGGCATGAGCTGTGATTACCCCTATCTTAGCAATTATACGGTAACTGCTGTGCACACGTCCTTATTGGTCATAAAATTACCAAGGCTCCTTTTAAAGGCCATCGGAGAATGTTTAACTCTGCGACCTGCTGGGCTAATGCGTCAGCTACACACAGGGCAGAAAGTAACGCCGTTTATTAATTAACACCCACCTTCCTAAAGCAACTGGAGAGCGAGGGATGAAAGCCACGGTTATTGTTATTTACCGGGGCCTGGCTTCTCTGTGATAGAACTGGGCTCATCTAAAAACAGTTCTTAATTAATCCAGTTCCCTGGCCAGACCAGACCAGGCCTAACACACATAGACTAGGCAGCCCTCTGTTTGCTATTATTTTATAAACTTTGACATGGGTATCTTGGCTGGAACCTAGATGCAGATCTCCTCTCTCGCAGGCAATGCAGGCTGCAGAAACGTGGCTCCTCTGAGATTCATGAAGCATCAGGGCCTCTGTGTGTCCGGACTGCCTCCCTGACCCTCGCACCTTCCCCCCACTTCACACATATTCCCTCGTCACGATCTGCCCCCAAGATCTACCCATTAAGCAGAGCTAAACAGCTAAGCAGTGGTAGTGCCTGAGGTTGTATTCACTTCACAGCAGATTCCCCATTGGTTCCTGAGGGATAATATACAGCAGCTGATCTTCCGTCCCATGTGATCAGGCAGAGACATACATAGCTACAGTCAGTCCGGCAGATTTAGGGAGACGATCCAACCAATGATGTAGAAAACGGCTTCCAATACATTTAGACCTAGTCTAGTAAAACAAGTTTTGGTGTGGAAAGGTTTGGTGGGCCTTTGCCAACGAAACAGTGCTGGTCCCAGAGCTGGGTGAGTAGTGCACACACCGTGTTTGAATTTCTCCTTGCATTCCCTCTGATCATGCTCATGTCCCTTCTGTGCTCGCTGTCCCCAGGTTTTCCAGCAATTGGAGTGTTACTGGCACAAACATTTGCAGAAAAGCAAATTTCAAAGCCATGTGTTTGAATTTCTAGGGAAGCCAAATGGGAAATGTGCACATGCAGGAATCCAGGCCTGATGTGTTTGTGCGGTCACCGAACTAGGGAACAAAAACAATTCCTTGTGACTTATGCCACTGGCCACAACGACCCGCACAGCTCCCATTTTGAGCATTTGTAATAAACCCACAGATTACAGAATCCAAAGAGGTGTCAGTTGAATAGATGCAAAAAATCAGGAGTCATCATTTGCTTACAGATATGCCACAGGAACAGAAGAAAGCTACAACTGGCAAACAAATGACTGCAAATTATTCACTCTGCTCCAGTTGAGACCTTTCTGAGAACCAAAAGTTTTAAATAAGTTTTTAAAATAACTGGCTGAGGAGCTCCCTGGAGCATTAATATTGATTATCAATATGTCTTGGAGCATGGGGAAGTTCCAGAAGACTGGAAGAAAACTAATCCTGTGCCGATTTTTAAAAGGGATACATGGGATAACCCAGGTAATTATAGGCCTGTCGACCTGGCATTGATCCTGGGCAAGATAATGGTGTGGCTGATAGGGGACTTGATTAATAAAGAACTAAAGGAGGGTGATGTAACTGATGCAAATCCACATGGCTTGATGGAAAATATATCCTGTCAACTTAACTTGATATCATTCTTTTGGAATGAGATTACAAGATTGGTTGATAAAGGAAATAGTATTGATATAATAGACTTCTGTAAGACATTTGACTTGGTACTGCATAATATTTTCATTTAAAAAAAAACTAGAATGATATAAAATTAATATGGCACACATTAAATGGATTAAAAACTGGCTAACTGATAGGTCTTAGAATGTAACTATAAACAGGGAATCGTCTTTGAGTAGGGCCAGTTTCCAGTGGGGTCCCTCAGGGGTTCTTGGCCCTACACTATACTATTTAACATCTTGATCAATGACTTGGAAGAAAACATAAAATCATCATTGATAAAGTCAGCTAATGACACAAAAACTGAGGAAGTGGTAAATAATGAAGAGGACAGATCACTTATCCAGAGCCATCTAGATCACTTGATAAACTGGATACAAGAAAAATATGCATTTTAATACAGCTAAATGTAAACATACGCTTCTAGGAACAAAGAATGTAGACCATACTTATAGGATGAGGGACTCTATCCTGGGAAGCAGTGACTCTGCAAAAGATTTGGAGGTCATGGTAAATAAATGGCTGAACATGAGATTCCCCTGTTTATGCACTTCAGGATCACACGAGTTCTTTTGGCCACAGCATCACACTGGGAGCTCAAGTAGGAGCAGAGAGGTTATTTTACTTCTATATTTGGCTCTGGTGCAACCATTGCTGGAATCCTGTGTCCAGTTCTGGTGCCCACAATTCAAGAAATATATTGATAAATGGGAGAGGGTTCAGAGAAGAGCCATGAAAATGATTAAAGGGTTAGAAAACCTGCCTTACATTGATGGACTCAAGGAACTCAATCCATTTTGCTTAACAAAGAAAAGATTAAGGGGTGACTTGATCAGTCTATAAGTACACACACGGGGAACACATTTTAATAATGGGCTGCTCAATCTAGCAGAGAAAGGTCTAGCACGATCCAATAGCTGGAAACTGAAGATGGACAAATTCAGACTGGAAATAAGACATACCTTTTTAATGGAGAGAGTAATTAACCATTGGACAATTTACCATGGGTCACAGTGGATTCTCCATCAATGACAATTTTAAAACCAAGATTGGATGTTTTTATAAAAAATATTCTCTAGGAATTATTTGGGGGACATTTTAGACAGGAGATCAGACTAGATGATCAAAATGGTCCACTCTGGCCTAAGAATCTATGAATCTATGAAGTGTTCAAGAGTAACACTTTCCTCAAGTTGTATCATGTGAACCCTTGTTCTCCCAAGGTAAAAAGCAGGGAATAATCAGTTTTCACCCTCCCATAATCTTAAATACTTCTACTTATACCTTGACTTTAGCAAAGCTTTTGATACGGTTTCTCACAGTATTCTTATCACTATAAAATGGATAGTGAACTGGCAGAGCATAGGGCTCAACGAGTTCAATGGCTCCACCACTTCCCCATAATCTTTATTAATGATCTAAATACTTCAACTGATTCTTCACCTTTCCAAGTGAAAGCATCCTGATGAATGCTACTTTCTCCTCCTCTAGAAAGCATTGCAGTACATGGTGGCCTACCTGCTTTCTGAACAAAAGCTGTTTTGTCTGGAATTTAGTTATTTTTAAGAGCATGTACCAACTGATTGCTCACATTGCAGTACATGCTCCTTGTTTTGTCTGGGAGTTATTTTTAAGAGCATGTACCAACTGATTGCTCACAAGGCTCCTATTATTTAATCCGTCAATTAGGGCTTTGCAGAAGGGAAAATGTTTTTATATTTATAATACCTGAGAGCCCATATATTTCTCTTTGTTTTCCAAGGAAAACTTGGAACATGGCTAGTAGGAGTAAATCAAGGACCCTTTTTTTTGGGAACCTCTTGAAGCCAGTCCAGTTCAACATACCCTAGTAACTCTTTCCTCACTGACAATGTGTCGGCTCCATTTTCTCCCTATCAATACTACCTGGCCAGGGCAAAATGCTTTCCACTAGTGAATGATTTGATTGTGTCAACAGAAGCCTCAGACGGCAACAGCTCTACAAAACAGCTTCCTTCACACAGTGTGACCTCGCACGTAAGGTAGAGCAAAATGGCATCCTCCGTACATCATGACCTTGCACACACCACAGAGGCGAGGTCTCGCTGTGCGAAGCAAAATGATGTCCTCCGTGCATGAGGGATCACCGCAAGCTGGTCTGCTGATGGTGTGACCCTTACCCACAGTTTGGGAACCGCTGTTCTAGGAGCCAGACGGCATCTAGTCTGACATCCTGTATATCACCAAGGAATTTCATCTGGTTTCTCCTGTCCCGAGCCCGGTCTGTGTTTGACTAAAGCCTAAATCTTCCAGAAAGGCATCCAGTCTTGATTTGAAGACTTCAGAAGATGGAGAATCCGCTCCTTCCCTTGACAGTGTGTTCCAGTGGTTAACCCCGTTCCCTGTTACAAATTTGGGCCGTATTTCTAAGTTGACTTTTTCTGGCTTCAGCTTCCAGCTATTAGTTTTTTATCTGCCTTTGATCAAGAGCCCTTTAGTACCTAGTATAATTACTCCTTCTAAGGTACTTTTATCATAGAATCATAGAATATTAGAGTTGGAAGGGACCTCAGGAGGTCATCTAGTCCAACCCCCTGCTCAAAGCAGGACTAACCCTCAGCTATATCATCCCAGCCAGGGCTTTGTCAAGTCCTTTTTGATAAGCTAAACTGACTAAGGAACTAGCCCAAAATCCTGATTCATTTCACCTTGGCCAAATTCCTTTCCTACCCAATTAGCTATTCTAAATCAGGATCACAATATGAATTAGAAATGGACCAGCCATCCGATGCCCTGTGGTTTTGTCTTCCTCCTTCTACACCTGCCCCACTCCGGCAGACAGCATTGCTTGATGTCCTCAGAGACAAAACCATCCTCTTCCAGAAGGGCTATCACTGCATTAGCAGGCAGTGATCTGCTACAGGACTGTCCCCGGCACGGCTTTCCTGATTATTTCTCTCTAATGGGGAAGTCCCTGCTGGGTCAGCAGGGTGCTGAATATCCAACCCACCAGTAAATGGTATCTAAAGATCCGAATGTTAGAAGCAACATGAAGATAGATAGATAGATCCATAGTTCTAACTCAGATAATTCCATTTGCATACCTACATTTCCCTTTGGACTTTGGGTTTTATTGTTGTAATTTTTTATTGTTTATTGTACTATTTATTCCTACAATATAACGTGTACAGTGCACTGGTTTTATAACAGTATAGTTTTATAGAGTTTATGTCCCAAAGGGACTATTAGACGACCTAGTCTGATCTATACACCACAGACCATTAAATTTCACCCAGTTCCCCTGTACTGAGCCTAATCACTTGGAACAGTCTCAGCACCTCAGGCCTCACGAAGCTCAGCCATCGTGTGCCACAAGCAGAGAACAGGAAAGACCAAGAAGTCACCAGTGCTCAAGGCCTTGGCAATGGCAGGGAATGTATTAGGTGAGAGGTGCCCAGCTGACCCTAGCAGGAGATCCATGCTCCATTCTGCAGAGGAAGGCAAAAACACCCTCCAAACCCCGCCAATCTGACCTGAGGGAACATTTCTTCCCAACCCAAAATCTGATGATCGGTATGACCCTGAGCATGTGAGCAAGACACACCAGCTAGGAATCTAAGAAAGAGGATTCTCTGTACCACCGCAGAGCACTGGTCGACCCAATCCAGTGCCCTGTCTCCAGCTATTGACAATCCCTGATGCTTCAGAGAAATGTGGGGGGAAACCCCAAAATACATCTAAAAAACCCCAGAATATATCTCAAGTATTCAAGAAAACATCAGCTAATAGGTGTTACTGTGCTACAGAGACCCCTTGTCAAATGATCCCCTATTCCCTGTAAAAAGCTCTCACCTAAGACCTGACAAACTAACTACACCAAACACATGGATGATAGGATCTTTATCCCTAAAGAGTAACATGTAAGGTGTCTACAGAAAGCTCATAACTTGTCAAGACTCATAGTCATTGCGAGAGATATGTCTGGGTAATATTTAAGGGATAATGTATTTAAGTGGAAAGTATGCTTTATGGGCTTGGAGTAGAAATTAGTCTTCAGGCAGTAATGTGTCTCAATGACCCATTCAAGCATGAGTGTGTCATCACCCCTCATTCGTCAGGTGCAAGGAAATGCAAGGTTCTATTGTCTAACTTTGCCACAGTCGATGGAAAACTATCAGAGACAACGGCAGTCAAAACGGCTTAAAGGTAGAAAAGAAACTCTGCAGCAAGACAGGGGTTTGCCCTGCCTGTGATTAGAAACAAAAGACTGTGTTGTTTCGGTATACTGGTATATAGAAAGGCACTCTGTATCCACTCAATGAGGAAACCCTTCTGGGAACGGGGGGCTTTCATGAACACTGGGATCCTGGGAAGCCAGCTAGCTCTACAACTGACTGAACTTTGGGGGAAGTATACTTTATTATATAGGAAAGGTAACTACTAATGTGTGTAAACCAGCTTTGCATTTTACTATTTTGTTTTGTCTTGTAACCACTTGTTTCCACCACTTTCTCTCACTTTTAGTAAAATATTTATTCTCACTTATAATAAACAAAAGTAGATTTAATTAAGTGCTCACAAGTGCTGTGTGGTTTACAGGTGGTTTAAGGTCAAACTGGGGTACACTGCACCTTTGGGGGCAGAGGATCTGGGTTTTCTGTGAGTAGGCAATGTCAGGGGCTGGATATCACAGGGGTATGATTCAAAGGGACACAGGGACTGGTATGCATCTCTTCTTAATCTGCAAGACAAAGAGAGGGCTGGCATAGCCTAGAGGAGAGAGCTTGAGTGGCTGAAAGGCTGGTGGCATTAGGGAGATGATGCCCATCTACTGCAAGAAAGACTCCCTCTTGCTAGAGACAGGGGATAACAGACTGATTCTCAGCCTTGGATACCCCGAGAACCATCACAGTTACATGGGCAAATTCAGAGAGTAGCCTAGGCATGGTCAGGCTGTAATTTAAGATGAAAGAAAACAACAAAAAAGAACAAAAGTAAAGTCTCTGTTGGCAACACAGGACATGTGTCTCTGTTACAGGCTGTAGCAACTCTGAGAACAAAACAACCACTGAAATTTCTACATAAAGAGACTTCTGAGAAATTAAAAGATGCCACACAAGGAAAACAAAAAGCACCATAGCAGAAGGTGACCTGTGTGTGACTTTGTTTCCCCAAACAGCACAAAAATAGATGTGAGGGCAAGAATAGGTTTTGTTTCCTGATGTTGGCAGTTCCAGTGCTCCATTCTTGGTGGTACTTTGTACTGGATAAATTCAGCTCTCAGTATTGAAGGATTAACACCAGTGAACTTGCTGACACAATGTCTTTGGCATAGATATACCACTCAGCAAAGAGCAATCAATTTCTTAACTCTGATCTTGTGACACTGTTGGTGTATTAACTAGTTTTTGCTACTGTAAAGTCTTTCTACTCTATGGTTGTTTTTCTTGCTTTGCTTGGGATAGGAAAAAGACTGGGGTCACTGCAATATATTTTGTGATTTCATCTTTTTAGATCGGTCAGATATCCCAAATGGAATCAGGACGGCATCTCTGCTGCTTCGAGCTTCACCTAAACTGGTGGCTTTTTAAATCACATCAGTCAAATAGTTTTTTAAAAGATTCTATGCTCCTCCCTACGTAAAGCTTTTAGAACAATGATTCCATGCAATGTTATCTCATCTAAAAGCAATGTAAGCACTTTCATGTAATGGGGTGGAGGAAATATTCCTGTTTGAGTTCTACATAATGGTGCTTTCATGAACACTGAGAAAGGCCACTTGACATTTTATATCTCAGGGGTTTTATAGAGCGCTGGGTGGGAACTGGATTTTTCATTTGCCAGGGAATGCCATAAGTTCGGGGGGAAAATGTTTCATTCCAAAACAAAATGCAAGCAAAAAATTGTTTGAAATTTCCCATAACACAAAATTTGGGGTGGAAAATATAATTTCATTGAAAAAAACATTTCATTTCAATTAGTTCAAAACATTTCATTCTGATTTTGACATTTTTTTATTCTATATTGTATAGGTTTTAAAGTAGTATAAGTTGTTTCAAAGTGGAAACATGCTGTTCCAAAAGGAAATGTTTTGACTTGATTGAAATGCTTTTTTTCACTTCAGTTTTCTTTGAAAACGAACTTTTTGTCTAAATCGACACAAAATGTTTCACTTGCAACTGATTAATTGGCATTTGCCAACACTACAATGTTCCATCAGAAAAATTCTGACCACATCTAGTTTCTACTGAGGCCTCGCAGTGACCCATAGGAAAGCCTCTCATTTGAAATCAATAGCAGTAGCTTTTAGTTCAGGTTTGACTATTCAGATGCCTGGACCAAACTCTGTACTCAAACTCTGTATGCAACTCCATTGACGTCTATGGACATTCGCAGCATGAAGGTTACTGAGGAATATGGCTTCTCACTTTGGCCTGGTCTACACTAGAAAATTAGGCTGGTTATTACGTTGGCCGGGGGTATGACAAATTCCACACTCCTGAGCGGTGTTGTTAAACTGCCCCAAATGGCCGAGTAGACAACGCTAGATCACCAGAAGAATTCTTCCGTCTGCGTAAGTAGTATCTACACTGAAGCACAACAGCGCTAAGAGGCATTTAGTTTAATTGCTACTGCTATATTTAAAAAACAAAAAAGCGTCAAAATCCCTCTCTCCGGATACCAGGAGAAAATGTTATCTGTTATTCTGTGGTCAGTTTAATATCTAGTCATCTAACATCTGAAGTTAGGCACCTCTTGAAAATTCCCTTAGGTGCTTATCTGCATCTTTACATGCCTGAAGACTTTTGTATATCTGGCCCTTTACCTCCTGCCCTTGCAGTGGGATTGACGCAATGATATAACCTTTTACAACTGTCTTTTATGTTTCATGCAGTTTTCAGACTTGCATCCAAAGAGTAACAGAGAATTCTCCATTTAATGTTAAATAAGAGCCTACAGGAGAACTTGCAGTCGACATGAATTGTGTGATTTGTTCCCTCTCCCTTGCTTAGATCTGGGCGGCTCATCATTGTTTTTAAACCTATGACTTTGAGAGAGTAACCTGCAAAACCTCTATGTCTGGAATTTCCACCGAGATCTGGGAGATTTGCACACGGAGAACTTGCAGGACTGGGCCTTCTAAGTGCATCAGCATACTGATAGAGTTAAGGCATTTTGCTGAAACGAAACGGAATCACAGAGCTTAGCGTAACGATCAGCAGATATCCGAATGTTGCTTTCAATCTCATCTGAAAGACAGCGCCCTTCCCTGGGGCACTGGCTCAGTATTAACAGAGGGGGCCACCACGGCCCCATGCTTAATACGGGCCGCCTATGCGGCCCACCTGCCCTTAAGTGCACCGGCTCCTCTGGCATTTGCCAGAACTGCCAGATGGCCAGTCCGCCCCTGGAGAGAAGAGGGTTCCCCTACTCCCATTCCTGAAGCACTCGAGTTTTCTTTGGCGGGTTTCCATCCAAAGGGCTAAACGGGTCTGATCCTGCTTAGTTTGTGATAGCTGACAAACTCGCTGCCCCAGGCGACATCCCATGGCTGCAGCAACAGGTCACCAATGAACATGCAGTACTCAGCAGGTTGCTCACACTCACCTGTGTTGGATGAACTGTGAATCACTGGTCCTACCACTCTTTACACCAAAGAAGTTGTCTACGGGGTTTTGGTTCTAAGGACATGCACAAACTGATGGGCCGCACAGCTGCCATTATTTCATGCCGCAGTGAGGGCTCTGCAGAAATGAACACGCTTTTATATTTTGCACAAAGGCAAGAACCCATCTCTTTCTCTCTCTGCAGAGCAAAACTTGGAACAAAGAGCAGGAGTAAATCAAAGCTTTTTTTTTGGCTTTTCTTTTTTTTTTTTTGCCAGTCCTCTTGGGTCCTGTCCAGTCCTCTGAGTAACTGTTTTCCTGCTGTTGCTATAACTATGTTAAGACACAGATGCCCCTCGGTCCTGAACTGTAGCATCAGAGCTAGGGTCCCCAGGCAGTTCTGCCAGGTCACCTCATGTCAGGCCCCCTCCTTGTGCAGGGAATCCCCTGAAGAAACATATGGGGAAACGCTCTGGAGAGACTGGAATGAAGCCACTACCATCGTTTTCCCATGTGATCTAAATCAGGGAGCAAAAAAATTCCTGCCCAATACAGAAGAGAGAGAGTTCAGCAAATGGCTAATCTCTTGGCTTGACCAGCTGAATTCTGAGCCCCTTGGCCCCAATGTCTGGATTTCTAATTTGGACTCTAGTTATCCAGTTTGTGATCTACCCCAGGTTCAGCTGCCTTTTCCATTCCATGGCTCATTTTGAAAACGACCAATTCCTACAATTCCTTGTTTATGAATGTTTGAGCAAATAAACTTCAGCTCCTCCTTTCTGATTATTAACCATGCCAACGCACAGTTACGCCTGCACAAATCCTCCGCCCTTATCTGGTGCTTCATCTCAGGCTCCAACTCAATGACCGAGATAAGCTACGTGCACTAAACAGACTCCTTTACTTCAGCGGCATCAGCAATAGCTAATCGCTTCTGGGATCTCCGACTGAGCTGTACCTGCAGGAGGCTGATGGGGGCGGATGTTGTAAGAAGAGCTATAACCGCTTCTTGTGTGAATCTCTTCTCTTGCAATCAATGAGGAGCACAAAAAGTGGGCCAGGAAAAACAATCTTAAGGTGACCTGGCCAAGGACAACCTAAGCCTCAAATCTGGAAAATATTGTAACACAGGACCTAGAGTTTCCTGGTTATGCTGGATCACAATATACCTCTAACAGTAGTAGAACGTTGATTTTTTTTTTCCTCCCCTCCAAAAAAAACACAGGCCCCGGCCACTTTGCTGTCTTTCAGATGAGCAATAATACCAGACCTGCCACTGGTGCTAAAAGAGACTCTCTGAAATCCGAATGGCACCTAAGAAACACATGTGAGTGGTTCTCATTCCACCCAGGAGTGGGCAATGGTAAAGAGTTCCAGCCAATTTATCGCAGCATTGGCCATTTTGGGTAGTCAATATCGGCTTTTTTTTCAAGGTGCGCTTGATCTTTAATATGGTCTTTAATCTTGATCTTTAATATGGTCATTAATCTTGATCTTTAATATGGTCACGGGCCTGATCTTTAATATGGTCCATACACACCTGCACAAAGAAAACATGCAAGATGATGCTATGGGAGACTCCCCATAGAGACTCTACTTAACTGACTTGGTTTACTTAAAGCGTGCAGATTGCGGGGTTGGGGGGAGGGAATTAGAGGAAGAGGATGGCTATATAGGACTCCCCTCCCTCCGGTCTTCTCTAGCTGATGTTGAGCCCAGCTGCTTGCTCCTTTTAACTTTTAGCAGTGGGCCTGCACCATTTAAAATGTTCCCTGTTGCCTTTACCAGGAAAAAGGCTTGAAACTTATTATCTCATTTTATCAGCACCGGAAGCCTGGGTTCTCCTTTAAATGCACAGTTCTCCCACATCAGGGGCTCTGCTGCTGCAGGCTTCGTGAGGCCCAAATCCTCTGCTTGCGAAATTTTCCCCTCTCGTTTCTTGACTAAACATACTGGAAGAACTGCCTTCTAGCTAAGGTACTTGTATGGTCCCTAGCACCGTACTGTCAGAGCACCTCCACCTTCTGCAGTGTATTTATCCTCACAACATCCCTGGGAGGTAGGGAACTGCTGTTATCCCCATTTCACAGATGGGGAACTGAGTCCTAGTACCTCAGAGGTATTTAGGTCCCTAACTTCCATGACTTGACTAAAGTCACACAGGGCTGGAGCAGGGAATTGAACCAGAGTCCCACAACTCAGGCTACCACACTACACACGGACCATTCTTCTTCCTTTTGATATTGCTTCCCTCTTGCTCTGGCTGGTGCCTTTCAAGGTAGCAGCATGGTGTGCATTAAAAATTTGTGGCTAAGACTTACATGAGCCACGTATGTCTGCCTATCTCAATTAGCCCAGCTTTCATTTTAACTCTTGCTCTCAAGTTCAGTGGAGAGCCAGGCTATCTGACATGCAGAGGTGCCTTACCTTTGAGCAGCGAAGCTGTTAATGTATATTTAAAGATGTCTGCATTAGTCAGTGCTGAGTACATAGAGAAGAGGGCGATTGGCACGCTATAATTATAATAGCTAGATTGACAGAGAGATAGACCGATGAGCCTGAAACGCTTCCAGCAAGGAATCTATTTATTTCAGTGTATTTATACAGGGTAATCTTCTTGGGCTGAAAAATGCCCTCGGAAAAAGTCCCTGCGGCGTCGGTTTGCCCAAACAAAGCCGAAGCAGCAACAAACAAACAATTACATCTTGCACGCTGCATGAGGACACGAGAAGCAAAGCAAGAGTCTCGCCACTGGAGCTCTGCCAGCAAATATGGCCAGAGGCAGATTTTAAGAGCACATGTGCGTGTGCGTGCGTGTGCGTGTGCATACGCTCCATCTTTCTGAAGGAAATATACCCAACTGTATAAAACTTACGGAATAAAATCCAGCGGGCTTGCTATAGGCCCAAGAGTTGACCAGTCTTACAGGTGTTGGCTTCTGGTTTTTTTTTTTTTTCTTTGATTGTTTGCAAAGTCTAGGAGATGTTTTTTTTTAATATAGGCAGGGATATTTTCTTTATAAAAGCTTGCGGTGGCCCTTTCTTTAAAAAAAGAAATGGATTTCAGTCATCACTGTCTTTGTCACAGCACTGTAACGGTGCCATCATGCCAGTGCAGAGGCTAACCTTGTTAAAATTGGATGTCGGGAGGGGTGGATTCTAATTGTGATTCTGAAACTGACTCTGGAGAGGTCACTTTTAGCCTCTCTGTGCCTTACAGACACGTAGTAAGGCTTAAAGTTTGTAAAGATGCCTGGAGTTCCTGAGGCTGGGTCTACACCAGAAATTCTAGCTGGTACAGCAGTGTTGCTTGTGGAGTGATTTTTTTTTTAATGACATTTCTATAGTGGCAAAAGCCCTGGTGTGGGTGCAGCTGTAGCTGCTTACAGGGGCTTTTGCAGGAATAGCTTCTTTTATTCGGGGACTGGCATAAGCTGTGTCTACATCAGGAGTGTTTGCTGTTAGAACTATACCACCTGTAGCTATTCCGGCAACTCTCTTCTAGTGTGGACTAGGCCTATGAGTGTGTAAGAGCACCAGAGTCACACTGGATGGAATCAAAACTGCTTGACTGTGTCTTCACAGACCCTCTCCTGCAAGGGAATTCCCCTTTTGTTCCAGAGGTAGCAGCCATTGTCTTTGTTGCTGGAAGCTCTGCGTTCCATCTCTACCGTTGCCATGGTGTGCAGGACTGTGACAGCCATGAAGACATAAGTGACTGGATTTGTTCCCGGATTATCATAAGTTATTGGCCTAAAACAGGAATCATCAATATGAGGACCGCTGGCCAAATCCAGACCACCATACACTTTTGAACGGACCTCAACATCTTTTTATTTATTTATTATTGTCATGATTATAATATTATCGTTCTCTTTCATTATTATTTTCTCTGGAGTCTGGAACTTGACTAGGCCTTGACCAAGAAATTGCGACCTTGACCAAAAATAATTGACTACCCATGGCCTAAGACATCTCTTCTAACTTTTGCTCTCATACTCCCTTACATATATAGAACAGGTGGGGCTTGGTCAACAGCCAGGCAGTCTCCCACCTCCCACTGCCTGTGCCTCCTGACAGTTTCACAGAAAGAGAAGGCAGTTCCATCTCTGCAAATCGGAGAGAGTCCAGCGGAGGGCAACAGAAATGGTGAGGGGGCTGGAGCACAAGACTTATGAGGAGAGGCTGAGGGAACTAGGCTTGTTTAGTCTGCAGAAGAGAAGAGTGAGGGGGGATTTGATAGCAGCCTTCAACTACCTGAAAAGGGGGGATCCAGGGAGGATGGAGCTAGGCTGTTCTCAGTGGTGGCAGATGACAGAACAAGGAGCAACGGTCTCAAGTTGCAGTGGGGGGGGAGGTCCTAGGTTCGATATTCGGAAAACGTTTTCACTAGGCGGGTGGTGAAGCACTGGAATGGGTTACCCAGGGAGCTGGTGGAATCTCCTTCCTTGGAGGCTTTTAAGCTGCGGCTTGACAAAGCCCTGGCTGGGATGATTTAATTGGGGTTGGTCCTGCTTTGATCAGGAGGTGGGACTAGATGCCTCCTGAGGTCCCTTCCAACCCTCATCTTCTAGGATTCTATGGCCCCATTCACCGCTTGGAGTCTCTGCCAGCAAAGGAGCCAGCCAGTGCTAACTGTGATGGCAATGCTGCGATTTGGATGCACCTATTTTATACCCATACTGTACCGGGACCATCCACCGCGGGATCCTCGGCTGCTGTGAATCCAGGTCATTCTACTAAGTCAACGGAACCATGTTCACTGCCACCAGCCGAGGATCTGGCCCAGTAAGAGCCGTTAGCCTGAGATCACCTCATTTCGTATGGCTCCCTGGGCAGCCACAACTGTCAGTTGGCAATTCAGGCTAGATTCAGATTAGCCAACGTAGCCCAGAATTAAACCATCCGCTCCCCTGGGGCAATCACTTGATTTGTCTGTTTTACATTCAAATTAGGTTGCAGTGGACATGGTGGTCATACAGGGGCGAATGAAGCCCCGCATCCCTATCACAAACTCTATGTTCTGCTCATTTCCCCATTCAAATTCCTGCTCAGGGCACCCCACCAGCCGCCCGTCTCGTGGGCAGACACGTCGTTAAATTCTCCATAAATCATTGGGAATGCTGATATTGCTTTGCAACGTGGCTATTAATAGCGCCCGCCGGTGGAAATGAGGGACCATGGCCAAGCCAAGGGTGTGATGTGAACAGCCTTCACCGAAGGCTTGCTGAAGGAGGACTCTGCAACGGTCTCAAGTTGCAGTGGGGGAGGTCTAGGTTGGACATTAGGAAAAAGTTTTTCACCAGGAGGGTGGTGAAGCACGGAACTGGGTTGCCTAGGGAGGGGGCGGGATCTCCGTCTTTAGGGGTTTTTAAGCTGCAGCTTGACAAAACCCTGGCTGGGATGATTTAGCTGAGGTTGGTCCTGCTCTGAGCAGGGGGTTGAACTAGATACCTCCTGAGGTCCCTTCCAACTCTAATATTCTATGATTCTATGCCCCCAACGACTTTTTACGACCTACTGAGGAGCTCTGCAGTTCAGGGTGGAACCCAGCGTAGCTGTTAAGAGACAATCCAGGTCAGGGGCAGCCGGTGAACTGCCGAAAGCCACACCATGTCCCAGCTCGAGGGAAGCCCCCATGCAACTGGTTCTAAGTCCCGCAGCTAGCTACAGAGAAGATCCTTGGAAGAAAAGGGGCCGGGGGTGAATAAAATAGGCCTTTAAATAGCATTGTGAGTAAAGAAATGGAGCTCATAACTATTGAAATCAAAGCAAGGACATGACCACTGCAGCTGCAATATCATTAGCAGGTGGTTTGGAGAGGTATCTGAATAGCCCTTGGCACAGAGGGCTTTTTCACATGACTAAGTGAGCATGGAGACTTGTTTACGTACCTAGACACTCCGATACTGTGGTGATGAGTTGAGCATGGACTGACGGACGGCTGTTTGAAGAGCTGTATAGACACAGGCACTTTTTGGCTTGCTCGACCTGTGGGAACAGATGCTTTTTTTTTTTTTTCCTTCCATGCGCAGAGGCATAAATCCAGATCAACTTCAATGGAGTTACTCCAGATTTACGCCGCTGTACATGCGATCAGCCCCTGGCCCGCCACGCGGATTTCACATGCCACCTGGTGACAGCCTTACCACAGAGGATATTTAATGTGGGGGAGAGGGGAGAAGAGATACGCAGCTGTCTTGGGAGAAACAGCAGAGGGAGAAAAGTCTGCTGACACTCTGATGGGGAGCGCACACTGCTGCTCTTACTGGGCTTCTGAAAGTGGAGCTTTCTCTCTATCTGCCATTCCTGTTGCCTGCAGGTTCCTTGTCCAGGAGTATAAATCCTGGTGAAGAAAACAGGCCAGGAATACAGGATCCTGTGCTCACCTCTTCTCTGGCAGACTTACCTGCTCCTGCCTCTGTTCTGCTCTCTTTGGGCCCCAAACCTCCCCCCGTCCCTTGCACACTAAGAGCACAAAGCCTGGGATTGTGCTCAAGACCTGCGGTGGGGCACGAAGGAGGTAAAAGAGGGCCAGAGGATTGGGCACAAGATAATCCTTTAACGAGCTGGGCTTGTTATGCGTTCCTGCTTTCTCAGATTCTGTAACGGACGTGAAAGCACGCAGTCCTAATTGGCACTGTCAACACCAGCTGACACATCTCCCATAAAACGAGCCCAGCGATAAAAATGACAACCCCGCCCCTCCCCCACCAGTAAAAAAAAAAGTTCTATTCAAGTCAGACGAGGAAGACTCCCAGGGATGGCTGGGTGCAGACTGCAATTACTGATCTCAGGAAAAATGTGCAGATTTTGCCAATGCTTTTCTGGGTACCACTTTAGACGGATGAGCCAACATGGTATTTTTACTTGGAAGTCGTTACGTCCTGTTGAACTAATGGATGGACTGTGGAGCACGTTCTAGGAATTCCAGCGTGAAGCCTATTGTAATTTACCAGTAAAGCATCACTGCTGCACTCCAACGAGCCGCATGCTTCACCGAACTCACTCACACGCCGTCCCTGCATTTCCTTTCACGGCACTGCTGACTACTGGGATGTTTGGGACTAAAGAGAAATCTCCTTTCTCCTGCCCCCAGCCTTGGTGATTCACTGAACTTATAACTAGAGTGGATGACACCTCAGTTCATAACCATGGGGGCCACTGAGATGCTACAAGAAAGGATTGTGGCATAACTGTGTAACCTTACAACTGCATGTGGAGGAATCCTAGCAGATGAGGGTTGGAAGGGACTTCAGGAGGTATCTAGTCCAACCCCCTGCTCAAAGCAGGACTTACCTCAGCTAAACCATCCCAGCCAGGGCTTTGTTAAGTCAGGCCTTAAAAACCTCTAAGGATGGAGATTCCACCCCCTCCCTAGGTAACCCATTCCACCACCTCCCTAGGTAACCCATTCCATTGCTTCCCCATCCTCCTAGGGAAAAAGTTTTTCTTAATATCCAACCTAGACCTCCCCCCCCTGCAACTTGAGACCATTGCTCTGTGTTCTGAAGTTTCTTATTAGGCAGCAGCTTATTTAGGTAATAAACCAGGACCTGTATCCTGTAAGTCTGTGGACTCTGAGTCAGCCCAGAGACCTTCGTATTTCAATAGCTGTCGGCTCTGGGACCTCTATACAGCTCTGCCAATGCATCTCACTCTAGACCTGCACTGCCCCCTGCTATTTCCGTTTTGAGACCGCCACACAACTATGCCAGTGCCCCTAAATGCTGACCTGTAACACTCCTTGCTGTTCTTCTTCTAGTCCCACATACAGCTCTACCCATGCATCTCAGTCCTGACTACCCACAGCCAAATCTCCTGCACAGAGAGAGCCACAAACCGTGGGTTTTGGACCATGGAGAAACAAGATGAAGGCAGCAGACTCCTTTGACCCGTGACCCAAGAGAGGTGCAACTCAGGGTTTCAGAGGTGAAAACAAAATGCTATTGTGCTCAGCAGGGGGAATTAGGTAGGGAGCTAAAGATCAAATCACTTTTTCCTAAGAGGTCTTCTCTTGTGGTTAGAGCAGGGAAATGGGAGCTGGGTCTCCAGATTCTCTTGCTGGCCTTCCCACTGACTTACTGCATGACCTCTAGCAAGTCCCCTACCTGCTCTGTGCCTCAGTTTCCCAATCAGTAAAATAGGGATGATGGTGGTGCTACCTACTTAACAGGGGTGCTCTGGAGTGTCATAAATTCCTGTTGGCCAGGCCATTCGAGAAAACACAAAGCACCATCTTTACTTTGTGGCTCTATGATATTTAATCCACCAACGCCTTCTACATCTTGGGCCAAACGCCTCCCCACCTGCTGCCTCAATGGAATTACCCCCTCGGATGAAAGTGGCCCTTTGTTTCTCTCTGATATGGATCCAGGCTTTGGCAAGGTCTGTGATTATTTCCCTTTAAACCCTTTAACTATACAGCAATATGCAACTTAAGCAGAGAGAGACTTCCCCCCCTTCCCCGTTTCAATCTGGTCCCAGTCCCTAGTCCAGGAGGACAGTTTGCTAAATGTGTAGCTCAGCGATTCAGCCGCAGCTGGGAATGGTTGTGCCCTCGGGGGCATGTGGTTCATCTAGTGAAATCAGAAGCTCTAGAGATGAACCCTCTGGCCATCATCAGAAGCGAGGGAAGCAGGGCTCGGGGCGGGAATGCTGACGGCGACAGCTCCGCTGGTGGAAGGCGCAGAGGAGAGGACTCAGCATTTTCTTGGCGCCCTGAGCTCTCTTTCGCAATGGGAGTGTTAATAATGCTGTGACAGCAGATGGGGAGGGAAGGGCTCTGTGCGGGGGGGGATGATAACAGAGCTACCCAGAGCGTTCACAGGCAAACCACAAACAGATGTGCTTGTGGTGTCCCAGCAGAGACCTCAAGGAGTGAGTTAAGGGGGGTTCTTTGATCTCATCCAGCTTTTCTCGGATGGTGGGGAAGAGGGTGGGATTTCTCCTGAAGGCCGGTCCTCCTGCCCGCTGACAGGGACTGAGAGGCAGAGACTGTGGCCAAGGCAGCAGGAGAGCGCAGTTGTTCTGGCTGGCGTTTTCTGTTCATCTGAACTCGGGTTTTGTCTGCCAGCAACCCGTGCAAGAGCAGGGTGGCTTGCCTTGCCAGCGGAGTGGGCCCTGTGCAGAGAGCCAGTTGAACAAGCAAAATGCCTCTCTGTACAAACAGGGCTTTGGAAACATGCCATGTATGTACTGCTTTGGGGAGGGCAGTGTGTGCTATGAGGGAGACGCGATCCTGATTCCCCACTGCCCTGCACCGTGTGTGGTCAGGACAGGAAAAACTGGGGAAAATCCCTGCTTTCATCTCGTCTGTCAGCTCCCCCTTCATCTCGTCCTCTTCTAACCTCACATGTCTTGTCTTTGCAGCCCCTCCCACGCTGCCCCCACGCTTGCCGCTGACTCCCACTTCCACGAGCCAAGTGCCTGCACTCTCCTCCTTCACATCTCTCCTCAGAGACCTCTTCTGTCATGCAGCCTCCTGCTGCGAGGCCCGGACTGCTGGTCCAGGGTCTGTGCCGCGCGGCTGACTCCTCAGGGAAGAGCCTGTCTTGCAAAGCAGTGGCAGAGGAAAAGAAAGGCCAGGGCTGTCTCTTGAGCAGCTCATAAAGGACACATGCAGCTCAACGGAGAAGGAAGAGAGGCCGGCAGGAAGGAAAGCAGGCTGGAAACTGGGGATGCGTCTTCTGAGGAACGGGAAGCTGGTTTCGAGCAGCAATACATCCATGTGGGAGGTCAGGTCCAGGGTGCCTGTGGGGGAAGCGTGTATTATCTGGCACAGATTGGATGCTCTCTTCTCTTTGATATAAATAACTGTCTTTTGTCCGCTTGTTTTACTGTTCACGGGGGAGGAGAAGAGGGGTTATCTTCACTGCTCACAACGACTAGGGCCGCAGGGAAGGCTCTGTGGAATGTCACCAGCTTCACCTTACGGAGCGCCGTGTTTGCCCCCAGGACAGCCCGAGATGCTTCGCACCGTGTACGACCCTTTCCCGCACGCAGTCTGCGGGGCAGTAAAGCCGGGATGCAGAAGTGAAGTCCCCGGAATTTCAGTGCTGCCTAGTCCGTATTTGTCTCTGAACCCAGAGTCCCTGAGTGAAAGGTTTGAAGCACCATGAGGGTGGGCATGTTATGTACACAAGTATCACAAGACACACACCCTTCCCAAGGACAATCGTAAGGGCTAACAGAACCAATGTGACAGAGTGGGGCTGGACTGCACCGGTAGTTGGAGGGGAAATCTCCAAGCAATTCTCAGCGTGCTCGCTATCGATCGAGGGCAGGGGTCTCACACTCATTCAGAGCAGAGGGCCAGATTCCATGTTTAATCATGACCCATGAACTGAAGCGTACATTTGGGATGACATACTCCCCTTACTCCACCCTGGAGACTGTGCTCATGTCAGCAGGAAGTTCACACTGAGATCCAGGAGTACAATACAGTCTTTATGTAACAACTGAACTTCTATAGTCATTTCCTTCTCTGCAGCAATTCCCAGTGCTCCCCCTCCACGCCTTGTTCCGCCCTCTAGGATGATCAGTTAATGCTCACGTTACAGCATTGTCACTAGGCTTCAGCACTGACACGCCAATCAGATTAATACGAGGCAAGGAAGTTTACCCCTCTGACTAAATGTTCGAGGCTCTCGGCAGACTCAGGCAGACAGCAAGATCATCTAAATGTCAACTGAGTGTAATGTGAGATCTCTGCAGCCATGAGGGTTAGAAAGTTACTTTCATTAAACAATCAGAGCTTAGATTCTAGACAATCTGAATATGTCATGTGGGTCATATTACACCATGCATGTTGTAAATGCCCTATGGGCCATATGTCAGGTACCTCTGTAGGTGTATAGGCTATACGCATTGCCCAGCATGAGGCTCTCTGGAGGGAGAACTCACCCCAGGCCACCCTCTGCTTCTTCACAAATCAGGTAGCGACTGCTGGCTGCCCCAGGGGTCGCAGAGCACTCCCAGCAGAAGGTACATGCCGGAGACCAATCTCAGGCCTTCACTGCCTGAGCTGGGAGGATGCGTATAGGTCCACTCCAGCGGACACAGAAATTATTACGGAGAGGGATAGGAGGTAGCAGCCTCTTTCAGCCAGTAGGGTGGACGGATCCAAAACAGGGCCTGTGGAGGAGTAAATGAAGGAGATGAACAAGGGAGATCCTTAAAGCCTCCACCCCTGAAGGAAAGGAAACATTTGCAGTGTATGCCCAGCTTTTCATTCACCCCTAAGCACAGGTGGTGTTCCAGGCTGACACTCTTGTGTTGGTTGTGTCCATACCATGCTTGCCTGCCGTCTAAGGGCCGGCCAGTTTGCCCCCCCTGCAGCACCCGCTTCCCAGCTCATCTTGCAGTGAGAGGAAAGCCCTGTTGTAACGGCGGTGGATTGTACGCCAAAACCTCTCCTTTTCTGCTCCACCGAATGGCCCTGGCCCAAAATGAATCAGGGATCCAAACCTCCCCTGAATTGAGGGCAACCTAGATCCAAACTTTGCAGCTTGGCCCCATCTGTATTAGGAAATAGCCACATCTACATTTATGGCCAAATTCTGCTCTCAGCGTGGTGCGGTCATCTTCCACCGCTTTCAGCCAGCATCACACACGTGGGCTCTGAGGGCAGAAGTGCGCCGCGGCCCTTCAGCAACACCTCTGCAGCCCCCGTCACCAGATCTCCACTGTCTGCTAGCGCAGGTATGTCTATGCAAGCTGCCGTCACACCTTGGACCGCAATATAGACGACCCCTTGGAATCAAAGGGTATTGTCCAAGGTGCCCTTGACTGTGGGCGGCAAGCCATAAACACCAGCCGGCTGGCCTTCCCTCGCTGCAGGGTGAGTTGTTGCCTTTTGTAGGTCATCTTGATAACCTGCCCGACTGAGGAAGTGACAAAGATAGATCTCCCAGCTTAAAAAAAAAAGTCCTAGCTCTTTATCTGCACTAACTGCTGATATTTTGCCTTTACTGATGTAATCAAACTGCAAGTCAACGGTGTGTGGAAAAGCCTAAAATAAAATCTCCTTTTATCTGGAAATCAGCTCCTAGAAAGTGTTGGCTCAGGGATAGCTGAAGTGGAGAAGAGCAGGGTTTGGCTCACACCTATCAGTGCAATAGCTGGGAGCCTGGACTTTGTGAACCTGTGACCCCACTAGAAGGCTCTTATTCCCACAGGAGCCAGCCACTAGTGGGAGACATGATCTCTCTCTCATGCACTCACATGAGGAGCCTGTTCCCAAAGCCCATTGAAGTCAACAGAAAAAGTCTTTATTTGCTTCTGTAGGCATTGGATCAGGTCCTGTTCCAGCATATTACGTAATCCCACTGCGAGAGCAGCTAGGCCCGAGAGTCTCAAAACAGCTGCAGTTCAGGTCGGTGATGGGGTGTACCTGGCCCTCCACTGGAGGCCCTGAGGTCCTACCACACCCCGCCCCAGAAAGAAGCAGCGAAGATGGGTCCTCCAGGCCTGCCTAGAGAGGCCTCATGGAAGCAGCCAATCAGAGTCCAGCAGGCTCAGATAAAAGGAGCTGAAGGGGCTGAGGAGGTCAGTTGCTGGCTGGGGCTAGCGGGTTCCGCTTTGGCCGGAGGAGCTTGACAGGCCAAATTTACTAAACCTGGGAGCGAGAGGGCCCAAGAACTGTAACTCTGAGCTAAAGGGACCAGGTGGGAAGAGGCCCAGGGAATGCAGTAGTAACTAAAGGGAGCTGTGTGTGACTGCTGTGGTGCATGGACCTGGGGTCCCCCAATGGCAAAATGGCCTGAGCTACAAGTGGGGGGACAGGGCACCTTTAGAAATCCGAGCAAAGGGATGGATTAAAAGGGCCCAGAGATGGGGCTGGTGACGGCAAATAGTTTGGTGACCTCTTTTCCACCCCCGAGAGGGGTCCATTTTGAATGTGTGACTTGGCTAGCAGGCTGAGCCACTGAAGATCCTCTACCAAGGTTGGTAACCTACAGGGGGTGCCAGGAGCAGGGATAAATATTGCAGTATCATACCCAGCCTCCAGAGGTGAATGAAATAGAAAATAGAACCCAGGTTGCCCGAGTCCGTCTCTTGTACCCTGGGTTTAGGACCACACCACATCATTCCGTGGTTGCGTTCACTAGCTCCTCCCATGACACGTGGCCTTCCCGGCTCCTTCCCAACCTACATCTCTGCTCTGATTTCTTTTCAAATGCCATCCCACCTCCCTTTGTGCCATGTTGCTTCCTTGGTTGCCTTCTCCCCTTTTTGTCTAGGGCCATGTTCAATGCCCACCCCGTCCAGACATTCCCCACCCTAACACAATGCACTAAACTACACCCTCTCTTCACCTACAGTCCTCCTGGGGAAAAAAAAACCCCGTGTAACATCACCATCACTTCCATTTTTTAATAAACTAAATTTTACTCAGCTGTCACCTGATTCTCAGGGGCTCTTGTCTGTTCCGTGGCTGCCTATTGGATTGACGGGTTCACATCACTCACCCCCGGACTGGCACCTCCTGCTGATTGTCTGGGGATTAGCCTCAAGCGGACACCCATGTCCGTGCTCTGCACACCGTCACTTTTCTTCCCAGTTCACCTGTGGCCCTTCACACAGCTGCTAGGACCCACAGCATCTTCTTCATGACTCGGCCTGCCGGCCAAGCCACAATCTGTGTTCCCCTCTTCCGGCAGATGTTTGGCTCCTCAGGAGTCCAGCCACTTTCCCAGTGGCCACTGCAGTTTTTCAATCCTCAGTGGCACCTGCAGTCACTTATTCTGCCACTTTCCCAGTGGCAAGTGTGGGGGCGGGGGGGTGCAGAGGGACCTGGGCCCACCCACTACTCCAGGTCCCAGCCCAGGGACCCTGTGAATCAAAGCTTCCTGCTGCGCCTCAAACTTCTTTCCCTGATGCTGTCTCCCTGGGCCACTTCCCCCAGCCCTAGCACCTTCTCTGCCCATCGTCAGGGCCTGCTACCACCGCCTCCCACCAGTAACACTGTCTCAGGTGCCACAGGCCTCTCAGCCTGTGAGAGACACAGCCTTCCCTCCTTGAGCTCCAGGCAATCACTCCTCTGCACTAGCCTGCAGCTCCTTTTATATGGGCCTACTAGCCTTTGATTGGCTGTTCCTCCCAGCCTCTCTCCTATTGGCCACCTCCTGCACAGCCTCCCTAGGGCTGCTTTTAACCCCTTAAGTGCCAGTGTGGAGCAGATGCCCCATCGCAGGGCATGATTGTCTATGAATTGATATTGACACACGGAGCTTGCTGTCAGCACCTGGGAGAGAGGTTCTATGTGTGCACAAAGAGCTGTCTGGCTCTTTTCAAATGAAGCCGCTTCGGCTGTGTTTGTGCCCCTTCTGCATGCCCGGAATGCTTTACCAAGCAAGTCTCCTGGCAGGAATATTTGCAGAAAGGGCAGATGCTCCGAATAATATCTGAGAAAAAGAACAGTTGAAATTTGTAATCTCAGGGGTCTGCACGGGAAGCCTGATTCTAAGAGTTACACCCGTTCGGCCCGGATGTGAAAGCCCACCAAAGAGATGGGAAAACTGAGTCCGACAGATGACGTGAAATCGCCTGCTGACAGTCAACGAGCAAGATGGTAGCAGAGTGCCTTTAGAATCCTGTCAAAAAGAGCTCAACTTTTGAATGTTGAATACTCCTGTGAACTGCTCTTTAACGGGAGGACTACAGACCTAGAGTTATTTATTGTAATCCTTGGTGAGCCATTGAACAGTGAATCGTTTTGACAAATTCAGAAACTGCTGGCAGCAAATTGTGCAACAGCAAAGAGGCAAAAATGGTCCAATTATACATTGTGAGTTATTTGTCCTGATCTAATACTCAGTATAATCAACTCAACTTTAATTATGGAACCAGGACCAGCGCCTCTTAATATATGACACTATGTAAAAGGATGTGAAAAGGAGGCTCAGAAATTTGCTGGGTGTTTTGGATACCACTAAAAAATAACATTGAACTGAAATCCATGATGTCCCTGTAATGTTTGTATAGGGGCTAAATTGTTCTGTACACACAAGATCTTGTTTAGATTGTCTGCTGCCATCCTTAAGAGAAGAGATTGTTGTTGAAGGGGATCATGAGCTGAAATGCTCTAAATTGTTCTTTCGCCTCTTAGCTTCATGTCACGGTGAGTAATGAGTTTGCTCCTACATTATGGCAATGTTATGACAGAAAGCTAAGCCCTGTTGACCTCGAATTAATCCTCTGTCCTCCAAGCTTTGTTTCTTGCTTTATTTGGGACATGTGTGTGTAGCTTTAGCCTATTTCTGAATGCATTTGGGCTGTTAGCCAAAAATGTACTTTATATTTACACTGCATTTTGTTTTTTCTTCTCATCCAAAACAATTCCTGGGGGTGGGGGCGAGTCTCAGGTGGAAGATCCCCATGATGGGTGGAGTTCCCCTCAACAGCAAGCATAAATCAATCCTCAAAATGTCACTATGGTACTGGTGCAATTGCTGAAGCACATGCAACTGCATTAGTGCATTGCACTTAAACTGGAGACAGAGAGGCCAGACAGCTGCAAGGACCAGGGTAAAAGCTGGCAGGAAATCTAAGGGGAAAAGTAGTTCAGGAGAGCAGGCAGTTTGTCAAGGAGACAGTATTAGAGGCACAACTGCAAACTATCCCGATGCAGAGAAACGATAGGAAGAATAGTAAGAGGCCAACATGGCTCCATCAGGAACTCTTTCAAAAACAAATCCTACAAAAAGTGGAAACATGGACGAAATACCAGGGAGGGGTACAAAAGAGTTGGATAAACATGTAGGGACACAAACAGAAAGGCTACGACACAAAATAAGTTACACTTAGTAAGGGATATAAAAGACAATAAGAAGAGGTTCTTTACATATATTAGGAGCAAGAAAAAGTTGAATGAAAGCGTAGGTCCCTTTTTAACGAGGAAGGAGAGCTAATAACTGATGACAAGAAGCCTGAAGTGTTTAATACCTCTGTTGTTTCAGGAGTCACTAAAAAAGTTAATGGTGTCCAGATATTAACAACAAGGGGGAAGGAAGACAAGCCAACATAGGGAAATAACAGGCTAAAGAATATACAGATAACTTAAATGTATTCGAATTGGCAGAGGATGGGAGAAGAGCAAACATAGTACCTATCATTAAAAAGTGGAACAAAGAGGACCTGGAGAATTATAGACCTGTCAGCCTAGCTTTGATATCTGGAAAGACCCTGGAACAAATCATTAACCATCAATTTGTAAGCACCTGGATGATGATGATGATAACAGAGTTATAGAGAACAGCCAGCATGAATTTGTTAAGAACAAATCATGCCAAACCAACCTAATTTTCCTTCTTTGACAGGTTTACTGGCCTAGTGAATAGGGAGAAAGGAGTAGATGTGATGTATCTGTGATTTGGTAGGCTTTTGACACAGTCCCACATGACATTCTCATAAGCAAACCAGGGAAATGTAGTCCTAGATGAAAGTACAATAAGGTGGATGGATAGCTTGCTGAAAGACTGTACTCAAAGAGTAGCTATCAATGCTGTCTAACTGGTAGGGCATATCTAATGGGGCCCCACAGGGGTTAGTCCTAGGTCCAATACTAGTCAATATTTTCATTAATGACTTGGATAACACAGTGGAGAGTATGCTTATAAAATCTGCAGATGACACCAAGCTGGGAGGCGTTACAAGCACTTTAGAGGATCGGATTAGAATTTAAAACGACCTTGACAAATTAGAGAATTGGTCTGAAATCAACAAGATGAAATTCAATAAAGACAAGGGCAAAGTACTTCACTTAGGAAGGAAAAATCAAATGCACAGCTGCAAAATGGGGAACAACTGGGTAGGCGGTAGTATCGCTGAGAAGGATCTTGGGGTTATAGTGGATCACAAATTGAATATGAGTCAATGATGTGATGCACTGCAAAAAAGGCTAATATCATTCTGGGGTGTATTAACTGGAGTGTTGTAGGTAAGACACAGGGGTTAATTGTCTCACTCTACTTGGCACTGCTGAGGCCGCAGACCGAGTATTATGTCCAGTGTTGGGCACCACACTTTAAGAAAGACTTGGAGAAGTACCAAGGAGAGGAACAGAAACAATAAGAGACTTAGAAAACATGACCTCTGAGGAATGGTTGAATCCTTGTCACTGAAGGTTTTCAAGTATGGGCTACACAATCACCTGTCGGGGATAGTCTAGGTATACTTAAACCTGCCTCAGCATGGGGAGATGGACTAGATGAAACACTGAGCTCCCTTTGCACCCTACGTTTCTTTGAGTCTATGACATTTTTGTGTGAGAGAATCGGGGAATTTTGTGCTCCAGCCTGGACTGTACCTGTTCTGTGTTTGCAGTTAAATGGAGGGTTTCCATCTGTGGGGTGATTGTCAAGCTGCATCTTCCACCAGGAATTACATACCCCCAAAAGAAATGTTAACTTCACTGGTGAATAGTTCATGCAACGTTCACAAGCAAACCATCTAACTTTCCCGGATGTTTTTGTGATCAGCTTTAAGAATCAACAGTAATAAGGGTCCAGAAAATCTCACAACATCCTAGTAACATGGTTTCAGCAACTGGTGACGTTCCAGAGCGTGGGTGTCCAATACTTCCCCTGTATCTAAGCAGAAAAACGAGAAACAGCCAGCAAGATAATCAGCACAGCAGCATATAGGGAAGATAGGTTTAAATAATTATTTCTATCTTGGATTACTCATTGGAGTGCATCTAATTAACTAACAAGTTCCTTTTATTTCTGTAACTATTGAGCAACAATTAGTGGGTGTTAAATGGAGCTCGTCTGCCCAGGATTTCAATGGCATGTTTTTGCCAAGATGCCTTTCTCTTGCCTCCAATGCCCAACGCCAATGAGTACAGACTACAGCTGGCTGCAACATTTTTGACAAAATGTCTTTTTATTGAACTACTCCATTTGATTGAAGCCGAAACATTTTTGCGGAGACATATCAATTTCGAAGAAGTTTTCGCCCAGAAGGCTTCTGAGATTCAGAGGTCTCTGGCCACTTCTGATGACAGACAGACAGACACGAGAATTGAAAAGCTGATCTTTTCAAATAGAAAATGGACATTTTGTCACAATTCTGTTTCAAAAAAATGTTCAAAAGGTTGATTTCCCTTCCATTGTGGAATGAAACAAATTTCAAAACCTCAGAAGCTGTCGCAAAATTGAAGTTTTGCTCCAATATTTTCCCCCCAGCTCTTACATAACACACTTTATCAGTAGAGCACAAAGTGCTTTATCATTATCCATTTTTACAGATGGGGAAACTGAGTCATGGGGCAGTGAAATGACTTGCCCAAGCCCCACACAGACACAGAGTGGGTTTTTAGGGGGTGAATTACCATCTTTCTGAGAGGACCGGGTGAAAAACAGTACCCTTTTCTGTTAGCACACCCTGTACCAGAGGGGAAATTCAGGCCCCTGTGAAAATTAGTACAGGTACAAGCTGAATTTTCTTTGCACGTGCTCTCTTCTGCTATGTGTGTATGAGACTCTGGCATATTTTTGCCAAGATGCCTTTCTCTTGCTTACAATGCCCAACGCCAATGAGTACAGATTACAGCTGCAACATTTTTGACAAAATGTATTTGTGTTGAAATACTCCGTTTGATTGAAATCGATATGTCTCTGCAAAAATGTTTCGGCTTCAAAGAAGTTTGCACATTGGTATGCACATTCTGGTTCACCAAAGAATGTCATATGAGGGCTTACATGAAAGCTGGTGTCACACTGGTCATTAATGTTGTTGTGAAATGTACATGCAGACACTATGTAAGGAGTTATGTATAGATACTGAAATGATATTTGTAGAGTCCGTATCACAGCATGATTCTCCAGCAGAGGTAAAAAAACCAGGTTTTCTGTCAGAGAAGAGATGTTTATTCACTTCTCTCTGTGGGGATGTAAATTAAGCATTGTAAACTAACACAATGGGTGTCCATTTACATGCAAAATCAATGGAGGGATGGGAAGCAGCACGCAGGAAAAATAAGCCCTGGTGCCTTTCCTGTCTATGAGTACAGACAATAAGATTATTGGGGGGGTGGGAAGTATAAGGGAAAGAAGACACCCTTTCATCCCACACCTAGGAATTAAACAGGCAGTGTGTTTAAATTCATGAAAACGGGATCTCAGCCAGCCTCTGTGGAAAAACCACGGAAGCCTTTGGGTGAGAGAGAATATCTTTAGGCAGGCTTAACTAGTTAAGCTTAGTCTCTAGGACGTGTGTTATGATTCTTTTTTGGATGTAATCATTTGTTTCCAATGTCTTTCCTCATTATCTCTTGGATCTTTGATGATAAATGTGTTCTGTAAATATATCTCAGTGCTGTGATATTAAGCATAGTGCTGATTCTGAGTTGAAGCACATGAGGTGGCATGTGTTCTGTTCCTTTGGGAGCAAGAAGCCTGGTATTTCGGTGAGTGTTTAGTGGATAAGGGGCTAGACACTACAGGAGGAATGCTTCAAAGGGACTCAGGGACTTGGGATGCACTTACTGTTAACCTGCAAGGCAAAGTAAGGGCTGGTATAATCCAGAGGAGAGTGCTAACAGGATGGTGGTGTCAGGAAGCTGACATCCAGTTAAACACGAGCAAGACTTCCTCATGCTGGAGGATGGAGTAATGACAGTTGTGGCTGTCCCGCGAATGGTCACAGTGATAATGCACACAGGTGATTGCACTCAAAGCAAAGCAGGGAGCCATTGCAGAATGCAAGCCTGACACACTCAGATCTTCCTTTTCTGCTTTGGAGGCAGAGGTAGGGGCAGTCTGCACTAGCTGAAACTTCTAAGTGGTCCTCAAAGGCAGGCTGAAGTGGCGGATATTACAGTGGTCCGTATGGGAGGTGACATGTCCGATGAGAAAGATCACTATCTGAGGGACAGTTGTAGCAACGGGTCCAACGAGTCGCTGCGATTTTGAGCAGCTGAGGGAAATGGTGAGAATAGGCAGCCCCAACAGCGGGGAACAAGCACAACGTCGCTCATTTCCTGGAGATCTTCCCCCCCGTTCACCAGTGCCGCTTCCATCTTCATGAACCCAACGCTCGCTGTCACTTTTACTCCTGGAATGCTAAATATTGCTAAGAGATTTTTTTTCCCGGCATGGGACCATTTGTGCAGCGCTGTGCTCGAAGGGAGTTCTCTGAGCGCCTTTCTTCCCTTGGAGCCTGACCATCCACTTCCTCGCCATTTTGAGGCTGCTTCCATAAACAGAAAGCTGCTCCAAACTGCCGGTGTTGCTGCTTTCAAGGAAGGGTGGGAGGGCATGTACCTTTATAGAAGAGACCAGAGGGTTGGCATTCCCCTGGCACAAGAAGACGGGAGGCTGAGAAAGTCAGAGTGGGAGCTATAAATAAAAGCTGTAAAGCCCAGGTTCTAGGAAGTCATTCTTAAACACCGGATAATTTATCGCCCTCGCAACCCTGTGAATACCTCCACTCCACAAACCATGCTGAGTCCTACTTCAGCAGTTGGGTAGCATATTTATAGTTAGTGACATGTATCCTGGGAATCCAACATTCTGTCTTCTAACCAGGGTTCCTGTGTAAACCATGGGCAAGTGTCTCTGTCTGACGCTTATAAATTAGGGATGATAATAGCAGCCTACCTCACGGGGTATTGTAAAGATAAATCCGTTAATGTTTGTGAAGCAATGTTGAGAGCCATAGAAAAGCCTATAAACAAACAATTAGTGGATTCCCTTTGTGGCCTACTCTCTCTCTGTGGCTCAGTTTCCCATCAGTAAAATGGGAGTTATAATCATATTTATCCCAGGAGATTACAAAGCATAATTTGGGAATGTTTGTAAAACGCTTTGCGATCCTTCCATGGAGGAAGCTATTATTATTATTCACTATTCATCTGGAAGGATTCCAAAATAGCTTACACACATCTGCCAGTCACAAAGATGTTGCCCACCACTGAAATGCAGCCACCTCTGAAGTGAAAAGTAGCAGCTGTTTTATAACCATTCTGCAATGATAAACAACAGCTCGTGACAGGACGCAGGGAGAATGCAGCTGAGACTACTGAGGGGATTTAGACAATCAGAATATAATGACCATCACTGGACACAAGATAACACCCTATTCGTGCAAAACGTGACACAGGAGCTTCAGTGATAACCGCAGGTAGTCAAGATCATAGTGCTTTTTATGCCTTCTCTGAAAGTCAGCTCCTCCCGCAGTGGGTCCTACCACCTCTCTGGGGCACGGAATTAGAAGCGACTCAGAAGGACGAGCACCACCTGCTGAATTGCTCTCACTTCTGTTTTCTTTCAACGGCTCAAGTCCTGACCTGCGTGGATCCTGCGAGATCGGACAGGTTCGCAGCACAACGTGGTGTTGCTCAAGGCTAGCGATTTCAGCAGCAGCATTAAGCACCCCTGCTCTTTAGCCCATTTCTTCACCCGTTTACTTCAACTTGAGAGCAGGTTTAAAGCCCCGGTAACAGCTCTTTCGAATTTTCCTCCTTAGCTCCGGGCTCTGAGCTCTGCCCACGGTCTGGCTGCCTTTAAAAGTTCAGCTGCATAAAAAGCACAGTTTGTGACCAAGCGCCTGGGAGGATTAAGACCTTCTAGGATGGAACATGCTGCTTTCAAGAACCTCCCTCCGCTCTAAATTCAGTTGCCAGGAAGATGTTTGCACGGAGGGTGCTAGCCAGCCTCCATTGACTCAGGGCATTTTCTATGCTACGGGCGCTACAGAAACACAGCTGTAGCTGTGCCCCTGTAGTGTTAGATGCTTCCTACATCAATGGAAGGGAATTCTTCCATCAGCCTTGCTGCGTCTACTCCAGGAGCTAGATCTGCTTCCCTTTGGCCCCCGGGGGTGTGCATTTTTCACACCCCTGAGTGACATAGACAGGTCAATCTAAATGTTAAGGGTAGACCAGGGCTAAGAGGAGAAGTGGTGAGGAGGACAGACAATAATTTGATTAAGGGACAGCTATTGGGGGGAGAGAGAACATTAAAAAGAAAAGAACCAGAGAACTAGGAAGTAACGGAACTGAACAATGCAGAAAAAGAAGTTTGTGCAAAAGAGGTTCTTGCTGGGATCCAGAAGGGCGGGGAATGGGGCCTGAGAGACAGCAAAGCACGGTAGGGTGGATAGACCTCAGTCATCCTTGGAGCACCGCAATCTAGGTGCCTGGATTCTATGGGGACAGGCCCCTCAGTCTGTTTAATTCGAGCAGTTAATAAGCGTGGGAGGGTTGGGGAAAAGAGTCAGCAGAGCTGATTTTAAGGAAGGTATAAGAGCTCCGGTGTTTGTTATTTTAAGTCTGCTTGTTTGTTTCCTCCTTGGACAATGCTTGGGAAACCGTTACCTGATCCCCCCCACCTTTGTTTACAAATGCAGTCTGGTCCGATTTAATCCCTGCTTCGTTTTCTCCTCATTCTGTTTGGGTTGTCCCAGTGATGTAAGTGGTAAGCAATCGCCCAGCGCATGGAGCTCATCTGTCGTCAGATTTCCTTATTCATTCAGGCAGGCACCTAGGAAGGCCGGAAAATATTACCAAAGCCCAAGAGACTTGATCTTTCAAAATAAGGAACCAGTATTTCAGCTTCGAGGCAACGTGAGTCTGGGACATGAGCCATCACCGGGCATTGAAACAGGCCCTTCCACTGAGGAATAAGCAGTCACCAGACACTCGACTGATTACTTGGTTTTTTGCAGAGGGTTTTGGTTTTTTGAGACAGGAATTTGCATTGCAAACTAATTTCCACTGGAGAAGCGGCTTCTGGCAACAGTTTCTTCCCACTCAGTGCCCCCTATGGGTTACGGTGTCTCCTGCTTTCTTACACCAACGATGTTGGTAGGAGCCTGAACTGCTTCTGCCCCCATGATGGCCCAATATGCCTCCCGTCTGCCATTCACAACTCAGTTCAGAAGAAAGCACAAGGGTGGAAGCCTACACCTCTGCGGGGGCCAATAAGTCTTGCATGGGCTGCTCAGATGGAGATGGTGGGGCAGGGCAAGAGGCAGACCCAGTAGATTAGCTGAAAGTCCTCGGGCCTGTGCCCGTTCCCCCAATTTGTGTTGAGCACCTCTAAGACCCCAGGGTTGCTAAGTGCTATCCGAAGGGGACGAGACACCTCCCACGAGAGTTTGAAGGGTGTGAACCCAAAGGAGGGAGAAGAATCAGATAGGGTGACGCAAAGGATAGCACAGGACGTTTCAGTTGACTATCAGGAAAATCTTCTTTTGGCTGAGCTCTGTTCGGCTGGGGAAATAGTCTCCCATAGGAAGCTCCTTCGCTTTCTGCATTTTAAAAGTGTTTTGGACAACGCACGGGAGCAGATATCACATGCAACCGTCCTCCATTGGCCTCTGGGAAGAGACGAGTTGCAGCCAGCCTAGCAGACGGCCTCCGTTTCTTATTTCCCTGATCGTTACTGGTACGTCCGTCTCCAAAGCACCCATCGCTGTAGAATACGGTCACATTACAAACAGCTCTGGGACTATGGAAATATCCATCATTGCGCCCCTTTGGTCACCCTCGGAGCCTCTACCTCGATGAGCCTGACCCCAAGCTGTTGCAGGGTGACCCCGTCCTGGTTGTTGAGGTGGTTCTACCTGAAGAAGTGGATCTTAGACAATTGAACGACTTGGTGCTGAGCCAGATTTCTGGCAGAAACAAGTTCCACCGCTAAGGGCCCATCTCTGAGCAAGCTCCAACCGCGCAAGTTCATAGAGTGATCGACTCGCTGGACTGGGAGGGACCTCCCGAGGTCACCTAGGCCAGTCTCCTGCACTAAGTATTATCCAGACCAGGGGTTTTCCGCCTTTTTTAGAAACTGTATCCCGACGGTCTCAAGGTTTCACCTGAAGTTCCCCTTCAGGGTTTTCCCACCTGGCTCCGGTGGCATACTCTGGGTCTCCGGTGCCCAGGGGCCAAGCCTACATTTGGACACCCCCCCTCCCCAGCCTCACAGGCCCCCCCCCCCCCCGCACGCAGGGCAGAAGGGTTCCCCAGCTCCCAGAAGATGACGCCGCCCCCCAGCTGCCTTGGGAAGGGGGGGTCTGTACCTGTGGGGGGGAACATGCTGCTTACCTCCTCCTGTGCCCCCCTCCCCGCCCTGCAGTTACCCGCCACGCAGCGCCCGGCTCTGGCTGGGCTCCGTTGCCCCCTTCCTCCCCGCACGTACCCACTGCACAGCACCCGCCTCTCCCGCTCCAGCCCTGCAGCCCGGCGCTGGCTCAGACAGGGCAGCCTCACCCCCTGGCCTGGGGTGGGCACTTGACCGGCTCTTCATGACATGCAGTGGGGACGGGGGGTGCAGGAGGCTCCCAGCTGCACATCATGAAGGGCCGGGCCCGCCTCCCACCCAGTCCAGTGTAGAGCTAGGAAGCAGACTGCAGCCGCCCGCCTCCCGCCAGGTCTGGACAGGGGTCCCCCAAAGCGCAGGCCCTGGGGCGGTCACCCCAATCCTCTTGCATACCCTCTACGATACTCTGAAGTACCCCCAGGGGTATGCATGCCCCCGGTTGAGAGCCTCTGATCTAGACCAGCCCTGACAGGGGTTCGTCTAACCTCCAGTGATGGAGATTCCACAACCTCCCTAAGCAATTTGTTCCAGCGCTTAACTCCCCTGGCAGTGAGGTTAGACTCTAGGAAACACTTCCTAACTCTCACTTTCTGCAATTTAAGCCCATTATTTCTTATCCAATTTATCACCCACACCCCCTCGTTATAACAACCTTTTATATACTGCGCATTGTTATCATGATGCCTCCCTCAATCTCTCTTCCCCAGACTAAACAAACCCAGTGTTTTCAATCTTCCCTCATAGCTCCTGTTTTCTAGACCTTTCATCATTTTCGTTGCTCTTCTCTGGACCTTCTCCAATTTGTCCACCTCTTTCTCCAAAGTGTGGTGCCCAGAACTGGACACATGGCTCCAGCTCAGGCTTTATCAGGACTGAGTAGAGCAGTAGAATTACTTCTCCTGTCCTGCTTACACCACTCCTGCTAATACAGCCCAGAATGATGTTTGCTTTTTTTGAAACAGGATTACATTGTTGACTCCTCTTTAGTTTGTGCTCCACTATAACCCCTAGATCCTTTTCTGCAGCACTCCTTCCTAGGCAGTCATTTCCCATTTGGTACGTGTGCAATTGATTATTCCTTCCGAAGGGCTGTATTTTGCACTGGTCCTTATTGAATTTCATCCTATTTATTTCAGGTCATTTCTCCAGAATGTCAAGATCATTTTGAATTCTAATCCTGTCCTCCAAAGTGCTTGCAGCCCCCCTTCACCTCCCCAACTTGGCATTGTCCCCAAACTTTGTAATTGTTCTCCCTATGCCAGTATCCAAATAGTTTATGAAGATATTGAATAGAACCGGACCCGGGACAGATCCCTGGGGGGGGCCCCACATGATTTTCACTTTCAGCTTGACTGTGAACCATTGATAACTACTCTCTGACTACACTTTTCCAACCAGTTGTGCACCCACCTTATAGGAGGTTCATGTAGGCCGTATTTCTCTAGTTTGTTTATGAGACAGTCATGTGAGACCATATCAAAAGCCTTACTGTAGTCGAGATGTGCTCTGGGCTCTATTGATATATGATCCGGAGAGGTTCTAGCTGTCACTGTAGGTTACTTGTTCCTGGTGAACCACATTCATCCTTGGTGTAACTCTGTTGTCTTTGGTGGCAGAAGTAGTTTGGTGCCAAACAGCCATCTGCTCAGAATAAGGAAATGTCTTCGTTCTCTTTTGTTTCCAGAGCGCAGCACATCTGATGCGTCTGGGCACCGCCTGGGCAGGTGCTTGAATCCTGCAATCATTCCACAAACAGAGCGACGGTTGACTTCAGGGAGAGTCCAGTGCATGGGATGATTGTAGGATACAGCCACAATAATAAAGAAAAGTATATGTGTCTCCATTTATCTTCTCTGGGGGATAAAAGGGCCCTTTATGCCACCACTTGTCCAAAATAATAATCAGAAATAGGCATGAGGCTGATCCAAGGTTCCCCAAAGTTTTGGGTTGTTGGTACAGGCCCTTCTCCAACAAAGATGAAGCTAATTTCCTGCTCGTTTGTTTCATCTCTCTCCCGTGAAAGACAGGCCAGGCAAGCACCATGCATTTGTGCTGAAGGAAAGCCCACTACAATAGACACCAGCCTGGGCAGAATGAAATGAAACTGTGCAGGTGTCATTGTAAACGGTCTTAGAAAATGTAATCTGTTGTGAAAAAGTCCCGGTGTGCAAGCTCAGAAGCTGTTGGGTTCATTCGCTGGTTCCCAAGCATACTTGGAACAGAGATAAGAAAGCCAGGAAGAGATCACTTACCAGTCAGCCCCCCCTTCATGCCACTCCTCTTCACCGCAGCTCACTCGTTACCCCTTTGAGCATGTTAGCTGACGTAGCAGACTTGCCTCCTTTGTTTGTCGGCTGCTTGGCTAATTCGTCTATGGAAAATGGGACGTATCAGATGCTGTTCCATGGAAACCTGAAACTGAGCATACGTGCAAGCTGGGAACTGTATCTCTTTGCCACTTACCGAGACAAAAGCCTTGTCCTTCCCTCTCTTTGGCTAGAGAGAGGCTAAGTGATGATTTGCCAGATTGACGATGAACAATCAGCAGCTTAGGGGTAGCTAATTCTTAGGGTGCTGGGAGCGCTGCATTCAGGGTTCTCTGAGCCTTTGGGAACGTCTCAAGAACTGTACAAGTCAATTCCTCTCCCCTGTCCAACCCGCTCCAGCTACATTCACTCCCCCTCCCTTCCTCTGCTCAGTCCCCTCCCGTTTAACATGAATGCAGTAATTTGTCTAATATAGCTCCTTCTGGCTTCTCTGCATCTTACAGCTCAGGCACACGGGCAGTGCTCGACAAGAAACAATGCAACCAGATCCTAAACCATGGCGGTGATCGTGTTTCCACGGTCTGCCCTAGGGGCTTACTCCGTTCGTCTGATTAGTCCTGCCATCTCTTGCTCTTCTACTTGCAAAAATCTGTTGTCTGCACAATGCTACAACAACTGCCGATTGTTCGTGCTGATTTTGTTGTGGTCCTACTGCAGATCAACAGCATTTCAGCCTAGGCAGGTGGTGGGCCCTGGGTATATACTTGCGGGTGGAGAGATGCAGTGGGTGGCATATATTTTTATTCCAGGACCATTATAGAGCTTGACACCGGAACCCAGGTTCCCCCTAAAACCTGTCCCCTAGAGAGTAACCTGGCTAGATCCCCAGACCAGACAGAGTTGGCAGCTGTTTGGCAGCTTCAAAAGTGGATCCAATCTGGTATGAGTTTGCTACACTTTCATTTGTGTCTACATCTTCCAAACAAATAACTGAGTCCAGAAGTCCAAGCTGTGTTTTGCAATGAAAATGCTTCAATGTCTGGGAATTAGTTCTGCCGAAGGGAAGCTATAGAACGCTGTTAACTGTTTAAAGGGTCAATAGAGACTTTCAGAAAAGAGAGCCCCTTTCAAGTTTGATGGACCAAACCAGTGCCAGATGGACGTTGATCCTGATGACACTGAAAAAGCCTTGAGAGATCTGTCTGTCCATCTAGGTGATTAATCCCTGCTCAGCCCAATAATGCCTAGGATGAAGTCCAGAAGAACTGAGAACTGTGCAGCATTCAAGACAAGATCCCTTAGTAAGATACACAGAAATCACTCTGTGTGTGGAGGGTCCTTTCCGAACAAGGACGGGCAAATGGGTTTGGCTCAAATAAAAACTGATCCAAATCTTCACCTAAAACTGAAACTGGATATTTGGCAGGGGCAGAGTTTCGTCATTTCCCTTCTACAGTTCCACACGGAGAGAGAAGTGGGAAAGGGACACTGATATAATGATATTTTGCCTTCCTTTACAATCTTCTGTCTGGGTCAGATGATCCCCATTCCCGTAGCAGCTGAGCCCCAAATATGATTGCATTGGAGTCTCACAGCATCATCCTTACAAGGCAAATAGAATTGTCCCAGTTTTACAGATGGAGAGTTTGAATCACAGACAGGGGAAGTAGCTTGCCCAAGTTCAGGGAAGACATTGGCAACAAAGCCAGAAATGGAATCAGAGAGTCCTGGTTCTGTTTTCTGCTTCACTCACACCATTTTCCCCCATCTTTTGTCCCTTATGGAATAGTCCTCTATAGAATTTAATACAAAATAATAACTTTTCTATAAATTTTTGGACATTCCTATGGAATTTGAATAGTTATTTCCCTGTTACAGAATTTTATAGGATGATTTTTTTTAAAAAAAACCTGCTCTCTGTTAAATTCTATATGTTTTAAGTGTAATTTCCATAGAACCTGCTTCCCAGGCCTATTCAATGCTTCTTACATTTAAATTATAGGGGCCTAATCCAAACCCACAAAACTTTCTGAGATCTGCCTATCAATTTAGAGTGCGCACCTTCAAACCAAAGCCTGCCCAACTACAGAAGGAGGAAAGAGCAGCTCTGATGTAGCATCTCCATTTTTCCTGCCAGACTGTGTTTTACTTAGTTTTCCAGCTGTGTTGGTTGAGGTCAAGTGACTTACTGAAGGTCACATGCAGAGTCAGGTGTTCCGAGAACTCACCATCCGGCTGGGTCCTTGTCCAACTAGCCCACGTGATCCCTCCCCGCCCCATAGGTCAAGCCCTGACTTAGCTGCATGCATCTTTTCCTCTCTGAATTGAAAGCTTTTTTTTTTTTTCTTGGCAATGGATCATGAAATTTCCCAACTTCTAAAAAGCAGCATGGGAATAGCTGTGGTGGAGCAGATCCATGATTCACTGAGCCCGGTATCTTGCATGCCTCTGGCGAGTGGCTGATGTCAGATGCTTCGGAAGAAGGCATAGCCCTAACACACCATACTGCCCTTTAAACCCACACCGTACTCACCTACGTGTTCATTGCTGTAGCACAATCCCAGCTGGAGCGTGAGGGTTGAGAGACATGATTCTGTTTATTCCAACCAATACAATGGTAAAATATGTTCTTCTCATTCAAAATACTCTTCTGCAGCCTTCTCTCCGTGCATTCAGGGTCCCATCACTGTTGGCCTAACACCCTCTCCTCTGCAGCCCTGGCCACCTGGGGCAGCTCAGAAAATATCCACCTGTTATCACATTTCATCCGACAACTGCTATTGATTATTTGTTTAATGGTGACAGCCAACAGCCCACTCGGGATCAGGACTCCAGTGTGCTAGGTGTACAAACACATCAGTACACACTGTCTCTGCCCCCAGGGGGCATACCTCAGTGTCCCCAAACTGTGGGGCGCCCCCAGTGTTTGGAGGTGGCGTGGCCAGGGCCAGTCCCTCCGGGTGGCATAGAGGGAGCACCAGGCTTCCAGCACACTCTGCCCCCAGACCCGCCCCACCCCCAGCCTCGCTCTTCTCCCAACCCCAGTCAGCACCTACTCCTGCTCCGCCTCCAGGCCCGGCTCCGCCTCTAGCCCTAGCTCCTCCCCCATCCCCAGCTCCGCCTCCAGGTCCACCTCCAGCCCAGGTTCTGCTGCTGAGGAAGCCTTGGCTGTGTAGTAATGGAGGGGGCGAGGGGCGCGACTGAAAAAGTTTGAGCAGAACTGACCGGCCGTCTTATTTGGAACAACAATACAGAAAGTGCCAGAGGCAAATGAGAGAACAAGGGGAACAGCAATAAGGTCACACTGTTACGTAGATAACTGTGGTGCAAACTGATAGCCCCAAACCATCAGAAAGGTGGCTGTTTTGTGGTGTTTTAAATAAATACGTGACATTAGCTCTCCCTGCGGGATCATCACCTGCCCATCATGGGTTGGCTGCTTTCTTGTAGAGATTACAGGAAGGGTTTGATTCCTGAGGAAGGAATTGCATAAGGAAAGGCGAGTGTCCACAACAGCTGCGTCCCTTCCTGGCAGTTTGAGCGCTTGCACAGTGATTAGCGATTGTCCACATTTTATATGGCAAACGGTGCTTCTTTCATCACACGGGCATGGACTGAATCCAAGAGGCCATGCCGCTATATAAGGACACGATAGCGCTCTAAGGATAGCCACCGGCCAGTAGCGTTTGTCAGGGTTGCTTTCATTGCACGGCACACCGGGGCTGGGCACCTTCGGGTGCAAACAAACTGGGTTTCTTGCCTTGTTTTTAATTCTTGTTTTCTGCCCTGGTCTGTATTCTAATTGGATGCACTTCAGTTCTTTCGTGGCTTACTAATGCTTTCATTTGGGAAGCACAGTTTTCAACAGCCTGGCAAGTGACCACTGTTTTCTGCAAAGCCAAGTCTATTCCTTGGGATAACCTTGCTTTGACCTGCTTATCAGACAGATGACATATCATTTGGTCTCTAGTCAGTCCATCCACTAGCTGTTCACGTCACTTGGCCTTATTTCATACAAGTGTAACGTAGCTGCCCGTGGTCACACTTGGGAGCTGGTTTCTTGTAAAGAAAATGTGCTTTCCCTAGGGACATTCTTCCATGGGTCCCAGTATTACTGGAATTTTGGAATGACTTTAACTAGCACTTTGCCGTGCCCTTCATGCTCCCACAGGAAAGGGGTGCAGATCTCTGATGCCTGAGGATTTCACCTTCTTCTGTAAAGAGCCCCACCAAACTCATTTCATATCAGCTACAAAATGGTGTCTATAATGACAACTTTTATTTCCACCAACCTGGACTGGATTCAAACGAGCAGCCTAAAGAGGAAAGTCTCTGGAGTTTACTCACCATTGGTCTAGTCATCCATTCCCCCTTGGAGAGGACTTTCATAGCTTCTTCCTTACTGTGAACTCAGTCACATTCAGTCATGTCCTTTGTCTGTGAAACACCCAGTTTTGAACTGAGATGGGCCTGAGCTGCAAAGTTCCTCTCTAGATCCAGATCTGGACTATCCAAAGTTCAGGAGTGTTTTGACGTGGGGAATTCGGTTTGAATTGGCCCTTTACAGAGAAACCGGCTCATCACAAAGTTATATTGGACTCCCTCAAAGTTCTGAGGTTCTAGTTCGGGCCTGTGATGTATTCAAGACAAGTCCCCGTGACGAGTTAAGGAGACCCCGTGTAACGACATGAGGGAGCCAGAGAGAACCCCAGGATTAGTCTGTGTCAAGGAATCTCAGTGCCATTGATATTCATTACAGCTGAGACTTGTCTCTTCTCTACAACAAGGGGACCCTACAGGAGCCATGACGGATTATGATGGGATTTTCTGCTTGAAAGCCAAAGAGTTAAAGGCCTTAGTAACCTCGCCCTGCTTTACAATAAAAATGTCTATAGGATCAGGGAAAACTGGTTGCCATGACACCAGAAACCCTGTTTCTTTGGCTGAGCGGTGCCAAAATTTCAAACAGATGTGGCACCGCAAACAGAGGTCCCCTCGGGAGCCCGTCGGGAGGCCCGGAAAATGCCACAGCGGCCAAGTGTGTTCAGAGCCCGCTCGGAGCCAGCATAAAAATAATGTCCTGTGTGCACACTCGCCGGCCCTGCCTCGCCGCTGAGACCGGAGGAGCTAAGCAAACAGCCCTGCTGGAGAAGTTTGAAAGAAAACTGCTGAGTCGGGCCTTCTGCTTAAATAGCACCTGCCTTTTTTTCATCCGCTCTGCTTCTTTCTTTATTGTTGCTTTTTCCCTCCCCCGAGGGCTGAGTTTATGGCTTTTCCTTTTGGAAAAGCAAAGTCCTGGCTGTTCTGGAGTTTGCTCTTGCCCGGCGCCCTCACGAGAAGAGCCTCTGCAAAAAGGGCTAAAGCCAGATTTGTTTCCACTCTGGAAGCAGGAAGAGAGCCATCTGCAGCAGCGATGCTTTCCCCTCTGTGGCTGTGACAGAGGTGCAGGGATGCCGCTAGCCACTGGGAAATGGTCGAGCAAGAGGGTGGCTTTAAGCCACAGTCTGCGTTACAGCATGGGACATCAGGGGTGTCCAAGCCATTGTGCGTGAGGAAAGCACAGGGGCTCTGCCACGGGACAGATGTGCATCCCCGATTCTGGGGCTGCTTTGGGCCAGTTTGGCCCAGGGTGCAAGTTAGAGCGGGCCAGCTGGCTGCCCAATTAGGTACCCTATTTCCCACCATGGCTGGTATAGGCCATGGTGCTACCATGGTAACAGCTGGCAACAGACTGACCCTGTCGCCTCCTTCCCTGGGTCCACCTCCTGCGGCTGCTTTGTGGGAGGGAGGGAGGGAGGGGGCAAGGATGACTTGGGCTCGGTGTCTCTGGGTTAATCAGGAACACTGCTACGCGCACAGAGAGGGCTGGCCGCTTTCCGCTGGGAGTGCACAGGCAGGGGTTGTGTTAGACCGCCCTGGTCCTCGCCCTGCCAGGGAGCATAAAGATGAGGCCACGCCTGGCCCCTGCACAGGGGCGTGCAAGAGAAGGAAGGATGTTTCTGCCGTAATCATGTGTGTTCTTACGCCAGGCGAGGTTCCAGCCTCAGATCCAAGCCCCTTCCTGCATCCCATGAGATGCAGAGGGGAGAGATCAAAACCCAGAACAAAAAGACAGTTCCTGCCCCACGGCGCTGCCAATCCAAGGATCAGACAAGAGACAACGGACGGAGACAGACAGACAGAGAAGAACAAGGAAATGATGAGGCAGCATCGGTCAGGATGATAGGCAGTCGTCTTTGCACATTGGCTAGCTAACCATCGCCACTTTTAGCATTGGAGAGCGTTGAGGAGAGTTTTGAAGGAGGAGAGCGAGGGAGCTTTGCAGATGTTTATGGGGAGCTCCTCCCAAGTGTGGGGGGCAGCATGGGGAAAAGCATGCAGGGGCTTGTTTGGAAATTTAACAAGGGGGTTGGGGCCCCTGGCAGAGCAGAGGCAGGAGCTGACATGGCTCCCACGCAGCTCAAGCGGGAGGAAATCCCGAACGATGGTAGTTCTGCCACTTATAGACCAAAAAGGAGATTTCTGAGTCATCAAACTCAAACCTAAGCAAAACCCGATTCGGTTTGGACCGTTGCCCCCTGTGCGCACCCAGCTGATCTCGGACACGGTAGGTGCGCTGAGCCAGGGAGAACAAGCGGGGTGTTAATGAAAGGGCTCGCAAAGAGCGGACAAAGTTGACCCCAGAACATAAACATTGTGCCTCTTTGTGCAGCCAAACCCCAGCCTCTGTGGCATGGCGACAACTCCTGGTCCGCAGGCAACTTAGCATTGAAAATGATTCCAGTTCATCTCTCGGGGATCAGAGCTAGATAGGAGGGTCTCTTTTCTTTTTTCCCCTGGCCTTTATATCAGTTCAACTTCTGCCTGCCTGGCAGGGTTTCAGTAAGCAGAACGAGTGGAAGGAAAGGCCTTTGAATGGCTGCCCAGCATGATTCCCCACTCTCTCCCAGTTGCTTAAAAAAGATTTCCCAGCTCTGGAGTTCAAACCTTTCAGGGAGGAGAGGCAGGATTTGGCCATGCTCTGACTGTCTGCTCTAATCTAACATGTCTGTCGCTGTGATGTGTAGGCAGAAAGAGGGATATCCAGAAACCAAACCCCATTTTGATTGGCTTGAGCAGGGTGGGTGTGAGTTCCCCTTTCCTCTTATCCAGCACCGGCATGGGTAGGGCTGTGGTCTGCGTCAGGTCTCACCTTTCGTTTCCTTTTCATCCCAGCTGGAGGGCACGACTTCCTTTATTCCCTTGCTAGGCTCCAGTCCTGGAGGAATTATAGTTCAGTGGATTAAGGTCATGCTGCATCTGACTCAGACGAGGAGAGACCGCCCATCCGGTCGGCCAGCTGCTGGCACAAAGGTGCCAACAAGAGAGGGGTGAGGAGAGGAAGGGCGACTACAGGAGTGGTCAGCGACAGAAACTGGAGAATGCAGAGCTGGAGCTGAGCCCCCTCCCCCCCGAAACTAATTTTTCCCTCCTTTCCTCCTTAGCACATACGTGTTTCCATACCTGGTTGTGATGGGCCGGGACACGCTCTGAGTAGTTCCCACCCTCAGGAAGCCTTTCTGAAATCATCATGGTTTTCTTTCTTTGAGGTCAAGAATTTAGGAAGCCAACGGAGAGCCAGTTCCACGAAAATCCTGTAATTCGCCGCATCTCTCTTGCCTCCTCACGGCAGCCTCCAGGTTCTCACCGATTCACTCAGGCTGAGAAAAACCACGGCTCCAGCGGAGATGGGAGAGCGGGAGCAGCCAGGCTGCTGTATGCGGTCTGTTTGTTTCTTTTTCCTTTCTTGCTTGATTTAGGCCTCTTAGACTTTTTCATTTCCCCCTTTCTTTAACCTTGGTGCCCTCACAGCACTGCCCGGCATGGCACCTGCTGGGTACAGCTCCAGGAATCCATTCAGAACATGTCAACGCTGTTAGCCAGCCAAAGGAAATGGCAGAAGGCTTTTCTGTAGAGGCCAGTGGAGTGACAGAGCAGAACTGGGTACCTGTCCTGGGTGTCCTGCACTCTCCCAATACACCTGCATTGCAGGTCACATAAACAGGTCGCCCTATTGCTCGTTTTGGGGAATGAATGACCGTATCAAACACACAAGAACACGGTGATACCATATATGTTCCCTGCCCGTATAGATCTATCTTCAGAATGGCAAATTGGCAGAGACGCCAGACTAGCCGGTGCCCCATTCTTTGTGGATTCCTTCCAAGCCACTCACCATTTGTGTTTGATGTAACTGATTTAATAAAGCATATCGGTGATTCAGGCCAAAGGTTTTCATTGAAAAGCAATATAGAATCATAGATTAGGGTTGCAAGGGACCTCAGGAAGTCACCAATCCAACCCCCTGCTCAAAGCAGGACTGACCCCAACTCAATCATCCCAGCCAGGGCTTTGCCAAGCAGCACCTTAAAAACCTGTAAGGATGGAGATTCCACCCCCTCCCTAGGATATGGAGAATATCCTACATTTCCTTTAGCATTTTTCCTCACCAACATCCCAGCAAGCAGTTCGCCCACCGTTGAAGTGCTGCAGTCTCTGGAGGGCAGCAGCAATCCTGCAGAGCAGATTAGCACAGGTGGCAAAGGGCAATATTGGAGCTGCTTAAAAGTGGAAGAAGGAATTTTAGAGAGAGCAGAGGAAGGCATCCAAACTAGAGTGGCCTCGATGCACTAGACAATGAATTTTGATATGCAAGCAGACCACTGATCATCCACTCTAGTGTCCTGCCTCCAGAGATACCCTATATGTGATGCTACAAAAAAAGGCAAAATACCCTCTTAATATAATGCTCTGCATAGATGATGAAATTCCTCCCCCACCGGAGAGGGGGTTAGTCCATTCTCCTGACCCTAAGGATTGAGAGTCCCTGTAATTATTAAACCCACTAGTGTCATTGTAGATGTTATCCATATTCATACACATTTAATCCCTTTTCTAAAGTTTTTTTTCAATATGAACCTGTAGCAGTGAGTTCCCCGAGTTGATTATAAATGGTAAGTAAACCTCCTTCCTTTCCTGCTGCCTTTTTAATTGTATTGTGTCCCCCCCCCCCATCCTCTCCCCATTGCCATGCAGAATGGGAAACCAGCTGGCCTTCGTTGGACCACTCGTTATTTTAGAGATCTGGGCTTTATCTCCTCTTGTTCTGTGGCACCTCTTGCTCAGAGGGGCTGGTTCCAAAGCCAGCCTGCTCTGGATGAGTCTGGTGGTGGCGGTTTGGGTTATCCTTTCTTCTCCTTTTCGTTCCGTTGGTTGGTTTTTGAACAATAACTTCAAATGATCCAAGCCAGGGTGTCCCACGGCTGCAGCTGAGTAGCTTTGGCCACTGCTTGTCTGCTCTCAGCTGCTGGCAAAGCAGACTTTTCTGCATGTAGCTGTCGCTCTACTTCTGCCTCAGTCTCTTTCTGTCTTGGCGTGTGCCTCACTTGGTCTCTCTCGATCTTTCTCTTTTGCTCTCTCTGTCTCGCTCTCTCCCCCCAAGCTGGATTTGTGCTAGGCATGGGAGGCCTTGTTAAAATACCTCAGTAATATACGATAGCTGCTTTACACAGCGCGCAAACATCAATAAGTCAAAAGCCATAAACATGTCACCAGCCAACACGGCTCCGCTCTGAGAGAGGTTTCTGTAGAGAGAAGGGATGTGAGGCAGTGGATGAACGGGCACTGTACCAAATTCCTTTCCACAGAGCCCCCATCTTCGAGGGGAATTGTAAAACAAGCAGCTCAGAGGAGACTCCTAGATAGGTAGCACCTGTCCAGAGTAACCAGGAAACCATCCCAGCTCTCTTACATTGCTTCCCCTCTAATCCAAGCTGTGCACCTATTCCAGATCATTTCACTGCTGCCAACCAGGCCCATTTCCAGCATTATTTTATGGGACAGGAGACTAATAGGTTCTTAAAAGTTCCCACCAGTCTTAATGCATTTCTGTGCATGTGTGTCTCATTTTGATCCCAAATTAGCCTCTTTTTTTTTAAATCATTGTTTAATATTATTTATTTGTCTTTTTTCTCTTTGTTGCTGTGGTCAGTTAATTATTTTACTGGAATATTAGGCATCCTGATGAGACTGATCTGGTGAATGTTAAAACCACTATTGTCCTGTGAGAAACATGGGGAGAGGCAGCTGGGACACAGACAATGTTGAGAAATAGCTCAGGGATTCTGCCTCCTCATCTGGAAATGAAACAGAGAGTGGCTTTAAAATCACAGAAATATTAGCACATCCCTAGTTCCCCGACCCAGTAATTCTCCCACGAAAGACCCAGCAGTCTCAGCTCACATCTCAGCAAAAGTTTAATAGCAGAGCCTACCCTGGAATGAAGGCTAATATTACCAAGACTTCATTAGTTTTCCAGATATGCATTCACCCCTATTCCCTGGAGGACGATCATCATGAAAATTAACGATGGGGCCAGGGTGAAATGTCAGATTTAACTCTACAGAGATGTAGGGGGAGTTCAAATCTGGATCCTATGGGATAGTATAAGCAGAGGTAGAACACCCAACCCAGATATCTCCAAGCTTTAGGAAAGCCTGAGTTCAGATCCGAATCCAGATACTAACCAACCAACTTTGGCCGATCCCTATTTAGAAGGACTAAGTCTGTGAATGAGAGGGGAATTGACTTTCCAGGATCTATTCGGTTAGTGCCAATTGTGGAGGTGGTTGTCGTGATATGGGCCTCCTGGACCTTAGGAAGTGAATTCATCTCATTGTCTAATTTCACGAAGACCTGTAGGAAGCCATCAGATCATTCCTGCTTTCAAATACATCTCAGGGGATCAAGAACGGAAAATGAGCCTTTCACCATTAAGTTAATCATTTGAGTGAAGGAATCTGTTCCTTATGAAATTTTCTCATTTAGCACAAAAGAAACAAATGAAGAGTCAGTCCCCAGGGACGAGGAACGTGTAGGGGCTTGGCCTTTATTTCCAGGATTTGTGAATGTCTTTACCAGATTGACAGCTTCAGTTGTGGACCATTTCTGAGGTGAAAGCTGTAGAAAACAGTTGGGCTGTGTCTCAGCACCAAAAATATCAAAGTCACCAAAATTGCTGCATTCAGGTCAAATAATCCACACTGGTTGCAGCTGGTGTTCATTCTCCAAAGGAAACAAGAAAATCTCCATGTTTTAGGCCCCTGGAGATGTAAGGAAAGGACATTTATAAGGTAATTACTGGAACTTTGACCCAGCAAAACTGACATTAACAGGCTATGCTATACCAGTCCTAGAGAAGTTAGAGCTCTGGGGCCTGCCGTTCACTACTTTTCACCCACATAAAGTTCTCTTTAATAGAAACTGTCACCAACAAAAATAGTCATCATTCACAGAGATATAGAAATGCAGGGCTGGAAGCGACCTTGGGAAGTCAATAAGTCCAGCCCCCTATACTGAGGCAGGCCCAGGTAAACCTAAACCATCCCTGACAGGTGTTTGCCCAACCTATTCTGAAAAACCTCCAGTGATGGGGATGCCACAACCTCCCTTAGAAGTCTCTTCCACAGTTTAACTACCCGTAGAGTTAGACGGTTTTTCCTAACATCCAACCTAAATCTCCTTTGGTGCAGATTAAACCCATTACTTCTTGTCCTACCTGTAGTGGACATGGAGAACATCTGTTCACAGTCCTCTTTATAACAGCCCTTCACACAGTTGAAGGCTGTTATAGGGTCTCCCTCAGTGGGTTTTTTTCAAAACTAAACAAGCCAGGGTTTTTTAACCTTCCCTCATTGGTCAGTTTTTCTTCATTTATCACTTTTGTTCCTCTCCTCTGGACTTTCTCCAATTTGTCCACATCTTTCCCGAACTGTGGCACCCAGAATTGGACACAATTCTCCAGCAGAGGTCTCACCAGTGCTGAGTAGAATAGGACAATTCCCTCCCGTGTGCTACATACGACATTCCTGTTAGTGCGCCCCAGAATTATATCAGCCCTTTTTCCAATTGCACCACATTGTTGACCTTTGTCAATTTGTGATCCACTATAACCTGCAGACCCTTTTCAGCAGTGCTACCCCCTAGACTGCTATTCCCTGTTTTGTAGTCATAATTTCCTTTTCCTTTTCTAACTGATGTACTTTGCACTTGTCTTCGTTGAATTTCATCTTGTTGATTTCAGACCAATTCTCTAATTTGTCCAGGTCATTTTGAATTCTAATCCAGACCTCCAAAGTGCTTGTAACCCATCTCAGCTTGTTGTCATCCATAAATTTTATAAGCATATTCTCCACTCCGTTATCCAAGTCATTAATGAAAATAATGAATAGCACCGGACCTGTGGGACCCCACTAGATACATTCTCTCCGTTTGCCAGCAATCTATTGATAACCACTCTTGAGTATTGTCTTTCAACCAATTGTGCATCCACTTTATAGACATTTCATCTAAACCACATTTCCCTGGTTTGCCTGTGAGAATGTCAGGTGGGACTGCAGCAAAAGCCTTTCTCAAATGAAGATATATGATAGCTACTGCTTTCCCCCATCCACTATGCCAGTAAACCTGTCAAGGAAGGAAATTAGGTTGGTTTGGCATGATTTGTTCTTGACAAATCCATGCTGGCTGCTCTTTCTAACCCTGTTATCCTCCAAGTGCTTACAAACTGATTGTTTAATCATTTGTTCTGGTATCTTTACAGGTATTGACATTAGTCTGACTGGCCTGTAATTCCCTGGGTCCTCTTTGTTCTCCTTTTTAAAGATATGTGCTATGTTTGCACTTCTCCAGTCTTCTGGACCTCACCTGTCCTCCAGGAGTTCTCAAAGAGAATTGTTAATGGTTCCAAGATTGCTTCAACTAGTTCCTTATGTATGCTAAGATGAATTTCATCAGGCCCTGCCAACTTGAATTCATCTAAGTTATCTAAATATCCTTTAACCTGTTATTTCCCTATTGCAGCTTGTGTTCCTTTCCCCTCGTTATTAATATTCATTGTAAATATTAATTTAAATATCTGGTCCCCAACAATATTTTAGTGAAGACTGAAGCAATTAAACACCTCAGCCTTCTTCATGTCATCCGTTCTTAGCTCTCCTTCCCTGCTAAGTAGGGGACCTGTGTTTTCCTTCATCTTTCTCTTGCTCCTAATATATTTAAAAACCCTCTTCTTACTGCCATGTATGTCCCTTGCTACGTGTAACTCATTTTGTGCCTTAGCCTTTCTGATTTTGCCTCTACACACTTGTGCTATTCTTTTGTACTCCTACTTAGAAATTTAGCCATGTCACAATTGTACGTGAGGAATTCAGCAACGGGCTAACAGAGGTGTCCTGTAGCATTTCAGAGAGATCAGAAAAGAGAGAGAGGTGGAAATTTGTTGCACATGTACAGAATGGGAAATTACTTGGGAAGGAGTACTCTGGAAAGGGAACTTGAGGATTACAAGCTAAATATGAGTCAACAGTGTCACACTGTTGCAAAAAAAAAAAAAGCAAACACAATTCTGGGAGGTATTAGCAGGCCTAGAGCAGCAGGCCTTGTTGTGAACAAGACACAAGTAATTCTTCTGCTCTACTCTGTGCTGATTAGGCCCCAACTGGAGTATTGTGTCCAGTTCTGCGCGCCACATTTCAGGAAAGATGTGGACGAATTGGAGAAAGTCCAGAGAAGAGCAACAAACATGATTAAAGGTCTAGAAAATATGACCTATGAAGGAAGTTTGGAAAATTGGGTTTCTTAGTCTGGAGAAGAGATGATTGAGTGGAGACATGATCACAGTTTTCAAGTACATATAAGGTTCTTACAAGGAGGAGGGAGAAAAATTGTTCTTGTTAACTTCTGAGGATAGGACAAGAAGCAACGGGCTGAAATTGCAGCACAGGTGGTTTAGGTTGGATTTAGGAAAAACTTCCCAACTGTCAGAGTAGTTAAGTACTGGAATAAATTGCTTATGGAATCTCCGTCATTGGAGATTTTTAGGAGTAGGTTAGATAAACATCTGTCAGGGATGGTCTAGATAATGCTTGGTCCTGCCATAAGTGCAGGGGACTGGAGTAGAAGACCTCTCCGGGTCCCTTCCAGTCCTACATGGCTATGATTCTAGGAAACCCTGAGAGATGGAAGCAAAGCTGACTTACACGCAGCTGAAACGAAGCGGCAGGGCTCCTTCTACCAAGCTGCGTAGATGCAGGGGCTACACAAAGAGAGACGTGCAAAGCAGCTGTGCAAATCTAAACACTGGCACATGTGACGGGGCTCACAAAGTTCATGCAAACACCAGAAAACCACGGGAGGCAAATGCAAAGCCCATCTCAGGCTACGGAGGCCAGTTAAATAAGGCAATAAAAAAAAGTCCCCTCTGTAATTCTGCCTGAAGCCAAACTTAGATAACTTTAATTCAGGGCAGTTTTAATAGGCCACATGGTCCTGCCAATATGCTCAGAAGGCAGTCTTAATGCTTATATACATAACTCTTCTCAGCAGTAATTTATGTTCCTGTCCCAGGTGTAGGTTAGAAGGCTGGTAGGTCATGGAATCATAGATGTTGGGAATGGGAAAGGCATGTAATATCACCCAGTCCATTTCCCAGCTTGTGCAGGATTGTTCCTTGCAGTCCATGGGTGCTTTGCGGAAAGCTGCCTGGGTACTGGCTGGCTCAGTGGATTGGCATTTCTCCTCCAGTTCAAGAATCCTAGAAGATGAGGGTTGGAAGGGACCTCAGGAAGCATCTAGTCCCACCCTCTGCTCAAAGCAGGGCCAACCCCCACTAAATCATCCCAGCCAGGGCTTTGTCAAGCCAGGTCTTAAAAACCTGTAAGGATGGAGATTCCACCCCCTCCCTAGGTAACCCATTCCAGTGCTTCACCACCCTCCTAGGGAAAATGTTTTTCCTCAGCCTAGCCCTCCCCCACTGCAACTTGAGACCATTGTTCCTAGTCCTGTTATCCCCATCTGAGTCCAGGCCCGGTCAGCAGGGAATGAAAGTGGTTACCCTGTTAGAATGGCCGTACGTGACATGAAGCAGTCGGTCTCCATTGCACTTCTGAGAGGACAAGAATTGATGGCAAAGACCAACAGCACTGTTATTGCTGACTGGCATCTTGTCAGAGAGAAGCCATGGAAAGGAAACGCTCCTCTCAGCCCCAGTTGCAGGTGATTCCTCCAGGGCGCACCTGAGTCTGGTTGGTAGAAGGAACTGGAGGGAAGCCAGCCCTGCTGCTGCCTGTGCAGTATCCGTTCCAGGGATGCCAAAACAGCATCATTCATCAGCACCAAATTGCTGAAAGCACAGAATCCCAGGCTAATTTGTTTTCCAAGATCTCATTTTTTTCACGTCTTGCAAGAGCAACCTCAGTCTTCCCCCTTCACAGCCCAACTCTTTCCAGCCCTTCCTCTCCATCTATCCTCTGCGTCTCTGCTGCCACCTTTTGGACAGGTCGGAGCCACCTCTCTGAGCCAGAGATTGGGAAGAGAACCGTCAGGTGTCTGCTGCCATCTGCAAAACCTTCAACAACCCAAAGTGAAAGCCAAGTATTAAACAAGGAATGCCGGGGCATCTCCCGAGGCACTTGCGGGGACTCCACAATCAACGGTGGGCAAAGCTACTCATGGCTGCATCGCAAGACTGGAAGCCAGGATGATCCCATCCAAGCCCAGTCACCAACCCCAAGTCCATAAGTACCTACCCATCTCCACAAAAGCTCCTGGTTCTTGGCGTGTCATTTATGCTCCACATCCCAGATCTTAGGCCCTATGCCTAGGAATAAGCCCTACTTTGTTCATGGGTTGTACTCTTAGCAGGCAGCAGAAACCTGGATTTCTGTTGTCTCCCGTGGTTACAATGTTTCCCCCAAACAATGTGTCCCTGACTTGCATTTCCTGTGTCAGCCCAACCAGTCTAGGCTGGGATCCGTTTTGTCACCATCAGCCAGTCTGTAATAATGAATGCATTCACGCAGTAGGTGCCATTGCACCATCCTGGGATCTCAGTCTATTACAGACTTTGCAATGTCGCCATCTCAGTGCCTGTGTCCTTTCCCCTGAGTGTTTCAGGGTGTGTCTACATGGCAAGTTACTGTGCAGCAAGCTAGGGTATGAATCTGCAGCCCACCAGCTGGCTGTGCAGTAACGTCCTGTGTGGACACGGCTCTAGCAGTGAAAGTCCTGGAGTGCTGTCTGGTGTACTGCTCTTTCACAGAACTGGCATTCTTGTGGCCAGTCACATCTGGGACGAGCCAGATGAGCCTGCAAATATATTTAGAAAGCAGCAAAGTCTGGTTTCAGCTGGAGACTAGCTTCCATCGCCCACTTCTTAAATTTTGGATACTAGCTTCCATCGCCCACTTCTTAAATTTTCAAACAAGAACCACCCCGCTTTCTCCCACGCTTCAGCGGAGCTACCCATAAACATCTGCAAAGTTACCTCAACCTCCTCCTTAAAACTCTCCTTTGTCGTGATGCCTATAAAAAAAATGTCCTTTTTTGTTTGCAGTGTTGTTGTGGCCTTATCGGTCCCAGGATATTAGAGAGCCAAGGTGGGTGAGGTCATATCTTTTATTGGAGCAACTTCTGTTGGTTAAAGAGACACGCTTCTGAGCATACACTGAGCCCTTCTTCAGGTCTGGGAAAGGTACTCAGCTAAAGTGTCACAGCTAAATACAAGGCAGGGCAGATTATTCAGTATAAGGAGTTAAAACATCTTGGAAGAGACCATTCAAGGTGAAACAGCCAGTTAACGCCTCTGCAGTGGTAGGATAAAAAAAAAAGAGGGTTACAGAGTGTTGCAATAAGCCATAAATCGAGTGTCTTTCTTAAGTCCAGGATTTTTAGTGTTTACCAAAGTCATGAATTTAAGATCCCAGGCTCATCTTTTGAAGGTGTTGTGCAGTTTTCCTTTGAGTGTGAGGACTGAGAGGTGGGAAATGGAGCGATCGCGTTGTGAAAAGTGTTCATTCATGGGTGATAGGGTGTTTTAGTCTTATAATTTTTCTGTGTGAGTTCAGTCGGCAGCGTAGTGATTGTCCAGTGGTTATTGGGGGATTTCGTGCACTGGATGAGGCACGCCAGATGTTGTGACAGGCATGTGTAGGACCCATGGATCTTGAAAGGCGTGTGGTGCGGGGTACTGATCATCATAGCAGTGGAGATATGTCTGCAGGTTTTGCATCGGTTGTTCTGAGAGGGCCTGGGTGCGGTTTTGATTTGGTGTGTACTGGTTCCTGGGGAGATTGCTTCTGATGATGAGCACCCCCTCTCCTGGTCTTCAAACAACAACCTCTCTCTGCACCTATTGTCGCTTGCCTTACACTACTTAGAGTGTGAACTCTTTGGGGCAGGGGACGGTCTTTTTTATACTGTGTTGGTACAGTACATAGCACAACTGAGTCCTGGTCCATAACTGGGACTCCTAGGTTCTATGGTAATACAAATAATAGATAATAAAGATGACAGAGGCAACCTAATTTATTATTAACGTTCGGCATGTCTTATCCTCTGTGGAAAAGCTGAAGCTTTCCCTAAGAAACAGGATGAGGTTCCATGAGCCCCGGACAGAATGGACATGCATTCTGAGCAGCACTTTCAATCCGAAAACCATTCTTGCAGAGCTGGGTGCAAGAGGAGACTTGCAAGCTGCCATTGCTACTGCCTGTGCCGGTCTGTAGATAAAGAGAGGACCTCTGTCTTCAAGTGCTTACAGGCCACTGGTAGTAAAAGCACATTAGTAAGTGTGTGAGGGTGAAATCAGAGAGGGGAATATTGAAAATATTTCAGAAGCATCTTCATGTGGTGTCAGTTCAGGCCAGTCCTGCCTACGTTTAGTGGTCTTCACATCACTAACAATAACACCCCCCCACTCCCACTGACAAGTACATAGTATAACTGACCAGAGCAGAGGAAGGACTACAACAGGGTGTTTACGGTTACTTGCAATTTGAAGAGCTGTTGTAAACATTCCTGAGACTTAAAGATCATTAAATATATCCAGCATATTGACCCTATATTGTCAGGGTCAGTGGTTTTTGATGGAAAATGAAAAATGGCTGTAAAAATTCATGGCTGGGAGTCATGGATCAGTTTCCATCATAAAAACCAATAGATTTTAATGAGCGCTCACTTTATGAGCATAGCTGTTGGCAACAGGAGATGTCATCATGCTGTAACCTTCCAATGCTTTCCCTCTGGGGTGCATCAAAGGCGGCTGGATGCTTTATTTATTACAAAGACAGGTGCCACAGACAGCAACAAAGAGAAATAAAAAGAAAATAAAAAAGAATCCTCCAGCCAAGAACAGAAAGAAGAGAGTAAAAAAGACTAAAAATGAAAGATACAAGTTGGCTGGGTTGTGCGTCAATTCGGCGCCAGCTTGTCCGTACGGTGCAGAATAAAAATGCTGACAATATTCCGGATTGTGAAGAGGCGTTTCAATGCTAGCCCAAACCAGTGTTGCAACCGACTGTGAGAAGAACAAAATTCACTTTGTTTTTCTCTCTCTCCCTTTGCCAGTAAAAATCTGCTCTTCCGATGACAAAGCTCACCGCACCGTGCACTAAGAGAGTCCCTTGTGTACAAACTTTTGGAGTAGATCTCGGTGTTTGGCCCGGCCAGCTGAAAACTGATTTTAATTAAATTATAAGGCTGAGGGAGTAGTAAAATGCGTCTTTTTTATTACTTTATCAGTTTGGGAGCAAAAGACTCGAGTAAAGGAATTTAATGATGTCAGATCTATGATGTTTGGACAGTTTTATTTACATTCCCCACTTTTGCAGTGTTTTCCCTTCCACCTTGTAGCTTTTTTTCCCCTGCCCATCCCTGTTTCTTCTTGCTTCCTGCCAAGTCAGTTGCGTACCTGGGATCAACCTTCCCCTAAGTGCGGGAAGCAGAAATATGAGTCATTCCATCACAGGCTGTGGAGAGATCTCTTCTGGGGGCTACATATGGGAGATTCATAAACACAGATACACCCAGTCCCCCATTATTGGTGTGGCTGTTTCTCTGCTGGAAAGCTGAAATCTTCCCTGGGCAACACGATGAGTTTCCATACGCTAAGGGATGCTACTGGTCCTTATAAGAATTCATATGTTGGTTGCAGACACAATAAAAAATGAAACGGCCATTTCTTCTCTCTCTCTCTCTCTCTCTCATGTTTTGGATGGTTGAAAAAGTTCCAGCTGCATTGGGATGCTCTTTGGTTATTAACAGGCTTTGCCAGTTGGCTGTGCATGAGTTCTGAATAATGCTTGTTGTCTTAAGTCATACAGTTTGATTGTATTTAAAACATTCTGTATCAATATCTTCTGTCACTGACAATACCTCATCTCAGCTCCTCAGAGGCACCATAACTTAATCTGCCTGAGTCAGAGTGGAGTTGTCCTGAAAGAATTGTACATATCCCTATAAAAACGGACAAGAAAAAAAAGCTGCCTCTCCCACCAACTTCACCCCTACCTCAGGCAGGACTGCAAAAAGATCTGGGGAGGGAAAAGCACCACGTGATGAACATTTTCTGGCTCTCGGTTCCAAGGGTAGAAGCAAATTTGAAACATCGTTGAACTGGGATTCCAGCTGTGAGCTCAAGACATCCTTTTCTACCAGAGGAGAAAACCCCAGAGAGATTCCTTCATCAGACCTCACCTCGGTAGGGTCCAATCTCACAAACCAACCAGGATTAGACAGGCAGCCACCAAAAGGAGACCAAGTGCTGTACGGAATGGTGCAGTTGATAGAATAGACTCTTCTCTCTTCTATACTGTTCCATCAATGCCCTAGAGAGGACTATGCTACTGCAGGTGCCATTTTTAAGGTGAGACATTAAACTGAAGTCATGTCCACTTGTGATCATGAAAGACCCTATCCTACGTTTGCAGATGTGGTATTCTTCTTTTCCGATCCTAAACTGCTGTGTAACGTTGCTCTGGTTCACATTCTGCTGCAGAGGTGGCCACGTTTGTTGTTCAATGCATATGTAAACCAGTAGGGGAAATTGTGAGAAGTTTTAGACTAAGTGAAGGCAGACCCGATTAAGACAGATGCAAGGCTTGTTGGGAGTGGGAAACGGCTACAGGAAGAGTCAGAGGTGCTGGGTTGCACCATTCGTTAAGTCTTATGCCAAACTAGTTTGTAGCCTCAAGGCCTTTGTGACCAACAACGGCTCCATAACCGTCTTTAAGAAAGTCTTAGAGAATTGTACTGCAAACACTATAAAGCCTTTGTATAAATTGATGTTACTCCTTCTCCTGCAATACTGTGTTCAGTTTTGGTCCCCAGTTCTCAAAGAATAGAGCCGCAATAGAAAAGGTTCCACAGAAGGGACATGGAAAGATTTCCATGTAGGAGAGATTTAAAAGATGAGGATTGTAATTTAGAGAGGAGACAAATAAGAAGCAAACAGAAGAATATAGAACAGTGAACAGTTTAGGAAAGGTCATTTGGGAGCTCCTACATACTTCTCATAATCTAAGGAATCTAGGTGATTGCAGTCTGCCCCCTTGTCAGCCAGATATTTCAGCACATGCCTAACTTTAAGCACACGCGTAGTTCCATTCAAAGTCTTCATGGTACTTAATGGGACTATCCCGGTGCTTTAAAATTAGGCCGTTGCTTCAGGGCTTTCCTCAATCAGACTCAAACAGGTTTGTGATCAATGCACTGGGATGTCCCATTAAATTCAGCCGCAAGGGAATGAGTCATAGAGTGGATTCTGTTTCCAGATTGGCTGATGGCTCATATGCGACCTTAATTGGTTGAGTCTCATTTTCCATATACCAAAATCTAATCTTACTTCACTGGAGTTAGATCTGGGTAAGTGAGATCAAGATTAGCCCCAGAATGTATAAAATGGGAACAATCATATCTACCCTACATTGAAAAGCTCTTGGAGGACGATGGATGAAAAGTGTCGTGTGTAAGTGCAAAGTGTTTTCATTAAGAAAATGCTACGGTTCCAAAACAATAGCACTCACTCAATGCCTCCCATAAAGCAGCTCCGGACTCCACCCTGCTCCCCATGGTGCATGTACGAATCTAGCACAAACTGCCGTATTAGCTAATCTTTTCCTTGTCTTGTCTCCCGAGCTGCTTGAGGCTGTCCTGGATGCAATGCTCCAGCTCTTAGTTGTGAGTATTTTTCAGCTGAACGTCTAGATCTCAAATCCATAAAAGAGTGTCAGTGTAGACTTAACTGCTACTAACACAGAATTCCTGAGAATCAGTTTCACCTTCTGATGTTTGCCACGTATAGTGCCCCATGCTACAAGCAGCCGAGGGCGCATTAAAATATTCTGCTTTAGGAGTTGGTAATGCCATTACCTAAAGTATAGCTGAGAGGCCTCACGATCTTACACACAGGTTTCCCAGCATTTTCATTGAATTGATTTTCACACGTAGAAAATGATCTTGCCATTTTTCCAAAACCTGGATAAAGAGAGAGACTCGTAGCTCATAAGGACAGAAGAGACCACTGCGATCATCTGGCCTGACCTCCTGCATAACCCAGGCCTTCAGACTTCCCTGAATGAATGAATTAAAAAAAAACCAAGCTCTTGATCCTGTATCTTACCGTGTTTACGGAACATAGAGATGGACAGGACCCCTGCTGTGTACATTGATTAATTAATATGTCCCACTGTTATTATTATTGTTGTTTATTTGTATTATCATAGTGTCGAGGAGATCCAGTCATGGACCAGAACCCTTTGTGATAGGTGCTGGCCAAATACAGAACAAAAAGACAGTCCCTACCCCCAAGTCTTGTTATCAGAGCGCTGTGCGATATTTGCCACTTCCCTTCGGAGATTATTCCATAGACAAAACTCTCTCACTGTCAGAAAACTTTTCAGCCTAAATTTTCCCTTTCTTAACCTCCTTCTGCTCCTCCTCACTATACCCGCTTTTATTGGGCTAAATAATTTCTCTCCCTCCTCAGGATTTACCCTTTTGAAACGTTAGCAGATTTGTCATGTGCCTTTGTAATTGACGCATAACCACACTATCGGCTCTCAGATGTTACAATTATGGGCACCCAATACAGGAATCTGGATAAACAGATACATAATTAGTTCTTTAACATTTTCCTTGTAAATCAAGCTCTCCAACCCTCTTATCATTTTTATTCCTCTTCTCTGAATTCCTTTGAAAATCTTGATCTTTGTGTTGCAACGTGTTCTTTTCTAGGTATCTCCTTGCCAGTGAGATATTGATAAAAGGGGAAGACAGGTCTTGGAAGCTCTGATTTTTGAGCAGCCACTATGAGATGTTCTGACGGGGGTTAATTTGCAGAAGGCAGGTGTGCAGCGCTTTCTGAAAATCAGGGCCCTTGTAAAGTGCCTCAGGCTGAGCACCCCAAAACTGAAATACACACCATTGCTGGAAAATCTTAGCCATAAAGCTTTGGCAGATAGCATACATAGCAGGAAAAATCCCAAACATATTACAACAATACTTTGCACTTATTATGCACATCTATACTGACTTTAACCCTTGGATCTCAAAGCACTTTACAAACATTGATTAATTAAGCCTCCTACAACTTTGTAGGTAGTATTATAATACTTCCTTTATAGATGGGGCAATGGAGGCACGGAAGGTAAGATATTCAAAGGCATGAATGGCTGTTGGGTGCCTGACTCCCCCTGATGAGTTAGATGCCTAACAGCCATTTGTGTCTCTCAGAATCTACCCCCGAGTTCTTAAGTGATGTGCCCATGGTCATACAGTGAATCAGTGGCAATGCTGGGAATAGAATGCAGAAGCCTTGACTCCCAGTCAGACTACACTTCTTCTCTAATGCTATTTTTCTGACAATGGAATGGATTTATGATCATTTGCGGATCATTCAAGGTATGCCCAGGTAGAATGTGCTGCAGAATGCCCCAGGTGGTCCCACCTACCATGCAACCACTGAGCAACACGTTCTAGCTTTGTCGCAAAGTTCCGATTCCCATACGACATTAATGCAGAAAGGCAGCACGGCGGAGACAATGAAAGAGTTAAAGCCCGGTGCCTCTACAAGTATCCCCCAGTAGTATAATCCCTCTTCCCAGGATTACTGCTCCATCCTTGATCTTTGCTAGACAGGTATGGGAGACCTGATAGTGACCAGCTGACGGACTTCCCCAGAGTTACAAATGAACTGGGAGTGATCATTCTTAATAATTCCCCATGCGCAGCCTTAGGGGGAGGGAAGCTGCAGTGAAATAAGGAAGGAGTCAGCCAAACATGTAAGAACATGATGCCAGGGTTGTGATTCTTCTCCTGTTGTGTATTAGGGGATATGCTCTTTTGGCTTTTTAAAAGAAAGGGTGTGAATAGCTTAGGTACCTGAAAGGGGTTGTTTTTGCAGAGTCTCCCAGTGCAACAGACACGCCGACTAAGCCACGTGCTGATCACAGGGAAATGAATTAAAACCAATATGAAAGCTAACGTCTTCCCACCTGGCAGGGATCCACAGAGTACAGGCCGGCGGAGGGAGTGTGTATCACTTCAACAACGGTTTCCAGAAAGGATCTCGCTGACCTTTCTCCATAACTGCTGCATGGTAAGCACTAAACTTTCCATTCATTGCACCATGGGCCCAACCACAACAAACCCTGAAGGGTGTAGGGCTTGTTACTCTGGGCAGTTCAGCATCCTCAATTGCTATTTAAATCATGAGGGTAGAGGAACATCAGCTCCTTCCATGTTCAGGTCCTTTGGCTGTTGGAAAGAATATTCCACTTTGCATCCTAAAACCAGAGACAGCCACGTAAGTTCCTGTCCCTGGAACCGGAGCCAGGGTTGCTGTCAGATCTGCCTTGGCCGTTTTTGATCATGGCGCCACTATCCATCAACTGGTTGGCAGTCGTCTCTTTTATTTTCTCTGAGTCCAGCCTCGCACTGGCAGATGTTAGGGAAGGAGGGGAGGGAGGGTGGGTGGCACCTGGTCCATTTTTGCTTTTGCCAGCATTCCTTTGGGTTGAAAGTTTGACAAACTGGCAGCGGCAGGAGATTTTTATCAAGTACGTCGCTGGAAGGATCAGTCAGGTATTTTTAAGAAAACAAAATGAACGTTTTCAGAGAGTCACCAAGAAAAAGTCTGTTCAAGCAATTAGAGGGTTTTAGTGGGTGGTACCCTGCTACACAAAACATGATGCAACAATTATACATTTCAAAATGTCCTTGAGCAACTCCGGTATCCTTATTTATTTTTTAAAATGGCCTGTGTGTTTCTGGTAGCTTAATGCACTTATTACAAGTGATGGATAAGAGGGACCTGAACGGGTCAGGTGATTCTCATAGCAAGGTGTTAAGGTTGCCAGTTGGGAATGAGTTGGCGAATATAAATCCAGTTCCTAGTGGACAAGTGTGCACATCCCAAAATATGCATCGACAGTCTCAGCAGATTATTATTATTATTATTCATTATTTTTATGGTAATACCCCAGGGCCCCAAATGGGATCAGGGCCTCATTATGCAAGAGAAACACAACAGAAAGAAATAAGCCTAAGTAAGCAATAGAAACCAAATTCCCCTTCCGCTTCTCCAGGCATGCTAGCTGGGTGGTCTGAAGGAAGTCTGCACTGCCAAAGTGTATGCCGCACCTATCTGAGGGACAGAGGACTTCAGTCTCCATGGCTTCTCGGTCCAGCACCTTTCATAAGCACTGAAAAAACAAACAAGCAAACTGCAAAGCCATTCCCCTGCATAGAGGACATTCTGCGGAACATTGGATTTAGCTGGTGGCTTCTGGCATGTGGAAACACACCCAGAGGATTGTCCATAGACTATACGTCTCCCTCTTTGAATTTAGCGTGATGCCTTTTGGTCTCTGCAATTCCCCCAGCACCTTTCAACGATGAATGGATTTGGTTTTGGCAGATATTCCGTGGGCTACACATTTGGTTTATCTGGATGATGTGATTGTTTTGGAGAGGACTTTCCAGGAATACTTAAATTGCCTGGAGGAGGTGTTTAACTGGCTTGAAAACTTAAAGCCAGTCAACTGTGACTTGTTAAGGTCCCAGGTGCAGTATTTTGGCTACATCATTTCTCCAGAAGGGTTTGCCCATTGATCCAGCCAAAACAGATACCATTAACACATGGCCCACCCCGCAAATGGCAACAAAAAGGAGGCGTTTTCTGGGCCATTTTACAAGGAGTTTGGTTCCTGATTTTGCTTCCATTCCTGCATTTATTTACCACCTGGCAAAACAAAACAAAAGTGTTAGGGTGGGGGCTGAGGAAGGAACGTGACTAGAATAGATACTGGCCAGTCAGCAAAGTTTTGCTGCTCCTAATTCCTGTCTCGCAATTCCTTAGGTATCCGGTAGCACTAATTAATATCTTCTCTTCATATAGTTTCTCTTTCCTCCTGAAGCAATTTGCAAAGTGATATACAAAATATACATAGAGGTCAATTTAAATGCGGCCACCTCACAGGTCACATCCGCAACTGGTAAACTTCACACAACAGTACCTCACAGGAAGGGAAATGCCAAAAAAAAAAAAAAAAATCCAACATCCAATTGAATCTATGAAATAAATTTGTGGTAGGCAGGATGATGATCCCTTAATTGGAATCTGGCCAGAAGACTAAGATTCACACCCCTGCTCCAGCAAAATGAACATTAGCCGACACCTCTAATCAAGGCATCTTAATGACCGTGCGTGGTTAGGACCACAATTTTGAATCTCTGAAATTCAGTATCTCCAGCTGCAGTGTTGCTTGTTACAATGCTGCATCTTTGGTACAGTACTGACTCAGATTCCCCCATTCCACTTATGAACATGCCATTAATAATCTCATAGCATTACCAAAATGTGGAGTCTTTGTAGTCTAGTTATTTGACTAGTGCCTCTTAGAACCAAATTCTCCAGTGTTGCCTTGTTACAACACCGTTGATTACTGAACGGTAATTTCACCGTTGATTACTGAACGGTGACTCTCGGATGGATGGAAGTATTACTAATAATTACATCATATCAAAATGAATGGATGAAGGGAAAGTAGTTGTACCAGGTTCTGATTACAATAAACATGTGATGCTGTCTCTCTTATGAAAATTCATCAATTCCAAGGCCAGAAGGCACCATTGCGATCATTTAGTTTGACGTTCTGTATAAAACAGGCCAGAGAACTTCCCCAAATAATTCCTAGAGCATATCTTTTGGAAACACAGCCAATCTTGATTTAAATTTGTCAGTGATGAAGAATCCACCACAATTCTTGGTAAATTGTTTCAATGGTTAATTACTCTCATTGTTAAAAAATTGCATTGTATTTCCAGTCTTGATTTATCGAGCTTCAATTTCCAGCCATTGGATCGTGTTAGACCTTTCTCTGCCAAATTGCAAAGCTCATTATTAAATATTTGTTCCCCATGTAGATACTTATAGATTATAATCAAGTCACCCCGTAACCTTCTCTCTGTCAAGATAAATAGATTGAACTTCTGGAATCTATCACTATAAGTCATGGCAGTTCTCTTAACCCTCTTCACTTTATCAACATCCTTCTCGAATTGTGGGCACCAGAACTGGACATAGTATTCCAGCTGTGGTTGCACCAGTGCCAAATACAGAGGTAAAATAACCTTTCTGCTCCTACTCAAGATTCCCCTGTTTATGCATCTCAGGATCACAGTAGTTCTTTTAGCTGCACAGTCAGATTGGGAGCTCACATTCAGCTGATTATCCATCATGACCTCCAAATCTTTTTCAGAGTCACAGCTTCCCAGGACAGAGTGCCCCATCCTGTAAGTATGCCGCATGTCCTTCATTCCTAGATACATACATTTACATTTAGCCCCAACTAAAACGCATACTGTGTGCTCGCTCACAGTTTACCAGATTGATTCAGTTCAGATTGGAGATTTATTGCTATCATGAAGACTGATAACTGACTGAATGACTGTAAACAAAGCATAGTAGAATTGCTATGTATTCAGCTGCTATTTCTTTCCATTGTCCTCTATGCCAGTTCGAAAAAAGCCACCCCCTTTCCCTTCAACCCAAGACTGGCTAAAAGGCCTAGAAAATCCTAAGGCCCGTCAGCCAACAGCTCCTTGGGAAGAGCACATGCCTTTAGGAAAGGAGACAAGATCAAAGTCTGAATGTATCTCGCTGCCTTGTCCCTTGGGTGGTCATCTCTCCTGTGCCCCGGGCGAGTGGATCACTGTCGGATCCAACTGGGCGCTTTTGACACCTGCTTTCAGCATTGGTGACTCTCACGATTTTCCCCCTTCCCCCCCATCTTGATCGGGGCTGGTCCCAGTCTGGCTGGGACCGAGAAGCCCCAGCCCGCTAGCAAATTCTGAGCCCTCTGATTGGCTGCCCAGCCGGTTTGCCCTCCTCCTGAGGTAGAATAACCAACCAGAGCCGGGGTAGGTTCCGCTCTCTCCCCTCCCCATAGCAACCTGAAGGAGGGAGCCAAAAGGCCCAGCAAGCTCATGCTAGCTCCTCTTCTTTCTTCCCCATCCCCTCCTGTGAGCAATGGGGACAGGACAGCGCCTATGTGCTTCCCCACATCTCCCTGGGAAGGAGCACAGAGGGATGAGGAGCCCCCGGAGCTTCCCACCCCCAGCTTAAAAGGGACAGAGGGGACCTCACTGAAGGCCCCCACCCCACCCCAGGCCTGGGGCAAGGGGGTGAAGAACTCCAGGAGGAGCAAAAAGGAGGATGTTGGGGACTGAACTGATGTGGGGTAGGAGATGGGGGGGCTCAGACCTAATGGAATTGGGGGGTTGGATAGGGGCAGAATGAATTGCTGCACAGGGGATGAAAAGATGTAGGGGGGAAGGTCCTGCAGCAGAGGTCAAAATCTCCTTAGCCAGTACATTTGAGCAACAGTAATTGTCCCTAGTAGACAATCCCTGAGACCAACGCATGCAGCAACTTACAAGAATTTCATAGCATTTAAACACAAAACACATTCTTATTATTCTAACGGCGGTTTTAACAAGCCTAGCACACAGTTGAGCCAGACCATGCATTTGTCAGCGTGCAGTTGAGACGTAGGGGCCTTGGCATCTACAAGAAACCAGACAATGGCTAGCTGTGGAGATAGCTATTATTCATTTATTGGTAGGTTACCAAAAACCATTATAAAAATTAGGGCTGGGCAGGAAACATTTTTCCCATTCTGCAAGAATTTTTGATGTTTAAAAAAAAAAAATTCCCGTTCCAAAACAGTTTGAAAAGTCGAAATCTCAAAATTTTCACGGACCGACAAACCAAAATCCTTTCGGTAGCAGTCAATAGACGTGTAGACATTGGAGAAACTCAGAGAAACATTTCATTTTGATCATTTCAAAATGTTTTGTTTCAGTGTCAACTTTTTTCTTTTTTTTAAACCTCGTTTAGTATAAAATATGTTGGCCTTTGAAATGATTGATTTTTTGATATTTTCAGAAAGAAAAGTTTCATTTTGTTTGGTGCAACACAACTATTTGTTTCAAACATTTAACACTTCTTTTAATTTTTGAATTGGGAAATTGGTCAAAACCAACGCTTTCCCACAAATAGCTTTGATTTTGACATGGCAGCCTTTTCTGGTGGAAAAAAAATGTTCCATTGAAAAAATTATGACCAGCGCTAATAAAACCTCTTTTCACATATTTCAAAGCCATCAAGCTATATCAAAACCTATGTGACTGTGTTCTTTCATTACTGTTACTTTCCTCCTCCCTTCTCTATTTCTTCATGTTGTTTTCTGGCCTGATCTACACTTAACATTTAGATTGGCATAGCTATGTCACCTCAGGGATGTGAAAAATTCACACACCCCACAAGCCGTAGCTATTCTGACCTAACCTGTGGGGTAGACGCAGCTAGGCTCAATGGAATAATGCTTCTGTTGCCCTAGGTACTGTTGATCGAGTAGGTGGATCCTCTACAGTGACAGAAAAGTTCCTTCTGCCACTGTAGGAAGCATCTTCATTGGTATAGTTACAGAGCTCTAGCTGTGCTGCAGTTGCGCCCGTGATGTAATCAGGGCCTCATACTCACTTGTTCCATCTAGTTTAAAATTCAATTGTTAGCTTGTTGGGTCAGGTACTAAATCTTCATATCTATTTGTACAGCACCTAGCACAATGGTGACTGATTTTGCTTAGCATATTTTGGCACTTGTCTACTAGCAATTAATAAATATAAGCATTTATAACCTCCTAACCAAGGCTCTTCCGTGCATGTTTTAAACGTTTGTTTTCAGTGTGTCTAGTGCAATGAGGTATGAGAGAGTGAACTGAGTCTTTTAATGGTTTTAATTTAACAAATAGTTCATTTTTATTATTGTTTTCATAATTGTAACGAATTAACTTTGCAACCTTACTAATTTTCTTTTAATGTAGCTTTTGTGTGTAGTATATTATATAAAGTAAAAAAGAAAAGAAAACCCCCCACAAAAATTATAATAAATGGAAAAAGCAACCACACACAAAATCACGGCGCTAACATGACATTTGCAAATCATTACTCTGTTCGTCCTGAATGCATATTGTTTCCTTTTACCCCACCCTTTGTCTGTGTTGTCTGTTTAAATGGCAAGCTCTTTGAGGCAGGAGCGATCTCTTATTTTATGCCTGTACAGTGCCTGGCACAATAGGGCCTTAGCGTTGAATGGAGCCTTGAGACGCTACTGCAATATAATTAATACATAATAATGATCGTTTCTAGCCGCAGAGAATTGGGGACAAACAGAACCGGGCTCTTTCTGAAAGACCTGAACAAGTTGAGCTCAAGATGGAGATTTTTTCAAATCCACTCTCTGTCATGTATAAATGTTTTCTGGCTTCCATAGTTCTGAAGGACTTTACCATGCCCAGGTTTCCGTTACACCAACCAACAGATCATTTCTCTGCTTCATGAATAAGAATGGCAGCTTTTTCAGCTCTGGATTCCCAGAATCAATTCCAGAATCGTGGTAGCATTAATTCTCCCACTGTTTCTGCTCTACCTGTTAAGCCTGATTAATCAAATGCTGCCTTAGTCCACTAAGCTAGCGGTGTAGTAGGAAATCCAGTTTGTGTCTAGACAGGACTATCTTCATTGTGTTCTTGAGGCAGGCTGGCTCTGTCCTTTCTGTTGCACTGGGCACAGTATTTGGGCTATATTTCCAAAGAGATTGTATTACAAATCTGTGAGTGAGAGAGGAGGGTCACACAGTTGTCCTCCTTGTTTGTGTTAACTGGGGATGGCTCCCATGTATTTGGTGAGGGCTCTGCTGCTGGATCTTTATTTGTGATTGCATTATTATAGTGCGTCCCTTAGCAGCTGGTCAATCAATGCCTGTCACAGGGTGGCACCGGCCCTTTATGAAGGCAGAGGTCAGGGCTCCTGCGTCTGGTCAACTGACTTCCAAATTAGCTTAAAAGAGGGCACCAGGACGCTAGGAGGAGGAGATTGGCAGGAGAAAGCTGTCTGAAACCCGGAGACGCAGCGATCTGGAGTGTCAGAGCCTGAGGACTTAGAGACAGAGAAGAAGCAGCACGGAGGAGCTGGTAGGCATTGCTGGGGCGTGAGCTGTGTTTGGAAGGAGAGCAGTGACCTGCCTGTGAGGGGCTTGCAGGAAAGTTATGGGGGCAGTTCTCTGGCCTGTGTTATACAGCCGGTCAGACTAGATGATCAGAATGGTCCCTTCTGACCTTGGATCTCTGACTAAAAAGCTCTTGGGGAGACCAGTCAGATGAGCAGAAGGGTTGGGGAGCGACCCTAGGAAAAGGGGAAGCTTCTGCAAGAGGGTGGATCCTGGAGAATGTACTGAAAGAATGGTCCCTTTCCAAAGGCACCACCCATCAACAAGACAACAAGAATCAGAACTGGATGTGGAGAAATGACGGAGAAATCCTACGGCCCACCCCAGTATAAAGCGGGAGTCATTCCACGGACGTCAGGGGAGCTGCACCGAGAAGAACTGGTGCTTACATTGCACCAATTCGTACACTGTGCTAGCGACAATATGCAGCGTTGGCCTGAGTTAGGGTTTGCGAGCTCTGCAGAAGAAGTGGGTTGATAGGAGAAAGTGAGGATACTGGGATTGGGAAGTCAATCTGGGCAATAGACAGCATGGAAGAAGGGCTGGAGATGAGTGGGAAAAGAAAGATATGAGGGAAATTGCGAGGTAAATCTGTTTGCTGAATAGGTCTGGGTTAGAAGGGAACGGTAAGAAACCCGGGCAGCGGTACAGGCAGGGATGGAGCTGTGCAGGGCCCTGATTGAGTGGATGAAAAATGGTGAGAAGAAACCAATGGAGTTAGTCAAAATGGAGAGTAACCTGTCCCAAGCAGCGGGTGAGGAGGAGGGTTTTCGCCACTGCAATCAGGATAGAGCGGAGCAGAGCGAGATGGGAATGGAGTGTCGTGGCGGCAGCACCTAACAAAAGACAGGATGCTTTCTCGAGACGTTATGGAGGAAGAGTTGACAGGGTTTAGTGACGGGCCTGAATGTGTGGGGGTGATGAGAGAGATAGAGAAGAGTCTAAAATGCCAGCGAGGTCCCAAGCCGGGCTGAGTGGGCTGCTATCTAACCCAACAGAGAAGGGAGAAAGAGAGAAGGACTTCAGAGGAAAGGTGACGAGTTCAGGTTTTGCCATGTTTCACCATGCGCTGAGTGCTCAGATATACCCTTCACTTAGCCAAGTGACCACGTTTCCAAAACTCCTCAGCCCAGCAGGAAAGACGTTCCTGGGAATATCCTTTAACAGCGTATGGATCGCAACACTGAACGTAATCTTCGTGGCTGGATTAAGAGCCTGCTAGCTGGCTCCTGGGAAGTCTACAATGGCTGTGGGGCTGGTTTCCGCAACACCCCGGGCTACTCGCAGAGAAACAGAGCCCGCACCTGAGGTAGCCACCCCCCGTAACCAGTTAGCAGTCACTGCTTTACAAAGACTGCTGTCTGTTCTTGCTGGGACATCCCTTTGGGCTATCCGCCAGAACCAAGGCCTCCGGTGCCGCGAACTCTGTGCATGCGGTGAGCATTTCTGAGCACAGTGGCTGTTCTGCATGGGGAAATGAATGCTCCAACTGCAATAGATGGTGCTAGCATTTCTGACGTGGCCGTGATAAACCTCACGCCGATCAGGAGCAAGCGCTCCAGGCAGAACTGCATTTCGTCGCTTCCACTGAATCTGTAAATGTCTCGGCTGGAGAGAGAGATTTTTTTTTTTATCATTATCAAGGAGCAACATAAAAAAAATGATGGAAACCCAGTACAGATCGTGGTCTGACGAATCCTCTTATTCAAACACAGACATCAAAGCTGGCCAGACTCAAGGTTCTAAATTGCTTCTCCTCGTCTCCTGCCTCTTTCTCCCCATAGACATTAACAGCTAGAGGTGTCCGGTGTTGTCTCTAAGAGGTCCAGAGACATTCTCAGTGAAGAAGAAGAAAAGTAAATAATACTTAGGGCCAGCCCCTTGGTTGGAGTAAATTGGAACAGAACTGTTGACTTCAATGGAATTATGCAGCAGCTGGGGAACTGGTCCTTCCTATTTTACTTATTAACTCATTAATCCACACAAGCCCCACCCCCCAGTGCAGTAGGGGAGTGTTAATTATCCCCATTCCCCATTTTATAGATGGAGTAACCAAGGTAAAGAGGTGACAGTGACTTGCCCAAGAACAGAAATGACATTATAACTCTGGCATTTCTCAGGCCTGGGCACAAACCACTCATCTCTTTCTTACTTCTGTTCCAAGATAGCATGTCCAACCTCCTGTCGGTACGGAATGCCCCTTATTTAGTGCCTTTTGTTCTCCAATCCCCAGTATTAGCTACTGGTGGGGAAAAAAGACTGATTTCAAGCAAGAAACATGCAAACAACCAGACACTGATTTTATATCAGGAATAAAACACTGTGGGCTTGTGTCCCTTAGAAGTAAGCTTTGTCGTATATTTTTTAGACAGTGGATATTTATTTCCGTAATGGGTGGTCACCCTAATCTAGAGTGAAGAATTTTAATGAGATTTCAAATGCCCTTTTCTGCAGGTAGACCGAATATCCTCGCTGGCCGTTTGGACCAACCATCGCAGAGGTAGCACTGGACCAATTTATCACCACTCCCACCCAAAGACCTCCCAGGATAGGACGCTTTGGGAGGAGTCAGTTAACTGAGCGCAGCGTATTCAATCACAATTGCTGGTTCTTTACCATAATAATGAGTTTTAAATACCAGACCCCTTCGCAAGGATACAACAGTGGGGAAGCTGCTGTGCTGGTGTGGCTTCTGACCCTCGGGTAAACTGTCAAAGCTGCAGAACTGCAGTGGCAGAAAGTTTGGCAGATGTCTCCTGCGAGGTCCGGCGTTATGCCATCCCCACGCTCTTTCAGAGAAAAACTAAAGGCCTGGACAGTGCGTGTGGTCCTGGGCCAGCTAATGGGTATATTTGCCATGTGGTTTACCAGCATAGCACCAACCCTTGTGATTGTGTCGCCCTCTACAGCCTCAGCGCTAGCCGTGATTCTCCATTAGTTAGGATTAGCAACCCAAAACATTTGAGCTAAGAGGAGAGGAGAGGAGAACTCCCTGCCCCGGGTCCGTGTATATCCACAGATTTGTTACATAGTCTGTCTGTGCCGCGGCAGCTTCAGCACTAAGCCGCCCAGAAAACAGGGCTTCCCTTTTACAATCATCCAACTTTCCATCACTGCAGAGAGAGAGGAAGAGAAGTTGGGATGGGTTTTGGGTTTTTTTTTTGAGTGACATAAAGTGAGCAGTGGAAAGATATCAGGCATCAGAAGAAAGTGTAATGCAAAGTCCGTGTAAAATTTCCTTTTAAAATAAATATATATCTTTGTTCTTCCACCAGGAAAGACTATAAAAACCTGCTCCTGAAAAGCTGGGGAGATTTCACAGCCAAAGCAAGGTCACTCGGAGACCGCTGCCAGGTCAAGCTTTTCCCTTTGAACAGTTTCACTGTTAAAATAGGCTCTGGGCCGGGGTAAGCAAGCACAGCTCCAAACTGCATGTTTTAAACGAGCCCTCGCTTGAACCGGGAGAGGCAAAGGAGCGGGCGAGAGGTTTGAGGGTGGGGAAGGGGTGTTCCCTCTTTTTGATCATTTGTTTACCCAGGAAAACTCAGCATCTGGGTTTTTGGTCCGGATCCTATTTCTTTCCCCAAATCTCCAGCTGTGCAGAACAGCGCTCGGGTGCGTCAAGTGACTTGTCCAAGATTCTGGAATGAGTCACTGACTCCGGAGAGATTAGAAGCAGGCTCCTTTTTGTGTGCCAGTCCTTTGTACTCACCCCAACTCCAGCGCACGGTGTCCGCTGGCTCCAATGTACGTTTCAACTCAAGACCCGGGTGAAGCAAACCACTTTCCAGGCTAAAACGTTGGTGGAGCTTTCAGACGGAAAAGGTCCAAATGCCGCTGATGGTAGTACTTGTTGGATTTTTATTTGTTATAAACAATGGTGTGAAGAAATTAAAAAAAGCCACTCAGGACTCACAAGACTCAAATCTATTCAATCACCAACGCTGTGTTCTCCATTGTGTGTACGCGGCTTGTTTGTTGTTATTGTAGGGATGCTCATGGCTGTATGGGGGGGAGAGGGATTACGCCACACAGGCAAGGAGAGGGTTCAGGTGGGCCTGGGAGGCTAGTTATGTTACCTGGCTGCAGCTGGAGGGTGGGCCAGGATTAATTAAAAATGAAGCCCAGCTAGGGAAGGAGCTGGGTGGTGACTGTAAAGAAAGGGCGTGCCCAGCAGAAGGCTGCCGGAAGGCAGTGGAGAGTTGGCAGTCACTATAAACAGTGGAGAGAGCAGGAGGAAGCCTAGGGGAAGAGTTGGCCCTTGTGAGTGGAGGAGGCTCTGATAAAGGGGCAGGATCTGGCCATACAGGGAGATGGCCCTGGGAGGTGTTCAGTGGAGGACCACTAGAGGGATGGAAGGTCCAGCCCAAGGAATGCAGAAGTTGGTTGAAGTCTGTCCATTTGATTTAGGATTCATGAGGGTTTCCAGTGCAGAGCCGGAGAAGCCCAGCCCTGAGAGAAGGGTGAACGTAGAGAGGCTGTGGGAGGAGCCTGCTGGCAGACCAGGATAGGAAGAAGTCCAGGAAGGCAGCAGCAAGGTGTCTGACGGAGCAGAGCTTGGCTGTTGATTATAGGGTCTGTGGTCTGGAACCCACTGTAGCAGAGGAGTCTGGGTTCCCCAACTGACCACTGGGGAAGGTGATATGAGGCCCCAGATGAGGGGATAAAGCCAACTGAGAACCTTGAGAGAAGGGTATGAGGACCATGGGGCCCAGATGGAACTGAAGACCAGACGTGAGGATTAAGACTGTTATTTGCTGGACTTTCTCTTACCCCAGCAGGGGGTGGGACCAAATCACCAAAGGGCCAAGTCATGAGAAGAGAGACCACAACAGGACCCGACTGACGGTCGGCACTAGGGTGGAAGGAGCGGCTATGCCACACCCAGCCACAAGGGAGCACACCCGCGCCGAACCAACTCTTCCGTTGACACCCGCTGCCTGACCATAGCAGGGTTGTGCTGAAGCAGGGGGGGCTCCGCCCTGACCGGTGGTGTAGGGCTGTCGCAGGGCTCCATGTTGATCTGTTATTGCGTGATTGCGCACGGGCGGGGGGTGCTTTGTTTCAGCAGGGATCCTTATGGTTGCTGAGTTGCACTCGCTGCTGGGTTTCTCTCGGGTTGCTGAGGCGCAGAGGGGGTTTTCCCAAGAGTAGGTTGAACACTTTAATTGGAAGAGGCGACCCATTCCCTGTTTATGAACTGCCGGCAGTTCTTACTCATTTGTTCAAAAATGGTTCGGTGACTGTTTCACATGCCCTCGTGGCAGCCTGTGCGAAGCTCAAGCGTTGTTTCCGCTGAGTAGCCCCCCAAAGTATTCATTATTCACTATTTGACATGTGACCCGTCATCGGTCACCGGCGTCACAAGGTTCTGCTTCTGCCGCCAAGCGGACGACCCAACCTTTTTAAAAATGATCTCTGCTTCTCCGCTAAATTAATTCCGTTTCGTGATTATATTAATCTCACTTCTGGGCCAGAGACCTTCTTTCCACAAATAAAACTCTGCTCACACAGTCTTTCAGGAAGGAAGGAAATGAAAATGGCAGTGAACGTGATCAAAGCAAGATTCTGTTTGGAAACTTATGCGATTGCAAAATAATTTTTCTCACTATCTAGAGACATAGATTTTAAGGTCAAAAGGGGACCACTGTGATCATCTAATGTAACCTCCTGCATAAAACAGAGCATAGGCTTTTCCCCATTAATTCCAATAGGTATGATTGAACTAGACATATCTTTCAGAAAAATATCCATTCTACCCAGCTCTGTACACTGGCTTGTTTTGGTAGGGTTGCTCATGAGCACTGAGCTGAATATACTGGTTGGTTGTTGCAGAGTTGGGCTACCTACACAATGGTTTATTGTTTGGCTCGGGTTTGCTGAGCTGCTAATATTTATGGCTGTGTTTGCATGGCTGTATTTAATTTATTTAGAAAAAAGAGATTGGAGCATTTGGTTTTGGAGGAGGGGGGCAAATATCACGCACAAAAGAAAGAGACGGCCCGTGCAAACACTTCTCTCAGAGCAAATGAGACGGAGATCCAATTTTGGTCCTTGCCAACTGCTTAAATAATAAACCCAAAGAAGCAAAATGATTGGCAGAGCTGTTCCTGCCATTGTCCAAGAAGCTACATTCTGTAATACAACAGGAGCCTGTTAAAGAAATAATCTCACTTCCCTGACGTTGTATCCTTCTGACAGGTCCTTTCTCCTTTAATGGGAGTTGTTTTGGAGAACTCTGCCATATCACCCAATACCCTGGAAAAGTCTTCGTTTACCAGATCCAAGGCCTGCTCTCAGTGTAATCCCATTGACTTCAGAGGAACTGCACTCACAAAATTGAGAGTAGAGTGTGAACCCCTTCCTCTTATATCTGGTCCCACTTCTATTGTATTTCACGTCGTGGTATGCTAGAATTTTATTCTTCTATCAGCTTTTTCCTTTACCTGCTGTTTCAGTATGAGATGCGAAGGAAATGTATTCTCTTAACTAGTCTATTCCCTTAACTGAAGTTCTGACTGGTCTGAGTGTGTTCATGGAAACTACTCAGGCTGGAGGAGAAAGAAGCTATGAATTATAACTCTGCAGCCGGACCTGAGGTGATTATCTTAAACCACATAAAGTTTGTCTCTGTCACCAGCAGAAGTTGATCCAATAAAAGAGATTACCTCACCCACCTTGTCTTTCTAAACCACATGCAGGCAACCTTGGGAATAGAACTCATGAGTCATGTACCGCCAGAACCGCAGCCCAGCTATCCCCGGGCTAAAGAAGAAATCTTTCTTATTAGAGCTGGATGGGGATTTTTCAACTAAATGTTATTCCATCAAAAATGCTGATTTGTCAAAACTGAAACTTTTTTACAGGAAAGGGTCGTTGGGATGAATGTCCCATTTTGAAAAAGTTTTGGACAAAGACATCAGAATTGTTGAAACAAAAAGTTCCTTTTCTCTGTTCAAAGTGACTTTACATTTTAAAATGTAATTTGTAGTAATATTTTTTTTCATTTTAAGAGGTCACGATCAAAGCAAAACATTTCAAAATTATCTAAACACAACGTTTTGATTGACCCCCACTGCATTTCTTTTTTTTTTTTTTTAGAATTTTCCATTTGCAAAACAGGTTGAGATTTTGGCTTTTTGTCCCAATTCAGGACCAGAAAAAAATTTTAAATCTTGAAAATTTTCCCAAGACAGGAAATCCATTTTCCTGCCTGCTTTATTTTGGGGTCTCCCACTAGAGGGAACTGATTTATACTTGAGTATTTCTAAAACATGTCATTCAGCAGAGGGTAATAGTACATGTTCCCATAACATGTTCCCTGGAGGAACTCAGGGATCATCTAAATGACTGGACAAGCAGATGATAAATATAGAACAATGTAGACATATTGGTATGTGATTTAATTAGTTTGAGAGGAAGGATCCCAACTCATGAGCATGTGATGAAAGAAATGATCGCCATCCAGCAATATTGCCCAAACGAAAGAAAACGGGTGCGATAGTGGAGAAATTACTGAACCCATAGCTCAGTGCGCACCTACAGTAAAACAAGGTGAACAAGTTATTAGGTTGTGTTGGAAGAGGGGCTGAATACAGAACAAGAATGTAGTAAGAAGTGAGAGCTTAAGGCCTGTAAAACAGGCTAAGGCCTAAATGGAAAAAGCCGAGTGAACAGAAGTATAAGGGGTCACTCAAGTTAACTGAGACTGGTATAGGAAAGTGCTGATTCTGCAAGGTTGTAAGACTGCCAAAATATTACTAAAATATGTAGTGGGTATAAGAGGTACCAAGATACTAACTCTCTGAAATGACACTTTGATGGGTAGAAATGATACATGGAGTGGTGGTGCCCAAATCAGCCAATCAACGGAAAAAGGTGGTATTACTCTACGTCAGGAGGGTGGCAACTACCTACGTGAAAGGGGGCAGACCGAAAGTGTATGTAACAGTGTATAAAAGAGGGTGTCAGAGGGAATACCGGTGTCCGGTCTAGGGGATAACGGAAAGTCCCGCCGTTGGGCAGAGACCATTGTAACGCCGCCAATATGAAACTGACCCAGAGATACTCTGTAAGTCATTTCTCATTGTGCCGCACGCAATAAACCTCGCTTGGGCGCCTTCGTTACTCAGCTAATCTGTGGTCGTGTCGACTCATTCGATCGTGAGAGCCGTCTCAGTTCCCTGGCCAGAGCTGGGACAGCATCTACACAGGGACACACGCACGCAGCCTACACTGATAAACACCCGGTGACCAACACACCGAGTACCACAAAGACATGAGCTGTTGTGACTGTACAAGGCACTTGTTGGGCTCTTTCTATGTGCAGTGGAGGGCACCATCCCATAAAAAGGATGTAACTGATTTGTAAAAAGTTCACTAGAGACCAAAATGCACAGATTCTTCTTCAGACGTGGTATTAAGTTCTGTGAAGTTCGGAAAGCTTTGCTCACCATTTGAAAAGATGCAACTTTTCTGATTCAGGCAAGAAATGGAATAAGTCAACAGCCATGTTGCTAACATTGAGGGGACTGCACGCTAGGGGCGTAATTTAAAAATGGAGACATTAGCAGTAAATGGGACGCATAGGCAGAACTATATCAGAGAGAGTATTGACAAGAATCAGTTACCTGGGAAGCCAGTTGAAACAGAATATAAATGAGACCAGGATGGCTTAATGGACTTCTGGAGCAGGAGGACTGAAGGAAGGCTAGTGAAAAATCAGGAAGGGGGAATTAAAATGAACCATAGAAACGAAGGCAGATTGGGATGCATGAACTTGCTCTTTGCTTAAAATTGCATGTGGGCTTATGATCAGGAAGAAAGCTTCCTTCTCGATGACAGGAAAGTAGCATAATCCTGACGATCTCCCGGGGGACTTGCTCAGTCTGCAACGTTCCCAAAGTGCAGCTTCCCTACAGAGTATGGGCTCTCCAGCTGTCTCATTCTACAGGCCATTTTGTAAGAAAGAGATCCCCTCGGAATATGCTTCAAAGAACACGGAAATCTTGCTCGGCTTTATTTTCGGTGTATTTCATGCTGAGGATTGCTGGTGATCCATCGGTCAGTGTGTGAGAACCATGGCTCTAGAGAAGCCCTTTGAAAATTCCTTTCCTGAAGAAGGGTTTAACGTTATGAACCCTAATCATCCCTCTTCTTACCCCAGCAGATCAATCAAAGCGAAACCTCCAGAGACACAGACCTCCCTTACCAGCTGAGCAAACTGACAGTTAATTTTTCCCGAAATACCGTGAGTCATACATCTGGGATGGCCACCTGCCCTGATCTTCTTGGGAGGGGACTTACTTTTCTTGGGCATATTGTGCATTCTGCAAAGCTATTTGCCTGGGCATAAAAACAAATAAATCTTGAATTTAGTATGCATAGGGAGGAAAAACCCCTACTTTCTTCCCAGTATTGTAATGTTGCAGCATACTGTTATGCTCGTGCAATGTCTTTGTGTTGTGGCATCACGTTTGTTATATCCTGCAGGAGACATCTCCACAGTAGTAGCTCTCATAAATCTTTTTAGTCAGCAGAAGTGGGAACTACATTTTTGTCATATCTTTTAGGGTCTCTTAGTAATACCAATATAGTAGTACCTAGCTCTTGCATAGCACTTTTCTTGAGTTGCTGTTAAAGTGCTTTACAAAGGAAGGCAATATCATTATCTCTATTTTACAGATGGATAAACTGAGGCACAGAGAGGGGAAGCGATTTGCCCAAGGTCACCCAGCAGACAAGTGGGGAGCCTGTTAAAGAACCCAGGTCTCCTGAGTTCCAGGGCAGTGCTCTAGTCACTAGACAACACTGCCACCTTGGGAAATGCACACTTTGTGAACAGTCCCCAGAAAACACAATCATTGCCTGTGCTGAAATGCTCTCAGTCTGTCTGGCATCCTGCAGGACTAGACTGTTGGAAAGTAAAGACTCCTGGATTAATTTCAGACATTGCTATATTGCATCACTACATGCACGGTGCCACGAGGGTGCAAAGCTGCCCTGCACTGACCCACTCAGAGACACAACATCGCAAGAATTGCAGTGCTCTCCTGGTGCAAATCCCTGACTGAAAGCATCTCAGGCTCCCTTCACCCCGCCTGTGGCTTTGGCAAAGTCAGTGCTGTTACCACCGGGCACCAACTTGCCCCACAGGAGTTTCTCTCTCAGGGCCCAGGATGGCTCTGAAAGCAAAGGAGAAAAGTTGAGAGAGAGCACTGCGCCTGCCCCAGGTTGTGAAACTCTTTTCTCATGGGCCTAGGGAAAAAAAAAACAAACCCAAGGCTTGGACCGAATTCAGGCCTTTGATGTGTGCTCTGCGTCTTGGAACCTAAGAGACGATTGTATGTTTAATGCCCCACTGTTTCTGTGCTTGGCGCAGCCTCCTTCTTCTCTCACTGAACTTGGATTGCCTTTCAGTTCATTACTTCTCCAGGGGGGTGTCGTTTGGGGTTTGGGGTTTTTTGTCAAATGAAACAATGAGAAATTTTAGGGGCCAATCTCTTCTTTTTTTTTTTTTTTTTAGACTCATGCACTCCAGGGTTTGCTTGTATCGGGGTCTATATTCTCAGTGCTGACGAGGCTGCAAGGGGCTATTAGCTGGGGCCAGACGAACAATACAACCCACTGCAGTGTGCTGTTATAGCGCTCTTCCGTACGCGCTACCGTACAAGGCTTCACAGAGGGACCTGGTTGCAAGCTCCAGAGAGAAGGAAGGTTTTCACCTAGAGAGCAGGCAACTGTCTGGGGCGGAAGGAGAGAATTCTATGTCTACGGGGCAGCACCAGTGAAAGAGTGATTCATCCCGTTCCATGAATGAGTCCTGACTCCTGCTCCGACCCCTTATGCACACTTACTGTATCTGGAGAAAGGGCCAGATTCTGTCCTGATTTAACACCCCATGAAATGCCATTGAATTCAGAGGAATTGTACAGAATGTAAAACAGGGGTTTGATTCAAGTAACTCCCCTGATCCCACTCACCCCCTCCCACCCCCATCTCATTCCAGCGATTGAGTCCCCTAAGCTTACCCAGCCTGGAGACCATGGTTTCCCCTGAACCCTGCCCACCCTTCCAGACATCACTCCTGTCCTTTCAGTCGTGTCCCTTCACCCACCTGAATGTCAAATCCCCAGACTCCTTGAGAAGCGCAGGACCCTGGACATACGTACTGACTTGCAAAAGGCTCCAGCTACGGCACAAATTATCACCGGATGGCAGAGTCCCCATGGGAGGTTTCCAGTAAAGAAAAACATACTGTAAAACTAGCTGTAAAAGGTTTTGCAACAGGTTGATATGACAAGCATCTGGCGCCTCATTTAAACTCCCCGAGGCTCACGTGAACCCACAATGCAGTGCAAGATCAAACCGACCAAACACCACACAAAAATCAATCTCTGAACCTGCCATGGGATCACACAAAGCCTCCCTCACGAAGACCCTGGCTGTGCTGCAACTTTTAACTGAGTTTGTAACCAGTTAGCGACCTCCTGGTAGGCGCTAAAGTTGGCTTGTGCCAATATAGTTAATACTCACCAAGGTAGCCAGCTGTGTCATGCCTACTGCCAGCATAGCTGTGTGAAGAACCTGAGAGATATCTGTATTATTTTTATTACTATTATGTGCCTCTGTTTATTTGTTGTTATGCTGTTTGTTACGTGGTCTCAAAGGGTTAACTCCTGCAGGAGCTCACCTCACTGCCACAGGAAGGCAGATGATGGCTTTAGATAACCCAATCACCAGTACAAAAGTGTCAACGCCTTTGAAAGGTTGCCCCTGCCCATGCTGGGCCCAAAACCCCTGGCTTGGGACAGAGGAGGAGGCCTTCAGGCAGGAAACATGACACAAAAAACCCTAGAGGAGATAAAAACCTGGGCACTGGGCCTGGGAAGAGAGAGTGGGTTTTCAGGGAGCTGCTCAGGAAGTAGAGCAGCCTGACACCCAAGGACAGACTCTGCAGACTGGATCTTAACAAAGCCTAGGCTTTAAGAGAAATGCTAAATTTTCAGTCGGGTGTATGCATGTGGGCCATTTGTTGTTTTAACCCTTTCCTCAGAATGACATTTTCCTATGGATAAATAAATCCAGCCTTGCTCTGAGGAAGCCGCTTAGGGTCACTGTCTCACATGTTGGTCACTGCTCCCACATGGAATTCATGCCTGAGGAGCAATCACAGTCACTACACCAAGGGTGCTGCAGACCCACACGAACAGTGGGGTGAACTGTGGGATTCCACCAAGATAGAAGTGAAGGCGTGGGACCTGCCACCTGAGAGAGATCTGAGAGGGGGCAAAGGGAAAGCTAGCCCAGTAACCATGACAGGGTGTCTTCCTGTCACACATTCAGTATTTTTGTAGCATGGACAATCCTCCTAGCCATGCCTGTGAAAACTTTCTAGTCTCCTTCCATCCAGCTCCCTGGACATCCCAGAATGCATTGCTGGTGCTCCTTGTCCATATTCTCCAGGCTACTCTATTCCCCTGCTGAGGTGCTTTGGGATAGCAGCCCAGAATGCACTGTTACAAATACAGTCAAGCAATGTGGACAATGCAGACACACAAAAGTGGAAAAAAAGCTGCTGCCTGGGTATGTCTACATAGTGTTTAGTGTAACCAGGTAAGGGTCCGGGTTTCGTGACCTGCTTAATAAAACGTGGCAGCGCGGGTGGCAGACAGCGAAAAGAAAATACATCGTTTAGAACATATGGCTAGGGCCTATTTGTGCTTCCTAGTCAAGATGCATATTAGCTGATAACGGTATCCCACCCCAAGACATCTGCATTATTGATTCCAGCCAGGTGACTGAAGTAGATGGAGAAATGGTAGCAGTCCCTCCCAAGTGTCGTGTCAACACTGCGAGTTGAGATTTTAATCTTTGAAACAAAGTAAAAGCAGAGCTACATGGGTAGATTTCTAGGCACGGATGCACCCTCCAAATTGTCAGTGTCCCAGCTGGCTTGAAAACGGTGACTATTGTACATTTAATTAATAGTAATCTTGGAAGATTATAACTTTTTTTTTTTTTTTTTTTTTTGGTTTAGCGTTTTTGGCAACCAAAAAAGGTAACTCAGTGAAAATGCTGGCCAGAAATCCAACAGAGCTTGAAATACTTCAAACACGGAGGGGCAAAGAAGGGATAATTGCTTAACAACTGCTCTTGGAAAAATACCATAGTCATATTTTCTTTCTTGTCTCCTTCCTCCCCTGAGTAATGAAAATAAGTGGCAGGATTGTCTTTAGAAAATAATTGCTATGAATTTGAGAGATGTGGGGCATGGAGGGCTCTGAGAATTAGTTAAAGGGCCCCCGCCCAGCCTGAGTTAGTAGGGACTGAAAGGAGTTGGTATCTCCCATTTGAAATGAGTTGGTAGGTCTCAGTCTAGTTCCGAGTGGGTATGTGTCCACATCATAGAAGCTAGCATTTTAGTTGGTGCTAACTGGACCTTTGGGGGCAGTCTCAGCAAACTGGCCAGGATTTGAATGGGCCACGGGGACTAAACTCCATTCTTTCTCCTCTTAAGGTGGTCCCCGTTGGCAAGGGCTAAGGAACGTGGGGGGAGATTCCATGGCCACTGCCCATGTTGTATTTGAGAGACAAGATGGGTGAGATAATATTTTTTATTGGTAAAAGAGAGGAGCTTTCAAACTTACACAGAGCTCTTCTTCAGGACATGAAGCTCTGTGTAGCTCAAAACCTTGTCTCTTTCACCAACGGAAGTTGACCCAATAAAAGATATTACCTCACTCACGTTGTCTTGCTAATATCCTGGGACCAAAGCAGTCCCAAAATACATGTTGTGCTTCTACATAGGACTTTTCCCTTTGGGGCTTTCAATCCATGTCATTCATGAGGGCGACATTTGTTTCAAATCACAAAGTGCCCGACAAATAATTAAGCCTCACAGCTGCCTTTTGAGATGTGGAACTATTATTCCCGCTTTAGAGATGGGGAAACTGAGGGTTACAAAGGGGATCCATGACACAGGCTGGAATAGGTTTCCTGATTTCCACTCACGTGCTTTAACCACTAGACAATACTCCTCCTCTTTTACACTTAATAAAGGAAGGATTGAGAGATGCTGTGAAGCGGCACTTAGATCCTATGGCACTACAGAAAACTCTAAGAGAACAATTAAATAGAGCAATCGATAAGAAAGAGAAGAAAGAAGCATGTCTGCGTGCAGGATAAAATTGTAACCTCTCTTGAAATGAGGTGAAGAATGTTTCCCCTAATGGACATTTTTATTTAAAAAAGTCAAATCCGCTGTCACTCTGCTGTGGAATATTTCAAAGCAGATTGACCACTAATTACCATGGACCCACAGTATTTAGGCAGTGGTGCCACGGAGCCAGGCAAGAGGCCATCAAAGGAAGCCCAAATTAACTAGCAAAGCCTGGCCCCAAAACTATGCTGCCATCACTGAGCATTTCAACAGCCATGCTGAAGAATTGACTGGCTGGGTTTCAAGCAAGGATATCTTCTGCAGTCACACACCTCAATGGACACGTCTCCTCCTCAATGCAGGACGTTCTCCAACCAAACTACTCACTCTTCTTCTCGGTCCACAGATACCCACCTACCTTTCTTCCGTAGGGAGATCTCTACCCTCAGTGACCCCTCAGTTGAAGTGCTGATCCGATGTGCTCCTGGGAATGGAGCAGGGGGTGCAATCGAAACTTCGAAGTCATGTCTAACCAGGTCTTTCACACCCCACCCACACAAAGCCAGTCCCCCCCTAATCTGACTTCAAGCAACAAGGAAATAAAAAAGGCAAAGCCTAATATTCTATGATTCTATGTCACAGCTGATGCGCCGTAATAACTGAAGGTGGGAGAGGAAGGCTGCACGTTTGTTAAAGGATAAAAGACAAAATCAGCAAGGGAAGAGATGTTATGTTCAAACTTCTCAATGAACGGTAGGGCACTCATGAGATCAGCACCCTTCCTCTCTCTTGACTCCTTATGTACCCCCTCTTGCTTACATTACTACAACACGTCTCAGAATCTGTACAAATGTATAGGAACAGGAAGGAAAACCCAGAAGGCTCCAAGCTCCTTTAAGGAAGCGTGCTTATCCAGAAGCTGTTCTCTGATTCCATCTACTGTAACGACCCTACGTATTTCTTTTGCACCCATCACCATGGCATCTAGCTGCGTAACTAGGCTGCAAAAGCAGCAGGCTTTGTACCAGTCGGCATGACAAACTCCCTGTATTTTATTGCACTGCAAGGTAAATAATTGCACAACACCTAGAGAATGCAGAAGGCCACGGCATGTGTTCCAGGTTCCCAGCGACAGCCTGAATTTATACTCCTTTTATTTATACTCGTTGCTGGATATTGCTGATGGTTCTCTTTGTTTTTATTAGACGCAGGTGTTTTCTACACTTCAGCTGGGAGCGCTTTCGCTTTGCAGCCAACTCCAGCGTTAGTTTGTGTCTTGGTCACCTTTGAATGTGATACTGAGAGAGCAGCTGGTTTGGTTTTTTTGCTGCCTCAGCAGATGCTCGCAGCCCACCTTTTCCATGTTAAAGTGTTTGAGAGATTCAGTCAGTGCTTCTGGCTGGGGCCAAAGAGGCATTGCCTGAATCTAAAACAAATTGCTGTGAAAAGCTGGGCTCGAGGGAGGGAGGGAGAGAGAGAAGAGAGAAAATCAAGAGATATTTTAAACTCACAGTCCACCGTTTGAGGGGCTCAGAGCACTTTTGAAGACGTTCATTGGTTAAGCCTCAGGACTCCCTTTGAGTAGGTAGGTATCATTAGCCCTGTTTTATAGATAAGGAAACTGAGGTGCAGAGCAATGACGTGACATGCTTAAGGTCGTAGAGTGAGTTCAGGGACGAGCAGGTAACCCCGAGGTCTTGTTCTCCACCATGTGACTCCCACTGAAGTCTGACGGGTGTTGCCTCCTGTCCTGCTACGGAAGAATTGTATCTTGCTTCCCAGTCCCACGCACTAAACAAAGTAACGAAAAACCTCTGTAGCACTTAGATTATGAAATCACTTGTTTTCCTGTCAATTTAAGAAACTTGGGCCAAATTCTGTGATCACTGTTCAACTTAGATTGTGGAATTTTGCCCCACTGCAGTTTCTGCCAGTGGAATTTAAGCACCCTTGTTAGACTTAAATTTGGACAAGATTTTCAAGTGACTAGTGATTTTGGATGCCTCTGTTTTTGGGATGCCCCATTAGAGACAGCTAACAGGGGCCTGATTTTCAGAGGCATTTTCTAAAACTCATTCCTGTTTAAGGTGACTCAGGCTGGGCATACTAAAACTATGCATGTTAGGAACCAAGACACTGATGCTGCCTTCACTTAAAAGCATCAGTGTGTTTGGTTTCTTTCATGATACAGAAAACTGCTTGCAAAGAGAGAATTTCATTCCTCATTGGCCCGCAGTGTGAGTGAAAGGATGTCCTGGGAGGTAAACATCCAATGTATCCACTATGCCACCTAGCCCTCACAACCACTATTACACTCACCAGTCCAAGAATACTCTGCCATTGCGTTTTGTATATTTGCATATGGCTAGTCATAAAGTTTTAAACAAGTGGCTTCTTAAATTATTGTTATGATTACAAATCAGAATACCGTTTAAAGGGACATCGTCAAGAGAAAAATGATGTCTTTGGAAGGAAAAAAAAAGAATGTTTTACCCAAGATACAAAAAATACACCTTATAGTAAATGGGAAAATAAGTTAGAAATCAAAATCCCTTTTTGTTTCCTGTTTAGTTTTTTCACTTCTCTCTGATTGGCTAAGTCTTCTGTTACTGGTCAGTTTTCTGTCTCTGGTTCCTATGCCCTAACACCATGCTGCACTGTTGAGCTTTCTAACCCTGCAAAGAGATGTTCAGATTCCAAAATAGCTGTTGCAACTGGCTTTCCTTTAATTGCATGAGAACACTGCTTTTCATGTTTATAAAACTTTATGCTCCTTAACAAAGCCTACATTTTGGACTGAAACTAATTTGACAGTGTTCCTTGAGAAGAATACGCATCCATATTTGTGAGTCACCTCTGAACTTCTTGGTTGTTCCAAGTGGCAACAAAATCTACTGATGAAGCCAGACTAAAGCATACTCTCCATCTCTTTTATCACATCCTTGAAAGCCAGGGCTTTTACACATTACAGAGAGGATCATAATGAAGTGTAACATAGCTAAGAAGTAAAGAACCATTTTCCAAAGCGATTTGCGTAACAGAGAGCCATGTGTAAAGCATGCAGCATATAGAAAGTAGATCAGAAGAGGCTAACAGAAACATAGATTTCATCTGAATGCTCTCTGGTCACTACCCAGATAAGAAACAGTATTATATACATTTAAAATATTACCCTGATATGCCCTTAAAATGTACAGAAACGGAGAGATGTGATCTTTGCTAGTTACAGGTTCTCTTGCATCTGAAGAACAACCATATGCTGCTAACAGGCTGGTTTCTTTTTTTCGTTCTTTTAAAGTGAAATGGTTTCTTTAGTGCCGGGGAAAGATGCTAAATTGACAGTACGGTACAGTTGACTGTACAGATCGGAAAGAGTCCTCGGTCCAGAGGCTACAGACAGGATCAACTGATGGCTAAAGCTTTACAGCCTACTGTCTTAAGATTTAAGTCTGCCTCTTGCCTTGGTCTCATGGTTAGAGGACATAACTGAGAGTCAGGAAATTCTGTGCTGGGCCTTGGAGAGGGAAACACAGCATAGAACTTGCAGCCCAGTAGGAAGGAAGGAAGCCAGGGTGTCTTTAAGACCACTTTTCTCCACATGGTCCCCCAGTGTAATTTAGCTCTAGGGACCAGTCTAGATTAGGGCAGCCACACAGGGCTGCTTGGAATCTCCACCCTGACACATCCCACCCATGCCCAGTCCCTGATGGCAGGCCTTGCGGAGGAGTCCTCGGAAGGCAGCTGTCTTCCGCAACGCTTGCACCCAGGGCGTCATCCTGTGAGTGGAACTGGAGCTTTACGTGCCCCTCGACGCTGCCACTCTGCCCATTTTGTGCACTGGGCAGGGTCTGGAACAGGGGGTGAAATCTCACTCCTGGATTGTATTGCTGTCTCTGTCCATGTCTTGATATGTGATATTAGGCAGGCCGTTTAACTTTTCTATGCCTCAGTTTCCCTGGTTTTGAAAATGAGGGGGACAGAATGCTCGCCCACCTTAACCACGCTTGCAAAGTACCTGAAGAACTTCAGGAGACAAGTGCTATATAATTGCACAGCATTCCTGTTATTCCATGCGAAACGCCCGTTAAAATCAGTGGGAGAGTCTCATGAAAATCAAAGGCAGTGTTGCCTGTTGCTGTGTTGGTCCCAGAATATTAGAGAGACAAGGCGGGTGAGGTGAGCTGAAGAGGAGCAGCTCTGTGTAGCACAAAAGCTTGGCTCTTCTGCCAGTCCAATAAAAGCTATTACCTCACCCTCCTTTTCTGTCTCAAGACAGGATATGACGAATATTCCACAAAAATGATCAGTGTCCAGTGTAGAATTTATTTTTAAACATGTATTTTTAAATCTATCTATCAATCAATCAATCAAAGGGACAGTCACCTTAGAAATCATGAAGTGTAATCTAAACAGAAAGTTTATAATAAAACCTATGAAAAATCTATGAAAATTGTCAACGTTGTAAACTTTGGTATAATTGTTAAGAAGAAAAAGGAATCGCACCTTTCATACAAAATCCAGGTCTATGGTGAAAACAAGAGAGAGGCGTTAAAAGAATGAACCCCCGAGATGACTAAAGAAGGCTTAAGACTAGGCAATGTTGGCAAAGAAAAAAAAAAGCGTTAACGTTTTTAAGCAGAAGACCCAATGTCTTATCATAGATAAGGCTGCATTCTAGTGGCAAAATCCATGCAATGCAGGCAGTCACATTCATGAGGAGTGGAGAAGCAACCTATGGAATATGGAACTAGGAGGTGCGGGCATGGGGGGGGGCTCTGGTATGTCATTTAAACTTCATGCAGAAATGGCTGAGCCCTTTCAATTTCTCCCTTTGTCCGAAGGCAGCAGCACTTAGTTGACTTAGGGAATGCAGAACCAAGTCCCTAAAGATGGTTTTTGTTGTTGCCATTGTTGCTCAAGGTGTGCTGTGTCTGTTAACAGCTATTTTAGAGTGTCAGGGGATTGGGAGATGTATTAGCAGAGATTTAGGTCTACAAAAGTTAAGCTTTACAAATAATTAATAAGCACTGAAGGACTTTGTTGTATTCTAGTGTGAAGGGCTGTGGCCTGAACATTTATGCTTAGGAATGCTGAGTCCCCACAGTGAGACTCTGCTCTCACGAAGGGGGTGAGCAGGAGGATTTATGGGGCAGAACAGGATTGAGATAAAATGTACAAATTGTGCTCGGCATGGCAAAATTCCCCTTGTTTTCTGGCGTCCTGGAAGGCACAGCTAACTTTTCCCAGGAGGAATCGAAGACAGTTCTTACAGTCGGCCTATCCCTGCCTTATGTCATGTCACTGCTTCAGCTTTATTAACTCTTTGTGTTTTCCATGTAATCAGCTTGTGCCAGGGGCACACGTGTGCATGCAGATGAGGAGATATTTTGGCCAGGTGTACAGCTGTGTGATTGCACCAATGCACAGTTAGGAATTTTCTCTGCTCCTTCTGTACCAGTGATTGCATTAACAGGCGGGACATACATGCCATATTTATAACATATGGACTCCTATGCACATTCTCTCTTATAGAGTTAGGGCCCAATCCTGGGGCTTCGCTGCCATCCCATGAAGTCTTGGTGATAAGCCCTATGCCCGATAGCCCGTTTGCAGGATGGGACCCAGTGTGACTTTAAAAAGCCATTCGAAGTTCAGCAGAAACGGAAAAGGACAAAGCTCTCTGCAATATCTCAGAGAGCTTCCCAGACAACTCCTCTCTGTGTGTCTCTGTCCAGCTTCGACGGGGGGTTACCCGGAGCTGCACTCACTGACCGTCCAGTTGTATTGGGAAGATCAGAACAATTTCTTTCAGTGACTCTCCCCCCCCCCCCCCCAATATTATCGCTGATCATTGCCTGGGGTTGGAAGCCAAGAAGTCAAAAGCTGCAGCTCCAGCCCCCTCCCATCCCGAGTGTGCTCTGACATTGCCCTGCGCCTGGCACCCAGTCAAGCCGAGGTGTCACCGGGATCTCAAATTGCAGCTCGGCGCTGGCGGGCGGCCAGGGCCGTCTATTTAAAAGACAGCCTGCCCGGCTCTGCTCAGTCTCTGTAGGAACTTCTCCGGGGGGAAAGTCTTGGGAGAGCTACAAAGTGGACTTTGGTTTGGTTTGGGTTTTTTTTCCTCCTTTTTTTTTTTTTCCTTTTCTTTTCTTTTTTTTTTTTTTTTTTTAAACTCTTCCTCCTGCAAAACCTGCAGCCGCCCCCGGCCGAGCACTTCCCCGGCCAGCCCCGGACCAGGACGGGGGAGGAAAGCAGCAGAAGCAGCGGCAGCAGCGGCAGCCCCGACCCCAAACACAAAACGTGCCGCCCGCAGCCGAAAACCTGCCGGCTCGGTGGCTGGCGGCGGTCGCCCTGATTCCCCGCGGCAATCACTCCGGGACCCCCCCCCTGCAAACCACCTGCCTCCCCGCTCGCCCTCCTCCTCCCCGAGCTCTGCAAACGGCTGCGGGCACAGGCGGCTGCAGGAGCCGGTGCCTCTTCTGCTAGCCTCGCCCCACTCCGCCCGGCTCGTCGCTGGCTGGTGACCCCCCCGGCCGCCCCCCCGGCCCCCCCACCTGTCAGAGCAGCAGCTCTGAGCCCGGCCACCCGCCCCCCCTTTGCATTGCGCTGCACCGGGCCACACACTTGTTCGTGGGGGGGGGGGCCAGAACAGGGGGTGCACGAGCGCGTGCTTCGTTTGGGGATCTATCCGGGGGGGTTCACCCTCCTCTCTGCCCCCCCCCCCCAAAAAAACACAACAACAAACTTTGCTCCTGCCCCGGGGCACGAAGCCGACGATGCTGCTGCAGAAGCTGCTGCTGCTGGCCGGGCTGTGCCTGGCCCCGGCCCGGGGGCTCGGCTCCTTCGTGCACTGCGAGCCCTGCGACGAGAAGGCGCTCTCCGTCTGCCCGCCGCCCGGCCCGCCCGGCTGCGAGCTGGTCAAGGAGCCCGGCTGCGGCTGCTGCCTGACCTGCGCCCTGGCCGAAGGGCTGCCCTGCGGCGTCTACACCGAGCGCTGCGCCCAGGGGCTGCGCTGCCTGCCGCGCCCGGGCGAGGAGAAGCCGCTGCACGCCCTGCTCCACGGCCGGGGCCTGTGTCTCCACGAGAAGAGCTCCCGGGAGCAAGCCAAGCTGGGTGAGTGCTGCCCCGGGGCCGGCCCCGGCATCTGCCCCCCCGCCCCGGCCCCTCACACCCCTCCTGGGCCGCCCGCCTGCGTCCCCCGGCGGTGGGGCGGCTGCTGCCTTCCCCGCCGCATCCCCTGGCCGCAGGGTTCCTCCGCTTCCTCGCCCGCTGCTTCGTAGAGTCACGTTATAGGGTTGGAAGGGACCCCTGGCCGCAGAGTTCCTCTGCTGCCTTCCCCGCTGCATCCCCGGGCCGCAGAAGATCAGGGTTGGAAAGCACCCTTGGCTACCAAGTTTGTCTGCTTCCTTGCCCGCTGCATCCCCTGGCTCTGCTCCCTGGCCCGCTGCATGGTGCAGTCATAGGTCAGGGTTGGAAGGCACCCCTGGCCGCAGAGTTTCTCGGCTTCCTTGCCCCACTGCTGCCCCCTTGCCCCCCCGCCAGAGCCTGCAAAATCCCCTGCAAAATCCCCGCATCCCACCCCCACCCCCCCCCATCCTCCCTTCAGTCAAGCCTCCAGTGCCCACAAACGCCACACACGCGTCCCCCCCGGTCCCCCACCTCCTGCCACTTCCAGACCAGCTTTTCCAGGGACGGGGAGCAGGTGCACGGGGGGGTGGGGGAGGAAAAACCCCAGATGCAAAGAAATCCAAGCAAGCCAGGGACGCTCAGCATTTGTGCACTGCCGGCTGCGCAGGCAAAAAGGTGAAGGAAGCTGCGTTTCCTTTGATTATCTGCCTTGTCAGGATCCTCCCTCGAGTGACCCCCTGTCCCTTCGTTCAGAGATTGTGCCTGAGGTTGACCCCGTCCCCCGGGTTCAGATGTATTGCAATGTGGGCAAACGGGTCAGCGGTGCCATTTCTCAACATGAAAATGAAGCTGGTGAGAATTGCACTGCATACCTGAGGGCAGCAGCAACACAGACCTGGGAGGAAAATACTTGAGGTGCTCAGGGAAATCCCCAAAGCAACCCTTAAATCAAGCATTGTCCCTTATTGTTCAGGTGGTTTTCCCTTATTTCCAGGCACCCTATCTAAAAATCCACGAGGCAGTGTCCTTTCTTTCTATTTATCCCATTCTGGTACTTTTAGCCACCAAAGGTGAAGGGGGGGGGGGGACATTTAAACAAACAAACAAACCCAAAATGCTTTTGCAAAAGAAAAAAAATTCCTTTTGCCAAGTTGCTTCCTGGATCCCTGCATCGAGCTTTGCAGTTTAGCCCTTCTAACACCCAATCAATCTTGCCTTTTTTATTATTTTCCCCTGCTGCTGGAGGCGTCCCCTGCTTTTTATTTGTCTTCCTTCAAAGCAAAACCAAATATATGTATTGCAAAAAAAAACAAAACCGCAGAGCCGGGCTGCCTTTGGAGCAGTTTAAAGTCACAGATCACTTGCTGGGGTCATGCAGAAATGTGGATTGGGTCTGTTAAGACAGGACGGTGATGAAAGAGGAGTTAATTTTCTGTCTTGGAACCCAATAACTGAGTAATGATCAGGTAACGCTGCAACTATGTGAAATATCCCCATGTGCCGGGCCTGTCATCCGGAGCAGTATTTACTCTTTGTGTGTGTCTGTGTGTGTGTGTGCGCCCAGTGCAAGAGGCAGGCAGTGTGGTCAGGGCAACCCAGTGATGTGGGTGAAATGCAACAGACAGCACTGAGCGTGCTGCGCTGGGCTCCAGATCCGCACAGTTCCGTGTAACAACAGTGCCCCTTGCAGAGAGATGGCACCAATAACACTTCGGCTTTCCACCTAATTCTCAGCAAGTCTGATTATTCTCTCTCCTCATCCTTCCCAAGGAATCCAGTCCTACAGCAGGTGCATAGAGTGCAACTCCTTGGCCAGGCCTCCTTTAATCCCCTTGCTTTTTCTTCCTGTCAGGTACTTTCTGGCTGTATCTCAGTCAGGAATGCATCGGATGAAATTGGATTGAGGAGTTGTTTAGCCGGTCCCCTAATGGCCTTCCTCCCGAATCTTGCAGGCCGCCCCATTGGGTTCCTCAGTTTAAGTGAATTATTCTGGAAGTCTTAATTGCACTTTAGAAGAAAGAACCCGCCTTCTTGAGACAAGACCTGCATGGGTTTTATTGGAAAGGACTGGCAGCGTTACCCTTAGTCTTGTGAGACTGCAAAAATCAGGAATTTCTGAGGACAGAGAGAAACAAAAAAATCCCCTCTTGGCTTTTGAGTGGTAAAGTGTGAGAACAGAGAAGTATATTTTCATAGGCATGTTACTAGGCAACTGGTGAGGAAAGAAAATTAAGTTTGATTTGAACTCGCTGGCCTCTGCCAGTTTGGCCAGAAATCCAGGGACAATGTGTCAGGGAAGCTGGCCTGGGTTACTGTCTATCGATGTCCAAACTTGGCCCTGAGCTGCAAAAGAATCAACAGTGTATACTTAAGTGACAGTCGAGAGGGATGGATTAAGCGGCATATTTATTTATTCATGCTCTTGCAGCAGGTCTGTTTAAATCCACTTCTCAGAAATATTTTTTTCTCCTGGTTGTTATGCTAGATAGACAGCTAATGAGTGGAAATTCAAGCACAGGACTGGAAGGCAGGGTATCTACTATAGACTAGCTGTTTTATCTGGGGACAGGTTTACTGGCTTTCACCGTGCCTCAGTTTCTCCAACTGTAAATTGGAAATAATGATATTGGGAAATTAATCTACCTATGTACAGGCTACATTCATTCATGTTTATAGAGACCTCTGGGTGTCTTGAATGAAAGCAGCTACAGAATTGCAAAGGATTATTATGTTGTTCATTATTAATATTACTGGTGCTTAGAGACCAGTGTGATGAGTTCTCTGTTATCAGATGGATAGTGTCAAAACTGTCACTTACACCAGTGAAATTTACACGACTGTAAAAACACAAGCAGTATCATTTATGTAACTCAGTTTTTAAACTGGGCCTGCACTTTCCGTTTTTCTTTCACGGTTTGCCACATCACACCACCAAGCTCCCCGCCTGTTGACCTCAGAGACAAAGGGGTCAGAGACAAGAAGCAGAGTGGCATTTACTGGCCAAATACAAGTCTACTGACTTGAAAAAGTTCATGGAAAAACAAATGTGGCCAAAATTTTCTCTCCCTTGTTCCTCCTTTCTTTCAAAAAAAATTAAAAAAAAAAAATCTCTGGCAAGTTTCCTTATGAAACTCTGAGCCAATGATAACTGCAGCGAGAAGGGGGAAACCTAGAACTAGCTTTAAGAAAATGAGTTTTGCTATGTCAGCTTAAACAAAACAGGAGAAGCTGTGGATGCACTGAAATTCCCTGCAGCTCGTAACAGGTTTAATTCTTTATCCGTCCCTTGACATATTTTCCTCTCCTTCTTTCACGCTCTCTGTTTAAATGTGTTTTAACATGGGGTTGGGTTTAATAGACACACAACAGCTGTAAATGAGTGACTGGGATGGAAGAGGGGCAGGTGTGCAGCTATAGACTGGAGGGTTGGGGTGAATTGGGGTTAGATCTAAGGGTCAGGGTTAGGGCAAGGGTCATGGGAGCAGGGAACTGTGTACACACTACAGTTACTAACATGTGCCGGCCAGGGAAAAAACAGCATCGTGATCTGTGCTGAGTGGTGAGTTCTTTGTGTGAAGCTGAGACTATTAAAACCCTGGAGGTGTGAAAGCTAAAGGTAGAAGCAACAGGCCTGGAGCTGCAGAAACCGGAAAAACTCCATTTTTCGTTTTGAACTAAAGTTTTTTTTTTTTAAATTGTGAAATCCATCAGGTGCGAGCAAGAAAGTTGGTTTTTGTGATGTGGGGGGTGGATCAAACGGGAAGGGATGGGGGCCTCTTCACGGACAGATTCGGCAGCAGCCTAGTTTTTAGAGCCGGAACAAGTTTATTAAGGAGTTGATCCAAAAGAAATTTCTATCTAAGGCCAGCAAAGCTCACCGGAGAAAAGATGCTTGCCTGTGTGTGTATTATATAGACCAAATTCTGATCTGTCTTGCACCCACCATTAATCTGGAATAAGTCCATTGAAGTCAGTGGAGTTACCCCAGATTTATGCGACTGCAACTGAGAGCAGAATTAGACCCTGTCTAAGTGAGCCTTAGCAAGTTTGAGGGAATGTAGAGGAAAGTCTGGAGCCCTGGTCATGCACAGACATTAAGCACATGCATGCTTTAACCACACCAGCAGTCTAGCTGTGGTGTTATTGACATGAATAAAGTCAGTCATATGCTTTAAGTGTTTGTGGGATCAGGGTGCAGGTAAACATACCTGGGGATCCGAAGAAGGGGCAATAGACACTGTTGTAGGTTCTTGCTTAGACTCACCTCTGAAACCTTCCCCAGCTATGTCTGCAGAATACTGGTGAAGGTCTGGCTCTATCCTGTCTGCACTGATAAAGAGAAAAGAAGCCCAGAGATAACCTAATCTGGTCCCCGGCAGCCAGGCTCACGGCTAACAGTGCACAGCATTCTGGTTTCTCCTTACGTCCACTGAAAGTTTTCCCTGCCTGCAGCAATGGGTTGTTTTTATGGGGTTTTTCCCTTTTCCTCCAGAGTCTCTGTCAGAGGCAGCAGAGCAGGTTAAGAGGCCCAGGGCAGTACCTATGTTCTTAAGGAGGGTTTCTCAAACTCACTGTTCTGTTAGGGCGTAAAGAGGAAGAAAGGAGTCACACAGGGGAGGTCTCCCCTACTTTTGCTGAGCAGGACAGGCTGTGGGCAGCAGCATTTCATTTCTCGAGGGGACCGATCTGCACAGCACAGCACAGCACAGCAGACAAACATGCCATGTTCTGCCCCCCTTCACAAAGCACCGTCCGCCCCCGTTGAAGTCAACGGGCAGCTACGGAGGTGTAAAGGGAGCCCGAGCTGACTTGGAATACACACATGCAAATGTGTATCCATATATATTATTAGTATTATTACAGCTATAAACATGTGTGGACACACACACACATATGTACAGATACTCAGATAATACACTATAGAGATGCGCACATAAACCCTCACTCATCTATGCAATAAGATGCAAAGCAAGAAGCACTCTGTGTATCATTACTATCCGCGGGACGGGGGTCCTCGTGTGCTTACACGTCTGGGTCAAGACACGACACAAGTGAGTGCAGCAAACGAGGGGAGGGGAGGGGGAGAGAGGCTGAAGCCAGCAGCAGTAAGCCCTTGTGGTTATGTCGCCTGGCTGTGTGCTGGATGGACCTGAAATCATATGCGATTTTTTCTAAGCTAAATGAATATCACTGGTCCCCTGTTGGCATCTCTCTTCCTGCTGGGAGTTTGGAGGTCTGACAGTAGGGGTGGGTCTTGGAGAGGGATTAGTGGAAGGGGTAGGGCTGTAGGGACACCTACGGGGAAGTTGTTCCACCCAGAAGGGGTGGCAGGCAAAAAACGTGAAGCGAGCTGGGGCGAGGGAATCCTGAGCTCCGCGGTGGAGCTGAGAAGGCCAGGTGCTGCAGCAGGAGACAAGAGCAGGGAAGGAAGGGCCAAGCTGTCAAGAGCCTAGACAGGGAAGCCACGGAGCCTGAACTCGACCTGGGAAAGCCAGCGGAGGGATGTAATGATCCCAGCAGTTGGCATTTTTCTATTGACCAGAAGGCAGTGGGTGTTCGGGAGAGGTGAGAAGAGGAGGGTGTCCAAGTCAGAGCAGGAAACGATGCGGGCCTGGATGAGGTTTTTAGCGGTGAGACCAGAGAGGAAAAAACAGCTCGGGGAGGTGCTGCGGAGGAGGAAGTGAAGCTGGCCTGGAGGAATCAAAGATCCGTTTGCCAGCCAGGATAACGTGTGGCTCTATAAGCAGTGATCAGGGAACGTAATGCAGGTAAAATATGTCACCTAGAGATTGAAATGGTCCTTTACCATCAGGTGAGGTCCAGTACAGACAGCAGCGAGGCAAGCATCTGCTGCCCTCTCAGCTAGAGAGACCACATCTAGCCCCGGGATGAGGGTCTAACCCCAGGCGTCACTGTTCAGAGTGCCAGCAAGGGGGCCAGCTACTGTGAATACCTGTCCTGTAAGAAAGTCACTGACCCCATCAAGCTATTTCAACACTGGCCATTAGACAGAAGGGACTTGCAGTCGCTGTTGTCACGGGCTTCATTCCTTCCAGCCACACGGAGGGTGAAACACACCAACGCCTGGAACCGTCCAGGGCCATATATCTTCAGTAGGCATCAGTGGCCAGGACAAATCTCAGTCAGACCTTGCTTTTTAAGTGGCTCTTTGATGATCTAAGGGGACGCCGGCGTTTATTTTAGTTCAGCAGCTCGTGCTTTGGTCCTACAGGTGGCAGGATAAGGTGCTTGCTGAAATCCAGGACCCTCTATGGTGCTACATGGTCAAAGTCACCCTCAGGGAGGGGGATCGGTCAGAAAATGCCTCTGAATTCCTCCTCGCTTTGTCTTTTCATCAGTGCGTGCTGTTGACCAGGGCTGCCTGTTACGCAGTCCCCAGTTCCCTGCTGAGGCAGCTCGACAGACTCAAGCTGAAGCAGACAGGGAGATCTGAGCCGCAACTGCAAGGATGAGAAGAATCTGGCCACCCGGTGACAGATGCCAGTGATGGGTTAAGTTCACCCTAGACCTCGAAAATTTGCATGTGTAGAATTTGCAGGCCGACCTGTTTGTTCATGCAAAGCCCCACTCTGTGCCCACAGACACCGGGGCTCTGCGACTTTTTAAATCGAGACTGGCTGCTCTCCTAAAAGATCTGCTCTAGCAATCAGTCTGAGGAGGTTCTCTGGTCTGTGCTATGGAACAGGTCAGACTTAGGGGATCACCTGGTCCCTTCTGGTCTCGGACTCCATTAATCTATGTGCAAACGGGCACAACCACGACATTTTTAAAGGGAGGGGGTTTGTTGGAAAATACAGCCCTTTAGTGGCTGGATGTCAGTAGATTGATAAGGGCTCAAAACTTAATTCACTTCCTTTGGTGCCACCTATAGGTGATTCCTGTGGAAGTCAATGGGAATTATAGGATCACGCCCTACTTGCAAACAATAGTCTCATAGTGATACTTGGCTTGTCCCTAACAAGGATTTCAACTGACTGTTCAAACATTAATTAATGAAGGCTCACAATACCCCATGAGGGGTGCATGTACTGTCCCCGCAGATCCCAAGAGAACTGAGCATGGTTTGTTTGTTTTAGCTCTGCTGACGAAGTCTGGGTGTTATTTAAAGTGAAAAAGTCAGTCTGATAGGTATTTAGTGCGGTACTCACTGAGCTAACAGCATAGACTCTTTTTGGACAAATTTGGTCAAAAGAATATTGATTTGCTAAAACCAGTAGAAACGTTTCCGTCTGTGTTGTTCCGGTTTTGTCATTTGTTTGTTTAATTCAAAGGGAATCTCGGATTTTAAACAAATAAACAATTGTTCTGCTCCCACTTAATAACCCAGACATGGCTGCCTGGCCTTCAGGCATGAAAGCCAGGCAGTGAAAACTGAAAATGTCTGGAAGCAAAAGTGAAATTGACTGGTTGGTTTTCATTTTCTAAACCGTGGGAAATGCAAAAAGCGAACAAGAATCTTAGAGATTTTAAAACAAAAGTGACTTTGCACTAGTGGTTTTAACAAAGGTAGGGGTTGCTGGTGAAATCAGTTATTGTAATCTGGTTTTTTTATCTGATTTAGAAACTGCACATGGATACGTTTGTTGTACACACTTGTATTGCACAGATGCAGTCACGCAAACTGCTTCAAGGCAAAAATTTGCCTCGAAGGTCTTAGAGAGAGGCAAAGTTTGAGCATAAAACAATTTCCTAATGCCACAAAGTTATGCAGTTTTATCTGGAGGAGCGGTATCAGAAAAATGTGCCGTTTCCAATAATTCTACTGGATAATTTTATGACCACTGATAATATCGGGGTGTTCCGTTCCCAGGGTTCAGGGCATAAGAAGTTCGCCTCTGGGTATCAGGAAAGAGTTGTTCCTTAATATACAGCCTGGTACAGACATTATGGATTATTGGGGGGTTGGGGTTTTTTGTGGGGCCCGTGTTGACTTGCTGTGAAATGTCAGGTATGAGTCATTATCAGAGGCAGATAGCTGGTCTGCTGGACCAAAAATCTCCTCTAGTATTACTTCTCCTGTGTTCTGATTGGCCAAACAATGTGTTGTGTTATACAACGTTAGCTTATTGAGACATTGTCCTAGCTGGGATAACAGAAGAATGCATGTGCTTAAAGCCAAATTATGGCCACCCTTGTGTGGGGTCGCTAGCCAGGGGCCTACAGTGGTGCTCTAAATCCCAGAGAAGGGACAGAAAGGGGGCAGGATGATGGTTCTCTCCACGTCACAGGAGAGGCAGGGCATTAGAGACCAGATGTATCGTCTGTCACTGGCTCTTCTGCCACATGTGACATTCTACCTGCCATCGCTCTTTGCAGGTATCACGGGAGCAAGCGATTCCTCCCCTTCCCCCAACCCGCCCACAACCAGCGGGGTTTTGTTGGTGAAGGAAATTTAGTATTTCCCTTTGGCTCCAGCTTTCATCCTAACCATCATGGAGTGACCAGCGTCCAGCATGGGAAGGGGAATACATTTTGCCACAAAGTGATTAAAAATATCCTGTGATTGGTAAAGGACAAATCAACACCATGGATTTTTTTTTCCTTTCCCTTTCAACCCCTGGGGGGTCTCCATCCAGCCGGCCACCTGCCTGTATCCACATGGCCTCTGCAGTCGCACGGCCAGATGGTGGGTTGGGTCATCCCTGTCAGCCCTCAGCCTTTTTTTAGAAGAACTGGGGTGTGGGCCCTGAAATGTGGCCTGCGTACCGGGGTTACCCCCATCTAGGGTCACCCTATCGCCAAAGCCTGGGAGCGCCTCCCAGTCTTTGATCTCCTGGTGGATTCTCCATCACCGGCAATTTTTTAATCAGGGTTGGTTGTTTTTCCAAAAGATCTGCCCTCGTTCGAACAGGCTGTGTTTCGGGGAAGCCCTATGGCCTGGGCCATGCTGGAGGACAGACTAGACGGTCACAATGGACTCCCTTCCGGCTTGAGCCTCTGTGTCTGTATTCATCCTCACAACACCCCTAGAAGGTAGGGGCGGGCTGTTGTCACTGGGGAGCAGAAAGATGGAGAGGGTAAGTGACATGCCAAGGTCACATAGGCAGTCTGTGTCAGAGAAAGAGAATCCATGTCATAGGCCAGCGCTCTCACAATTGAACCCTCTCGCCTAATAATTGCATTCCACATCCCTATGTTCCCCCTCCAGTTTCCAGTGACTAAGGTATTCTTTGGCACCCCCCTAAACGTTGCTGTGCCCGGTTAAACGCCGGCTGCACTCCACCCCGGAGAAGTCTGCCTTGCACCACTGCTGCGGTGAAGCTTTCTTGGCATTGGGATGAATGGCGCTGTATAAAGGGGAGGTAACACTATCAAATACAGCAAGCCGGAGAAAATGATGCAAGTCTTTAGCGTCTTCTCCTTCCTGGGGCAGATTTCCCGCAGTGTTGCTACTTTGACGTTTGCAGAGCTGGGAGGCTGGGCCAAAGCGGGGGCTGAGATCTAGTGTCTGGGAGCGAGTTGAAAGGAGTCAGGGGTTCTGGGTTGCAGAACAAACTGTGGATCACATGGGGGGGCGTTGAGGTTTATTCCAGAGGGCGATCACTTCTACGCTAGTTAGAGCATTCCTGCTGAGCCTTTCCTATCAGAGCACACGCTGCACACTTAGCTGTGTGTTGTGACCCTGCAGTGACGTATCAGCCCAGCGATGCAGCTTCTTGTGGTCATGTTGCAACCAACTGAACGGCAGGGGTTTCCGTCTGCCAATACATGAAGGGTATAAACAGCAGGCGGGCAGAGGAATTGCTTATGGTGGTAGCCAGGAGCATGGTGAATCGCAAAGAGACGAACTTGGCTGAAAGATGATGAGATCGCTCAGAGAGCAGACTGCTTTCCCAAAGGAAGCATGGAACATTTAACGCCATGCCTGGAGGGTGCGCTAGAAACGGTGTAGTGGGAAACAATCCTGCGCTCGCGCAGCGATGGTAGTGGATGATCCAGCAGGGCTTTTCCGTCTGACTCCAGGGCGATCCTTGAAAATCAGGCTGGGGGCCTGTGCGGTTCCAGTGCTGAAGCGACAAGCCGCTAGGTTCAGCTTCTTGTTGGGTTTCTCGTCGCCTCTTCCAGCGCTGCTTTTGCAGGTGGATAACGATTGCATGCTCTCCTCCCTTTGCCCGCTTTGTTGATGGTGCCGGCGAGAGGTGGCAGACGGGCAGTGCAAAAGACTGAAATCTGGCCCGGGTTTGTCCCCAAAACAGCACAAGATTCCTCCCTACAGTCCACTCCCAATGCACCTCGCCCTTTAGGGATGAGACAGGAACTCTCTCTCCATGGTCAGTTCAGTGCTTGGCTTCTTTGCTCAGGAGGGCCCCCACTGGTATTAGACGTGGTGGATTTTGTGATGTAGAAATCTGCCCACCAGGAACAGGCCTGAGATGCCCCACCCCCCTTCTACCAGGCCACTGAACAGCTGTCAGATGATAACAGCTTTCACTCACTCCTTGCCTGCCTTGGAGTCGAACCAGCGTCCTAGAGGTGAAAGGCCTCCTATCTCATTACCAAGCCCCGGAGTTTTTCTAGACTTTTGTGGCTCCGTCTCATGCAGCTGTCATCAAAAGGGAGCTTGGACTCCAAAGTCCCCTACTCTAACCACTTGGAAAATAACAAAGATCTCCCCTTTATTGCCCTTGGGGAAAAATACACCCATCTTCTAGAGCAATAGACGGCCAAAATACTGTTGTGTCACTCCTGGAATCTCTAGTGTCTGGGATCCTCACGCCCGAATCCCGCTGTAAAGGTTGCTTCTTCCCCTTAGCTTCTGGGACTGTTCTTGTTATGCTTCGTGGTGCCTGGTTTTTTTCTGGTAACTCTGATTTATGTCCTAACCGTGCTGTCATTTCAGCAGAACGTACGTGCACGTTTCTTGCGGGCTGCAACAAACTGAGACAGGCTCTCGCTGAGCTTGTCCAGATCGCCAGAAAGAGCAAAGTAACGAACAGTCCTAAACTGACAACCCCTCCCAATGCCTCTCCTGCTGAGTCATCCGGCACCAGGGCCTCAGGAATGATTTCTGACCCTGGCTGTGTGACATGCAGTAGGGTCCTGTTCCAGCCCGCCGTGTGGCCTTCATAGCAATGCAGCTGCGACTTCTTAGGGGAGCTCATTCCTGCTCTGGCGTTGTCTCCCGGGGCCAGATCCTTGGCAGCTCCGGGCCTGGAGTGCTAGGACACCCTCATGCAAAAGGATCTCACGTTCCCATTTTTTACACAGCGTTTTGCAACCTTTTTGTTACCAATACACGCAGCCAAGACGAGATGCTGGCACCTCCGGTTCCAGCCTTCCATTGCCATCAAGCAATTCCTGGGGCTGTTTACAAATCATTTTCCAGAAGGGAGTGTCTCTCTCTTTTTCCCACCTCCCTCCTGGCTAAGAGAAGAAGGACATGTTAATTTCGCCATCTGTGGAAGCTAGTGATCTGTGGCTGGTGGAAGGGAAAATTTAACCTCTGAGCATGGAAACAAAAATACAGGTCCCTACAATATTGAATTTAGCCGCCTCTCTACTCCCCCTCTGTTCATCCCTCTGCATCTTCTGTAGTTTCAGGGGTCATGGAGAAATCCCCACCATCTGGAGAAATGCTAATCTCTCCATCATCAAGACTGAAGCTACTGCAGCTTCCCCTTGTAAGCCTGATTTTGAAACCTCACCTCCCCCACCGCTCACTCTAGCTTCACCAAATCCAATCCAATCCACCTGCCGTTCCCGTGTATGGTCGGGTGCCTGAGTCAAATCTCTTTTAGAAAGCGCAAGGCCGATGAGACAAGGCAATTTAGAGAGAGGAGTTCACATTAGAGGCCAGATCCTCAGCTGGTGTAAATCCGCATAGTGCGACTGAAGTCTATGGACCTTCTTCGAATTACAGCAGGGGAAACTCTTGCGCCTCAGTGTTTTCATTCCTTGGAAAGTTTACTAATTGCTTTATTTGTCTGATGTTTTTGGCTCTTTCTAGCACAAAAATGGTTTGCACTAGGAACACCACATGGGTTGTATTTCGTTGGCTTCATTGAGGACTAGCGCCTTTGACAGCTTTAGGAGAGTTTGGTATCCAATACTGCGGATACTTACTCAGGAAGTCAGTGGAACTGTTTGAGTGTCTGCCTGGATTTTTCACCCGTGGAATCCTTTATAGGACTGCTAAGTTATTACAGGCAGTTGTAATACTTGTGTCATTGAATAAGGGAACTACAGCGCTCTTTACCACTGCAGCCCTACACCTCCTGTAACAAAAGTATATTGCAGGGACTGTTTTACCTCTCCCAGTGGTAGAAACGCATGGTCGTCGCAGACAGATTGTGCTAAGCTAGGGATCTGACCTCTGTCTACACCGATAGGGCCTGCACTTGTCATGCAGACTGAAAAATCCAGCGCTAAATGCTCCTTTCCCATGTACTACTTCTTTCTGCTCCAGCTCAGCCCGGGTGCATCAAGGGTTAATGATCTCCCAGGCCTGTGTTTCAGATCAGTCCCGTTCGTTTTAGAACAGCTCAGGTAGTAGAACCGGTGTAAAAACGCCCGCCTGTCCTTTGCCCCATAGAATCACGTCCTGCAGGTGAGCCACCGCTGACTCTGGAAACTTCTCTCCTGCATGTCTGTGCAGAGGAGACGCTGATCTGTTGAAAAAGCCCCAGTTCTCCACCGGCCCAACAAGCCCCTCTGGAAGAGGAGGGATGAGCCTTTTGTGTCACAGATTCCTCCAGCTGGAGTTGACCAAGGTCTCCTGCCGGTTTTCCCCTGCCGGGTTCAGGCTGCCAGAATATTGATGCCAGATTCCCAGAGAAGTTAGAGATGGAGACGCGCTAATACAAATCATGGCAGGCTCATCCCCTGCAGCACGTTCCAGAGTTCTGCTCAAGTCTAGTTCTCATAGTCCGAAACGACAACTAGGGAGATTAGACTCAGCCTAACACATCTCCCTGTCCGCTAAGCATCTCTGATATCTAACCTGATATTACCTCTTCCATCACACCCAGTTAGAGCCTCGGGAGCCACTCTGAATGATCCTGCAGGCTGCTTACACGGCGGATATTTGTCGGCTGTTACCATGTGTCCTGTTGATTCACCACTTGGCTGAACTAGACAAAACGTTGGCTCATCCTTCCAGCCCCCGACCACTTTGGCGGCTCTTCTCTGAACATCCTCCTGCTGATCGATAGCCTTCCTTTCCAGGAGGTGCCCCAAACAAAGCTAAATGCCGCATGGGGCAGTGACAGCCAGGATGGAGAGGACTGGATTGTTGTCATCTTCCTGCTCCAGGATGTCATCCCTTTGCCTGCGCAGGCTAAAGTGAATTGGCCTTTTCTGCAGCCAGATCATATTGCAAACTTGCATCTGATTTGTGTTCCCCGCTCAGCCTGGGATTCTTTCACCATCACTATTTCTCAGCTTTCTCCCGCCCAGTGAGGATTTATGTTTCCGATTGTATTCCCTGGGTGGCTTTGTGTCAATAATCCCAGCTGAATATGCCCTGGGTTATTAATCTACCCCTTTGTGTGGATTTTTCTGGCCTCCTTTCTTTGGGCAACTCCTCCTGATCTAGTCTCACCTGCAAACAAACGTCACTGGCGTGCTCTACGCAGAGTGCAACCGATCCTGGGCAATCCCCGGGAGACGCCCAGAACTCCGCCACTCACTCTTACGAAGGGACGGACGTTCGAGAAAAGCCAAAGGCGCATTGGAGCCGCTCCCGTTCGAGCTGGGGCTCTGGTGTAGAAGGAAGAGGTGCCTGGGAGAGCTGGCTGGAGTTCAGCCCCTGACTGCTCCCACCCCAGCTTGTGCCAAAGGATGCTGAATCTGAGCTCTGCTGAGATCAGCAGCTGACCTCATCGGGGCGTGGGACCTAAGTGGGGACCCTACGGCGCAAGGTCTCATTCTGATCCGCTTCCCTGTCTGCCCCCGGCCCTCCTTTCCCCTCCAACTCCCCGACAAAGGGGGTAATTAGTTCACACAGCTGCTGTCATGAAGGGCCCCTCCCACCCTCCCAGGGTTTTCCTAACCAGCCCTTTATTTTAAGGCATTGTTATCTGGTTGCAAAAGCGCCCTCTGTCCAACCTGATCCCAGCGGCCTCCAACAGGCGCTGTCACGTTACTGAAAGGCAAAAGGAAAAACCCTGCCAGGCGATCGGCCTGGGATATGGCTTCATGCCCTTCTAACCCAAACACAGCGTCAGAGCCTGCAGCTGGGTTAGACCGGATGGCTCAGGGACGTGGTGATGGGCTGCAGAACCTTCCCCCCATCAGGAGCGCAGGGGGGTTAGGAGTGACAGAAATTTGTCAGCCCATCAAGGGATGTTGTATCTGAGTGCTGCTCACCCTCCAGCCTCGCTGAATTCAGCCCGCCTCCCAGCCCGCTCCCCATCACTGTCCATCGAGAAATCCCACCTCCCCTGCCTCTTTTATTCCCTGACTCCAGCATGTTGCTAACCCTGGGCCCAGCGTGGCCGGTGCCTGCGCTTCGTCCCCCAGGATTAAATCACAGTGTGAAGGATCGCAAGGCAGGACAGCGCTTGGAAAACACCGGGGTGTTGTGAGCCCCGGCTCAGCCAGTTCTGGGGAATCTTGGGGTCACTCTCAGCCCAGCGTTGCTACTGCAGTCTCGCCGTCTTGAGCCAGGGTCCCGTCCGACGAGCCGGGAACACGGAGACACTTCAAAGGTGCTGCAGGGAATGGCGCTGGGAGTTCAGTAGGTGGTGTCCGTTCCTTTGCATCAGTCCTGGACTAATGCAGTTACAATAAACGGCGCTTTCCTGCCTTAACGTTCCCCCCCGTCGGTTTCAGCTCGATACACGTTTACTTCACTTCCAGCCCTAAAATGTAATGCATGATTGCTGTGTGCTGTTCAACAGCTGCCACATTCCACTCCAGAGGTGGCTGCCTTTCAGTGCTGGGTAATGTGATCCTTACTTCTTCTTACCTGCCTGACAGGCTGGTTGGTAGGTTGAATTAAGTAAACCAGCCTGACCTCCTCCAGCATCTTTCACCTGAGAAACTGAACGTATTCATTAGTCTTATCAGTTATTACGACCACGGGGTTGCACCCGTTAATTGCTTACGTTACGTTATTGCTTATCCAACTTTTCAGGTACAAATGGCTTGTCGAATGTTCCGAAAAAAAACCCTTGGCAGTGAGTTTCTGTGGGTGGACTATAACTTGGTGTAACCCTTTACGGCCCCTATTTCCTGGCCTCCAGGCAGCAGCAGGCAAGAGATCTTCAGAGAAGTAAATCCAGCCCCGTATAAGCCCCCTCCCTAGTGATCAAGAATAAACTCACAGTGCTCAGTGCAGCAACGGTGGGGGGGAGAGAGTCGCATGCACGTCCGCTCCCGTGCGGGACTCGTGCACGTGCAAAAGATCAAGATTGTTGTCCTTGCCCAGAAGCGGTGAAAAGAGAGTTTTGGACCCTGCTTAGGAAGAACCATTGACACCGGCAGGTTGCATGGACTAGAGGGCAGCAGATCTTGTCAGGGGCTCTGTAACTTACGCTTGCATGATTTGTTTCTCCCCAGCAAGGGGGTCTGATTCTTAGCTACTCCTTTACATTGGCAGTGTAAAGGGGGTGGGGGTGGAAAGGGCCCCCTGAGACCCTCCCTGGGGAAGAGATCCTACCCAACACCATGTTCTATTCCTGGCACAGCCTCCGGCCCTGCTGGGCGACCTCGGGCAAGTCACTTCTCTCCCCGTGCCTCAGTTTCCCCGTCTTTAAAATGGGGACAACAGTGCAGCCCTCCTGTGTAAATTGCTTTGAGACCTACTGACGTGAAGCACAACAGAAGAGCTAGGGATTATTAGCGATGGTAAACTGGACCTGCGCTCAGCCCCCTGCATAGGGGGCAGGCCGGTGCATCGCAGGATTGCACGGCACTATGAATATTCTCTGCTTCCCAGAGCCCGGGGGGAGGTTATGGGAAGCAGAGGATGGGTTAGAGCAGCCTTGAGGCTGTCCTAACTTACGCCAGGCACTGGGCAGCCCCAGAATGCAAGGAGCACAGAGGTCGCTTAAAGCAACTTTTGCCCCCTCCCGTTCCTGCCCCGAGGAGTAGCTAAGAATCGGGCCGTTGAGTGTACTGGGGGGGCCCAGTGGAGATGGGGAGTAGTAGGTGATGCCCCAGTCAAACTCCGCCCACTGTCCTAAGCCCCACCCACATTTCGGAATAGTTGGCTGTCCCCGCAGCAGTCCGCCATGCTTGCCTTTAATTACACAGTCATCGCGGGCTGCAGCGTTAACACCGCGCGATGATGAATCCAGCCCGCTTGCCATTCTTCTTTCAGTCTCACACAAGCCGGCGCTGGGGCGCGCTGGCTCACGGCCGGAAGGCTTTTCTCCCCGGCCGCCACGGCGAGAGATGCTAATGAAAGCTCCAGTCCGGCTCTGAGTGGGGGGAAGCATTGATCGGCGTCCCGCCAACCTCCTGAGCCGCCCCGCCCGTGGGCTCTGGGGGTCCTAGTGCTGCAGATACACCCTGCACGCAGGGGACGACCTTGCGAGGAGTCCCGACTCAGAACGAATAGGCCAGTCCTTGCCCACAGCAGCGTCTTCCTGCCCTGGGCCCCGACTGCTATCTCCAAGGGTAAAACGGTGGGCGAGGTTAGCCGTCCCTGCTTCTTAGACTGAAACTGAATCATCGGGGCTGGCAAAACACTTAGAGCTGGGCCCTGGCTGCTGCATTAGGGGTTGGGGGCTGGGTCCGGATGGAGTCAGAGGCAAAACTTCAGTCTCTTTCCTGAGCCATTAGAGCCCCACGTACCCCCAGGGAAGCTGGCCTGGGAGGCGTTTCCTCTGCCCGCCGTCTGTATTTGTTTGGGGGCAGAATTGCGCACCATGGGTCTTGCTCAGCTCCAGCCGCCACGGCCTGGCCCTGCCTGGGGAGGAGGCCGGTAAGTGGGGGTTAATGCAGCAGGTTCGGGGACAGAGGCGTTAATGTGCTGCTGACGTGAGCGTCGGATCCCGATTGCATCAAGCGGGCTGTGGCGCGAAGGCCGGCTCAGGTTCCCCCAGCTGGAGCGAGGAGGGGGAGGCGGGGGGACAGCGAGCGGCTGTGTCGGTAACGCGGCCCGGGCTGGGAGCGTGCACGGCGCCGGATGCAAACTCGTTCCCTCGTGTTCCAGCCAAGGAACACATGATCCCTGGCGGGATCCCACAGAGCTCCTGTTTGGGGAGGGCTCTGGTAGCTATCTTTGCCCTCCGTCCCCCGGCCCCAAGCCCTGGGCACGCTCGGCCCTCCCTTCCAAACGGGAACGCCAGCGGCACCAGCGAGGCTGAGCTCCCCCTGCAAAGGCAGGCGCCAGGGGCCTGTTGTGGGATTTGTGGGGCCAGGGAGCCCCCTGCCGTAGGCCCCAAGAGATGGAGCAAAGGATTGGAAACAGAACCAGCTCTCCCCGACCGACATGCGCCTTCCCCCCCCCCGGCTGAAGCGAGGCCTGGTGTCTTTGTGCAGAACCACCACCCAGCTGCTGAAGTTGTTACAAACTGAGCCATGCCCGCTTTTCCTCCAATGCCTTGTTTCCCACGGGGGGGGGGGCAGATAGGAAGGAGCGGCAGACAGGGGAGTAGGCCTCTGTCACTCGCAGTGACTGTTTGAGACCCAGCTTTGGGGGCAGCGGAGAATGGAGGATGCCCGGGTGTTGATCGGAGCAAGATGATGCCCTGGCGGGAAAGGCATAACAGCTGGGGAGGGGTGTGGGGAGCTAGCCAACCCCCCAGCCGCACACCCCTCACACCCATTCCCCTTTGCAGGGCGTCTGCTCGCACATCTTCTGTCTCTCTCCTGCCTCCCGAAAGGAATCAGAACCGGGTGAATTCGCTCGCCACTCGCGCGTTCTGACTCACGGAGAAATGCCAGGTTCCCGGAACGGTTTAAACTTGCTGTGATCTGTAAAGGGCTCTGGTCAGACGCGTGCCACTGGCAGGGAACGAGAGGAAGCCTGCTTGCAGGATGGACTATCTCCTTTTCTGGAGTGGGCACCAGATCCCACAAAACAAAGTACCCACACGCCAGAGTTTGGGGTGATTCAGGGCCCAGGCTTCTAGTTCAAGATTATCTCTATAGCAGACACTGTACAGACAGTGGGGGGGGGAGTCTGGCCGGAGTAATGGGCTGCACACCTGGTCTGTTATTGTAGGGCTGTACAAGAGCACTGGGCTACGTACCCTGGTTTGTTATTGTAGGGTTGCCGTGGCTCTCACATCTTATTCCAGCAGGAGCCAGGCTCTGGTGCCTTGGCCGAATGAGCGAAGCAAGTTTTGCAGTGAGATGAGGCGGATGCAGCAGGGGGCTGAAAGGCAGAGGCTGTTGCAGGCGATGCTTTTCAAACGCGTGCCCAGGAGACGTCGTGACGCAGGCTGTGTTCTGCGGCGCTCGTGCCCATTGCGTCAGAGAAAGGAGCGCCCGCGTCCCAGCAGCTGCCCTGCCTTCCAGTCTCCCCCATGTTCCGCTGCCCAGCTCCGTCTCATCCTGTGGGTGCAGCCCAGGTGAGTAAGAATAGCTTCTGCACTGACGCTCGCTGGGAGAAAAATGACAAGGGCCATCGGTCCTCATTCTCCGGGGCATAATCCGATCACTTGGCGGGGTTTAGGAAAGAATGTTTCCTTCGGTGGAGCGGTATAGTGCAATTCCCGGGGACAGGTTTTCATCCCTCCTCCGAAGCACCAGGGCTGCCCGAGGTAGGCTGCTGCACCAAGCGGATCTGGTGTTGCACCACCTCGCTTCTCATGTGCCTTCTTCCCAGGCTGACATTCCGTAGGCCTGATCCAATGGCCAGGCAGTCCGGGGGGGGATGGATTGAGGTTGAAGATGGGACTGTTACTCTGCCGTACATGCTGCTTTTCTGCGCAGCTTTTCAGTGGACGGGACGAGGGGTGCACGTTTATGTTAAAGGGACATCGCTCACTGACGCCCAGGGCTTAGCTTTGGTTAACACAGCTGTGCAGGACAGGAGAGTCATTGCAATGATCCGGTGGGTAAGAAGAGTTCGGTGTAAAACCTCCCCTTTTCCTGGTGGAAACCCAAACACCCACACCTTGCGCTAATGTCTGCGGGCCTGTCACTGCAAACTGACCAGACACAGACAGTGCAGTTGACGGGCCCCTGATTCCCAACTGCCTGATCTTTTCATTTTTTCTGTAATCAATATATTTATTGCCTTGTATATAACTGCTCCATCAAACAAAGTCCCAAAACACACACCCTGAGAAAACCTGAGTGAGCAAATTAGCTGTGGCCCTGACAAATGGAGAGAGGGGAAGGATGGCTCGGTGGTTAGGATGCCCGTCTGGGACTTGAAAGACTGTGCGTCAATTCCTTATTTTGCCACAGACTTTCCTGCCTGACCTTGGGCAAATCATTTAGCCTCTCAGTTCCTCCAGCTGTACAAGGGGCATAACAGCGCCGCCCTGCCTCATGGGTGTTGTGAGAATAAACACGCTAAAGGTTGTGAGGCTCTTCGATGCTGTGGTGATGGGAAGGGCCGTCGGTCTCTGTTGGCCCCCAGCAGGTTTGAGTCGGGTCCCAAGAGGCTGTAATAGGCTTTGCTCAGCAACGAGCGGGTTCGCTGCATGGCTGCTGGCTTTGGCGACGAGGGGCGGCTAGGCTGGGACACTTGACTTCGCCAGAAGCGTATTTGGGTTTTCTCGGAGCTGGGAGAGGAAAAGTTCCGCTTTGGGTTTGCTTGTGAATTCGGTGTGGGCGAGGGGGTCCTGGAATGGCAGCTGTGGGGAACACAGCCCCCCTCAGCTGCCACCCTCCATCACACCAAGGCTGAGACCCTCCCGCTTTGTGAACCCCCCTGTGATGGTTTCCTAGGGTGATGCCTCGCAAAGTAAAGGCATGTGCCACCACCTGCTGGCCAGCGGGTGAAGTGCTTCCGTTCTGTATCTGCGAGTACCCAGGCCTGCCATTGCCGGGCTGTTATTTATTGCTATGTGGCTTGACAGACTCCTAAGGGCCTGCGAATAACACTCTGCAATATAACAGAAAAGCCCCCGTTACATTCTGCCTCCCTTAAAATTTCCCCTGTGGTTCTCACGGAGCATGCTATTTTGCACGTTGGTTTTGCAGTGTTGCTGTGTGCTGTTAAACACAGTGTTCCACCTCAGAGGTGGCTGCATTGAGTGTGGGTGAAACTCCCTGTGGAACTTGTTTGCCTTTGCTTAGCCTGCACCTGCGCTATGTCAGCAAATAATTCTCTTTACACCGACGGATGTCCCTGCTTGTCGCGGAATCGGCTGCTGTGGGGCTGGCCTCCCATCTGCCCCAAATTATCTGCAGGCTTATTCCAGGCATTATTTTCTGTGAGGATCATCCTTTGCCCATGCTGGGTTAATTGTGAGCAGATTCCAGTCAGATACGCTCATGCTGGGGGACGTATAAGTAGGGTGAGGTATTTGTATTCCCGGCAGTGTGAGGATGAACGATTCCGGTCCACTCTTTCTCCTGCCATCCCCTTCCCGGTGTTGTGCATTTCCCGTGTCTTTCCGTTGCCTGTGCCAGAGGTGCCCCTATGCTATGACAGGCCTGGTGGAAATATGCCCCAGGGTTCCACTGCTTTTATTCAAACCGAGAACCAAAAATAACCCGCGTTCACTCCCGGGGCTGCAGAAAAGGTCACAAGCCAGCTAAGTTTAGGCTGTCACCAACTCGCTCCTGTCTGTAAGCTCTCGGGAGCCCTGATTTGACATCCCAGCTGTTAAGATCATATTGGCTGGGATCAAAGTGTTCATAACGTCTCCCAGCGTGTATGGGTGCAACAGCAGCTGCTTTAGGCGCAGTCCCCGACACACACACCCGGACGCAGTCCCGCCAGGCGTGTATCAGAGCAGTTCTCCCTGGGGAAGGATCTATAAATATTGCAGCTGGAGGCGGATCATACCAATGATCGTTCATCCAGAAGGCTCTCCCCGCACTGCAGGCACTAGAAATATACTGTGCAGAGATCACTGGGCCACCACAAACATGCAGTCACCTCTGAGCGGGGGTGGGGGGACCCCCAGCGCCCATTCTGCACCAGCAGCGCTACACGCGAGGTTTTAGGAAAGGAGCCGTTCTCCGATGGGGGGCCCTGGGGTTCAGCTACCCTCCGAGGAATCAAAGCTCCCCAGTCCCGAGGCAGAACATATCCTGCTCTTCCCCCGTAGCCCTGCCAGCCGCCCCGAGGCCAGACCTGACAGACTGGGATTCACCTGAGCGTGGCCAGCCAAACGGGGTGGCGATTTCACCATGGGGGCAAGAGAAAAGCAGCAGGAGAGAAGCACCCCACCCCACCCCCCATCTCCCCCCAAAGGGCTCGTGGCTTCAGCCTAGCAAATCTGAGACACTGTGAAGAACCCATCCCTGGCCTTACCTTACAGACCCCCCCCACACACACACACTGTCTCCTCCTGCGTCTCAGCGTCAGCCTGGCCGTGTCTGTGACGGGCAGAGTGTGCACCTCCACCGAATTCTCGGTGTGTCTCTGGGTTCAATGGGCCGCTGCCCAGCGGGGCGGTGGTCTGTGTCTGTAGGGTCCAGTCCCCGGCCCGATGTGACTTCATCTTGAGAGGTGACAGATGGGTGCCCTGAGAGGGAATCAGACCTGAGGGAAGGGGCTCTCCGTCCTGGGGAGATGGAGACCTGGGGTCGTTTGCATGGCTCTTGTTAGGTGATTCCACCCTCCTGCCTGCCGGGAAGGCGCCAGGCGCTGCCCGTAGGACTGACCCTGTAGACCGTCCCCGGCGTGTGACCTGGGCAGCTGACGGAGCAGTGGCTCTGCTTTGTCCCTTCCTCCTCCAGAGAGGGAGTCCCGAGAGCACGAGGAACCGACCACCTCGGAGATGGCGGAGGAGAGCTACACGCACAAGGTGTACCGGCCCAAACACGGGCGCCTCTCCGAGCTGAAGGCCGAGGCCCTGAAGAAGGAGCGCAGGAAGAAGCAGACCTTGTCCAAGTTCATCGGCGGGGCCGAGAACACGGCCCATCCCCGGGTGGTGGTGCCCGAGTTGAGGCAAGAGTTTGAGCTGGTGAGTGCCGGGGGCCCCGCGCCTGCCCCGTCCCTCCCGCCGCCGGGTGCTCCCAGCGGCAGGGGCTGAGCGAGAAGGGCAGGGCTGCCCACGGGGGCCGTGTTGCCACGCAGGAGCTGAGGCTTTGCCCTGCTCTCCCCTACCCCCGCGCTGGGGCAATCCAGCCCTTCCAGGAGCCCCGCGGGTCACCGACTCCTTGGGCGTGTGGGGTTCCCGGCTCGGGTCAGAGCTTGCTGGGCCCGGGCTCGTCCCGGCGCCCCTCGCTGATCCTCTCTCTCCCCGCTGGCAGGGACCTTGCCGCCGGCAGATGGAGGCCTCGCTGCAGGAGATCAAAACCAGCGAGCGGATGATCCCCCGAGCCGTTCACCTTCCCAACTGCGACCGGAAGGGGTTCTACAAGAGGAAACAGGTGAGCTCCCCCTCGCAAAGTGAGGTGGCCATCCGCCGGAGAACCGTCTGCCTCCCTCAGGGGTGCTCTGCCCAGTAGCTCAGAGTCGAAGCAGTCTGGGGCTAGGACTTTAATAACAACCCCTACCTCTTGTGCCGCACGTCCCACCCCTAGCTCTCAAAGCGCTGTGCCGAGCAGGAGCATTGTGCCTCAGTTTCCCCCACTGTAAAACGAGCGGTGTTGCAACCTGTCGAAGGTCGCCGGGACTAAAACCTGAGCCGGAGTCCCCATCCGGCCTGCTAGCCGTCAGGCCACGGGCGCTGTAAAACTGCTCCCAACCTCCCTTTTGCCACGAGTCAGGACGGGGGTCCCCGGGCTCATCAGACGTGTGCGCCAGCCGTGCCGTTCCCGCTGTGCTGGGCCCTAGATGTGCCCTGCAGGGGTCCTCTGGGGGTGGTCGTTGGGGGCTGTCTTGTCACGTCAAGCAGCGTTCGTCTCCCCAGAATCACTGATTACCCCCAGCCTTGGGAACCGGGGGGGCGGCGCCGTGCTGCAGACGGAGAGCAAGAGACAGGGAGAGTTTACAGCCCACCTGGAGAAGCCAGGCAAAGGCTGGGAGAAAGGAAGGATCATTGATCCCATTTCACAGAGTGGGAACTGAGGCCCAGAGAGTTTAAATGACCTGCCCAACATCCCCCAGGGCCAGGAACCGACCCCTGCTCTCCCGAGTCCTGCGGGACGCCTTTGGCGAGACCCAGGGCGGCTGCCGGGTTGGGCCCCGTTAGCCAGGGCGGCTCGTTCCCGGGTTAGGGCCCCGCAGCTCTGGGCCCCGCCCGGTGCTCTTTTCGCTGTGCCTTTCCCCGGGACGCGCCCGCCACTGACCCCCACCCCCCCCTGCGTCTCTCCTCGCCTCCGCAGTGCAAGCCCTCCCGGGGGCGGAAACGCGGCCTGTGCTGGTGCGTGGACAAGTACGGACTGAAGCTGCCGGGGACCAGTTACGTGGCCGGCGACCTGCAGTGTCACAGCTTCGACAGCAGCATCACCGAGTGAAGGGCCCGGGCCGTCCCCCGCCCCGCCTCCTCCCCCCACGCCTCCCCACGCCCCGGGACTCCGACCCTCTCATTTCATTTAGAAAAAAAAAAAAACCGGAAGAAACTGAGGACCTCGGGATCAGCTGCCCGGCCTCGCCGGCTCATCCGTGGTGACTAAAGGAGAAGAGGAAAGCAGACGACAAACCAGCGCCGCCTTCTCAGTACAGACCCCCCCACACCCCAGACACCCCCAAACCCTGCTCTCCGCTCCCCGTGCAGGGACGCAGCCAGCGCTAGCGTACGAATCGCTCCAAAGCACTCGCCTTGGTGCTTTTCTCTTTTGGGTTTGGTTTGGTTTGTTGATTTGGGGGGGGGAATTCTTTTTTGTTTGTTTGTTTTGGTTTTTAGCCTAGCCAGCAACTTTCTCTACGGTCTCCAGCAGAACCAGACAAAGCCCCGCGCCGAGGGACGCGTCCACCGCTCTGTCCTTGCGTTGGAGTGGCTTTTGTTTCTTTTTTTTTTTTTTTTTTTTGGGGCACTGCCATGGCGAATAGCGCCTCTCCGCTGGCACGAGAAGTCTCTTGATTTACAGCTCTGTCGCCGGGTCCCCTAGCGAGATAGGCACCGATTTCTGGGTCGTCGCTGCCTGGCTGATTGGCGTAGATGGTTTGCATTGCTCCAGGAGAAGAGTCGGGATAACAGCTCCTGCCTGGCTGCAAACACCGACGAAATAATATTTGTGGCTCCTTTTAAAACAAAAAAAACCAACAGCCAAAAGCAAAAAAAACTACCGTTCAGTTTCACTGGGGCCCTGTGCTGCACACTGATGGCCGATAAGACTCCTGACACTGCTCCGGGACAATCTGTTCTGTGTGTGTGTCTATTTCCGCTGTGCAAAATAGACCCCCGCAATGCAGCAGTCACGTGTTTAACTTTACTCACCTGCCCAGTCCTGTAAACAGCAATGGGACTTTTCCCATCCTTCAAATCACACACACACACACGTAAGTGTTTGGAAAATCAGGGCCCGTGTTTGGACAGAAGGCCCTCCCGCACCCGCCAGCCTGCAAACCGTGTAGCACGTGGCATAACTTTACTCACGTGCACCGGCCCAGAGACATCTGTGCTTCGCTGTCGCTGGGCGCGGGCTCAACATTTTTTTTACCGCCCTTCCACCCTCTGCCGCGATGGAAGACGAATGATATCCGCCTTGCCCGGCAAAATAATTGGCTGCCCCGGGAGCGTGTGACACACACGCACATGCAAACCGCTCTCTTTTTCTATTACAATGGTAAAAAACTACGTGAAAGTTTCCTACGTCATGCCTCTCGCCCTGCGAGGAACCTACGCCCTGGCAGAGCTCCTTGTAGTGCCCTAATTGGGCCGTGCCCACGAGAACTTCGGCCAGTTCATCTGCTATTGTGCCTGACACCACCAAAGCCTGACGGACTCGAGCAGCGGCTCCAGAATTGGGCAGACCACTGCAGCCTTTGGCCTGTTGTAGTTTTTTAACTCTCGAGACCGTTTCCCCCCCTCCCCAATTTCATCACGACAAGGTCTTCGTTAGGGTCGCTTCAGACGAGATCCAGCAGCAAAGAGGACGAGGCGTTTGCGCACCCTAGCCACATACAGCGACGGCACGGTCACCGGCAGTTTGCCAAAGCAGGGATTTCGCCAAACGCATCACACCCCCCAAAAAAACCCTCCAGCCCGGCGGAGGATACGCCTGCCTTGGAGAGCACGGCTGGTTGTGAGCCGCGTGCGAGCTAGAGGCGCGAAGAGCACGCCGGTTTCGTCCCTGTGCCAGCCGGGAAAGTCTCCCACTTTCCGGAGGCTCGGCCCCCAGCCAGCGATGTTAGCAGCGCCGCGCCGCACTAGCGCAGATCAAAGGGAGCCAAGGAATCTGCCCAGCCTAGAATGTCTCCTGCAGGAACAGGACTTGCGGGCTTTCTTCCTCGGCCTTCCCAGAGGAGCTCGAGCCTGGCATTGCGGGGGCTAGACAGTGTCTCTCTTCCCCTTTGGGCAATGGGGCGGTTGCCCCTCTGGTTTTGCCCCGTGGGAGTCCTGCAGGGAGTCCGTGTGTTCCAGGTCCATGCTGGGGCTATCAACCACCTCTGTGAGCCTTGTATTCTGCGGCCCAGCCCCCAGCATCAGGTAGGGCAGCCTCAAGGCTGCTCTGGCTTACACTCTGCTTCCCAGGGCCCGCAAATGGCCCCAGCGCGGTGTGCCCTGGCCACCCCTCCTCCGGGGGCCAGCCAGGGGCGCTGCTCCTAGCGTTGTGCAGAGGGGCCGCAGTGTAACTGGGAACCAGGCCCGCAGAGCAGCACCGGGTGAGCGAAGCGGAGATGGAGGATGACAAACTGGTAGCGCTGGGAGAGAGGAAACGGCCCCAAATGCCCTTCTCCCAGCAGCAGCCTGGAGCGCCAAGCCAAGGGGCTGCACTTCCCAGGGCAAGGCTGGCGGGGCATGTCCCACGGGTTTCCGTCCTGTGGGCCGCGCTGTCGGAGACGTGTCCCCTCTCCACCCATGGTGACGTCTTGCCGTTGCCCTGCTCGCGTCTTCCCGGCTGCCAGCCAAACAGGTGTGGAGGACGCAGGGCCGGCCCCCAGGCTCTCAGTGGCGTTTCACGAGGCACGGTTATCCCTGGGAACCCTCTTCCGCGCCCCCCCTTTCCCCACCCCTGGGAACCACCCAAAACGGGGCAGCCAGAGTCCAAAGTGTCCCGGAAGCGCTGGGGCAGAGGTGAGCCCAGCCCGCGGTGGATGGGGGGGAGCTGGGACAGGCCAAAGCTCAAAGGTTAGCCCGTGAACTGGGAGCTGGGCTAGGCATGACAAGAAGAGGGGCTGTTTGCCCACCGCTCAGCTCTGTGCTGGTCCAGCTTCTGCCCTCCCGGGGTGAGCCCCCCTCGCTTGGGAGGGCAGTGTGTGCGTGGCCGGGCACAGCGACAGGCTGGAAAGGGTTAACAGCGCAGGGTTCTTGGGGGACGGGGAAGGGAGCTTTAAGAGTTTGGTAAAAGTGGGGTGAAGAACGGGGCGGAGAGCAGCGCCCAAGGGCCGTGTAAACCCCAAAGGGGAACGGCCCGCGTCAGCCGTGCCCCGTCCGCCTGGCTTGGCCAGACCCTCTGCCTCTCGCCCGCCCCAGGGACCCCTCCCGTCTCTTTCAGGCCAGTAACCCCCTTGGTCCCCCCCTCACTCGCTCTGCTCCGTGCTTGGCTGCTTCCTTCGCCTCTCGCTTCAGTTCCCAACACTTGAAAGCCTTTCCCGGCACTGAGAGGCAAGTCTGCCGTGGAGGGAGGAACGTGCCCCGGGGCTGGCTGGGGTCTCTGCGGGGCGATGGCAGCGACCGGCCAGGAGCGGGCGTGGGGGGAGAGGGGGTCACCTCCCAACTCTTTCTTCCAGCGCGCGCCCCAGGACCTTGCCTTGCAAAGTTGCTGGGGCAAAGGGGCGGCTAGACGTGGCTCCTGGCTACCCCGGGGTCAAAGGCCGAGCCATTGCAGGCAGTCGCACGGCTCCCAGTGCTTTACTGGGGGGGGGAACTCTGCGGTCAGGGGGCAGAGAACAGGGACTGTCTCTGGGGCTGTAATGGGATCCCCCTCCCCCCTCCCGCTCTACACACCCGGGGCAAGCGGGGCAGGGGGGACTGGACACCAAAACTAGGCCTGCCCCCTAGGGAACATCATCGGGTCTGGGTGAGCGGCCCGGGACAGTCCCGGGTGCTCCAGGAGGACGCGCTGGATGTGCTGAGAGGAACACCCCCGCCGGGCTGCCCTAGGCGTGTTCCCCGGCTCGCACTAGGTGGAGGCACTGCCGCTGGCTGACGGCTGATGCAGGGTCGTCGAGACGGGGCGCGGCAGCCCACAGGGCCGTGCGTGCGTGAAAACGGCGCTAAGGTTGGCTCCGCGGGATTGAGCTGTCCTGGGAAGAGGCTCTCCTGCCGCCGCCTGGCCCTGAGACGGGCGTTGCTGGCGCTTGGGGGGGGGAGGGGGGCGTTGCGTGGTGTTTTTTTTTTAATTTGGGGGCGAGCAAACCCGAACGGGAGACGCGCTGCAGTAACGGCGGCGCTGGTGAGCGCTGAGGCGCGTCGCCTTCCGGTGTGTTTCCAGCCTGCGTCTGCGCCGCTGACCGAGGGTCTCGCCGGGGTCCGATTCGACCGGGGAGAACCTCACCACCAGAAAAAGCCAGGCCATGGCGGTGAGCAAACCCAGCCTCTCCGGGAAGGGGGGGGTGAGTCCTTGGCTGTACCCCTGCGGCCCGTCTGATTTTAAAACCACTAGTACAAGAGCGTTTTGCACTATTTCTCCTCGCTCTCTTCGTTGTTTTCCCCTCAATGGCGTGTGTATATTTAAACAAGCGACAATTCACCCCCCTGCCCCGATTCCCAGCCAGCCCTTGGCTAGCAGAGTTGTGCCCCCCCCCAGCGCCCCGCCACGCTGGCTCTGGTCCAGCCCGTCCACACTGCAGTCATCTACCATTAGCGCACAGTTGGTACCACACCAGAGTCCGCCATTCCCGCCTGGTTTTTTTGTTAATCTTTTCGCAATACTCACTACACATTTACGGTAGCTCTTTATAGCTTTACATACAGACAGTAGCTCTGTTTTTTGTTGTTGTTTTTCCCAGTAAACAAGACATATTCATAATCATACCGGTGGGGAGGGAGGGGGGGGGGGAAAGCAGTTTGTGAAAAACTGACAATGGATAAAGAGCTTAATGCTCTGTTTTGTACTTAAAAAAAGAAAACCCCAAATCTCACGTTTTATTAAAAGGTGACGATTGCTGTATACTATTTATTCAACTTATAATTTATGTTACTCTTTGATCTTTGTCTTTTCTCAAGGCAAAGCATTTATTTAATAAAGTTATGCATTCAGTTAGCGTGGGTGGCTGTCTGCGTGTGGCAGGTGGGCCGGGTGGCAGCCACGCACGCGACGATGGTTTGGAAGGGGGCGTCCCTAGGGTAAAGGGTGAGCGGGTTACACCAGACCGTGCCTCCCGTAGCTACAGGGTTTCCTGCGCGGCCTCTGATGCATTTGTTAGCGGCCGCTGTCAAGACAGACGCGTGGCCACCTCGGGCCTGCTCCGCGCTGGAAACGGCCCGGTGTCCGGACATGCAAGGACGTGTCCGTGTGAGAGCTTTTACCAATGTCCTGCAGCGTCACAGGATTAGCGGCCGTACTTCCTGCTGCGCAACATGAGAGCGGGCACACATCCGAAAACCACACGCCCCCTCGCCCAGGAAGGTCGCCCCTGCCGGCCGTGGCAGCGCGGGAGCAGCTGCGACAGCCTTTGGCTAGAGCAGCTCCCCGTGTTTCTGCCCCTCACGTGTGGCCCGCGCACGATTCCTGGGTCCCCCATGGGCTTGCTGGGCCCCTCCCACAGGCCAAAACGGTCCCGCGTAGGCAGCCAAGGCCCTAGCTAGGCACCTCAGTAAGTGGCCTGATTTTTCAAGCTTTGGTGATTCCCACAGGAGCTGCAGCTGCTTGGTGCCCTGGAACTCAGGCCCATGTGAGGAAGGGCAGGATCATTCGCCACCCTCCCCCCCCCCCGCCAGCTTACAAAAGGGGAAACTGAGGCACGGAGTGGCCAACGGCGCTAGCTGAAGCCCCAGCGAGAGTCTGTGTCAGGGCTTAGCTCAGCGCTCCGGCATGCTGGGCCTGGGCCTCGTCTGCATCATCCTGTGGCCGAGCCCAAGGGAACCGACGTGCTCCTCCTCGCTAGAGTCATTTACAACTAGCCGGGAGATGCACCGAGGGGGGGGTTTGCTGCAGGGAACAATCCTGCCCGGACCGCAGGAGCGACGCCTTCGCCGACCAGGCCCTTGAGCACAGCATTGCACAAGCGTCTTCCCTCCCGCAGCCCCAGGCCAATGCCCTGCCTATACAGCGCATGGAGCGGTCCGGACACTGCCCCTGAGACAGGCCGGTCGCGGCACTCATGCAGCCATCGGGCTCTGCCCCACGGGCTAAAGGAGCAGCCCAGCCCGCCGTGGTTTGCAGTGGCAGCCTGGCCCCGGGCGGCCGACCAGGCAAGACCCAGTTCTGGAGCCAAAACGGGGTTGGGGGGGCAGGTCCGTATTGAAAGTGCCATGAAAAATAGACCGAGTCCCACCACACAAGTCCAGGGAATAATCGTACCCCCCCAAACCCCTTCCAAGGCCCCGGTCCCTGTGAAGAAGGTCTGGGCCTTACACTGATTTGGTTGGGTGGGGGGACCATATTTACAGCCCTGGGGCTGGCCCTCCCATGGGCGTCAAACCGTCCCCCCCCCCCCCCCCCTTTACATGTGTGTGTTTAAACGTTCGCTGTGCGGGCGTCCCATCGTGGTTGGGGGCGGGGGGGGGCAGCAGCCCTGCCAGCGCCCATGCCAGCAAAGCCAGAGGGCACACAGGCCAGAGCCGCTTGGTTTTTCGTCCCCCCGCCATCAGAAAAAGGCGGGGGGGGGGGGGGGCCCCGCAGTGCTCAGCCTTTGCCAGCAGGTGGGGGTGGCGTGTAGCTGTAACTCGCCGGCGCCAGCCCAGGCCCCTGGCCACCAGTCGGGGGGGGCTCTCTGAGCAGCAGGCCCAGAGGCGCCCACAAGGCGCCCCCCCCCCCAAATCCAGGCAGGATGCAACACACACACACACACACACACACACACTCTCCAGCATGCAACACACACACACACACACACACTCTCCAGCAAAGCGTGAGGGCCCGGGGGGGGGGCCCTAGGCCTGTCTCTGGCCCTGGGCCGTGGCCAGTGCTGTGAGTCCGGCGCCCGGCTCCAGCGCCCCCAACGCTGCTTTTCAAGGGACAAACAACGACCCCCAGTTGCAGCCCTCCCCACATCCCCTCTTCCCTCACACGAGGGCTGGGGGGGGCTGAAGCCACCTGCCTGAAGCCCAGCAGGGGCTGTGAGGTTTAGAGCTGCCGGGGGCCACGCTTCGTACAGCCCCGCCTAGCCGGCCCCGCAGGTTCGGGGCCCCTACAGCCTTCAGGGCCCCACCTGGCGCTCGCCCCGCCACTGACCCCCCGGCGGGCATCGCCAGCCCAGCTGCCTAGTGTTTGCACGCGCGGACACACGCATGGCTGTGCATGGAGCATCGCCAGCCCCGAGCAGTCACAACTCACCGGTCGGGACGCTCCCTCCCCCCCCGGCGTGTGAGATTTTTTTTCCCCCTCTCACGGATCTTTGCCACCCTCGCTGTCCTTCACCTCGGGGGGGGGGGGGGGGCCACTGGCTCCTATCCTCGTGGGAGTGGGGGGGATTTGCCAGGCCACCCCTCGCTATACCCCCCCCCAGCTCACTAGGAAAAGGGGCTGCCCCACTTGCACGCCCTCCCCCCCCCCCCAATATTCCCCTTCACAGCCTCCTACCCATCACATCCAGTGAAACCATTTCAGCTATTTCTGGGAGGTTCAGGGGGGGTTCCTGCCACTCCCCCCCCCCCCCCCCCCCCGGGAGGGACCCCGTTCCTGTCCCTGCTGCTTGCCCTGCAGCTGGAGAAGCTCCTCTCTCTCAGCGCACGAGCCGTGGCCAAACTCAGAGCGGCCCAAGAAGCCCCAAGCCGGGTGAGAAAGTCACAAGCGCTGGCGTGGCTGGGTGCGTCCTGGCTGTGCTCACGCTGGATCAATGAGGCAGGTGGCCCCGGCCGGGCTGCTGGCTCCCTTCTCAGTCTGGGGGTCCTAGTCCCTGCCTGTCACTGTGTTATAGTGCCTCCCCCACCCCCTTCACGGCTCCTAACGCCCCAAGGCCTCGTCACAGGCATCTTACCTAGACTCAGCTCCCCCATCCTAAGCAGCGCCTGTTGGCCACCGTTTCCGCCTGCTGCCGTTCCTATTAATGTCAGTGCGACAGCTCCCACCCCAGGGCCTTTAAAAGTCCCATGTTATTGACCGACCCCTGCCTGTCCCACACTGTCCCACCCTGCCAGGGCTGCAGAGACCTGGGTCCTGCCGTGCCAGCCAGCAGAGATCTGGAGTGGGGCTAAACAGCTCAGTCAGCACAGCGCATCAGGGACCTGTGGGGTCGGGAGGGGGCCGCCGTGGGGCCTACGGGCCAGTCCAGTCCCCTGCACTCAAGGCTAAGCAATAACTTGACCCGGCCTGGCACAATCTGGCAAAACCCTGCTGAACTGGGACTCGCTTATTTCAGGTCGGCAAGATCCGCGTAGGTCTGGAATCTCTCCAGGATCATGCCCCAGTGTCGGGGACGCCTGACGGCCTCTGCTGGTGGCCAGGCAGAGTGAGGCTACAAGCTCCCGCCTCACTTAGCCGGACCCGAGCACCTGCAGCGCATCGCTAGGTCCTGAGAGAGAGGCTTGTCCTACAGGGCCCCGGTTTGCTCCTGGCTTTGTGGGGTCGGCCCTGGTGTGTTAGGTAAGTGCAGCCCGTGCCCGCTCAGTGTGGCCCGCTGTTCCCCCCCTTGTGGCACCCAGGCCAGCTAATGACCGAGGCGTTTGCCACAGACCTGGCTGAGACGCCTGTGGCTGTCAGTTCACGCAGTAGAGACTCAGACGCGCAGGTTCAGTCCCAGCCGCCGGCGACCGGGTCTGTCAGTGCTACACACACACACACACACACACACCCCTGGGGGGGGGGGGTGCTCTGCAAAGAGCGTGTCATGGCCCTGAGCCGCAGAACACCCACCTCACCCTTCGGTTATTACTTGTCTTTGCCTTCAACGAGAACAAGCGGGCGTCTCTTTGCTCTCAGTCTGATAACCAGCCTCACTCCGTTAAAGCAGGGGTGCCCCCCCCGTTCCCCGCCCCCCGCCCCACCCCACGCCAGCCATAAACAGATATAATCCTTATAAACGCAGCTAATGATAACTGCACTAAATTCCATCAGTAATAATAACCAGTTATTTTCACCTGAGTAAGAAGCTAAGCCTTCCCTGGCGCAGCCGCCACCGCACACCCCGTGTGGCCCCCCACCTTGTCCCATCCCTCATGGACTGGGCGTAACGGACGCAGGCCCGGTGGGTTGGCCGGGGCTTCTCTAGGCCCCCACTGGCACGGGACTGCTCCCTCTCTGGCCGGGCGCTTGGCCGGCGTGGGCCTGCTCCTCCACTCTGGCCAGCACAGCGCTCAGGGGGGGGGTTAAATGACCTCAATCTTGCTGAAGCCCCATGGACCCCCTGTAATTTTTGGTCCCACCCCCCCTGGTTGGGAACCGTTGCTCTAAAGCAGCAGAGGAGCGGGCCGCTTCCATCGCTAACGATGAGGGACCCGTGTAGACCTCCATGAATGGCAGTGGATATCCCATTGAGGGCACAGGACAATCCAGGGGTGCATGTGGCTTTCACGTAGCACGTACCGTTCCATGTGAGCACTATTGTGTGTTTGGTATCTTGTGGTCACGTTTAGCATCGTTCACGGGCAAAGACGCCGCTGGCCAGGACTGGCACAGACTGCCAATCAAGCGCCTGTAATAGGCCATGTCCTTGGCGCCGTGTTGTTCCTGGCGACTGTATTAGAGAGACTAGGGGGGGTAAGAAAATATCCTTTATTGGCCCAGACTGAGGGAGACGCGCTTCCAAGCGCACAGGGCGCTCTTCTGCAGGCCTGTGATAGCCGGAACAAACCTTGTGGAATTCAGATCAACTTCACTGAATTAAGCTAAGCCTTATGGGATTCGGGATAACACCTTTGGGAGTTCATTGCATTAAAATGCAGTTGGGTATGTTACGGTGGCCTTGCATGTACTGTCTCTAGGAGGGAGGGAGGAGGCTAATGTAGCTCCCCCCTTATCACCCCTTTGAAGCCAACCCCCCCGGAGAGGTGCACATCTATTAGTTCAAACTGCATTCTTCAGGGACGGACGGACAAAGAAAGGGCTGATGGACAATTAACCTGGTTTTAAACTGGCTCAGGGCCTTCTTCTTGAGCCAACAATTGGACAGACCCTCGGTGCATGGAGGGCTCCAACGATCAGGGCAGAGTTGGAAGGACTGGACCTACTGAGCCCCCATCATGTTGAAGCTGAAGCTGTGCTGAACACATAACGACGCGGGGGCAGGGCCTTGAAGAGGACGGCTCCTGCCAGAGTCCAGGCCAGGCTTGAGGTTAAGGCTGGGAAGCTCATTAGCACGTGTGCAGGTGCTTTTATTGCTGTCAGATGTTTCCTCTGTAATGCTTTCCCCATAAGAATGAAGTAGGCTTGCAGAGGAAGGAAGTGCTGTGAGGTCACTTGTGACTGCAGCAACGACTCCTGTTAACCATCGCTGCCCAGAAGGCCAGCAGCCATCCTCAGACAGCCGGGCTCTGCTGGGAAGAACACCAGGAAGGCAGGGACTGTGCAGAGCATCAGGGGTCTCCACCCAGAAAGGCAAGGGCTGGAAAGCTGGAAGCATGACGGTGGAGGCCCTTGCTGGGCCACTAAAGGGAAGTACAGGTGGGCATCCCGAACTCTGACAAAGCCCCTCTCCTTTTGCCGTTTCTCTTCCTCCCCCTCTTCTTTCTTTCTCTGTATTTCTCTCTCCATTCCTTTGGGCTGTATTTTCTTCCCTGCGGGAGCTCCCAACTACCACCCTCTGTGGCCTTCACTCCTCCTCTTCCCCCGTCCAGCTGCTAAAATGATCACTTTGGAAATGCTGCCCTTTAACGTCACCCTTACGCTTTGGAGTGAACATCTCAGTGCAAGTCCCGATGGCAGAGATGTGCACACTTCTCAGAGCTATTGTTAAGGCTGCCTGCACGCTCGCTGCTTTGGGTGACACTTGGTTCGTACGGGGAAGAGCAAGGGCCAAAGACTTCTCTGTATTAAAGAGGAGAGCAGAAGTGGCATAAGCCGTGTGCACTGAATAAATGCATTAGGCAGGCTGGCTAACCTATACCACGGCTCTAACGCTATACAACCAGGATCAATCTTTAATAAATGAAATAATAATAATAATAATAATAATAGACTACAGTCTCCTTGAAGCCTGTTGTGTCCAATGATTACAATTCCCGTAGGACAAAACGGACTGGGCCAGTGTTTATGTGTGATGCATTGGGCAAAAACACATGTCCTATTAATAGAGGTGGGAAAAAAGATGACATTTTTTGGCATCCCGTTTCATTTATTCCAACTTTATGCAGTTCAGATTTTCCAAAAGAGAAAGAAAGAAAGCATCATGATTTCTAAACAAAACAAAAAAGCACGAACTGCAGACAAGAGCTGATGCTCAGTAGGTTTACGTGAAAAGCAGAACAAATCCCCTTGGATGTTAACAGAAAACAGGTAGCACCAATTTTTACAATGGCTAGGTTTTGCGTGCACACACACACACACACACACACAAATACACAAAAAGAGATGACTCCTGCCCCTCCCTTTTTTGTCTCCTTTGTACTTCATCTCACAGATTGGTGAGTTGGGGAGTTAATTTCAGAGAGCAGTTCCCATGCTGGGGGTTCTCTTTGTGTCGTTTGCTGTTGGAATGTGAAAGCTGGATTCCCTTCCAGGAAAAAGAAAAATCATTTTTCTGTTCATATTAACAACCCCAAACCTGGGTGCGATTTTTTTCCCCTTGATGCTTCTTTTGTCCATCATAGATCAGCATCGCATTTAAGAAGAGTCTGCAGCTGTTTTTGGCAACTCATCTTTGTGTGTGTGTTCAAGTGCAGGTGATACGGCACTGGTACTAGTATTCTCATTAACTGCAAACTAGATCCCCCAAAAAGTACATTGCATGGGGCAGAAAATATTCACAGAGCAAAAGAACAAATGTTAAGCCTGGTCTCACTTCGTATCCCAGGACAGCACTCTTGGATTTGCCAAGCAGGGCGTCAGTTCAACTACTATATAGCAAGGAAGAGAACAGAAAGTCTAAGCCCAGAAGTGTGTTACATTGTCAGGCAGATCGAAGTTCAGGTCATACAACCTCCCTTCATTGCAGCTGGTAACAGTGTGCCCACTTTCGTCCAGACTGAGCCCCTCTCCCAGTTCTATGATGCATACAACATGCATGGCTCAGCTACACCAGTGGATTGTTTTACTGTTTAGGCTGCTCACACACAGAGTCATTGAACCGCCACACGTGTCCCCACGGAGCAGACACTGTCACCTGAACCTTCTTCCAAAGCCACTAACCCATCTTCTGGGTGCCTGTCCGGCAGAGCCATTGCTGGCTCCAGCCATCTAGTCAGACTCCCGGTGAGCAGTCCGCACGCTTTGCCATAGCTTTTAAATCCCATTTCTTTCCTTTCAACTAGTCACCACCTTAGAAACTATACAAACTTCCACGCAGGAGCTGCTTCTTTTCTGCCTGCTGCACAAGTTACTCAGAGGAGTTCAACACAAAGTGTTGTGGTAGAGGTGCCTTATCTTTCTCTTTGAATATATTTTTAAAAAAATCCAAGAATTACTCGAAGTGTAAAGACCTGCAAATGTCATCTGTAGGAAAAGAGAATCTCATTGCTGCTTCTCAGCTTTTGTGTGTTTCATGTAGAAACAAATCAAGTGTGAAGTAAGGGCAGAGAGACATCAGCTGTTCCTGGGAACTGATCTTCCAGTGCAACATCACCTACAGCTCCTAGAATTGTTTTTATTACATCTATACAAGAGAGAAAGAAAGAGCGTGTGTGTGTATGCGTGTGTGTGTGTCACAAAGCACTACGTAGATACTGCACTGTACTTACAAAACGTGTGTGCTGAATGGCTGACGTTCCATGCCACATTCGAGGGATGTTGACAGCCACCTGGGAGTGCGGGTTTTAGATGGGTTTTTGCTATTTAGAAAAAGAGAGAGAGAGTCCCTGGATCGTTACCCTACGTTTACAAGAGCCCCCCTCTCTCTGCAATTTCACTCTGGTTCCTTCACCTAAAACGGAGGGGCTGATCTTGTGAAATACTGAGCACCTGCCCTTAAATGAAATGGCAGGTGCTCAGCACCTCTCAGGATCAAGCCCTTAATTACAACCTCATCCGTAAGGCTCCTATCTCCAAGAAGTGCGATTGCCCAGCAGCTCCCAGGATTGGGTCTTTAAGATTTAGGTTATGACTCGGGGCCTGATCCTGAGAGATTCTGAGCACTACCCACTCCCAGGGACGTCTCCGAGAACTGACAGGGCTCTGCACCTCTGGGGATGTTCCCCAGGCGGAACGCATGGGGCTGGCTGTACACTCTCAATTCCTTTCTCTCTCCCATGCCTCCCTGGAGGAGGGTGAGTCGAGCTGTGCACTGGCGTGGTCCAGCTGGGAAATGCAGGAATTCTTCTCCTTTCCTCCCCCACCACAACCCGCTTCATGATCACACAGAACCAGCAGCCTGGCACCAGGGCCAGGTGGGCAGGACTCGAGCAGGAGGTGATGTGTATTATTTACATTCTTTGGTCTTTGGGGGCAAAGATTTTCATCCATCTGGTTTTGAACTTTATCCTGCAGGCTCTCTGGAGACATGGGGGGAGCTCAGGACTCTACATTCACGAGGGCTGCCTGGTTTTCACCTGTGCCTCCGGCGTAAACCCTGTTCCCTTGCACTACGCTACTGCTTTCTGTGGTGGGGCCAGCGGGCTGCAGGTGACCCTGGAGACACACGAATACCTAGCACGCTGCAGCGTGGGCCGCGCCGACGGAAGACAAAGCTTTGTTTCTCATTTACTTTACAGGAAAGACAAAAGGAAAGCGATTGCTGCCCCTTCCCCTTGCAACCCACCCCGCATCCCCGTCCTTCCCCAAGGGGCTGAAGGCAAGAGAACAAGGGCCCAGGCAGTGCACAAAGCCGGTCTCTTTCGGAACATAAATAGACATGCTGAAACCCATGTAAAATCCAGCCCTGTCTCCAGTGAGCAGGAACGCGTCCATCTACTGCATGCGCAGGGCGTGTGCTCCCCGGTCCTCTTGTTCGTGTGCTGTGTAGAAGAGGTGGCACTCCGGGTCTCCACGGATGGTGGGCGCTCCCTGGATCACTTTCCCAGTGTTGGGGTTCACACACCAGCACTCTCCCCGCTGACCATTCACAGACATCTTGCACTGGGGGGGAAGGGGGGGATGGAAACGGTTACTGGGTGGAAGAGACAATGAACAGCAAATTGCTTCAGGGCCCGCGTGCCGGAGACTTGGCCTCCAGCTGAAGGATGAAATCAGAAGCCTGGTAAGAAACTGAGACAGGCTCTTCTGCTTTGAGGGAACCATCTTACACTAATACTAATTAACACTGCAGTTTGCAGTCCACCCCGCAGACAGATGCTGACTCCTCCAGGTCAGGGGCAGTTTGGAACCCAGCTGTCAGATGGACCCAGGGCAGAGCTAGGAGTTTGGGGCACGTCTCAATCTGACTTCCCCAAAGCCAGAGGATGCTTGGAGATGGGGCTTTTGTTCCGGCCCATCTCTAATGAACATCTTCTGTCTTTGCTGGAATAGCTTTCCTCTTGAGAGAAAGACCGGTGCACACACACATGCACACTGCAATGCAGCCACCTCTGGGGTGGAGAATGGCAGCTGGCACACTGCACATTGGTGAAGAAGCACCGGCCAAGGGCACCAGTCAAACAATGCTCTTACAAAAAGGGCCATGGGATCTTTAGCGTCTATGCAGAGCAGACAGGGCAAAATGTCCCTGTCCTGATCCTTGCTCAATGTAAACCACTGCCACCCACATCCCTGAGATTTCTGGAGGGCCAAGAAGCAGCACAACACCCCCTTAGTGCCAATTCTGCTGCAGAGCGAGCAGCACCCTGTGGGGCCCAGTGTCCTTAGCAGCATGGGAAGCTGACTGCCCCAGCGTCTGAGTACAGAGGAAGAGGGAATATTTCTCGGCTCCTGCAACTCTCTGGCTCCCTGTCCCTGCCCGGAGAGGGCTCCACGCAGCAGGCCCAGGCCCTGCCCTGTGTGGCAACACCCCCAAGATAAAAGCTGTGGAGAGCAGCACCAGGAGCCCATGGGGACTGGCACTGTCAGCACTATGGCAGAGAGCTTCGTTCCAAAAGACGTGGAGTTTGTGTGCACATTACAGCTGAACTTTCTGCAGCTGAACTAAGGGACCAAACACAGGGAGTCCCTCGTGCGAGGTCCCCCGCTCCTGAGTGCTGGGACACATCCGCACAGGAGGGCCCGGAAATGCTTTTGTTGGCAATCAGGCTTGCGAACACAGGGCAGCAAAGAAAAAGGAGCTGACCCCAGGGCCCTTGGCTCTGGAAACGCCGATGGAGGGAAAGTGCCCTTTATGGTGCCCTTGGACTGCTGGGTCAGAGGCAGCCCGAGGACAGCCACGAGCAGGGCTCCAGGCTGGGCGGTGAAAGGCTTTCCCGAAGGAGCTACGCTCTCCGGGTCGAGCTCCGTAACAGCGCTAATAATGCCACGCGGCCTTTCCCTTCCCAAGACCCCAAAGCACTTTGCAAGCAAGAGCAAGTGAGCCTTGCATTGTCCCTGCTTGGTAGGCCACCTGTACTGATGGGGAAACTGAGGCCCAGAGGGAGGGAGGGACTTGCCCAGGGCCACACAGCGAGTCTGTGGCAGACCCAGGAATGGAACCCAGCACCATGCACTAACTGCAGGGCTAACCTTCCCCAGGCACAGGCTCTGATTTGGGCCAACTGTCGAGTGGTGTTCAACTCGCCCTCCTCACCACGCAGCAGTGAGAGGGCTTGTGGACGTTCACAACCAACACCCTGCAGGCGCCGAGGGCCCCATCCCGCAGCCCTTCCTCTCACGCGAGGCCCCTCCCTGGAGTCCGTCGGGCTGCACCGTTCACATGAGTGAGGGCTGCCCAGGTAGGTGTTTGGAGAGCGGTTTTCCAGCGCGCTCCACGTTATCCGAACCGTGCTTTCACGGGCGTCCGTGGGACTGCGCTAGGAGAAAGGCCAGGCCCGTGCGGACTGCAGGTGAAAATCACACCCTGGTCCTTGTTAAAACGGTCAGGTTCATGGGCAGCAGTGGGCTGATGAGCACATGCAGCAGCTTAATTAATTATCTTCCTCTACGCAGGGCTGTATCCAGCCTCCCTTTTGGGAAGGTACACTTCTCCCGCAGTCTCCAGCCAGTCCTCCTGCGGGCGCGCCCCGCTGGCCAGAGGAGACGCACTCAGTCATGAAATGTGAACAAGAGGTGCTGACGTGGGCCACGATTTTGTTCACATTCTGGGAAAGGTCCAGACTGGGCCGGGGCCCCGGGGCCTGTTGTGTCAGCCTTGTTGTGTCAGCCTTGTTGTGTCAGCCCACCGCTCAGCTGCGACACCTTTCGAGAGGCTGCCCCTGCAACGCACTGAAACCAAAGGCAAAGCCCCGACTGACTTCACGGAGGCAGGATCACACCTCATTTGGCTCAGTCTTGCAAGGAGCCGAGCGTCTCCGGCAAAGGCCGGGGTCTCTCGGTTCCCATTACAATCACTGACAGCAGGATCTGCCCAGAATCGCCAGCGAGAAATCCTCCCCAAGGGACTGGTCCATTGGCAGCCCCCGAGCATGGGGGGCCAGAGTGGAGCAGCTAGCCTTTCTCGCAGCTCTTTTATCGCTAGGGAGTTTGGGGGCAGGATTCACAAGACTGTGGCTCTTTCCAGTATCTAACCATTTGTCCCGTAGCGCAAAGTCCTAGCCATTTCCCAGCCACGCTCTCCACTCAGAAATCTTTAGAGAGGCTTTTCCTTCAGGATGCAAGTGAAACCTGTACTGCATGAGGGTTATTCAACAGCCTAGATTCCTTTAGACAGATAATCCCTTGAAGGGGAATTAGCCAACTTCATGGGGTGTGGTCATTCCAAGATAATTACAGCCCTGGAGATCAAGATGAGCCATGTGCCTCTTCATAGCCCCAAGGGGAAGGGGTTGAGATTATCTCAGAGCCACCACACCCATCTGTCATGTTCACATCTACAGTGGCCAGTGGAGATCTCAGATCAACAGGGGAGTGGAGAAGAGAAAGTGAATGATCAGCTGGCCTTACCAGAACATTGGGAAATGTCTTCTGAAGGCATCTCATGGGTATGGGTCATGGGGAGACAATTGAGGGAATGACATGAACGTCCAGGTGCAATCCAAAGTGCTTATACAGATCAGTCCTACATGATCTGGATCCTGGCTGCATACGAGACACCTTTCTCTCAAAATGCACCAGCCTGGCAGTTGTGATGAGGTGGGCCGCTTACTAGATTTGACCTTCTGGGGACCAAACATTCTCCAGAGAGGAAGCAGGGCTGTGCGGTTTGCTCTCCCTGTTGGTATGACAGTGCTGCTGACAGTTTGTTGACCTAGAGGGTATGGTGTAAAGCTCACTGCAGGTTTTGGCAGGGCCTGGAGGGAACGTTGTCAGGCCATTCTAGTTACAAGGAAGATACTGCAATGATAGACAGGACAAGAGCACAAAGCAACAGATACAATGGAGGGATTGATTTTGGGGGAGAATGGGAGACTAAAAGGTTCATCTTTCCTGTGCCAAGTCAAACGTGTGTAAGTGTTGAACTCTGCAGTAAAAGAACAGCACATCTAAAACACACATCTAAGTAATTATCAAACTATGCTGCTAGGATTAAGGAGCCGGAGGAGTTGATTTATGAGGGAAGATCAAAAGGAGTTAATGTGTGTAGCCTGTAAGTGAGAACTAAGTGGTGTCTGATAACCTCTTTTATAAGGCTAGGAAGGGCATAAACTCTGAAGAGGAAGAATAATTATTGAAGATAAAAGGTTATAAACGCGAAGGTCTGGGATGAAAAGAAGAAGGAAGTTAAGGCTGAATATCAGGAGAAACTTTCTGGCAGTCAAAGTTGGGAGGCTGTGGGATAGTCTCCTAAAGGAAGGGGTGAGAGCTCAGTTGCTCTGGACTTTTAAAAAGAGCCTGCACAAAACCCTACAGAATAATCCTGCATTGGGCCCTGGAGAAAGATTAGCTGTGACCAACTAAAGCTCTCCTGGCTTCTAGAAAGGCAGAGTAAGAAGACAGTCGATGTCCCTATCTCCTACTTAGACGTATGGCCTGGCCTCTACGGTTATGATGAGGCGCTACATGCTAGGACCTGCGATCTCCAAGGGAAGCGTCTCTGTATGCAAGGTGAGGGCTGGTGTGAGCTGCACCTTTGTACATTCACGTCCCCCAATGCAGGAACGGCTGAACATTGACCTCAAAGCAACGTTAAAACAATCACACCCGAAGAAAGGCGCAAGCTGGCGGCTGCCCACACGCGGAGCCAGCCCAGCCACGCTCCACCCTTGCCTGTTTGAGATTGTAAAAGCCTTGCTTGTCGCAGTTGGGGATGTGCAGAGAGTAGAGGTGCTCCAGCGGGCCCCGTTCATCTGGCAGACGCATGGTTGAGATGCGTTCCAAGACCTGATCCAGTTCCAGCTGACAGGGGGTCTGGAAAAGGCCAAGAAAGCAGAAAATCAGGGAAACAGCAGGTTTCAGCTAAAACAAAAGAGAGGACAAACCCTTTCCCCTTTCTCTGACGTATGCGGGGTGAGGTCAAGGCCCCTGGCAGCCACCTTGCAGGAAGAGGTATCGTTTCAAACTCTCGCTCAACACAGCCTTCAGGTTAGTCTCAACGGTCAAAGAAAAAAAAAATCCCTTTAGAAGCACCAGGGAGCGTTTACCAGCCCAGCTGATATTCCCTATCGGGGCCTTCTGTCAAGGTCGTCAGATCTTCAAACTGGGCCCCCCAAACTCTGTGACACACAGGCAGCTTGTGCCGAGTTCCAGGGCACTATACTGGCATGTACACTGACATAGAGCAACCGAGCCTGCATACACAGCCATCCGAATGTTAGTCTTTGCTTGTATTTCCCCTGCTCGATTAACAGAAACTGCCAGGAGGTGGGTTTTACGAGCAATAAAATACCCACAGCAACAGCTTTGTCTTTAAGCCAGTCTTACTGGGGAGAGAAGATGGGGTGGGGCGCACTTCGCATCTACAGAAGTTCCAGCGCTTTACAAACATTACTGCAGCAGGCTGCGATTTTCAGTGGGACTTAAAGTTGAGTGAAATGCCCAACTCCTGCTGAATCTCAGCGGGATTTAGGTGCCTAACACTCTTAAGCACTTTAAAAATTAGGCCTCCATGGGGTATCATCATCCCCATTTTACAGATGAGGAAACTGAGGCACACAGACTGGAAAGGGACTTGCCTATGGTTAAGCAGTGGCAGAGCGGGGAATAGATCACCACTAAGCCAGCGTCCCAAGCCACAAGCACATACGTCTTCCCCGCAGAGGGTGGACACAGGCTGCATTTTCTCATTAGCTGTCGAGCTGTTGCCGCTCACTTCCGATTGACCCGTGATATCATCTTCTATTACCCACTTGTTATATTTTCAAACAAGCACCTTCCTGCTCTCTTCCAGGCAGCCCTTCATGCGCGGGAAAAGCTCCCTGTAAACGTCCACAAAGCTACTTCTTTCAAATCCCCCGCTAAAACTCTCCCTTTGTTGTGATGCTTTTAACCTGACAACGGTTAGGCTAGTGGTGTGCTGAGACCACTGCCTATCCTCTCGTTGTTTCCTAGGCTCCCCTGTTTGTCCGTCTGTCTCCATCTGTTGTCTCTTGTATTATACTTAGATTAGAAGCTCTTTGGGGCAGGGACTGACTTTTTGTTCCGTCCGTACAGCACCTAGCACAGGGGGGTCTTTGGTGCTGCTTGGGGCTGGGAGCGGCATGGCTCTGGCCAGGGTGCCGCTAGGCCCACATGGGAGAGGGGCAGGGCTGGGAAGAGGGAGCAGGCCGGTCAAAATGTGTCGGCGGGCTGGATGCGGCCCGTGGGCCATAGTTTGAGGACTCCTGATTCAGAACATCCATTGCCAGGTGGGGGGACTGTCACGGGGGTGGGTGCAACCGAATGCACCCCTGTATTCGCATGCTGTACACACTGTTGTAATAATCTTTGTACAAAATATACCTTCTGCAGTATCGTTTGAAAACTAATAACGCACTGGTCAATAATACCACGGCAAGGTGTATGTAACAACATTACACATGCAGTTATGAACACCAGCTGAAATCGTGACTGACGTGGAGAGTGGGGAAACCTGATTCTCAAAGACAAAGGACAAGCTGATACCCCAGGTTGGGTGTCACCTACTACATGGGCAAGGAAAGAGGGCAGGAACCAACCGATCTGCATCTTAAACTACGTCTACACTATAGCTTATGTCGGCATAAATCATGTCACACGGGGCGGGGGGTGTGAATAAATCTCTGCCCTGAGTGATATAAATAACACCAACGTAAGCGCTGGGGTGGATGGCCCTATGTCGGTGGGCGAACTCATCCCACCACCAGCTCCTGCCACTCGCCGGGGCTGGCGTAGTGAAGTCGCTACATACGCCTCTCTCCGAACACTCTGCATTCGCCCCCTGCGTGGAAGGAAGGGCTCCAGTCGAATGAAGGGTAACGCTGTGTAACCCTCTTTTCTTTTTCTGGGGTTCAGCCAAAACCTCTATTGCTGTACTTCCAGCAGCTGCTCTGAGTGGACATGGACATTCCCCCAGACAAGGGGGTATAGAGGCTTGAGGCCTGCCCACAAGCAGTTGCTATTTCAGCATACTCGCGAGAGCGCAGGAAGCTAGGCACCGTGCTCAGCAGCTGTTCTGAAGCCGGTGTGGAAGTTTTTACTAAAGGCCGACGTTCCCGCACGTACACGCAGACACCTCGGTGAGAAGCGGGCGGCCGTGTTGAGCACCAGTCAGACTTCCTCAGAACCAGCCAGCCCAGCCCTGCAGTGAGAAGGTAGAACTGGCAAAGATAATCCAGACTGAATCTGGGCACTGGACAGCAGTCTAGGTTCCTGTCATTTTACAGGTTAGCTGGACCTCATTGGCCTGCAGCAGTTATATGTTACGTTACACATATGTGATATGTAAACTCCTCAGTTCTAAGAAGGAATAAGTCATTTTTATTGCAATGGGTTATAGTTAAAGGGAGAGGAAAGTTTGCTACTTGCCTAAAAGGCTGCTGCCTTCCTCTTGTTATTCTAAGACGCAATCTTAGAATGAAGTAAGTGGGGCAGAGGTATTTGAGTGAATATATATATTGTTGAGACACAAGGCATGGCCCTGTGTCCTGACTGGTAGTACACCCGTAGGAGCCAGCCCAGCCCTGGAGGGAAAAGACAGAGCTGCCAGAGGTAATCCAGACTGAATCTGTGGATTGGATCTCAATGCCGTCTCCTGCAATTTTACGGAACTCAGTGGGATAGAAACAGGGAAACACTATGATGGAGAAATCACAGACTGCGGGACAAATGTCTTTGCGAGTTGCATCACATCATTGAGCTGAAGACGCTATGTGAATCTAACAGCTACAGCAATGGCCTGGGTTTTTTTTATTTGAAGCTGTGTATATACTCAATATCCTAGCTGCTGAAACAACTGGTTATATGGTACAACTAAATGTTTTATCCAGTTGACAATATAACATCTAGGTGAGCCTATGTGAAAGTAGAAGATCTCTGACTGTCAGAAGTCCCAATCCTTGTACTTAAGTGTATATATATAAATATATTAGGGTTTAGGCCCTGTATTATATTCTTCATTTTAAAGGAAAAAAAACAATTCTCTAGTTAGTGCTGTTAGTCTAGCTAGCGTGCATGGTAACAGCTGTGCTGTAACGGTTTCATCTTTGGAATCTTATTCAGCAAAAAAAAAAAAAAAAAAGAAACTGCTAGTTGTGTGTGTGTAGCTTTATGATGGTAAAGACGGGTACTTGATTCCTAAGAAGGATGAATGTGAATCCTATTATAATTGCTGCTTTTCATATTTCGAATGTTCCTATAAAAAGTCCAGCACTCGTGTCTTGCAAGGACATGAATTCATGGTCTGTGCAGACATCTTAAGTCAGATAGAGACGTTCTGTAACACAGAACTGGTAAGTAACTCGACTTACCTCCCCGCTATGTAGTTACATGGCAACCTTGCCCCATGTGGCACTGGAGGAGAATCTAATCAGACTGTATTTCTTTTAAGATGCTCCAGTGATTCTTCCCTGGGGCCTCCCTCTTTGGGTTCCTGGGTAGTTCCAAGGGCCATTATACAGGGGATCTCCGGCTCCACGATTTCCCACAGCCCCTGCTAATCAACTGCATGTTTCCATTGCTTGGCACAGCCTGCAATGTGCTGCCTCTCTTTCCCTTTTTTACCTCCTCTTGGATCTTTAAAATGCAAGGCCACCTGCGCGGAGCGAGCTCCCCAGTTCCCTCCCATAGTCCCAGAGCACAATCGCTGCGGAGCCAGTCTGAAAACAAAGCTAAGGCTCTACTTTGCCAGACTATGTCAAAAACTTTGAGGGACTCGAACTCTATTTGGTGCAAGGCCACGCAGAGCTGGCAGGAGCCAACCAGACCAGCGTTTCTAGCAGTGATGGTCACAGAGAAGGTGAGGAAGGCCCCTTGTGACTTGGTTGCTCCAGGATGATCCGAAAGATGTGAGCACAGCACAGGAGCGGCCAGTAGACTGGAAAATATCAAAACCTGAATTAGAAAGGTCCCAGCTGGAGGGAGCAGAGATTGCATCAGATTCTCCCTTCTGCCTGATGAACTAAAGCAATAAGTGAGCTAACGGAGATCCAGGATCATTAAGGGCCAAATCCTCTTTCCTGCACCCAGCCAGCACACCCAGTTTGGGATAGGGGAACTGGCTGAGGATCAGGGGATTGAAACTTGATTCTTCACTCTCAAGTCTCAGGAACAGGCGCACACACACACACACAAATGCTGCACACCCTGCTATGCGGGTGGGAGACTAACAGTGGATCTGCATATCAATGGATCTGCTGGCTTTGTCTTCACTCCTCCTCAAGCCCATCCTCAAGCGCCCTGCCCAGTGGGGTGGAAGGCGTCCCAGAGGGTCTGGGCTTTACAGCGCACAGGAAGTGTCGGTAGCAAAACTGCACCAGTTCCGCCAGGCTCAGAGCCTCTGCACCCCCCCAGTGGTGAGCAGGGATTTACCCCTCACAAAATGTGTGTGGTAGCTGTAAAGGGACACTAACATAGCTAGGCACCGCAAGTTGGGGTTTGATTAGTAAGAGATGGAGCATTTCTGGACCCTACTAGGAGTAGAAATGTTTTCATCGTCCTACCCACCACTCGAAACAAAGGGCCCCATTCCACCGTAAAGAGGACACAAAACTGGCATAATTGGCACCTGGCTAACATCCCCAGGACCAAGGCAGGGTAGCGGTGTCAAACAAAAGCCCTGTACAGAGGTGTGCTGAAGGAGTCTCCTGGGTTGGGAAGGGAGCACGTCGACGGTGAGAGGGGCAGTGGATGGAATGCTTTGCCCTTGGAACTGTTCTAGTTTACACGCTGGCTCCCGGACCTGCCCAGACCCCGAGAGATGGAAAGGCAGCAGCATTGTCACCTTTGCCCCTGTCCAGTGGTTGTGAATTCTCTGCTGTGCCCCTCCGCTGCACTCGGGGCTGGATTTAAACCAACGTTCTCCTTGCCGTGTTGGACGCCCCAACCCACTGCCCTCGGTCTACTACAGCGGATGCCACTCAAGTCTCAGCGCCACCACCTGCAGCTCGTCGATTCACGGCGGCAATTAAATATTTGTAATGAAAGCTTAAATTCTGCAGGAATCAGCAGTTTACACCCCTGCTTTTCGCCGCCGTCTCTCTGTGTGTGTTTATATCAGCAGGCCTGCACGTTGCAGCAGGATTTCTCTGGGCTTCTCCCAACCACCCTCCGCCCTAGGGGCAGGATTTCCCCTCTGCTTGCCATACACAAGTCCAAAGGTTTGGGTGGATTTAAATCAGCTTCTCCTGAAACAAAGCCTGCTGGAATGCTAAACCATGCGTGAGAGGTGGCCGCCAGAAACCCTTTCCCCTGCTTCTCCTGTTCTGCACTGATTTCCCTTTGAGAAGGTGGCAGCTCACCCAGTGGCCAGCTTTTCCTTTATTCCCTCAAGCGCCACACAATTTACATTTCTACCCGACCGGGGGCAGGGTGGACTAGAAAGGATTTTCCTGACAACGCGGTCCAGCAGCTATATCTAAACTGTCCACTAGAGGGATGAAATGGCCACTTGTCAAGATCCTCCGGGACACATCCTCATGCACGGGAAAGGGGATTAGAGAGGAATCCTCTCCTGCCAGGCGGCAGAGTATAGGCAGAGCTGCTTATCAGAAGCTACTTTAGCCAACCCTACACACTCCATCCAAACCCTGCAGCGTGGGATGGAGGAGTGATGGATCCATGCAGCTTCAGATTCGTAGGCTCCTCCTCCCTCCCCTGGCCTCCTCCTACCTGCCCTCTACACCAGTGCAGGTATGCACTCCCGACACAGGACTTGCCTCAGCCCAGACCCAGCACCTTGCACTGGCTCTTCTAAAGCCAAGGGCCCTGGGGACAGGACTCTGACCAAATGTAGTAGGTTACAGCGGCCTTCCTCTCTAACTGAGAGGTTGCAGCCCGCAGAGATGAGGAGAAGCCTGGCCTGCTGGGACCTGTGGTCTCTGGGGGGCACGCCCCTCTAGGCAAGATGACAGTCCACTGGCCACTCTGTAGAGTGCCATGGGCTGCAGTGAACCTGCACTGTACAGGGACAAATCGAAGATCCCACTGGGAGGTTCTTAGAGTCATCTAGGGAAAAGGGTGTGAGGAAACCAAGCCTTGGACAAGGAGTTCATTCACACCGTTGTCATCTACTGCTGTTTAGTAAGGACAGGTCCTGTTCCTCCAAAGTAGATGGTCTGATTCCCTTTTAGTGCTTTGCTGTGTAAAGCCGGAGATACAAGGAAAGCCAGGCCTCCTCACTAGCACATCAAGTTAATCAATTTGTGGGTTTGAGCCCAGTTTCAAGCCAAAACAAATGTTTGCTTTGTTTGCCTTTTTTAAAGATGCTTGTTGCAAATCCAATGCTTGATATTTACAGCTTTTCCCCTAGGAGTCTGCAGTGGCTGGGACCAGGCTAATGGTTGTGGTTCTCCCAGCCCTCCTCCCCTCCATTAGCACACGCGGTTTTTGCCAACTAACCCTGATGGGTGATGGCCGTTTCTTCGACTCATCATGGATGTGTTGGTGCTTGTTGACTTTGCCCAACTGTCTATGCTGTTCATTCGCTTTCTCTCGCATGACCGCAAACTCCTTCATGCCGGTCTTCGTGGGCTTTCTCCCTCCACCTCCACTCACCACCCCGGTGACGCCATCCACAAAATTCTCTGCGAGGACTCTTTCAGCCTCTTCATCACCATTGTCTGCATAAGACCGAAGGAAGAGAAAGAAAAATTCCAATCATTCATACAGTTCCTTCCTGGATTGTTTCAAGACTGGCGCATTACCAAGCCATAAACGTTTAAAGCAAAATTTAAAATCATATTAACCCTTATATCTGCAAAGTGAGAATGGATCCTTTCACTGGGGTGTAATGACCTCTCCAAAAGATAGTTTAGAACAGAGGGGGAAATCATTTCTGAAGACATTCTTTCTGGTTTTATTTGTCCTTCTAAAGTCCTTACTTAGGAATGTAATTTTCCCATCAGAAGTCCAGCTGGGTTTATGGTGCCACCTATATGTCAGCTTCAAAGCTTAAAACTGAAGAGATCACTAATGATACACTGGTTCTATCTATTATCAGCCAGTGTATCTACAAGAAAACTTACTCCATAATGTGTTAAGGTAAATGTTCAAGATTGTTCTTAGAAATAGCTGCTGCCGCTGTTTTCCTATCACCCGAATTTTTTGGTGGACCTTGCCATTTCAGTGATACTCCTTGACAGGTCCAACTTCCTTTTATTTTACATCAATTGTCACATGACACGTCACATGCTTCACTTCCAATAAATATGCTACGTCTGGCTACTTTGCTTGACTCTAACACAAGTGCAGGCGCTTTGAGATAACATGCCGCTGCTGTCAGCCTCGAGACCTAAAATAGAATTTAGCAATATTAGACACAAGCAAGAAGAAAAGTCCAGGTTACAGTTGGGCTTGTTCCCGAGCTCTGCACACCTTTTAGTCTCTTACTACAGTATGCGTAATATTGTGATCCATCCATTCCCTGTGCAAACCACAGCCATTAGGGGGTAGCAGTGAGGGTAGAACTCGCATTCTCCTGCTTGTTTCAAAGGCACACGCCCTGACAACTTTAACCTGCTAAAGGAGAAGCTCCACTAGCTGTTGGCAGAACAGTGCTGAGGAGACAAAAAGGAGCAGCTCAGCTGAGAGTAGTGGTATGCACACGCATGAGCCAGGCATTACAACAGTCTAATATTTGGTAGATTCTTCTCCATACCTTAAGAACCCTTTAGCACGTATTATTTACCACCTTGAGAAAGGCTAGGCTTTATCCATCTCTCCAAAGAGACATGCATGCTGTATCTTTCAACATGCAACGGACCAAATGTAGGACTCAAAACCTGTAACACGTCAACAAATACCAGTAACTAAAGCCAGAAATAATCTGGGATTCATGTTTACAGTTTGGTATAATTTCATTTTAAGCAATCCAGCATTTTGGAGGTCAGCAATGTATACAAAGTGAAGTGATATTAGGACTGTGTGTGATGGACCATAGATGCCTGGGCTATACCACAGTTCACATAACAGGCCTGATTTTACAGGTCTGTCCTGCTTCCTGGGAGACTGAACTTGTAAAACATTGACCTATTTCTACAGCATGATGTTGTGTCAGGACATAAGTGTGCTGTGAGGACACAGGGAGAAAATAATACTTAATGCTCTCTGTGTCATCCTAGGAGCTGGACAAAGATTACTCTCTAATAAGAATCTTTATTGTTTACATATCACAGTCTCCAGTTTAATTAGAAACATACGATGGTTTGGGAGTATGATGACACATTAAATTGTCTTTGAAATGAACAGAATTAAAGAAAAAATAATGTGCCAAACCCCAACTTTCTGAAAGTAGCATTTTAATGTTATAAAGCAGAACTCAAAACACAATCAAGTTTTCCCCTTTTCCTAGACATAATTAACTTTAGATGTTGGTAAATTACAGTTGAAAATGATGGTGTACCTGCCAGTGTCAGGTTTTAAGACAACAGAGGAAATGAAATGGTGCTATTTTCACTCAAGCGTCTCCTGAGTACTCCACTAATTCATTCAGAAAAAAAAACACACAAGCACAAGCTGATGGAAAGCAAGTAAATCTAAAGAAGGGCCAGCCAATCCTTTCCTGATCAACATCTGTTGCTTCCTGCTTCTCACTGAAATATATATAAATATGCCCAAGTAAGCATTGTTCTAGTAAAACAAGGCCAGATGGTAAACATCTCATCAGCTGATTCATTCACAAAACCTGCTTCTGATAATAATTTTCATATATATATTTTTTCCAAAGCTAACAAATATAAAACCAAAGAAAACATTGGATGTGAGCAGACACAGGCTGGAGAGATGAGAGAGAATGGTTTTGGAAACAATGTGATCCTAAGAGTTAAACTGCAGCTGGAAGCTGAGGCAAGAAATCCCCAGCTGGTAGAGACTGCATCCCTTCCTCTATAATGCAGACCTGTCCACGGTGATCCTTGCTTTCATCATGTCTGTACTGGACTCCTAGAACATGCGCTACCTGGGGCTGATTGCAAGGGCTATGTGCAACCAGTAGCAGCTTTTCTTAAAGCAGGGCTGCAGACTCTGTACTGGCTCCACGTCCACTTCTAGTTCTTCTTTTCAAAGCTGCAAGTGGGCTGGGGCACGATAAAGCAGCTGACAGACATCAGGATAATGCTCTTTTGAGCTAGGGACCAGCTGCTGAGTAATGGGGGGATCACCATAATCAAAGTTCGGGTTGATTCTTTCAGAGCACCATGTGAGACATACTTCTTTGCACAGGCTGTTCCCCCAATAGGGTAGGTGATAAAGTGGCCAAATTTTCTTCCATTCCCTAGATCAGTGGTTCTCAGACTTTATTTGGTAGACCCCAGTGGTCCATGCAGTATTTGCTGGTAGCCTCTGGAGAGCTGGCTGGACATATAGTGCTGACTTTCCTTGTTCCCAGCTGCTACACTGCGTTAAAGTCAGCTACAAGGACTTACAAAGAAATTAGAGTGAAATGAGGAAGCAGAGAAGATGGCCCATGCTTGGGAAGCATTGTTATTTTTTTAATACTTGTAATGTGTGCAAGATGTGTGTGTGCATGCGTGTGAGGCAGCACAGACTGGATTCAGATTGCATTTGACAGAATCCATTTCAAAGAGAAAGCAAGCATCCCTAGTTCAAGAATCAGGATGCAACTGCAAAAGCTAAGAGGGGAAAAGGGACCCAAGGTTGGAAGAACACAAAGTAGATTTTGAGTTAGACAGTGACTTTTTACAGCCAAATATTTTTAAATGCTGCCGGAGAGAAACGATTCATTTTGAAAACCATTATGAATCAATCCATGAACCAACTATGCCACCCAATGAACCTGAAGTAATGGTAGGGGTAGGCACTGGTTTGACTTTGTGATACAGCTTCAACCCATTTGTCATACACCCTTCTGCCAACCAATTACAATTTACACTAAATATAACTGCTAACAAACTGGTGCCAAAATTTAAAACAATTATGTTTTATAGTTCTTCGTTTTTCATATGGCATGTGGAAAACTTCTCCTGTTCTGTTTTGGATCAAGAATGTTTTGCACAGGGCGGGTCACTTGTGGCAGAAGTCAAAGCAGATAGCAGAAGTGCTACCTAATATGCATTGATGTGGAGTCTCTGGAACACCTCCCTCCGTGCCAAGAAAATGAGTTCTTACGGCTTTCTTTATGGAAAATTCCCATTAACTTCAATCAGATTAAGATTTGGCTGCAATTAAAGCATATTTAAAATGTACATCAGCTAATGTCTGTAATGCATTACACAGTCTGACCAAAATTTCCAAAAGCGGGTACTGATTTCCATTGCTTCAGTCTTTGGGATGCCAATCCAAGTGCTCTAGGTGGCTCTGGTTGAGTACTCGTGACACTGAGGCATGCAGAATCAGGGGCCCTGTTAAAAATGGGTCTGATTGTAACAACATTTATGAATTTTATCACTCCCCAAACATATCCGAGATGCAGGTCGGGCTTCTGCCATTAGCACTTCTTCAGGGCATCAGCTCCAATCTGAACCATGAGAGGAGTACAACTGTCCCCTGCAACTCTTTTAAAGCACACTTGTCCCATGATTTACCTGGGGAGATGGTGGAATCTCCATCTTTAGAGGTTTTTAAGATGCGGCTTGACAAAACCCTCACTGGGATTATTTAGCTGAGGTTAGTCCTGCTTTGAGCAGAGGGTTGGACTAGATACCTCCTGAGGTCCCTTCCAACTCTATGATTCTATGAAAAAGAAGGCTATTATACATAATCTGCACTGCTTTCGAAGAAGAGGTTTCATCCACCATTTCTGTGTCTGAACTGTACTGTTTGTCTAGTTTAGTTTGCGAGTTCCTGGAGGCAGGTTCCATAATGTTCTCTAGGATTGCATAGTCCTTGTGTTATTTAGTTGATGGAACTCATTCAACAATAATTCGTTACACATGCACACTCACTCACACAGCCTGATGCTGCAGTCTTGGCATCCATAAACTCCCATTTAAGTCAAAAGCTGCCGGTGTGAGAACTGAGGAACAGACACGTAATTTGTAAGTGCTTTGAGATCTTTCAGGATGAAAGGCACTACATAAAAACAGACATTATTTCTCCTGTCTGCTCTTTTCAGCCTATCTATGCAAGCAGAGAGTGAATGATTAAGCAGGAGAACGGTATGTTCTGGCCGGTCGTTGCTTAGCAAGTTCCTCTTCTTGTCCCGGGTTGCTGGCATAGAGGTGATCTAAAGGGTACCCAGTGCTCTCCTTTGGCTGTAGCATTCCACAGGAAACAGTTTAAAATCCTTCAAAGCTCACAGACTTGACAATGGCTGTTCAGCAAAGGCAGTGTGTGCTCTAACAGCATGCCCTGCTTGCCTATTTTCTTTTCTTTTCTTTTCCTCAGTGAAGGTGCACAGTAGGCTGAACAAGCAGCCGTTCTTTCGGATCCCTTTCCTAGCCGGTATGATGTAGCACCTTTCAGCCTAGTGACTAATTTAGACCTGGATCTAGAATATGCGATGCAGTCCACACGCAGAGCTTCTTCAGATCCCTACGGTGGCACTAGTCACGCATCATCACCCATTGGTTTCTTCTTCAGTATGGGGAGAGCACATACATGATCTTGAAAGAGATCCAATAACGGGACAGGGAAGATGAGGGTCTGGCGTGTCCTCCCTTCTCCATCGTCTTATTTTATACTGAACTGCTGTGTTGCTCCGGTTGCTATTTCAACCGTTTAACCCAAGATAATTCAGAAATTGTCTTGGGGGCACCTCTCCTCCCATTCATGGGCACACAACATCCCTATGGCGATTGCTTACATGGAAAGATAACATTAGGGAAGGATTTAAATATAGTTCTCTTTCTTTGAATGGGATTTACAGAGGGATATATAGAAGAAGAGCCAGTATCATGTGAACATTCAGCTCTCATGGACCAACCGTGGTCCACAAATCACCATTTGGGAACTTCTGGATCTAACCTTTTTATATCCAACTGCAAACCAGAAAATCCTGCTTGAGGTACCTCATTACCCGTATCATTTATTCTGTACAGAGAAAGACAAAGTAAGGACCCAATTCAAATCCCTGGAGCATCCAGCAAATTATTCTCACATCCCCTCATGTAACAAAATTACCACTGAAGTTGCTCTTTTTCCTCTTCATTGTCGCTCCTCTACTAAGTCAGCTGAATCTCCACCCTACCATAGAATTGCAGAGCTAAGATCTTAAGCCTGAAGCGAGCTGTTGCCAGTCACCCTCTGTAAATCTCACTCCATGTTAAAGGTTGTACGGTCTAGTGCACTGAGCTCAGAGCTTAGAATCAGCCACTCCCAGGTTTCATTCCTAGCCCTGCCACACAGTGTACGGCGGCTGTGAGGCTGCTCCTTTCACCAGTTTAAAATGAGCTCACTGCTACTTCCCTCGCTTGCCGTGCGCTCTGAGGAGGAGTGATCTGAAGAAGTGAAGTGCTACCGAAAAGCAAAGTAACGATGCTGTGAAATCTGAAAGGCTCCAGCACAGCAAAGCACTTCAGCACGTGCTTATCTGCAAGCATCTGTTTAATTGCTTTGTTGAATAGGGAGATTTAAACACGAGCTGAAATGCTTTGCTGAATTAGGCCTAAATCCCCCCCATGCTCCCTGGCAGGGACACCATACAAGATTTCCACCTCATTGCAGCCCATCCTGTGCTTTCTTGACACTGTTCTGAATAGCCTGAAAGAAGCTGCAATCTCCACAGCCCAAAACAAACAAATTACTTTTAAGAGCGTTGCCACAGCCCAACTTAAAATAATTGGACTGCAACTTCCCCATTTGACCACTGACCCTGAGTTTAAAATCATCCATATATCAGCTACTTGTAAGTCATCGGGAGGCTTCACCTGAATCAAACAAGCAGTTACCTTTTACACGGTCAAGCTTCTGTCCCTACTTCTTCTGTTATTATCACATGTATGTGTGCTCCTTGGGGTTTTGGTACCATTAAAGAGTCTGTAAAATTTCCATGGTGATTCTCAGTATATCTCTATTTCTTAATTCCTCAGTCCCTGGGAGTTTCCAAAATCAAACTGGGCAATTCAGAAGGACCACAAAATAACCTTCCTTATTTCTTTTCACCTCTACTGCCTTCTCAGCATTCCCAACATTTCACTAGTCGGTGTTCAAACCATCCGAACTTCCTCCACCCCAGCTTTTGGTCCTGAAGCTAGAAAGTCAATCCGGTATCACAGGTCCCTGTGCCACCCGCCATCCCGCTGGACTCATTCATTTTTTGCCAGTGACCAAATAACTGCACAAATCGCGCGAACTAGAGTTTTTCAGATCTGTCGTCCTGAAAATGAAAATAGGCAGCTCTGCCACAGATAGCATAAAACCGCTGCGTTAACAACTGCCAACATCTCAAAGAAAATACATGGCAAATGACTGTTCTGACTGATAGAGGCAGATGCTCAGTCCTCTGTTGTCTGCAAAAGTCCAAAAGCCAATTGTCCATAAGTCTGGCCGTGCGACAGCAGGACTCCAACAAATCCCAAATCCAGATGTTAAAGGAGCAAAATAATATTGTCTCTCCTGATCTAGAGCAGGCTTCCTAGGAACAGCCTTTACCTACTATGTGCTTTCCTCATAGATTACCGCTAACATATTTATCATGAAATACCCTCCACCATAGATCCCTGTACTTGAAGGGAGCTCTATTATTTCAAAGGCACAGCAATGCATGGAAAACACAACCTATACGTAGCTACTATAAGGTGGGTGCATAACTGTCTGGAAAATCATTCCCAGAGAGTAGTCATCAGTGATTCACAATCAAGCTGGAAAGGCATGTCAGCAGGGATCAGTTCTGGGTCTGGTCCTGTTCAATATCTTCATCAATGGTTTAGATAATGGCTTAGAGAGTACATTTATAAAGTTCCCGGATGACACCAAGCTGGGATGGGTTGCAAGTGCTTTGGAGGATAGGATTAAAATTCAAAATGATCTGGAGTAAATAGGATGCACTTCAATAAGGACAAATGCAACGTACTCCACGTCAGAAGGAACAACCAGTTGCACACATACAAAGTGGAAAATGACTGTCTAGGAAGGAATTCTGTGGAAAGGGATCTGGGAGCCATAGCGGGTCACAAGCTAAATATGAGTCAACAGTGTCACACTGTTGCAACAAAGGCAACCATAATTCTGGGATGTCTGAGCAGGAGTGTAGTAAGCAAGACACAAGAAGTAATTCTTCCACTCTACTCTGCGCTGATTAGGCCTCAACTGGAGTATTGTGTCCAGTTCCGGACACCACATTTCAGGGAAGATGTGGACACATTGGGGAAAATCCAGAGAAGAGCAAGAAAAATGATTAAAGGTCTAGAAAACAGGACCTATCAGGGAAGATTGAAAAACATTGGGTTCATTTATCTGGAGAGGAAAAGACTGAGGGGGGACATGATAACAGTTTTCAAGTACATAAAAAGGTTGTTACAAGGAAGAGGGAGAAAAATTGTTCTCTTTAACCTCTGAGGATAGGACAGGATAACCTCTGAGGACAAGAAGCAATGGGCTTAAATTGCAGCAAGCGTGGTTTAGTTTGGACATTAGGAAAAACTTCCTAACTCTCAGGGTAGTTAAGCACTGGAATAAATTGCCTAGAGAGGTTTTGGAATCTCCATCATTGGAGATTTTTAAAAGGAAGTTAAACAAACATCTGTCAGGGACCGTCTAGATAATGCTTGGTCCTGCCATAAGTGCAGGGGACTGGACTAGATGACCTCGCGAGGTCCCTTCCAGTCCTATGATTCTATCATTCTATGCCCCACTGAGACAATTTTTTCTGGGCAATTCAGTACTGCTAAATGATGTTCTGAAAAATATTCCTTAAGCACCCTCTGGTGTAATGATCTCCTGAACTGCAAGCCCCTATGCTAGAACACCGTTGGCTGAATCTGCCAATGGGAAATGAATCTTCAAGCAAGTTGTATGTAATAGGAAGCCTGCTGGCCTGTGCAGAAAAACATACAAGCCCTGGTAGTAATGGGGGACTTGAACTACTCAAACAGCTGTTTGAAAAGTAATAACAGCAATAAGTTCCAATACGTTTTTGGAATGTATTGGGGATAACTTTTTGTTTCAGAAAGTGGAGGGAGTAACCAAGGGGACAGCCATTTTAGACTTGAATCTGACCAACAGGGAGGAACTGGTCATGAACCTGAAAGTGGAAGGCAGTTTATGTGGAAGTGGTCATGAAAGAAAGGAGTGAGAGCAACGGAATAAGGACAATGGACCTTAAGAAAGCAGACTTTAACAAACTCAGAGAACAGGCAAGTAAGATCCCAGGGGGAAAAAATCTAAAGGATAAAGTAATTCAGAACAGCTGGCAGTTTTTCAAGGAGACAGTATTAAAGCACAGCGAAGGAAAAAATTGGAAGAATAGTGAAAGGCCAATATGGCTGCATCAGGAGCTCTTTAGTGACCTGAAAACCAAAAAGGAATCCTACAAAAAATGAAAACATGGACAAATTGCTAAGGAGGACAACAAAACAATAGCACACGCACGTAGAGACAAAATCAGAAAGGCTAAGGCACAAAATGAGGTACACGTAGCAAGGCACACAAAAGGCAGTAAGAAGAGGCACTTTAAATATATTAGGAGCAAGCGAAAGATGAAGGAAAGTGTAGGTCTTCTACTTAGCAGGGAAGGAGAACTAATAACTGATGACATCAAGAAGGCTGAGGTCTGGTCGTCCTATCTCAGAAAAGATATATTGGAATTGGAAAAGGTAAAAAAAGGTCAACAAAAATTATTAGGGGTACAGAACAGCTTACATATGAGTAGAGATTAATCAGACTAGCACTTTTCATCTTGGAAAGTGGACAACTAAGGGGGGATATGATAGACGTCTATAAAATCATGACTGGTGTGGAGAAAGTAAATAAGGAAGTGTTATTTAGTCCTTCTCATAACACAAGAACTAGGGGTCACCAAATGAAATTAATAGGCAGCAGGTTTAAAACAAACAAAAGGAAATATTTCTTCACACAATGCACAGTCAACCTGTGGAACTCCTTGCCAGAGGAAGTTGTGACAGCCAAGACTATACCAGTGTTCAAAAAAGAACTAGATAAGTTCATGGAGGATAGGTCCATCAGTGGCTATTAGCCAAGATGGGCAGGGATGCAAAAGCATGCTTTGAAGTGAACCTAGCCTCTGTTTGCCAGAAGCTGGGAATAGGTGGCAGGGGATGGATCACTTCATGATTACCTATTCTGTTCATTCCCTCTGAAGCACCTGGCACTGGCCACTGTCGGAAGACAGGATGCTGGGCTAGATGGACCATTGGTTTGACCCAGTATGGCTGTTCTTAGTTTACTGCCTCTTTTGCGTCAGTCTTCACTCAAAAAGTGTATGATACCCAGATGCTCAACACAATTAAAATTAACAAGGAGGAAGGAATGCAACCCAAAATAGGGAAAGAACACATTAAAGAATATTCAGAGAAGTTATAGGCATTCAAGTTGGTAGGGCCTGATGAAATTAATCCTAGGATACTTAAGGAACTACCTGAAGCAATAATGGAACCATTAGCAGTTATCTTTGAGAACTCCTGGAGGACCGGTGAGGTTCCATAGGACAAGAAGGGCAAACATAGTACGTATCTTTAAAAAGGGGAACAAAGAGGACCTGGGGAATTACAGATCAATCAGCCTAACTTCGCTATCTGGAAAAATACTAAACAATTTGTAAACACGTAGAGGATAATGAGGTTATAAGGAATAACCAGCACAGATTTGTCAAAAACAAATCATGCCAAACCAACCTAATTTCCTTCTTTGACAGGGTTACTTGCCCTAGTGGTTGGAGGTAGCAGTAGATGTGATATATCTTGATGTTAATAAGGCTGTTGTCGCAGTCCCACATAACATTCTCATAAGTAAGCTAGGAAAATGTGGTCTAGGTGAAATTTATTATGAGGTGGGTGCACAGCTGGTTGAAAGACCTCAGACAAAGAGTGATTAATGGGTCACTGTCAAAACAGGAGGGCATATCTGGTAGAGTCCCGTAGTAGTCAGGCCTGGATCTGGTACTACTCAATATTTTCATTAATAACTTGGATAATGTATGCTTATAAAATTTGCAGATGACAAGAAGGGACAAGATTTGCAGATGGGAGGGGTCGCAGGCACTTTTGAAGGACAGGATTAGAATTCAAAATGGCCTTGACAAATTGGAGAACTGGTCTGAAATCAACAAGAAGAAATTCAATAAAGACAAATGCAGAGTACCTCACTTAGGGAGGAAAAATCAAATGCACAACTACAAAATGGGGAATGACTGTAGGTGATAATACTGCTGAAAAGCATCTGGGGCTCACAGTACATCATACATTGAATATGAGTCAACAATATGATGCAGATGTGAAAAAGGCTAATATCATTCTGGGATGTATTTACAGGAGTTTCATATATAAGACATGGGAGGTCATTGTCCCACTCTACTCAGCACTGGTGAGACCTCAGCTGGAGTACTGCGTCCAGTTCTGGGCACCACACTTTAGGAAAGATGTGGATAAACTGGAGAGAGTTCAGAAGACAGCAACAAAAATGACATATTTAGAAAACCTGAGCTATGAGAAAAGGTTTCATCTTCAGAGAAGAAGACTGAGGGTGGGGGACCACATACGTCTTCAAATATGATAAGGGCTGTTATAAAAAGGACAGTAATTAATTGTTCTCCAAGTTCACTGAAGGTAGAACGAGACGTAATGGGCTTAATCTGTAGCAAGGGAGATTTAGGTTACATATTAGGAAAAACTTGCTCACTAGAAGGGTAGTAAATTTTGGAAGGGGCTTCCAAAGGCGGCTGTGGAATCCTCAGCATTGGCGGCGTTTAAGAACAGGTTGGACAATCACCTGTCAGAGACGGTCTAGCCTGCCTCAGTGACGTCATCTCAAGGTCCCTTCCAGCCCTGCCTTTCTATGACTCTATGTGGAGTCTGAAGCTGTTAGCAACTAGACCTTTATGAAGAGCAGACACTCAGATACAATTCAGGTGTTTCTTAATGACAGGTGGAGCTCTGACCTGGTAAGCCCTGGTGACGGCTCCCTTTTCTTGGTAGTATGCCAGGTGCAAAGGGAAGAGTTGCATATTAGGGGGCTGATTTTTCCTTCTCCCTTGTGAACTTGCTGGGGATTAAGGGCCAAATTCAGCAAAGCATTTAGGCACATGAGTAGTCCAACTGAAGTTAATGCGATTACTCGTGTGAACTGCCTTGCTGAATCAGAGCCTCATACAGCTAACCCCTAATTCCTGCAAGCAGGAGTTACATGTTTTCTCATGCTTTGACAGGTGAATCACTTTCTCTGCCTGACTCCTCGATTTGGGCAGTTTTCCCATATTACCCAAAGATTCCTAGTCTTTAACAAGGGGAATCTGCAGGCTCACATGTGAAATCCATATTGTAACCCTGCCAAGTAAGACAACCCTCAGTCCATGTAGGCTGTATATTAGAAAAAAATCTTCCCTGGAGAGACTATTCCAGAGTCTAACAGGCTTTACCATGAGAATGTGGTGAGACTCCATCACCACAGTCATCTGGTTCACTTGGTAAATTGGGCCCCTTCAAACAAAATGCAAGGTCATACATCAAGGAACAAAGAACGGAAGCCATATCTACAGAATGGGGGACTGTACCCTGGAAAGTAGTGACTCAGAAAAGGATCTAGGGGTCTTAGTGAACAAGCAAGTCCCAGTGTAATGTTGTGGCAAAAACAGCCATTGCGATCCTTGGTTGTATAAAAAGAGGAGTTGCGCATGGGGTAGGGAAATGATTTTACTTCTGTATATGGCACTGCTGAGACTGATACTGGAATACTGCCTCCAGTCCATTTTAAAAAGGATGTTGAAAAACTGAAGAGGGGGCACAAAAATGACTTGAGAGCTGGAGAAAATGCCTTACAGGGAGAGACTTTAAGAACTCAGGGTATGTACACACTGAGGGCAGCAAATTCACTGCCGTCAGATCGATTTATCCGGATCAGTTGAGCGGAAGTGAAGACCCGCTCAACTGATCTGAAAGTCAATTTAGTAAAACCATCTCCCCAAAAAGCATAGCGTTGCGTCGACAGGTACGCATTTCCCGTTGGTGCAGCATAGTGGAGGCAGCGCACAGACAAGGATTTAGGAAGTCGACGTGAGTTACGCAAGCTATTCTAACTTCTAGAAGCTCAATTCTGCCCTTGGACACACGAGCAGACTCCCACTGAAGTCAAGGGTTGCTGCATACAGGTGCCTAACGACAGATTTTGACCCTCAGAATCTATAACAGAATATTTTTGCATGCATTTGGGAAAGGACGGTGTGTAGCACTGCCAAAAGACTGACCTTCCACTCAAAGATCCGCAAAGAAGCATAAAGATTGAAAAATAGGAGGAAAAATACTATGAGTAAAGTTGAAAAAAAACCCTACAAAGGTCAGAGCAACACCCCACCCTGCCTTTTAGAGCTGTCTGCCTGTCCATCTTTCTTATTGCTTCATTCGCCCTTTTCTGCCATATTGGCTTCCATTGTTGTTATGACTATTGCATGCAAATGGAATGGATTCCAGCCATTTATATTATTAGCCTTTAAATAACATCTCACTTTTCCACAGTTGATTTTCCAGACAGTGGTTTAATCCAGGGTTTTCCCCCACCACCCACCCAAATCTCACTGTGCATTTCCTCTAAGTCTGCCTTTTAAAAATCCAACGTTCTTATAATTCCTTTCTACCTTCTCCACAGGAACAACTCCGGACTCCAATTTCAATGACCATTAGCGTCATTTACAGGACTGGATTAGCTTGCTGAAACTAAAATCTCCTCTGACCCCGGCTGTGCACCAGACCTCAGTCTAATCTCTTACCTGCTTTCTCCCCAGAAACACACGTCCCCCTTGGCCATGCTACCACTTTCCTTTAACAAAGTGAGTTGACTTTCTTCATGATCAGCACTGCTAACTACTGAAAGGAGGTCAGCAATGTTGTGTTTGACTTTGGCACTTCATTCCACCTACCTGCATCCCCTGACAGTTTCAAGTGGCTATGGACACTTCTTCTCCGATTAGTGCTATTAAACGACTGCCATGTCCCACCTCCGACTGATGCCCTTACTCGGGCTAACTCGCCACGGAAGTAAAGAGGAGTTTTGCCAGCGTAAGAGTTTCCAGACTTATCCCATCGTTTAAGGGCTTGTCCACATCAGAGAGTCTCACTAGTTTAAAGAAAGGATTGACTTTAAACTATTTCAGTTCAATGCAAACCTCTGTGTGAACACTCTTATTTTAGTTACAACCAGGTTTATTTCAGTTTAGCTTAAGTCAGTTAGGAATTGGTTTAAAGGAAACTAAAGCCACTCTGAAACTGACGTAAGAGTGTCCACACGCAGCTTGTGCTCATTTTAACCAGTTTTAAAACGATTTAAGTTAAACCGGTACAACTCTCTCCTACAGACCAAGCCTAAAACTGCAAAATTCTTTGGAGTCCCTTAAGATGAAAGGTGCTCTATGCATGTGAGATGTTATCAGACAGTTGGTCTGGGTACATACTCGCTGAAATCGGAGGATACTTTATCCGCACTCAAGCAGTTCCAAATGTAAGTAATGTAAGAGGAGGAACCACTCACCAAATATCAGCTAGAGAGAAAAGAGTGACCAGCCAGAAGTTATTCGCCTCAAAGCCTTAGGAACAGCCAGACTGGGTCAGACCAATGGTCCATCTAGTCCAGTATCCTGTCCTCTGACAGCGGCCAGTGCCAGATGCTTCAGAGGGAATGAACAGAACCGGGCAATTCTGAGTGATCCATCCCATCACCCAGCCCCAGTTCTGACACTTGGAGGTTTAGGGACACCCAGAGCGCGATGTTGCATCCCTGACTATCCTTCTCCTTGTGACGTTGCCTTTCACATTTCTTCTTTCATGCTATTGCCTTGGAGCGCTAAAATCCTACCTGTCCTGCAGCATGGGATTGTCAATGTCCTTCACCCTTCAGGGAGGGAAATTTCCTCCCAGACAGGTAGTCGTGTAAGTAAGACATCAGGCTAGCGTGCAGTTACCATTTTACGGGGCTATTACTTGCTGCTTGCATTTGTACAGAACCAGGCTATGCACTATGTCTTTGAATAACTGTTTCCAATTTTCCTGCTTTTGGGGGGTTACCCATGGAGTCACTGATACCCCACATTAAGTAGCAGGTGCTGACTGGGGGCAAACAGGGAGAGTGACAAAACCAGAAAGAGGCGGGAAGGAGGAAACAGAGAGGAAAAGGAAAGATGAGGGGGAAAGTGGGAGGCCAAGAACAGAGGCGGAAAAAGAGAGCTGAGAAAATGGACAGAAAAAAAGGGGTGTGGGGCCCATCTGCCAATCCGTCATAAGGGAAGGCTCCAGAAGAAAGAAGCTGGGGACCGCTGCTCCAATTTAATCCCTTGAGGTGAGCAGCATTCACATGACACCTGTTATCATGTCTATCTAACACGCAGGACTATACAAATCCTACACCAGCAGCTACTTCACAGGCATCCCAGCTGACACAGCCTCTCTTTACATCCCCGATATGCATCCCTACCCACAGGACTAGCCTTTCCTTTGCATCATGACACAGCCAGTCTGACCACACTTCAAACAAAGGGTGTGACTGTCGCACACGGGTAGGCATACCGATGCTAGCTTGAATCTAGCTAGCATGGGTAACAAGCGCAGTGTAGACACAGTGCTGTCACAGAGTCTAGCAACCAGAGTACACACAAGCCTTTCAGGGAACCTTGGTATGTGCTCGGGTTGCTAGCCCATGTCCCCAAGCCCATGGTGCTAATGTTACCCATGATAGCTAGATTGAAGCTAACACGGATCTGCCTACCCATGCTACAGCCACACCTTTACTTACAGTGCAGACAGACTCTGAGAGTCACCTCAATTCTCCATTGGTTTTAGCATTGCAGATGGAAGGATTCTGGTGTTATTTAAATGAAGATAGGGCCATGAGGTGCCATTCACATGGCAAACGGCCACCCACAGTAGCAGCTGATTGTTATATGGTGATGTGTTGCCACAAATCAGAGGACAGAAAGCTGGCCTTAAATGTCTGACTTCTATACATTCTGAAGATAAACAGATTGGTAATGTATACAGGCGCATGTGTGATCTTCCATGACGTTTTATACTGTACCTTTCAGCCTGACGCATCTCAAAGCTCTTTTCAAGAGATATACAGCCGAATCACTACACCTACTGAACGGCAGACATTTCTAGGATGAAACAGGGCAGTTATGTAAGTGCACATAACACCCCTGTACAGTAGTTTGGGACAGGAAGTGAAGAAGAATCCAACTGAGCCTGGTGGAGGAATTTAAGATGTCAAACTGCAAGTGGCCAAATTGGAACAGGACTACGGCACTGTAACTAAAGCCCCTAATTCTTCTGAACAGTACCATGAGATCTTTAATGATCACAGGTGGACCACACTGGCTGAAACCCAGCACATCTTCAACTCCACTGTGACCCCCACCACCTGAAAGGTTGATCAACACTGTTCTAGGCAGCGGAAGAAAAGTTGAACTACAAGCATCTGCAGCTCCTATATTAAGTTTCATAGCTCCTACAAATAAATCCTTGCTCCAGCCCTTCTTACAAAACACACACCCATGCCCCCATTACCTTCAGTTAATAAAACTCTACTTCATTAAGGCTGCTGTCGCCACCACATCTGCTAGTGCTTTAAAAACAGATACGTCTGGTGCAATTAACTCTTGGTTTTACTGTTGCTTTATCTGCGTCTCCAGGACAGGTTTTTTGTTGGGGTTTTTTTTGGTTGTTTTTTCCCCCTCCCCACCCCGTTTTTCCACAAAGACTCCGCCCCAGGGAGGAATGAAAGCTCCCACCACGGCCCACTCATGCGTGCTGAGCCGGCCATGAAGAAAGCCTCCCATCTACGCCATGAAGGCGATCCTAAGTGTTCTGGCAGTTCGTGCTCTGAATCTGCAGAGCACTGACACGCTAACTCCCCTGCCTCCCACTCTCCCTCCATCCCCCCTGGAAAAAATCAGAGTTGCTGGCTCACGCCATCTCAGCCAATGCCAGGAAAAAAGGAAAAAAGCTCACTGCCCCTGCAGTGTCTGAAACGTGAAGTTTGCCAAGTTACAACAAACAGGAAAAGCAAAAGCAAAACACAGTCCCCACGCCCCCCTTCATTAATCCAGTTAGTTCTGTGCTGATGCCAGCTACAGCTCACAAACAATTACATTGATGGGCTCCTCTGGCGCATCCTTCCAGGTGGCCAGAACAAAAACCCAGGAAGTCTGCATCCGATGGTGTTTTAAATCCCTGCCAGTAAGTGCAAAGGTTCTTCATGCAGTGGCCAGAGAAAGGGTTAACAGCGAGTCTATTTGTCAACTTCAAGCCCGAAGAAACCTTTACATGATGTTCACAACTGTCTTAAGCCCTGAAACGGCTTGTGCATTTCATATTAAGGGGCACGAACAGGCAGAGAAGGGATGAGTCTGGGGTGGAGAAGAGTGTCCACAGAGGAAACAGTATTGTCTTCCCATTCCCAAGGCATGCCAGTGGGTTCCCATCACTGGGAGGGACAGTGTTACGAGTATCCCTACAGAATCATTCTGCTGGGCCCTGGTGTAGCCCCACCATCCCATCCTATTCAACTCCGGGTGTGCTAACTTGCAGTGGGACTTGGGCCCACTCATAGTTGTGGGACTAGGCTCTCAAACATCCCATATCCCATTGCTGGTAGCGCACTCACAGGTAAATGGCAAGCAGCTGATCCTGGACGTCACAGCTGAGGTTTTAGTATGGCAGACTAGCACTGCTGCCTGAGAAGGCTGGAAAACCTAGTGCTATGCTAATGACAGCGCTCATCCTCAGGGCCCCCCCATGGGGCAGGAGGAACAGGTACACTTTACCGGGGCCTGGAGGCTCTGGGGGGCCCAGCCCAGGCTGCAAACCCATTACCATGAGGAAAAAAATGTTCATGGCTCTGGAGATTGTATCTGTGGTATGAGGGATTGTGGTATGTGTGTGGGAGGGGGCCCGAGTTACAAGTCTGTACTGGGTCTGAAAAAATTATGCTTGGGCTCTGCTCCTCCTCCCCTTTTTCACCGTGAAGCAGGAGGTCCAGACAGGTAACAGTGACACCTATGAAGACCCTACCAGCATTCCTCACTTTGTCTTCTAAACTGTTAAGCGGTGTTACCGCACTGCATTTATTTCAGTGGTAAATAAGGAGGCCCTATATCTCCAGTGTGTAGGGCATGGATGAGGGTGTTGTATTAATGGAATCACAATATCTGAACCTCGTCTCACGACCTGGCCCTTCAAGCTTGGCGTTTTCACATTAAATCTATGGCACATTTGCCATGGAAAATCCATTCTTGTCTTGCCGAGTCTTGTTGGACTCCATTGCGTGGGACTGATAACCATGGAAAAAACCAAAGGGATTCTCACAGCTCTGGCTTCCAAGGAGGGCAGAGAGTAGAATTCAGAAACCCTGTTGAGTAAAGGCTAAAACCAAGAATGTGAAAGCAACACTCCTCCATCTCCTGTCCCTTGCTCAAACTGGGAATCTCCTGACAAGTTAACCTGGGAGCTCAGTTCAGTTGATTTACATGTAGTGTCCCTTCAGAGAGCGCTTGGGAGAGGAGATATAAAGTCACTGCATGGAAACGGCTAGAGTGACTCCGAAAGGCAAAATGAGGAGCGGGGCAGGGTCAGATGATGTCCAGAGACTGATGAAGCTGAAATACAAAGTGATAAAGGTACACACAGATGTTCCTCCATGGCTGTGACAGTGAGAGCAGTGGTGAGAGGCCAAAGCAAGAGTAAATTAGGTTTAAGCTGCTCTTGGATTAGCTATAACATGGAGGCCCTGACCATCCAGTCATTGTAATACTTCATAGGGCTTTTCCCAGGAGGAGGCGTGTTAAGGCACAGGTCAGATTCTAGTTAGGATTATTATAATATGCAAGCCTGAATCTCCCTGAAGTCTCAGTTGGGTGCAGGACTCTTGTTACCTTCCCATGCTAAACCGTCAGACCATGTCGCTGTGCACTGTTAAAGGGCAGCTGCATGTCAGGGATGGGAACCATGGTTCCTGTATATTTCGAAGCTTTCAAAGCCATCAGCAGAGAAAGAGCCATTACGGATTGTAGCAAACTCACAGACACCCATGATAGGATCTCCTGGCTGTCGCTACGCCGTGCACCACAACTCCAGTGCAGCAACAAAGACAGAACCCAGACCCTGCTGCCCCAGAAGCACACGCCCCAAGTACTTGAGAACGGGAATCTCCATTAGCTGTGTGCAGTATATGGCCTGTGACACACAGCTGAACAGCTGTGATTCAAGCCAGGAGAGAGCGCTGATGACACATGCACCCATACACACATCTGATTCACGGCAATAATTTCAGTGCCAAACGTAGGTGAAAGACAAGGTTTTAAAATACAGTTTAAAGAGAAGATGGTGCTTGGAGAGAGAGAGTTCCAATGCAAAGGAGAGCAGCGCAAGTGCAGTAGTGACTCACCCTCTGGAGAGGGAGAGCGAGAGAGAGCACCAGTGCACGAGGTCTAGTACTGGGACGTGAGGCTGGTCAGAGGCAGAGCAAGTTCACACAGAGGTCTGAATACCAGAAGTGAAATCACGGTGCTCTGTTCAAACAGGTTTAAAGGCCTTTCCCTTGATCAGTATGTGCGTTACCGAAAATAAATGTTTAGAAAGTGGCGTGCACCTGCTGTACAGGAATATGGTGAAATGAGTTTCCCACACATCTCCATCCCGCCTCTGAAAGTTACTGCCAACCTGTTTCTGGGCTTTACGCCAGGACCCCTTTTCTTTTAAGGCGAAGAATTTTTCAGTGTCCAAATCTTTCATTAATACTGTAGGGCCTTGGACGAGTCAACGAGCACAGAAAAATGCCAGAGCACATGGAGAACAGCAGTAGCAGAAGTACAGCCTTAGCGCTATTAGCCTGACTCAAAAGCTAGGACTTCAAACCCATCAGAAATATTGTAGGGGATACACGTAGCTCCCAACAACCTATGCAAAATGCTCCAAAAGAGACTCGAGACATCCTACACCAAACCCCCCTTTATTGCTCCAAGAACTCCAGCCTATCCGAGTCTTTCTGTTAACGGGCTGTTCCTTCTAAACGGCCTGCAGAGCATGTTGGCTGTTCACCCGTAAAAGCACGTTGTAATGGGATTTTTCAGGTCTCACCGATATCACCGTCTGGCACATGCTGAAATAATTACCAGAACACCCAACAGATCAGCTGGCATTTATTAATTGGCCATGTATTACTGTTAACACTGCAAATCCAGCCGCACAATTGTTGCTTTGCTGTAAGCATTCCCTTGCAGTCTAAAACCTTTTTTAGTTTATCCTTTTCTTGGATAATACTTTATACGAATAAATTGTGATCGTATCTATTGGTTTAAACTTGGAACCTTTCTAACAAATATTTACAGGGTTCTATATGAATAACCCCAAACAATGCACTGTGGTAAGAGTCTTTCTTGTGTTCGGACCATTGTTGTAGAATACTGTAGTACTTTTCTTTTTACAAGAAAACATCCCCATGGCCTTCACTGAGGGCAGGAGTGGTCCATCTGCAACCAGCTAAAGCCATAGATGCATTCGACACTGTTTGTCCACAGTGAAAGTAGTTCAGCAGCTGCAATGGCAGAACACGAGGACCTCTTCGCTAACTCCACACCCTCCCATGTATCAATGTGAAAATGTACTCCTGGTGGCCATTAAAGGCATGTCACACTTGTAGCTAGTGAACCACAGACATGGTTGCTAGTGATATTTAACACTTTACAGTACCGTCGTGCAAACTCTGCAGAGAGTTTTAAATATAAAGATGGGATTTTTGTCTTGATAGCCTGGAAGGAGAAGAATTGATGGGCCCATTCCCCATGCTAAACAGGTTCTGTCCTTGACCCTGTCTTCAGCTGAAGAAAATCAGTGGGATTATGAACTACACAATCCTTACAAAGTTCACTGGATGTCTCTCTGAATGCAACAGCATAAAACATATTGAACAAAAGCTTAGCACGGTGTTAAATGCAAGTGTTGGCAGTTTCCATGCATGCATTAAACAAAATCAGTTGTGATAATATACAGCATGGGTCACTGCTTATTGAAATGTCCCATAGCAAGTGAATTATCAAACCATTTGTATTCTTTCCATATGGAACAAGAGTTGGCAAATCAACACCTCATTGCCTCAGGAACAGACGCTGCTCCACACAGGCCAGAGTGCCTCCTGCAAGGTGCTGAGAGGGAGTGCCCTCAACTCCAGCTGAAGTCTACAGAAACGAAGGCTGCCAAGCACCCCATGAGACTGGGCCTAAATGCAAGGAGGTATCATTGCTATTCCCCTCCCATAGCATCATGATGGCAGGGGGGATGGAAACTTAGACCGTACATTCTTTGGAGCATGACTGCTATCTAAAGTACCATGCAAAGTGATGGTGCTTTACAAATGTTTATTAATGGGGGGCTGAAGAGAAGGAGGAAGTGGAGGAGAGCGTAGGCTGTTAATCAGTGATGTAAGGCAGCACCTACTGCATGCAGAGATGGCTCCCACACATTTCTTCTTCACTGCTAAGATGCTACTATGATGGGCACTGTAAAAGAAACTACCATAAACAATTCACATCAGATACAAAGGGAACGGGAACAAGGGAAAACTCTCCTTTACCTTAGCCCAGTTGGTAAGAATGGACAAAGGAATTTATGACCTTTGTAAATACAGAAGTGTTTTCAATAACAGAACTATTTACTGGATGAGTCAATAAATAGAAAGACATGAACCTCAAAATGTATGAGGCTGTTCATAAATGATAAGATCCAACATTTCATGCACCGATTTATAAACTGAGTAAACCTCTGACACAGGCAATGTTTGATGTAAATCAGCGCTGAGCTGGGAGCTGTGGGGAACAAGCCTCAGGATGCTGATTTAATACAAATTATGGCTTGCTTAGGCGTCTTTAGTCATGGTGACAATATAGATTCTTAAATAAGAAACAAGAGACTATATGGTGCTGGTACTATGAAGTGTCCCAACAGAAGGGCAGTGGAATAAACTCTTAACAAAACTCCTGGTTGTGGAGGATTTACCATAGTATCTGAGAACTCTCCCAGACAAATTAACTGGAAAATGATTGAAGGCCAAATATTATACTAAAATAGCTATCAACTCCCTAAGATGTTTCCAGTGTGAAATTTAGAGTGTGCCGTATCTATAAACAGTCTGGCCCAGTCTACACAACACGGTTAGGTCAACACAAGGCAGCTTACGTTAGCCTAGCTGCAGACGTGTCTTCATTTAAATTTGGCTCCCGCCAACGCAGGTGCCCCGCTATGCCAACTTAATAACACCACCTTCCCAAGCGGTGTAGAGCCACAGCCGATGCAGTTCGGTAGATGCAGTGAGAGAGCAGACACTACGTTACGTATGCCAACCATTAATAGCCTCCAGCAACTGTCCCACAATGCCCTGATTGCTCTGGTCACAGTGGTGAACTCTGCTGCCCAGGAAGTTCCTTTTGATATGTGTGCCATCTATCGCCCGACCGCAGGTCAGGAACCCCACTAATGCAAGGCATCCACTATGTCCTGCATGTTGCCAGGAGTCACAGTCCTGCATAGCAGGAGGCAATTGATGACCTTGCACACTTGCATGACAACAGGCCCTGCGGTGGATTTCCCAGCTCCACATTGATTCCTGACTGACGAGTAGCAATCTGGCTTTGCACGTTTCCACAGTGCAATCATGACTTGCTTCTCAGCTGTCAGTGCAACTCTTACTTTGGTGTCCCTTACTGGACAGCTGTGTGAGTTCGGCACAGAGATCCAGGAATGTGGACTTGCACATCCAAAAGTTCTGCAACCACTTCTCATCATCCCAAACTTGCATGACGATGCGATCCCACCAGTCACTGCTTGTTTCTCGGGCCCAGACCCAGTGCTCCACCATTTCCAGCTGCTCCATGAATGCCACCAACAACCTTGAATTGTTTCTTTCCATGTCCCACAGCAATGTAGCCTCCAAGGAATCATCATGTTCCTCATGGCTCCTCTTGTTGCTCTGCAAATATTGCAGGATCCTGCGCCTCGGCTTGCAATGTCATGACAACAGTGCAGAGCTGTTCAGGCTCCATGCTTCTGTCAGAGGCAAACATCGAGGAGGGATGCATGGGTTTATGGGATTTAGAAAAGAAGGCACGAAAATTACGGAATGCAGATGAAATTATAGAATGGAAACACTGCATTATGGGAAGTTGACTTCATGCTCCCAGTCACCCCTCTGCAACTTGTTTCGGCCCCATCAGGCATTGCAGAAACTTCCCAAAAGACCCCCACACTGGAGGGTGGAGAGTTTCACAATGGGATACCCACTTGTGGTACACTTCACACTGCTTTGATACAAACCCTCCTGGTGAAGACACGCACCGCCAACACAAGGAGCCAAGTATGCAGACGCACAAGCAATGTAATGGCTGTATGGTGACATAGGTTGACATAAATTTGTAGTGTAGACATGGTGCCTGAAGCACACCTCATTCCTGCAACCCAAAGGTAACCTGCCCTCGGAGACTGAGTTTAGAGGCAGGAACCACAAACTCCTGATTTCTGATCCTGGCTCTGCCCTGATTTACTGATTTACTCATAAATAATCAAGTCATTTTAAAGTGATATGCAAATAATTTTTTTTAAAATTGGGAAAAACCTTTGTGATATATGAAGGAGAGCTGAAAGGAATATTTTTCATTTAAAGGTTGTTGTTTTTTCCTGCTTTGGTCTGTTTTGTTTTAGATTAAATTAGATTAGAAATATCAGGAATGTCAACTCTAATCTTTCCTTGGTTTTGCTTGGGGGGGACATCGGAGGTATATGGATAGCTCTCAAACCTCGGGTGAACGATGGGGGTGCTGAATCTCTCAATTACTTCCTTTCTCCAAAATGTTAGTCATTGGAGTTTAACAGAGATGGACAAAAAACAAAACAAACACACACAAAAACCACCCTTCTTTGTGCAACAGTTCAACTTTCACTCTCTTGGCTCTTGCGGGGTCACCATTTCACTAGTTCTCCTGTCACCAGAGAGTCTTCAAGCTACAGAAGTTCAAATTTCCAAATTCAAATTTCCCCAAAGTTTGGGAGTGGAGTGTTCAGATCTTTGGTTTTGTTTTGGGGCAAACTCTAGCTCCAAAAAAAAAAAAAAAGAGCATTTCTATTATCCTGAAAAGCTGAGAGTAACATTGAAAGCGGGATACTCAAATCTCAAAAATAATCTAAATTGTTTTAGGAAAGGGGATGTCACATTCTTTGATTTGTTGCAATAAAAAAGCTTTTAAACAAGCAGAAATTGATGAATGAGGTATCCTATTCCTGAATGGGATTCTGTAGCTATAAAAAAGAATTAACAATGTAGGCAGCAAACTTGAATATCTCTGCAACTGGATTTCCTTTTTAAAATCAGTACAGCAAAACATGAATGTAGCTTCAACTTAAATGCGAAGACTGCACTTTGAACTAGTCTCCAAACACTGACAGCAGGGGTTTTTTTTAATTCAGTGGACAAATACTGATCTTTGAACTTTTTAATCTCAGGTGCCAAAATTTATTTCTGCAAAGCTGAGATGATGTAAGAATGACAGGGCCCACAATGCATTCACCAATGAGTTAGACACATCTGAAAGGGGCACCGGCAAGATTTAAAAAAAGAAAAAAATCTTGTCTTTACAAAATTCCTATTTTGGTTGCTAATAACTGACGAGTAAAACTGAAATAATTTTTAAAACCTAATTTAATTTTCATTTGCATTGTTGTTCATTACTCTCCTACATTACACCCTATTTGACACCGATACTAAACTACTCAATTTTGTTTTCTGATTCGCCTGCAGCAATCACAGAGCTGATGTCTAATCACAATGCCAACAGAAAAGCATATTAAAAAGCTATTTTCAACAAGATATTTTAAAAATAATGAAAGAAATATTGTTTCTGGTGTCAGTGAGTTTCTCTGTCACTTGATAGCACCATGTACTCCTATGGAAGATACTCCAGAAACATTTTATTATGTTTTGTGAAACACACATATTCTTCATAAGTAGCATCACAAAATAAAGCATAATGAAATCACGCCAAGACTGAAGGGAAAGGGAAGCTTTGAAGACATGACTGAAAAAGGAAATGACCCAGAGAAAGGGATCTAGAGATGAATCAACTTAAATGAAAGAGTGGCCATCAGCACCAGCAGCTGTGAGGAGCAGACAAAAAGAGGGTTATGGGAAAAGGCCCTGATTCACCAAGATACTTAAAGATGTGGCTAATTTTAAACATCTAAGCAGTCTCACTGTAGTCCCATACTTACAGTTAGACACAAGCCTAAATACTTTGCTTAATCAAGGCCTAATAATCATGAAAAAGGGGGAAATGTGGAGGAATAGGTGGATATGAACAAGATTTACACCAAGAGAAAGTTGCACCCTTGCATCCTGAAGAATGACTTAGTTCCTTGTGGGAGGGAGATGGATATATCAGGACCATGTGCCAAACTTCCTGGTTCAAACATTTTGCTTCTTGTTGCTTCTTTTCCCCCCTCACCCTCCACTCTGACTCCCCTTTGTTGTTACTGTGTCTGTTTCACATTGTAAGATCATCAGAGCAGGGACTCTGGCCCTGATGCTGAGCTCATTTAAACCAGTTTGCTCTGGTGTAACTTCACTCCTGATTCACACCTGATTTACAGGAGTATAAGTGAGATCAGAAGGTAACAATAATCTTGCAGCTGAGGCACTGGAAAGGGCTTCAGGAGAGGTGGGTGCAATTTCCTGTTCTACCACAGACTCCCTGTGTGTCCCTGGGCAATCACTTCATCCGTGTCTCAGCCCCCATCTGTAAAAAACAAACAAACCAGGGATAATACTACTTCCCTACCTGAAGTGTGACTGAAAGGGTAAAGCCATAAATTCTTAGGGCAGTTGGTTACCATGGTGATGGGGGCCATATAAAGAGAGAGAATCAAGACCTGTAGGTCTTTGGAGCTGCCTGTAAGGTACTGAGCACACTTTTGGTGACACCCTTTTATTTCAGTGATCCTGCTGCTATCGCTGCAATAAAACCTAAACGGTAACTGGATGGAGCATTCCCCCCTGAGACAGCAAAGCAAAACTCTATAGAGGGACAAAAAGGGCAGGTTTCTTATCGCCTCAGTCTTTCCATGACTGGAGCTGATAAGCAAATCAGAAAGGAAAGGCATTGTGATAATTACCTCACCTGCCTTCCTCAAGACAATAAGCCTTCAATAACTGGAAGACTGCAAATTCAGACACAGTCAGTGCAAGGCGGCACCCTGAGCAACATATGGCGCAAACGTAATCGCCTTGTTAAGTGTCCATAAGCTCTCCAGCTTGTCTGTCATCTGATCACAGAACACGAGTGGGGCAAAAACTCCTTGGATCAGGACATTCAACAGAATTTGGGGGTTCATTTTTTTTGAAGTGGCAGGAATTTACATTTCCGCAAAAGCCACCTGCATTTTAACAACTGCAGGTTTTCATGTCAAGGGCATCCATCTGACGAAAGGTGCCTGTCACCAAACATTCCATTAGCAGTAATCCCCGACAGAAAAAAAAAGTAATCAGGGCATTCAGCTGCTAATTCATACAAGGATAAATCTTGGTCCCAATTCAGTCAGTGGGAGTTTTGCAACTGACACCAGGGAGACCAGGATTTGGCACTAAGAGAATAACTCTGAGGAAACTCAGAACTGGAGCCAAATTTTTTAATTTTTAAAGTTTTGCTGCTCCATTTGGGTGCCTCAATCCATATTTGGGCACCTAAATAGAAGTGTTATAATTACGACTTAACTTTGCTGTAGAGCATGCAACCAGGATCGGAGCGCCATTGTGCTAGGTGCTGGACAAACATATCTGAAGAGGATCCCAGCCCAGGAAGAGGATCCCAGCATACAATCAAAGAGAAAAAAAAAGTGGCCTGATTTTTGGAGATGTTGGGCATGCCCAACTCCCATAGCCTTCAGATGGCATGGATTTAAACATCACATTTTAAGTATCCAACTCAACACATACATTTGGCCCAAAGGCCAAAACTTTCAAACTGCTGCGCTCTCACAACTCCAGCTCCTTCTTCTGAACCTCCCAGACTCTGTCTAGCTAAACGCTTGCAGTCACTGGCTGAATCACTGAGCTGCCTTCTTGCACCAGCCAAGACAGAGAGCCCTACACACTCCTAGAACGGATTCATAATCATACTGTTCAAGTCTGATATCACCTTCTAACATGGTTTTCAAAGTGCTGGGCTGTCAGCATAGAAATATCACAACTCCCATGGGGCAGAGACTGAAGCTCACCCAGGCGAACTCGTCAGGTGTCAAGTTAGTGGCACGGCTGGGATCAGAAGCCTGTCCTAACTCCTGTTCTGGGGCTCTTTTAGCCACAAGAGCGTTCTTCCGTAATGAAAAGTGTGATCTGGGGACTTGGCAACGTGTCTCATACGAGCTCAGATCTCAATCTGTACCTTCAGAGCTGGCTACCGTGGCATTCTCTCACCTTACGTCCCGATGACTGGCCTGGATTGCAATGGGGCTGAAAGGCATGTAAGACGAAGCAGAATTAGCAACACAGTTGCATATGAAGGGAGCCTTTGTCTTCCATGTTGCAGTCTCTCACCCAGGCAAAGATATGAAATGTACATGGGACAATCGGTGACTGGAAAACAAGAATTAGCCTTTCTAAAGTAACCTCATGGAACAAAGGTTTTCTGCCAAGTGCAGGGTGTTTCTGCACTCAGCATCTTCGGTCACTGCCTCTGTAAGGACTGCAGACCGTTGTTACTAGTCTGACAATTCCTTCAGTAAGTAGCCCTGCTTCTCCCAGCTAGTTCATGAAGATCAGACAAGCTCCAGGCATCTCTTTGTTGCTCCTAGTCCTGCTGCACTTAGTGGGTTACGCCAGGACAATGCTCTTCTACTGTACACAGACATTCTCCATTCTGTGCTGAAGGATGTGAGGCACCCAGTTAAATCTAGCGAGTTATTTCACCTCCAGCTACAGGGCAGCACACCAGGCTCCTCCCTCTTTTCATCACTTCTCTTACATATCCCTGCCTTCCCCCACAACCTTCAGGTGACACATGATGGTTTCCAGCCAAAGATGGATAGACAGGAATCCCTTTGGAGTCAGTTAGTGCCCCTCCTTAATCCGACAGAAGGGATGTTGTTGAGAGACACGAAGCATTCCCCACCTACACCTCAGGACTTAAGCATGCTGCCTTCACACACTCCCTGCCCCCGAAGAGAGACACACAAGGAGCATCTCCCGGACAGCACAGAGGGCACAGTCCTTACTTACTACTATTTATATTATCAGCAAAGATCAGGGCCCCATTGTGACAGGTGCTGAACTAACACAGAATAAAGAGATGGTCTCTGCCTCTGAGACCTAGCAGAGAGCACAAGCCATACACTGAAAGACGTAGTTGTTAACACTGTTCCACCTCACAAAATGAAACTTGACAAAGATGATGCAAAGCAACTTGTTCAGACCACAATTAACTTCTCCTCGGGGGTTTTCTCACTTCCCTCTCCAGTACCTATGCTAGATCTCCATCCCACCCTCCCTTTGTTTCACTGCCAGATAAACTCCAATCCAAACTCATTTACTAATAAGGATTTCCACTTGAAAGAACAAATGGGGATTGTGACAGGGATGCTGCATTATCCCTATCAGTCATCAGCTCCTAGCTCTGGGGTGTTCTGTATTCAAAAAGATCAAGGGACTGGAGGACTGGATGGGGGAGGAGAGAAAGGGACTTAAGCCTGCATAGCTGGGAAAGGAGACCACCTAATAAAGGTCTACAAACACCAAGAAAGAGTTGCCTTTGAAAGAGGAGGGGTGGCCCTGAGGAGTGCGGGGCAGAGGACAAGGGCATATATAAATTCAATACCAGGACCTTTTTAAAAACAAATGCCATAAGAAATAGTTTTATGAGGCCAATATTAATAGCTCCTCCACTAGATGTAGTAAAAGAAAAATTAGATAACATCGTTACGTACACATTCCTATAACAATACCTACCACTTCTACAGCATCTTCCAGCCCAGGTTCTCAGGAGCATGCCAGAAAATTTTAACAAGCAAACAAGCAAGCCTCACTCCACCCTCTAATATAGGGAAGTATTATTCCCATTTCACAGATGCAGCAACTTGCCTAAGGTGGCACAAGAAATCTGTTGCAGAGCCAGGACTGAAATCCTGATTACCCAGCCCCAGGCCTTAACCATTCTTCAGTGGGGACAACTGTATATTGTAGGAGATAGACTGGAAACCATTCTAGGAGCTGCTGCTAAGTCAGACCATCCTGTCGGAGAGCCTGCTACCTGTGGAAGCTGGCTATGGCAGGAACATCAGACCAGGTCATCTCCACCCCTCAAAAAGGACACTGATGGACAAGCACCTTTCCTGTCTCCTACATAAAGAACATTTTATTTTCAAAAGGAGTGTTTGATCTTTTCCAAAAGCTTCCTGTGAATTTGTTGCCCATGCAAATAAGGAACCAAAAATGCTGACTAGATGCAGTGTAATATTGCAGGAGTCTCACATACAGAGACCAACAGATTAATAGTTACTAGAATCCAAGTCTTGAGAGGGGAAAAGGTTAAAAGACTCATTAAATCACCAGCCAGAGGGACCCCAGCATTAGGGCAGCTACTCTCAACAATTTGTTTGGCAGGACAAGCTCATGGTGCTGTTGCTGATGCACTGGCCCCAACTAACTGGACACACATTTACACACGTAGGGCAGTCCCCTCGACACAGACTGTTCTGTAAAAGGACGACAGGTAGCAAGCAGGGAGCAACCCTATAAATCCATGTGCTCACATGCAATGAGAACAGAATCCATTGCTTTAGCCTCGATGTTCTTCTGAGAGATATCCTCACTTACAGCTGTTTCTTTCATTGTCAGTTACCCAATTTGCCACGCCCCCAAAATTCACCCTAATGTAGAAACTCAAATTAACAAATACCCACTGTTATGCTGTGACAACAGAGCAGTTTACATCCCTACTGATGCCACAGAAAAAGTAACTGTGCGTTAGAGGCTGGATAGCTCGAGGAGTCGCAGCATCCAGCTGATTGGGTGGGTGGCTTATAAAATGAGTTGGCGAGCCTCACTGTTTTTCAATGAAGATCCTCCCTGTGAGCAGAAGGACAATTTACTGGGTAACATTAAAAATGCTTTGCTCTTATATAAACTTGTCATCCTTTCCATAGAAATGTATCATGGAATGGCTTGTGGTGCGGAACCCAACCAGAAGTCAAGAAACATGGGTTCTTATTCCAGTGTCTTTCACTGATCTGCTCTGTGCCCTTCAGCAAGTCATTTCCCCACTTTCTGCCTCAGTTTTCCTATCTGTAAAAGGGGTATAATACCACCTACCTAAAGGAGAGATGGTCCAGTGGTTAAGGCACTAGCCTGGACTGGGCTTCAGTTCCTTGTTCTGCCACTGAACTTCTTGCCTGACCGTGGGTAAGTCACTTCTCATAGAATCATAGACATGTAGGACTGGAAGAGACCTCGAGAGGTCTTCTAGTCCAGTCCCCTACACTCATGTCAGGACCAAGCACTATCTAGTTCTAGACCATCTCTGACAGATGTTTGTCTAACCTGCTCTTAAAAATCTCCAAAGATGGAGATTCCACAACCTCCCTAGGAAATTTATCCCACTGCTTAAGTGCCCTGACAGTTAGGAAGTTTTTCCTAATTTCCAACCTACACCACCCTTGCTTAATTTAAGCCCATTGCCTGTTAGAATCATAGAATATTAGAGTTGGAAGGGACCTCAGGAGGTATCTAGTCCAACCCCCTGCTCAAAGCAGGACTAACCTCAGCTAGATCATCCCAGCCAGGGCTTTGTCAAGCCTCAGCTTAAAAACCTCTAAAGATGGAGATTCCACCACCTCCCTAGGTAACCCATTCCAGTGCTTCACTGTTGTCCTATCCTCAGAGGTTAAAGAGAACAATTTTTCTCCCTCCTCCTTGTAACAACCTTTTATGTACTTGAAAACTGTTATGTCCCCCCTCAGTCTTCTCTTCTACAGACTAAACAAACCCCATTTTTTCACTCTTCCCTCAAGGGTCATGTTTTCTAGACCTTGCATCATTTTTGTTGCTCTTCTCTGGACTTTCTCCAATTTGTCCACATCTTTCTCGAAATGTGGCGCCCAGAACTGGACACAGTTACTCCAGCTGAGACCTAATCAATACAGAGCAGAAAAATTGTTCCTTGTGTCTTGCTTACAACACTCCTGCTAATACATCCCGGAATGATGGTTGCTTTTTTTGCAAGTGTAACACTACTGACTCGTATTTAGCTTTTGTGATCCACTATGACCCCCAGCTCCTTTTCCGCAGTACTCCTTCCTAGGCAGTCATTTCTCATTTTGTACACGTGCAACTGATTGTATCTTCCTAAATGGAGTACTCTGCATTTGTCCTTATTGAATTTCATCCTATTTACCTCAGACCAGTTCTCCAGTTTATCCTCCAAAGCACTTGCAACCCCTTCCAGTTTGGTATCATCCACAAACTTTGTAAGTGTACTTTCTATGCCTTTATCTAAATCACTGATGAAGATATTGGTAACAGAACTGGACCCAGGACCGATCCCTGCAGGACCCCACTCGATATGCCCTTTCAGCTTGATTGTGAACCACTTAATTACTCTCTGGGAATGGTTTTCCAACTGGTCATGCACCCACTTTATAGTAGCTCCATCTAGGTTGTATTTCCCTAGTTTATTTATGAAAAGGTCATGTGAGGCACTTTGTGTCTCTGTAACTCGGTTCCCCATCTGTAGAAAGGGGAAAATAGCACAGACTTCTCCCACAGGCCTGTTGTGAGGGTAAATACCTAAAGATTGTGAGGAACTCAGATAATACAGTAATGCGGGCCAAATAAATGCTTAAGACAGACCATGACCTCTAAGAATGTACACTGAACTCCTCACCACAGACTCTGAGCGTGTCTCATAGAGGGGCTGTGTGACTGAAACTATGACTATTAATTCCAGAGGGGTAGCCGTGTTCGTCTGCATACAGCAAAAACAACGAGAGTTCTGTAGCACTTTAAAGACTAACACATTTAATTTCAGCAGGCATACGTTTTCGTGGGCTTCAGCCCACTTCCTCAGATGCAGTTGGTAGAAATAATACAGCAAATATTGGCAACATATATAGGAGGCAACATATACGTATCCAAAGGCATAGACAGCAATGGGGTAGGTGGATGAAAGCCGGGTACTTGACTATTAATGAAACACTTTGAAGTCCTCTGCTATAAGGTGCTGGAGAAAGCCAAAGTAGTGGTATTTGCTGTATCTTCCGAACAGCCGCTGAAACCCAACATGCTAACTGATGTTTGGAGGCAATGCACGCAGCCATTATTTTACACGAATGCTTTAATAATAAACAACAATCCATAGAGCTTCCCATCCCACATATAAAACGAGTAACTTCAGTGAATGATCTTATTGCCTTAGCATCACCCTTTAAGCCTTTGGAGGTGATATAGTCAATCCACTTCACCGATACATATAAATAGTTAGGTCTGGTTCCCTCTGTCGAGGGTTTTGGACTGTGCCTACCAGCGTGGTACCTAAGCAGCTAATGACTTTTACGTATAGATATACAGCTAAGATTGAAATGTACTTTACCAATCTTAAAAAAAAAAAATGTAACCATCCGTTCAGTTTTTCATCTGAAATATGAATCTTTACTGACTGCCATAGTAATAACAGCTCTGTTTCCTCTCCAACAGTATGTGTCTGCCTCCTCCTTACATTCTGGTCGAGTTTTGTTGAGGTTTGTTTCATGGCACCTCTAGGCCATCAGCGATTAGTGGCCATTGAAGAGTTTTTAGAGGAGAAGGAAACACTGAAGTGCCCAAGATGCTGCCAGTGGAATGAGCAAGCCCCTGTGGGAAAATAAATGTTCTCTTTGTAAAGGACTCCGTCTTCAACTGCACGCCAGTGCAGCCAGGAGCATTGTGATAAATGAAGTGGATGGAGAAAGGACGGGCGGGGGAGGAAGAGGCGCACAGCATAGGATCTAAATGTGATTTTAAAGGTGTGGCGGGGAAGCTGGAGTCTCAAAAGAGGCTGCAAACACGCCAGCCTCTGCTCACCAGAGCGTCACAGTGATTCTGAATCAAGGCCTGGAGCGGCAAAGGGAAGAAATGCCAGTGACTGCTCACTCAGGATATAAATGGGCAGAGGCAGACGTGCAGCTGAAGGGTTAGGGCATTCTAAAGAGGCCTGTTTAGAATCAAAGCTGACTGTTAGGTCTAGCAAAAACGACAGTGGAAGCCTGTCTGCCACCTGCCCCCAGCTGTTGCCTTTGCCTCTGAAACAAGGAGGCATTGTCTGTGCATGTATATGTCCTTAAAGCTGTGTCTGGAAAAGGAAACAGCATTGGTCCAGATCATCCCCTGCCTGGGAAAACCCCACACAGAGGGTAAGAAACTCCCCTGAGATCTACATTCTCCCCGAGGGGCAGCAGGGGTTCTCCGTTCCACCCACAGAACAAAGATGTTCAGCCTCCAAAACCCCCCGATCCCCCAAAAGAGTCACTTGAGGCCATAACCATCATTTCCATGACTCCACCCATACCCAGAGGGGGGAGAAGGGGAGGAGATGGTCTAAAGTGAAATAAGCTTGAATAAACTGAAAGTGATTTTATTAACAAAAGACAGAAGAAAAATCTAATTCAGAGTGAGTGGAGCACTAACGAGATCCGGCCTGATCCCACTGATTGACTGACACATTCATTTGCTGCACTGCAAACCATGTATTCGGGGGATAGTTTCCACTTGCAAGGACCTGCTGTTTCCAATCAAGCCCAGTCTGGAAGAAGCAATATTTGCCATTGTCACATTTACCCAGCAGGCCATCAAACCAGTCAGCAATTTAAATGCTCCAAGAAGTTTTCCATTCTCCTACTGCTAGGGTAATTTCCAAGGGACACTGTCAAGGTTGACGGGCCTAAAATTTGTCACGCCCCCATCCTGACCCTTAAAGAGGGGGAGAGAGAGAGAGAAAAGAGCTGTGTCAGGAGACAGGACAAGCACAAAAGATACAAGCACAGCCTCTGTGAAGGGGTGGGGGATTGAAACACAGTCCATGCCTGCTGCCTAGCAGCTGGGATTTAAACACTAATTATAACCTTCATTTTGGAGGGGCTGCAAAAAATGATTAACAGAAAACATTATGTAGAGGGATGGGTGTCAGACTTGGGCCGTGCTGCTTCCCAAGCCATGAGCTCTCAACAAAAGATGCACAAGATTACAGGAAACCAGAGCTGGATTTTACACTTTCCAGATGATTTCACATTAAGCTCTTTCCACCTGGCTGCAAAAAAACTGATGGCAATATAATGGGATGATGCAAGTTATTAGACCCTGCAGTTACAAAACTTCTATGTATCACCAAAGCAGAACAGGAATGGGAACAGGAATAGGCAAGTGGATATTTTCTGTCGGACATTTTTGGAGTGTTTAAACTAACACTTTAGTGAACAACAACTCACATTTTTAACAACTTAGAATTCTTCAGTTAACCTCCCCTTCTGCTTTCAAAACTCTCCCTGAAACACATTCCCGTTGCAAAGCCTTCCCCCAAGTGTTGACTGCATGGCTTATGATGAATAAGAACACGCACACACACGCCATCTCAAGAATGTTCAACCTTCAGTTCACATATCACAAATATTGCAAAGCATCAGCTCGTGGCTGTGTATCACCGGTGCTGTCTATTTGGGGTAGAATCGGCTCAGCTGTGTTTCATTGGCCTTATGCCGACCACAGCTAATAGAAATCCTCCTTTCGTTTAGGTGGAAGTCTGTGCTTTGGGACAGTACGTAGCCTCTAACAGCAAAAAGAAACGAAAGGTGCCAAGGAAAAAGCTATTCCCAACCCAGATCAACACAGGCTGGCTGGACTTAAAAAGAAAAAAAATCAGCACTCCAACTATACCCTCCCTTTCCAAATACCAAGCCACTTGTTCTGCGAGCAGAGCAGAGAAGGGAGGCCACAAGACAGACAGGCCAGAATTCACTGAAAGAGCTTGATATTGGAACCTAATGTGGCAGATGCATGCCCTAAGGTTCCCTGTAGGAGGAAAGGTACATGTTGCTGGCAAAGGATGTCAGCAACAGGTGCAGCAGACAGTGCTGAAAACGGATTAGCCTTGTCTACACAAAAGTCTTTCCGGTGCTACCACCACATGGTGTTAGGAACTCTAGTGTAGACATGATTTGGGGTGCCAGCATGGTTTTCAGCACCCCGTAGAGCTAGAGAACAATGCTGAAACCCACTAGGGCTCCTCACAATTATGCTATCACCAGAGGAAACTTTTGATAAAAATTCCTAGCACAGTCATGGTTCAACAATGCCTTCTAAAATGATGCCACAAAGAGTTTGGTTCAGGCTTGCAGTTAAACCATTTTCCGCACTGACTCAGCTGCGCCCACTGCTGACGCCCACTGCCAGCAATGGACAAATTTCCTAGGGTAAGGAAGGCTTTAAAAACACTTTGCTTAGACAGACAGAGGACTTCCATCCAGTAGACCAGATCTGGACCTCGCTTACAGGGTGTCAGTAAGGAGCAACTCTAGGCCTGGTGTGAAGTTCCCTGATCAAGGTAAAAATACAATACCTGGCCATTGCCCATGCAAGCCAACATTATTACTGGAGGGGAGGGAAGACTCCTAAGCTTTATCTAATGTCCTTTTTCCTTGGATCAGAACTGGTATTGGCTCTAGAGAATGGCAACGATTCTCATTTTCTGCAATTTCTTCACGCAGGGAACAAGACCCACTTATAAATGCTAGTGGCTTCCACACACAGATCCAGAGAGAGAAGCTGAGACACCAGGCAACCGCCTGCTTTAGGGAAAGAATTCGCCATGAAAAATGATTTCTCTCAGTGCGGCTAACATTAACTTTCTGAAAGACTTCAGGCTTGCTTCTGCACTGCAGGCTTTGCGGCCATTACTCACATGAGTGATCCCAGTAAGGGCTGCAGGACTGTCAGACTCTTCAGATGATTACTGTTTCTAAAGCACGTCAGTCAGTGAAGTGACTCACTAGAAGCTTAGTCGAGCTGGTGAACAAAAGGGGGAAAAAACCTGTGGCAAATTGAAAATTCAACATGGATTGCGTAACGGCATGAATAATTCTTTTGAAACTAAAGGGATTCCTGCAAAAGAGCTGAGGTTTGCTGCAATTGCTCAGTGTTAGCGAGTGAAAGGGCTTCTAGATTACTTTTTTCCTAAAGAAACTGCTTATATCCCGGTTGCAGTCTTCAAGATGCAACTGAGCGCCCATTATTTGTCTCCCAGTGCTCTTCCCGGCCAACGAAATGGCACTGGAGACAAAGATTTCCTCAGCGGGGCAGAGGGAGGAATTACTTATAAATGGCCGAGATGCCCATTTTATTTTAATTGAGTCCATTTTACATCTTTGTAATAAAACAAAAAGAAAAATGAGAAAGTCACTGTGAGAAAATCTGATAAATATTTTCTTTCAAATAGTTAAGTGAGATTTATTAGAATTTGGGATAATCTCCCAATAGGGAAAACAGATGGAGAAATGTAGCCTGAATAGTAAAAAACAATGTCCCAAAAGTAAGCCCCAGGCTGTGAAATGGTTTTTAGAAGGGAGGGGTGGAAGCTCTTTCTGTCAGGCCATTTAAAAGCAAATTTGATAAAGCTCTAGAAATCTAGGGAAGAACCCTCCATTTGCTCAGGCTGGTGGGACGGGTATCTTCGTGTCCATGTTACAACCCTATGAATAATAATTCAACCCAACTTCAGGCCAGGAACATCTCATTGTGTTCCTTTCCATGCATGCTCACCCCAACGCACACGCATAGATTTATGGTCACCTAAAGTGATGCACAGAAACAGTTATCTCAGGATTTTTGGAAAAACCTTTCCAATTTTAGCCAGTATTGGTGGGACCATTGAGACCGTTTGTTGGCTTGCCTACACCCTTTCAGAAAATCTGGGGGAAGCACCTGCACTTGTCAGACAGGGGCCTGTTTGCATCTCCAGGAGAATCTCCAGTTCCCTTTTCTCTCATCTGCCTTGCACTAAACCCTATTGTGCTGAGTACACCTGGATTAAATAAAGATTTAGAAGAAGCTATGCTACCATTTCGTTTACAGAATGAGCTGCCAGGCAATAATGGCCTTGATATTCATATAGCGCCCTCCAGCCAGAAGGATGTCCAAGGCTCTACAGCACTACAACCACACCTGGGACAGAGTCAGGGCCAGTTCATGAACATCCTGGGCTTCTGCAGGCCCATGTGGCTAATGCTCCCCAGAGCGAGGTCGGGTTGCAGAAGTAGGCTGGGGAGGGAGGGAAGGGAAGAAGTCTTGAGTTGTGCAACAGTTTCCAAGTAGACAACTGTCAGGAAAGCGAGGATGGTTCTGGGACAGCCTCTGGTATGTGTAGCAGATAGCATCCTGTCCGCAATTGCTAGGGCATTGTGGAGGAGACCTCAGCAGTGGGAGTGACAGGTAAGGTGAGAGGAAAAAGAACCCTAAGTGTCTCACCCAGGGCCAGGTGGTTGCTGGTGATGCATTTAAATGTAGCTCACTAGATAGTTCTACAAAATCTTAGCTGCTGGCAGGACACGGGACACTCAGGCACTGAGGAAGGGGGCGGGGAGGTCTCCTGTCTCCACCAGGCTAATGCAGCACACCTTGCTCACTCATTGCGTATTTGGTCTTGTGGCAGCAGAGCAGACTAGCAGGCCAAACTCATCCAGACAATATCATTTGACCAGTCCACTAAACATGAGCTAATCCTAGGGAGGTGCCGAGTGCCTTCTGCACTCAATCAGCACTGAGCTCAATGACCACGGAGGGTCCAGCACTTTTTAAAAAACCAACAAACAAACAGAGAGTGTTCAGCAGTCAGCCAAACTGGTTCTACACGGAATAACGTGTAGACATAAGGGGAAGGAGGCCCGAGGAGTCCAGGGCATTAGCCAATGAGGTGGTGAAAGCTTTTGTGTAGGAGACCTTGTGGTGATGCTCCTTCGAGAAAGTTTTGGCCCAATCCAGTGCATCCCAAAGGAAAAAATATTCTCTTCAGAAGTGTTTTTATGACCCGTGTTCTCCCCGCACATCGTGTCCATCGTTGCCCCCACACGAGGCGTTCCATCACGCTCTGAATGCTATGTCACATCTATCCCCCTCATTCAAACAACTTCCCTCCCGAGCCCTAGTCACCCATTTCAAGTCAATGCCAGCCCCATTCCAACTGGACAATCCCTTCCTCTTCCCTTCCCTCTCTTCTGTCTGGCCACAACCCGCACTTTTAATTACACCACCACAACCTCTGATCGCTATTTTCATCTCTTATTCCCACATGTATTTAACGTGTACAGCCCCCTCTCCCCGAGCAAACCCAACACCCACTGTCTCACCGCAAAACTTCCCTTCCTTGGGCTAGGAGTCACGAAGAGATGGAAGCCTGGCTAGTTCGGAAGTGGGGGCTGATGCTTACTGCTCGAGTGGGAGAGAGCCCAGCATCTCGCATCACGCCTTGCAGCTGGGCTGAGGCACAAGAGAAGGCTATTAGCTGACTGGCCTCTTTTCCTGTTTCCTCTGGAATCTCCCCTACGCTGGGAAGGATCAGAGTGGACCCCACGGGCAGCAGCTGAAGCTGGCTAGGGGTCCTGCCTCTGCTGTGCACCAGGTGCATTTTCTGCTTAGCTACAGACCCTGAGTCCACTGCCAACAGCTGTCTCCACATGTTCCCAAGCACACTCAGGGCACACTTATGTCCTGGGACTGGCGGCTGACCCCAGAACCAGCCTACATCCATCCCTTCAGCAGCCTCCTGTCCCAAGAGACCTAGCCTGAACCTGGAAAGAGGAGTGAAGAACCAATATTCTGCCCATCACTTTGGTATCTGGGAGCATCCTCATGAAAAGTCAAAAAACAAACAAAACAAAACAAAAACCCAGCAGCTCGCACGCTACCAGTTTTCTGCTGCAGCAGAAGGCCCTGTGTAATGATAACAAAAGCAATGCTCCTCTTCGCTCTACCCTCCCCACCCGCCCCATTAATCAAAGAACTTAAGCAAGTGCTTAACTTTAAACACATGAGTAGCCCCACTGACTTAAATGCTTTGCTGATTCAGGACCTAAATATTTCTGACTAATCCCTACCATCAGCCTCCAAACCCACGCCAGAATCCAGAAAGATTGCCTCTCCCTTCAGGTTTCACTAAGAACTTGATCAGTCACTGTGAATCACACAATACATCTTGCAAGTCTTTTCAAGACCCAACAGCCAGTCAACAGGGGGTGGGGGAAATTACAGACACACGCACACTGATTAGAGGTATAACCATCTCCCCTGTATGCATGCTTAGCGCTCGGATTGTCTGGGCATGTTTATCTCAGTCAGTCAAGCCTCAGGACAGCTTTCCTGACAGAAAACAAAGGTTAATTTAAAAAAAAAAAAGAAACTCTCATTAAAGTGGCCACCCTGCCTTCACTCTCTGGTATGCTGCTCCTTAACAGACGGTCCTTCCTGGAATCCCAGCACTGCTCTCCTGGACGAGGGCCCCATTGCCTGTCTGATAGCTTACCAGAAAATCAAAACAAACCCATTAAACTGAGGGTCCTCTTAGGCCAACAGAGAGGGGGAGGAAAAATGGCCAAGGAGACAACTGATAAATAGCAAGGTGGCAAACCCAGCTATTGCCCTGAAATCACAGCCTTATTAATGTTTCGTCACTGGTTAAAAGACAACTCTCCTCTAGGAACCAGGTGGCACGTGTCTTGTGACCTGCTGTAACTCACCCGGCCTGCTCATGACTTATAGTTCTCTGGAACCCAGTGTAGTAGATGTTCTATTAAATATCTAAGCTGTCATATCTCAGCTAGACAACTGTACTCCCAATGACTCCCTTGCATTCTGTTTCTAGTTTATCCCCCGGCATGCAAGGTGTGGAATCAAATGTTTCATCTGAATCTCTTATTAAAGCATAGTAATGCCGAACATAAAGAAAACACAGTTCAGTCTTGCGGTATAGGAAGTCTATGGCTAGGATTTACAGGTGTTGGGTTCTGGACTGGAAAATCCTGTACAATGTCCGGTCAGATGTACTGACTGAACACCGAAAGTCCAGCTGCTGCAGGTGGGGGGGAGGCGCCAGGTTCATCAACCCACGCCAGCCCCTCCTCAGCTGGGGCCGCCTCCTACCTGCATCTCATGGGCAGACAGGCTCCAAGTCAGGGGCTGCAGCTTTTGTCCCAGCCCCAGAGCAGAGAGAGCCAGAGAGGATGAAGCGAGGAGGAAGGGGGAGAAGGGAGAACAGCGAAAAAGATAGGGAAGAAGAGTAGAGGAGCGGGTGGGGGCGGAGCCTGGAGGGAAGAGGCGGGGCAGGGGCAGGGCCTGGAGGGAAGAGGCGGGGCAGGGGATTTGGGGAGGTTCTGGTGCTCCTTCTGTAGTGTCCAGTTTTCAGAAATTAGAAAGTTGGCAACCCTATGATACACACAGGTGGTTCTGATTCTGTCCAACAGAGGGCAGTGACACACATACCTACTCGCCAACTCGTTAAAACAGAATGAAAATTGGACAACCTTCAGAGGTAATTTTGAGCAGTATATAGAGTACTTATTTAGGATGATATCCAGGGGCTAGAGATGCTTCTTCCTCAACTCTCGGAACATGACTGTAATGTACTTGTAATTACAAGTAATAATAATTACAATTCTATCATAAAGGAAATATGAAAAGTCAAAACTAATAGAAGCTTTTTATAGAGCTGCTTTATGTAGACACTAACCACCTGGCAATGAATTTAATCAGAGCCCCGCTGCCTTGATGCAAACACCAAAGTGATGATCCAGGGAATAGAAGAGATACGGCACTGAACTCCACAATATTCAGTATCCAGCCAGGTCTCCAACTTATGGAAGCTGAAACTCCTGCCACTGGAAAGTGAAACTCATACACTGTTGATTCCTGAAGCCCATATGCCTGGCAAATCAGAAGCACAAGGTAATGTAAACCACTTTGCCTCTTTCAAAAGTCATGCAAAGACCAATACACACAAAGGAGAAAGCAGGTCCAGTAAGGGTTTTCTTCTAGTCCCAATATCCTACCTCTCTAATCATCAAATCACAGTCTGATCTTCAAGGCCCCCCCGCCTCTGAATAAGACCCATAACCAAGAATACCAAAAAGTTAGCCCAAAATTTTGAAACATGATTATCTAAAAGTAGGTACCTACTCCATATTTAAGCACACACAAAAAGCCTAATTCCCAAAGGTGCAAAGGACCCATGGCTCCCACATAAGTCAATAAGACTTAAGATTTAAGCACTCATATTTGGAATTACAGGTTCAGAGAGCATAGAACTAACTGCAATTTACCAGTGCGCTATTGGAGGTTACAAAACAGCAAACACACATGAGCATTGATAACTGGAGATTCTGAATATCGCAATGGTAGAAAATTAATATCTTCTACAACATAAGGAGTTCAAGGTTGTGCTCTATGTCACTAGAAAGGTCATTTTCCTTGGCTTTGCTGCACAGTGTTGGATTTGACTTCTCTTCTCAACGTCAGAGTATTAATAATCTCTATATGGGCAGCCAAACAAGGATCTCTCCCACTGTTTCTGTTGAAAAAAATTCCACTCACTTTATATATTACATGCAGACAACACGCAGCTCTATATCACTTTCACAGCAGACAAACAGCACCATCTCTGAGCTCTCCAATGGCTTGGCTGAGATCAGCAGCTGGATGAAGGAGATGTTGCTGGTGGGGAGAAGAATTTGCCACGTCTGTAACATTGCCCTCCACGAGGAACTTCTGTTCTTGAATCGTTAGGACAATCATAGAGTCATAGACAATCTGCCGCCTTGGTGTCCCCTGGACATCTCACTGCTTTTAGAACCCAAATAGCTGCAGCCAGGAAAACTGCCCTTTTTCTTGTATAGATGTCCAGGGTACCCCACATCCTCTGTCAAATCCACACACAGACACGGCGATTCACAGCTTCAGAACCTCAGGCTTGGTTGTCACAATTCTCTGCACGAAGGTACGAAACCACCAACTCTGAAAAAGCTATACATTAGAACACAGCAGCCCCAGCTGCTCAGCCACACACACAAAAGTCTAATTTTCACTATGAGCATTTCATCCCCCAATCTCTGCACTGCGTAACAGGTCAAATTCAAGGTTTCGGGCCCCATCTTCAATGCTTTTCATGGGACTGGCCCTAGTTACCAGACAGACTGTCTTATCTTGACCATGAGAACAACCGTCCAGAACAGCTCCTCTCCATTGGAACAACAGAACTGTCAGCCTTAAGAGCGGGCAGGAAATTGAGTTTTCTTGGAAACTGGCCTCCCAATATGGAATTCACTGCCAGAAGAGAACAGGATGACCACAAATAGAGCAGTCTTCAGAGCCAGATACAATGCCCACTTCTCTGAGCGAGCCTGGCCTTCATCACACCACACTTAAAACCAACTCCGCAAAATTAAAAGCGCACAATAGAAACAAAGTCCAGTCCTGAATGACTGCAGAGACACCTTGTTATACTTGTAGGAGACAGTATTGTGTGCCATCTAAGAATACAGATCAGATGGATTTGAAAATTGCATACTAGTATGTGTGTGTAGAAAGTTTCCCAAATCCTTCACACTTTGGGTGCAATCCAACTCCTTCTGAAGACAACGGAAAGTTTCCCATTGACTTGACTAGAGGTTGGATATGGCCCTCATACAGATGCACAGTGTGTACACAGTTAGTTAACTGTATGTTGGTACAGTCAATGAACTTGCAGGCTTGGCTTCTGATTCCTGTAATTCCCATCAATCAAGTAGCTCTTGCCTTTGTTTGCTGCTTCTTTTTTTCTCCCTTGCTACCTTAGATCTTAAAAAAAAAGTAAGAAATTAAATACAAGATTCCTCTGCGTTAATGTAACGTTGAAACAATCAGGAAATGCAAAGGGTTAATGTTAGAACAATATTGGTTCAGATGCACTGTACATATGCAGTATTTGCCAAGACTGTGTAGTTAAATGTGTAGCTTATGATGCTACTGTTTACATTGTAAAAGGCAAACCCTAAATAAGAAGTTCCCTGACTTTTTTTGCTGACCCCCTCTTCGGAGATTCACGTCCCATGCACACACCCCTTTTTCTAAGAAACATAGGGGAAGAGATGCCCTATATTTATGAGAGCCAGAAGGTGGGAGGAAGGGATGCCCATTACCTACGGGGGCCAGGTATGCCCTGTCCTCACAGGGGCTGCAGTGGGAAGGGGTGCTCAGTACACATGGGGTGCGGGAGCGCTGTCTCAGCTGCCAGGACCCCGCCTGTCTCACTCCTCCACTGCACAGAGGAAGCGACCAGGGCCACACTGAAGGGCTTGGGCGAGGAGAGGAGTGGAAGGCTGTTTGCTGTGAGTACTGGCCCCCCTACCCGACACAGCCCCCTTCTGAGCCCAGCCCTTCATCATGGCCCCATCCGCTTCCCCTGCACAGGCTCTGTCCAGCAGGGGAAGTGGATGGGGCTGTGTACCATGCTAAAGGGCCAGGATCAAGAGGGGGCTCTGTCCGGGAGCAAGGTTAGTAAACACACCCTGCCCCCATGACCTCGCATGCAGGGTGTGTGCAAAGTCACGCCTGTGGGGACGGGTTGATGCACTCTTCCAAATGGCGTCCTCCATGCAGCATGACCTCACACACACTGTGTGTGCGAGGTCATGCTGGTGAGGGTGGAGTCACACCAGCAAGGGCTGGGTCACGCTGCTTCCAGAAGTACCAGACTGTCTGGTATTCTGGGGATGGGACAGTGACCTCCCTAATGGGCGGGGAGCCTGGTCCTGGCAGAAAAGACCACCTGCACAGAGCTCCATCTGCTTTCCCTGCAGGACAGCACCCAGTGCTGACTGTGGCCCTTCACTGTGGCCCCAACAGGTCCCCACGCTCCTGTGATCACCTCATCACACTCCCCCAGAAGGGTACACCCCACACTTTGAAAACCTAAGCCCTAAAACATACAGAATGGGGAATGTAGCTAGTTAATGTTACCGCACATGGACACCTTAACTTTGCTTTTCTAGCTTCATGATTTTAACAGTGCAATCTTAACATGAAACACAAAATCGTTTCCATTTAATAGAGAGCATAAAATAACTCTAGTATCTATGTAACTGTATATATACACACCTGCATGGGCACAGCTGTAAAATGGGATGAAAGCACCATATGAATCAGGTCTTTCATTACAAGAGCAAATAGCACTTGGCACTATGGTAAACAGTCAATAAATGATACAATGGAACTGGACTTTTCCTTTCTCTCTCTCTTTAATTTCTTTATACATTTTGTAATCATAAAATACAAGATCTTTTTGCAATGCACAGCTCACGGCTAGCAGTGACATTTAGTCATTTTTGCATTTGGTTCTCAAGCAAACTTTGTATTAATGACATTTTTTTTTAAACAGAGCTATATGTAAAAATTCTGTCACAATGCATCCAAAGAGATTTGGGAGCATAACCCCAAAGCCACCTTTAATGGAAAATCAGCTTCTGAGAAAAATTTCACCAAAAACACTTAAAATAAAACTAGATTTATTCTGAGTAATGTAAAATAGATATACAAGCCTTCTACTTATTGTAGTGCATTGTATTTTTTTAAAACTATAGAAGAAAATTAGAGCAACAATATTAGAGTAACAATAACTCTACACAGAGAGAGAGGAGAGGCGCTTCTTATATATAAATAAGTATCTGAAATAGGTCAATTTTTTTTTATTGGCCACTGAAGTTTGATACTTTTCACTTGAAATTAGCCTGGACAGTGGTTACACACATATTGTACCAACTAAAGCCGCAGCAAAGGAAAAGAGCTGATCAGCAACATTTATTTTTTGTGGGAGATGGAATCCCTACACAAAATAAATTCGTATTGGTTTGTAATTAACACATGGAGCTCCAGAGTGATGAGCTGTTCAACAGGAACTGTGTTTCACCCCAGATGTAGCTAAATCAATCTTTCTATATATCCCCTAATTATGTCATGAGGTTGTTCTGAGACTCAATTAATGCTTGTAACAAGTTTTGAAATCGAGTGAAAAGCACTACAGAAATGCAAAATATTGTGTGTGCTGCTAAAAAGCACCTGATTGAGAAGTGAGGACCAAAGTACTCTATTTATCCACACAACAAATGCAGTATGAAACCTTGCAGTATGTTAGGAACTATTAGGAGAAGGATAGAAAATAAGACAGAAAATATCATAATACCACTATGTAAATCCACAGTGTGTTCACACTTGAATACTATGTCCAGTTCAGGTCACCCCATATCTGGGGGGTGGAACTGGAAAAGGCTCAGAGAAGGGCAAATGGAATGGCTTCCATAGAGGAAAGAGTAAAAAGATTAGGACTGTTCATCTTAGAAGGGGGGATATGCTAGAGGGCTATAAAATCATGAATGGTGTGGAAAAAATGAACTATAAGTTTTATTTACCTTTTCACACAATACAAAAACCAGGGGTCACCCGATGAAATCAGTAAGCAGCAGTTTTAATATAAACAAAAGGAAGTACTTTTTCACAGGACACACAACTAGCCTGTGGACTGCCATGGGATATTGTGATAGCCAAAAGTATAACTGGATTCAACAAAGAACTAGATAGGTTCATGGAGGATAGGTCCATCAATGGCTATTAGCCAAGACAGGCAGGGACAAAATGCCTTGCTCGGGGTGACCCTAAACCTCTGACTACCAGAAGCTGGGAGTGTAAGACTGGGGGTGGCCTGTTCCGTACACTCCCCCTGAAGCTTTGGTACAGACGACTATTGGAGACAGGATACTAGGCAAGATGAACCATGGGCTGTTGCAGGATGGCCATTCTTGTATTCTAACATTCTCTCAGGCTCATCGAGGCTCAGTAGAGGGGTGACTGAGTGAAATTTAATGGCCAATGAGGAGGTCTGACTAGATAATCTAATGGCCCCTTCTGACTTAAACTACTGAAATCTCACAGTGTTCGCTGCCAATGCACCTCTGCACCCACCAGGATCGACCTAAGGGTGGCAGGGAAGTTCAGTCTCCATGGCCCATTGAGAGACCTTTGCCTCCCTCCTGAGACTGTCTACAAAGGGAGCAATTGTGATGACAGGTTTGCGTGAGAGACGCAGACACACTTCTGTCAGGAACTGGAATGGAGAGGACAACTCATTTAAGACCAGGCAGGCGGTGACATTTGATTACTATACACCCTGGAACAAAGTCAATCTTCTATTACTGGAGCCACCCAGTCCCTTCACAACGTATCAACTTACCCAGCTACTTTTACTCTTCTTAGGGAATTAAGCAAAGTGTCCAGCCATTATTAGAGCTGTAAGAAAATTGTGGGCTCTAATTTTGTTGCAAAACCCACAACTTTTAACACCCCCCCCAACCTTTCATAGTTGCCAAAAATGTGAGTGGCGTTGCAGCACCATGCGCCAGGTCACAAAGCCACTCACTCAAATTTAGCCTAGCTGCCCCTCCATCATGTTTGTCTTCAAGAGCCAAGTAGGACACATGGCATCTCCTCTGTGCTGCTGCCCGGCTTTGGAAGGTAGGCTGCATGCCTCGAACCTCAACTTTAACAAACTGGGACCATGATTTTCACCAACTGTGGCTGCAACTTTTCAATCAAAAAATCACAACTTTCTTACAGCCTTCGTCATTATGAAATTTGGCCGTTAACAAAACTAACTCGCAAAAGTCATCAATGCCAAGTTAATAATGCCAGGATATTTAGATACACAACAATCTGTTGCTATGAATCTTCCAAAGGGATTAGTAAATGTATGGTAAGAAACTATCACCATGGAGGGCGAGTTCAAATGTTTCTATTTTAATATCACTATCCTAATACCCAGAAGTTTTACACACACACACACACACACACACACACACACACACACACACACACACACACACACACACACACACACACACACACACACAGTGATCCAACCCAAACATACGTGGTAGGGCTCACATGGTATAATTAACACATTTTACATTTGCATAGGAGTGTATAAACATTCACCAAACAATGATACTTGGATTTCTGATTACGAAACTTTCCCATAAATCCACTTTATAAATTAAGCCTATTGGGCTAAAATCACCCTGGTTTATGTTAGCTTTGGCCAGCATTAATCAAGATGTAAGGTCTACCACAGTGAAAAGTCAATTGGGGGGATAAATTGTCACTAGGTGTTTGCAACATCATACCCACCCATTAAAGTCTGATTTGGGGGCAGCAGTGACTGCTAATTCAGCACATCCCCTCAGAGGCCACCAACAGATTTCCCTTTGGAAAGTGAACTACTTTGCCCAGAATAATGTCCCAGAGAGGTTATGGGATGAAACACCCACCCTTCACCAGACTGCAGTGGGCATCATCGGTACAGGAAGGTCATTGGTCATTTGTCCCTCTTGTATATTCATGTCTCTTTCCCAAGTTTGCACAAACCAAAAAACACATAGTTACCAGACATTCAACGTGCAAATCATTACCCTAGAACTAATTAACACAGGGCTAGCATGTTCAGGCTTCAGAGACAGGGGGTTTGGTTTCTCTCACATCCAGGGACTCTTTGGATTGTTTGAACCATTATCATTGGCTCAAAAGTTGTTACTTGACCAAAATGCATTGAGACGATTGCTTCCAAACTGACCTAACAGGTCATTAGTCCATGTTCAGAGAACAGGCCATTAGCTGTGACCAGGCATGTTTTGCTTGCTTCCCACAATATTTTCCAAGTGCACAGCCAGCTCTGAGAAAAATCCAAAGAGCTGACTGAATAAATATTGACCAGGTTCAAGAGAAATAGCAATAAAATATTATCTTCTGGGTTCAAAACAAAACAACTGGAGATTGTGCAACAGTGTCCTCAGCTCTACACTGCACAATCCCAGGGACTGTTATAAACCCAAAGGCAATACTGCTATTGCCCTTGAACCCAGTGAGCTTTTGTGTAATACACACACCAGCCAAGAGGTCTGAATTCCTAGGATTTCAAAAAATGCCATGATTAACCATTTAGAAAAGCCTAAAGATGGTGGTTTGCTGAGGAACAATCTAATCCTGTTTGCCATCCTTCCCCAAGAGAGCAAGGTTTCTGCAACTCTGCCGCCTATCCTCAGTCTGCCCTCCCTCCCCTAGCTATTGATACACACACCTCAACAAGCCTTTTAAACTAGATAGCCATTTAAACTGTATCCCTTTTTCACAAAAGGAAACTCTCTCTCCATCTCCTTAGAGGTGAATGACAATATATATGTTTATACACATACAAAACCCTCTGGGCTTGTTAAAACAAAAGCCCTGGAAATTCAAGATTCCAATAGGTCATTAAAGACTGAGAGCAGAATTTTATGACTTGAAGAAAAGCACAAGCCTTGAACATAATAAAAAAAAATCCCAGTACCTATTATACCTCTTCCCGCCAAAGAGTCTACAATGTCTGGACCAGTCCTAATAATAAGAACTTACATTTCAGTGGTGCCTTTCACACTGAATGACCCCAACGAGCTTTACAACCCTGGTGTAAGAATCATTTCACGCACCTCTGGATTGGAAGGTGGTGGCTGGTAAATCACATACTGTAAAACTACACAAAATTACAGGACAGAAAGTGAAGGAGAATACTGGAATCAGTTAAAACTGCCAGAAAAATGTTAGGAAGGCAGAAAGTGTCCTCCACACCTGTGTAAGCTGAAATCGTACTGTTAGACATTATTTCAACAGTGCCATAAACAGGCATAGCACTTTACAGACAAAGAATCAAAGGACAAGCTCTGCTCATAAATCCAGAGTAATCCAGTGAAATTACTCTGGAGATACACCTGCATAACAGAGCAAAATATAACCAACATCCTTGCCACAAAGAGTTTACAACCTAAATTAAGACATGGCTTGATGGGAGATAGTAACAAACACTGGTGGGAGAGAGGACAAGAGTTGCAACAAGATTGTTTAGTTGCTTTAATGTACATGTCCTGAGGGTGCACAATTATTATCAATAAAAATGCAGAAAAAGCAGAAGTGTTCAATCAATATTTCTGTTTTGTATTTGGGGAAAAAAATCAGATGATGAAGTCTTATCATATGATGATGATAACTCTTTTTCCATTCCACTAGTATCTCAAGAGGATGTCAAACAGCAGCTACTAAAGTTAGATACTTAAATCAGCTGGTCCAGATAACTTGCACCCAAAAGTTTTAAAAGATCTGGTTGAGAAATTTGCGGGACTGTTAAATGCTGATTTTCAGTAAGTCTTGGGACGCTAAGGAAATTCCAGAACGCTAGAAGAAAGCTAATGTTATGCCAGTATTTAAAAAGGGTACACATGATGACCCAGGTAATCAAAGGCCATTCAGCCTGACAGGGATTCTGAGCAAGAAAATGGAGCAATTGATACAGGACTCGATTGATAAAGAATTAAAGGAGGGTAATATAATTAATGCTAATCAACCTGGGTTTAAAGGAAAATAGATTCTATCAAACTCACAATTTTTACAAGTTTGGCTGATAAAGGTAATAGCATTGATATAACAGACTTCTGTGAGGCGTTTGACTTGGTACAGCATGACATTTTCATTAAAAAACTAGAACTATAAAAAATTAACATGGCACACACTAAATGGTTTAAAAACTGGCTAACCTATACATCTCAAAATGTAACTGTAACCGGGAGATCATCATTGAGCGGGTGTGTTTCTAGTGAGGTCCCACACAGGTCTGCTGTTGGCCATACACTATTTAACATTTTTATGAATGACCTGGAAGAAAACATAAAATCATCAACTTATAGGGTTTGCAAATGATGCAAAAATTGGGGGAGTGGTAAATAATGAAGAGGACAGGTCACTGATACACAGCAATCTGGATCACTTGGTAAACTGGGCTCAAGAAAACAACAAACATTTTAATACAGTTAAATGTAAATGTATACATCTAGGAACAAAGAATGTAGGCCATACTTACACAATGGGGGACTCTATCCTGGGAAACAGTGACTCTGAAACAGATCTAGGGATTGTGATGAATAATCAGCTGAATGTGAGTTCCCAGTGCTACGCTGTGACATAAAGGGCTTATGCATTCTTTGGATGCATAACCGGGAATCTCAAATAGGAGTAGAAAAGTTATTTTACCTTTGTATTTGGCACTGGTGCCACGCTGCTGGAATAATATGTTCCGTTCTGGTATCCACAATTCAACAAGGATGTTGAAAAACTGGAGTGGGTTCAAAGAAGAGCCACGAGAATGATTAAAGAATTAGAAAACATGCCTTACAGCAATAGACTCAAGGAGCTCAATCTAGTTAGCTTAATAAAGAGAAGGTTGCAGGGTGACTTGATTGCAGTCTGTAAGTACCTACATGGGGAACAAATATTTAATAGGGAGAGGTTACCCACCTTGTGCAGGAACTGGAGTTCTTTGAGATGCGTCCCTCTGTGGATGCTTGCATATCTCCCGTCGACTTACTTATGTTGCCATACTGCAGCATCTCCACTGCGCTGCGTCAGTAGGAGACACCCTCTGGTTGACGCAGCCTTACTCTTTTGCGGCGGGGTGGATTTATGTTGTCGACAGAGAGCACTTCCGGGATCGACTGAGCAGGTCTCCACAGCCCGCTCAATCGATCCTTCTGCATCGATCCATGCAGCCCCAGCAACGTAGACATACCCTCAGTTTGCCTGGTTTGTAAAGCATTCAGAGCCATCCCTGCAGACCTCTGAGGTGTAATCTGGCACGCTGAACTATAAAGACACCAAGCTGCCATGTGTCCCAACAGCTGATGACAATCTCTTACTGTTACTTGAGGACTGTATTTAATTTTTTTAGAAGAGATTCACTAGTGTGAGAAATCTTCTGGATGGTGGGAATGCTCTGCCTGTCACTGTATCCAGGGAAGTTCCTATGAAATCTAGACAACTGCGGTGGAGTCAAAATGAACTTTTCAAGGTTGAAGGCCCAGGAAACATGTGATCTTTACTGATGTCAACACTTCCTGATACAATGTGCCCCTGATCAACCAATCATCTAGGTATGGGGAAACCATTAGATCCAAAAACGACATAGGAGGGAGACAATTACTACCAGAATCTTTGAAATTACCCTCAATGCTAAAGATAGGCCAAAAGGGTGCGCTTTACACTGGTAATGCTCGTCGTTTGTTAGAAAACGAAGAAACCTCTTGTGTGACAGGTGAATAGTGACATGAAAATATGTGTCTTCTACGTCAAGAGTCACAAGCCAATCTCCTATTTCTAATGAAGGAATTATTGCTGCGAGAGTCACCATCTTGAATTTTTGTTGCTTTACATATTTGTTTAGAGACCTGAGGTCTAAAACTGGCCTCCACTCCCAGCTCTCATTAACAGAGGAGACTCCAGCCTAGAAGATGTTAACAGGTCCTTAGAGTACCTGAACTCTTGTGGTACTGACAGTAACAAAGACTGGGCCAAGTGGGAACCTGTGGAGGATGGCTTTGGTACTGATGCACCTGGTACCAAGTGTCTGGTGCGGGTTTTCCTTGGTACATTAGGTAGGTCTTTGATGCCGTTGATTTTCTTGTTACTGGTACTGAGTGTTGTCCAGGAATGGGCTTGGACTTTTCAACCCAGTCTCTGCCGCTCTGGGTATGGGTATCTGAACTTGGTACAAAGTTCATCTCAGATGACCAACTCCTGTTCGCCTTTGTGGTACCAGCCTCACGCAGAGCCTGCATGGAACTCCCTTTGGGACCTGAGGTCTCTATAGCCTTCTAGTGAGAGCTTCTTGTAGATTACTCCTTATCTCCTTCTACTTACAGGCAGATGTAGATGAGGACTTTGGTACCATAGATATACTCGGTGCTACCGTGCTGCCTACATCTCTACCAGTCTCCACTGACTGAGATGTCGATGTGGACGGGGCACGAGCTGTGCTGGAAGGTCTATGTACAGCGGGGGGGTCCTCTGCTCCTGGATCCAAAACTGGACGTAAAGCTTGCTCCATCATTAGGAGTTTAAACTTATCGTCTCTATTTTTTTAGGATCAACCATTGAAGGAAGGGCAGATCTTGCACTTACTGGGGACACGAATATCACCCAGACAGCAGAGGCACTAGGCGTGTCTATCATGTATGAGAACGGCCTTGTGACAGGAGAGGTACCTCTGGAATCCCAGGGACCTTGACATTCCCAAGCAAAACCAATGAAAGTTTAACCCCCTTAACTATATAACTCTCTCTATGAATAAAAAGTTTTGGGGGTGTTTTTTTTAAGAAAGAAATGAAAAAACAAAGGGAACAATTGTTCCAACAACAATAGCGCTATAAGATAAGTAACTATAAGGTAACTATCTGAGAAAAAGATACATTTTAGATTACAGGTACACAGTAGACTCCATTTTGCGCCCAAGGAGGTGGAGAAGCAACTGAGGGCAGTTTGCCTGCGTAGCCCCATATTGCCTCGGCTGACAGGGTTGCCAACCTTGCATTTTAGTTTTTACTGACATGAAGATTTGAAGTTGATTTTTTTTACTGACACAGTAAACTTTTTACCGACATCACTAAAAATACCAGAAACAATACAATTGTGTCACAAAAGTGTGTACTCGCTCGCGATATTCTGTACACAGGAATTTGGAATTACGCAATTGTTTTAGCTGTGGTTAATTGATCAATCGGGTTCTTTGTGTGTGTGCAATAATAGAAAACAGGACATTTTCACCATCAGTGTAGTTTTATGATACAAGTGATTCTGAACGACAACAATCAATGTCAAAATACAATATGTTTTATTTCTACCCAATTTTATGGACATTTTCATTTATTTACAGATCTACTGAGTGTTAAAATTGTACATTTTTTTTTACTGACTGTCCACAAATTTAGGGCCGGTTGGCAACCTGGATGTGTGGACTTATGCACAGGGTACATGGGGACTGCCACCACAAATCTCCAACCAAAGGCATAGGCGCACCTGAAGTGGAGCACACGCAGGGACTCTACTCAAAGAAGAACAGGCTCTTCAAACTGGCAGAGAAAGGTACAACATGGTCCAAAGGCTAGACAAATTCAGACTGGATATAAAGGATTAAATTTTTAACAGTAAGTAATTAATTAATCATCGGCGCAATTTACCAAGGGTTGTGGTGAATTCTCCATCACTGACAATTGGCTGTTATTCTAAAAATTATGCTCTAGTCTAGGAATTATTCTGGAGAAATCCTATGGCTTGGTTAAACAAGAAGTCAGACTACATGATCACAATGGTTCATTCAGGCCTTGGAGTCTATTAATTGATTAAATTGCTGTTAGGGCTTGTCTACACAAGGCAATCAACCAGAGAACTCCCTGTGTGTATGATCTTATTCTGGAATTAAAGGTGACTTTATTCCACAGTAATTGTGCCACTTTTGAAGTAATTATTCTGGAATAAGAGCAACCCCATGTGGGGCTACGCCAGCCAATTTCCCCAGGTGGATGCTCTCATTCTGGGATAATGACTTTGAAAGTGGCATCATTACTCTGGAATCAAGTCACCTTTAATTCCGGAATAAAGAGTCCACACCAGGGAGCTAATCCTCCACAGAGACAGTGGGATAGTTTATTCTGCTACCGCTCTGCTGGTCAATTTGCCTATGTACAAAAGCACCTAAGGGCAGTGGGGGTGGGGTATGAATGCAGTCCTGATGGCTCTCAAGAAAGAGGGTCTGTGTAAATGGTGAGTGAGGATTCTCTGGGGAACCGCCCTTTAGCTGGGCTCCAGATGTTGTGGAGCAAGTGCTTATATGGAGGTGGGGAGGCCTCTTTACTGTTTCTCATTTCCCTTTTCTTTTTTTTTAAACTACATCCTGGTTTTGTTCAGAGCACAAGAGAGTCATTCATCATTTTTCTCTAAGCACAAGGAGTGCTCTCACCTCCCCTTCACCCCTAAATCTCTCGCCACCAGAAAAAGGACACATTAGCGAAACAAAAAGACAAGGAAGTAAAAACTCACAAGACACTGCAAATAGCTTGAACACAAAGGGCCAGATTCTGAGCCAGTGTAAGTGGGTGCCAGCCCCATGGAAGTGTATGGGCCAAACTCAGTGGTGGCATAAGTGGTAAATCAGAAAACCAGCATGAGCAGTAGAATAGCCTAATTTGCACCAATCTGAATTCTTTGAGATGCAAAACGAGTGTAATTTATATGCTGCAGGCATAGTAAGTGGGAGGACGTATCAGGAAAAGAAGCTAACAGGAGGGTGTACAATAAATAGGCTTGGCAGAATATGACTTTTTTTATAATTTCAGCTGATTATATCAATGTTGATTTTAAGCATTATTTTGTTTTTTTATCCATTTAAATATTTGCAGTTGCATGAAATTATGGGGTTTAAGCATTATTTAATTTGTTATCCATTTAAATTTTCAGTTGTAGGAAACCGGGGGAGTGTCAGACAATATTGATTTAATGACAGCAGACATTGAGATTCAAAAAGTTAGAGCTTTATAACCATTAAAACACAAATTGTCAACACGACATATCAAGATATACAAAGTAAAGCTCATTCAATCGAATAAGTTCTCAAGCAGCATTTTCCTGACTTTGCTATCTGTAAATTTTGTTTGTTATTAATAGAAATATTTTTTCATCAGTTTGTGTGTATACATTGAAATTTATGTTTATTGACATATACCAATAAAAATCTAATCTTTCCAAGCCTAAAGATAAAGCAACTGCTCCTTCCTCTCTCTACACTGAGTGCACTTGTAATCAGCTGATTCAGCAGCTCTGGAAACTTTCCTTACAAAATCCATCACCCGTGAAATCTGCTGGGTTTCAGGACAAACTTAGACGTGGTTCATGGATAAGTTTCAGAACTTGAACTGATCCATGTGGTTTTGATGCCAATCTACCAAATTCATGCTTTTCTGTGGACTGCCTGGAAATCTGCAAAGAACTCAAATGTACTGAATTAATTGTGGGGGGGAGGGCTGAACCCAATCTCTGAGGAATGCAAACTCCTACATATCTAAACCCCAGAGAAGGTTCAGACAAACCCATGCAAAATTAAATGGCAGAGCTTTGTTTAGTAGTCTCTGATATCCAGGAATAAAGATATGGGCTCAAAGGCTGCCCTGTGCTGCAAGATTTGGAGGGAAGCAAACTGGGGCAAGCCTGGACAAACCCACAGGAGAAGAGGAAAACCCCCTCTGCCCACCAGCAAAGACTCTCCATGTGGAGCAGCTGCTCTGTATAGCATGCTCCCCTGGATTCCTGTTGGTCAGTCATTTCCTTACTCGACTGTAACCCTTCCACCCTTCTTGTCTGAATGGGGGTTCTAGAGCAGCAGGGAGCCATGCCACCATGGTGGCTAGGCGCCCCAGTGAGCTTCCACACGGATGATCCTGCCCCCTGCAGGTGTCCTGAAATCAGCTGATTTAGGAAAAACACCGGCACAAACTTGTTCTGTCCCTTTCTTCCCCACTTTGTCATCCCAGTTTGGGAAACATGCATATCGGGTAGCATATGGCCTGTGACCGTTTGCCCACAGCATCTCCTGCCTCAAGAGTATCTGATCTGTCTGCAGCCTCCTGACATTCATTCTATTGCTTATTCCTAAAGGAAGGGAGCTGAGAGTAACTGAAAGATAAATGTAGCTATAGTTCTCCCCAAATGCTCTCCGGTGAGTGCTAACAGCTGTAAACAGGTAAAATGCTTTGAACAAATCTTGGTGTGCATTGGTGTGATAACCATCCCTGTGTGAAAGTCTCCGAATCTGGGCGTGCAGCTGGAGTTAGAACTAGTTTTACTGGAAGGAGAGAGGCAGATCTGCCGCTTAACCAAGGTCTCAACACAGGGGTTATCGACTCCTCTTATCCACACCCCCACTCTCCATCCCTTTGCTTCTTTTTAAGGTCCGTGCAAGTTTCTTGGTGTGTATGGCCAGGCCTCAAGCAAACAAGAAGTAGGAAGAGTAAAAGCTACAGCGCATCGAATTCTAGAACAAGAAGTGATCATCTTAAACAAGTGCAGAGTGTGGTGATAAGGATAATGAGGTGATATTTCTTTTACAGAGAACAATTACGTTTCTAGAATAAAATTATCTTCTGCTCCCATTCAAGTCAACGGGAGTTTTGCCATCGACTTCACTGAATGAAATTCACCTGCCTGTGCAGAAGTGTGAGCAGCACAGGGCTGCTTTACACTGAATCCAAACATTGGAACAGGGAGGCCACCTTCACCGTTAACAAATGTGCATGCACCCAGCACACTGAACCTGACCCTTCTCCCCTCAGGACAGCCATCGAGTCCTGATGTCTCAGAAGGCAGAACAGGTCTGAGCAGCTCTTCACTGAGTGATGCAAGTCAGAATCACCATGTCAGAGACTTACTGAGAACATACAGAATAATTCTGAAAGCAAAGTCAGAAAGGAAAGGTAACGTGAAGAGAAAATGTGACACAAAGAAAGAAAGATAGAAAGAAAGAAAGAAAGAAAGAAAGAAAGAAAGAATATAGCAACTTGTAAAGAAGAAAACAGCACCATGGAAAAAAACAAATGAAGGGGGAAAGGGACAGAGAAAAAGGGAAATAAAAAGCAGCAAAGAAAACAGTAAGTTCAATGTGATTTAAGTTTAGACCAGGACAAACAGGGTACCTCTACACTGTGTTTTAAAACCTGCAGATCTGTCTCAGAGCCCAGATCTACAAACTCAGGCTTGTGCTAAGGTGCTAAAAACAGCACCTCCATCACTATACAAATAACAAAAAATCATATTATTCCAGTGCAACACACACAATATAATGCAGAACCCTATATTTCAAACAGCAGACAGCAGCATTCAGCAATCACAATTTCATCTCATTAGAAACTGTCAAGATTTCTGAATCCCTTGTCTAAATAGCTTTTAAATCCAAAATGGAAGCCTATTTCAACGAGACAGTTACAATAGCTTATTCCAGCTGTTTGGTGTTGCACATCTCTTATGGTGTAATTTAGATGGTAATGAAAAGACCAACAGGTCACAGACACTCCCCCAGGAGCAACGGGGTCAGTTAGCTTGATATCAGTCCTACACAAGGGTAATTTTGCTCAGAGGAAGCAAGGAAGATTTATACTTAAAATGCAAAAGGGTTACACACTCAGCTGACATTCTATACACAGAGAGAGAGAGAGAGAGAGAGAGAGAAGTGAAGATATGAAAAAATACAGACTTGGTTAAACATTTATAGGCGCTCACTCACATTTTAACTCTGAGCTGTTTTTGAGGTCAGCTGGAACATTTCAGCTCTGCAGGAACAGACTAGTTTCACGGGAAAGAATTCCACGGTTAAACACAAACACACCTTGGAACTGAGAATTCAAACCTCTCCAAGTTGATAACACAGGGGAATAACAGACTGGGCTGGTGCTATGTTCTTCCAGTTACAGCCCCGCTAATCAGAGTGTCCCTTCACTTGCCACGTCTGCTGCACCCAAAGCACGCATCGGAAGACAGGAAAGCACGGCGGGTGCAGACAGTTTTGTTTGGGAGTCTTAGAACAAAGCCCCATGTCGTGGGGGTGAAAGAGCAGAGATTGCCTCCTGTCCAGAGAGCTAGGCTGCTGCACAAGCAGAAGGTCAGACCTTCCAGAGGAGACCAGTGTCAAGGTAGCTAGTACATTATTCAGCTCTGCCTCCAGGCAGGACACTGCAGCACGAAAACAGCTATGCTAGGTTACTTATGGGTCCATCGTAGAAGCGTTTGGAAGTTTGGTTAAGCACAAATCTTTTTGGACGCTCACTCTGAGGTCAAGAAAACTGGACTGGAAATCTTGTAAGAGCAGTCTTCTGCCTGGTGTTATGTCTCTAGACAGTGGGATCTCCCGAGGGTGACCAGATAGCAAGTGTGAAAAATTGGGACAGGGATGATGGGTAATAGGCACCTATATAAGACAAATCTTCGAATATCAGGACTGTCCCTATAAAATTGGGGCATCTGGTCACCCTAGATCTCCCTGAATTGAAGCCCTGAGACCCAATAATGAGATACATAACTTGTCTTTTATTGATCATATCTGCACTGCACGGGCATTCACACAACATGGATGAAATTCCCTAAATCCTTTCTCAGCATGCATTGGGCTCCATGTAAAGGGATGCATTCTCTGGAAGGCAGTCTCTTTGGTTGTTCTAAAGTCCTTGTAAAGTATTTCCAAGAATAAAGCTGAGGCCAGGGGCTTTAAGTGATATATCTTCAAAACATCCTGAAGAGAGAGAGAGATCAGGAAAAAACAAAACAAAATAGAGAAAGATGAAGGAAATCTAATTAATAGTGACTAAAAGGGACTTTCATACTCAGGGGGAAACTTACAAATGGGTCCATCTTAGAACAGACACATTATTTCACTTTTATTTTTCATTATTATTCTGGGCACATTTTGCTAATGATTGAAGATTTACATTTCACCCCTTCCTCGGCTCAGCTGATCTCTCTAATAGCTCTCACAGTGAGGCCATGGAGTGCAGGTTTAAAAGCATCTGAGCACACACCACATTCATTAAATTCAACAGGACTTACAGGTGTTCAGCCCCTCCTTGGCTCAGGCCCGTAACACTGACCTTGGTGTATCACCTTCATTTCCAAGGCAGACAGACATATCACAAACATGGATTTTAACTTCATTGCTGGATTGGGCAGAAGGGGAAGCTGGGCTCAAATGGAGAAAACTCCTGTCCAAACACAAGTATCTGAAGTAATAATAGCACAGCAAACACTGAAATGGACTGGCCAAGCCAACTGCATTTTGCATAATGCCCCTTAACATAATGCAAATTCCAAAAGAAAGTGTTAGAGAGATGAGGTGAGTGAGGTAATTAATAATCTTTTACTGGATATTACCTCACCCACCTTATCTCACCCACCTTGTCTAGGAGTGACACGGCTACACTATGCCACATAAAAAAAAGTGTTGCCATTTGTAAAAACAGACTGAAATCTAATCAGACAAACTAAATATGTAAAGAGTCTCTGTTCATAATGCTGGGCAACAGCTTACAGCGTTAGACGTACACAGATTTACAATTTAATACAATTGCAAAGTTATCACATTAGTAGCTAAAGTCTCATGCTCCTGTTTTTTATAGCATTCAATTTACTAAGACTAAATTATTAAGCACTTATTCAGTGTTTAGTCTGAGGATTTCAAAGTACTTCACGAATGTTGATGAAGTCTCACACAACACAAGTAGGCAAGGAGTTATTGAAATGCACCATCTCTGGGTTGGGAAGTGTTACATGTTTAACAGTACACAGCCATATGGCCCAACTGCTAAGGCCAGGAACTGAACACCATCTCAACCTGAAACTCCAGGAGGAATTTAGGAAGGCAGGATGGGTTTGCTTGACCTGGGATTTAGCCACATCACTGGAAGCTAATACCTCTATGGGGCATGCCATGGAATTTGTAATGGCCACAGCTGGTCAGGACCTCATTTGAAAGGGTGACTAACACCCAAGGCCAGGAGCAAGGAAAAGCTTCTAGTTTAATGTGCCTAGAGTGTCCTGGATTTCCTTTTACAAACAATTTATGTACCAATTAGTATTTTTAATACTGTTTGAATTTTTCTATATAATTTGTTCAATGTTTCAGGCAGCACTGGAGCAGCAGAATGGACGTTCACAGTCTATAACAAAATTAAGCCATTCATAAGAACTATATTATCACAGTAGCTAAATGTCTAAGCTTCATCACCAGTGAAAAACTGCCAGTATTGGTCATTAATCCGGCTCTGGTCAGTAGCAAGTTTCCCCTGAACTTCAGTGGTGCAAGAACAGGCTCCAAACAGACTGTGTATGTGAGTGACTGTGCAGACCAATCAGAGGTGCCATTACTTGCTCAATAGCAATTAAACACAACCTTAAATGTTTTAAAATGTGTCACTAAGGCACCAAATGACTCTTTAGAAAATGTCATCCTGAAGCTCCATGTTTAACCATGTTCTCTCAGTGATTCCAAATCAAATGCGCTCAGTTTGAATGCAAAAAGGTGTTTTTTAACTCTCAGCCCTACCAACTAAGCCAGAGTCAAGCCGAGTTTTCTTTCTTTCTTTCTCGCACATCATCTCTGGTATTAAAGGTTCTTCAAACTCAATTGTGCCTTCACTTAGACCTGTGCTATCTGATTGTCTTCCATTTACGCTCTCAATGACACCGGTACAATTCCTTGCCACCAATATATTTGAATATGTGTAAATGACTGGCCCGTGAACTGGAATGTAGCATATTCTCTTAATAGTGCACCAGAAGGAATAAAATCCCTTTTACTCTGTCTTAGCTGTGCAGGCTCTGCAGGGTAACAGGAGTAAAATGCTGTAAACACTTTATTTTAATCACTACAATCAACAAAAATGGCTCTGAATACATGCAGAGGGCAGGTCTAGTAAGTAAGAAAGTGGTGTTTTACACACGCTCTAGCAGTATAGTTGTAACCAGGTTGGTCCCATGATATTGGAGAGACAACGTGGGTGAGGTAATACCTCTATTAGACTTGAAGAGCTCTGTGTAATCTCGAAATCTTGTCTCTCTCTTTTCAACAGAAGTTGGTCCAATAAAATATGTTATCTCACCCCCTTGTCTTGCAATATTTTACGCTGTCACTTTTCTGAGTTGAACTGCACTTTACTTCCACTTGGACAGTGTTAGTTTAATGGTTTAGCCAAAAGATCCAACATTACAGCACCTACCTCCATCCTTCGCTGTGAGCACTGGGTATGACCTTCTCCTGGTACAGAACTAGAAGCCAAGACTTTCTGATCCAAAAGAGGTGAGTACTACCAACAAAGCCACATGGGTACCTATAACAGTGACTACTGAACAAAGTAACCCTTCTTTCCTTTGCAATATTGAGGTCTAAAAATAAATCCAAAGAAAACAATTGTATTTCTTAACACAATCAGCCGCACAAGGAATGTAGCTAAATTTCCTAAGGACTACAGACTGCAGAGAAGGTCCCTGTTTAATGAACTAAATGCATCATCCTCAATTCCTAAAAAAACCCCACACACCTCAGTGCAAGCCAGGCAGACATTGTTCATTCAGGTCAATAAAAGTGTTTAGCTACAATGCTATTCAATTGTTTTAAGCTTCGGGGCCCAACAACATGTAATCTTGCAGGATGGTGTATTATTAACTACCCAGTTAGAACTGCAATGAGAGCATTTCGGCAACCAGATGGACTCGTTACATCCCAGAAAGCAGAGTGGGGGAAAGTGATCTCCCCATTTAGTTAATTATGTAACATTTCTATATAAGTGTCACATATTGAAACAAACCCATGGCCAACTAGGAGACAACGGCTGTCATTATGAACCCCTTGGAACCAAACAGTGATAGCAGGGAGAGAAGTAAGATCCTTCTGCTACAAAGCAAGAGATCTATACCACTTCAGCAAAAGGGGAATCACCATTAGCAGTATAGGGAGTATGACAAAAAAGAGCAGTTCTGTTTCCATCCAGTAGAAGGCAATGGTGATAAATTCACACTATTCAATACATTGCAGTATCAGCATTATTATTTTTATCTCCACCTGTCCACTTTCCTTGCACATCAAAAAAAACAAAGCATCTCTAAAGAGGCATATGAATGGCTAGTTTGGTGACAGGTGATCTCCTACAAGTGAGATAACATGGAACATCTCATTAAAAGCATGAAGGGATATTTAGACAAGCATAACACTGCCGTGGCTAACCTGCTAAAATTTAGGTTGGAGGAAACCTGGGACCATTCATGCAGTGGAACAGTTTCAACAGAGACAGACGACTCCTTTATGTATATTGTGTCATTGGTGCTGTATAGAGAAATAAGAACTTATCATCCCATCTCCAAACAAATTCTAATCTAAATTGGATAGATAATTTAGCAAAGACTGAAAAGAGACACTGGTGAGTAGGAGGGGAGAAGTGACAGGGAATAGGAGCAGCTAACAAAAAGAAGGGACCTCAGCTGTTGCTTCTTCTTAGTTTGCAAGGAAAGGCCATGGAATAAGCTGTTGATATTTTTCATACATTTCTTGTTTGTTACTAGAAAATTCTCTTTAATTTTCACTGGTTAGATTTTAAAGGGCCCAGTGTCAGGTCTGAGGTGAAAGGCCTGGGATGGAGATGAAGAGCGGTAACTAAAAGAAAGAAGGGGTGGGCACATCCATGGAGGAGTGGGTGTGTGGGAGAATTACCATGAGTCTGATACATGTCTCTCTCTCCAGTTCCCCTAAGATAGTGTGTACTGCCACACACACGTCACAGAGACCTGCCTTCAGCTCTGTGCCCTCCCAGCTCAGTAGCTGTACAACTCAGAAGACACTTTCTTCAATTCAAACGGAAGGAAACTCTGAAGTAACCCTCTACAGGTTCAAATTCTGGTCTGTTACACTGGTGTAAATCCAGAGTAGTTCCATTAGCCTCAGGAGTTACATTTAGGTCTTACAACGACATTCCCTGCACATCTTGAAGCAATTTTTTCTCCACTGCACTGGTACAACCAATGAATTCTACAGAGTTTCACCCAGTAAAACTCAGAACACCATCAAGCCCGTATCTGTGTTCTGAAGGAACAGGCACACTGAACTGAATCCTATTCAGAGACAGTCAGATTGATTTTCCTCTCCCTGACGCTCACGCAAATCAGGAGCATCTGCCCTGACGTCAGTGACTCAGTAAGTAAGAGGAGACTCAGGCCCAGTGAACCAGGTCCTGATCTCAGGAATGCTGGCATAAATCCATAGTAACTTCACTAATGGGGTAGAGGAGGAAGAAGAGAAAAGGAGTGCCTCACTTAGTCAGCAGTGATCCCTCCAGGTAATTCAACTGTGGTTACCGTCAGGTAAGTGAGTATGCAGAACGCTATCTTCGTACTCAGTCAGTCTGCTGCTTATGTGTATAGTCTGAGTTCCATCTGCTGATTTTACTGCCAAAAATAGTTTTTTTACTAGCTTTACTCCTGTTACCCTGCAGAGTAATCAGAGCCCTGCATGAGGCAGCCAGATCCTACTCTGGATATCGGAAATGGCTACGCTCCAATTGCTGAATCTTTTATTGCTGGTGATAATGCAAGACCCAACCTTGACTCTCACGTATTAGGTGGAATTTGCAGGGCTGGCAATTAGAAAAAAGAAATATTTTCTACTCAGAATCTGAGAAAAATCGATCCAGTAAACATGCCATTTTTAGAGTCACATGTGGAGATATAATCACACTTTACAGGGCCGCACTGACAAGCTCTGGAGGGAGCCTCATACTCACCTCCAGAAAGACAGGGGTTGTGATGCAGACCCACTAGATTGAGGATGAAGAAGGAACGTATGAGCAGAGAGAAAATAGAGGTATGTGCATGACCTTTTAGGTTCTGATAAGGGTCCGGAGGACACCCAGAAAAGAACAAAAATGAGTTTGATAGCTCACTCTACTGCATGATGCACCATCTTACCAGTTGAGACAAGCATATTTTCAGTGCTTTGAGAACTTAGGGGCCCATCCTGTTTTACTGTTAAATGACAAAGGAAAATGCAGGGTGGCTATCAGGAAAACTCTTCTACCACTGAGGTGAGAGGAATCTGGTAGGGTGGACTGGCTGCACCAGGGCAGTAAGGGGGCTCCATCACTGTGGCAATGAAAGCTAAGATGGACAGAACACTTCAGAATATACGGTAGAGGGACGCCCTAGACTGAACCCAGAGAGATGGACTAGGTGGGACCGAACAGATTTTTCTCTCTCGAGGTTCTGTGACTCTGTGATATAGGGTCTGGCAGACCATCTCCCCACAAACCTCACCACAGTTTAATTCCTTACCAACTGAATGAAGTCAAACTCTGCATCCAGTACTGCCAATACCACAGTGATTCTGCTCAAAATGGCCAGTCTTTACAGTTGCCTAAATCAAAGATGAGTTTAGAAACATATAAATATACGGTTGGACTGGTGTGTCTAGGAGAGAGGGTTTTGGGGTAGGGAAGCGGTTCAATCTCTCTGTGTGAGACCACTGTTCACTGCATGGAATCAGAACTGCTCAACTGTGCATGATGGATCCAATATTTGTAGCAGTAAAAGATGATTCTCCTTTATCTAAAGTGGCAGAGGCCTGTACCTATGGAGCAGGAGAATCCGAGTTCTCTCCCACTGTGAAATTTCTGAGTGTCCAAGATATGTGACATATTGACAAATATGGTGTGTTAGGTGGCCAAAGATCTGCAACAATAGGTAACTGTACTGTATGTACAGAGCCCTGCACAGATGCATCCAATCCGTGATCCACAAACATGGTCTGCAGATATAAAGCAGATATTTGCAGGACAATAGATATAAAATTTGGGTCTGCATCAATCCGTGATCTGTAAACATGGTCCACGGATATCCACAGATTTGCTCTATGTATGTGCACATCTACTGAATGACATGAACAAGCTATAACTCACACACAAAATTCTTGAAAAATTGTCTTTCAACAGAAGTATGTTGGAGACACATTATTAATTTCTAAGAAAAACATTTTATTTCTGTAATCCCTCCAGAGATTTTGTATTCACAGAAAACTGCAAGACTAAACAGTACTAATTTCCACATAGTCCAATTCCCTCATGCACAATCTATGAAGAGCCTATTGATCAGACTCCAGTTAGAGGCTCCGTAATCAAAAACAAAGAAAGTACTCCCCAGGAAAGAATTACCACCACATGAATCTTTGACTAGACAGGAGACTAGGCAGCAAATATGTAACTTTACCAGCCAATAGGCTTTGATAATGGCTGAAATGCTGAAACATCATTTTAACATTTGCAAAAGTGATTTGGGTTCATTGTTGTTTCTCCCAATACTCCATCTCTTTCCACAAGAGAGTAACTTGATTGCTAACTCTTTTCTTTTTAAAATAGCTAACTTTTATTGCCGTCTCACAAAGAAAGGCCCTTGCTTTTTGCTGGTCTCTCTCTACACAGGACCTAGCTAGCCCGTGGAGGTGATAAAATAATAAATACAATAAAATAACACATAGTCATTTTCAATGTTTCCTGGATTTTCAAACAACAAACCGAAGCAGCAAGTGTAAAATTCTAAGTAACCTTAAAAAGAAACCTTCACCTCAGCCTCATTAACATCATGTTACAGCAGCCATGTCACTTTGGCATGTTTCTGTAGCTGAGCTCTGAAGCTAGGCAGGGTTCTTGCACAGGAAACTACAAAGGAAAATCTTAATGTGATGCTGGAAGTGGTAGCGCTGGGGATGGTGTAGGGTTGGTGTTTTGCTAGTAGATGGGCCACTCCTACAGAAGATATAAAATGTCTGGGGGCACCAAGAGAGGGGAAAGCAGCTCTGATGTCCCAGACAAATTCCAACTCAGGAAGTTCCATTCTATCTTCCTGAAATCCCCTTTATAGTTTCATATGGAGAGATCATCCTCCTCCTCTGAGCCCACCCCTAAAAACCTGCCTGTACTGTGTGACTCCAATAGAACTAGCTACCATATTTACCCGGATCTGTGGGGAGTGAAGAAATTGCCACTAATGCATGCTGTAAAGCTCTCTGTGGTGAAAGGCAGCATACCATCAGGTCAGAGGATAAATTCTGAGGAAAAGTTATGGCTCTCACTTTTTCTCATGCCAATGAATAATGGGAGAGTCACCCAGAAAGCACCTTCAAGGGAGTCTGCCCTAATATGTATGTGGCCAGAACATACGTTCTTGGGCATTACCGTTAAGTGACTAAATATGGACACTGTACAAGTTTAGCAGCCATCGTTTGACTTGCTTCTTACCCAGTTCTAAAGCAAGTGCTTGGCGAAGGCGGTGTAGAGGTGACAGCAGGCATAAAACTGGTCAGAACTCTGCATTGTGAGATGGCAGCAAAAATATGTCAGTGTGAAGCTGCGATGCAGAGAAAGAAGCGCCAGTCCCTGGACGGAGGGGCGGGGAATAGCACCTCTGTATGCAGCTCAAGTGAGACTGCTCACTTACAAGAAAGATCCTGACAAAACTCTGGCAGCCTTTGTAAAGGGAATAAAGGAACGGCTTGGAACCCTTCGCAGTGGAGAGGCAGCAGCCACCCACTTCCCGAAGCTCTTAGGGGAGCAGGTCAAGTGCCAGAATTTTTATGCCCAGGGCCATTCTGCTGATGACTCTCATGCTTCTTAGGAGGAACTGGCACTGTGGTAGTAACAACATTATCTTCTTCTCTCTCAGCAATTTAACCCCTTCTGGGCTCAGCTGCAAATACACCCTGCTGCCTCCTCCTGTATCGAGACAAAAACATTTGCCACATCCTCTATATTCAAATACTCAAAACAAGGCTCCCGTAGCCCCTGACTTCCTGCTTTTCACAGTCTAACTGTGCGAATAAGCCTGGTATTTCTGGAGAGCAGTTCGCTATGCTCTGCCACTACCACAAACCCCACCAGAGTGTGAGGACGAAGCTGTACTGGAGTTGACCATCTTAAGGTTGTCCCCCAGGATCTTTTTCAGGGACAAATCATATCTTTTTGGAAAGCACAGACCTCACTTTAGTTCCAGTTCTGCTATAACTGCCTTGTTTACTCGTTATGCGTGCTATTGACCAACCAGTTCTGGCAGTTACTATCAGACACTGCTTATTATTATTAATACCACTGGGGAAAGGGTTTGTCCCCTAACCTCTGCACGGCAGTTATGACAGAGATTTCACTCTTCTCACACTTGACCATGCACATGCACTATTAAGTTTTGCTGACACAAATGACTGCTGTGAATGGTGAGAGGGGTCTGAGAGTCCTAGAGCAAATACATGCATTTGGCAGACATATGAAACAGCATGTTGTTGTATAGGAGTGGGACAATTAATAGAGCACTTTCCCAAACTACCTGGGCCAGAGATCTGGCATTAATGAATACAGCTAACCTAACAAGACAAAGCAATATATTTAAAGCCTCGACTGGCAACTGAAACTGAACACATGTACGCAACAATTAACAGATGCAAACAGCTGGTGATAATCTGACATAAAAGAGACCAACGGATTCAATTCATACTCTTGGCAGATGCATTAAATACTGTTGTACATGCAGCAGCAACCAAGAAAAAGTCAGGTGTATACGTCTGAAAACACCTTTACAAACAGCTCTACACACACAACCACAATTACATTGTGCCACTATAGAAAGAAACAAATAAATGCAAAGTCGGCTAAAAAGCCTAAAGATATGGCTTATATCTTTCTCAGTCAGAGAAAGAAACCCAGGTATTTTAAAATCGGGGATCTATGTATATAACCGGATCTAATGTTCTTTCTTGTATGAAAGAAAAGCTTTACAATGTCCTAAAACTTCATTTCTACCTGTGTGTGTGTGTGTCTGTCTGTCTCTGTCTCTCTCTTCCTCCTCCCCCCCCCCCCAACCCTCCCAAGGTGTTCACATAATCTCTCTGAAAGAATCAAAGTGCCAATGGTTGATTTGGCCTTCCTCCTGTTCATAAAGCTAAACTCAGCCAATCCAGAACAGAAAAAATATTGTCTGATTTACAAGGGCTAGCATATAACACAAATAGCAAATACTCAGAACAGTCATCAACAAGAAGCTCTATCGGCTAAAATGTTTGTACAAAAGAGACTGTAAACAACTAAAATTAAAAAAACAAATTTGTAAAAATCACCTTGTGTTCATGGATATTTTGTGAGCAAATGCAATAGCTAAACTAGTCAGATAAATAAGCCACAGCTAATTATTTGACAAGTTCTAGTGCACAGTTTCATAAATAAATACACCCCCTATGCTCCATTTTTCACTGTTCTCTCTTCTGCATTGTTTATCTGAGCTCAATTCTTGGATGTGGATAAAACAAATTACATAAAGTTTCTCTCAGCCAGAACTTCTAACTATTCCCTCAGCAAATACCGCTTTCAATTAGCAACAAACTGGAACCAAGAGGAAAAGAAACAATTGCCTCTTGGGACAAGGAGGAAACATAACATTTGCCAAGGGACAGGACAAAAATAAAACTCTTTTTCTTTAGTAAGCGTCCTGAAGTCCTCTCCCCTTCCTACAAACCACCACTATCACCTCAATAAGAAGAAAGTGTGTGGAGAGAGAAAATAAAACTCTTTTTCTTTAGTAAGCGTCCTGAAGTCCTCTCCCCTTCCTACAAACCACCACTATCACCTCAATAAGAAGAAAGTGTGTGGAGAGAGAAAATTCTATGTTATATTCAACGAATTGCTTCATAATTATTTATTTGTTACAATAACACCAGTGGGTCTCAACCAGTTTAGGACCCCATTGTGCTAGGTCCTGTACAGACACACCCGCTCCAAAAGAGCATACATAGATTAACCAACCTACTTCTATCTCAGAGTGAAGCTGGCTCGCACACTAACCTGCCAAGACCTTCTGAAGAAGGTAGCTGCCAAGACGAAGACAAGGGTCAACCTGGTCCAGAAACTGGCAAGCACAAGCTGGGGAGCATCAGTGTTACGAACATCAGCGATGACCCTTCTGTACTCCATAGCCAAATACTGTGCGTCAGTATGGACCAGAAGTAGCCATACTAGAATAGCTGATGTCCAACTGAACACTGCAATGTGGTGCATCCCTGAAATCCTCAAGTTGACCGCAACACCTTGGCTGCTGATGCTGTCGTACATTGCTCCCCCATCCATTCATGGAAAAGCCGCAACCCTTCGTGAATTCCAGCGGATCATGAAAATGAACGTCTCCCCATCCACCAGGACCTTAACAACATCCCTGACTACCACTTGAAGTCATGTAAGCCCTTTTGGACCCACCCTTTTGGTGTTTAACCTTCACCAATGCAACTTCAACTTTGATGAAGCTTGGAAAGCTGAAGGGAGTTAACAAGAAGCCATAAACAAACACCTCATGAAAGACCTGACGCAGAAGATCGCTGGCTTTCATCTCCTGCGAAGCTCATGGGCAACCCTAAACCGCATCCGCACAAATCATGGCAGATGCAGATTCTTGCTGCACAAATGGAAAATTAAACTCTCCAGCGTGCGACTGTGGTCACCCAGAACAGACCATGGAACCTACAACAACTCAATGCCTGATTCATAAATACAAAAGGAGGCATAACAGCGATACACTCTGCTACTCCAGACGCAACTATCTGGCTTAACCATCTGAATGTAAAATTATATTTGTTGCTCTACCTCCATATCAGTCATGCGGAGAAGACGACCAACCTACAGCAAGCAGCCCAGAGCAACAATGATGAGAGAATGAACTGTGTTTTTAACAACTCTTGTTGTTAAATACATTCCACTTGAAGTTATATTAATTTCCAGAAAAGTCATGTATGGTCCACACAAAGTGTAACCTAATTTTTGTGAGAAGAGTCCTGCATTCTGTAGCTCTTCAGCACCACAGACTGGAGATTCAGCAGCTTGAGAGAAATTAATACACAGAGGTTTTCACCATGTTGCCTCTATATTTGTAACTGTCCATGTGAGAGGTAGAAGCCTGGATTGAAAATTCTTCACTGTATTCTTTCTAGCAGTTGTCAGGGGGAAGATGGAGATTTTTGACATTGAGTTCTTTGGCCCTCGAGGATGTGAGGCATTTGGGGCTTGTCAAATAAACCCTATAGCTGGATGTTACAACGATCCTCAATGGAAACAGTTAATTACTTTGATGCTGACATTTGTATTATTAGCTTTCAAAGTTAACACCCGAATGAGGGGAATGGGCCAGTTTCCACCTCTCAGAGATATTGTTTCAGGCTCTCTGCAGACTACACTCCATTTGTTATGCTTAGTTAATGTTTGGAAGGTTTTCTTTGCAATCATAAGACCTAGAAATTTATTTTTTAAATGAAAGCTGATATTCTGGAGCATAAGTCAGTGGCAAAGGGTGGATTCCGTGACAATTTCTACGGACTTGGAATGGCAAAGTACACAAGGCCCTGATTACTAGTAATGATACATGAGCCAGAAAAAACATAGGTTGACTTTTACGTCCCATGATCCCAAGCTGATTGTGCTGCTCTGACAGTTAGAAAAACAGTCTTTTTGCTAAATTTGAGCTGGAATAATTCAGACACAAACAAGGAACCCTACAATGCACAGCGCCCTCTTTAAAGCCGCTTTTGAGCATTAGAAGCATGTTTTAACCTTCAAGCCTAATCTGCAGTAAGGAAAAAAGATATTTTCTCCACTTGGGTCAGCTAATTCAAACTAACTAATCAACATCAAATCCTAGTGAAGAAGACAAGACACAAGTTAGCTGCTCAAGTTAAAGACTAGTCTCCCCTATAGTCTTTATCTCAACCTGCTAACCTGTGAAAACTACAAACTAGCTAAGATTTTGCCTAGAGTTAGCTAACACCAATTAGGAACACAGCAAGTGAAGGCACTGCACCGGTATCCCAATAACAATTTAAAATTAGTATTACTCATCCCCATAGTCCTATGCACTGAACTGTTATAGCAAGCTTTCTCTTAAACAGCCCCTCCCCTCTCCCTACCAGTGAACCTCACTCCTTCCCTGGAGTGATCACCTTTACCGGTAAAAAGGCAAAAGCATAGTCTCCATGGCCCATTCAGTTCTTGGGCTCTCTAAAACTGTCTAAGAGGAAGCCAATTATTTTGATTGGGTTGTGTGTGTGATCGGAACACATCTTTCCTTTCTCTTTGATTCTCATCCATCAGCTCAACACCGGCAATGGGGCCAAATTAAATCTATCCAACACTTTCTATCCTGTACCAGCTTCACGGCTTCCTCTATTTCTCGGTCTTCCTCTATTCCTAGCTCTTTGCACTCTGGTATGTATTGCCATGTATGGTATCATTTCTGGGTCCATTCTTCACACGTGTCCAAACCAGCGCAGTCGTCTTTCTTGACTCTCTTGTAACAGTGTTATTTCTTGCTCTGTTTTCTTATCTCTTCATTTTTTATTTCTTGAAGTCTTGAAGCTCTCAACTCATTTCTGCAGACAAAATCTTTCATTCATTGGCTTTCCTCATACTCCACCATTCCAACCCATACAGCATGACAGTCGTCTCATATACGGTATGCTGATCTTTGTTTTTAGATTCACAAATGATACTGACCTCACAACTTTGACCAAGGAAGATTTACAGATAATAATTGACAAGATAGACTGGGAAAGCAGAACATTTTGTTTGAAGATCAGCATGAAAAAGACAAAATTTATGACAATTAGAAGATAAAAGAAAGAGATAAAGTCAAACTTGGAGACAAAGAACTAGAACAAGTGGAAAAAATTGTGTACCTTGGAGAATTAGTATTGTCAAATGAGAATTGTGAAGATGATAAGAATCAGACTAGTTGCTACTGCCTTTGGAAAACTCTGCAAGATCTGGAAGGCTAAAGACATTTCAATAAAAATAACAATCTGGAAACTCATCCGCTAGGAAATAGACTAAAATCCTTCAACTCATTTCATGTAGGCTTTAGAACAGCAATCAGAGAATGAAGATGGTCTAGTAGTCAGGGTGCTAGGTTGGCCTTTGGGGGACCCACATTCAAACCCCTGCTTTGCTACAGACTTCCTGAGTGACTTTGGGCAAGTCGCTTAGTCTCTCTGTACCTTGGTTCCCCATCTATAAAATGGGGATAACGGCATGTTTCCTACCTCCCAGAGGCATTGTAAGGATATATACATTAAAGAGTGTGAAGTCCTCAGATACTATATGATGGAAGCCATATAAGCACTTTAGATGGATGGTAACAACTTTTGGACTCAAGCTTACACAGTTTCCGTGGGTTGAGTGTAAAATTTACTATAAAATGATGTCAAATAAACTGTAAAAAATAGTGCAATTTCAATGGCATCAAAACTATTTCTGAGAACCAGATCCTGAGAGGTGCAGAGCACCCCAACTTCTGTAGGAGTTGAGAGCACTCAACACCTTGTGGCATCAGGCCCCAAGGGTGAATTTATAAATTCTCACTCAGATTTTCACGGACTGTAGTTATTGTGTTCCAACATTTCCAACATCTTCAAAATACCCAAAACCCCTTGTGCAATGAGCAATGTTGCATGTTCCCTAGCTGTGTGGTGGTTTATGTTTCTTTCTGCCTACAACCATTTCTGGATTGACATCGCAGACCTAAGTGGAAGACTAAACAATGGTGGAGACCACAGCAGGAGAATTCTCAGTCTTATTCCTTGTTTCACTTGAGCAACCTTCCTGCCTCTCATCAGAGATAAAATAACTTGCCAACCCCCTAATTTAAAGAATAACGTATTTCACATTCCAATCCCCGATCAGCAAAAGGAGACTTTTCAAACAGGAAGGGTGAAGAAAGGGCGAATTCCTTGAAATGCATAAAAAGAAAGGATCAGCACCTGCATTTTTGCAGGAGAAAACTGTTCCCCTAACACAGCATGTTTCAAACTATTTTACATCAGCATCTGAAAGTGAATTTGATTCTTCCCTGCTCCTCAAACTTGAGCACTGCCCAGAATGAATTTCCTGGTTCTCTGTCACTGTTTAAAATGGAAGGGGGGGGGAATCTTCTCCCACCCCTATTTTGGGTGTATGTTGCAGCTAGAAGATACAATATGAATTTTAACAAGAAATCATGAGGGGAAACTCGGGGGACCAGCTGTCCTCATTTTAAAGGGGCAGTCCCCGATATTCAGGGCTTTGTCTTAAATAGGCACCTATTACCCCCCAGCCTTTGTCCCGATTTTTCACATTTGCCATCTGGTCACCCTAGGGGGAGCTGAGAGGTTTTTTGCTATTGGGAACTTTTTTTTTTAATCATTGCAACAACCTGTTAAAACTTATGTAGCTCCAAAGGAAACCTTCTCTCTTCGGTGCAAGAGGATGTCAGACCCCTTTTGCATGAAGATGTGCTCAGCCCTGAGTATTACAACAACACGCTCTATATGGCTCTGGTTAAAGATTTGCCATTGTTGTCATTATTCACCTCTATGGACATTACACAGTAATACATCCAGAACACTAAAGTGTTTTAAAAATGTGTGTGTGTGTGTGTAATTACACACACTGCAAGGAAACAAGGAAGTTGAAACCAAACAAAAAACCCCACTAAGTAACAAAAGTTCTGAGATAAACCCACAAATGCAAGAAAACAGCATTCAGTCAGGAAATCCAGGCTGACCCTCCAACTTGTACTGAAGTTATTGTGGTTTTTTCTCTCCCCCTCCCCCTACTTTTAACAACACAAGTACAAACTAGAAAGTCAGCTCCAGATGCCTTCAACCTAAATGTCTGCGATTTTCTGGAGAGTGTAAAAATCAGACCTTTGACATTTGTTTTCTGTAGCTGAGCACAATTTCACATCTAGTGTTCTCGAGAGTTTTGGCTTTCTAAAGATCTTTACACACTTTATTGGGGAAGGAAACACTAGAATAGTTAAAGCTGGTTTTCACATAGATCGCAGTTTGTAAAGTGAAAAGTTGTGTGTACCAATCATTTCTTATTGTTCCAGCTGCGGGAACCAAGCGGGGGGAATATGCTCCTATGTTCAAGGCTGATTTACAGCAAGTTTCAGGAAAAGGGAGAGAAAGGAGCTTCAAATGGCACTGCTAAAGTCGTTATGCAAACAAGGTCAAAGTGTTACAGAAATAAAAGGGCCGTTTCTACCATGACCCCTCATTGGGGGGGGGGGAAGGGGCAGAATAAATAATAAAGCAAAAGAGCCCCAAGTCAGGGAGGGATGTTTACAAAGGGGAGCGCGTCCTGCCCTCCCCAGGACATGGTCTGGTCGCTTTCAGGGTCTGACTCGGAGGGAGAAAGTGTCTAAAAACTGGAAGGAGCGTTTCTAAGCGGAGGGAAACGTTGTTAAACCGGCCCCCCCGGCGCAGCTTCCTCCCCCGATCCTCCCAGCCGCAGGGCAGGCGGGTTTAGCCTCGCTCGCTGGCGGAGTCCCTTCTGCTCCAGCCGCTTTCTGTCCCCGGCAGGGTCCCGGTGCCTAGGCGGGGAAGCGGCGTCTCACCCGGCCTGAGCATCCCCCGGGCACCGGAGACCCGGGGCTCCCCAACACCCCCAATGCAGCCCGGACCCACCCCCGCCCTCCATGCTTCCCGGGCCGGCAGCTTTGCCCCCAGCCCCCGCAGCCCCTTGCCCCGCTGTGTCCCACCCCCCACCCCCGGGCTCCCCCCTCACCTGCGCCGTGCTCGGCGCTGGCCCCGAACTCGGCGGCGTCCCGGCGGCGGGCGCAGGTGCCCTGGCCCTGCACCAGCGCCTGCAGCGGCAGCTCGGCGCCCGGGTGCGGGTAGCAGCGCAGGCCGGCGGCGCAGCGCGGGGTGTAGACGCCGCACGACTCGCCCTCCAGGCGGGCGCAGACCGGGCAGCAGCCGCAGCCGGGCTCCCGCACCAGCTCCGGGCACAGCCCCCGGCGGCCGGGGCGCAGGCGGCCAGGCGCTCGGCGCTGCAGGGCGGGCAGCGGAACAGCACCTCGGGCAGCGCCGGCCGCGCCAGCGCCAGCGCCGCCGCCAGCAGCAGCGGCGGCAGCAGCCGGAGCCGAGCGGAGCGGACGGAGCCGGGCGGCAGCGACCGAGCCGCGGCAGCATCATCGCGGCAGTGCCGGGCGGCGGGGCGAGCGGGCAGGTGGCAACCTCCGCCCGGCCCCCCGGGGAGCCCGCCGCCCGCCGGGTCCTAGAGCCGCCCCGCCCCGCCCCGGCCTGCCCCCGCCTCCAGGCGGGCCAGCGCCGAGCCCGGGCTCCCCTTCTCCCTCCTCCGCCCCCCCGCCACAGCCCAGTGCTGGGGGACCGGGATCCCCCCCCCAACACACACACACACACAGCCCAGTGCTGGGGGACCGGGATCCCCCCCCCAACACACACACACACACACACACACACAGTGCTGGGGGACCGGGATCCCCCCCCCAACACACACACACACACACACAGCCCAGTGCTGGGGGACCGGATCCCCCCCCCCCCCAACACACACACACACACACAGCCCAGTGCTGGGGGACCGGAATCCCCTTCCCCCCACACACAGCCCAGTGCTGGGGGACCGGGATCCCTTCCCCACACACACACACACCCAGTGCTGGGGGACCGGGATCCCCCCCCCACACACACACAGCCCAGTGCTGGGGGACCGGGATCCCCCCCCCCCACACACACACACACACACAGTGCTGGGGGACCGGGATCCCCCCCCCCACACACAGCCCAGTGCTGGGGGACCGGATCCCCCCCACACACAGCCCAGTGCTGGGGGACCGGGATCCCCTTCCCCACACACACAGCCCAGTGCTGGGGGACCGGAATCCCCTTCCCCCCACACACAGCCCAGTGCTGGGGGACCGGGATCCCCCCCCACATACACACACACACTGTCCAGTGCTGGGGGACCGGGATCCCCTTCCCCCCACACACAGCCCAGTGCTGCGGGACCGGGATCCCCCCCACACACAGCCCAGTGCTGGGGGACCGGGATCCCCCCCACACACACACTGTCCAGTGCTGGGGGACCGGGATCCCCTTCCCCCACACACAGCCCAGTGCTGGGGGACCGGGATCCCCTTCTTCCCCCCTCTCCCCACACACACAGCCCAGTGCTGGTGGACCAGGCTACCCCCGCCCCCACACACATACACAAACACACACCGCCCCGTGCTTGGGGACTGGACTCGGGGAGCAACCTGACAGCCCTCGAGCCCAGCCCCCTGGCCACTGCCAGCCACCCCACTGTCAGGGGACCACTCTAAATTCCTGCCCCACTCAGTGCGGGGGGGCTGGGCTAGGGTGGCGCCACTGCCCACCATTGCCGGGGCTGCCAGGCTAGGGTGCCCGGTGCCAAGGGGGCTGCTCCCGTCCCCCCGCCCTCTAGGAGTGCCAGGCTAGGGGGTTGCTCCAAGTCCTGTGCCAAGGAATCCGGCTGGTGTTTGCTTCCATGTCAGCCAAGCCTCTGGAGTCTGGAAGAGTGAATATGCATGGGATCACCGGCTGCCCCTTCTGCACACCAGCTGAGATATGCCCAGCATGGGTGGAAGGAGCAAACTGACAGCTGGGACAGGCAGAGCTGAAAGAAACCAGGCCCCTTCTGTCTGGATCACAGCGATGGAGGGACTGAAAGCTGCTCCCACTGCTAAAGGGGTAGGCAGAATCTGTTTGAGGCTGAGCCATACATGAGAAACCTCAGCACCATAGTGCTGCCTAAAGAAACCTTGGAAGCTGAATTTCCACACCCACTACGAATAGCACTTTCTTTCCAAGCACCCAACACTCTGGGATGTATCCTAATTTTATAGAGGGGGGAACTAAGGCACAGAGAAGTTAAGTGACTTCCTCAAGGTCACATCCCAAATCCGTTGCACAGCCAGCAATATAAACCTGGTCTCCTAATTCCCAGGTTCCTGGATTAACCACAAGACCATGTTTCTTCTCTAGTCCATAAGAAGCATTCATTGCTGTTAAATATCAGTGGTCTTAAATAAGTTCCCCGAGAGATGTGATTTAGCAAGTCTTGAATAAGGGAGATATACTCTGTATATCCACTCCCTACTTTGCATGGGTCCCTCAGTGTTTGTAATGCACTTAATGATTCTCAGATGCAAGATGCAACAGAAAGGCATAGCTGTATCCAGCTGAAATTGGAAGCGCCAAACCACATGACCAAAACCCTCTCCTTGTGAGATTTCCCAGACTCCAGAAGTTCATAGAGGCATCCAGATATTGATTCTTAAGGAACCAAACCTCCAAACCTTTGGAGGTTCACCCAGTTACTACTCCAGATGAGTACCCAGCAGATCTAAAAATACCTTTTTCTTTTATAGTGCTTTTCATCAGTAGATCTCAAAGCGCTTCACCATCTTTAATGTATTTTTCCTCACAACACCCCTCTGAGGTAGGGAAGTATTAATATCACCATTGCACAGATAGGGAACTGAGGCACAGAAACCAATTGACTTGCCCAAGATTATATTGGAAATCTGTGGCAGAGCAGAACTCTGGTCTCCCAAGTTCTACACTTGTGCCCTAGCTCTTGGACAATCCTCTCTTCTCCAAGAAAAGTCAAGGCACTGCAATGGGGGGGGGCGGTCATTTGTAATTTCACCCGTTCCCTAGTTCAGCCAGACAAAGTTAGCAAGAGAAGAACGGCAATTATATTATTACTCTTTCTATTGCAGTCGCTACCTAGAGGCTTCAAACAAGATCAGGGCCCTATGTTATGGATGTACCCTTAGGTATGTCTACACAGCAAAGAAAAACCCGCAGCTGGCCTGCACCAGCCGACTCCGGCTCATGGGGCTCAGGCTGGGGGCCTGTTTCATTGCAGTGTAAACTTCCAGGCTTGGGTTGGAGCCTGAGCTCTGGGACCCTCGGTCTCCAGTCGAGCCCAAAAGTTTACACAGCAATGAAACAGTTCTGCAAGCTGAGCCCTGCGAGCCTCAGTTGGCCGGCACAGGCCGGCAGCAACACGTGTCTAGTTGCTGTGTGATGGATGCCATCCTGGCAACATATTAGGGACTAAAGCCATGTCTACACTACAAACTTTGGTCAATGCAAGTTACGTTGGTGTAAAGCCGCTGCAGTTAGTGTATCACTTACGCATGTGAATACTTGCATCGGCACTGCATGTGGTCACCAGGAGCACTTGTGTCAATGCACAGTGCAGCGCACCATCGGTATCCCAGTGTGCAACCCACACCATCCCATGCACTGTCTTTTGGGAAGTTTTGGCAATGCAGGGGGGAGCAGAAATGAGTCGCACAGGGTTGACTGAGAGCCAGGGTTCAACTTGTCAGCGTGCAACTGTCTCCATCCCATAATGTCATCTGTATCTCACAATTTTCACACTTTTTTAAAATATCCCCCAAGCCCACATCTCTCCTTGCTGCCAGCCATTTCTGACAGCAGAATGGAGCCTGCACAGCTCTGCACTATTGTCATGAGCATTACAAGCACAGGATGCATGATCCTCCCATATTTGCGGAGTCGTAAGAAGAACCGAATCAGCGGGGAATGTGATGATATCATGGAGGACAGGCTGCTGAGAGACATAGCGAGAACCAGTTCAAGGTTGTTGTAGCAATCATGGAGCAGCTGCAGATGGTGGAGAGCCACTTCCGGGCCCAAGAAATGAGCACTGAGTGGTTGGATTGCAGCACAATGAAGGCCTGGGATGAGAAGAAGTGGCTGCAAAACTTTCGCATGTGCAAGGCAACATTCCTCAATCTGTGCACTGAGCTTGCCCCAACCCTTCAAACCAGAGAGACCCCCAAGAGCTGCACTGGCAGTGGAGAAGCGAGTGATGATCACACTGTGGAAACTTGCAAGATCAGACTGCTATCAGTCAGTGGGAAATCATTTTAGAGTTGGAAAACCCACTGTGGGGGCCACTGTCATGCAAGTATGCATGGTCATTAATTGTCTCCAGCTACACAGGACTGTGACTTTCTGCAACATGCAGGACAGAGTGGACGGATTGCAGCAGTGGGGTTCCCAAACTGCGGTGGAGCAATAGATGGCACGCATAGCCCTATTTTGGCACCAGACCACCTTGCTAAAGAGTACATCAACAGAAAGGACTACTTCTCTGTGGCTGTGGAAGAGTCGGTGGATCACCACCCAGGGTTGGGGTTGGCGGCAGAGAGGTAGGGGAACCCAGGCCCACCCTACTCCACCATGGCCCTGCTCAGGGCACTAACAGTGGCGGCGGATCACACCACTGGGTCAGTGGGGATTCTGCTGAAACATGCTGACTCGTACTGCAACAGCACAGACTGACTAATGTCTGGTTCCCCTAAGCTACTTCCTACCACAGTCCACTGGTGTGGCTCCATAGTCTGAGGGTCCTCGGCCTCCTCGGGGTAAGTGGCAGATGGCAGCCCCAGCAACAATTTCCCACTCTCAGTCTCCTACAGGGGCAGGGCACCGCCCGGCTTGGGGTCTGGTCTGGAGTCCTACAGCAGGCTAGAGAGGTCAGCCTCCTTCACTGGCTCTGATCCAACTGAGTGCAAGGGCCTGCCTCTTACACTTCCCGGCGTGGCTTCACCCACCAAGGAGAGTGGAGTGATCCCTCCCCGGCAAGGTTTGGAGGGAGGCCACTCTGCCTCACTACACCTACACGTACAGCAACTGTGGCTCTCACAGTTCACTCTATGCGAAGCTGTGGTTGTACTTAATGTCCAGCAGGGTGGAGAGGTAGGGGTAGCGATGCGGCCCCTGATGCCACATGGTCTGTTGAGGAGGGCTGTAGGGAGCTGCTGCAGTGGAGTTCTCCCTGGACTGCAACGGGAGGCGAGCCCATGACTGTTGGTCCACAAGAGTTTGCAGTATCTGTGTTTACTGCCAGAGAAGCCCCATTATGTCCTGGTGCATCTCCCTCTCCATTTTCTGCTGGGACTCCTCAGCCTCTCTCCTCTCCCCTCTTTCCTTCTCCAGGCTCCCTGCCATGTCCACCCTCCAAGCCCTTTGCTCACTGGCTTGCGGGATTTCACTGAGCATGTCCTCTTCTTTCTCCTCCTCATCTGGCTCAGCCATTCAGGATACCCAGCAGCTGCAGATAAAACACACAGAGGTATCCCTATCAGTACAGTCACAACAGAAAGTGAAGTTAAGACTCAGAACTCCTTTCCCTTGCTCCCCCAAAGTTTTAAACAAGACATGCTTATCGACACTTCTGCTTCAGAGTGCTTGTGCCCAGCGCCACTTCCAGTCCCAGCCGTGGAGAGTATTGCCCAGCAGGGGTGAGGGAAATGAAGGGAGAATTGTTTGGTTGCATGACTATGAGTATAGGGCAAGGGCACTGAATTCTGGCCCCGTTTTCCACAGGCAGTGGGGATTTTAGCTGATCTCTCACTCCTGATGGTAACAAAGGCACTAACAGCACAGCTGCTACTGGTGTCCCAAAAGCACCGAGGCCCATACGCTGGTAGCCTGTGTGCTGCATGGTGCCGGCCACAGTTATTGCTGACTGGTGTGGGGATAGGTCCTACCACGGAGGAAGAAATAAGGCAGCCATCCTTAGACACCTTCGGCAGAAGATTGTCGAGTACCTCCATTAAAGTTAAACTGAGATCTCAGGAGGATTCCAAGGACACCAGTGTGAACATAAACAAACTACTCTGCATGGTCCCCCTGCCTAACTAAGAGGAGAATGAAAAGCAGATAACAACGCTTCCTCTTGTTGTTCTGCTACCTCTTCTAGCAGGAGTAAATGAATGCAAAGTCGACAGCTGGGTCCAGTTAAGTTGGTGGCACCATCAGTACATCATTGTAATGAGAAATAGTTACACACTTGTCTGAGGTTCCTTTCCCTGCATCAGGCTCATCCATGCTCGAATCCAGTCAGTCTGCAGGGGATTCTCAAAGAGGTCCTGGCTCACAGCATAGCTGGACCCTCCGGTCGCATGTCCCCCATCCTCCTTCACATCCTCCTCGTCATCCTCACTGTTCACGTTAGGGGCCTGTAACTCAGGCTCCTCGGGGTATCAGTGTCATTCTACGGGTGATAGTGGGGTCTCCGCCAAGTAAAAGCGGTAGGTCTACAGCTCAGTACCAGATTAACTGTTCAGCTCCCTGGCCTTTTGATATGCCTGACGCAGTGCCTTCACTTTCATGCAACTCAGCTACTCATCCCAGTCATACACCTGCATCCCCTGTGTAATCTGCTCAGAGATGTCCACAGTTCTATGGCTGGTCCGTAACTGTGCCTGCCCAGCCTATTCTCCCACAGGCCCTGGAGATCCAATGTCTCCTGTCTACTCCAAGCCAGAACACGTCTCGAATGTGTAGTCGACCTGGTCACCTGGGCAGTTGCACACAACAACGGAGAGCTGCTAGGTGTGCTCACCAAACTGGACAATTCGAAAAAGGCATTTCAAAAATTCACAAGGCTTTAAGAGGAGGGGGCCTTCCAGTCTCCGTGACCTCTGGGCAGTGGAATTCCTAGTTTGGAACCGAGCGGTCAGTGTCAGGTATTGTGGGACAGTGGTTGGAGGACTGCTAGGGTCAATATAAGTAATGCAATGTCTATGCTCGTGCTGCATCAATCTCAGTACATCGACCATGGCTCGATGCCGCTCAGGGAAGTGGTGTTACTGCGTCACGGTAACAGAGCACTTACATCAGTGGGAGACAAATGTAAGTGTAGATACATGCACAAGTAGGTCAATGCAAGGTGGCATATGTCAACCTAACTTTGTCGTGTAGACCAGACTTAAATCAGAGGCCTCTGGAGCTGAAAGCATAAATCACTGCAGCCTGAGCTAAACAGCCTCACATCTTCTGTGTACTAGGCACAGAGAAGGATACACAACATACACCAACCAGTGAGTTACAGTTGTACTTGCACCTATGATCCTTTCCTACCGAATTCAGTCGGCCCTAGCAAATTCAGAAGCTATTGCTGCTTTTCTTCATGTATGTACCATCACAGGTGAATGAAAGTTTAGTGGGTCTTGTGTTTCTGAGTCCTTCTGACAATAGAGGAAAAGACAAAACCCTTCTCTGTATCATCATTGTCCTCTTTGATTTAAGGACCCTGGTGTTCCACTGATGGGTTTAAATCAAGATCTTTAGTAGGTTCGTGCTCCCCCTGGACAACCGAAACAAAACTCCTGTCAATGAGATCTCAGTGCTCCAACTGTCAGAAATGAAGTATAGTGTGTCCATGAAACAGCCCATGGTGTAAATTCCCCGTCCTGTTCTAAGGCCTTTCCTTATCCAGCCAGTCTGCACTGGTGTCTGAAAACCCAAATCAAACAGGCAGTGATTTCCAGGTCTTAAAGAGAGAAAGCAATGCATCTTGGTTTCAAATATGAAGGATAAACAGACATTTTGTCTAGGATTTCAGTATTAAAAACTGATCTGATGCTGAAAAAAAAACAGTGCTCACGAACATTTGTGAGAATTACAAATGGCTCTTCAGTTTGACCATGTTTGTGCTATGTGTTACTCATGAGTCAGAGATATTCACATGACAGGTTGGGACAGGCTCAGGCAAAAAGATTTTAAGCAGGATCGGGACTTCTACAGGGACAAATTTTCCACTTTGAAGATACAGCCATCAAAATGTAAAACAGAAAAAATCCCCATTACACTCACCTCAGTGATGTATAAACATCATAGTTTACATGGGACCTTTTAAATAGTAACATTATTAAGCAAAGGCAATCTATTTTTTCCATTTATTTAACAAAAAACAAATAAATTAAATGTAAACAAACACCCCACCCAATCCCCCATTAATACAATATTAAGGTTACATAGTTAAAATTAAAGTAAGGAAATGAAGAATTTTTAGTTCCAACAGCAACATTAACATAACTGTGTTGCACTATGGTAATATTTTATATTATTTTTCAAATTAAATATGTAGTTCAATACAGTGTCCCATTTATGAATCTGATCCTGCAAATGCTTACCTATCTGCACAACATTAAGCAAAGGACTACCCATGTGCATAAACATTTGCAAGATCTAGGCCTGTGACATTAGACATATTCCATAAACCACATGCAGTGTGCAGAGAAACCAAGAGAGCATTCATGTTGGAAACTCAACTTTTGTTTTTCATGATTCTTCCTGCAATTTTAACTGTTTGTTACATTCCTATAATGTTATAAATCAAATTCCCTTAACCATGCACTAACAGCACCTCTGATAATTAAAAGTGAAAGAATTTTCAAGGTCTAATTTGCTTTTCCAAATGCATGCAGTTCATGTTTTGTTTTTGGGTTTTTTTGCACTTCCTTCAACAAGGACAATGCATCCAGACTTTTCAGTTTCATCTTGGAGAGTCAATTTCATTTTCTAGTTCTCTTGCACTAGCATTGCATTGCAACATCTGGGCTGCCGAAAGTGCATGAGGAATCCTCAAATCCAAGCCAACAACAACAAAGAAGTTTTCACTGATATTAAAAACAATAATGAAATTATTTCTATTAAGTTTCGTTTTACAGAAACCCTTTTTAATTACAAAACCTAAATTCTGGGGCCTATGCTACTTAAGAATGTCTCTTTCAGAAACAAAAACAAAACCAAAAAATACCCCAGCACAGACTTTGCTTTGTGATTCTCATAAATCATGGGAAGGGGATGCAAAAGTCAGATGCAACCCACTCAAAACCCCCATTTAAAGTCTATATTCAAGCAGATGTTCAATAGAAAATGTAGCAAATGAATTTAACTTCACACTCACAATTCCCCAGGAATAGTGGAAAAGTCTTTTTGTATATTTTTATACAATTAGTGATATTTGGGTCAAATGAAATATTTTCACTTGCCTAATGGACCTTTATTTTGAAGCTTCAAAGTTTTCAAAGGAGGTATCCCTTTAATTACAAATGTTATACTGCTGTGATATATGGTAGATACTTTAAAGGCAACATGGCCCTTTAACTTATAACTAGATAGCATCTGTCTTTGTGTGGGGGGGAAGGGTAGAGATGTGTAAAAGAGATGGCCTGAACTTAATTATACAGTGAACAAATCCTGCATTTTTTTTGGTGAGCAAAAGGGGACAATTTAAAACCAATTTTTCAACGTACACTTAATTTTTGCAACGGTTCATTTTGCCGTGGGCATTGGCTAGCAAACCATTAATAACTACTGGTAGTGACAAATGCCTGGGGAAAACAATTGTTTAGGTATAGAGTGCACAAATCATCTTTCCACAGAATGCTTCTTAAATCTGTTGGGAGGAGGGGGATGGGGGAGCCAAAGTGGAGGTACAGCTGCCTGTGTTACAGGATGACATTAAACATAATGATACTGAAGGGAAAGAAACCGTATACTGATCAGATGTGGGAATGAACCAGAATTTCCTGTTCATATGCCTCTTTAGTAGGTGCTTGGGCCACTGTCCTTTTATTTATGTCTTTTTCTTTGGCTGTAGCCAAAGAATAATGGTGCAAATACAATAGATTCCCATGTTTCTTGTGCTGCTGATGCCACTGTTCATTGATGCAGTCATGCAACGTTAAAACAGGAGACCTCTTTTTAAATCTCTCGGGCTCTAGAAGAACAAGAAAGAAGATTTTACAGCTGTTCTGATTTGGTGCGGGAAGCAGGGAGAGTCAGGAGAGCAGAGTTAGTGTCAGTGGCCAGCTATAATTTCTCCACTGGGCCTTTGCTGACAGTTTTAGGATTAACAAGTGCGCTCTGTTCCCAGGCGTTTACCCTCCATATAAGCTGGGCTGTTTGTTCTCAAGGGTTTATTTGACGCTACAAAATATGGCATTGCCAAACAGATGCAGACTTGTTCCTAGAAAGAAAAGTTATAACGGAGACTGCGTCTCACTGAAGCATTAGCCCTGGAATTGTTTGTGAATGCTGCAGCATTTCTAGGACCCTTTTCAAGGCGGTTTTTTCCCACAGACATTGTCAGTTGATTCTTTTATGGCTCTGTGGTTTGTGAATGATGAATTAAGAAAAATAAACTAGCAAACAAAAAGTGGAGGCCAAGCACTGAGGTTTTTCTGGTCAAAATGAATAAGAAGGCCTCTGCAGAGCTGCGGGAAAGGAAATGTCTCTCTCATATTTCCTGAAGGTAAGGAATTCTAATTTTTGGTTATTTCTCTAGCCCCATATTCTAGATAAAGAAGATACTTTACAGACAATTAAACCAAAAGCTCCATGAACATGGAACTTGCAAGCACATAAAGGACCAGCAAAGGGAGCAAGGATGGGAAAGACAAGGACGATAAGAAAAAAAGGTTGTGGGATATACTTTGGGCCCAATCCTATACAGTGCTCAGCACCTCCTAGCCCCAAGACTTTCAAAGTGAAAGAAAGGAAAAAGGGAAAAGGGAAAAGGAAAACTTTGCATGCTATAATCATGAGAAAGGAGGGGTTTATAACTAATGTTGCACTCAAATTACATCAGTGTAACAAGAGGGACACTTCCACGGGACATAATGCTGTGTAGAAACCAAAGGAAGTCTTCTCAAATATGAATTCCTGGAGACACTGAAAGAAGTTCTAACATTCTTTCTGATCAGTGCACCACATTGCTTTTGGGGACCTCTCTACCCCTGGCCTCCTGGCCACGGCTCCTGCCTCCTGATTTACTTTGAAGTGACTTGCCCAAGGTCACAAACTGTATCAGTGCCAGAGCTGGGATTAGATGATCTGAGGCTCCCTGACTCTGATCATCTGGGCTCCCAGTTCCATTCTCAGTTGACTAGACCTGGCTTTCTCACAAAAGGAAAGAAATAAGCTTGAAATCCAATTGCAGAGTCCCCCCCATGAAGACACAAAGGCTCTGATCCACATAAAGCTGCTATTAAACATTCATGCTAAGTGCACTGCCCCACATGGTGTGGGGGAGGAGAGAGAAGCCACTGGCTATGAATTTGAGGAAAGGGACAAGTTTACTTCCTTGAGTGAAATTTCTCATTTGCCAGAAAATACCCCTTTTCTTTCCATAACGTATTGAAATCACGTACAAACAAAATGCTGGGACCTGGCTGCTCCCTCTTCAGCTCCAGGAATCCTTTCATGTGCTTACATCAGAGCTCAATGTCCTGGTTCTGTAACGCGAGGATGGCCTCTGTATCAAGCAAGTCTAGGTGTGTTAACTTCCCTCCGGATGTCGAGTTGGAAACTCCTCCATCACGAGTTATTGTCTGAAACACTGCGCCATAGTCACCATGGAGAGGAACCAGATCAAGCTGATACATAGGCTATGTACACACTGACGGCAGCAAATTCGCCGCCGTCGGATCGATTTTTCCGGATTGATTGAGCAGCAGTGAAGACATGCTCAATCGATCCAGAAGTCGATCTAATAAAACCACCTCCCTAAAAAGCGCAGCGCTGTGTCGACAGGAACGCATTTCCTGTCGGCGCAGCGCAGTGGAGACGGCACGCTAAAGGGAAGTTATGAAGTCGATGGGAATTACACAAGCTACTCTGCATAGCTTGAGTAATCCCTGTCGACTGCTGCTGAATTTTGCCGGCAGTGTAGATCGGCCTGTAGTTGCAACAACTCTGGACCAGCCAGCGAGTACTCTGTTGAGGATCTGCAATCAAGTGGACAAGGAAGCAGGTGCAGCAAAAGACTCCTGTATTTACTTAGTGTGTTACACTCTGTTTCCCACCGGTACTTCCACTGTGGAAGAACGTAGTTTTCCGCTCCCTGGTGGTGCTGATCATCTGTGCATAATAAAGGGCCAGTAATGCTCTTGTCCAGGAATGTGTGAGCTGCCATAGCAAAGGGGTATCGAGAAATCCAGCCTGGTATCACACCCCAGACCGTAGGAGTGGGATTCCTCCCCTGAATCTGAGCAGACCTTCGAGTTGGCCCCATGTATTGTTTCCTGTCTGAAAGCAGGGCATCAGTCCACCAGAGATGTAATGCTTTGGTTTCATCTGTCGCAGCTCTCAAGGCAGACTAAACAGTAATGGCATCTCATCGAAGGTCTGGCGGAGCAATGTGCACTAGCACCTACAGACTGGGGGTTGGTGTATAATTCAAGCAGCCACTAATAATACAAGCGGCCAAATTTAGCTCTTTGTTAACAAGCTGTGTGGGGCAACTGTGTCAGGCCACAGAGCAGTATTCAGCTAGCATAAACATGAGGGCAATACAGATGTACGAAGGATCTGCTCCCCCAGAGTTCCCGACAGTTGTCCTATCGAGGTGGTACAGGAAGAGAGCTTCATTTTCAGATGTTCCATGTGAGGCCAGTATGTGGCCACATGAGGCCACAGTCCCAGTTTTACTCCCAAGTATATGACCACTGGTTGGAATGGCAGTAACCGTCCTTGTACATGAATTGAAAGGGGTCAATTGCAAAGACAATTCTTCAGACAGAAAATAGTTGCCACTGACTTGGTTTCATCAAGAATTAATCTCCTTAGCTGGGAGTAAATGGTCAAAATGTTCATGCCTTGACTGAGATTCCCTTCAATCCTATGGCAATCATTTCCAGTGTCAGCAATTCAATGTCATCAGCCCACACCTACTCATTGGCCTGCATTTCAGGAAGTTTGTGCATGCTGTGCACCATGCAGTGTATATATTGAACAAAAGAGGGAGCAAAAACTGACCCTTGAGGAAGGCTATTACAGAGATGTTGGGGAGAAAATCAGTCACCTCAATCTTGCAGGATGAAGGTTCAATAACTAATAATTTCGTGGGTGAGCCACACCAGTGGCCTACGAGGAATATCTTGCAGCACTCTGGCAATCAGCCTGATGTGCCACACAGCGTCATATGCCACCGTCAGACCAATGAGGACTTCACCAACTTTCTTTCCTGACTCAGATATGTTTTCTTTGTCGTGATTGAGACCAATTACTTGATCTTGGGTGCATCATCATCAATGGCAGCAGAGGACCAACTATCTTGTTCATCTGCATCAGGATTAGTCTCTCCATCAATTTGTAGGTAACACGCAGCAGAGAAATCGGTCAGTAGCTCTTTGGGTCTCTCAGTGGTTTCCCTGGTTTGGAAACAGCTACGACCTTTGCTCTGTCCAGACTTTTGGGATGCTGCAATTCTAAGTACACTGATTCAGAAATTGAAGCAGCCAGCTTTTGGTAATTGGTCTAAAGTGAGAGAGAAACTCATTGTGGATGTTATCTAAACCAAGTCTTGTTCGGCTGCAATTCGTATATAACCAGTTGAGCTCTTGATCAGCTCCAGGATCCAAAATCAAATCACCTCAGCCTTCCATCTCCTAGTCATCTTGGAATCCAACTGGAAATTGCTCTCCTGGTGCTAAAATCTCTTTAGGGACTAGTCCACCCTGCCTCTTCGTATTCATATCCACCTACTTCCTCAACAACACAGTATAAACCCGGACAGCCAGGGCCACTAATAGCAGTGCCTACAGCGTGGATCTCTTTACAGGCTGGAGAAACAGGACAGATTGCAGTTCATCATTCTAACTCTCTGTTACTTGTGAGTAAGAAGAAGAAGAAGAAGGAGCTCAGGGATAAGTGGACTGGTCAGCAAGGCCCACTCCATTCAGCTTCTTTAAACTTAGAACAGCTTCCACTGAGGGACACCTGGGGTCTGATATCATTGATCACCAGTGTCACAGGTGTATAGAAATAAGAAAATGCCCCAGCAATTGGCATATGTGGGACACCCAAAAGTATTTAAATAGGTCCCAAAACACTACTGCTAAAGTACCACCACTTGTCACAGCACCCCTTTATCATTGGCTAGGATTGAACCTGGGACCTCTTGATCTAAAAAGCACAAGCAACTTCAGTGTGAACTAAAGAGCCATCAGCTTTAAGGCGCTAGCAGACTCAAACTTCATTACATAAGCCAGCCTCCAGAGAGGGACAAAGATCAAAACTGATATTAACGCAGGTTATGCTTACAAACAGAAATGCTATGATTTTATAATCTAGTCTGGGAGAATAATGTCATATGCTTTTTCAGTCTTGGCCTTCTCTACATTCCTTCTCTTGACTCATAACATTTAAAGGTTACTCTTTCACTTATCCTGCTTATCTATCTAAGCTTCTTTTTCTGTCTTTCTAGCCATTTGGCTTGTTTAAATCCTCTCACAGAACCTTCCTTTTCTCTTTTGGGTTTTGGTTCACTCTCTGCATAAAGAGCTCTGTGCAGCAAGGAAGCTATACAAAACTGAAATGTAACGTATCAGATCCTGAACACTGCTGGATATATTTCTGTGAATTATGTACAAGTACAGGATTGCCTCCTACCTAATATTTCATAGCTAGATTTCTCTTCGCTAGTGTCCGCAAAGTCACTTTTCATCAGACTGCTTTCCCAGCAGAAACGTTTGCGTTCACAGTCTAGCTAAAGTTTATTTCTGAGTGGGGAGAGGGGTTCATTATAAGCTGGTTTGTTGTGTAGGGCATTTGCTTATTTTTACTTTTATCTTTGGTATTTTAGGGCACCAATAAACATACAATCTAGGTGACTCATACAGTAATTAAAAACAAAATAGGGTTGTCCAGCATAGTCCATTATTTAGATTTGGCATCAGTTAGGTATTATCAGCGTGTAAAAAAAAAAAAAACCTAACAGTGAACCCACGAGGCCTGACTTCTTTACCATCTTGCACATTGTGTGGTCACTGGCACCTGTGCCAAGGGGGTGTAAGATGTTACCAGACCTGTATGTCAGCAATTTGCACCCACTTGGCACAGGTGTAAATAGCTACACAGAGTGCCAGGCACTGTAGAATCAGGCCTAGATGTTGGATCCCTCCTGTCTCCTCTTATTTAGCAATCATTCCTCTCCAAGGGATGTTGGAAGTAGCTGTCACTCAGGGTTTTGTGCAGTAAGTAGCAATGGTTGCAATTTGAACCCATATTAGTAACAAAAGTCCAGCACTATTTCTAAAAACTTTCAAAAATATCTTCATTGGTGCCAGAAATCTAAAGGACACGTCGCAACAAAACAGTGGACTGGGAGGAGATCAAACAAGCTCTAAGGTTCTAATACTTAGGCAGAGTGTATTACCCTAATAAGCAAAGTCACATGTGGCATACATTGCCCAGGGAGGCTTCTCAAAGAGAGCATAAATGACTTCCAGAGACTCCTGGATTTCTTTCCATTAAAGAGAGGGCACTGAGAAGGAGCTATGAAAGGGAATGGATGGCAAAGTCTTGGCTCTGCTGAGAGGTCCCAGAGTGTCTCTGCAAGGATATTTTTGCTTAAAAAAAAAAATCTCTACTTAAAGTGGTTCTTGAATTGAAATATCTGAGCTGACAGCTGAAGGAACGGATGGCTCAGGGATTGGTAATGAGATGCAGATCTTTTTCCTTCTCGGTTGCTGATTATAATCCACAGTACATCAAAAGAGACCAAAATCATCTGCTGGTTTTCTAAGAGCCTATGTGAAATGAGTTGATGAGATCTTAGTCCAGTTCCTCGTGGACAGCTGTACCCGTCACAAAACACATGCTGCAGCTGGCACTATCTGGACCTGTGTTGATAATCTAAGCAGAAAGGCCAAAGACTAAATGGGCTCTGGAGAATGAGCAAAGAATCCTCTCACCTTGAGACTGGCCGCCCTGAGTTTTCACTGCCACTGCCCATGCTGCAGTTACATAGAGGTCTTCAGTCTCCAGGCCAGTCGATCTAGCACCTTTCAACAACGTAAAAAGATTTTTTTTAATGGGAAAAACTGCTGAAAACCATGCAAACTGGATTAGGTGTTTATCTTTAATCATAAGAGGAAGCAAATGATTTCACACCTCACAGGTTTTGCTATCTAGATATTATAGTGATTGGCTCTGTATAAGGCAGTCTCCCAAACTCCTCTGTGCAATAATAGTAAGAAATTGGCGAGAATGCTTGGTCACTACCTGACAAAAACTTGGGAAACTGAAGCCACGTCTGACTTTTATGCTCATTAGCTTTCCATTGGTGTCTGGGAGTCCTGGATTAGGTCAGCAGGATGAATGCGTTTCAAAACACAAGCAGATGCATAAGAATTTGGTAATAAGCATCAGCCAACATTTCCACTGGATTTGTATTTTCTGTGTGAAAAGTAATAACTTTGGAGGAACTACTCAAGAGCGAAAACCCCTCTGTCCTAGGCAATAGAAATTCAAGCTGTGACATTGCCTTGAACAACAACGCAACATCGAGAAAGTTACAAAAAGTCACTGCATGTCTGAAAGGAGCAGAAAGTCAATATGTACCCAGCAGGGAATGGAATTGTTTGCATGATCCAGTAGAGGGTGACTCAATGGAATGGGATGAAGTTCAGAAGGGGAAACCATAAGATGAGTACATATCAAGAAAAGCTTCCAGCTGGTGGGATCTAATCACTGAGGCTTCTACCCCTTCCTGTAGGTGATTATTCCACATCTCTTGGAACAAGTAAAACAAGACTGGACAAAGTACTAGAAAAATATAGGGATCAGTCTTGCACTGGGAAGGGAAGAGGAAGGAGGAATGAACAAGTTGACCCTATGGATTCTTTATATTTAATCTATAACTCAGGGTATGGATTCTTAAAAAGTCAGTGTAGATTTTTAGGTGATCATTACTATTTCAGATTGTGCCACTATAACACAAATAAATCCCCAAGAAAGAAAAACACATGCCTCCTTGGATGTCCTGGCTGTTAGGAAATATTCCATAAACAGGAAGCTTGTAGAACAATTCTGTCCCTTCCACACCCCCCATACCCAAAATGTTCATCAGCAATATTGATAAGAAAAATATTTAGATGCAAATGTGAATGTTTAAAACTCTCCTTTTATTTTTCTATTTCTGGTACTTGCACTAGTTGAATTCTCTCTAAGTATTATAATCATTGTACTTATAACAGTGCTTTAGCTAAGGACTATTCAGACAACCACAAGGTCTCAACACAGGATATTTAGTCATATGCTTTAAAGCACACTACCTGTCATAGCAGATGTGGTAGGAGATGATACATATGATATCACTCACTCTTATATATTGCCACCCCAATGCTGAACACATGTGAGGGCTTGGCAAGATTGCTTCCAATTGGAAGTTATGTGAACTTTGGATATTTCCTTGGTGTAACTTATATATTTATATTGTATGCACCAGTCCTTGAACACAGATGGTCACAAACAGCTTGCAGAAATCTTGCAGAAATCTCAACACAAAACACCAAGGCCCAGTTTCCAGGGAGCAATGCTACACCAAGAACTGATTCTAGTTAGAGAATAAGGCAGAGATCAAACTCTCCTGATGTTTGCAACAGCTCCCCTTGAAAAAAAATGCATCAGAAAACTAACAACAGTGCAGTATCTTCTCAAAGAGCATATACACTTTGCAAACCAAGAAAAAGAACCTGCCTAACCATGTGCAACAGCACCATCTAGCGACTCCTGCCACAACAATATATATCTCTATATAATAATCCAAAGTAAATATAAAATAGGGTCTAACACTCTAGAACACAAGTAATAAACAGAGCATGAAATATTTCACTAGCAAAGTACATTTGTACAGAATTCAGAGACTATACACAAGAAAATCACTGCAATACTAAAATGCAGCCACCTCTGCTTTAGAACATGTCTTGCTGGTTAACAGCGCACAGAAACGCTACATGATAGTTGAAGATACAGAGTGAAGAAAAACAGTGTATCCAGTTGAAACAGCAGTGGGCATTTAGTTAGTAAAATGGAATTACCTCTGGCCAGGACATTTGGGCCATGTACAGAGTAAGCCAATTTCTATCATGTTACTCTGAGGACAAACAAACCTTAGAAATCAAGCAGCTCGCTGCAAAATAAACTGCATTTAGATTTGCAATGCAGTGCCACTCTGAAAAGGAATGATAAAACTGTCATTGTGGGACTCCCTGTTCATCATCAGTGATGCCAGATCCAATGTGTTGAGTTAAAGAGATGCTTTTTCTAACAGCCCATCATGCAAACTTTGAGTCAAGCGAGTCTCTCTTTGCCACCCTCCACTACCAGAAAGAAAGGTTCTGCAGGGCAAGTTATGTCTTCTGTGACACCTGTGCAACCCCACTGCTTTCTGTGTTTGCATAGGCCAAATGAGCAGAACGTAGTAAACACTTTTGATGTATAACAGAGAATGGAATCAAGCTGCCTCTCCCCTAACTGTGTTGGCTCTACAGGGCTGACAGGAGTCAAAATCTGTCTACGCTTTGCTTGGTCACTAAGGCTGGGGTTTTAGGAGTCTAAGAAATTTAGTTTCCTAAATCCTATTGAAATTTGGTGGCAATTGAGCACCTAATTTCCTTAGGCAGCTATGAAAAGCCCAGTTCACAGCAAGACAGATCTGATTCTGAACACTCACAGCGAGCAGGCTGGCTAATAAAGAGCTCTTATTTTTTGCACAGTGACTTTTCAGAGTAGGGCCACATAATGCCGATAACACGCCTCGAGTATTTTATTCAGTGAACAAAGATGTTTTACCATAAGCAAGACAAGAGTGCTCGCTTTATTTAAAGTCCCCTTTTCTTTATTCACAGCGTACATCCAATGAATTTACACGGCCAGCTTACAAAAATAGCGGTTTTGTGTAAGTGCTGGCCAGCTTACAAAAATAGCGGTTTTGTGTAAGTGCTGCCTATAACACAGATAATAGATCACCGGTGACGGGGTTCATTTCTCGATGTCAAATGCAAGTGTGTAATGTACATGACTGAGACTGGTGCAGCCAGGAGAAGGAGAGTTTGCAATGAGAAAAATTGTATATCCTACAGCACTGCTGGGGTTTGTGTCAGTCAACAGTAACCGCAATGGATGAAAGAAAATGGGGATGCATGCAAGCACTGTGGCTTTAAATACAGCCATTACAATTTCTGAAGTTTATTGGCATACCTTGGGATGAATTCAACACACCATATTTGCTACCAGTTTATGTCAGTGTAAACAGCAGCCGACGTACTTGGAAGTAGGAACTTTTCCAGGAGACCAGGTTTAAGATCCAATATCATATGACCCCTCGGGCAGAAAAAAAAAGCTGTGTCCTTTTAAAAAGCTATGACCCATGCTCTTTCCAACAGCATAAAGCTTTTGTTTGTACACATGGTAGATTTCAAACTAAGGAAGGAGAAAATTAGACTAGCTAGAAGCTAAACACTTTTTGAGTAAGATTAGTTGAGTACTAGGCAGAGCACCAGTGCAGCAGAGATTCAAGAACAGGTTAGAGAAGCCATTAATAGGATGGTAAAGGTTGATGTCCAGTAAAATGTAGTGGCTCAGACTGCTTGTCAAGGGAACTTTTATGGCCTATCTAGATTATGTACATTTCATTAATAGCATGGACAGTAGATAGAAGATTGGTCAGCTAACTTGTTTGCCCTCTGCTGGATGGCAAGAGCACAGCAATATTTCAAGCTAAATTTTCAGAGGGCCTTGCTTTAAACCTGCTAATTTAAAGTGTAGTGCTATTGTGCATATAGCTGCTTGCGCTGATAAATGGAGGGTGGCGAGGATTACAAAGAAAAAATGAAATGGTGGTGCAGATGAAATGGGGACCATTTGCCCATATATGGCATGTAAATGTGTGTTTGAATTGAAAAGCCCTTATGTAATAAAATGATATCAGAGGGGTTAAAAGAAAGAATGTCTCCGTCTCGTGGATTGTTTGCTCCTTACTCATTAATTATTATATATGAACCTTCTAGAACCTATATGAAACATGGGCTTGGTCTGATTCCAGTTCCCAGTGGACAGATGGCTACATCACAAAAGGTTGCAGCTCTGTTCTGTGTTCTGCTGCACAGAATACAGAGTAGACAATATGTCACCTGTGATGAGCTCATTTACTGATGTCAGATCATTACGATTGGCATTAATTGGCACTGATCATCCCAGCGTGATTGAACAAACAATGGAGACAATCTCTCTCGCCTTGATTGGATTTTTAAAATTCTCTCTCTGTGATTTGCGGGCCATGGTGAGCAAAGTGTTGGTGGGTTATAGAGCACATAGAAACAAATGATAGCGATCTAACAGGCAAGCTGCTTCGCGTTCTGAGCATCAGGACTGAAACACCTAGGCTCCCTGGAGAGCTGAACATTTCAATCAGTGACAACTGAACTGAAAATATCCCAGTTCATCATGTGCAGAGAGTTTCCCAGCAAAACCATAAAAAGCGAGGTCCTGTTTGCGCTGCATCACGGTAACGATCCCGGGGCACTTTCTGTGAGAGAAGAGGTTTGCCCCCGTGTACTTGGCTACATTTCCCCTGGCCCCACTGTTGTGCAATATCGTATGTCTTGGGTGGTCGCTGCTGCTCTCTGATCCCAGAGGAAGCTGCATTTCACAAGGCGCTGCTCTGCCAAAGAGCGAGGGGATAGAGAGTGGAGCCAGGAACCATCAGTTCCCTTCCCCATGGAAGGTTGAGGTCAGTGGCCTTGGGTGAGGGTGTGGTGGTCTCAAACTCAACAGCCCACACCATACTCCTCCTGCCAAGAGGGATCAGCACAGGGGAGCCTCAGAGCTCTCTTTCCTCAAAGGCATTTCCAGTGGTAGGGCTTGATCTGGTCCATACGTTGGAATTTAGGCAGGACACCAGGGTTTATCTCCTCAACTCTTGTGATGTGGATGAGACGAGACGACCCTTGCAGTCCCTTCTAACCCTGTGGATCTCTGATGAGCTTCATGGGATCTTTAATGATCAAGAATGGCCAGGATCTGTCTCATGGGGTGAAAATACCCATTTCCTCTCCTCCTTCACCCGGAGGAGAATTCTCTGTGTGCTGTGCTGCTCTGCAAAACGCCCTTCGCTTGCATAAACGCAGCTTAGAGCCATTTCGGAATTCCAGGCACGTCCCGCAGACTTGAGCTTGTATTTTAACTGACTTTTGAGGCTTTCCCCCTCCTCTCCCTGCCCCTGCTAAAACAAAAACAAAAGCAAAACCTTTGGCTCTTTGTTAGCCTGCCCCACTCAGCCCTGCAACAAAACAAAAGGTCCCCTAATAAATAGCTTCTGCCTCCTCTAATTTCAGTGGACAGACCAGGGTGGAGGTCAGCTTTTCCCAGCATGAAGCAGCATAGGAGCTAACAAGGGTCTCTGTGTACATATAATAAAGGCAGCCTGCATAAGGGCCCCATTAGATTTAAATCAAGGCCTTAGGGAAACATTGGCTTCCCTCGTTGAGCTACTCACAGCAACAACAATACTGCTGAGAGGCAATCGGAAAGATCTGCTTGCGAGGCAAGCACATTCCACGCACAGAGCAATTAGTTGGACTCCATCTTCCTGCAATCCCATTGGGGTGTTAAATCAGAGAAGTCCCAGCATCCTCCGGATCAGCTGCAACTTTCCTTCCTCTCATCCCTACCCTGCAATGTGACAACCAAACCAAAACCCCAGTTCTGAACACTGAGGAGTTCAAGATCTGAACCCAGTTCTGACTGCAGAGTCTCAGCCCATCTCTAGATACAGAGGCGAATGGTTCAGGACGGAGGATCATAGGGCATCTGTCATGACTAGACTTCAATTATTCATGTGGTCTAGTATGGCCTTGGCAGGTCATCTAACCCTTCCAGGTGAGCTTTAGTTTTCTCATCTGTAACATTCTTCTTCCTTGCAGGAGGGTTATGAAAATGAATCCATATCTTTAATGTCCTCATCATGCTTCCAGTAAAGAAAAGGGATGTAGTTCATGTGTTGGTAGCTAATTCTCAAGCCTCCTGGAGGCTAGAATCCAGGCTTATCACATCACATCACACCCATGTCAAATGGTTCAGTGTAGTACAATCCAGCCTTAAGAATCAATGAGAAATCCTCAGGCTGGCATGGATGGAATCACCACCTCAGAGGCGTGCTGGAGAGGGAGCGGAGCAAACTCCTTCCAAAGCTTCAGGTAGATGATGGCATTCACCCTGAGCAGAGTGGGAAGAACATGTGGCTCAAGAGGTGATGAAGAAACCCAAAGGTATGCCTATGAATCACTGTCTGGGAGCACAAGATCTCCAGAGATAATGCAAAACCTGCTGCATCAAGCCTATCAAAACTGCGGAAGAGGCAGAGAAATCCAAGCATTAGCCTGCGGGTAGCGAAGGAACAAGATATCAGATGGAACATTCCATCCCAGAAGCGGGATTGGTTCTGACGGATTCGGAAGACCCAGAAGCCCTGTGAAGCAAGGCAATACGGTTTAAGGCTGTGGGAGTTCTCGTATATGGAAAAGTCCAGGTGATTGCTGGGGATTGTGTAAACCTAGATCATCCCTGACAGGTGTGTGTCATTGGGCAGCAACTCCAGGTCAGGGCCAGCCTCAGGGGGTTTCTCCCACCCAGCGGTCTCAGGTACCTGCTCCCAGCTACTAGGGTCTGGCAGCCCTCTCCAGTCAATTAGGCTCGGCGGCCCTCTCCAGTCAATCAGGTTCAGCAGCCCTCTCCAGTCACTCGGGCCCAACAATCTGGGCAGGCTTTGGAGGCTCCAATCAGTGGGGCGGTTGCTCCAAACAGCCACAGGGCCTGGGTCAGGCCTAGACAGCAGCTTCTGGGAAGGCACATCTGCCTTCAGCAGTAGCTTCCCCCGACTGAGCTGCTAGGCCGGCCTTTTATACTGGCCCTGCCTGTCCTGGCTCCGCCCCTTTTCTTCCGGGGTAGTTTTGCCTGCAGAGCCTTGTTCTGTCCAGCAGGGGCGTCACAAACCTTCCTCGGGCCCAGGCTCCGAGGAAGGCCACAGCGCCTTGCTACACAAATTATCCTATTTTTCAAATGTTTATCTCCCCCTTTTGCTGTGCAAAAAACAAACAATAGGCATAAGTGACTGACTACGCAGGGGGAAACAATAAAACCGACTATGCATAAAGTGCTGTCCAATGGAAAAAGTAAATACTGGAAGAAACAAAGAGAAATATTTTCTCACTAATCTCTTTCAGTTTTCTCCATCTTAAGGGTCACTTGTAACAACAGTCTGTAAAAACTGTTCAGATCAAAGTATGATTTTTTTATGCTGAAATTATCCCTTTAAATATATTTAGCCAAGTATTTGGTGAGTAATTTTTTCTGCAATAATGCAACAATATTTTATAGAAACATTATTCCACCTCTCCCAAGAGACATCCCTTGGTTTACAGCAGATTTATCTCAGCCTCCAAAAACCTAGTGTTTTTTCACTTTATTATTGTAAATTATTTACAGAAAAAATGCTGAATCAGGAAACTGATTATGCTAAGGAAAGGAATCCTGCAAGGTTTAAAGCTGTCAACATGACCTTTTTCTTGTGTCCCCATTTTTGGCTCTTTGTTCAAGTGGGAATTTTGGCAAGCTGAAGTAGGTATATAAGAGAGATCATGCATTTTCACTCTGAGGTTATTACCTGCACTTCGAGTCAGTTGAACCCTGCACAGAATGGTTACGTTACAAGCCTACCTGAAAACAGTCAGCAATTCAAAAGTTTATTCCCTCAACTTGCTATTGTATATTATGCTGTATTATGAATGACTTCTTACATTTCTATCGCACCTCTCATCCCAAAGGAGCCCAAAGCATTGCTCAGATTACAATAGCAGAATCATTTTACCATTACTGAAATGCAGCTATTTCTGGGGTGGAATGCAGCAGTGGTTTCACAGCACTGAGCAACACTTCACAGCAGTTTAGAATGAGACATGAAGACTCTTCATATCCAGCTGAAAACCTGTCAACAACACAGAGGACCAGAATCAAGGATCACTTTGACCTTACTACAAGAGGCAGAAAATTCTCCGACATGCACCTCAACACAGTCATCTGTGCCCTTGTCACATGGAGGTGAAATGAGTGTAATGCATTCCTAATTGGGCTTCCCTTGAAACTGGCCAAAGGTGACAACGTTTACAGAACGCATTGCTAACTTGCTCCTTTAAACAGGTGTGATGGGGTCCGTTACACTCACCCTACCTGCTATGCAGGCTGCCAATCTGCAAAAGATACTCAAGATCTTAGTGCTAGTACATACAGCCCTTCAGAGCCCTAAGGACTTAAGCGTCTCTCACCCTAGTTGTCATTCCCAGCAATGAGGGTCAGCCAGCCTTGGGCAACTCTGGGTGCAATCTGGATCAGGTTGGGAAGAAGACTGTCTCTTTGTTTGTGCTTCTTTGTTTGTGGAACTCCTACCTGGACAGGATCTGCAGGTCAGAGTCCTACCTCAGCTGTCTTTAGGGCACCATGTAGGGCGCATTTATTCCCATTGGTTTGTTAAGGGCTACATTGTACACTCTTCGGTTTTGGCCTCTGCTGCTCCCTTTCCTTCCATCCCCTGTATCTGTGCGGAATGGATCCCTTTGCGCAGGGCTGGCTGGCCAGATGGTTAATGGTTCCTCCTAGTGCCAGATTTTGCTGAGGCTGGCTGGCTGTGCACTGGGGCTGGCTGACTGGCTGGCTTTCTGTCCAGATTTTTTAAATATTTTGTGCTGTGGTTTGAGCGGTGCTTAGATACTTTGCAAAAGGCACCTTATAAATTGATTAAATAAATACACATAAAACACTATTTTTAATCCTCCTTTCATGTTACAGTGTCCCATCCACCAGTCCCATCACCATCCTGCACAAGTCCACTTCAACTACAAATACTTTGGCTTCTGCTCAATGGCTGGGAAATAAATATTTTACTTAAAAGAGACTTGGTTTGGAATAGGGACTGTCTTCTGTTACGTATCCAGCAATGGCTGGAAGATTAGGGCACTAGGAGAAGCAAATACTTAAATTAATAATGATGATGATGTTGTTCACTTGCCCAAAGTCCCCCTCAGCACAAGTGAGGGGTGAGCCTCAGAACATTTGGATTCTCCTATCTACTACAACCTCCAAAGTTCAGATGATTACCAAACTTTATCGAAAACCCAGGGACCCCAGTCCTGCCCTTAATAAAGAAAATGGAAGTTTTGCCATTGACTTCAATGGGTGCAGAATTAGGCCTTGAAATGGTTTTGGAGAATGAGAATGGCACAAGCTGACTCTCGGAGTCTGGGTTTCCCACTGATTTGATGTGCCAGGTGGATCATTCTATGGAGGTACCTACTCTTGACGTCAAGAGCTGCAAACCCAGTCTGGTGGGTGCAGGGAAGGGCTTATGGAAGTCAATATCACCTGGGAGTTCAGTCATTGGATGTATTTCTCCAGACAGCTGAGGGTATGTCTATACTAGAAATGCTACAATGGCGCAGCAGCAGCACTGTAGTGTAGACACTTACTGCCGTGACGGAAGGGGTTCTTCCATTGCTGTAATAAATCCACCTCTCCAAGAGATGGAAGCTAGGTCACCAGAAGAATTCTTCCGTCGACTACCAGTATCTACACCTGGGATTCGCTAAATTTACATTTTTCACAGCCCTGAGCAATGTCATTAGGTCAATCTAATTTTGTGGTGTAGACCAGCTCTGAGATCCATTTAGGAACATAACCCCTTTTTCCTTTGGGAATCAGGACCACGGTGAGTACAACAGCCTCCCTCCACACACACAAACAAGTACGGCCATGAATCGATGACACAGGATGAGGAAGGACATGGGGCAGCATGAAGTGGAACTGAATGGAACAGCCCTGGTCCCTGAGCATATGTCTCCACGTGGCGCTGGGGCTGTGATTCCCAGCACGAGGAGATGTACCCGCTCTAGCTCTGACCAAGGTAGCATGCTAAAAATAGAGCCTTGCCATGGCAGCGTGAGCAGTGGGGCAGACTCATCGTCCTGAGCGTGCACCAAAGTGTCTCGGATGGATACGCCCCTGCGGCACTCCGGCTGCTCCGCTGCCATGGTGACACTTGAGTTTTAACGCTCGAACTAGATCAGAGCTAGCACGAGAACATCTCCTTGAGTTGGGAATCACACCCCAGGCTGAAGTGTAGACGTACCTTAAGACTCCCTGAGCTGAGGTTATCCAGGTCCCTGCAGCAGAGGGAAAGGAAAGGCAATTGCCAGGGGAGCAGGAAGTGGATAAATATCCACAAGGGGATTTGGTTTGAGGCTTCTGACAAACCTGTCATTGACTGCAGAGGAAGTTTTATCTAACCTGGGTTATCTGTCTGGGTAGGTATTTATACTGCCTTCATCACCTGGCTGTCTGGGCAGGAAATGACACCCAGCTCCTGTCAGATCAGTCCCACAGAAGACTAGAGGTTTTCCCCACAGTCAGTTCTCTCCAGTCTCCACTGCTTTTTTTTCTTATATACTCGCATGCCACCCCCTTGTTGTTCTTTCTTTTCCTCGAGAGTCGTCTCTGGTCAGCACCGAGGGCCTATCTCTGCACTGAAGCCTGGCCAATCTCCGACATTTCCAGCAAAGCAAACACACTCAGTACTTTCATCTCTTGTTAATTATCACTCCGGTTCAGTCCAACCGCTAGGGCGACACCCTCTCACCTCTTAGCCCCCGAGTCCCGATCTGCACCAAGGCATGGGCAGGAGCAATGGCTGGTGAGGCGGATTGGTTAGGCACCCAGCCCTCCACCCACATCCCTTCCCCTTTTGTGTGTCAAAGAAACAAATAAACAGAGAAGCAAGTAAAGAAAAAAAAGCAAAGGTCAGAAGTTCCACTATGCATTCAAAGGCTCTTTACTGGCCCCACTACAATGTGCCTCCCTGAACGATTTATTGCCACAATGCTTGCCTTTCAGCCACAGCTGTGGAAGGAAGGAATGCGACATCCCCGTACTTGTAATTTCTGATAGGTGTCAGAGACGGGTTTGAGAAAAGAATGAGGCTTCGGATTCAGCTTCTTCCAGTCAGCAATTCCACTCTTGTGTTCACATGTGAATTACTGCTTGGCGGAAGGGCGTGGTGCCAGCAGCCAGTGATACTGTCTGGCCTCTCCTTATGCATTATGGATACTATCCTATCACTGAGAAGTAAACATCCAGTAAAGTAAGGGAAACAATTCCAGTAATGTAGTGTCTAGTGTATATGTAACATCACTTCCTTTCAACAGCCTACCAGCTGATAGGCAGAAGGGAACCCAGTTCTTCCTATGCCACTAGTGCAGGCCAATGCCACTTGAGCTCTATTAGCTGCTAGCAGTATAGGGCCTATGACACATTGAAACAGTCTCATTCCGTTCATTGGTACACCTGCAGGCTGCCCTGGTCTGCACATAGTCTTACAATACCGGACATTGGGTATCAATTATTATAAGGTAGTTTATATGCTCTTTCAGTGGTATGGGATTCTTAAATAGGGTACCGTTGGCTGACAGAAACAGCTGACAGATGACATTGGTTCCTGGACCTTGTTCTTAATAGCTTATAGCCTGCACCATGTGGTTTAACTTTTTTAAGGATTGCTTTAAGGATCACAATGTTCCAAACAGGAGACCTTTGGGGCCTCTTGGATAAATGTGGGCATTTCTTTTATTCATTACCAACCTCTGGCTGCCTTAATACCTTAGCTATTTCACCACAGCACTCACATGCCTGTTAATATGTCTTTTGGATTAATTTCAACCCACAGTCTTCCTTGTTCCACAGTTTTGCTGAACAGCTTTGTCCTTTTTCAGTGGGTGTCGTGATCTGTGGTCCAGGGATTAAACCAGTCACAGGGACTGGGAGTCAGGACTCTTGGATGCTATTCCTGATGCTGACACTGACTCTCTGTGTGGCCCTGGGCATGCTACTAATCCTTTCTGTGCCAGTAGGCACATCTACATAACACATTAAGGTCTCACTGCAGGACAGGTAGGTATACCCATACTATCTTCAATCTAGCTAGCATGGGTAACAATAGTAGTAAAGAAATGGAAGCACGGTCTTCAGCACACGCTAGCTACCCCAGTACAAAGCCACTGGGGATCCTGGAGACATACTCGGAGGTAGCCTGTACTGCCACATATTCCCTGCTATTGTTACCCACACCAGCTGGATTAAAGCTAGGATGGGTTTGCCTACCTGCACTACAATCACACCTTCATTTGTGGTACAGATGAACCCATCGGTAAAATGTGGACATCAGTGGAGTTACCGCCAGCAATGAACCTGGCCCAGCATGAGTGTGTGTGTGTGTGTCATTTCTCCTTCAGCATTCTCCACTTATAACACAAAACACCATTACCAGAACAGTGAGCTCAGGGCTGGGAAAAGCACCAGAAGCAGCTCAGTCAACCGAATTCTACACGTCCAACATTCAAGTCAAGATCCTAAAGGTCGTGAGGTCAGGCTCTGGAGTGCAGCTGGTAATGGAAGAAACTTGGTAGTAACAAGATACTATTACAGTGTTTGAAGATGGGTGTAGGCCTCAAAGGAAAGTTTTCCTAAAATATTTAAAAGAAGGCTACAAATCCTTTTATTAATAGTGTTTTCATGGGCTTTACTTTTATTTTCTTTCTGTGAAAATAGTTTTCTGTTTGGACTTAACCCTTCTCCTGCAGTTTTTGCAATACCTTGCATTGGTAAGCTAGTGGAGAAACTCACTAGAAATTGAGGTGTAACTGGCTAGATTTTATTAGTGAAGATCAAAGAATAAGCAAACAGGGCGCTGAACAATATGTACTCCTGAGGCATTCAAAAGAAAGAAAAAGTACAGGGTGGATGTATAGACAAGATCCTATTACCCCACATTTCAAAGGATGAAGGGGAAATATGGAATTCATTTTCAACTTTGCTACTGTTAAAGATGTCCATTTTCAGGTGTGCTGAGATTAACTGTTTCATACAGAATATTAAACAGCTCTAAGAGCAAGCAATACAGATCAATCACCCCTTAATAATTAGAGATTTTGAAATAAGTACAAAGCTTTTTATAAGCTTTGTTGGGTAGTGCCGCATTCCATATAGCTAGCACAGAGGATTGCAATATTAAACATGCAGAGTAGCTCATCTTTGAGAAATGTTTTAGTTGTTCTTTCTACTTAATTTTTGTAGAAATTTTAATTACACACCAGTCTCGTAGCAGTGCAACACACTATTCTCCCTAGTCAGAGCAACAGACACATGATCTACTTCTGCTCCCAGTGACACCAGCATACCACAAACAGTGAGTAATGGTGGTTCCTCCTTTTCTGCTCAACTCTGTTCATTTCTTTGATACTTCATCCTCTCAACACAGCCCCGCACCACCTGGGTCTCATCCAGCCACCTGTTGCATCCAGTCTGACACACAGAGTGTGAGCTCTGCAGGGACTGTCTGGTTTTTTATGTGCCTGTACAGCACCTAGCACAATTGGGCCCTGATCCTGGACTGGGATTTCCTCGGTGCTATTGTAGCAATTAATTAATTAATAATAAATTCAATCCCAAACTTGTTTTAGTTCTAATAACTCACTGACATTCATATAACACTGTGAGGAAATCATTATGCTGAAATGTCTATATTTTAACAGGACCGCATCTCTTTGATTTATGAAATAAGATGCCTCTGTATTGTTGTCATTATTCTAAGAGTATCTAGAAACTCCAGCTCAGAGCGGGGACATGCTGTGCTCAATGCTACATAAACACATCACAAGATACAGTCCCGGCCCCCAGTTGCTTGCAGTCTACATAGACAAAGCGAAGTGTGGAACAAAGGAAGAACTGTTATCCCCCTTTTACAGATGCAGAACTGAGGCACACAAAGGGGAATAAGGTTCATATTTTCAAGAGTCCAAAACCCAAAGCTGCCATTTAGGCACCTACATGGGTGGTCTTGTTTTCAAAAGCTTTGGGCACATTGTGAGCTGCTGGGTGCTGAAAGCTTGATAATTTAGGTGCATAAATGGCTACTATGCTCTTTTGAAAAGGCTGACCCTATGTGATTTCACACCTGTGGTGGGGGTGGGACCTGGACTCAGACTTTCAGTCCAGCAGACCTTAACTACAAGGCCAGTCTTCCTACTGAGAGAGATATTGCTCCCAGTCAGGTCTGATAAGCTACCTGTGTCATACACACCAAAATCGGGTTCGCATTCCCTGGGCTGGGAAGGGCCAATATTTCTCTCACTTTCGGGTTTGCAAAGTTCCTTAGAATTGTGTTTTTCTAACAACAAATATTCCAGGGCAATTTTTTTCTGAAATAAAATGAAATCAGCCTCAGCAGGTCCGTTCTCATGAGCAACCCTACCATTACACTGCCAGGCTTACAGCCAGTGCCCGTGAACAACCCTACAACAACAACCCACTGCGCACATACCCTGGAAGAAAAGTAATGCATCAAGCAAACTAATTTCAGTATGAAGCGTCTGGGGGGTCTGAAATAATAGTCAGAAAAAAGACTGACTCTAACATTTATTTAAAACACTCTGAGAGAATGTTCTTGTGTGCGTGTATGTGACAATCCCAGGTGCGTGAACTCCCCCTGCACATCCGCAGTGTGTGCGCACGTGTGTGTGACAATCACAGCACGGCCAGCAATGGCCCCCACTGCAGCAGCCATGGCTTGAAGACCTAGTGGAGATCAAATGACAGAGATGTGTGTAAAGTGCCGCCTGGTTTTGCAGAGAGCTCACACCCCACCTCAAAACTCAAAACTCCAATTCATTCATCTTTCCCACCCCTCGCCCCACATCTGCCCATCCCCCAGCCCTGCAATTTATTTTGTAACCCCAAGCCCCATGTAAATTCTGTGCCCCCGACCCCACCTCAATTAATTGCGTCCCCAACTCTTGTATCTTCTCCAGCCCCTACTCCACACTGGCAGTACTCCTAACTCCAAAGGCGGAAAAACCATGAATCAGACGCCAAAACATCATGAGGGTTTTTTGGTAAATGCTGCATGTGACGTTTTGGTCTATCTTTTGATGGTTAGAGAGAGAGAGAGAGAGAGAGAGTGAGCGCACGTGTGCGTGTGCCGCCAACGCTTCCAAATACTTATAGGGCATGGGGATTTTGGCTCCTGCTGCAGGACGTCTCACCCCACATGTGCCCACCCAGCAATTAATTCTGCCTCCCAGCCACTCCATCAGTTCTGCATCTCCAGACTCACCTCTGCTCCTCCTGCAGCTCTCAGGGCTCTTCACCCCCTTCCCAGGCTGGGTACTGCAAGGAGGGAGAGGGGCGAAAGAAGGAGCAGAGCAGCCGTCCAGTTGCCCACAAAAGGGAAGGGGTTGGAGGAATTGAGCCAGAACTGCTGGGGTCTTTCTGCTCCCCCTCCCGCCCCCCCTTCCTGCAAGAATGGTGTGGAGGATTCCCCAGGAGGCAATGCAGTGGGAAAAGCAGCCAATCAGAGTTTCTGGGCAGGGCAGGAAATCATGGGAAGGCTAAAGCGTCTTGCATTTTTTACCAGACTTGTTCCAGCAGGGGCCAAAATCCTGACGCTCCCCCAGGGGAGTTGGCAACCCCGTTACCATGACTGGCCAAATCAGATTGGAGAGATGTGACGCTGTGACTACGTCCTCCAGGTGGAACTGCCAAACCAGGCTGTTTGTTGGCAGAACAGGCTGGGGGGCATAGGTTGAAATTTACCTACAACATGTCTGGTGAAAACACAAACATTGTTCAGTTTTTGGCGATCAAAAGCTGGAGATTTCCTGAAAACTGAAAAATTTCCGGTTTGGGGTTTTCAGTGAAAAAAAGAAACATTTCCTGCAGACATTTCTGATTTGGTGAAAAACCTATTTTTCATCTAAAAAACGTTTAAAATTAAAATTTTTGACCAGCTCTGAAAATGAGGTATTGTCTTCCACTTCTTGGTCAGAGTATCACTGCCAATATCACACTCAAGACCGTTTCTCTTTCTGAGGCAGCAGGTAAAGTGAACGTAACACTGCTCCTGAAAACAAAAGCATGCTTTGCTCTGTTTGCTTTGGCCAGGAATTTGCTGTTGACTTTGGAGGGATTAATTTGCAGCGTCCTACAGCTTAGCAGTTTCCCCAAATCCTCTGCACGCTAAACAGATCTCTGAAAGGAAAACATTCAATGCATATCCATCTCTGCAGAGTGCATGATGAATGACAATCTTTGAAAGGAATCGTGGATTAAACAGCAACAAAAATGTCACACAGTTTTACTAGGCAACAATAAACTAATCCTCAAATGGGCAGCTCTGCAAGTTTGTGGGCTAGGTACTGGAAAACTGGTTCAGAGACCATTCCTATCGGCCTCAACTTTGACACAGCTGTCCACCAAATCTATCTATCTACCCATCCCCGTGATACTCAGACTGAGGGTCATAGGCTGCAAGTGGCTCTTCTGTGTGTCTCCTGCAGTTCTTTGCAGCACATGATATTAAAACACTGTAACTTAACGATTAACTGATCCAAGTTACTAGCCAATCAGGATGCTTTTATTATGTTATTAACCAACTGTAGCTGATAAAATAATAGTACTTGGTCAGTCATTTTGCCATGAGAATAATATATATATATATATATATATATATATATATAACTAAATGTTTCCCGTTATACTATTTAAATATGAATATGTAGCACTATAGTAAATGAAACAATAAAGTCACACTGCTGTGACTCTTTTGGGTAATGTTGATTGCTAATTTGGCTTCTGAACCACTGAGGTCTGAGCAGCACTGATCTATCCCAAAGATTCAAACTGGTTAGGAAAAGCACCGAAATATGCACACAAGTCATTTCCCCACCTTCCCATGTTCCTGACTCAAACCTCCTTCTCCATCACAACTACTTCATTAAATGGTTTGGACGCCCTATGCAAAGAGAAATCTCTGACACACGTGTCCTCCTTCCTTCCACCCAGTTGCCCTTCCCTTCTTCTGATCTTCCTGTGGAGCCAAATTCCAGCTCTAGTACAAGCAGGCACCACAGCTGATGACTTCAATGGGGGACACTGGTATTTGAGGAGAGTAAGTGGGGGAATGTGACACAGATAATGGAAAAACCCAAGGTGTCTGGATAAGGATCCATACCTTCATGGACTCACCAAAACCATCCTGAACCCTAGAATTTTCTAAGATTTGCCTATGCCTAACTGAAGTCTGAGTTATTTATCCCAATAGGGGGTCCATGTTATTGCTAGGAAAATAACGTGCCAGAGCACACAGCAATCTGAGGACGGGTTGGAGGTGGTCTTTTAACTCTTTAGAGGCCCTTTTGGAGTATGGTGGCCAGGTCAGATGATTTATTTGGTCAGGCTTTAATCTGCCAGCAAACGTGCAAACTGCCCAGGTCTTCCTTTGTTTAATTTCTTTTTATGAACCTGGCAAATGAAAGAAGTTCTGGACTGACAGCTTTGCAGACTTAAACTGTCTATCTGTTGAGCCAGGGGCCACCATGGGCTGCGGCAGTGCAAGCTTCCCTGTTCCCACCCAAATTCTTCTCCCCTGTCCTGGGGTGGCAGCCTGCGACGGAGAGAGAGGTCAGCCTCCACCGCTCATCCACTCCCTGTCCTTTCCAAAGACAGGGAATGGAAGCCATTTGTGCTAGTGTTAGTAGAGCCGCTTCTAGGGGCGGGTGAGCAGGTTTGTCCCCGCGGGAGCCAGCTTCCAAGGGGCACCGCACTGTGCTGCTGGGCTTTTTGTATTCTTCTTTCTCGGCTCTGACAGACAGGCCATTTTTGTTCCGCTCTGATTGGCTGGCTGTGTTATTATTTTTTAATTGTTTTGCTCAGCTGCTGGGGTTAAAACCGTGTCCGCCCTGGGCAGCAAAACAATTAGGGCTGCTCCTGGGTGGACACATTCTTGCTGTAGACACGTCCACAGGAAAATGTACTGAGAGCATGAACTCATTCCACACAGGCCGCCACTCAGACTAGACTATCCCCGCCAGGTATTTGTCCAACATGTCCTTAAACCCTCCAATGATGGGGATTCCACAACCTCCCTTGGAAGCCTATTCCAAAACATAACTACCTTTAACTACCCCCATCCAACTGTGTCTCTTCCTCTCTCTCTCCCACCATCCCAAAACCTAGCCAGAAGGGACTAATGTCATCATCCAGTCTGACCTCCTGCGTAACACAGGTCAGAAGACCTCCCCCAGTCCTTCACGACTTAATGCCCTTTACTGAGAATACTCTCTGAATGTATCCATCTGCAAGAGCAAATCTAAGATTGAAAGAGAAAGAAAGTGGTAAATGGCACACTGAGTTGGAGAAAATTACACACACAATAGGGTTTCTGTGGCTGGAAATCTGTGAAATCCCTGATGACGCACCAGCTGCCTTAGAACCCCAGGGATGAGCATGATAAAGCAGTTCGTTCCAAAGGGAGTTAGTAATCTCCAGGTGGGAGAGAAAGTTGAGGGAATTGGCAAGAATTTGATAGGAGGGCGGCCCTCATTCAGACAAGCCAGGAGCTGAGAGGGAAGCTCATGAGTCAGGAAGTGTGTAAAAGCTGGCGGCTCACCCTCTTCCCCCCCCCAAAGACAGCAGCCTGAGAAGAGACCTCCTCAAACATGCATTAAACAAATAGATTAAGGGGCAAAAATTAATCCCTTTTAAATTAAACAGCAGTGTGTGAACAAGCCTTTGTCTTCATTGCGGGAGCCTGCACGGTTATTCAGCTCAGAATGACAGTGCAAATCCCCCATCAGCAAGACACCACAAGTTCCTTTCCGGCACTTTATTTACAGAGGCTCTTGGTGGCGGGGACAAGACATGGGTACTGAAATGTACATGCCCATAAACGGAAATCCTCCTGTTCCCTCAGCCACACATGTAGATTTAGTAATAAATGAAAGGGGGTGGGGCTGGAGGCCAGGACTCCTGGGTTCTATTCCCAGCTCTGCTACTGATCTGGTGTGAGACTCTACCCAGTATCACAAGCCCCTTTAAAAACAAACCAACCAGTGTCCCCACAACTTCCATAAGTTGGCCCACTCCTTCTATATAAGATCCACTCCACCTGGGGTGCTTTCCCCAGGTGGGGCTGAGAGGCCGCCGGGTCCCCTAGGATTCACCCATTCTCTCTGCTGCTGGGGTGGGTTTCTGCAGGTGTCAGGCTCAAAGGGCCAGAGAGTGCTCTGATCTGTTGCTGAGCATATATATACTGAGGACCTTGCAGTTTAGGACTTTGGAGGTGCCAGCAGGACCCGCCTATTGCCTAGATTGGCTAGTTATTCCCTTTCTCCCATCTCTCTCAATCCCAGCAACAGCTCACAGACCCTGCAACTGCTGGTACCATCAGGGCTGCTGAGGTTGCAAAGCTGGCACCCCTGGCTCCTGGGAGAGGATGCTGGTGGGGCCATGTCCCTCCCAAGTGCTAGCTCCAAGGGGAGGAGACAGCAGAGGGAGGGCAGGTAAGCCAAAGGAAGATGGTGAGGATTTTAAACATGACAAGGTCATAACATTCCAAACACCAACCTCAACTCTCGCCCCTTCCTCCACCCCTCACGCCAGCCTATCTGCACTAGCAGACAGGGATATAAACCGTCAAGATTTCAGCGGTTAGTAACTTAGTATTTCTTAAAAATCTGTTTCCAGCAATGGGCTCTGCCCCAGTTCTTCTGGAGAATTAGGAGCATGTAAACACTGGAAAGGCAAAAGACGGTTATTTCTGAGGTATGAGACTTTAGTATTACTATTAATTATTCGTATTATGGGTGGCGCCTGGATGCCTCAACCAAGATCAGAGCCTTACTGTGCTAGGCGCTGTACAAACTCATCGTGACAGCCGATCCCTGCTCCAAAGACCTTACAGTCACAATAGACAGAACAGACAAAGGAAGTGTTATTATCCTCAGCGTACAGAAGGAGTGACTGAGCTGCTGAGAAATTCAGGCTAGGTCCACACTGGGTCAGGAGGTGTGATTGCAACACATATAGACAGGCCCAAGCTAGCTTTGATCTATCTGGATCAAACGTCGATCTAGCTGTATGTCTGCAATGCAGACATTCCATACGTGACCTGCCCAAAGGCAAGAAATTTGTGGCAGAGCTAGGAATTGAACCAAGGTCTTCTAAGTCTCAGTCGCAAACCCCTTTCCCAGAAAACAGTCCGTCCACATAGTAAATAAAATACAATCTAATCAAAGCATGCGTTTGCAAAAAATGTTATAAACCAGCTTGTCTGATTTTCTTCTAACTCTCTGACCCTCCCAATCTATTTCTAGCCTGAGACTAAGCATGAGAAATTTCAGTCAAACAGAAGCTGTGCTAGAAGCACAGAAGGGATCAGGTTTTGAATGGAAGAGGTTGTGCTACTTTAACTATGGAGTCGCCAGCTAATCACCAGCACAGCACAAATGAACATACAAGGAATTTTAACCTCACGTAGTGAACTTTTCTGGAACTTTAATCCTCTGTTGCTGTTGTTGTTGCTTTTGCTCTCGCTCTTTTGAGTTTTCCATTTGGCTATTGTACTGAGTTGAAGCAAGGAGATAGCTACTGGTTAACTGCAAATTAATAATTAGATTCCAGAAGGTATGTGCATGAATGCACATGGGGTGAGAGGTTCTGTGTACTACATTACAAAATCAATGAACCAGCTCTGGCATTGGTTTTCTGCCCAGAGAGATAATTTAATGGAACTCTCCATTTGTTCCTAAAGTGATTGCTAATAGATGAAGCACTTGCACAATCAGTGGCAAAACCCTTGGCCACCAAGTTGATCCCCTTGCTAGGATAGGTGTAGCTACACGCCACAGTGAAAAGCAGGCTGTGTTCACACTACTGGTGTGTTGCTACATGTTGCAGGGAGAAGTTCTGCCTGCGAGGAGGCAGTGGAACACTACACAGCTAAAAATAACAATGTAGATGGGTCGCATAGAGAGCTGTGTAGAGTTTATACCCGAAGGTTCAGGCATGTCTTTACTCACCAAAGCAGTGCCTCACCGTCTACACTGCTATTTATACCTTTGTCAGGGAGTGTACAGTGTGTGTATTCTATGAACTGCTGTAAGTGTAGACATAGCTTAAGTGGCCCAGACATCTCAAAATAATCCAGTCCTTGTCAGGATAGCACATTGGGGGTTGAGTAAAGAGATGGGGCTGGAGCTGGTCCGAAATTCTTTGATGGAACTTTTAAATCAAATAATTTAAATAAAAAACATGTCACTGGGCTGCCAGACTTGGGTCTTTGGCAGACTCCCTGGAATGGAATATTTTCAATCTTTTCCACCCACAAAAGATTTTGAATGTTTGATCTTTCATCCCACTGCAGGACAAAAGTGTTTTCCAAAATTCGAAACTTTTCATGGCAAAGAATCACAGCCACCTCTAGCTGTGACACCTCATCTGCAACAGGCCAGATTTACGGCAGCTGCGTTGCAGAGTGGGCATGTGAATCTAGAAATAGAAAGTTTGCAGTGTAGCTGTAGCTGTGTTGGTCCCAGGATATGAGAGAGACAAGGTAGGTGAGGTAATATCTTATTGAACCAGCTTCTGTTGGTGGAAGGGACAAGCTTTCAGGCCAGGTCTACACTACAGACCTATATCGGTATGTAGCAGGTTCGCGCAGGCCCCCCTGCTGCTCAGGTCCTCTGCGCCCACAAACCACACACAGAAGTCAGCTTCGTGCGCCCACCAGAGCTCTTTATTTACAACTTATATCCCACCACCCTCTACTAATACACAGTTTGGTCTAACAGCCCCAGAGGCCTCACTGCTCCAGTGCGGGTCAAGGGCCGCTCACCCTCCTACTGCAGCTTCTCCCTTTGCTGGCTCTTCCCCCCCGTGTGTCCTAACTGTCTTCCTGGGAGCTTTTATAGTGCCTGGCCTAACAAGCCCAGCAGCTGCTCCTCATTAACCCATCCTTGCAGGGTTTACTCAGCCTTTCCCCATTTCCTCTCATTAGGACACCAGTGGCAGGGGGCTGAATGGGGCTGGTCTCTCTCAGCACCCTGTCACACGGTATAACTGTGTCGCTCAGGGGTGTGAAAAATCCACACCACTGAGCAACGTAGTTATACCAGCCTAACCCCCTATACAGGCAGCACTATGTGGATGGGAGAACTTCTTCCGTCGACACAGCTACTGCCTCTCGGGGAGGTGGATTAATTACACAGACAGGAGAAGCTCTCCTGTCAGTGTAGGATCATCTTCACTTAAGCACTCCAGTGGTGCAGCTGCATCAGTGCAGCTGCGCTGATGAAGCTTTTTAAGTGTAGACCTGCCCTTACTCTTGCCTCTGGTTTGGAGAAGGTAACCAGGGTGTCCGAGCTAGATACAAGGTGGAACAGATTAAGTATAAGGGGTTGATGCATGTTGCAGAAGACAATTTAAAATGAAATGAGAAATAAACATCTCTGTACTCACAGGAGAATGGAGGGTTAGCAGGCAGTAGGATTTGTGACAAATTGTTGCAATGAGCCATAAAACCAGTATCTCTGTTAAGTCCATGGTTCTTAGTTTCCAGTGGAGTAATGAATTTAACCAGATTCATCTTTTGAAGGTGATGTGCAGGTTTCCTTTGAGGACAAGGACTGAGAGGTCATAAATGAAGTGATCGCTTTGTGAAGATGTTCGTCCACGTGTGATAGAGTGTTTTTAGCTTTTCTGATTTTTCTGTGAGTGTTCATTGAAGAGCACAGTGATTGTCTGGTTTCACTCACAGAGTTGTTGCTGGAGTGAATCCAGTCTGTTTGATGGACTGGTTGAGGTACACCACATATTGTGAAAGGCATGGAGCTTGGAAGGTGTGTTGTGGGAGGTATTGATCATCATAGCAGTGGAAATAGGTCTGCAGGTTTTGCATCTGTTAATCTGGCAAAGTCTAGGGCCGTTTGAGTTGGTGTGTCCTGGTCTGTGGGGAGCTTGCTGTGGTGACGAGATCAGAGAGGTTGGTGGGTTTGAAGGCCAGAAGAGGGGATTTGGGAAAGATTTATTTCAGGACGTGGTCCCCATCAAGTATGGCTTGTAACAGTTTGATGACATCATGTATGGATTCTAATGTGGGTGGTAGGTGACAACTAGGGGTGTGCAGTCAAAGGTGGGGGGGGGGGGTGGGAGTTTCCTGTATTGAACCAGTTTGCCCTGAGGTATTTGAGTGGCCCGTTCCATGACGCAATCTACTTCTCTGGTAAAGTGTCCTTGTTTAGTGAAGGCAGTTTTAAGCACATTTAGATGTGCATCCCAGATTTTCTCTTCGGAACATATTCTGTTGTATCTGAGCTCCTGGCTATAGATAACAGATTTCTTGGTGTGTCTGTGGTAGTTATTGGAACTGTGGAGGTACATGTGGTGAAATTCTTCCTCAAGATGGCCCATGAAGAGGTTGGCATATCGGGGAGTCATCCTAGCACTCATGGCTGTTCCTGTGGTTTGGATAAAGTGTTTGTTGTTCAACGTACAATTGTAATGGGTGGTTGCTGAAATTCATCCATTTCATCATGTGTTTAGGGTAAATTTCCGAGCACTGTTCATTATCTTGTAGGTATTTGAGGCAGGCAGCGATGCCCTCATGGTGAGGGATGTTGGTATATAGGGAGGTGACATCCATAGTGGCAAGGAAGGTGTTCTGAGGGAGGATGTTAATGTTGCGGAGTTTCTGGGGGAAGTCGGTATTGTCTTGGAGACCCTTTGTACATTGATTCAGAGGGGTAGCCGTGTTAGTCTGTATAAAGCAAAAACAACGAGAGTCCTGTAGCACTTTAAAGACTAACAAATTTAATTTCTGCAGGCATAAGCTTTCGTGGGCTGCAACCCACTTCATCAGATGCATGAAACAGAAATCAGATAGGGGGTATATATATATATATATATATACATCCAAGGGTAAGGAGCAACAATGGGGAGGGTAGGTGTTAGCAAAGTCCATTCAGTTAGAGTAGATGAGGCCTATTCACAACCATTGTACACTGAGTGGTTTAAGGATGGTTTCTATGAGTCCTGATGTTTCTGCAGAAAGACTGCCATGGCCAGATATGATGGGTCTGCCTGGATTCCCTTGTCTATCCAGATCTGATCTCAGAGGTTGTGGTGGAGAGAGGAGACCCAGGAGTTTGGTTTGAATCTCTCTCTATACATTATAATCTATTATTTCTGTTACAGCAGTGCCTGGACACATTAACTGAGACTGGGACTCAACTGGGCTAGGTGCTGTACATACATATAGCAAGAGACAGTTCCTGCCCCAAAGAGCTTATCGTCCAGAGTTCAGACAGACAAACATCCCTGGGGAATCTGTTCTAATGGCTAATTACCCTCCCTGTTAGAACTAAATAATGAAACAATGATAACAGTAGCCAGCTGTGCTTTGCACGCCTTGTGTAGCAACTCTAGACGGGACATTATTCTTGCTTTACAAACACTTTTTGTTCTATGTCCATTATTTATTTTTCCATGTTCGTCCCCCCACTTGCTGGACTCCACCCACTGGCCAGGAAGCATTTTGCAACTTCCACTGTAGTAGAGTCAAACAAAACAAAACAAAACAAAGCACAGCCTTTGCGTGGACAAAGCTAGTTAAATCTCAGCATTCCCTTGCGTTTTGGGTTATGGAAAGAGTTGTTTGAGCCAGGCCCATAGCAACCTTTTAGAAACAGTTCTCAGAGTTATGTCAAATATTTTCCCTGCTTCAGTAGTTGGCAAACTTCATTTTATAAGAGAAATGGAATTTATTAACACAAAATATCTATCAAGTTTTTGTGGGGTTTTTTTCTCCAAAGGGTGGAGAACCTAATCAAGGACTCTTTCATCTTCATTTGTCTTTTGGATGTTAAAAGCCCAGCCGATTTAGAATACTGTAGGAGCCAGATTCTCTCCCTCTCTCTGATTTGAATGAAACCCCTTTTTCCCCCCAAGCAGAGATTTGTTCCCCTTTTTATGAATGGACACATCTTCCTTCACTAGCAACCTCTTACATTTAATGAGCTTATTTCATGCCAAAAATTATTTCTTTGTACTCTGGTAACATCCAGAGGTTCCAGTCAGGGGCCGTGTAGTGCTAGGTGCTATACAAACAAGTACAATAAAGACAGCACCTGCCTCCAAGGGCTCACATCATCAGAGTGATCAAGCAAGGCAGATAAACGGAAAAGGCAGGAGGGGACAAGGTAGCAGTAAGGACAGGTATGGTTGCCAAAGCTAGCACTCTTAGGTCATGTCTGCACTGCAGCTAAGAGCGTTCCTCCCAGCCTGGGGAGCCAGACTTCTGCTAGCTCCACTCAAGTGAGCGTGCTAAAAACAGCAGTGTGGACACTGTGGCAGCGGCAGCAGCATGGACTAGCTGTCCAAGGAACAAGCCTGCCCAACCACCTGGGCCCGTACTCAGGTGACTAGCCTGGGCCGCAAATGAACCTGTGTCAGCTCACACAGAGCTAGCACGCCCGTCTACCCCCGCTGGGAAGCACGCTCCCAACTGCAGTGTAGACTTACCCGAAGTGGCCAGAGTAGTTCCCCACCAGCTTAGCCAATACTATGCTAGCAACCACCTGTGACTGCTTTGACCACCAGGACTACTTTCTTATGGATTCAAATGCTCTGGGCTGTAGACTGGACTGGATGGCTTGGAAGACTGCTAACGTACACCTGACCACAGTTAGGCAGCTGGTGTTCTGAGATCACTGCCTCTTATGTTCTTTCTGATAGCGGGCGTGGTGGAGCATACAGCTTAGTGGCTAGCACACCCACTTCTGGGCCCTGGCGTCTCGGTCAGGGCAGTAGCGGTGCCTGTTCCTGACCTGAACTGGGAATCTTCTGCTCTCCACCCATAGCTGGGCCTCATCCCTTAAGGGGGCATGCTAGGGGGACCTGGGCCCTCCTTCTCCACCAGATCCCAGCCCAGGGCCGTGTGGGAAGCAACAGTGGCCGGGTCCTCCCTGCAGCAAGTCCAACTTTGCTTTCCTGGGCTGCTCCCTACCAATAGGTTCCTGCAGTTCGGGGCATGGCCCCTACAACACAGTCAGTCAGTCTCTCATCAACAACAACAAAGAGTTCAAAAGAGCAGGGACCTGCAGGACCTGCTGGTTCTCAAAGGGGAGGCTCTGGTGGTAGTGGGCCTTAGGGCCTCACCTGCTCTGTGGTCCCTTCTCAGGCTCGACCTTCTGACTAGCTTCCAAGAGAAGCTTTCCTCTCTCCTGCAGCCTGTCCACTCCCCTTGCCTGGGCTTCTCAGCTCCCTTTTAACCCACTCCTCCAGTTGGTGCATACTCAGCAGGTCGGGAGGAGTACGGGTCCCTGGGCCCAGTATTGCCTTTTAACCCTTAGGGACCCAGTGTGGGATTTGTATACCCTATCACAGAGACCAATGTGGTTTCCTTGTGCTCCCCCATTTGTCTGCATCCGTTGACTCTTTTCTTATACTTAGGCTGTATGCTCTTTGGGGCAGGGTACATCTTCTTCTGTGTTTTGTACAGTACCTAGCACAACAGGCCATGGCCCGTGACTGGGGCTTGTAGGCACTACCACAATACAAATATAAAATGGTTGATGAGGACGACACACTTAAAAATCTCGATTTGCAAGTGGTGTTTGTTCTGGGGAGGAAGGTTCCCCTTTAATATAGTGCGTTCTCCTGACTCCACAGCCCTGAAATTGTTCCAGTTCCGAATTGGAGAGCAAGAAGGTGACTAACAGGTCTTTTGTCCCTGGAAGGGCAGGGCTACAGAATAAAATGTTCTTCTCCTTATAATATTAGATTTAATCAAAGGAATGGAGAAGGGTCACAGAGCAAATTCCTGAAATCAAAGTCGTGCTATAAATAAAAATTCCTTGGCGAGGATGGAGGCCCCTTTGGAAAAGCCCAGCAAGTCCAGAGTGAAAATATTTCATTTCATTGGACACAATAAAAATCCTTCTTGGTAACGCAAAGGCTATGAGAACAGGTCTTCCCATGCTTTGGGCTCCATCGTCTGGGCTGATGTATTCTTTTTCTACGGCATGGAAAGGAGAAACCAGAGAGGGCATGGCAGGCCTGAATGTCCCAGAGAAAGAGGGGAGACATTACTTAACATGGGCTACAATCTATTCTTTGGATCATTTCCTGTTTTGTTCTATTTCTGTACACAGGAGCTGCTCCTTGGTACTTTCACATCCCTCCCGCTTGCCCCAATTCTGCTAACTTGAGCACGGGCTCCACTCCACCAGACAGTTTAGTTACATCAATTAAGGCTGCACCCGTGGCCCCCACCTGCCCTTTTGTTCATAAGCATCACTTAGGTCTTTAGATCCAGTGGATTGTGCTTTGCCACAGGTCCTGACTGGTTCTTGATTGGACACATTTTTCAAATGTGTGATATCACATGGGATAGAACAGGGTAAACATGTGTCTGTGCACGCGCATACGCAGAACACACACACACCGTAGCTAAGTTATAGGGCTCTTACATAAAAAACTGTGGGCCAGATCCTCAGCTGTTGTCAATCAGCCTAACTCCAGCTCAGGTTCTGGCCCTGTATTTGTATAAAAATAATAAAGCGAGTCCAGCCCTGGTCCTTAATGGCACTCCAGCGAAGGGGACCCAAGTTCAGACCCAAAGCGCGTTAGACCAGGGCCCCCCTTTAGCAGCAGAGGAGTCAAGGATGAAGGCAGCTCTAATCTTCTCCACTGCCTGAAAATTAGATGCATCCCTCAGGTCTGTGGCAAGCTGCCAATCAAGCTCTGAGCACCTAGCTTGGACGTACATTTTTCTACATCCATAGTCTATACATAAGGGTCTGAGCCTCTCTCTGTGACACACACACATTATGGTGCATCACCAACTATGCTGCAGGTCAGACATCGGAGTGAGGTGCATTGGCAGAGCTAGGTCAGGAGCAGGGTTAGAACAGCAGGAGGTGCTGCAGGCCAAGATTATGGGCCACCAGCAGACCTGGGCGAGAGCTAGGAGAGGACTTCCAAAGGGCTCTGCAAGTCATCACCAATGCTTTTTCCACCTCAAATAAAAGGATCATTTTGAGTCAAGTTCTCAGTAACGGCTGAGGTTTGTTGGAAACTCCCCATTTGTGCAGTTTGAGGCTCTCCATTTTTATGGAGCACAGTTCCATTTCTATGCTGCAGTTGCATTCAGTATCACACACAACGGAGAAAGCTTTGGCTGATGTTGTGGCTTTTGAGATGTAAATTTGGATTAAGCGGCAATACTTAATGGCTTCTTCACGGCTCAAGCTACAGCAGCCAGTGAGTGCCCTCTGCCACAATTAACCCAGAAGAGAAAAATGGAGCCCATCACATTTTATTCATTTGCTAACTGACCATCCAATGGGAAGGACATTGGATCTGCAATTCCCACAGGCTGGCGATGGGTGTATACACCTCACCAGCGGCAGAGAGTGAGGAAAAGAAAAGATTTTGGACTTTCAGAAGTGTTGAATGCCCACAAACCCAGCTGAGATCAATGGGAGCAACAGGTGCTCAGCACCTCTGAAAATGAGTCCCAGGAAGCTCCTGGGAATGACTTTCTCAGCTCCTAAAAGAGAAAGCTAGCTCACTCAGCCGCCTCCTTGCATGTGCTCAGAGTTCATATCAACACGGAGCTGAAGGGGAGAGAGGCCAGTGAGGGTTCTTTGGATGTGGAAGAAAGAGAGCACAAACTCTGGGAAAGCCACACCAATCAGTTTGGCATGAGACCTCACAGATTCTTGCCAAGCATTCCCAAGAGGAGAGTATATTTAGCAACCAGTGGCACGCCAAAGCCTTGTCAAGAGAAAACACTTAGAATACATGGCATAGCAATTAGACATTTTCTAAGCAGCAATTTTCATAATGCATCCATCCATCTAAGCACTTAGGCACCTGAAATGTATCAGCAACTTATCTATGCTTAATTCTTAAAGGACATTAGGCTTGTTTAGCCTAAGTTTGAGAGAAGATATGATTGCTTTCTATGAATACATCAGAGGGAGAAATATCAGGAGGGAGAGGAATTATTTAAGTTCAGCGCCAGTGTGGACACAAGAACAAATGGATATTAACTGGCCATCAGGAAGTTTAGACTTGAAATTAGATGAAGTTTTCTAACCATCAGAGGAGTGAAGTTCTGGAATAGCCTTCCAAGGGGAGCAGTGGGGGCAAAAAACCTAGATAGCTTCAAGACTGAGTTTGATAAGTTTATGGAGGGGATGGTATGATGGGACAGCCTAATGGCCTGTGATGGGATGTTAGATTGGCTGCGTTCTGAGTTACTACAGATAATTCTTTCTGGGTATCTGGCTGGTGAGTCTTGCCCACATGCTCAGGGTTTAGCTGATTGCCATGTTTGGGGTCAGGAAGGAATTTTCTCCCCAGGGCAGATTGGTAGAGGTCCTGGGGTTTTTGTGCTTTCCTCTGTAGCATGGAGCATGGGTTACTTGCTGGTGGATTCTCTGTACCTTCAAGTCTTTAAACCATGATTTGAGAACTGCAATAACTCAGTCATAGGTCAGGGGTCTATTACAGGAGTAGGTGGGTGAGGTTCTGTGGCCTGCGTTGGGCAGAAGGTCAGACTAGATGATCATATTGGTCCCTTCTGACCTTAAAGTCTATGACTCTATGAATCTACATGGAGCGAGAATACATTACTGATGGTGACTGCCCATTTTCAAAGAGTTGTGGCCAGTTTTAGGTGTGCGAATCCCAGAAAAGTCAAGGGGTGAGACCATGGGGCTAATGTCCCCACAGGACCCGGAATATGTACTCCAGTGCCATAAGCAAGCTCCCAGGAAATGCCACCTTCAAATATGCCTCCAGGCTCTGTCTCTCCCTAATGAAACATCCAAGCACCCTGAAAAATGGGGAAGCAGGAATGGAACACACACTGCAGTAAACCATATCTGTTGGAAGTTGTGTGCCCCATCCTGCAAAGCATTGTTAAACAAGTCCCCAGTGGGGACTAGATAATTCAGAAGACTGGGAATGGAATACAGAGCCTCTCTCTGTAAAGCCATGGATGTACATCCAGACCAGATTGGTAGTGGTTGGAAGATGTTTCCATCTGAAGCCTGTTTGGTAACTGTGACACACTGTATCTCAAAGCACTGTCTTATAATTATGATATGTTTTGTACGAAGTATGCCTTGTGAGGTATCATCTGAAAAGTCGATCTGTTGAACATTAATATCCTCTTGGATTGTATGTGCTGCCATTGTATGTGAAGTTATGAAGTATTGCAATGTGTGTGAGGTTGGGAGACACCCACCGCCAGCCTTTCAATTGCAACAAAGGACCATGGGCTAATGGCCCAGTAAAAGGGAATCGACTCTCCCAACGGCCATCCCAGACACTTCTCAGGAAGAGCACGTAGGCAATGGAGACTGCCTGTCCAATGGGGGCTGCCAGACTCCCACGTCACAGCAAGGATCTTTCCAACAAGCTGGAAGAAAGAATAAAAGAGGGGAAGGGACATAATCACTTGGCCTCTCTCTTCCCCCACCCCCACCTCAACACCTGGAAGATCATCTGTAAGACAAAGACTTGGAACCAGGGAGATTGGTCCCAGACTGCAAAAAGGAAGTTCAGTCTGCGTATTGAGGAACTGTAACCTGCTTGTACCATCTGTCAGGGTTAGACACTGCTTGATTCAAATCCTGCTTAGTTTCTAGAATGTAGACTGTGAACTTACTGTTGTTTCTTAGATAACCAGCTTTGATTTCTATGCCTGCTACTTATGATCACTTAAAATCTATCTTTCTGTAGATTAATCAGTTAAATTCTATCTTTCTGTAGTTAATACACCTGTTTTACATTTTACCTAAAACAGTGTGGTTTTGGTTGAAGTGCTTGGGAAATCTCAGCTCAGTTAACAAAGGGTGGTGTATGTCCACTCTACATTGAGGAGTGGTGAACTACTTCATGAACATGCACTGCCCAAAGGGGCCTTGAGCAGTGTAAGACGGTACAGTTCTGGGGTGTAGGGCTGGAGCTGGGGAAAACTGGCTGGAACCAGAGTGACTGAGAAATCATTCAAGTAACACAGTTGGGTGTGTCCGTGCCAGTGGATGTGTGTAAGTCCCGTGCCTATCAGAGGTTTGTAGCTTGACATCAGCATCCCAGTGTCAGAGGCAGCCCAGGTTGGTGCATTTGGAGGACTCAGTGGTCCCACAGAGCCCAGGTTGTACCCCAAGGACTCCATCACAGTAACATAAGTGAAATCAGAAGGTGGATGATAGCCTAGTAGTCACTACATCTGACTGAATGACTCCTCACTGGCCAACAATCCTATCAGAAAAGCCCAGGATTGACTAGGTCCTAGAGGCAAAGCTCTTTCCTCCTTAGAAAGGAGTCTATAAGTTTCTTGGAAGAGGGGAATCTGCCCCAGCCCTTCTAAGAACCCTGCTGGCTTGCAGGGAGGGAAGATTATTTTAAATGATCACTAGTGGTATCTTTGCTTCTGAAGTGCTGTCAGGTATCACTCACTGACATTGGGGACACAGCATGAAAACCTTGGGCACATGAAGGAGCCCCTCTCCTTAGTGGGCTGCAGTTCTAAAGCAGAAGCTGCCGTGTACCTATGTGATCTGCTCCTATTTTTTTCATTAGGTCTGAGGAAGGGGTAGGAAGCATCCATCCACCAGAGGAGGAGTGGCACAGTGGAAGAGTGGATCAGGCTAGTAGCAGGTGGCCGCTTGGTCATGCAGCAGGAAGATTGTGCTATAAGGCTTCAGGTATGGAATCAGGATGCTTGTCATTTATGTAAATAAGGAATCGCATATTAAAATAAGCAGGTTAGGGCATTACACCATTTGCATAAACTCTCCAGATTTCGCCATCTTCAGCCTTCTCAGGGAGGAATAAGTTAGCACAAAACAAGCTCTCCGGCCCGGGACTCTGCTTAGTCCTCCCTCATCCCAAAGGCAATTTCTTGCACTCTGTCTTCCAAGCAGACACCTCGGTGGCCTTCCCCTGATTGCTGGTGCAGCAGAGCTTCTGTTAACCCTTTCTTTACCATGCCGTGCTCCTCTCCAGCCTCCACTGTCCCAGTCAAGGCTGAGGCCTGTTGGCTAAGCAGTGTTGGGAAGTTTGTCCTGCTGGTACCCCTGCCCTACCTGTTCTGGGACTTCCCTCTCCAGAGCTGTTCATCCAGCACCTTTTACCAGCACATGAAATGTTTGAAAACAGAAACAGGCCTATCCAACTCCTACACGCCAGAAGATATAAGGATGTAGGATTCATTGCCCCAGACACATGATCCAGTAGGGCTCTTGTCTACATCTGTCATGGACATGAATGCCTGCAAGGGACCGTGTGGTCAAGGGTGTGTCGGTCATGTCGCAGTGAGGTTGCTGGGAGTGCAACATGCATGGTAACAAGTGTCTGGTACAAACAGTGCCCTGAGGCTTTGCACTCTGATTCCCACCCAGTCATTCAATATTTCCTTACGAGTTGTACATGCCATCCCCGCAGGCCTGTACTAAGAACAGTCAAGAATGGATGAGCTGGAACAGGCAGATCCCATCTCGTTTCTCTGAACAAAGAAAACGCAGAAGAAGTGCTGAAAATCAGGATCCTGACAGCTTGTGATGGGACACGCCCCCATCTCTCAGGTGGAAAGACTAACAAGCATTCCTGCACTCAGGCTAGGCGCACCTGCAGAATGTGCACCACCTGGTGGAGTTTCAAAGGGTGAAACTGGTCACAGAGGGGGAGAATGTTTCTAGGAACCGGGGAGCTGCCAGGGAGTGAGAGTGAGTTCCAGTAACCAGGGGAGCTCAGCCTGAGGCAGTTGCTAACCTTTTCTGTCAAATCCCCCACTTGAAGCAGGAGGACGCTAGAAGCTTGGTATGAATGAGGGTCATGGAAGGCTGTTTCTAGCCAATGGTGGGTCCTGAGAAGCACTGCCAGGGCTAGAGATAATGGGACTGTAAATTGGGCTCTGAAAAGACCCCGGGAGTGAGCTGAACTCCCACTGGGAACAGTAAGATTGGCCAGGAGTGGGAGCTCCTATAGGGGACCCAGGGCCAAGAGACTCAAAGAGACCAAGCTGAGGGCAGGGTTGCCAACTGTCCATAAATTTACAGACAGTCAGTAAAGAAATGTACAATTTTAACACCGTCTGTAAATCCGTAAATAAATGAAAATGTCCGTAACATTGGGTAGAAATAAAACGTATTGTATTTTGATATTGATTGTTGTTCAGAATCACTTCTTGGATCAGAAAACTACACTGATTATGACTTTATCAATTTCTTGTTTTCTATTATTGCACATGCCCAAAGAACCTGATTGATCAATTAACTGCAGCTAAAACAATTGCATAATTCCAAATTCCTGCGTACAGAATATCACGTGAGTGTACACTTTTGTGGAATTATTGGATTATTTACGTATTTTTAGTGATGTCAGTAAAAAGTTTACCATGTCAGTAAAAAAAAACTCAACTTCAGTTCTTCATATCAGTAAAAACTAAAATGCAAGGTTGGCAACTCTGGGGGCAACCAACTACACAGCCCCAGTGATTCCAGCTTTAGATTCACAGCACCGCTACCCTGACAATTCACCCGTTTGCACACACACCACTGTCAGTCACTTTGCACCTTGATGTTCATTAACTGCTGCCCCTTGCACCAGCATGGCTGGTCTGCAATGCATTATGGGAGGTAAAGGATCACTACTTGACAGGTGTCCTGCTCTGACCTGTTCTTTTTCAAGGCGATTCTAATGTGCTGCTTCTATTTACCCAGATCTGCAGAACCACAACATTCAAATTCTGATTCTTTCCCCCCCCAATGACACCAACCGAGGCCATTATTTCCGAAGCTGCATCAATGCAACAAGGCCCCACTTCCTCAAAGGTAAGTTCTTGGGAGCAGGAACGGTCTTGGTGTTCTGTTTATGTACAGCAGCTCTCTCTCAGTGGGATCTTGGTCAATGACTAGGGCTCCTAGGGGCTACAGCTATCCAAATAATAAAACACTTTCCATCCAAAGTTCTTGTTGCCCTTTTTACACATTAACGTATTAACCCTTGCACAGCCTTTTGGGGACCCGAGAGTGGAGCTTGGAGCGGAGGCAGAGTTTAACAGAGTACAACCCCAAATTCTAAGAAGATCATACTTATAAAGGACTTTGAGATCCCTGGATGAAATAAAGCCTGTAGTGGTCATGTGGCTAAATCCTGCAGTCCTTAAGGAGGAAAATCTTCCCCTGAAGGCAGTGGGTGTTTTGTTGGTGCAAAGAATACAGGATTAGCTTCTTACCATGTAAACGGAACACTGCATGGGTTGCAAGTGAGAACAATATGCTCAGGATCCCCGGCTTCCAAATCTCTTTTTGAAACAAATTTTTGTTCTTGTCTAAAAAGCACCTCAGCATTACACGTGTATTTTAAAAGAAGGGAAACCTACTGAGCTAAGAAACTACATGGTAAATGTTCAGGCAAACAAAGTGATATCACTACACAGATGGGAAAGGCAGTTTTTAAAGGCTGGATTTCAGTAGAGATGCAGTGCCCTCCAAGAGGCTGTTTGTAGTAGCAGTGTAAAATTAATGCCATAGCAGCAGTAAGGATTGGAAAGTTAATAGGGTATATACACTTATCCTTCATTTTTTTTAAATTATTATTTTTGCACTCATGATGTGCCAGATTGGGATACCTGCAGACTGAAATACAATAGCACTAATACAGAACTTTTCTTCTTCAAAGCTCTTGACAAACAGGACTAGACTCCTCTAACCACAAAAAATGCAGCATGGCACGTCTCCCCACACTGCTCACCCTATCCCTGGGCTTCAACACTGCCCTGGAGAGAACCTTATAAGGAGGAGGCAGGGGTTAGTCTCCATCGTCCATTCAGTTTGGGCCACTCTGCTGGGAATAGCAATAAGGGGCTCATTCGGGATGCTTGGATGGACCTATGAGCGCACCATGCAGGAAGGTCAGGAACTGGACTGCAAAGCACATTAAGGTGGGCACTGCTGCTCTATTAGGGGAAAGGATGCAGTCATTCATTTCAAATAAACCAAAAATCCAAGCTTGTTCTGTATTTTATTACTCTCCCACACCTCACTATCACCCCCCCCCCCACTCCCCAGTAAAACAGGCCATCTTCAAAGCATCAGATTTACAAGAGAATTGCTTTCTCCTTGGGAAGTCACTTTACAATAGTACAGTATGATCAATGCAATCTCCCCAAGTAATTAAGTCAGCAAACAAAGGGTTTTTTTCCCTCCTCTTAATATCAGACATTAGTTCAGGTTGGGTTTTTATCAGAAACCCATAACTGATTCTTCCTTACCTACATTCCAAATGTTACTTATGAAATTATAGATGACTACAGCATAATTTATGACAGGTAGAGTTAAATTATCAATCATGCTATCTCTCACAACTTTATCACAAATCTCCTGATATATGATGTTTTACTTAAAGCCCCAGGTCTCAGAGACAAGTGATTAGACAAGAATCTCAGCTTTCATTTGAAAGAAAAAGTAGTACATTTCTAGCCCTCTTGGTTTCAAAGAAAAGTTTGAAAATGTAACCCAATGCGCACTCTGAAGGCTCAAAATCTGGATGGTGAAGGGGGGAAAAAAAACAGCATTTAGCATCTCATAATTGTAGGGGATCTGGCCTGATTTCTGAACAGTTGGGGTTGGCAATACTGATCTATGTTCATCAACTATTTATGACTAGCTGTATGCATTCAAAGCTTCGGGGACATTTGATTACTTTATAGGCAGGCTCTGCAGCTATCCCACCTCGGGCTGTGATTTAATCAAATCTCATACTCAAAGCAGAGCCGGGGCTTGCTTAGAAGTTATGTTGCTGGGGAAAATCCACGTATTCCAAGAAGTGGTTTTCTCTTGGCGTTGCAGCAGTGGGCCAATACTCAAGAATGGGGAGGGCAGGCTTGGAACTGTCTGTTATAGAAGAGATAAAATCACAGCCTTGACCACAACTGGTCATTAGACATCCCATGGCAGTTTCTACTACAGCAGGAACACTAGATCCATGTAAGATCCTAGGGGCAGCACCATCTTTTTGCTGTGTTTGTACAGCACCTAGCACACTGTATTCCTGGTCCATGACCAGGGTTCATAGGCTCTACAATAATACAAATAATATGGCCAGGCCACTTCTTAATGTGAGCAATTACATTGTGCCTGTCTAAAGATTTTCCCCTGTAGCTTCACTGAAAATAGTATTTTCACTTCCTGTCTATAAACCTGTTGACAGTGTTCCTGGCTACTGTTAAACCATTACCATATTCCACCAAAGGGCAGCTGCTGTGATCCCTGTATAGCAGTGGTTCTCAAGCAGGGGTACATATATCCTAGAGAGTATGCAGAAGTCTTCCAGGGGGTACATCAACTCATCTAGATATTTGCCTAGTTGTATAACAGGCTACATAAAAAGCACTAGCGAAGTCAGTGCAAACTAAAATTTCATATAGACAGTGACTTGTTTATACGGCTCCATATACTATACACTGAAATGTAAGTACAATATTTATTTTCCAGTTTGTTTATTTTATAATTATATGGTAAAAAAGAGAAATCAAGCAATTTTTCAGTAACAGTTGTTACCTGGCAGCTCTGTGTTCTTGGGGAACCAGGGTGCAAAACCCCGACTCTCTCTCTGGCTCACCTGAATTACACCCCCCCACACACACCAGAAACCAAAGGCTGCTTGAACCAGAAACCAAAGGCATTCTCAATAAGAAAAGGCAGGAGACACAACTAAAACCCTCCCATCAAGGGTGAGACAACTTCCCATGCTTCATAAGCATCTCAATTAGCACATGAATGGAGAACAGAAGCCTCATCTACATTGAAGATTGAGAACGCACTGAACTCTGGGATTGCTGAAGCAGGGAAGCACTGCATGTTGGGAGATCTATGCTCTTGATGTAAATGAACTAACACCAGTACACATCCAGCTCCGCAGTTATCAGACCATTCTAGTTATTGATATGCAAAACACTGAATCCTGGTTGCATTGGGAGCTCTCTCAAGGGAAAATGCCCTTCCAGGAAGGATCAGCTCCTTTTGTCCAGACATTGTTTATCCATAAACAAACCTGACGTCCACAAAATCCCCTATCACAGTTTAAACCCCTTTTCTGATGCTTGGATCCAAATGCTGCATCAGTTCCACTGTAACTTCCCCTCTTCCTGACTGATCCTGCTGGGGACTTTGCCAGACTCAAAGCACTCCAGATTCTAAGCTGACCAGCCTGTTCCTGGGAACCTCTGAGCTGCATGGAGTGGTGAGACTGTCCCCCTCCCCCCGTCTTCTCCCAACACACCTTTTCTCTCTCTCCCTCTCTCTCTCTCTTAGTCTAGGTATAACTTTCTACTTTTGTAATCAAACCTGGGCTAGCTTTCTCCAATACCCCAACTGTAATTGTGTAGTATTGTAAACAGTTGATTGTTTTTCTCTCCTTGTATGCTATGATACTAATAGTATCATAAGTTTTATATACCTAGCAATAAAATAACTGTTATAATCAAGCTGGCTGTCATTTTTTCCTCTCTTTCTCTCCAAACTGCAGGTACTCCTTTGTGATCTTGGTCCCTATCTTGCTCTGTAGCAACGCTTCTCTTACCTAAGCCAAAGATCTCTGCCCAAAAATCCTATGGGGTTTGCTTATCAAGGGGGTTACTGCTAGAACAATTGTGGTGAAAAGGGCATGTAAAAGGGACAACTGAAAAGTGCTACTCTGCCTAGCCTATGGATTCCAGGGGCAAATAAAGGTGCGGCTTAAGGTGCTGTTTGACCCAGCCTGATTGAGTCCAGGAGCAATTAAGGGGAGTAGACAAAAAGGTGCTGTTTGGACCCAGCCTGCTCTATTCTAGTGCATTGCAAAGGGGCATGTAAGGGTGTCCACTGAAAGTGTGGTGTCACTCAGCCTACTGAGTTCAGGGACGCATAAGGGGTCAGCTGACTGTGCTGATAGCCCGGTCCGCTCAGATGCACTCAGTTATTCGTGTGTGTGTGGGGGGGGGGTTATCTGAATCTGGTGTTGGAGGAACCCAGCCCTGAAAACCTTAGGTCCTGCAGGATAACTCCATTGGGAGGGGGCTTGTAGCCATATGAACACACGAGTAACACAAGCAGTATATTAATAGAATCACACCACCTTCCAGGAAGGTAAACCTAATAAATGAGCATACCCCAAGGTGATGGGCAAATCTGGTAACAGTGTGCTGTGACATTTTTGTATTTGTATGTCTGATTTTGTAAACAAATCCTTTTTAAGTGAGGTGAAACTTGGGGGCACACAAGACAAATCAGACTCCTGAAAGGTACAGTAGCATGGAAAGGTTGAGAGCCACTGCCGTATAGCAATATGTGAAGTGTTCTGGCATCTCTGCTGGATGCTTCTGTATTTACATAGCCTCCTCAGCCCACAGCATCAAGCAGCTCACTGAGAGCATCACCCATGCTGCTTATTGATGACAGGATAAGTCATTGGCATGCTGGGCTTTTGAGCCCTTTCAGGCAATGAAAGGATTGAATTAAAAAGAAGCCACTTACATAAGAAAGTTGACTTGATTTTGAAGTTGTGCAAAAACATCTCTCTGCTCAGAGCTTTCTAAAGATCTGGCCATGCTGCACTACAATTACACCTAGCCACAATTTTATATATAGTCTCTCATGAGCTGGCCAGCTTCCAGATCAATAAGTGGCTTCTGTCTCCAGCTGTTTCACATACCTGCAGGAATTCTGTGAAGATCATCAGGTGTATCCCACTCTCAACATGGAGAAACTTCAAGGCGATCCAGTACAATGAATGGTGATAGGTCCATATGAAATGGAATGAGACTGCAATAGGAGTGCAGTGGCACAGTGGATGTGGCCTACTTAAATAGGGAAATTAGACTGCTAATTGGAAAGGGAAATATATTGTTGGGGAAGCACCAACAGAAACCAGGAGCGAGCTGTCATGGAACTGGCTAATGTAAGGAGAGTTCAGCTGAAATAGGCATTCATAAATCATTAGTTTCCTTTAGCGTCTGCATCCCTGACACTAATGACAACAAACCGTTGGGCTAGTCTCAGTATTCATGAAAATAAAACCCTGCATACATGAAATACAGTGAGGAGCAGAATTTATCATATAACAGGTTTTGCTTCATGTCTCCCATGCAGCACCCAGAGAAGACGAGATTGTCCTTCCCCAATCAAATTATTTTGCTGCTATGTCCTGGTGCTTCTGACACCAGGATAATACTTTTGGGCAGTTGGTGAGCACCGGTTGCCACACATCTGCTTGCTTATGTCTTCCGCAAGTGGAATTCTGAACTTCAGGTCTGCTGACTAACACACATCCCCTGCTGGAGACAGATGTTCACTTCTTCCGCCTGAAGAGGTTTAACACTCCCAGCTGTCTGATGCAGGCATCCAGCTGTCTGTCAGCTTCATTATCCCCCAAAGACTTCACATTAGCTTGCTCAGCACATTCCATCTGCAAGCGAAGCAGCTCCTGATCAGCTGTGGAGACGAAAGTCAGTCATTAGGTCCTTCCTTATTCAGACAAATTGGTAGGGGTAACTGTCATAGTAATAGTAGGGGAATGCTGGTTGAGGCAATATGACAGAATGCACAGAGCTGGAAATCATCACGGCTTGCGTACCCTTTCTGGCACGAAGATGAAGGACAACTGCGACAGCCACTCAGGAATGGTAAGATTTCCACGCACACCCCAGTACTACTGAGATAACAAAAGATCAGTTCACACCCTCATGAGCTGAACTCCATGCAGCAGCCGTAACTATGTCAGAGGAGGTTGCACACCAAGGATAGCTGCTTTGATAGCAAGCATCTCCCTAGATGAACGAGCCCTACATTCATAAGACGACTAGATGCAGTGTCTTATCCTCCCAGAAATTACTTGATTTTAGGATTTTTCTCCGGTGGCCACCAACAGCCTGTTCTACCTTCTAAATTGAAAAATTATTAGTAGCTAATGGCTCTTGCCATGCAGGGTGCATATCCAAGTCACCTATGAGTCTTTGGGGCAAATCACAGACAGAGATTTAAGTTTTAGACAGAGATGAAAATCCAATATAATTTTGGTCAGAAATTTAGGCTACTGCTTAAGTACCACTTTGCTTTTGTGGAAAATGGTAAAAAACGATTGGCCATAAAGGCCTGCAACTCCAAGACTCTCCTGGCTGACTTGTTCATGAAGAGTAAGACCTTCCATGAGAAGGGGCACAGAAAGCAAAGCCTTATGGGCTCAAGAGTCTTTTTGTGAATTTGGTTGACCCATAGATCAATAGGCCCCTAGTTGGGAGGACACAAGGTTGCCAGGCTTTTTTAAAATTGTTTTGCTGAGGACAGACCTTTACTTTTGGAAAAAACACCATCATGGCCAGACCGCGAACCACTGCTTTGTACAGCCAACTCAGCCATCCTTACACACAGCACATCTATGGCTTTGAAAAGGAAGTGACAAAGGTATAGACTGCCATCAAGTCTAACACCCAAATGCAGAACCTTACTTGGCCTTACAGTCTGGACTTGCCCTGGTCCATTGTCTCAAGGAGATCTTGAAACCATTTTATTATTGTTTTTTTAAAGCACATTGAGATCCTTGCAGGACTTGCTTGGATGAAAGCATCCATACAGGATTCTTCTATAGAGGCTCAATATAGAAAATTATTAATCAGACCCAAACTCCTCAGATATTTGAGGAAGTCTTTATGTGGATCCAGACTTTGTGCCTCTCTATTATTATCCACAGAAGTTAAGATGGTCAGGGGATACTTCAAGTTAAAAAAAAAAAAAATTCACACTTTTATCTGCATATTCTTTTAAATGTCATTACCAGCAATCTCCAAAAGTCCGTTTGTGGGAGTCTTTCAGGCAGCAACAAGGGAGAGAAACTATTTCTTAAAAGAAAATGCTACTGTGAAACCACAGGAATTGATAGAGGGAGTCAGGGACATGCACCACGCTTGAACCTACTTTCAATTCATGTTTTGAAAGTGATCAGGTTTCAAGGTGACAGTATCCCTTTCAGAAATACCTAAAGTTCAAGACAGCATATCTGCTTTCATTTATCCAAGCAAAGGTCAAAGTCAATTACCTGCATGGCTTTCTGCCTGTGCTTCAGAAAGGGCATTTTGGGTGGTCTCCAGTATCTTAATCAGATGAACTTTCTCACTTTTAAGCATACGCTGTTTCTGATGGAGAGAGGATATCATGGTTTCTGATTCAGTTATCATCTGTTCTAATTTAGCCACATCTGGCTGCTCACTAAAAAGGTAATGAGAAACAGAATGAACTTAAATTGGCACCTAACGTCTCCATCGATCCTATTATTTCAATTAGGCACTACAGAAATCCCAGTAGGAAAACAGGAACATCAGAATTGCCAGACTGGATCCTTGTAGCCCAGCATCCTGTCTCCAACAGTGGCCAGTCCAGATTCTTCAGAAGAAGGTCTAAGAATCCTATAGTAGATGATGTGGGATAATCTGTCCCACATGTAGGGCTCATCCTGATTTCTCATTGCTAGAGATTAGCTCAAGCCTTAATTTTTCTAGAAGAAAAATGCTTCAGTTGATAATTATAGTAACTCTGGATTTCCTTGATACCCATGTCATTGTCCAATCCGAAGTGTCCAGCCTGTCTTTCAAGTGCGATATTCTCGATGTAAAGGTAAATCATAGGATTAGTGGAGCAGCAACTCCACCAATAGGCCATTTGCAATATTGCAGCCTAAAATTCATGCCACATTAGATTAACAACTTTTACAAGAGTTCCATTCATGTTCTTTTATATTTTCCTCTGTGCGTATTTAATAATTATGAGATGTGACGGAAGACAGCCCTACAAACTGAGTATCAACAACATGTAATACTTATATAGCACTTCCCACTTCAAAGCTCTTTACAAACATTAATTAGCTAAAGATCCAAGTCCTCTGTGAAGCCACAGAGCTAATACAGGCAGTCTGTCTCACCCTGCCCTGAAGGGGCCTCCTCTAGGCGAGAGGAGATACTTCAGAAGAAGTTATTTTCATTGTAATAGCATCCTTGGAGTCACCAGTCAGGGCTCAAGGCCACATCATGCTAGGGGCTGTACAAACAAGTAGGAAAATGACAGTTCCTGAATTGAAGAGCTTCTAGATTAATGATGGGATGCAACACATGGATGAAACTAACAGGTGGTGGAGTGGCAACAATCTTTTTGTGTTATGTTTGTACAGCACCTAGCACAATGGGGTCCTGGTTGAGGCTCCTAGGCACTACAATAATAATATGCTTGATTACGTTCAGACTAGCTGCACACACAACACAGATTGCCACATCTTGCTGTCAGGCAACATTTGCAGGCATCACGGCAGATATGAGCTTCCAAAAGGGATTTGATGGAGAATAAGAGAGTGACCTTAACAATTTCAGGGGGTGTACACGGGACAGCATTGAAGAAGGCACGGAGGTGCTTGTGGGAGTAGTCGACTAATGGGCCTGTTCTAGGACTGGGTTCTGAGAGAAGATGGACTTGACAGATCTCATTCATCTGGAGGGAAACTCCATGATTTGGAGGCAACTTTTAAAGGGATGGTTTCAAGTACAAATATGTTTTTCTAAAGCAAACAGAGACGGCTTGCCATTGCCCCGGTGAGTCAGATGGAGCTTACTTAAGATAGCGATGGAAAATTAGAGGACTTTCATGCTCAAAGAGCAAGAATGATCCAGTGGTTAGGGTGCTAGCATGGGACTCAAAAGACCCATGTTCAATTTCTGTTCCACCAGACTCTTTATGTGACCTTGGGCAAGTCACTTAGCTTCTCTGTGCCTCAGTTCCTTCCCCCACCCCCATCAGTAAAAGTAGGGATAACAGCACTGCCCTACTTCAAAGGGGAGTTGTGAAGATAAATACAGTAAAGAGAGATGATCAGATATACACTTAAGGGAGCGTAGCCAAGATAAGTACCATAGACTATTTATGTTGCAGTACGGACTACAAGGCCAATGAGGATCAGGACCAGACCTACTCATTGATACACACACACCCCAAAAAGACAGTCTAAGCCCCACAGAGTACAATCGTTAATCATGTTTTCACATGAATAGCATCACGCTGAACATTTGGGGGTTTTGTATAGCCAGCATACATTAAAAAAAGCACAGAGTGCCATGCACCAAACTAGGAATGTTTATCATTGAAGGGATCATCTGAATGTGCAGTTTTACTCTATAAAGTGTGACTCTGCAAAAACAGCACGGTGGGACTGTGTGTGTATTGTGTCTCGTGGATGGTAAATCAAATGTGCTCAGTTTACAAGTTAAAGAATTACTTTTCCTGTCAGCCCAGGGCTCTCAGTCTTGCTGGGTGATTTGGGGGGATGGGGGCGGGGAAGGGGGAAGAGGAGGGGTGGTTGGGTCTTTGCACCTCAAACACCATGACTGATAACAGAGATTCTGTAGGCCAAACTAGGCCATCAGTGACACCTATGCCGCCCCTTTGCATTCAATGGGGCTGCCCAGGTGTAATTAATTGCAACTTTGAAAACAATTCTGATGGTTAAGATAGAAGCTCTCCCTCCCCTAACTGTGCTGGCTTGGCAAAACTAAGAGGAGTTAACACTTATTTTTGTCACTCATCTGAGCAGAGACAATTCTGTAAACACACAAGGAGCAGATTTGAGCAATGGCAATGTGCCATTTGGACTGTCACTTTTCAGAACAAGAGGGCAGGTACAGATTCTCTGGAAGATTAGCTTTGACACCTGATTGAACAAGAGAGCGAAAATATATTAACCTAGTGGGCTGAATCCTCATCTGAACTGAGCTTATGCTTGGCACAACTGGGGAGGGAGGATGGGAAGGTGGCTCTAAACCATCTTTCCACCTCCCAAATCACAGGTATACAAAATGGCCCCTCGCATAATTTAGAGCCTGTTCAAAAGCAGGACAGCAGTAGCGATCTCTTAGGGACCACTGTGCAGACAGAGCCACCTGCGCTCCAGCCCTGCTTCTTCCATCACCTGCCATGCCCTCAGCCCATATTTCTGCACCCTGACATGCCTCCTTCACATGTTGGGGGAGGGTGGGAGAGAAGTGGGTTGCACACTTCCTCCACTGGCATAAAGCAGGTGCCAACTGGATTCCCCTACACTGGGTGAATCCTGGGCTGACCCATTAGGAAAGCTTTCCTGCCACTTTGCATTGCCTAAGCAGAGCAAAGCTGATAGACTAAAAAACAAGGATCGAACACAGCATCTTTTAAAAGTAACATAGGGAGCCAAAAATGTTGTCTCCAAAATATGCTGAACAAGTTCAATTATTGGAAATGGTGATCAGCCCAACAGGCAGATTCCCTCTGCATTTGAGGGAGAGTAAAAGGGAGGGCTCTCCTAGTCTTAGGTGAAAGCTTGTTACCAATGCTGCATGTGGAATAGCACATCAGTGCTCTATCTCAGACATTTCTAATGTGCCCATCACTGTAGTATTTTGATGCATGAACCTACAAAGAATCACTGAGGTCTAGGTGAATCTGACTGTTGCCCCACAACATGCTTTAAAACTGTTGGAGAATGAAAGATTTTTAGGGGAAAGAGTTCAAATAATACACCACTCCCAAGTCTAATATTGCATTTTTAGTAGCCATCTGCTTATACTAACCCATCCAGGCTTGCTTTGTTCATATTGTGGGAAGTGAAAGACACTTGGGCAAAGGAATCAAACCCCTCAGCAGTCTCCCAGTCTGGATCAAGGGCCAGCTGGTCTTTAATGCAGAAGGACAAGCAATAGGCCCCCCAGAGTCCAGCTGGCGACACCACCTCACTAACCAAGCATAGAGCACATCACATACCAGCAGCTTCAACTCCAATCCACAACTGAATCATTCAGGCACATAAGGGGCAGTTCACCAGCCAGCCCACCCCTCTGATTATTCTCTATTACTCCCTGGTGGAAGAGAAACTAACTGATTTGATTTCAAATAATGAACAATCTTATGCATACAGTGTACGCACTGTATCTGTATCAATAATATAAACAATTCTGTTGTGGTACACATGCCTGTTTAATCAGTTTCTTTGAAGAGACCCTGGTAGCACTCTGCTAATTACCCCCCAAGATTATAATTGGAAGTATACTGCAAGCTATACATTTTTCTCAAACATCCTCTGCTCTAATTGGAAGGATCTATACCTGGCATCTTCAGCAATATCCTTTTTCAGTCTTTTCAGCTCAGATGCAACAGCTTGAAGTTGTTCTCGAGTCTTGAATTCCTCTTCCAGTACTGGATGCAAATGCACGATCTGCGCTGCCTGTGACAGGCAGTTGTCTCTTTCTGTGATGCTACAAAATCAGAGTACAAAAGCATTATTCCTCTTCCCAGTCACCGTTCTAGCGACTACAATTTGTATTAGTTATAGGCAGCAGAACTGCTTTATATAACATACCAGCAGCAAAATTCAACCATCGAGTTGTCCGTAAAAAGCCCTTTCACATTTATTTACAAAAAGTTTCCTGCCAACCAAAGATCTTGTGATATGGCACTGATGTTACATCCACATACATAGGTTTCTGACTTAATAGCAGTCTGCAAGTATTATTAAAGTGTAGTTCTGATTAAAACATAAAGCTAAACATGATGCTAATTAATTAGTAATGTTAAAGGATTTATTAGGAGACTTACTATTGTGCAATTTCTGTCTCAAGTTTTATGATCTCCTCCTTCTCTGTGCTCACTTTCACTTCAATCTCATGTACCTTGCCCACCAGGAATGGCAGCAATATCTGGAAAGGCAAAATAGGCAAAGGATTCAAGTAAACACAAAACAAGCCAGAGTTGTTAGATGGAATTTGAAAGCTCAGGTCAGTTCAGTGTTCCTGGTTTATTTTCATCCAGGGCCATGGTAGCTGGCAGCTCCTGGTATTGAAGGTTTATACATTTTGAAAGACTTTCACCTCGCTAGGCCAAGACAATAAAAAAACTGGTCCATTTGGAACACGAGCATGGGGGCAAAGCAGAGGGACATAACCTTGGTTTCAGTCTCAAGTAAAAAAATTTTTAAAATGCTATTTTTGCCATGAAGTCACTAATTTTTCCTTTTCCAAAGCTGTGCCGGTTAAAACGAACCTTAGTATTCTCACTATTGATTAAAATTAAGACCATCAGCAAAACAGAATTTTGCCAGGGGATAATGGTCTCCTACTCAACAGATGTCATGATGAGATGGGAAAATTTAGTTTTAAAGCAGTTGTAACACTATGGCCCAGGGTGAATTATCAGCAGCAGGGATTGAACCTGCAACCTCTGGTTCTGAAATTCTCAAGTGTCTGAGATAGAAGGTCCAGCTCTGTTAGCCAAAGTTATAGCAAGCTCATCAACCTCTATATGTGACCCACCCACCACAAGACAGGGAAAAAGCACCCTCCTCAGTCCTGTGACAATGTTTTATTTTAGTGAATATTTTTATAACATTAACTGTCAGTAGACTAGAAGAAGTCTATTTAGTGGGGTTAGCACAGAACTGGGAAGCAAGGAACCCTGAGACCACTTAAGCAAACGCATGTCACACCACCATGGCCATGCGGAATGCCAACACCAAGCGGGAGTGACAACAGTTTTTAAGTGTACTCATAAGCCTGATGCTATTTCAACTGTCAAGAGGCTGTTTAAACATCTAAAAATAGAGATTTGTAATGAATGCCACCCACACAGAGACCGTAATGAAATACATCTCCCCATGCACAGAAGTTTACCTCTAGGTCTCCACTGCTTAGATCCAAGAGTAAGTCATCTTCATCCATCATTAAATAGGCCTGTACCTTTTCTATCTTTGACACTGTAATAAAAGATACATTCAATGCCGTGCAGGAGTCCCTAATGAAGTTTCAGCCACCGCAATGAAAGGTAAATTGGGCTGATTTCCCTGGCTCTGAGACAGCTCAAACCTCTGAGTCCTGGCAAATCATCCCTGCCAGAAACAGCTTACCCCTGTAGCTCACAGAACAAACTTCTGAAGAGCAGATTTTTTTTTGCTTTTGGAATGGCCCAGATTGCACCAAGTGTCAGATATTTAAAATTCCCATGGCAGGATACACCAAGAGCTGTCTTTACCCACATGGCATTGCCTCTCTCTTCCCTCAGTTACTGCTATCAGAAAGTGTTGATGTTTAAACAGGAAAAGAAATTAAACAGATTCCCCAGCCTCTCCTTCGCAAGTGCAAAATCCCCTAGTCAAGGGGTTTATGCCAGGCTAAGGGAGAGAATTTGTCAGAACCCCTTGTAGTAGTGCTGGCACATCACAGAGTAAACAAAGTCCATCCTTTAGGGCCTACTCCTCTTGAACTGGCTGGCGCATTGCCATCAATTTCAAATGGGAGCAAGGCTTTGGTCAGGAACCCCAGCAGAAAATACATTAGCTTCTCTCCTCTGGAAACCTGGCTCCAAATCTTTCGTAGGTCACCTGTGAAATGAGCTAGCCGGGCTCAGCTCAGTCTCTGGTGGACAAGTGTAACCGCCTCCGAATCGGTCAGCCAAGCAGTCCTGTCTCACTGGGCCCCTGCTGGACCGGCGCACAGAAGACCTGCAGGGAAGAGCCGGCAAGAGGGGCACAGGCAAGAGGAATAAGTGGCAGGGCGGGACAGAAGTGGGGGGAGAGCCAGGACTGGCCCCACCCCGCCCCACCCGCTGTAACCCGCCTTCCTTCAGCAACCCCAAAGCTGCCCCTCCCCCAGCCACCCCCACAAATAAACCCAGCTTCCCTTAGCTAAACCCAGACTCCCCCTGCCCCCCAAGGGCTCCCAGTGACCCACGTCTTCCGCCCTGACACCCCCACAAATAAACCCAGCTTCACTCAGCTAAACCCACATTCCTCCTGCCCCCCAAGGGCTCCCAGTGACCCACGTCTTCTGCCCTGACACCCCCACAAATAAACCCAGCTTCACTCACTGGAACCCAGGTTCCTCCTGCCCCCCAAAAAGCTCCCAGTGACCCACATCTTCTGCCCTGACACCCCCACAAATAAACCCAGCTTCCCTCAGCAACTCCCGAGTCCCCCACAGCCCCTCAACATCCAGCCCCCCCCAAACCCGCCCGCGACCTCCCACCCCCTCCAGCCCCCAACTGCCCGCGACCCCAACGGCTCCCACCCTGGGCTGCACGCACCTCGCGCTGCTGTCAATCACCACATGCAAAACGAGTCCACGAGCTACTTTGCATATCAGCCCCTCGCCCCCCGCTGCAGCGTCCGCCGCGCGCCAGAGTCGTCCGCCGCCGCCTCCCAGCATTTCAAACAGCCGCCCGCAGTGACCTCATCACCCTGCGCCGGGGCCGCGCAACCATAGAGACGGTCCTAGGGGGACCCGGCGGCAAGGCGCTCGCTGTGGGCGGCACGCACGCCCCCTGCTGGACGCCAGCTCACCAGCGCGCTCCGCTGGGTACCAGAGCAGCTGGCGGGGGGAGGGGAGGAACAGCAGCTGCCACCTCCTAGGCTGGGCGCTCTTTGAAGCCCCAGCTCCAGGAGTCCTGGGATCTGGGGCAGCTCGGCTGGCGGCCTGACAGCGGGACGCATCTAGCCCTGGGAACAGCCTGAAAATCCCAAACCTGAACGGCGCCGGACAGAACAACGGCCAAGCAGGGTCGGACCGATGGTCCGTCTCACCCAGAGCCCTGTCCCTGGCAGCAAGCATCAAGTGGTCCATCCCCAGCGTCCAGTTTCTGGCAGACAGAGGATTGGGGACACCCAGAGCACGGGGTTGCATCCCTGGCCATCTTGGCTACTAGCCATTGACAGACATAGCCTCTATGAATTTATCTTGTTCTCTTTTGAACCCCGTTATGCTTTTGGCCTTCACAACATCCCCTGGCAAGGAGTTCCGCAGGTTGACTGTGCATTGTGTGAAGAAGCACTTCCTTCTGTTTGTTTTAAACCTGCTGCCTAGTAAACTCATCAGGTGACCCCGTGGTTCTTGTGTTACACGAACGGTAAATAACACTTCCTTATTCAGTTTCTCCACACTGACACCAAAGGTACCCCTGTAATCACACGCTACACACTACTGTAATCATCTTTGTACACAGTGTGCTTTGTGAGGTATCATTTGAAAACTCATCCTTTGTTGGTCAGTATTATCCTGGTAAAATATTTGTGGCAGCATTGTTATGTGAAGTTATAAGAGTCCACCGTGTGGTGTTATTAACACGTTCCAAACTGAGGTTGGCAAAGAAGGTCTGTCCTAAACAAAGGAATGTGTGCTCTGGAGGTTGAGCAGGGGTTGGACTAGATGACCTCCTGAGGTTCCTTCCAACCCTAATCTTCTATGCTTCTATGATTCTCTGCTTAATCTGCATTTAAGCCGTAAACAGAGTCATCAAGCAAGAAAGGGAGATGAAGGAAGTTCAAACAGGTGAGGGAAAGCAGCAGGGAACAGCCTTCTGCATAGACTTTTTTTCTCCCACCTGGAAATGTTTTTTAAGAGGAGGACTTACATTAGAAAAAGGAAGGACAAACATGCTAAGAGATCCCCTCTCTCTCCTCCTATTCATAGCACAAGAAGCAACAAAGGAAGCATTTGTTGAACTCTGGGAGAAGACGTCCTGAGCCTAAGAAGTTTGGTCAGTAAAAATGCTAAAAGCATTTGGTAAGAAATTTTGCTTGAATCTGATATAGTTTGTATAACCTCAGTAGTTTTTTAACTTTATTTTCTTGTAACTATTTCTGATTTTTATGCCTCATTACTTATACTCACTTAAAATCTATCCCCTTGTAGTCAATGAACTTGTTTTATTGTTTTATTTAATCCAATGTTTAAATTGAAGTGTTTGGGGAAACTCCATTTGGAGATATATTATTTCTATTAAAGAAATAATGGACTTTATATACACTCGTGTTGTCCAGGACAGGGCTGGGCAGTTACAGGACATTAAATCTAAGACTGCGTTGGGTTCACCCATCAGTATAACCAAGGCTGGTAAGAGCCATGGTGTGGCTGGCTGGCTGCAACACAGACATAGCTGGGAGTGACTTGCATGCTGGGGGCTGGCTGTGAGAAGTCCAGGCTGGAGGCTACAGCAGCAAAACACCGTAAAGGGAACCTCAGGTTAGAAAGCAGGAGTGGCACAGCTACTCATTAGTCTGGCTTGTACCTTGGTATGTCACATACACCGTTCATGATTGTATAGACCTTTATCACAGTGGCTTTCAATCTATGGTCCGTGGACCCCTGGGGCTCCACAGGCTATGTCTAAGATTTCCAAAAGGCTCCGCACCTCCATTCAAAATGTTTTAGGGGTCCACAAATGAAAAAAGGTTGAAAACCACTACTCTATATCTCCCCTAGTTCTCTCATTTCCAAGATGAACAGTCCCAGTCTTTTTAAACTCTCCTCATATGGAAGCTGTTCTGCACCCTTTAATCATTGTTATTGTCCTTCTCTGTACCTTTTCCATTTCTAATATATCTTTTTGGAGATGGGGTGACCAGAACTGCATGCAGTATTCAAGGTGTGGGCATACCATGGATGTATATAGTGGTATTATGATATTCAGTCATATCATCGATCCTTTTCCCAATGATTCCTAACAGTCTGGCACTGCACATTGAGTGGATGTTTTCAGAGAACTATCCACAATGCTCCAAGATCTCTTTCTTGAGTGGTAAGAGCTCATTTAGACCCCAACATTTTGTATTTATCAACACTGAATTTCATCTGCCATTTTGTAGCCCAGTCACCCAGTTTTGTGAGATCCTTTTGTAACTCTTCCCAGTCTGCTTTGGACTTATCTTGAGTAATTCTGTATCATCTACAAACTTTGCCATCTCACCATCTACCTTTTTTCCAGATTATTTATGAATATATTGAACAGCAATGGTCTACAACAGGTTCCTGGGGGACACTACTATTTACCTCTCTCCCTTCTGAAAACTAACCATTTAGTCCTACCCTTTATTTCCTGTCCTTTATCTAGTTACTGAGGGCTTGTCTTCACTTACCTCGGAGATTTGGCTGCAGTCGACCGGAGTTACGCAAACTACGCAAAAAACTTGCATAACTCCCGTCGCCTTCTGTGCTTCTGTTCTGCGCGCCGTCTTCACTGCACTGCGCCGATGGGAACCGCGTTCCGATCGACGCAGCGCTACGCCACTTAGGGAGGTGATCTTAATAAGTTGATTTTTGGATTGACTGAGCAGGTCTTCACTGACCGCTCAGTTGATCCAGATAAGTCGATCTGACAGCGACGAATTTGCCGCCTTCAGTGTAGACAGCCTGATTCAGGAGAGGAACTTCCCTCTAATCCCATGACTGCTTAATTTGCTTAAGAGTCTTTGGAGAGGGACCTTGTAAAAGGCTTTCTGAAAGTCCAAGTCCAATAACAACAACTGGATCACCCTTGTCCACATGTTTGTTGACCCCTACAAAGAATTCTAATAGATTGGTGAGGCATGATTTCCCTTTATAAAAAAATATATATATATATATATATATAGATTTATAAGATCATATGATATTCAAAGCCAATCACATGAGTTTTTCATGATGTGATTTTGGAACAACTGTATAGGCAATACTGGGAAAGAGGCATGAGAGCAGGGAGTGCCCCCCAATATTGAACTGAGCCTCCATGGGCCAGATCTTTTAAAGGGGTGATTTCAACGGGAGTTATACATTCGGGTGCTTTTGAAAATTCCACCAGGCACCTCTCTGCATCTTTAGGCACCTTAATACCTTTAAAAATCAGGCCCTGTGACTAAGATCACACACACACACTGAGGTGTGATATAGCAACTGCACTGGCCAGGGGAAAGGGCAACCATATGTAAGCAGGACTGAACAAGGCATAGTGTCCAAACCTTCACCCTTGTAGTCAGTGGGAGCTTTGCCATCAACTTCAACAGGCACAGAATCAAGCTCTTGGTTCTTGGTGAAAGCTTAGCTGGTTTCCTTCAGGGTAGCAGCCTTTGTGCACTTATTTAGTAACACCCTCAGAGCCAGCTGTGAGACTAGCAGCTATAGGATATAGCAGAATCAGAGGTGGTGATGAGAATGATTAGAAGCTTGGAGAGACGTCCATAAGAGGAGAGTGAAAAAAACGGGTTTAGTTGAGAGAGGGGATCTATTAGGGGTACACAAAGTATTGACCGATCTAAAGATAAATCAGGCACTGCCTTCACCTTGTTTCATAATAGAAGAACCAAGGGACGTTCAATGAAATTGAAAAACAACATATGTCAATAATAAAAGGAAATACCTTTTTTACACAATGTATAATCAGAAAGTGGAACTCACACAAGAAATTGTTCAGGCCAAGAGCAAAGGGGGATTCAGAAAAGGATTAGATATGTATGTGACTAAGAACAGCTTGTTACACTGGACAGCATAAAAGACAGAAGAGATATAATCCCTCCTACTTAAGGGCATAAACCAAGCACTATGGCCCAGATCCTCAAAGGTATTTAAGAACCACACTCCCATTGAAACCAATAGGAGCCCGGCACCACTGGCTGTAACTGCCTGGGAAGAAATCTCCCTATGGGTAGACTTTTCCATTGCTGCCCACTAGCGTCTCTTGCTCCTTCCTCGGAAGCAGTTGGTACAGGCCACTACCAGGGATGGGATACTGGACAAGATGAACCCCCCTATTCCAGGGTGGCACTTCCTGTGCTCTGTTAAAACAGCTGGCCTTGTAATCAAAGCAAGGGACTAGAACTCAGATGACCTGGGTTCAATTCCCAGCTCAGTCACAGACCATCTGTGGGAGCTTGATCTCTGTGTCTCAGATCTCCCATCTGTTAAATGGGACTATGCCTGGCACCTGTGCAGCAGAAATACATAGATAAGGTAACGTTCAAACCCCACCTCTTATCAGAGAAACCACAGCGGGAAAGAGCGGACACAGACTCATCAAAGAATCTTTGCTATGGTCTAAATTGGGACAGGGTTTGTGTGTCTCAATGGGGCAGGAGATACAGATGAAACGGGGTGGAAGAGCTCTGATGCAGGTAAACAACAGAAGAGGTTGTCTGACTCTGACACCAGGCAGCACTACGTGTTTCATAAGCAACTTTTTTTATAGCTGTCTTTCTATGAGATATGCTCTAGCTTATAGGCTTGATGCAGGAGTTACCGGGTGACATTTCCTGGACTGTTATGCAGGAGCTCAGAGGAGCTAATCATTATATTTCTTCACACCTTAAAATCTGTTAAAAGTATCTGAATTGCATCCTCCACACCCTTGGGGCGCTGCCTCCATCTGGACAATTGCTGTGCAAGGGAACTAGCTGTCCGACTCCTAAACTGCAGCCCCAGCTGTGATTGTTACACAATGAAGTCTTTGGGACTGGGTTCACAGGGTATCACCACAGGGGAAGAAATACTGCTTCATAATTACACAAAAATAGGAGAGTGATTGGCCTGTGTTACTCTAAGCACCTTGGTTTTGTCAGTCTAGTTATTTCCTTATTTGTATGCCCACAGAAATAGAGAGGGATAGTGCAGGTACCCAGTTGTTAGTGGTGACTGAAAGATGGTTCAAATCCATGTGACAGCTGGCCCCAGGTATCAAAAAGTTTAGTCTGATGCTTCAGAAAGAAATTATTTGGAAGCGACTTTTCTTGACTCTGGAAACTGGAACCTTGTTTTCCTTGCTGGGAAGATGGATCTTTGAACTGGCTTAGCATGAAACCTCATGTATTTCATTTTAATTAAGCTACTTACATGATTTCCTGAGATTTGACTAACATTTTGACATCTGAGTACAGCAGTTCACAGGGACCTGCTGCCAACTAGGAACGGCAGCCCAGATCGAAAGGCACCAGGCAAACAATATTGGAGACATTCACACAGAAAAGAACACAGTATGGGCAGTGATAGCCCATTGTCTGTGGTAGGCTCAGTGGGATCCATATCCACAGTCAGGGAGTGGGGAAGGACAGCTGCTCTTCATGATTTCTGATGAAGTGGGCTGCAGCCCACGAAAGCTTATGCCTGCAGAAATTAAATGTGTTAGTCTTTAAAGTGCTACAGGACTCTCGTGTTTTTTTATTATTTCAATCCTCATTCCAACTCCAGAGGGATTTTATCAATAGGGTTGGTTCCTGCTCCATGCTATGGAATGCCCCCACTCTCCAAAAAAGCAATAGCTAGGTGGGTGTGGAGACAGAGAACCTATATTCAGATGTCCACAGCATTTGATCTGTTCCTTCTCTCCTTTTCCCCCACCGTCTTCTCCCTTCCATTTAGACACAGGTTATTAACTGCTGCTATGTCTCAGCTGCCATGCTGCTCCACTGCAACCTGCCTAGACTTTTCTTAAGAACTCTTAAAAACATGTACACCCCACTGATTTTTCAATTAATTGAACTGCAGCATGCAAATTAACTGGAGTAGCATAGTGCTGATTAGTCGAGCTACTTCTGATGTTAGTGTCATTAAAGAATGACCTATCCATGACCATAATAAATAGATACAGCACTTGCAATCAGTGCCTCCATAATATAATCTACAATTAAGCAGATTCACAACCATAGTGTGGCAGACCAGATATGATTTTGTGCAGAAGAAAAAACCGGATTCCATTCCACTATACTCTTTTTATTGACAAAAGGATAGTAGAGGTTTCCAAACACTCGAGGAGGATGGTATGAATCATGGTAACAGGCAGAAGCGTCTACTGGTCTTTCAATTCCTTCAGTCTTCTGATGGCAGATTTGACTGTAACTGCAGAGGTGGTACTGGAAGAAAAGCCATATTGTCACTCCTACACTGAAGCAAACAGCAATCCTCATCCATTGCTCTCCCTGTGCACTGAGTTTATCAGCTGAAGAGAAGCAGTTATAACTTAGTCCAATTCCACTTTAATATCTCATGACCCTTGAAACACAGATCTGAGTCTGAGTAGACACAGGCAGCTGTATGACATCATACAATAAGTAGAGGATTATGGCATTTTAACATCCTAGCTCCCCAAAGCACTAATAATTCCGAATTTGATGAGTTTGAGGTTAAACTTAAAAAATCCAAACATGAAAGGTATGGAAGTGTACAGTTAAAACACTCAAATAATCTTAACTCTGCCCTGCAGTAATGCCAAAAAGGGAAAAAAATAAGAAACCTGTATTTTATTCTAAAGCCTTGTCTATACAAAAATTGTATATATCAGTATAGTTAAAGCAGTACAATATCACTAGTGTGGATGCAGTTGTAACAGTACAAAGGTGCTTTATACCTGTACAGCTATCTTTGTAGGGAAGGAGTATAAGACATGGATAAGGCACCTCCATTGTAGGGGTTGTGACAATTAACTATTTTGGTGAATGGTGTGATTTTTCTACCAAAATAGTTAACACTGGTACAAACTTGTATGAAGACAAAGCCTTGATCATACAGTGGATTGGGGAACTCAAGGCTCAGGAGGTATGCACAGCCCTTGGAAAGGTCCTAATTTACAAATCCTGACTGAACAAATACCATAAGGAAGGCCATCATGCTTCATTCTTTAGAGTCTGTTTGCCACCATTTATACAAGGATCAGCAAATAGAGTGAATGTATCTAGACATACAAACCTGTAACACACACACACACACACACCCACCCCATTCTCAATATTTAAAAATCTTTTGCTTCCATGGCTGCAGATAATGAAGGGAAGGAAGGATGGTAGTGGTATGATCACTATGCCAGTCTGAATTTCTTAAAACCAGTGATCAGCAGCTGATCTTGTAATCAGCTTGTGAATCAATTGTGAATGAGGGCTTTCTAATTCAGGACCTCCATATGAAAGGGAAAAGGTTCAAAGCCGGTGTGAAGACTGGGGCAGAGTTAAGAGTGTAAGGGGAACCTAAAATATGTATTTCCATACTTTCAGATGTTAGGATTTCTTTTAAGTTTAAACTTAATTGAAATTTCAGGGCTTCCAACATTTCTTAAATAACTATGACTAAAATAACTGTTTTATTAAGACCAAAGAAGACTGTGAGGAACTCCAGAGTGACTTAACAAAAGTGGGAAAGGGGCAGCATGACAACAAGATCCGATAGTCACAAAAGCAAGCTAATTACACGTTGAACAGAATAATATGAACTACTTCTATTCTGAATGAATTGTAACCATGTGGGGTAGGCTAACTGAAGGAAGAGATTTGCTTAAATAAGCAGCAGTCAGAAAAGCAACACAAATCTTGCACTTTGCTTCAACTACCAGGCAACAGAGCCAGCTATTGTATGTTTCCTTACTTGTAGGTCCAGGCACCACCAGCTACTGTCTTCATACAGGATCCACAATGCCAGATACCCACAGCTCTCCTCTTCATTTTGGTCTGTAACACAAAATATTTATATGCTTTCAGCTAAAGAAACCCAAGAAATCTAGACGTCTTTGCTCAGCAAAAACACCACCTTTCAGCACTACTTCAAAAACAGCAGAACACAATGAAAATAGGATTTAAATGTCAAGGTTTCACAACAGCAACATTTGCAACCAAGGCCAGAAGGAATCTGAAGAAAGCAGACCTTCCACAGGTCTCTTGACAGAGGCTAAAGAATTTCAGTAACGGCATTTACTCAGGCAGATAGTATTCACAACAATAACTGTCTCTGTATGGAAAAAAAAAAACAACCTACAGCTGTTTTTTCCCCCCAAACAGAAGAATAAAGCAGAGAAGCTGAATTGGACTTAGTTCCTCTCTACAGCTGGTCATTTATTCTACAAGTTGTTTTAGCTTATATTTTATGAAAGCCATTTTAATGTTATGTTCTGCTCATATGGCTGTAAAACCATTTTAGCTTAAACTGATTCACCAAAAGAAAAGGTGCTGCAGTATCAATCCAACTCTGCATGGATAGATACCCACATCATAAAAAGCCACTACCATAACTAGAACCCTTATCAGAGTCTCAACAGAAAAACCAAAATTGAATAGGTCAGGGATACTGAACTACTCTCGCTCTTAGAAGTGCTCCTTCCAGGTGAAGGCTGAAATGCATTGGCAGGACAACTTGTATAACTGCAGCTCATGCTGTATCTACTCAATACCTTCAAAACTATCAAACAGGCACATTTCAGAAGCACTAAGTTCATGCAAAGAATTACCTCAGCTTTTTACTAGCTTTTAAAGTCTAACTTTTGTAAATTACTAACACCAACACTTAAGCCTGGGTGCCTATAGCTGAGTACCTAAATCCATAGTCATGCATCAAAGATAGAAATCACTAGTAAGTATGGGTACTCAGCACATCTGTACAAGCCACTTTAGCTGTAGGCATCTGAATCTGTAAGTTTTGGCTAAATTAGGGCAAAGAGTGAGTGGATTTTCAAATTTCTGAGACCTGAACTAAAAACTTAATTTTTTGGTCACATACAAGACCAATTAGATGGTTTCATGCCAGTCACCCCCTCCTCCCCAAAATAAACAATACACACAACTAGCAGTCTCACTCAAGATCCAGATTGGAACATAAAATGTTGTTTCCAGGAAAAACTTGAGGACTATTGGGCAAAACAAATTAATATGATGTTTTAATAACCAGTAATACATGAAAAAGTATATAACTTTACCTTATGTCCTTTTACTGGATGTCTAACATTTTCTGCCCATCAGCATTTAATGTAGTGAAAAATAACCTGAGACCATGCTAACTGAATTACCACCAAAATATGCATCTTGAAATGGGGTAAATCTTTTATTTTGAGATAATATGAAAAGGTAGGAGACAGGGATTTTGCAAGTTGTGACCTTACACCTCCTTGCAAAATCCATCTGAAAGCTGTGGGCAATTCAAGCAATGCTTAGCCAGGCAGTAATTAACCTGTCACATGTTAAAGAAGTAAAGAAATCTGAAATAGCAGTTCCATTTCAAAGTTTCAATCACTGTAAGACTTTGAGAAATTGCTAGGGTGACTCAGAGGGCTCTTACCTTGCCGCAGAAGGAGCAGGTATACTTGGCATGCTGGCTAATTTCAATCTTCTTCACCATTTTCCTGAGGGAAGCACCATAACGGGTACCATATTTACCCACAATCCCAACTTTCTTGGTGCGCTTAGCCTGTTAGGATATAAACCAACACACACATTAGCTTGATTAAAACCAGAGATTTAGCAACAACTTACAGCAGCCGAAGAATTAAAGCAAAGTTATCTGCACACAGCTTGAATCATTAATTATGTAACAGCGGTTTTTTTTACTGTACAGTATCTACAAAAATGCTGAATCAAATAAGGTTCTTCTGCACCACAGCTAATCCAAATTTGTCCAGCACTTTGAAAATCCAAGCCTATATAAATTATTCCACCGCTCCATGAGTATTGCTTTGGTATGTGGGGTTAAGGGTCACAAACCTGCAATGGCACATCAGTGTACTTGAATGCGGTCATCTACAGGACCAGGGCCACATCTACAGAGCCTTTCAGCAGATGTTCTCAGGACCAAACTGACAAGCAAATTCAGTCTTACAAGGCTAAGTATTTTTATCCCCAAGTCAGAAATTGGTGGGCGGGGAGCGAGGAACCAGACAGAGATGAAGCCTCCTGCTCCAATTCACACAGCAAGTGTGATCTGCCTTGCTACCACCTGGCAAGTGTAAATTTCAAACCCTGGCAGCAGCAACTCCACTTCTGGCTGCAGGTCTCTTTTCCGCACCGGGTCCTCAGCAATCCCCGCACGCTGTCAGTGATCCCCGCTCTCCCCAACCCTCTTGCCGGCCCTGGGCTCAGCATGATCCCCCAGAGCAAAGCAGGGCCCGTGCTCTCTCGCTCCCCCCCCTCTGCGAGGAAACCAGCGCTCGCAGAGAGGAGGCCGCTCCGCTGTTCTCTCTGCCCGGGGCTACCTGCTCATGTCCCGCTCCCAGAGCCTACGCCACTCAGGCAGGGAAGGGCCTTGAGACCCGTGTCTCGCACCCCCTGCCCCCGCCCGGCCCAGCACCCCCGGCTCTGCCCGGGGCCCGCCCCACCGAGCGTACTCAGGCTCCAGGTGCCCGCCCCATACCCGGCCCCCCGCGGAGCGCAGGGCTCGAAGCACCAGCTCCGGCCCCCGTCTCCGCGGCTGAGGCGGGCGGCGGGGCGGATGGCGGCGGATTAAACCGGGCGGGGAGGGGGACTCAGCAACGCTCACCATTTTCCTGCCGGGCCCGGACACAAAGAAGGAGGCACTTCCTGCGCATGCGCGATAGCATGGCTCCCACCGGAAGGAGAGGCTCAATCAAACCCGGAGTGGGACGGTCTATACCTAGGCGGGTCTAGGACTCTATGGTCGCCTGTGCTGGCCCCAGCAGCAGAGTTACTGCAGCTGGAGCTGTTGTGTGTGGAGGGTTTACCCCACAGTCCTGGGAGAGTCAGCCCAAGCCAGGCCTGCTCTGAAAGGGGGCAGCCCCAGGTTTTTGAGACTGCAGGTTTCTTGGGGGTCAACCCTGCTCCAAAAGCCAGGAGCCCACACTGGGGGCGTCTACAATGTTTTTGCTCATCACAGTACCACAACGTGGAGATCTGGCCCATGGGCCAGACTCACACTGACTCCCCCTACGCACCACACACCAGCGACAAACACACAATGTTGGGTGGGATCGCCCGCCCTGTCTTCATCTGCAAAGAAAGGCCCTGTGGAGGATCCACTCGTTTCTACAGCAGGACGTCCTGGCGCTGAATATTCTGCTTCCATGGAAGGGAAGGCTCAGCCATGATGGCTGATGATAGCCCACAGGGCCAGGGGGGAAGGATACATGAACAGTGGTGTACGCAATGGGAGCTGATGCATTTAGGCACACTCATCGAGCCAGCTTCTCTGCTCCCCTCCCAAACTCTAGCCATATCAGTAGTGAGGAAGCGGGGCATTTTGAGAAATTAAAGGCAAAGACAAGTAGAAGGAAAACTCAAAAGAGTTAGATTATAGTAATAGGATAATAATGTGAAACAAGATCCCAGGTATAAATGTGCCCTTAATTCCGGGAACAGGGGAATTACAATAGTAGATCATGCCACTTTCCACCTAATCAGGATATAGAACCAGAATCACAAAAGTGAAGTTCTGCTTCCATGCTCCCCTGTCCACGATCATAGGATTCAATTGCTGCAAAAGCTACCTATGACATTCTTTCAGAATTACTTTCCCTCCCAGAGTTTGAGTCCCACACAAAGCATTCAGTCATTCTTTTTAGCCTTATGCAGCTTAATTCTGTAAATCTGTCCCATGATAATAGGGTTATCTAAAGCCTTCAAACTCACAACATGGAATTTATTTGCAGTTTGAGTTGGAACGATCCATCATTTGGAAAATATTGTAGAAATGTGTTGATGCTGGGATACAGCAAAAATCCAGACAGTAAAATTGATCTATATCACCATGGATTTTATTGGATTGGAGATTTAGCCACAGAATGCAGATTTCTGACTTCCTATCCAAAGAGCTCATAAAAAGAAAATGGATAGAGTGGTTAGCTGGTTTTATTTTTAAGAAAATCAAAGAACACAGTAGATACTAGAACAATAAAAAGGGAACAGCAAAGCTGGAGTTTTAAGAGACAAAAAAAAAAAATCAATGATAATTTACAACAATTCTTATGTTACCCCTCCTTCTTCCCCAAAACCAGATTTAAAAAAAAAACAAAAAAACATTCTTTGCACCCTGTGGTAATCAGAATCTGTATAAAGGCAAACAGGCATAAGACCTCAATGTCCCTCTAATCAAAAAGTGTCCCAGGGTTTCAGAAAGCATCCCACAAATAATTGCTGCCTGAGGATAATCCGGCCGACAAGGTGCGATTCCCCACCATCGCCATCATTTTCTCTGGGGGGTCACATCGGGCTTCAGAGCTGCAGGGGAGCTGCTGCTACCCCTGGCCCCCCCCAAATTAAGCAGTCAAATTCCACCTATATCTAGGCCCTGTTTTTTTCTGAAATTGGGGGGGGGGTGTTCAGGGGAAAAGGGGCACAATTGTTACACAAAAGTCCACGGGGGGCTCCATCTGAGAACCGCTGGACTAGATGACCACCCCAGTCTCTTTATAAACCTATGATTTACGTGATTTGGCTTCATAATCTATGATCTATAATCTGATTAGTTTGATGACAACATGCAATACAAGTTCTTAAAAGCTTTTATATTCAAAACCATCAACTACTCAATTTCTGAAAGTACTTAGAGGAAAAAAAGTCTAGCCAAACTTCCATAAGTTCCACTTCTTTATTAATAAACATGGCAAACTATTTAATTAATTATAATTATTAATTATTAACTATAGAATTAGGGTGGTTAAAACATACATTTTGTAAAGGTACAGTAAAATTAGACAAATCATATTTAACCTTAATAGAAACCATAATTTCATTATGTAAAAGTGTCTTATTAGCTCCCAAATGGATAATACATGGCAAACTATTTGCCATGAATCATGCTATGTAGTAATAGCATTAGCCTCCCAGGACACACGAGGGCTGAAGCTTGGGACATCTCCCCAAACCCTCCAGCGACATTTTCATAGGAATGAAGGTTTATTGTTTCTCCTTTCATAAGAACCTTGTGCAATTTGACATTAATTTTGTCCTAAGACCTGGACCATGCAGTGACACTAACACGTATTTAACACCCCACAAGAATTCAACAGGAGACTGCAGCAGAACAAAAAAGAGATGTAGGAAGAGGACCAGAGGTGGGATCTTGAAATGGCATTTCTTCTTCTGAGCCAGGAGGGGATGCAGACATGTAGAAGCAGGCAATGGGTGATAATGAGACGCTCTAAGGTTGTGGTAAAGTTCAACTTAGAAAGTAAAATGCACTGTTCCTGGGTGCAATCCCTATTTCAGGTTTAGTAATTTCAAGATTCTCTGAATTTAAACTCATTAGGAAGATTTTGTGTTGTTCAAATACTTTTCCTTATATAGTGAGCTATTCTGGGGTATTGCTTACACTTGATTATTATTTATATCACAATTGCACCTGAATGTCCCAACCAGGATCAGGGCCCTGTTGTGGCAGGGACAGTACAGGCACATGGCAAGAGACAGCATCTACCTTGAAAAGCATAGAGTCTAACTTAGAAAAAAAAGACAAACTAAGGCTAGGAAAAAGAAAATGATCCAATATTGTCCCTATTTTACAGCTGAAGAATTGAGGACCAGAGAAATTAAGGGTCTTGTTAAGTCAGTGGCTTTCCATCGACCTCAGGGGATTTTGGACTAGACCGTAAGTGGCTTGTGCTCATGGTCTTAGCTCCCCGTGACCTAAGATAGTACAGTCACCACCCCACCATCCTCCTCCCCTACTTCCAAAGTCTCTCTTCTCCACATTGTGCATTTTCCAGCTTTTTGCCTTTTTTTCTCCCGTTCGATACGTTGTGGTTCAGGAAATGACTCCTCTTAAAATAACACGGAAGCAAGTGGGCACAGTCAAGAACTGAGGCCTTGGCCTTTCCGGAATGCCCTGCTGCCTGTCTCCAACCAGTCCTACAGGCTTTGGATAGGTCTATACTGGGAGCTGGGGGTGCGGTTCCTGGCTTGAGGAGATGTACACACACTAGCTCTCATCAAGTTGGAGTGCTAAAAATAGAATGTAGCCATGGCAACATGAGCAGCGGGAGGGGCTAACTGCCTGAGTACGAACCCATTCAAGATCTTAGGCACATCCTTGGCCAGCTAGCCCGTGCTACACTCTAGCTGTAGCAGACTAGTTCGAAGACAGCTTGCGCAAGTATGTCTTCTTGAGCTGGGAATCACAGCCCCAGTTCCCCGTGTAGACATGCCTTTTATGGTAACCTGGAGAGTAGAACAGGCTTTGTACCAGCATTGAACTCCCTTGACTTAATGGCTAAAAGCACTTTTCTCCAGCCGTAGACTTTCTTTTCTTTTCAATATAGAAAGGGTAAAGTGAATTTCAAGTGTTCTTAAAGAGTCTCAGCAACCCTGCAGCGATGAAGCTGAGATTTTATGAGCCCCATTACGGAGAGAGCATACCTGATGTCCTTTAATGGGATTGGAGATTTATCAGGGCATAGATAAAAATAAATGGAGATTTTATGGGAGGCAGAATTCTCCAAAGACTCGTTCAGCAGATTTCAGAAAAATGCCATTTGCTGCTCTTCTCGCGTACGAGGGGAAGAGAATTGGTCTTCTGAGAAGACAAGATTTGTGCATGAAGAACCTCCCCATCCTTCTCACAACCTACTGAAAACAAACCTCTTTCCAATGGGGGCCTACGGACAAGGTCAAGTGCCTCATGAAAAGGGTTAGATGCAAGATGGTGAGAGCAATTAGGGAGAGCTATCCAACAATGCCATATAGTGGCGAGAGTGGCTAGACACCACCAGATGGCTGGGCAGTAGGCAGAGTCTCCTACAACAGGGATGACATTTGGCACTATGGATCCGACTTCCACAAGTTGGACTCTTCTCCGCTCTTGCTTGCCACCTGCGTACCTTTAAATCTACTTCCTACCACCTGAAAACTCCTTTGGTACAGGCCGAAATAAATCGCTAAGACTTTGTATCAGTTGTATATAAATCTTGTAGAACATTTCCCTGCTTACGTGATGGCATGTGTATTCGAGGATACAATAAAGCCTTAATCAAGGAAAGCACTGGCCTTGTCAATTTGTTCACTTGGCAGAAGTCTCTTGCTTTTACCATTGTCTGGTCACCAGCTGCAGCTAAGCACCCTGTCTAAACAGCAGTGTTACACTTTGCCTCTTGCTCCCAAGGGTTAAGAACTGAGTGTGTGTTCCCCTCCACCTTCTCCACATAAGGTAACTGTGAGATGTACCTAACTGGCACTGTGGCAAATTGATAAAGTTGACCCTTATTCAGTCTTACAAAGCGCAGGGCACGGTCAATTACACATGCACAGCTGATTCCTGGGCATCTTCTAGCTCTAAAAAAAGAGGCTGAGAAGAAAGGAACAAGCTAGTAATGAGATAAAGAGCCCATCACCACTAGGCTGCATGTTCAAGTTTCACCCAGGTCAGTAACGACCTCTAGTTCTAACCAGCTGTTGGCCGTTCAGTGCCTTTTGTGAAACGAGCCAGTTCCAGTCTGTCGTCAGGGGTCCATTTCACAACCACCGCCAGAAAGGTGTGAAAGAACAGTGCTGCACCCTGGCAGGCTGCGTCTACACTGGCCCTTTTCAGGATCTGAAATTCACTGCCAGTGCAGCATGGTAGCAACAGGGGAGGGTGTAGCAGAGTGGAGCAGAACTGTTTTACCACCGTGCCTTGTAACTCTAGTCAAAGCAGAGCTGGATGACACTGGTAAAGACGCCCGAGAGGCCGCTCTGTACTAAAACCTCCACCACTGCTACAGCGGAGTTGCACTGGTGATGAATTAGAGGTCCTAAAGGTGCCACTATAATAGCATCCTTAGAGGGACAGAAAATGTTCATTAGAGGAGTGGTTTGTACATGGCCTATAAACAAGAGTCCCTTATCAGAGCTAACGTACTTAAAGGTGAATGAGAAAAATCACCAAAAAGATTTGTGTGGCCAGGACTGTAAATAATTTAAATAAATGCTAATGTTTCCACTGGCTTGTAGATTTCTTAAGGTCTCAAGGCCCAACCATGAGACAAGACTCCAAATCGAAGAAAAAGCAGGCGCATGGGACACTTAGAGCACTGTGGAATTTGCACAAGTGGCTTAATCTGAAGCCTCAGTTTCCTGATTTGTGGTTTCTGCTGTAAATGAGAATATGCACGCGCGCGCACACACACACACACGCGCACTGGCATGGATGGCAGAGATTAAGTTTAAATTGGGGAGATCACTCAAAACCAGGTGCAGTGGAGAGAGAGAATGGGGAAAAAAAGATTAACAAGGCTGTGGCAAAACGGCCTAACTCGCGGGTCTTAAATATTAGACTCATGGTAGTCTTGGGTTCGAATCTTGGGCAGGATCAACTCAGCCCTTCCCTTTCTCAAGGCAGACGTAGCAAGTTCCAAGCAATTCACTGTATGTGGATCTTCCAGATGTGATTTAATAATGGTGGCCTGCAATAATTGCATAAAGCTGGATAGATGTCCATCTGGTCATGTGTGTTAGCACAGACAATTCTGAAAATCTGGGTTCAAGGTCCTGACTGCTCTGCACAGATGAGTAAGAGCTGGTGCACTTTCTGCAGATCTAGAGATCAGCCCCAGCATCCCTCCTCTCACCTCTGCTGTGATGTGCCCCAGACTGCTGCTAAGCTGCCATTCTAACATCTCAGCAGTGGCTGCATGTCAGTGGTGAATTGGCTTCTGTATATGCGTATACAGTGTGTAAAGTTCGTTGGGTGATAATATTTTGCATTTATATGGTGCTCTGCATATTCAAAGCAGTCTACAGCCATTCACTAGTTCATCCTCATGACACCCCTGTGAGGTAAGCAGGCGCTTTGAAAGCTCGTGGCAACAGGGGAGGTCTGAGGACTGGAATATAGTGCCCATCTTCAAAAGGAAAGAGGATCCGGGGAACTACAGGATTATTTAAAAATAAAACAGATGTGGAAACTGAGGCCCAGAAGTGACGTGCCTTGCCAAGGCCACTGAGAGTCATTGGCAAAGGCAGGATTAGAACTCAGGACCTGCTGATTCCCAGCCCTCCCTTGGTTCGCCCAGATGAGCATGCTGCCTTCTCCTCCCATCCTTTGAGGCGAAACACACCATAGAAATAAAGACAGCAAATCTTCTAAAAAACCCATTAATGTGTTTTATTTTTGGAAACTCAAACAATACAATGATTCTGTGTTTCTTTTTTTTTAAAATAAAAATCTCTTAAATGTCTCTTCCTTTCTCATTACTGTCTGGTAAAAAAATCTTCAATACACCGTTTCTTACATGGACTCGCTGAGCAGGTGTCCTGAGCAGCACTGCCGGGGTCAGACTCCTGGCAAGCGTCAGCCGCCTCCACGAGCAAAGCTTCGTCAAAGTCATCTCCCTGCTCAGAGAAGTTCCTCTGGAAAAGGTTGTAAATGGTCTGCTGCTTCGGGTCTTGCTGTGGAATTAGAGCAGAGAGGTTCTGCACACACAGGAGGGTAACGAACAAGCCAAACAGCTGGCAACTGTAATTAGTTCACAGCTCCCGTTTGCCCCACGGCTCCTCTGACGAAAGGAGAATGGAATTCCAGCGCGAGATGTACCCATGAGAGAACAGCAGGGACTTAGCTTGAATGCAGCTCTGCCATGCCCTCTTCCAGGAAGCTGCACACCACTGTTTTCTCAGTGGTGGAGAGAAAGGAAGGGGTTGATACACAAAATGTTGTGGCCCCTTTCAGAGCAAGGAAAAGCTACTAGAGGGAGCTTTTCCCATGGAAACTTCTATAAGGATTCCCTCATGGAGATCCCCTCACAATGAAGGCTAGGGGCTGCCCTCCAGGATCCCTATGATACAGGGGGAGCTGCAAGAGGTCAGTGAAATACACACATGGAGTCCTGTGCTCCACGCCGGTTTTGGTCCCTGGCAGCTCACTGGCCATGGCTGCCCAGGGGAGGGGGTCTCAGCACAAAAGGTAATAGAGCCTGGGGCTGTATTTACATTACCAGCACAAGGCTCGTAGAGCAAGAGTTGGGGGACAGCGTGGCTTGCTCACAGTCTGCGCTGACTCAGTCCTCCTTGTCACATGGTTCCCTACCACATGGAGAAACCTACACAGGGCCTAAAGGGGGGTGAGGAAATGGAGCTGCAGAGGCACTGGAGTCTCCTTCCACACAAGACTGGGATCACTGCGTGAAAGGTCTACTCCTGTATGGATCAGGAAGGAAGGTGGAGGACACAGCCTGCTGCATTTCAGGAAGAACTGGCGCCATCTCAGCTCTCCTCTTCTCTTTACAGGACACCCGATAGAAAGAATAGCAAATATGGCAGACGACCAGCTCAGCTGAACAGAGAACTCTTCCGGGTGCTTAAACACAAAAAGGAAGCTTACAAGAAGTGCAATCTAGGAAAGATGAGGAGGGAGGAGTATAAAAACACTGCTCGAGCATGCAGGAGCGACATCAGGAAGGCCAAAGCACAGTTGGAGTTGCAGCTAGCAAGGAACGTGAAGGGGAACGAGAAGGGTTTCTACAGATGTTAGCAACAAGAAGGTGGTCAGGGAAAGTGTGGGCCCCTTACAGAATGGGGGAGGCAACCTAGTGACATAATGTGGAAGAAGCTGAAGTACTCAATGTTTGTTTTGCCCCAGTCCTCACAAACAAGGTCAGCTCCCAGACTACTGCACTGGGCAGCACAGAATGGGAAGGAGGTGAGCAGCTTTCAGTGGTGAAAGAACAGGTTCAGGACCATTTAGAAATGCTGGACATGCACAAGTCGGCAGGGCCAGATGCAGTGCACCCGAGGGTGCTGAGGAAGTTGGCTATTGTGATTGCAGAGCCACTGGCTATTATCTTTGAAAATTTGTGGTGATTGGGCAAGGTTCCAAAGGATCGGAAAAAGGCAAATATAGTGCTCATCTTCAAAAAAGGGAAGGAGGATCCAGGGAACTACAGACTGGTCAGCTTCATTTCAGTCCCTGGGAAAATCATGGAGCAGGTCCTCAAGGAATCCATTTTGAGGTATTTGGAAGAAAGGAAGATGATCAGGAACAGTCAGCATGGATTCACCAAGGGAAAGTCATGTCTGACCAACCTGATTGCTTTCTGTGAAGAGGTGACTGGCTCTGTGGATGTGGGAGAAGCAGTGGATGTGATATGCCTTGACTTTAGCAAAGTTTTTGATACGGTCTCCCACAGGATTCTTATCAACAAGTTAAAGAAGTATGGGTTGGATGAATGGACTATAAGGTGGATAGAAAATTGGCTAGATCATCAGGCTCAATAGATAGTGATCAACAGCTTGATGTCTAGCTGGCAGCCGGTAACAAGCAGAGTACCCCAGGGGTCGGTGCTGGGGCCAGTTTTGTTCAACATTTTCATTAATGATCTGAAGGATGGGGTAGATTGCACCCTCAGCAAGTTTGCAGATGACACTAAGCTAGGGGGAGTGGTAGATACCCTGGAAGGTAGGGATAAGATACAGAGTGACCTGGACACATTGGAGGATTGGGCCAAAATAAATCTGATGAGGTTCAACAAGGACAAGTGCAGAGTCCTGCACTTAGGACGGAAGAATCTCATGCATGGATACAGACTGGGGACAGACGGGCTAGGCAGCAGTTCTGCAGAAAAGGACCTGGGGGTTACAGTGGACAAGAAGCTGGATGAGTCAGCAGTGTGCCCTGGTTGCCAAGAAGGCTAATAGCATATTGGGCTGCATTAGTAGGAGCATTGCCAGCAGATCAAGGGAAGTGATTATTCCCCTTTATTCAGCCCTGGTGAGGCCTCATTTGAGCATTGTGTCCAGTTTTGGGCCCCCGACTACAAAAAGGATGTGGAGAAGTTGGAGAGAGTCCAGCAGAGGGCAACAAAAACGATTAGAGGGCTGGAGCACAAGACTTATGAGGAGAGGCTGAGGGAATGAGCCTTGTTTAGTCTGCAGAAGAGAAGAATGAGGGGGGATTTGATAGCAGCCTTTAACTACCTGAAGGGGGATTCCAGGGAGGATGGAGCTAAGCTGTTCTCAGTGGTGGCAGATGACAGAACAAGGAGCAATGGTCTCAAGTTGCAGCGGGGGAGGTGTAGGTTGGATATTAGGAATAATTATTTCACTAGGAGGGTGGTGAAGCACTGGAATGGGTTACCTAGGGAGGTGGTGGAATCGCCATCCTTAGATGTTTTTAAGGCCTGACTTGACAAAGCCCTGGCTGGGATGATTTAGTTGGGGTTGGTCTTGCTTTGGGCAGAGGGTTGGACTAGATACCTACTGAGTTCCCCACTAACCCTAATCCTTTATGATTCTATGACACAGATAGCCCAAGTCAGTTTAACTCCTCCCAGGAATGCTTGGGCTAATGTCTCATGTTCACTCACCTTGTAGCAGTAATCCGTGGCTTCAGCTGTTTCAGAGAAACTGGCTTGAGAAAGACCTGCTTCGCCCAGCACTTTTATCTTCTCTTGAATCATAGGCCTGTGGGTAGATAACAAGTACCAAACATTACCAGAAAGAAAAGTGGTAACCTTTAAAATGTCACAGGCTCCTTTCTAGGTGGAGGAACACATCATTTACCAGGAGAGGCAAGGTGGATAGGACATTTTATTGGACCAACTTTACTGGTGAAAGAGACAAGCTTTCAAGCTTATGCAGAGCCCTTCTTCAGCTCCGAGAAAGGTATTCAGAGCATCACAGCTATGGGCTGGTCTATGCTAGAGAGTTTTGTCGACCAAAGTTGGCTTTTTTCAGCAAAACAGCGCTGGTGTACACACTGCAATCAACCCCCTGCCGACAAAACCGTCCTGCTTTTTCGACAAAATAAAATCACCTCGACGAGAGGCGTAGAGCTTTTTTCGGCAAATTTTAAGCGACAATGCGTCAGTGTAGGCAGCACTGCCCACGGTTATATGGCTGTAAATGGCCTCCAGACGTATCCCACAATGCCCATTATCACCGCTCTGGTCAGCAGTTTGAACTCAGCTGCCCTGCAGCCACCCGCCCCTCCCCTTTCAAAACCCCAGCAAGTTTTCAAATAACTCACCGTGGAGAACTCACTCCACAGCGGCAGCAAACACAGTCCTGCCCTAAACTACAGGGGAGGGGTGTAACTCCTGGTGTGCTGTGCAGAGCTAGGGAGGGAGGCGGGGGCTGTGTCCCCTTCCCCCCGGGTGTATCGGTCTCAGCTGAGCTGGGGTGAGATGGAGGACACCAGCTGTCTGTGCAGCAGCTTCTGTCTCCGGATTGGTTGCTTCCAGCTGCTGCTGTCTGAATTTAGAGACATTGTGTGGACACATTCACTGTCCCCCAACACACACACACACACACACACACACAACCTTTCCTCCCCGCCCCCCCCACACTCTCTTTCTCCATCCTTCTTCCCCCCCACACACACACACACTTCTGTGAGCTTCTTGTGTTTGTGTTCAGCAACGTCACTGGGCTGACAGGGCAGCTGAAAGGCAGCTTCAATCTAGTAGGATGCCCATGGAATGGTGGGACTGAGGAACCTTCATCATGTGATGCTGTGCCTGCCCCACCATGGGGCACTGCAAACCCTTCCCAAAGCACCCTGCGTGCAGATGCACAGTGGGACAGCTACCCACAGTGCACTGCTGCCTGTGTCCACGCACGAGATGGTAGTGTGAAAGCACTCCACTGCCACAAGGGGACAGGGAAGACATGCGACAGTGGTTTAATTACAGCGGTGTACGCTGGCAGAACTTGTGTCCACAAAACTTTCTAGTGTAGACATAGCGTAAGGGTAGAACTGACAAGACATGAACACATGTTGCAAGAGACCATTCAAGGAGAATTGAGCAGTTAACACCTCTACGATCATAGGACAGAGGGTATGTCTTCACTGACAGCCAGATCGATTTATCCGGATCGGTGGAGCGGACGTGAAGACCCGCTCAATTAATCTGGAAGTCGATTCAATAAAATCACCTCCGAAAAAAAGAGTAATGCTGCGTCGACAGGTACGCATCTCCCGTCAGCACAATGTAGTGGTGACAGCGTGCAGAGCAGACTTTAGGAGGTTGACAGAGATTACGCAAACTACTCTACGTAGTTTGCGTAACTCCCGCTGACTGCCACCGAATTTGCCAGTAAGTATAGACCAGGCCAAAGGAGAGTAAGGCTTGGTCTACACTCCCAGTGAGAAGGAGCCTCCAGACTGCCGGGCTTCCAGTGGGGGGACAGCTGGGCTCTAGCTGGAGCCCCGCATGCGCTCCCACTTTCCTGTGAATTTCACAGCTTCAGCACCCAGTTGTGAAATTGACAAGAATGACAGTGGAGGTGGTGGGGAGACCGGGCAGCACCTGTGCTTCGGGTGGGGAGCTGAGTGCCAGGGTGGAGGAGGGAGAGCTGTGCTCCCTGCAGATAGCTGAGAGCCGGGGTGGAGCGGGGAGAGCCAGGCTTCTGGTGGGGAGCTGAAGAAGGCAGCCAGCAGGAAGCCAGGGGGAGCTGTGTGCGGAGCTGAGAACCTGGGCTCTCAGCCCCCCACATTGACCCTCTTAAGTCAGTGCAAGCGCTCCTGGTGAGGACGTTCACCCCTGACAGAAGGAGGGTAGTGTGGACATGAGCCACCACAGTAATTACTGCACTGGCCGTAAATCAGCCTACGTTTGTAGCGAAGACTTGCCCTTAGGTTACAGATTGTCGTCATGAGCCATAAAGACACGGGATTTATGAAGTGCACGGTTTTTGCTATCTAGCAGAGTTATCAAGTTAAGTTCCGAGGCTCGTCTTTTGAAAGTGTGCAGGTTTCCTTTGAGGATGGGGACTGAGATATCGGACACGGAGTGATTGTTTTGTGAAGAAAAGCGTTTGCTCATGGGTGATATGGCATTTTTGCCTTTTATCATTTTTCTGTGCAAATTCATTTCAGCATAGAGTGATTGTCTGGTCACCCACATAGTTGTTATTGGGGCATTTAGTGCATTGGATGAGATACACAACATGTTGTGATAGGCATGTGTAGGACCCAGAGAGCTTGAGAAGTGTGTGGTGGTGGATATTGATCATCGTAGCAGTGGAGATATGTCTGCAGATTTTACATCTGGTGTTATAACTGGTGCTGTTGCCACTATGAGGTGGTGGATCCTGGTCTGTAGGGAGCTTGCTTCTGATGGTGAGGTTGGGGGATGGGCTGAAGGCCAGCAGAGGGAGTTTGGGAAAGATTTCTTTCAGGATGGGGTCACCATTGAGAATGGGCTGTAATTGTTTAATGATACCCCATATGGGTTCCAGTGGGGGTTGGCAGGTGACAGCTTGGGGTGTGCGGTTGGAGGGCTTTTTTCCCCGCTGTACTGAAGAAGGTTTTCCTCAGGGTATTTGGGAGGCCAGTTCCACAATGCGACCTACTTCTCTGGTGGAGTGTCCTTGCTTGGTGAAGGCAGTTTTACGTGTGTAAAGGTGTGCATCTGGGACTTTCTCCTTGGATCATATGTCTGTGGTATCTGAGTCCCTGGCCGTAGAGAACAGATTTCTTGATGTGTCTGGGGTAGTTACTGGTTCTGTGGGTTTCTTGTGGAGAGCTGTCGGTAGGGTTCCATTGCTGAGGCTGATCGTAGTGTCCAGGAAGTTGATGCTGGTATGGGAGTGTTCCAGAGAGAGCAGATGGACAGGTGGTGGTGGGCGAAGTAGTGGTGGAAATCTCTGAGGGAGGTTGGGTCATCTGTCCAGAGGATGAAAATATCATTGATGATCTCAGTATATCATTGGTTTTGTGGTGTCGTTTACCATGAGCAGATGAAAAGCCATTGTCTTCGGAATATTGAAATGCACCAGCCCTTTCATCTTAGGGTAGACCCCATGCTAGTAGAGCCAAGCAAAGTCAATTTCCCTGTGCTGCCGTCTGCTTGCATGCACACCCCTAGAAGGCTGTGTTAAACTTTGGGCACCACAGGACCAGAGATATTAAGAGAATAAAGCAGGAGCAAGGATTAGTGGGGCTAACTGGACTGAGAGCTAATTGCGTGCAGTTTAATTAACTGACAAATAAGAACGTGTGACTGCAGTCTACAAATAAGGTTGGAAGGTGGGAAGCTCAATGTGGAAAGTGCTTCCAGAGGGCGGTACGGGGAGCAATAGGATCCAAATTAAAAGGGAAAATTTAGGCAGAATAGCAGGAAAAATTCACAACAGAGAGATCTGTTAGTCTGAGCAATCGTCTCCTGATGGAAGCGGTGGGAGCACCAACTCATCCTACTTTAGGCATTTCCAGGGCACACCTTAGAATAGTGTAGGGAACAGTCTTGCACCAGCCAGCAGAGGGAGCTGTTGACTGAACAGGTTTCATTCCCATCTCCAATTCCTAGGATTTGCAGCACATGACAAGAAACTAGGACGTGAACATCACCGGAGCACAATTAATGACCCTTCATTAATAAAATGCCCTCATCTCTCCTGGAATTGGCATGGGGGTGGGAGTGGGGGAGGAAGGAGGATGAAAGGATAAGTATGTCCTTTTGTGTAAAGCACATTTCCTTCCAGTCAAGCACTAGTGATTGCATGGACGGCACTTTACAAATAAAAAGCAAAATTACTGTCATTCGCTTTTCTTGAAACGTGGGCGACGTGTCAGTTTCCAGGTCCTCGTGATGCAGGGCCGTAATTATGTGCAATCATGATATTCTGGGAACTGTATAAGTTCACTTCAGCTCATTTGCTCTTTCAGATGAGGTAATGGAAATACATAATTCCGGACATTCAAAGGACCATCTGGTGGATCATTTTCCTTCATCTATTGCAGGTCCCTTCTCTCACAGCACAGAGGATTTCCTAGATTCCCTCCCCATCACATCATACTCCATTGGCCCAAATAAGCCCTGCGCATCCCACCAACCTTCCTGCAAGTTAAAGAGGGATGGATTGAGTTCTCATTGGGGCATGTCAATATCCCTTCGTGAGCTGATCATAGGGTTTTGTTGAAGAGCGACATGAGAAGCAGCAGAGCAGGCTTCCTCTGCATGCTCAAGAAATCGGGACCCAGACAGTTGTAGGGGCCTGATCTGCGCGGAACACCCTCAGTCCCCGCTGATTTCACCTCTCAGGAAGCACTCAGACCCCATAACACTCTGTGTTGCAACCAAGAAGCAGCCAGACTTCCTCTCCCTATTCCCAGCCTGTGAATGTTGAGATACATTAATCCTGCTCTAACATCTCAACCACCGCTCTTTGCCTGATAAATAGGTCTATTTTTCCGGCTTGTCGCCCTCAGTTACAAGGCAGACTGTTTACAAGACTTTGCCCTTCTAGAAAGCCTCACCCCAAAACCAAAGCCCTTCACAAATGTCACTCCTCACAGCACCCCAAGAACACGCTACTGTCACCCCATTGTACAGAGAAGGAGACAGGCACAGAGAGGTTAAATAACTTATCCCACGTTACGCAAGTCCCCAGGAGCTAGACAGAGAGCTGGACGGAGCCTCTTCCACTCCCTACCATAAGAAATCATCCGCTGTGCCTTTAGCCACCAGGTAGTGAATGTTAACAGAACTGGTTTGTCCAATTCGATGTGCCCGATCTTCTGCTTGGATCAACACCTGTATTTAAAGAAACAAAGCAAACAAATATAACAAACAGTGTAACACACCAGAATTTACAAAACTGGACCCAGGAAATTGGGGCCTGTCTTTCCTTATGCTTACCTACTCCTATTCATACCCTACCAGCACCAAGAGTCCCTACCAGAGATCAGGGCCCAGCAGAGAGCCATTCCTGTCCCCAAAGAATTTATAACCTAAACAGACAAGCTGCCCAATGGCCAGAAGGATGGAAGAGTTACCATCCCCCTTTTACATATGAGGAACCGAGGCAGAGAGAGTTGAATCAATTTGACCAAGATCACCCAGGAAATCTGTGGCAGAGCAGGGATCTGAATTCAAATCCCAGTCCTAGGCCAGCACCTGAACCACAAGACCTACCTTCCTCTCAGACATTTTCTTTGGATGTCCGCTAAACAACCTGCTGCTAAAGGAATTTTCTAGAGAAAGCTTCTCTGCTAAAAAAATTGTTTTCTGCATCACCAGAAGTGTGGGGGGAGGGGAGACGGGGAAAATTAAAATTAGCACCATGAAAATACTCCTACAATTTTTCTGAGGTATGTGGGGACTGTTGGAATTCCAGTCCTGAGTATAACCGCTCATTCAAATGACACATTACATTCAGAGGGACCTCAAACTGCTCTACAATTTGCATATATAGAGATTATTTACTGAAATGCAGCTGTTTAAGGGGAGGAATGCATCGGTTGTTTTATGGAGCATGGCTATTCTACTCTGCAGTTTAAAGCAGGAAGTGAAGCAGAATGAGAGGCAATGTGGCCCAGTGGATAGAGCCCTGACTGGGATTCAGGAGACCTGGATTCTATATGAAGCTCTGAAACCAGCCTGCTGAGTAATATTGGGCAAGACCCGTTGCTTCTCTGTGCCTCGGTTTCTCAATATGTATATGGGGCTAATATTCTGACAGCCTCCTTTGTAAAGTGCTTTGAGATCTACTGGTGAAGAGTGCTATAAGAGTGAATTATTATTATTATTCAACTCAAAGGGCTGGTGAACGTTAAGCAAACAGGAGGGAATCTGGCCAACGCACCAGGATTAGCATCCCGCCTTCTTGAAAGCTGCACACTTGGATTTCTAATGACAAGTGGTCAGGTCCTTTGTTTCGTGTTTCAAATGAAAGACAGCACTTGCAACCCAGCCTGCTCCCTGCCAACACCGTGCTGGGGTTCAGAACTGACTCAGAGAACGCTGCCACTGAATGAGTCACCAGTCCCAATTCAGGCAGCCTTAGAGGTTTCCTCCTCCAGTCTCCTTTCCTTGGAGGTTTCCAAGCCAAGCGCTAGCTCAGACTAACTGATCGATAATTGTACCAAGTACGCATGCTCTTCAGTAACGTCTTCCACCACCCCATTTTCATAGCTCGGCATTTCTGACGTCATCTTGCAGGCGGATCAAAGAAAGAACAGATCTTTGTGGGCCAGCGGTAAAATTGGTTTAAATTGAGACACTTTCCTTATTATAAGGCACAGTTCAAAGCTGTGATCCGATCTGCTGCCCTGACTGGATGCAGAGAAGCAGGACTGGAGCACATGGGCTGCTGAAAAGAACAGCATTAATTTTCTTTAAGTAATTAAAGAGAGCAGTATGCAGAATGCAGAGCATCTTTACAAGGCGCTGATATGCTCCCTCCATTACTGTAGTATCTGAGCACCTCACAATCTTCAATGCAATTCTCTTCAAACCACCCCTGTGAAGGAGGGAAAGGCTATATCCCCATTTTACAGCTGGGGAATTGAGGCCCAGAGAGACTGAGGGTCGACCTACACCACAGACCAAGGTGTAACCGTGCAGTAGGTAGGCATGCCTGCGCTGGCTTTGATCTAGCTACTGCAGGTAAAAATAGCAGTGAAGATGTGGCAGTGCGGACCCCAGCACGAGCCAGCAACCATGTATGGCCCTAGGGTCCCCAGCAGGCTTGTACTGGGGAAATGAGCTCATGGGGAAGCCCAGGCTGCCACATCGCCATTACTAGTATTCCCTGCGCCAGCTAGATTAAAGGTAGCAGGGGTATGTATGTGCGTTTAATAGGAACTTCTGGTAAATGTTCATCCCTGTTTCTCTGCTAACATAAAAACAACGGGCTGTTCCTTCCACACCAGTAGAGTAGCCTGTTCTGCTGTTTGTGTGGATTTCACCATTAGCCTGATCTGATATTAATAACCAGTAATGTTACTTCTCACTGGCAGCCAAGCTGGCACCATACGGACACAATCTTTTATGTTACTAGACTACAGGCTTGTAGAAGATTGCGCTCGCTTCCTGGAGCGCTCCCGGAGGCCAGATGTGGAGCTGCTATTCCCTTCAGCTCCCAGCGCCCGGTCAGCCAGCTACCTGCCTCTGCAGCAATCGTCTGGAGCTCAGCCCTCCACCCGCGTCACACAGTCCAAACCCCTTCCAGGGCGCAACCAACAGAAGCAGTTCTTTGCCCTGCAGGGCCAATTACAAACCAAACAGTTTCTTACCCTTCTGGGCTAAATTCCCTCTCCGGAACCAAACCAGCAGGATTCCTTCTGAACTCCTGCCATGGACTGTGGCCAGCAATGGGCCCTGGCCCAGCCTGATTCCCTTAGCTATAGCCTAGTGAGCATCCATCCTTACACCTCTGACTCCAACCAAGAACTGCTTTTGCTAGCAGCAGCAGGCAGCTCCTTTTATTTCCGACTGCTGGGCCTTGATTGGCTGCTGCTGGTCCCCAGCCCTTCTAGCTGCTGGAGGACCAGATCTCAATGGTTCCCAAAAATGGCTGCTGCCATGATGACTCTCTAGGCAAGCCTGGAGGCCTAATACCCACCACTCGTTTCCTTTCAGGAAGCAGTTTCCTGCGGCGGGGCCCACTCCTGGAAGGTGCAGCGTGCCCCTTGTAAGAGAGTGTGCACCTTTATCACAACTAAAGTCAAAAGGCGCTAAGTTACTCATAGGATCAGGTCCCAGGAATCTAAATCAATACACAGTAAAATATTGAAGCTGCAGGAACTCGCAAGCCTAACGAGACAGTGGCTGGAATAGGAGGCGTGAGCTCAGATATCCTCTTCATCCCTAGTTATTTGCTGCTAGATGCAGAATCCCCCGCGTGTCGCTGGGGTTCAAGGAACATGCCGATTAAAATGAGATGCTATGGATAATCGGAACGCCCTAATCCTAGAGAGGGGCACAGAAGGTCAATATTGATGATGGGCCCCTTCAGAGCAAAAAATCTACCAACTGAGCAGTTCTCGTGATCCAGTACTGGAGTGCTTCCGAGACAGGGAACAATACTTCATATCGCTTTTGAGTGATCCCCACTGGCTGACTTCACTGGCCTCAGCAGCCAGTCCAGTCAGCTGGGGTTGCAGCAGTCTAAAGGTGTTTTGGGGCTTGGAAGCACAGAAGAGCAGTAAGTGGGGAAGGAAAAAGAAAAATCCTGGATGATGCTCCTCTAAATTCCTCTCCCTACCTCCAAAGAACCAGCACAACACTATTCCATTTCCACACTTCAACACTACAAACAGTTCCCTTTTTCAGCAATATGATTGATCAGTACAATAATAATAATAATAATATAATACCCCCTTGCTCTTATATAGCACTTTTTTTCAGTCGCTCACAAAGCACTTTACAATGTGTCAGTAGCTTTAGCCCCATTTTACAGATGGAGACACTGAGGCACTGAGAGGGGACATGACTTCCCGAAGGTTACCCATCAGGTCAGTGGCAGTGCTAGGAATAGAACGCAGGTCACCTGAGTCCCAGTCCAGTGCTCTCTCCCATAGAGCCCGCTACTTTAAGTTATGGTAGTAACTTAGTTTCCCTTACACCTGGGTTCCAGAACAACTCTGCAAACACCACCAAGTCAGCAGAAGAGAGGGTCAGGCCCATGTTTGCAGCAGTGAGGGATAAGACAGCCACAGAGTGCTTCTCGGAGCACTGGAACTTCTGACACAGAGACTGACGCTCAGCTGAAGACGTGGAGCCATCAATGCGAATATACCCAACGTGCTGAGAGGAGGGAGCGGAGAACAATCATTAGCCAGTCTTCATTTTCCCAAGTTTTAGAGGATTCCCCCCAGTGTTTGTGAAGATCAAAAAACCCATTGAGCTAATCTACAGCATTTTGTTAAATTTTAAATGCATCGGCAGGGCTAAAAAAAAATTAAAATTTTATTTCAGCATTTTCTAGTGCTGCCATTAGATTTGGGCATAAATGCACAATTCAGAACCAGCATCACTAGCCAGCATCCCCGCCATCCTTCATCCAGGTCACTATTATGGCTAGGCCCCGGGAAAGCAACAAGGCTGCAGAGTCTGGGTCAGTGAAAAGGAGACATAGAGGAAAATGTTCAGTGCAGAACTAACTGTCGCCCACATATGATGCTGCAGCCGCAGTTAGCAAACCATTTTCCAGGGGTTTCATCACCGAAGAGGAGCGGTGCTGACCCCACAGTACCCTGTCCGTGTCAGGGAGGATGAGCAATTGCCCAGGACTACCCTCAGAGATCTCTCAGTGTGAAATTACCGAAACCACTTCCTATCTACTACTGCCAGGTCTCACAGCCACCACAAAAGCTGGTAGATTGAAAGAGGCGTGGAAACGTGATCTCTCCTCCTCACTAGAAACAGGAGAAAGATCACAATGCGGCTTGTAAGCATAGCCTCCATGCAGTAGCTAGGCACAAAGTCAGAGCAACATGGACGCAAGAAACGAAAGGAACGCAGACGTGGCTGGGGTTGGTTTGTCACTGCCTTCTCACCACCTTCTCTGAAGAGCCGTGAAAAGCAGCAGTGGCAACATTTGGTACTAAAACAGCACTTCTGAAAGCACTGTGCGCACACCTCTCCAGCTGGTGATGAGCACCAAGAAACATCTGCAGCAATAGCCCTCAAGCACACAAAATGTACCTCCTCCCGGGCAGTCTCAGTCTGGAGGCTCAGTTACCATGGCGAGGGGGTACATTAGAGATCTCAATTAGAAAGTTATCTGTGTCGCTAACTTTCGTAAAGTAGCTGACCTGCCAGAACTCTTCAGCAGCTTTGAAGTTGGAACAATAATAAAATTAACAGGAACCTGATTTAATAATTTACCTTTTTCTCCAGTTCTTCGCTTATTGCATTCAGTACAATCTTGTGATGAGCAAACACTAGGAATTTGTCTCTCCCACTTTCCAGTAAATCCAGGATGTATTCACTGTATTAAAACAAAAAATCCAAGTTATATTACTGATGTCTTTGTTGTCCCATGCACACTTCTGTTTCAAATCCTAAGAGATATTGTTCATTTATATGCAGAAACCAGGAAACTGGTCAACAAAAAATAGATTTCAATAATATGTATTGATTCATTACTTAGATACCCACTTATAAAAAAGATCTAAGGACACATCACCAATTATTTTTCTGGACATCTGGCCATTGAAAGACAAATGTATCTATTTTTATTTATATGTCTCTTTGAAAATCACGCTTGAAGACACAGACTGGCCCAACTTAAAAAGTCATTTCTATTTATCTGTCTCTCCCATTCATCCATTTGTATTTCTAACTAGGCATCTTGTGAAACATATAATGTTATCCAGTGGGCAATTACCCACAACACATTTATTTAATGCTGTTGTTCAGAGAAATTTCCTTTTAGAGTGACAACAAATTCATCAGGATGTCTTGAAACTTATTTTTCGGTCAACTAAGAAATATAGAACAGCTTGTTACATGGAAAGCTTATTGAAAGTTATTTACAAATTGTTGGGAACAGGTCAATCGAATTTCAGCTTGTAGCAAGGATACATGGCTCGGTGGATTGATAATAAAATAAGGACTATGAAGTATTTCACTACAAGGTCACTGTTTTCAACACAGCCCAGGCCAGTATGACGGGGGGGGGGGGGGGGAGGAGGATGAAGGGGGGCAGACTCTGTGGCAAGATGAATTTAAATTCTGCAGCCAAGTGACATCAGACCAGAAATTCTACAGCAGCTCAATTTAATTCAAGACTTACACCACCGAACGTATTTTGGCTTCTGCGGTTCTGTTATAGTAGAGGAGTAGAGCTTCCTTCTCCTGTTGCTTCTGCAAAGAGGAAAAACACTGCATGTCAGTTTCTGACCTGCCTTCCCTCCTTGGTGCCGGCAGCTCCAGCATGTCTACTCCTGCCAATGGGCACTGTGCTGTTGAGCCCCCCCATGTGCTACCAAAATCCTGCCCTTACCACCTCCTCCAGTGGGACTGCACCAGTTCTACTCAGACTGGGGAACACCCCAGAATGGAGAGAAGTAAATTTGCCCCCAACTGAAAATTAAAGCTGATAAAACTGAAGGAATACTTTCTCAAGTGAATTGTATTTTTATTTCCCCAAGAGATGATGTGTATAAAGGGCCCTGTCTGCACTACAGACATAGCCATACTTAAGCACAGTTGTGGCCAAATCATGTCATAACTTGCTTTTTTCTTACTGGTGCGGACAGAAAAATGTGTTATAACCAAGTTAGAGAACCAAGTTTTAGCACAGATATCTACCAAATGGTCCAGCGGCTAGGGCACTTGTGAGACCCTGCTCTGCCACAAACTTCCTGCATGACCTTGAGCAAGTCACTTGAGGTACCTCTATGCTGGAGCTGGAGGTGTAATTTCAAGTAAATTTCAGTAAGCGCTAGCTTTGATTGAGCTAGAATGCTAAAAAATAGCAGCCTGGCTAGTTGTGGAGTACAATCCCATCCAAAACCCTTGGTATGTACACGGCATAGCTAATTCGTCCTGCCGCCCACACTGCTGCGATTTTCAGTGCACTAACTTAATCAGAGATAGCACGGGTAAATTACCCTTCCAGCTCCAGTGTAGACGTAACACTAAAGTCTTTCTAGGCCTCACAGCACCATCTGTAACATAGGGATAATAGCAGAGGTGTTGTGAGGGTAAACTGAAGTTTGTCAGAAGCTTAGATACTAAGATCATAGAATCATAGAAGATGAGGGTTGGAAGGGACCTCAGGAGGCATCTAGTCCAACCCCCTGCTCACAGCAGGACTAACCTCAGCTAAATCATCCCAGCCAGGGTTTTGTCAAGCCGCAGCTTAAAAATCTCTAATGATGGAGATTCCACCACCTCCCTAGTAACCCATTCCAGTGCTTCACCACCCTCCTAGGGAAAAAGTTTTTCCTAATATCCAACCTAGACCTCCCCGATTGCAACTTCAGACCATTGCTCCTTGTTCTGTCATCTACTACCATGGAGAACAGCATAGCTCCATTTTCCCTGGAACCCCCTTTCAGGTAGTTGAAGGCTGCTATCAAATCCCCCCTCATTCTTCTCTTCTGCAGACTAAACAAGCCTGGTTCTCTCAGCCTCTCCTCATAAGTCCTGTGCTCCAGCCCCCTCATCATTTTTGTTGTTCTCCACTGGACTCTCTCCAACTTATCCACATCCCTTTTGTAGTGAGGGGCCCAAAACTGGACACAATACTCCAAATGTGGCCTCACCAATGCCTAATAGAGGCAAATAATCACTTCCCTTGATCTGCTGGCAATGCTCCTACTAATGCAGCCCAATATGCCGTTAGCCTTCTTGGCAACCAGGGCACACTGCTGACTCATATCCAGCTTCTTATCCACTGTTACCCCCAGGTCCTTTTCTGCAGAACTGTCCCCAGTCTGTAGCTGTGTATGGGATTCTTCTGTCCTAAGTGCAGGACTCTGCACTCGTCCTTGTTGAACCTCATCAGATTTATTTTGGCCCAATCCTCCAGTTTGTTTAAGTCCTTCTGTATCCTATTCCTACCTTCCAGGGTATCTACCCCTACCTTAGTGTCATCTGGAAACTTGCTGAGGGTGCAATCTACCCCATCCTCCAGATCATTAATGAAGATGTTGAACAGTCCCAGGACCGACCCCTGGGGCACTCCGCTTGTTACTGGCTGCGAGCTAAACATCAAGCCATTGTTCACTACCCGTTGAGCCCAATGATCTAGCCAGTTCTCTATCCATTTTATAGTCCATTCATCCAACCCATACTTCTTCAACTTGCTGATAAAAATACTGTGGGAGACCGTATCAAAAGCTTTGCTAAAGTCAAGGTATATATGATAAGCTCCACAGAAAAGTCAATTAAAATAATCAGCTCTCCAACATGGTTATAATATGCATTTTCTGTCCACAGAGGCAAAAAAAAAAAAAAAAAAGTTGGCCACAACTGTGATTTACAACCCTGTCTGTTATGTCTATAAGATAAGTGGGGCTTATGAGGCAAGACAGGAGAGTAAATACAGAGGAGAGAAAGACCATAAATAGAATGAAGAAGAGATAAAAGGCAACCGGATAAGGCGAATGACAGGAGAAATGAAAGATTGATATACAGCATGACAAGATGAAACAGCTGAAACTAAAGAAAGGAGGAAGCTGACCTGTTATATGATTATTGATGTTTTATGTTCTTGGATACCCAAGAGAACCATTTAAAAATAGTACCCTCAATAACATCTGCTGTACATTTTGATGCTGATCTAAGAATCTGGGAATTGTTTTCCACTGATTTAAAAAAAAAAAGTGAGCTAAAAAATGCCCACTAGCCTTGAGAAATGGAAACACCTGAAATATCAACAGTCCATCATGGTAACAGTTTCTGACTCACACTTCTGTATCCTTTGGCCATCTCCTTTGCAGAAGCGGCCAGCTCAGCCTTGGTCTTTGCATTAACGCCTTCAGGAGCCACCACCACCATTTTGCGCTGCTTTGCGGGAAGCTGGGAGAGCACGTCTGATTTCAGACGCCGGATCATGATTGATTCTTCAAGCAAAAGCTTCAGTTCTCCTAGGTTGGAAGATCTGGAGTAGTCCCAGCCCCATGGCATCTGGGGAAGAGCAAAGCATGATCATCAGCAACAAACATCACAAGAACCTTTAAGTCAATTTCGATCAAGGGGATTTGGCTAGGGAACAAACTCTCAGAAGAGAAGAGGCAAAACCAGAGTCTGCCTGTCTTCAGGAAATGCAGCAAAGCCTTCCTCCATTGAAAAAGCCTTTCCACATAAGAACGACATTCAACGCTGATAACCCCTTCTACCCTCCAGTCCTTATGCCAAAAGCCATACTCCCAGCAGTGTTTTTCCCCCGAAAAGGAAGAAATACCATAGACTCCATGAAGTCCACTGGGACTTTGCTACTGCTATTGATTTTACATGCGAGGTGCTCAGATATTATTGGAAAGTCAACGGCTGAGAGGGGCAGGAAGCCAGAAGATTCCAGGACAGTGGGGAGGGCTGGGGCACCATCTTGGCTGTCTTGGGTGAGGGGACATTGGTGGAAGGAAGGACGACTGTGTTGCACTGGATTCAGGTGTGTGAGAGCCTGGGAACAGGTCTGCGATGGACACTGCTAGACTGGGACTTGAGGTGAACACCCAAGGGAAGGTGAAGGTTGAGTAGCGGAGGAGCAGCACATCACCAGGCCAGAGGTCCAGAGTAAGCAGCCACCAAAGGCACAACATATTTCATCAGGCTAGCGCATCTCAACTGTGTGTGCATCACTGGGGGGACTAGAGGCCTCAGGCGAGGCGGCACAAACCGAGGGGGGGACACAGGCAAAGCTTTTGGGCACCTCCGGAAGTGCGGGAGGAGACCATGTTGTTTCACGGTTGTTGAATTCCCTTAAATCCCCCATCCCCTTTCAGCCCATTGTTCTGTACCTATTCCCTTGCCTGATATGCTTTTATATAAATGGTTACAAAACTCCTCAGGGTGTAATTGGGTTTTGGTGTCAGGGGCTTCCAGACCCACTTAAGCAAAGGGGGCTAATGCCCGACCCGAAGAGGAATAAGTGCAGGCTTGCTTCCTTAGGACACCTACCAGCACTTGTGTCCTGGAACAGTTGCTTTTCCTCCTAATTCCAGACCCTCGGTGTGTAAGTTGTCCTGCACACCCACTGAATGCTGAATCAGCACACGTCCCCACTTTCCCTGTCTCCTGATCAGCTTACACCTGATGTGTGATATACACCACCTACTTCTGCTACTGCCAAGTCTGGCTCAGAGGCTTCCCTGTAGCATGCAGGAAGCAGGTGCAACTCAATTTAGTCATGGCTCAGCATAAATCAGCTCATTCTCCCGGCACCTTCCACTCCTGGCATCAGTTCTGCCACTGCAGCTTGCCTTAAATGCTCCCATTACTTCCTTCTTCCAGAAGCTGCTACCACTATGCCTAATGTATCCTCCCAGATCTTGGGTACAGAGAGGAAGAAACAAGCTGTATTCATAACATCAACCTCATCTCTGCTGTGACCTCTGTCCTTTCATTCCCCCTCCCAATCTTTATCAGCATCCTTCACCATATAAAATGTAATTTAGGTTATAGGATCCTCAGGGTAGGGTCCTGTCTCTTTCTGTCTGTAAAGCAGCGTGTTCTCCCACTGCACTGTACTAAAAAGAACAAAACAACAACGATGTAAAATCAGATTACCTGCCTCTCTGGGGAGATGGTGAAGGTGAAAGAGTTAATGTTTGTGAAGTGATCTGAAGATGTAAAACTCAGCACAATCAGTATTTTTTCCCAAACTGGAGAACTGTTTATTTGGAAACCTGATTTTGAAAACCGCTTTGGATGTGCTCTCCTGAACGTCACACCATATTGCTCTCTTATCTGCTTCAGCAGAGAACAACTAAGTCGACAACCAATGCCATTAAAATTGATATATTCGCCAATTCAGATGCCTCAACACGTTTTCCCCTCTCCAGGCTACACAAGCAATGGGGATTTTAACTTACTTATAGTCTTTAGTTCTGGGATTAACCTTCGTGCCCTTCTCTGAATCATGTGAACTGCTACAACATCTAATTTAACATAATGTGGTGATCAAAATTAAACAGTGTTGTAAATGGAATTTCAATCGAAAGTTGCTTTCCCTCATCAGAACTCCCATATAATCCTACTCTGCTGTTCCAGCACTCGGATGGATTTATTACAGGGACAGAGAGCAGAGACTTCCGCTGAAATTTCACAAATGGAACCATGGTCTATTTATTACTTATTTACTTTCAATTATAAAAAAAAAAAAATACTGAAAACTGATTGTGCAAAATCATGATTGTGATCAGTGCCAATTCTCACTCTTGCTGGTGGTCTCTGGAGAGGGGCCAAGGATGGAGTCACATCTCAAGGTCGGAGTCTTTATCTTCGAGGAACTCAGTGGCCCAGGCCCAGCATATCAAATAGAGCCAAAAGCTCTGGAATAGAGGTCTACTCCTATAGCCCAGTGGAGTTTTCTATCACAAGGGTAAAGCGTGTCTGTGCAGGAGACAGAGCTTCCTCAGGAGCTGATCCGAGACGAACAGATTTCTATTATTATTGTTGTTATTATTAATTATTGTAGCACCTAGGAGCCCAGTCATGGACCCCATTGGGCTAAGTGCTGTACAAACAGAATAAAAAGGCAGTCCCTGCCCCGAAGAGTTTACAATCTAAGGAAACATGGACCATCACAAACTCATCACCTTCTGCTCCAAGCGTGAGGCACACTTCAACCTACCCTCTCTAAACACAGACACAGACAGCATGTTCATTAAAAAAAACCAAACCACCACCAACTCCCCTTCTCCACCCCAGAAAAGTAAAAGCCTACCAAAACAAAAACACTCCACAACACAGTTCTCCCCCAGGCGAGCACAGGGAGAGAGAGAACGAACCACACGTGACAGATGTAGGTCACACTGCTTAATGCCTGACTGGAAGCCACTGACAGGAGAGTGGCATAAGATGGGATGAGCCATTGACCTCTGTGACATCCGAAGGCGGACAACACTGCTTAGGGAAGAGGCACATAGGCAGGAAAGAAAAGGATGCTAACGTCATCATGATGCAGTACCACTGAGCGCATTGTACCTCCTCTGAGCAGACTTCAGTCACTGGCCCCTTTCATCACACTACAGCTCGCTTCCGTTCAACGTTAATGTCTCCGTCATTATATCATTTAGATAAGGAGCATGATTTGCCACTGCTTCATGCCAATGTTACATGATTGGTTCCTGTGGTGTTACACTGGCATCATACTGGAGTCACACAGTAGTAAATGTAACTTTACCGCTATATCATATCTATACATGAATTTTAATAACAAATCCTACCAGTGAGTTCCTCGTGGGTCATTTCTAGATAACTGAAAATTGAAAAGGTTATAGTTATATGTTCAGTAGGACATGGTGTAGAACAGTAGTCTATTATTAGAACGATTAAAACATACTCTGATACCTTCTACTGAAAAAAAAAAAAAAAAAAAAAGGAAGAAATGAATAGAAGTTGATTCTGCCAACACACCCATCTGGCTTTGGTCCATAACATCCCAGAACAAAATGCTTCCACTGGGAATTTCTTATCAAAGTGTTAAAGCATCTCACTTGAGTCAGTAAATTTATTACACTGTTAACAGAAGCTGCCAAAACTTTACAAATTCAGAGCATGTGCTGATCTAGACATTACTTAATTTTTTTATTTGTTATTTGCCAACCTCAACCAGTTTGACGAATGGCTTCACAGCATCTAGTTCAAGAAACAGAGCTGAGTTGAGCTTGTAAATAAACAGGTGACATTTCATTTGTTGCATTTTTTAAAAGCAGAGATGCCAGGGAATTGGATCATAAACCAATAAACTCTTGTTTTATATCTTTTCTTATTGCATCTGCCAGAGATTTGTAGTTTTCTACCCTGAAACTAAATCAATTCTTTTAAATGCTGAAATGCCAGGATTTTATTTTAAATTAAATGGTTCAGGTTTGTCAATTTTTGTTTAATGTAACGATTACAACAGGATTTATTATTAGTAATAACTCTCATTTATAGAGCACATTTCATTCCAGTGGGTTTCAAGATGCTTTTCAAACTCTCTCTCGCTCTGTTTAATTCCACTCACCAGCACAGCACAGCTGCCTCTGCGATAGAAAGCAGCACCTGTTTTAACAGTGCACAGCAACGCTACACCAGCAGCCTCGGACAGCAAGTGAACTCCACCCTCACTTCCAGCTGAAACTGAAAAGAGGAACTTTAGGGAGGCAGAACAGTCAACAAAATTGGAAACTGACCAGGACACTGGGCTGAAAACCCTGACTCTTCTGAGGTATGCAAAGGAACCAAAAATGGCCAGAATCTTGGTTGTGTCCCAGCTAAAAGACCATACCGCCCAGCGCTATATTGAGTGAATGTCTCAGTCCTGACCTGCAACATCTGGGCATCTTCCTTTGACGTTTCTCATCCAAATACTAAACAGGCCTGACCGTGGTGAACTTGTGAGGTCCAAAGAGAGTGTCTCGCTTGAGGGGGCATGGCTGCAGGCCACGGATTAAGTTCTGCACGCACAGACAAAACACTCCCATTAAAAGTAGGACCTGATTCTCTGTTCTTAATTTGCCCTACTGTGCTGTGGGATCATAGCACACTGAAGGGAAGGTCCCCCTCTGGTTTGGCACACTGTGCAGGTTGAAGAGGGCACTTCAGCTTAGAACTACCAGAACCAAAACCCTGCATCCTCAGAGGCTTCTCCTGATATCTCCCTCCTCTCCTCAGCACCTGCTGAATTATTTGCACTACAGAGATTTACACCAAAGCCAGTCTGACACCAAGGGGGGGAGGGGGGAAATCACACTGGATTATTTTATAGCAGATTAACAAACTAACCCCAGGTTTCCTGCCTGGTCCCCCACCACCTTCACAGACTGCTTAGGATCCTAACATGCAGAAATCTCATTCGCTTCCTTCACATCTCATCTACCTAGCTTTCCAGTTACAAAGCAGCCCTTATTCTTTGCAGAATCGCTGACCGAATTCTTTCTAGGTTCACCGTAGCTGCCATCATTCACCAGCATTAACGGCAGCACAACCTGTCTCAAGTGACCGTCTAAAGGAGCAGCAATACTCAGCTGCCTAGTAGAGGTGGGTCTTTCACAATGAAACAGAATTGAAATGGAAACCTTGGGGATGCTTAGCAGTGGCTGTTTAAGACGGGGAGTTGATATTGATGGTGACCCTTCCGGCTGGTTTTATTATAGGTTGCAAGCTCATTTATTTAGTGGTTCAAGCACTGACCTTTATGAGACCAGCCTAATACTTCCCTGCTGCTGAACTCCTAGTAGGAGTGTGAGGAGCTCTAATGTATTTCTTTTAACTCCATGTTCTTCAGCCAACTCATCATTCAGCCTGAGATCCACAGGGCTTGTAACTGAGCTCTATATGGCTTGTCACATGGAACCCTCCCCCACGAGGGTCTCAAACACCAAACCTATTTAGTCCTACACACTATCATTCAGCCTTTTGCCCTGCAGAAAGCCAAAGAGATTAGATCACGCCTTGTTTCCCCCCAGGAGTGCTACAGACACTGCTCAGACAGGAAGAATTAAACAGCTGCATTGAAGATACGCTGAATGCATAGTGCTCCTCTGAAGGAGCCCCACGTTGGGACCCAAGAACCCCTTAAGGCCAACTGGCAAGGAGGTTCCAAGAATATCCCCATTCTGACATGCATATTCTGGTTCACCAAAGAACGTCACAGAAGGTTTTAAATAAAAGCCGGGTTTACGCGGGTCATTAATATTGTTATGAATGGTATGTTCAGATGCCATGCAAGGGGTTATGTCTATATACTGAAAATAGGGCTTTAAAGTCTGTATCCAGGCAGAAGTCAAAAAAAGATTTTCCTCCACACAGGAGTAAGAAATGTGTCCGTCTCTGTCCTGATGTAAATTAAGCATTGTAAACTAACACAATGGATGCCCATTTACATACAAAGTCAGATGCTAATGAAGAGATGTGAAGTCAACAGGGAAGCAGCCCACCGGATAACAAGCCACAGATGGTTATCTTGTCCCTGAGGACAGACAATGAACTTTTGGGGGTATATGCAAAGAAGGCACCCCCCTCATCCTGGAGCTATGAAAAGTAAATAGGCAGTGAGTTTATTTTCATGAAAATGGGATCTCAGCTAACCTAGGTTAAAAACACTGCAGAAGACTTTGGATGAGAAACTTCTTCAGACAGGAGGTTAACATGATAGTGGAGTTTAGTCTCTAAAAAGCAGCATTATGTTAGGATTTTGTTTTATATGTAACCAATTGTTTCCAATATCCTCACTCACTATCTCCAGAATCCCTAGACTTTGCTAATAAATGTATTCTTGTTTTCACTATCAATATATCTCAGGGCTGCGGTGTTAAGTAAAGTGCTGGTCCTGAGCTGAATCTTGTAAGCTGGTGTGTATACTGTTTTGTGGGGGACAAAAGACTTGGTATTTCTGAGGGTAGCCAGCGTTAGGGGCTGGATACCACATGGGAATGATTCAAAGTGATTCGGAGATTTACCTACAAGGCAAAGGAAGGGCTGGCATAAGATCAGAGGAGAGTATGAGTGGCTGAAAGGCTGGCTGTGTCAAGGAGCTAATGCCCAGCTATCAGCAGACAGACTTCCTACAAGTAACAAGGTGACTCAGTCCTGGGTACCCCAAGGACGGTCACACCCGTGTCTAGGGATCCTACGGTGGCTGGGGAAATGGGAGGTTTCCATTCTCTGCCAAGTAAGCTGCACTTTACTAACACTAATGCAGGGAATCTTACAGAACCCAGCAGCTCAGCCCACTGTCCTGACTCCCCGTCCGGCATGACCTTATTTGACATTAAATTTGTCAATAAATTACTACTGAAGCCAATGGGCTAGTCTGAGGCAACGCACTTGTGCATCCCTCCTGGCACCAAGCTAGCCCCAAAGAGAGAGCAGGCGCTTAGATTATCAGGTACAGAGCTCTCAAATGGATCTTCAGTAGCTACTTCAGATGGAATACAGGTACCAAGTTCTCTGTGAGGACTAAGTAGGCCAAAGAGTGACAAAATACCAAAACATGTAAAGCAAAACAAAAATATAGTTAATATTATAGAGGGATGACATTTACCCCCCCTCCTCACATCCCCCCTTATTTTGTACTGCTCAGGCAGTGATTTAATCTCCACAACTCCTTACGGGATGGAAGATGCTATTATCCCCATTTGACAAAAGCCAAGGCACAGAGAAGTTAAGTGACTTGACCAGGGCCTCAAAGGAAGTCCATGGAAGATCCTGGATTAGAACTCAGGAGTTCCTGGCTCCCATTCCAGTGTTCACGCCACTAAACCATGATTCCAAGTACTACACATTTATTTTGGGGGACTCAGGGAGTTAACACGCACGATGCACTGGCACAGACGACTCTTGTAGCTCAGCTCAAACCACTTTCTTATTCTGTTTCAGAATTTAGCAGTGGCACTGGTTCCCACCTCGGCGCCTACCAGGCCAGTTAAAAAAAAAAAAAAAATTTATCAGGGTCTGGTTGTCAGATGGGCCAAAGAAATAATCACACTACTGCAAGAATCAGCTCCTTGAGCACACAGGTTCAGCCCTGAACCTTTTGAATCCAGGCACCAGAGAATTCTCCTTGTGTAGGGAGTGGCATAAAGCTAATGAAGTGGTTCCCATGTCACACCTCCCCCGGCTGCCAGCATGGCTGTTTCTGATTGACCCATAGTTGCTGCAATGGTCCTTGGGAGACAGTGGCAGCCAGCCGAAATTTAAGGGAGCCTTAGTTTAGGCTATTCTAATATATGCCAGAGACCAGCCCGGCAGCCAGGCGGTCCCAGGATCAGGAGGGGGGCGGGGTCGAGCACGAAGGTGGCTGAATGTCTCCATTGCTCCTCTGCCTCTGGACTTTGCAAAAGCGGGGTGCCAAACGATGCTCAAACAGTGAAGTTCTTCAGGCTGTTAAAAACTAGCATTAAAATACATCCGATTAGAAAGTGCTTTCCAGATGGTCAGCCCAGACCTGCAGCCGCTCATCACAGTCAGACATCACAGGGTCAGATCCTCTCATATCAGACTCGCCTACTGCTGTGATGACTGATTTGCCTTTTGGTCTTTTAAGCCAATGTCTCACTAAGGTAGATTTTAATTGAGTAGCTTTGCCTCCCCCAGTCCAATGCACAGTTTACACATAGCACAAAATGCTTCACAGTGGGAGAGCTTTCAAAACACTGCTGTGAGCAAGATAAGAGACTCTTCCTAAAAATTACAGGCAGAGGCTACACGCAGCAGGAGCAGAAATGGGGTGAGGGTCTCCTCTCTGGCAAAGGAATAAGCCGTCTGTCAGAGCTGTACAGCTCTTTGTGATCACATGAACGTGCGCATCCCAGGCTACCTCTTCCCAGTGAATACATTCAGGTACCTGCTTGGCATCGCAGTAGCGAAGTCCAAAGGAATGGAACTGAGGGAAGAAGGTGGGTCTGACAGCCACAATCTGCGAATAAAGCTCCGCAGGACGCGACATGGCAGGGGTTCCTGATAGCAAGATCACTCTTTTGGCAGCCTGTAAAAACAAAATCGAACACGACTGTCATACAGATAACACCACAAGCAGCGTCTGGGAAACCACGTACGCAGCTACTGCTAACAATAAATGCCACCCACAAAAAGGTCAAGTGCAATGGTTTCAACTCCCCTAAGGAAGGAGTGCATCGTCTTCAAAACATTCCTGGCCTTTGCTATGTCTAGGCGCTCATGACAAGTGCTCCGATCTCCACGGGGGGCAGTACAACGTGCTGCCTCTGAACCATCAGTCACGGGTTCAGAGGTGAAGGGAAGTCTAGTTTTATTATGGCACTTTGACAACTGGCATTCGCCCCTCTGCATGTTCAAATCTTACACCCAGCTCAACGTTCCAGTCAGCGTTAGACATCACAGGAAGGCTTCAGACACCTCTAAGGTGCATCCTCTCCTCCAAAATAAATTCTGTTGCAACAAACATGCCGCAGCAAGCCACAAATAGACTGTCCTGCACACAAAAACACGAGGCAGGCAGACAAGAAAAGTTCCAGATGCAAACAAATAAAATAAAACTATTAGAGCCAAATTATACTGCCTGACTCAGGGCCAGAAGAGGCCAACCTGCCAATCTTGGTGGCGCTATAAACAGTCTGTTAGATGTCAAAACCATGAGCTAATAAATAACAATCATGCAGGAAAATTGCATGCAATAAATCAAATGGGAAAAGCCAGCACTCAAAAAAAAAGATTCACCACAAAAAAAGAATTGCAAAGGGAGGAGAAATTCTATTTTATAAACATAAAATCCTCAAATTGCACTTTTGCCCTCTTACCTCCAATAATATCTTGTCCCCTTATTACAAGAGAGCTATGAATTTCCACTGCTCTAATTTCACATACAATAGTCAAATTACACATGCCTTGTAATTTCCTGCATGGTTTAATGCAGGATCATTAAAATAACAAAGAGATTCCTGAATGACATCTATACCAACAGCTCATTCACATTGAAATGAAAAAGAAAATGAAATTCTTTTATCGTTTCAACGAGATCTACCACTCGCCCAAATCTATTCTCTAGACTGATTGATTCACTCACTGACCAAGTCTGGAGGAAGAAGGATTCACTTATCAGCTACCGGAAATTAATTCAGCAGTTCTTTGTCAGATATTTATAGGCTGAAGTCAAAGTAAGTGGGATTTTTTCCCCTATTAAGCAGATCTGAGAGGGAGATGTGGTCACAGCTAAGGTCAGAAAAGTCTCACTAAATGTAAAAAGCCGGTTTTTAAAAAAAAGTGAATAAACCGAAGAGATGCCAGCCTAGCTGACTTCTAGGAGGAAAGCCTAACCCCACCCGGGACAGAAGAGAGAGAGGAGGCACAGAGCGCGTGTGATTCAGTGGAACAACAAATGATAAAACAAACACAGGTGTAGAGATCAAAGGTTCAAAGTGAGCATACCAGGTGGGCACACTAAGCAGAGAACCCCTGACAGCACCCACTGCTCTGCAAAGGAGTTGTGGACACAGCCCAGAGCTCCCCATTGAGTTTCCCTCTCCTGGACTGATGGATGGCCAACTTGGCCAGTGTCAGGAGGAGGCTGACAAGAAGGGCACGTGCAATCAGACGCTAAGCAGGAGGTTCTGAAGGAGCTGGAAGAGGGTTTGCAACATGGCGTACTGGAGGGAGGCATGTGCCAGAGTTTCCTTCTTACTGCAGCCAGGGCAGGCTTTGGGGCGTCCACGAACTGCGCCAGCCACATGCCCACACTCAAAGCTCCACCAACTAAATATCCCTGGCAGGACACAAGTGGAGTAAAGGCTCTTTACTTGCCTCTGCCGGAAGAGATGCCAGGTTGGTAGCCCTGGACACTTATCTTTGTACACCACTGGTACAGCATGTGCAGCAGCAATACAACCTTCTCCACCATGCCCCACCCTGGACCTCCTAGGGCTGAGAGAGGAGGATCAGTCTCCCTGCTCAATCATGCTTTGGATTCTTCAACCACGGGATGTTGTTCCAAGGAGGATTACTAGGAAGAGATGGGATCCACCTAACGAAGAGATGGAAGAGCCTCTTCTCAGACAGGCTGGCTAACCTAGTGAGGAGTACTTTAAACTAAGTTTGCCAGGGGATGGAGACCTAAGCCTGGAGGTAAGTGGGGAAGTGGGATACCGGGAGGAAGCACAAGGAGGAGGGTGAAATAGGGGAGGCCTCCCAGTTCATACTGAGAAAGTAGGGCAATGGGGTAGTTATCTTAGGTCTCTCTATACAAACGCATGACATCTGGGAAACAAGCAGGAAGAATTAGAAGTCCTGGCACAGTCAAGGAACTATGATGTGATTGGAATAACTTGGTGGGGTAACTCACATTACTGGAGCACTGTCATGGATGGGTATAAACTGTTCAGGAAGGACAGGCAGGGGAGAAAAGGTGGAGGAGTTGCACTGTATGTAAGAGTTGTATGATTGCTCAGAGCTCCAGTATGAAACTGGAGAAAAGCCTGTTGAGAGTTCCTGGGTTAAGTTTAGAGGTGAGAGCAACAAAGGTGAAGTCGTGGTGGGCATCTGCTATAGACCACCAGACCAGGAGAATGAGGTAGACAAGGCTTTCCTCAAACAACTGATGGAAGTTTCCAGATCACAGGCCCTGGTTCTCATGGGGGACTTCAATCACCCTGACATCTGCTGGGAGAGCAATACAGCCGAGCACAGACAATCCAGGAAGTTTTTGGAGACTGTTGGGGACAACTTCCTGGTGCAAGTGCTGGAGCAACCAACTAGGGGCCGTGCTCCTCTTGACCTGCTGCTCACAAACCGGGAAGAATTGGTAGAAGTGGATGGCAACCTGACTATGAGATGGTCGAGTTCAGGATCTGACTAAAGGAAGAAAGGAGAACAGCAAAATATAGGCCCCGGACTTCAGAAAAGCAGACTTTGACTCCCTCAGGGACCTGATCAGCAGGATCCCCTGGGAGGCTAATACGAGGGGGAAAAGGAGTCCAGAAGAGCTGGCTGCATTTTAAAGAAACCTTATTGAGGGCACAGGATCAAACCATCCTGATGTGCGGGAAGTATAACATATATGGCACGTGACCAGCTCGTCTTAACAGAGAAGTCTTTGGTGAGCTTAAGCACAAAAAGGAAGTTTACAAGAAGTGGAAGCTTGGACAGATGACTAGGAAGGAGTATAAAAATATTGCTCGTGCATGCAGGAGTGAAATCAGGAAGGCCAAAGCACAGTTGGAGTTGCAGCTAGCAAGGGACTTGAAAGGGTAACAAGAAGGGTTTCTACAGATATGTTAGCAACAAGAAGGTGTGAGCCCCATATGAATGGGGGGAGGCAACCTACTGACACAGGATGTGGAGAAAACTGAGGTACTCAATGATTTTTTTGCCCCAGTCTTCACAGACAAGGTCAGCTCCTAGACTACTGCACTGGGCAGCACAGAATGGGAAGGAGGTGAGCAGCTTTCAGTGGTAAAAAAACAGGTTCAGGACTGTTTAGAAAAGCTGGACATGCACAAGTCCATGGGGCCGGATGCAAGGCATCCAAGGATGCTGAGGGAGTTGGCTGATGTGACTGCAGAGCCATTGGCCATTATCTTTGAAAACTCGTGGTGATTGGGGGAGGTCCCGGACGATTGGAAAAAGGCAAATATAACATTTTTTTTAAAAAATCTTTAAAAAAGGGAAGAAGGAGAATCCAGGAAACAACAGACCAGTCAGCCTCACCTCAATCTGCAGAAAAAATCATGGAGCAGGTCCTCAAGGAATCCATTTGGAAGTACTTGGAGGAAAGGAAGGTGATCAGGAACAGTCAGCATGGATTCACCAAGGGCAAATCATGCCTGACCAATCAGATTGCCTTTTAGGATGAGAGGACTGGCTCTGTGGATGTGGGGAAAGTGGTGGACATGATATACCTTGACTTTAGCAAAGCTTTTGATATCATCTCCCACAGTATTCTTATCAGCAAGTTAAAAATGTCTATGTTGGATGAATGGACTATAAGGTGGATAGAAAGCTGGCTAGATCATCAGGCTCAATGGGTAGCGATCAAAGGCTCGATGTCCAGCTGGCAGCCGGTATCAAGTGGAGTGTCCCACGGGTTGGTCTTGAGGCCAGTTTTGATCAGCATCTTCATTAATGATCTGGAGGATAGGGTGGATTGCACCCTCAGCAAGTTCGCGTATGACACTAAGCTGGAAAGAGTAGTAGATATGCTGGAGGGTAGGGATAGGATTCAGAGTAACCTAGACAAATTGGAAGTTGGGCCAAAAGAAATCTGATACGGTTCAACACGGACAGACAGAAGAATCCCATGCACTGCTACAGACTGGGGACTGACTGGCTAGGCAGCAGTTCTGCAGAAAAGGACCTGGGGGTTACAGTGGACAAGAAGCTGGATATATGAGACAGCGGTGTGCCCTTATTGCCAAGGAGACTAATGGCATATTGGGCTGAGGAGAGGTTTGTTTAGTCTGCAGAAGAGTGAGGGGTGATTTGATAGCAGCCTTCAACTACCTGATGGGGGGTTCCAGGGAGGATGGAGCTAAGCTGTTCTCAGTGGTGGCAGATGACAGAACAAGGAGCAATGGTCTCAAGTTGCAGCAGGGGAGGTCTAGGTTGGATATTAAGAATAACTATTTCACCAGGAGGGTGGTGAAACACTGGAATGGGTTACCTAGGGAGGTGGTGGAATCTCCATCCATAGAGGTTTTTAAGGCCCGGTTTGACAAAGCCCTGGCTGGGCTGATTTAGTTGGGGTTGGTCCTGCTTTGAGCAGGGGGTTGGACTAGCTGACCTCCTGAGTTTTTTCTCACCGAGGACTTCTAACAAGGTACCAGTTAATGCCAATGCTGCAGTTTGTTAGTCCTAGAGCACGAGGGTGCTCAGCACTGTACAAAGCAGAGGAAAACTGGGTGGCCTCTGATCTAAGGAGGTCACCATCCAGAAATATGAACTGTTTTTGTGATGCAGACACCTGCTCACTAGAACAGAACAAAGACCAATTGGCTCATTTCAAATAAATCACTGAAGAGCTGAAGGAGGTGGCAACAACTTTCTGTTACTACTGACAGAGGCTGGATTCCATGAAATATAAACTTAGCAACAGCTGTGAGAGGCTTTTATCCTCCACATGGCCATTCAGGCCTCCTCTTCCCAGGTTCTACATTTTACCCTGTGACAAGGTGCAGAGGGAATACCAGATCTCCAGTAAGCATGAGGTTAAGTCTGGCTTCTGTTCCCTCTCCCCCTGCACAGGGGCAGAGCAGGAGAACTATAAAAAGGGTGGCTACCGAGCCCAGGGGGGAGCATGTCGAGAGCCAGGTGAACCCCCAGCTAGATGGGGGTTTTCTTCATTTGTTTTGCTTGTACTTTACTTTGCAAAGTACTTTACAAAGGATGCACCACCCATGATGAAAAGCATTTCCAAGTCACTTCACAAGGACAAATTTATGAAGTTTCTCACTGCCCACCAGGTACTCATCTCGGAGGTTAAAACCCAGCACCCACCTGCTTTCAAGTGCAGAAAGGGGAAGGTTACGCCACAAAGCAATAATTGAACATACAAAGAGCCTCATTTGCATACAGTGGCTCTCCGTATGTTAAATGAATTTCACAGCATGAACCCTGCCATACACTAATTGGACAATACTTCCCCCCCCCCCTTTATAAAATGCAGCTGGTGCTGGATGTACAGTTACCGGAGTCCCCAATTCTCGCTTACTCTCTTGCTTTGAATTAACATATAAAGAATATTGCCCTGACAAATGAAAAATTGGATGACAATTTCATATGCAGAAGACAGAATCGTTTGATAAGGATGAGACTTGTTGAAAGGGAAAGATACTGACAGTGGCTGAAGCTCTTCTCGAAAACAGTTTCTCTACTCCGATCACACAGTCCTCTGGAGCGTGCCCAGGTTGCATCAGGACTAGCATGTAGTCGGAATCCCACAAATATAAACACTGCAAGTGCTTTTCTTCCTAGCCCGTATAATGGATACCAAAATAAAGAGAATATTTATCATGGCAGTGGTTGAATTTGGCTGTTGTAGGATGGCAAGATGGGAAAATTACAAGCTCTTGAGACCAGAACCGAAGATCTAGCAAAAGCCTGGAGGGTTTAAGTCTTCTGTGATTCCAAAACAAGGTTCTCTCTCTCTCTCTTTCACCCTGGTCCCCTTGGACTGAAGATTCCTGCAGGCAGGAGGGTGACAAGTTTTTCTTTACTCTATCCCTGTGAATTCAGAATGCCTAAGCAAAAGGGGCTAACTCTTCACCACTGGAAAGGGAGCTTTTTTGCTGTCCATTATCTTTAAGTTGCAGACTGGCTAAATACTGTAACGGTTACCTATTTCTCTCTCCTGTTGACATGAGCACACACAAACAGCACTGGAGATTCAGGCTATATGTAAGCTTCAGGACTTCCATAATACCAACACAGGCCCCCATCCTGCAGACACCTGAAAACGTGCATCGCTTTAGTCACATGAGTGAGATCAGTGGGCTTACTCATGGGAGTAAAGCTACACCTGTGCTCAAGTTTGCAGGATCAGGGTCACGAGGCATGAAATGGAAGCAGACATCCATTTTACACCACTGGAATCTTTGTCTAGATACAATTTTTTAAAGTTTTATTTCTCACTCTCTAACCCAGTTCTTCACTGATGACACACCGTGATGCATCTGAATCCCATTCATGTTTCACTGAGACCTTCCCCAATTCCCACCCCCTTGTGATATCACATGCCATTACAGAAGAACAAAGAACATGCAACGTTTTGGCTTGTGGAAGTAGGATTGTTTTCAGCAGGGGTCCCCAGGAGAACCCTCCATGGATGAAGTGGAGAAATTTCAGTCTGTCCCAGCAGGTTTGTTTGCTCCCAGTTGTATCTTTCCCCTGTATCGCTATAGTTTTACACACTTCGAGAGCACACACATTACCTCTCCAACACTCATGTATCAGTTACATGGGCACTCTAGGCTTAGCGTGAGCCCCATGAAGAAAGAGGCTGGGGCAGGGCACAGCTGTTACCGGGGGTGGGCCTATGAGGGCATGTCTACACTTCAGCTGGAAGCGAGCTGCCCAGCCTCAGCAGACAGATTTGTGCAAGCTCCACTCAAACTAGCGCATCAAAAATTCCAGTCTGGACGTCGCTGCAGGGGACAGAGGCTCAGGAGAGCCACCCGAGCATGGGCGCTGGGGGCAGGTAGGCTTGGACTCAGCTGATACAGCTCAAGATTTCTGGCAGCTAAGTGGTGGAAAGAAACAGCTAGCTTAGGTCTTGATTGTCCCAGCCGTTGGGTAGGGGGGTTAAAAGCCAGGCCTAATGGAGGTGACCTCCGCTGCAGCTTACCCAGCGTCTCAAGCCTCACAGCAAAAGGAGACCCTTTGTTATATATGGAAATAGAGGATTTGGCCCCTTTCGAATAGGAAATTCTGGACCTGCCTGGCCATAAGAAGCTCCTAGCACTCCCCAGAGATGACAGAGCTATGGGCAGGCCTCCTGCAGTTGGCTCAGGTCACGTTTGAGTTTGAAAGTGAGGTAAACAGGTATTATGCCACATGTCAAGAGAGTAAAGGCATAATTTTCAGTGGCGCTTCAACTCAGCCTCCGTAACCTGGAAGGGAAACTCAGGAGCTGTGCACAGACCCCACTAACTGTTTCCATGTGGAGGCGTTAGAATCTACCACAAGTGTACACAAGTGCAAAGTTGCACATGCACAAATACAGACTGGGATGGGGGGGTGAGGGGAAATCAGGCCCTGATTACCTCACTGCTGTTAATTCAATTTGTTGGACAGCATGTATCCCGTTTGCTTCCAGTGCTAAATCAAAAAACACAGTCTGCTTGCCCTCAGGAGTCCCACTTTCTCCAACCAACCGTGGAGAACAAAACCCTTCCCTACCCAGCCCCGGCACCTGATAGAGAAGCAGCAAAATCTGTTTTATGGGACTCTGGCGTGCAATACAGAAGACCAAGACATGTAATTGTTTATATGAATGATTATTTCTACCAATCCACGAGTGAGACTTCAGCCACATATTTTATACACGGATAGAGTGGAAAACTCCATACATCACTATCCTGTGGCAGGTCCACGGCAATATATACGCGAGAGCAGAAAAAGATGAGTTAAGTTAAAAATACCACTTTATGTTGAAAAATGATCGACTACAAGATTAAAACAAATCTTTAAATGTTGTAACCGTAGCCAAGTATTTCAGAAGCAGAGATTCAACCCTCTTGTTAGCAAGGTAATTTCAAAATTCAAACTAAACTTGTTAAATCTGCTTTATTGATTTAATCTGATTATTGTGCAGTTTGGGCTAAACCACTATAAGAATTTCTAAATTTTACTTACCACTGTAGTATGGAAGCTCCAGATTCTAGCATGATAAAAAGGGCCCATTAAATACCCATGGAAGGGATGCTATCAGCCTCAGACACATTTCAATTTAAATCTGCCCATGGTGGTTATGGACATATAAATATTTATAGCCAATAAGGGGCAGAGATCACATTTCTTAGAGGTTTTTCCTCTCCCATAAATCAGCTGAAATCTTTGCTTTGAAATTCATGCTTTGGAAAATGCCCATCCACTTGTTATTCGAGAAAACAGCTTAAATGTCCAGAATGTGACTCTGTGCTGCCTCTGCAAGAGGTACAGTGCAAAACTCGCAGCCAAAAAAGCAGAGGCAGATTTAAGCAACACCAAGGGAGCTAGAGAGGCCTACCGCATATTTTATATCTATAATATATCTATCATATGGAAGTGTAGGACTGGAAGGGACCTTGAGAGGTCATCTAGTCCAGTCCCCTGCACTCAAGGCAGGACTAAGTAATAACTAGACCATTCCTGGCAGGTGTTTGTCCAACCTGTTCTTAAAAACCTCCCATGACGGAGATTCCACAACCTCCCTAGACTGGCGAATAACTAAAAGTGTGTCTACACTTTGGGATGGGGGTGATTCCCAGCTCAGGGAGACATCCCTGTGCTAGCTCTCTGACCTAGTGTGCTAAAAATAGAATGTAGCCAGCAGCTATACAAGCAGTGGGACGGGCTTGCTGCTTTGAGCTCCTGCCTATCCAAGATTAGAGGAATGTAATAAGGTCAGCTAGCCCCTCCCACCGCTAGCAGGTAACTATTTTTAGCATACAAGCTCAATCAAAGCTAGCATAGGTATGTCTCCTCGAGCTGGGAATCACTGCCCAGCTCCAAGTGTAGCCATATTCCGAGGCTTGATCTACACTAAAAAAGTTTTACTGGCACAGCTATGTCTTTATGGGGTGTGATTTTTTTATTTTATTTTATTTTTTTAAACTGACAGTTATACCAAAGCCCCAGCACACAGTTATACTAGTATAAGACACCTTAATCTGCTATAGCTAATTTCACTTTGCCAAAGCAGAATGAAGTATACAGATATAATTGTCTCCCCACTGGGGGCTGCTGTTTTAAATTATACCAGCATAGTTTAAACAGCAAAACTTATGAGCAGAGAAAGGCTTCAGACAGCTTTAGGGGCCTGTCTGAATTATAGCCGCCTCCCAGGGCTCCCCATTGCCTCCACAGAATGGTGTCAGAAGCCAGGCTGCAACACACAGCATTCCCACACAACTCCACCAGCGGCATGACCCTTACAACAGGGCTTATGAGATGGTACCAGGATGCGTCTTCTGCAGTTCCTGCACCAGACCTCTTTACACTGCTCTGATCCTGCTACATGGCATAAAGAGGCAGGAGCGGAGGTGAGACGATATGTTATGTTATGCTAACCTTTTTATTCAACAATCATAAAGCACTTCGTAAATATTTAGACTCTGGAGGTTTTGCTATATTTAGCCTTTTTGGTGCTTAGTTGATGCATATTCGGAGTACAGATGCAAAAAACCTAACAATTAATGAAGACCTCACTTTTTTGTTCCTTTAAATGAGAAAATATTTAATATTTGCACCATAAATCAAAAGGTTAGAGTAGCAAGATTTGAATGATCAAAATGCAATTCACCTGGACATCTGATAGTCATTATTATTATTATTTTTTAAACATATTTTGGCCTCCATTTCCTTTCTTCTTACCATTTACAGTTGAAAGCGGAACACTACACAAATCAACGTGCCTTCAAAGGACTGAAATTCAGAGTTTTGGAAATATCAGCTCTCCATTGTGTCTGATCAGTGACTTATCAGTATAAAATTGTAAACTCTAAATAGGTTAATAAAGGACACTGGCCTCCTTTTAGAGTGTCCCCATCTTTAGTTCTTTTCCTTGCATTATGTTTTGAAAAGTTTTGAAAGCCGATCCTCACACACTGAGAAATAGGAAAGATGACACTTTTCTGAGAACTGAACCATCTAGAGAAATCGAAACACATCTGTAGTCACCCAGGCCTTCATAACTGTAAGCAGTGACACCACAGCCACTTTTGCTGTAAGAAAATCAAGCCCTCACACTCTCTCTCTCTCACACACACACAAGCATAGGGTGAGGGTGTGCACACGAGTTGCTATTGTACATTACATAAAAGCGCTACAATAGGAAAACTGCCCTGATTTACTTATTGCAATCTGCACAGAAAGTTGCACCTTTTGCTCAACTTCCAAGCTACAAAGGCCTTAAGGCCTCAAAACCAATGGCAAACAGGATTTTGACCTTTATTCATCTACATACTTAAGGAGAACAGCATAATTAGCATAACAAGAACCAACCATCAGTGTGTAAGCATCTTGCGAAATCTCCAGAACAGGAGGTTAGTCAACACCACCATCAGCTAAAAAGCATCATAGGTCTCTGACCCCACCCACAGATTCATTTAACTATTGCCAACCACTGCGCACAGGAAATACACCCAACCCTTCTCTACGACAGACACTGAGGTGCCTTCATTCCACTGGCACAATGGTCTGGCACTGATGAGATAGCTGGTGCCAGGAGCACAACACTGAAAGTAGGTTTGGTTCTCGTACGTTAGGAAGACCCACAGTTATTAAAATGCATTATAAAAAAAATCTGGTGTGTGCGTGTCTATATCTGTATTATATACTGCAGTAGTTCCCAATCTTTCTGACCAACTGTACCTGTTTAGCAAAAGACCTGGTCTGTACCAGTCAGTTACATGAATTCTATCAGCAAGGGAGCTTCTATCAGCAAGGGAGCTTGGGCTGCTCCAAAAACACCAGTTGCACAAACAGATGGGAAGCAAGCCATATTGGGACATCCAATTCTAGCGCACGGCCAGGAAAGGAGAAGCCTAGAGTAACACTATTGGTGTGTATAGTAGTGGTTAGGAACCCCAAGATATTGCATATAATACAATATGGTATACAAGACTTACATGGTGCTTGTCTGTATAGTATATTTAACAAAACATTAATACATTCTTACTACACCTCTGGGAGAAAGTACTGTTATCCCCATTTTACAGATGGGGAATTTGAGACAGGTGAAGTGACTTACCCAAAAGCCACAAAGCAAGCCAGTGGTAATACTGGGACTAGAAACTGGGAGCTCCTGAGCTCTTTCCATGCATGCCAAACACGAAGCGGAGATTTGGGGACAAATTCTGCACTCAGTTACACTGCTGTTCATCTAAAGTAACTCCTTTGGGTTCAGAGAAGTTACTTGGATTTACCCTGCTACAGTAACAGAACTTGGCTGCTGGTTTCTAAATCAGGAATACAAAACCAATGCTGCTAGGGGGTCTTTAAGAGGAAATTGACGAGGTCGTGGCATACAGAGTACACACCTTGAGAAGAGGCATGGCAGCTCGGCATCGTGCAGTTTTTGTGTTCTTTAGGAAATGAGATTCATCCTGAAACAAAAGAGGCAAGAAAATGAATGGAGTTAAGTCCTGATCTACAAGCCCAACTCTGGGATAAAGAACAAATTCCCAGTACCCTATGCTGCTTAATACTTCAAGCCTATCATCCCAGAGGTTTGTCAGTGGGCTGGCCACCATCATATTCTGAATGTGAAACCATCACGCAGGGGGTAGGACTGCCTGCAAGTTAATGGGAAGGGAAAAACAAACATTAAGACACAAATCTTGAGCGATCATAGCTAAGCAAGGAAGTGGAGAGAAGAAATAAAAAGAGGCAAAGAATTTCCACTACTGCGCTTCATTTGCCACTGCGTCCCTGTTCTTTATATGCAAAAATCATGGGGAGCCCCATGCAGGGCTGCCTAGCTAAAATGAAGGGGTTAATGAAAAGCATCAGAAGCAAGGAAATCTAATTAGGAACCAACTGTTTTGCTGTTAGGGCTCTCCAGGTGGATAATAACCTCCCGACAGAGACAAGACTCACAGAATAGGCTCCATTTCCTTTGTTGTAGTTAGGCAGAACTTAAAGATACCAAGGAAACTGGCCCCCTCCCAAGGTACATTCTCATCTTGATGTGTGTGGATGAGTGAGCAGAGGACGATGCACCGCTTAGCCTCCAAGGCACAGCTTTCTCAATCCTGGTTAGCAACAAGGTAACGCTATCATGACACCAGGCAGCAGAGGAGGACTGGAGGATAAAGCAGGGAGGCTAAACACTCAGTGGGACCATTTTGATCTACATACAGCATTTGAATCTGCATACACATATGCATGAATAAAATATCTGCCCATTTAGTGGGATGGCCCATTTAGTCAGAGATTCTCTGTCCCCAAACAGGTGTGGCACAAGACGTGACAACGTGAGTTCCCCCATCCTGACACTATGCCTCAGCCCGGACCCTTGCGAAATCAACGGAGAGGTGAGAGAAAAGTTCAGTCTCCGGGTCCTAGTCTGATCTCATCATCCTCTCTGCTGACACTGCCAATAACAGTATCCATGGTGCTTTTTTGTGACAGAAACATCTGTTCACTGGAAACCAGGCTCAGAACACTAAGCCCACTGCACATAAAATACCAATTGCCATCACATTGTAACTTTTGGTTGCTATAGATCTAAGCTGGATTTGAAAGAATACGAGGTCTAAAAAGTTCCCATTAAACATTACGCATGCACACACGCACATATATTTTAAGAAAAAGCAAACAATATAGATTATAGCATCATCCATGAAAGGAAAGTGATCATAGAAATTACACACATGCAAAAAGGAAACACATTTTCAATGAAACACTCCAACTGAAGCATGTAGTATCAACCTTGATTTTGACTACACTTCATTTTGATGCTGTAGACCAGACTCTGAACTTTATTTCAAGAGTTTTTTGGTTTACTGGATACACAGATAAAGTAGACAAGGATAAAATTATATCAAAACCAGTCAAAGGCATGGCTCTTCACCACGACGACTCTATCACTATGGCATTCCTTGGGCAAAACAGAACCGCCTTGATTTTCCAACCCAACATTTCTGGGACTCTATTCTCCAGCCACAGGAAACATCTATCTTCCCTCTAATGCCAATGGGAGCTGCTCACAACCAGCAGGGAAGAAATAGGATCTCAGGAACTAGAGAGGAGGATAAGGAGTACAGAGCCGGGGAGAACAGACCTTCTTTGAGGATGTTTCAGGAACCCTCCCCATCTCTATGTACTAGCGATAGCTGGAGATTGCCCGGGAGCCAATACAGTGTTGAATGTATTCACTGCCATTCATAAACAGAACTGGGATCAGAACGTTCACCCCCAGAGGCAATTACAGTCTTGGGTAAAGCCATTCTCTCCCCTCTCTGTGTAACAAAGGTTATACAATTTGCTATGTACAGGTTTCAGTCACTACAAAGTTTCACTCTCTCCAAATGCCTGTTAATGACCCAGCAGAACCCAGCATGCACTTGCCACCCAATCATACATTTAAATAATGAGGTGTGCTACTTACAATAATGACAACTTGGAAAGTGTCTTTGAGCTGCTGCTTATCCATCTTGCTGAGGAGGTCAAAACTGATTATGTTTATCAATTTTGCTGACAGGTTGTCTTTGCCCGTCAATATGACATTGGTGCTCTCTGGGCTCAGGGAGGGAAGCCACCTATGAAATGCCTGAGAAAGGAGAACAAGTGGATGCTGAACCTCTCTAGGTCTTTCATCTGAGGATCCCGAAGCCCTTCCCCAAGCTATAATGGAGCCTCACAACCACATCTTTGGAAATAACCAGTTTGTGCTTCAGTTTTACCCATCTGGTGAATGGGTTTAATAATGTTTAAGTGACTTGCCCAAGGCCATGCAAGCCAGTAACTGGAACAGCTGGCATCAGAAGTCCCATGATCTGGGCACTGCACCACACTCCCTCCTTTAAGGAGACCCAAGACCTCCTTTCTCTTTGCTGCTTACTCAGCAAGAACTCTGGCCGTGATTAGAAGTGAACGTGACCTTCCACCAATCTTGCTAGCTGTGCCCAAAAGCCAGAGCAGCAACACAGCAGCATGGCCACTGTTAGCAGAGAGTCACTGTCATTCTGCCCACACTGATAGGAAACATGAATCTGTGAAAGCCACAGACTTACAAGCAGCAAATATTTTATATCACAGGAATAGTTACAAAGTTTTGCACCATGATACAGATGAAGCACAATTTCCCCAGATCATCTCTGCCAGTGACAGAGCTTTCTCAGGGGCTGCTCTGAGGCTATAGAATAAACTTCCCCCAGGAATTAAGGACCATCACAAAACTCACCACCTTCTACTCAAAGTGCAAGGTGAATTTCTTTGACCTTGTCTTCTCTAACATATACACAAAGCTACATGTCTACAACAACAAAACACTCCACTGCACACACTTCTCCCCTTGGGGAAAGGATGAGAGGGGGAAAAAAAAAAACACATGACATGTTAATACAGGACTGGAATCAGATACCACGGTAATGTGTGCGATATAGAAACCTATACAGAACAGAATTAGAATTGCAAATGTGCGGCACTTCTGAAAATCAGGACCAAAAGACATTCCAAGCTGGGCACCCACAACCTGAGATATCCTAAATCAATAACCACTTTTAAAAATGTTGGTCCAGATCTCCACCAGCCTCTGAAGAACGCTGCTTCCTCCTCCTCCTCCATATCTCAAATATAAGTAATTTTACTACCTCATTCACAACCCAGGTAAAAATCTAGACGTGTCTTCTGTAGCTTGGCCAAATGCCTGGGGTTCTGTTGTACCAACAGCAGTGGAAAAAAAGAACAAATTGTTCTGGTGCTAAGGTCACACAACACAACAAAATCCAACCACTTTATAGCTATCAGCACAGAGAACTACTGGAAAAAGAACCCCACAAAGCGAAGCACGAAACTTGTCAGCCTAATGCCTGAGCCTCTTATTCTTCACTTTCTCCCAGCATTACTGAACATTTGGCAGTTAAGGAAAGTATGTCTCAAAATCATCTTGCTAGCACAGGCTGTTTAATTGCACAGTAATTTTCTTCTGTGGACAGGCTCTGAAGCCTTGCTTTCTTTCAATTACGTGTATTTCCAATCCCTGAGTGCACCCATCTTTAGGTCTTGACTAGGGCTACGTATCAGAGTCTGGATTAACCATAACAAAGAATTCTGGAGGATTTTATAGACTAAAGCTAATGGACCAAATTTTGCCCTGAAAAAGGCACTGGCCACGTTTGCTGAGGTCAGTGGGAACGGCAGAACATATAAGGCAGCATTTCAGCATCTGGAATTCTGTGCCAGCTGAGGTGTTGACAGAACCCACCTTGGTAGGTTTCACAAGAAGTGGACAATGGCTTGGATACCAATGGCATCTTGGGTATTAACGGAATTAGATGCTTCTCTGCAGAGATTCTGGCTCAGATGTATAAGGTTAAACCAACGGCCATATATGGGGCAAGAGAGGAATCTTTCCCCTTAAGGCCATTTTGTCAATGATTTTTTTCCTAACCTTCCTCTGGAACATAAAATGAGCATCCTCCATTAGGCTCAGGCAGGCATGTCATATGATCAGCTTCTTGCAATTACAGGGGATAAGAGAACCTCATCCCTTCCTATTTTTTCCCCTACTTTCCCAATTTTGCCATCCCTAACAGAATTCAGATAAAAAACAAGACAGATGAGCCCCTAAGAGATCTATTTAAACATCCAGTACCTCTGCCCAGGTAAATCTCACTGAGGAAGGTGTCACCACCAGCAAAGGCCACTCCTTTCGATAATACGCAGCAATACAGATAGCCTGGATAGTCTTTCCCAAGCCCATGTCATCCGCAAGAAGCAAACGGCCTTCCCTGAAGATAGCAAAGCTGAAAGAATCACAAGGTAGAAGGTTACTCCCTTCCCCACCTTCCCAGCCAAGGTTAGCACAATCCCTCCCCAGTCTTAGGGCAGGTCTACGCTCCTGCTTAAGTCAATCTAACTTACATCACTCAGGGGTGTAAAAGAGACACCCTCTGAGCAACGCAAGTTACAGTGACCTACGTGCAGTTTACACTGGTGCTGTAGTACTTTGACAAAGCAGACTGGTTAAGGAAACCATTTCAGCCCTGCTTCTGAATTACTTGATTTTCTTGGGGTTGAATCAGACCATTAGAGATGTTTGAATCTGCTCTTTCCATGATACTATTAAACACTCACCTGATATTCCAGAGTCCCTGATCAGACTAAAACACATTACTAATAGCCCTATGCTAATATCACCAGCTGGGGATTTAGCTGTGACATTTTGCTACTTGATACTGCTAATAAATAGTGACCACACATGAGAAAAATGTTTTAAAAAGTTGCTCTCTCCGCACATAATCAGTTGTTTTAAATCTTCCTTGGACTCTGTTTTGCTCCCCTACACATGCATGCAGCTTGTAAAAACAACAAGAAAAGTCAGCTAATGCACAGGGGTATGCAAGCTGAATTTACGAGAAAAGCAAATGATGCATGTGCACACACACAGCCCAGAGAGGCAAATCAAAGACGTACCGAAGGGACAGATTTACACGACTTGGAAATATTTCACACTATAGTGGGCCCTGGTAAAATGCAGTTTCCTTCCCGAGCCATCCTGAGAAATTCTGGATACATACTGGGTATACAGGTGTAACAGGCTTCGTTACCCTTCTACTCAAAGACAAACGGAGTCTAGCTCAAAATCCAACACCTCTTGTCTTTGATGAAACTTTGATCCAAGCCTCTCTCTGATGGTCCATAATCAAAATGCAAAACACCACACTGCCGGGAAATGCCAAACAATAAGCACAGGCCTAGCTCTTTCTGGCACATGGGCAAGACTTACTTCACGCCTTCTCTCTGAAAGGGCATGAGGCTCATCACGACTTTGGAATCCAGCGCTGAAAGGTCAGCTTCAGGAACATCCGAGACATGCAAGGCGGGCTTGTCAAACCGAGGAGCAAAGACTTGTATTACTGGCTTGGGCAGCGGTTCCACCTCCACGGATGGAAGGCTCCGCACAGCTTCCGCTGAAAACAACAACAGCAGCGTGTTAGCCGAATGGGGATCATGCTATACAGCATGTACACTCGTGGCGGGGGACATTTTTGGCCCCCACCAGCAGTATGATATTACGCTTGTCCTGAAGCGGCTTGAGAAAGTCTTTCCTGATCCAGTATAGGCAGGCCCAGCTACGTTACTGAAAATCTGTTTCAGAACCCTGGGATGTTCGCTACCCACACGTTCAGATAGTTGCCAAGCACAGCTCTGCAAAAGACAGCTCGGCACCATTTTCCCATGACAATTGCTGCTAGCCCAGGTCTCCTGTCTAGTGTGAACAGGAAGTTTTTCATCATTTACTTTAACAGCCAGGACACAGATTACCCCCCAGGCAGCACAGAGCACCTTGTTCAAACCCGTATTTTTATTACTGAAAAACAGTGCCCCTAAGCACTGTAGAACTCAGGTTTTGATCTCAGGCAGCTACAGAATTCTGAAGCAGCAGAGCACTAGGGACTCCCACTGCAGAGATCTCCTCCTCAATTATCTGAGCAGGACTGATTTGAACTGCTGTTATCTGAACAGGGTCACGTCCCCAGCTTAAAAAACTCTTTTCTTGCAAAATGTACCCATGCATAAAAACTGCTTATAATTGGATCGTGTCTCCCCTCCACCGCTCATTGTGTGCCACTCATCTTAACCTCTCTGGGGCAGGAACTGTCTTCATGCTGTGTAGGTCTGTACAGCATCAAGCACAATGGCTAGCTGATGGGGGGGTCTGAGGGTACTACTACAATGCAAGTATTAAATAATAATAATAATAATAATCCTGTTTCAAAGAAGAGAGGAATTGATATAATAAAGGCTGGGTGATTCTAGGGGGGGTTCACCTACTGCAGGAAAGGATTGCAAGAGATCTTTTGCCAATTTTACAGCATCATTTTTTAAACCTGCCCACGACTTTGTTTTGTAACCATTTCACAGAAGACGTTACAAGTACATAAGGCGATGACTGTGCTTTGAAACCTAGTTCAAGCAACATCACAAAGCTTTTAAAAACATTCTTTAATGCATGGACATACCATCTCTTTAGGGAAGCTGTACAGGATTTTACTATCTGCTATGAAACTAGTACCATCAGTGAACATCAGAATATTTTACATCCTTCATCTGCACATCAATTTGCAATGATATGCAATACAAATCTGCATCCAATGCTGTAACAAGCTCCCACATATCCCTTGTGCAAAACATCTTTAAAGCCACAAGTGGGTGGTCAGAACTTCACAGCATTTAATTTTCAGACACCTTTATTTCACACACCCCCATTCCTTCTCCCTCAACAGAAAAACGTTTTTTATGCCAAGAGAAAATTATTAAGAATTATAAATATTAAAACACAATTTCCTGGTTCTGATCTAGCTAGCGCACATTTAAAACAGATTTTTATTTACAATGTTCTTTTGACTCCCTAGAGAAATCAAAACACATTTCTGCACGATACCAAGCATATGTGCACACCCACCTACCTACCATTATTTCTGGAAATACCTCTTTATTTTTAAACCACTAAAATATGAAATTAGGGGAATATAAAACAATTCCAGCTGTACAAACATACTGAGCTACTCAAATTTAAATTTGTACTCACTGATTTTGTGTATTACAACTATGTGGGCACCAAATGTGCCTCCAGACTGCAGATTTTTAGTTTGGTTTCTGTTATCTCTAGAGCAGAGGGAACAGACTGGATTCCTGCTACACAAGTGAAAAATCCTTATATGAAAGGATTTCTGTTTGTGCTTGCGTGATGGTCTGAACTTCCTCCCCTCTCCAGTTTACCCTATGCTCTTTCAATAGCAGGAATTCTCTTCCCTGAAGTACCGCAAAAGCCTGTCATTACACTCACAAACTTACTTACTTTCTGCGTTACTATAATTGCTACAATTTGCTACATGATAATTCTGACGCTATTGTTCTGCAGACAAGCTAGAAAAGTCATTAGGATGCGTCTGCAGCCAGCGTGATTCATCCAAGAGTCATTTTTTACTGAAATAACCTTTTATCTAAAGATGACTGAGCAGCTGGGCAAATAGATATTAACCCCAACGAACAGTTCCTGCCGAAAGGAAGTCATTGCAACAGGCACAAGAGCAATATTTTATTTTTTTGCTGGGTAAGTAAAGAGGAACACAGTTTCTGAACAGGTGCATATTAGAAGGCTGCCAACCCCTCACAAGTGCGCTCCTAGGACACCATTCACATGGGCCTTTACCCCTTTCCCTGGCCCTGCAAGATGCAGAATGCTTCTTCCAAGGTGATGAGAGCCCTTAACTCCCAATGAAGTCAGCAGATTGAAAAGATTGCGCAAACATGGCATTTAGCAGGAGCTGCTCAGCACCCTACAAGATCAAGCCCTTTGCGCGGGCCCAATCCTGCAAGATGTCAGGCATCCTCAATTCCCACTGATGTCAACAGAAGCTTCCATTGTATAACTCCATTTTCCAGTCCTGTTAGTGTCTTTATACTGCAGTTTCAGAATGAAGATTAGCTCACCCAAAATCTTATGCCCCCTCACCACATAAAGTGTTCTCTCCTCTACCGCTACATCCAGCATCCTGGCTTCCAGTTCCTTGATTACTATTAGCATCCCTAACACTACAGTATTCAGGCACTCAATTATTAAAAATGCTCCATTATCCTATAGTAATAGCATACAGTACTCGAGTAACACTAAGCTGCGAGATTTTGGACTATGACTGTACAACCCTACATAATGGTGATGTAAGCACTGTTATAGGGCATCTTACCATTTATTTCGAAAGCTTATCCTGCTCTAACTATGCAACCTTATATTTCAGGAAGTACGAGGGCACACAGCAAGCAGAATGGAATGATAAGAAATAATTATAACACTGAGTACTTATGCACTGCTTTTCATCTTCAAAGCACTTTCCAGACATTAACGAAACACACACAACTAAGAAGCAGACATGCTGGCAGCACACTGCTGTGAGAGAGTTATTTGTAAAGTGTATCCATCTTTTAAAAGAAACACAAGTTTACACCTGCGGTGTGGGTCAGAATTTCTTCAACACCACACATGGGTACAAAGGGAGAGGCGCTCGCATGCCTTACTGCCCCAGAAGTGAATGTTACCGATTATAGACAATGCCTGGAGTGTGCTAATGAGCAGAAGAATGATGCTTTCTCACTCAATGTATTTTACTGAAACAATTTTAAGTGCCCATCATCTTAGCATCTGGGCTTTTCAGAAGAATATGAAAACACGTAGGGCCTGACTGCGCTGTGGGAATCTGCTGACCCAGTTTGATCACATTATGGAAACAAGCAGGCCCAGCAGTCAACACAGCTATGGGAGAGTGACCGGGCTTCTAGTCTGCCTTGTACATCAACCACAAAGCTGCTGGCTGAGTTCCAAATGCAGAGACTTCATTTCTAGTCGTAATGTATAAAGCTGAACAAAACCACCTTGGCTGTCGGCACCCAGACTCTGGCTCTGATACTGGCTGTTAGAGAAATCATTAGTTCATGTATAAACTGAGCAAACTTGACCTGAAAAGATAAGCGAGGGTAAAAGTCACCAGAATGATGTGCTCCACACTACTGAAGTCCTGCAATCAGCTACTTGCAGGGGTATAGGCACAGCACTCATGCATGCGCATCCATTGTTCACCATGGGTTGGAGGTGACTGCATGCCAGCTTCAGAACAGGACAACACGGGAGAGGAGGACGGGGAGCTAGGGACAGGCCAGGGTGGAAGACACTAAGGATGTCTACACAGCAACTATACACCTGGGGCTGGCCCGTGCTAGCCGACTGGGGCTCGCAGGACTGTTTCACTGCTGTATAAATGTCTGGACTTGGGCTGGTGCCCAAGTTCTAGCATCCTGCGGAGTGGGAGGGTCCCAGAATTCAGGCTGCAGTAATGAAACAGTCCCACAGCCTCAGCCCCGCGAGCACAAGCCGGCTGAAACAGACCCAGCCGAGGTTTTTCTTTGCTGTATAGACGTACCCTATGAGTATCACTGCACAGATCTAGTGACCCAGAATTCTGCAGAGATAGATATGAAGGACCACGCAGTCCCCTACTCCAGCTTCCCTACAGATATGGGGAAGGAGGGAGACAGAGGGAAACCATTCTCCCACCGCTGTTTAGTTCTCTAGAACGGAGAAAAAAAGTTACTCGAGGAGCCCCTCATAATATAATTCACTTTCATAACTGTTCTCTCACACACTAAAATATATATGAAAAAACCAGAATGGAAATTCCACTCCTGGTAGAGAACACATCTTCGTATGCTTTTGTGCAGCAGCGAGTATGATGGGGCCCTGACCCCGAACGAGCCTCTGAGAGGCTACCATAATTATTAATAATATACACTTACAAACAACCAGAGTTCTGAGTCTGTGTAACCCATATACACATCTGTTTGACAGAGCAATAGGGCAGCCGGCACGGGAGTTCATTACCACTTCAATCCCTTCTAATTAGAGAGGCTTATCCCCAGAAATGGAATTAGAATTTGTCACCCTGCCTCCCCCACCCCCACAAGAGAACAGACCCCACTAGGAAAATGCAGCTTCTCACTTAGCCTTGGATAGTCCTCCAATAGGAAACTCCATTTTCGGGTCTTCATGTCTGTAACAGTCATAATAAAATAATCAAATGTCAAAAGACATTTTTAAAAAAACCTGACTGCCATAAACAAGCAGCAACAGCAACATTCAATCTTCTCTCCATTTCAGAACGGTTTTTAAACAGTTTACACCTTGGCCAGCCATCATTTGTTTTACCTTTCTGTCCCATGCTAAACAAATCATTTTGAGAAGACTCAGGAAGGCAGAGTATGTTCTCAGCAAGGTGCATGGGAAAATCAGACCCCAGCTGACTTTCAGAGAGTAATAGCTAGTTGTAGGACTGCCTCAATCATGGGTGCCCAAAGTGCAACACTAGGGCCAAACCCAGCCTGCCAGTTCTGCATCTTCCTGTAAGCCAAGAGTGAGTAAAAAGCTGATCCACTGCAAGCAGGCGGTATGAGGCAACAGATTGGGAACAGGCTTGGGAGTCAAGAGCTCTGGATTCTGTTTACCACTCTGTCACTGACCTGTTGTGACATCTGGCAAGTCACTTCACCACTTTGTCCCTCCGTCTGCCTGTCTGTAAAGTGAGGATTTAACTAAAGTGATATGTAAAGTGATATTTAACTACCTTTGTAGATCTGAGTTCTAAGAGTGCTATAAGAATTCCTCCTAAATGTTAGCATGGCTGCTGGGGAATTCAACTAATTCTAGTTCATTATCTGGGTATATAATGAATATTTCCACACTGGCTTGTTCTGTCATTTTTGATAACAAAGACTATAATTAGGTGCAGAGATGCAGAAGTTGGGCACCATCGGTCGAATTCATTATGTCCAGCATTGAAATATGGTCTTTGGAATTTGCCTCTGAACAAAACAAGGAGTCATTCATACTGCCACAAATCAAAGCAGCGGGCACAATGGTTATGTACCCCAGCATTATTACAACAGATACCAAACCCTCCCTAAAGTGGATCCTCTACTTTCAGCCTGTCCAGAGCAGATCTGATCTCACATACCATCTTTCATCTTTCAGTCCCAAAGCACTTTATAAGCAGTAGTGAATATAGCCAGCACCAGCAACGCCATTACATGAATGCAGCAATCAAATCAGATACTCACCGTAATTCCTGGAATTCACCTGTTTAAATGCTTCAATAATTTCTGCAGCATACCCAATATCAACCTCAAATCGGGAGCGCGAGATCAGCACACACTTCCCCTTGACAGTGGCCGAGGGTTTCTGCCAGCCACTGCACGTCTTTAACAAGGATTCCGAGCTGGGCCCACTGCCGACAGACACCCCTTCCAAGGGTACCAAAGTCACTGAGGAAAGCTGCTTCACTGCTTCCACTACAGGAGAAAATAATGGATTTATGAGAAAGAATAAATGAAAAATTGGGCAGACCACGAAAACGTTGATTCCCCGAGGGACGGAAAGAGCAGAAGCCCAACTGAACCCAGACAAAAGGCATAGGGGACTTTGGGACGAGGAGGGAAAGGAAACCAGCAGAGCAGGCCACGCTCCTCCTGAGGGTAAAAGGGGACAGCTGGCCTGGTTGCCCCCCACAGGGCAAGCATCAAGGAGCTGAAGTGAGGTGAAGTGGCTGGGTGAACCCACTCTCCCACCTTAGAGAAGACAATGGTAACCGAGGATCAGCAAAGCTGGACATGGAGCAGTAGAGAATCCAGCCCCTCAGCTGCATCAGCCTTGCCCAGGTTCCCTCTAAGACACCAGCGAGTGTGTTCTGAAATCTCTCTGCCTCTTGTGTGATGTCACTACCTGACCTAGGGGGCAAAATTTCCTTAGGCACCATTAAATTCTTAAAGGAGGATCACTGAGCATGCTCAAAAGCCATTTCTCTGTTGCTTACAGCAGGTTTTTTTCCCCCTTAAAAAAAAAAAAAAAAGCCACCTCCAGACTGAATCGAAGCATGTGAAATTTCATCCCAAATGGAGAATTTCAGAAGATACACCAAACAAGTGAAAAGCAAGTCTTACAATTAAAGCCTGCATGGAAACCTGCATTTTTTTTTCCTGATTCTTTATACCTAATGTAGTTACAACCAACCCCTAAGGCTGCTATAACGTAAAGAAATTAGGGGGGAAAACATCTCTCTAGTTATTCATTTTGTGTACACTTTGTTTCCCCTATTTGATGGGGTCCTTTCACAAACAATAAAAGAGGGAAACTTTTAAAAAAAGAATACAGGAAACTGTAATTGTAAAACCACAGAAATTGGCAGGGAAGGTTTAGAACCTGCCACTATTTTTTGAACTATTCTTTAAAAAATTGTCTAGGTTTCACATTGACAGAGTCCATTTAACCCTAGTGTATGAAACACTCAGGATTGTTTTGGTAACCATTTTCTGACATGGATGACGGCAGCTTCTTGACACCATGTGCCTTCTACCATAAGCTTATGCTTCAGGATAATTTGAGAAGACATTTTTAAAAAGGATGACTTGCAATTTAAAAATTGTCTATTTAGACTAAGTTGCGCAGGGCTACAACTCTGTTTAAGTGGTATAAGATTCAGACTAGAGCAACTGTCAGCACTTAAATACACAGTAAACTGCCTGGGAGGTTAAAATTAGGCCTGAAGGTTGGGCTTTTCCAAAGCATTGTCCTAAATCTGCTCCCATTGAAAGCAATAGCCATTTTACCACTGACTTCAAGGAAAGCAGAGCTGGACCAAAACTGCATGCTTCTGAAAAGCCTGTCTGAAATGCATGGTCTCTGCAACCATCTCAAATCTTCTCCAGTCCACAGTGAAGAAAACCATCTCCTGTTATTCCAACTTCTGAGACAACTGCAATGTCAACCTCATACAAAGCCAAGGAGATCATCCCATTTCATTTCCCACACGCCTAATAAACAGGAAAACAAACAATTTCATGAAACCTACATTTAGTTTACTGTTTTAAAAGATAGCATCAGAGTAAATCCTTCATTAAAGTATTAGCCAGCCTGCACTTTCAGAACATTTTCTCTTTCTCTGCATGGACCCACGCGAATTATTTACATGAACTGAGCCATCTCTGCCTATACCGTGGTTTGTCTGCCCTTGAAACGTTCAGTTAGTGAGTGGAGAAAGCATACGGTTAGCATTAAAATTACACCTGGAAACCCAGGTAATTCTAACTAACTTCCAAGATTCATAGCAGAACCTCAAAAGCCCCATGCCTGAAGAATGGGTTTTTGTGTTTGAACAGTCAGCCCCTTCGTTACTGCAAGCAATAACACAGCCAACAATAATCATGTAAAGATGAAAGAGAGGCTTTGATCCTGCATGTCACTCCATAGTCTGCTCACTTACTGAGACGTCTGTAGTCTTCTAAATGAAAATTCCACATCTTCATAGTAGGATCTGAAATTGAACAGAATTTGAGTCATTTGGGAATAGAAACAAACACTGCTGTTAAAAGGCTCGGTAATTAAAGAGGAGCTCATCTGTTCATGCAGACGCTTCACATCTACCTGTCAAAAGCACTGTGCATTGTTATTACAACTGCAGGGCTGCTGGAAATATAGAAAGACTTAGTAGTAGGGCAGCAAAACAAACATCCATACAAATAGGAGAGGAGTGTGGAAGTAAACCACAGGAAAGAGCAATGACTGAAAAGGATAAAGATCTTGCAAATAGGGATGGGTAAAAATATTGTGTACACCCTTGGATGTTAAGCAAGAGAATCTAGAAGACACAAGAATGGCTGGACACCATAAGGTTAGACTGGTGCTGATGACAGACTTGAGTGAAGGGCCAGTGGGGACACAAGAACAAATGGATATAAATGGGCCATCAAGAAGTTTAGGCTTCACATTAGATGCAGGTTTCTAACCATCAGAGGAGTGCAGTTCTGGAACAGTCTTCCAAGGGGATTAGTGGGGTCAAAAAAAGGCCAAACTTGTTTCAAGACTAAGCTTGATAAGTTTATGGAGAGGTTGGTATGATGAGGCTGCCTACAGTGGCATATGGTCCACCAATGACTGCTATTAGCAAATATCTCCAGTGGCAGAGATGTGGCACTAGATGGGGAGGACTCTGAGTTACTACAGAGAATTCTTTCCCAGATGTCTAACTGGAGGGTCTCATGCTCAGGGTCTAACTGATCACCATATTTGCAATCAGGAAGGAATTTTCCCCAGGTGAGATTGGCAAAGACCCTAGGAGGTTTTCACCCTCCACTGCAGAATGGGTCACTTACTGGTTTGGATTCTCTGTAACTTGAAGTCTTTAAATCGAGATTTGATGTTGTCAGTATCTCAGCCAGAGGTTATGGGCCTATTTCTTGAGAGGGTGAAGTTTAGTGGCCTGCAATGTGCAAGTAGTCAGACTAGATGATCATAAAGGTCCCTTCTGGCCTCAAAGACTATGAGTCAACCAACTCTCCAAGAGCAACTGAAATTAACAGACCATTTCTCCGATACCGATTTCCAAACAACATTTCCCCTCAGCCCAAGGTTCTGACTAAAACTTGTAGGAATATTTTTTGTCAAAATAGTTATGTGTCAGAAAATACCATCTTGACAAAAATCTATTTTTTCATGATTGTAGCAATTTAAATGAAATTTCATTTTGAAACAAATGGAAAAAACATTTTGAAATGTCAAAACGTCCAGTTTTGACATTTTTTGGAATGAACAGCTTTGATTTTTTTTGTTTCAAAGTAACTTTTGATTTCAAAATTTACTTTATTTTTTTTATTTTTTTTTAAAAGGTCAAAATCAACATGTTTCAAATATACTGAAATTAAACATTTTGATTTACCCCAAACAAATTTATTTAAAAAAAATCATTTTGTGAATTTTTTTTTTTTTTTAATGCCCAAATCAGGACAATTTTCTCAAAAAATGTTGAGCTTTTGAAGATGGAAAATCCAGTTTCCAACCAGCTCTAGTTCTGACCACCTGGAGTCAAGAAACATCTCAGGGCACTTTTCATACAAGCAGGGGGTTAACTGAGATGATCTTGGCTAAATTCCAGTTTGAGTTATTTACTCCTTGAATTCCTCTGCAGTTTCAACTGCAGTTCTTTTCACATCCTCTCTAAAACTATATGCAACATCATTGCCAAGTTCCACCCCTGCAATAGCTGCATTGCTGTGGTGGGTAAAGTGATTTCTGTATAGTTCCTTAGAGAGACGGATATACTGATTTTTCTTTAAAACAGAAGCATAAGAAATTGTTATAAGTTTTCTTACCATAAATTTTGCTAGGTATGCTTTTAAACACAGAGAGGAGTTCTGCATTGTAGCCTACTTCAACCTGGAATCGATCTTCTCTGTGCTTCACACACCTTCCTTGGATAACACTGGGTGCTTTTCTATGACAGGATACTTTCAAGGTAGAGCCCATGCCACCAGAATTAGTCATCTTCTGCATCTTACCCTCCTTCAAAGGAGTCAGTGGGCGCATCATGCCACAGATCCGCGAGATGCTACCATCATCCTTTTTGGGTAAGGAGTCACAGGTTGGTTTCCCTGCATTTGTTGACATTTCAGAATCACTCGAGGTAGCACTGCTCGGCGGTGGCATATATTTAATGCCAGCATGCCCACTGGCAGATTTGTTCGGACTTTGTAAACCTTTAATATGATTAGGGTGCTCATTAGTAGTTAATCTAGGATGAGACAGTTCTGTAGGTTTTTTGAATGCTGGGTGATATTTGGGTTGTTGCAATTCAGTGGGATTAATTAAGGTTTGTTGACCTTGTTCCTGACCATCAGAACCTGAATGTTTATGAGAAGAATTCAGGGTTAATGGGAGGGACTGCTTAGTGCTGCTCATCTGACTCCATGAATCTTGCTTTGAGCCCTCTGAACAATTCTTCTGCTGCACACCACATGAACCAGCCGTCTGCTGAGGTGTGTTAAAGTGATTATATCCTTTCTGAACACAGCCCTTCTGTGGCACGTGGATGTTGGGATTCTGCTGGTGCTGGCTAATGAACCAAACATGATTGTTTTCTTGTTTCACACACTCCTGCTCCAGGTTTCCACCATAATTTGGATTCTGCTGGTTAGATGGTTGGCTAGTGAACCCACCAGGCCCTCCTCGCTGGACTGCTAGTCTCTCTGCTCTCCTAGCCAAGGCCTTCTGTCTGTTCTCCTCAATCTTTCTTTTCTGTTCTTCTGTAAGGCCTGATGACATCTTCCACAATTAAAATAATCGCTCTGAAACCTGTGTTAAATATCAATGAGGAATCCAACTGTTTCTTTTACAGGACTGGAGGCCCACCTAAAAAAAAAAAAAAAGACATCTTTGTTTTGTAAATTTAAACTACATGCATGGAAGGCATTTGGTTTTTATTGATGAAATGGTGCCACTGGCATCTAAACACTAGAGCGACTGGTGCTGTACAAATCCTAAAACAGAAGTACGGCAACAGCATGGACTCAGGGCTAGACTTAAGCCATGTGCAAAGTGGGCAACCGCAAAGACACTTGCCTTTGAGGGCCCCACACTCTAGACCTCATTGCTAAAGCGTAAGGGGAAAAAAAGAGAATCACAAACCATCTAGAAGGGTCACCAACCCCCATCGCTCCAGCTGCCAAAAAGTCTTCCTCCAACCCCACCAAGATGTGTGCAGACCCTGGAAATTCACCTGAGCCCCTGCACATGACTTCCCACGGGGCTCTGAGCACCACAGGGCCAGCCCCTACATGGATGCAACCCGATAAAAATGACTGAAACAATCGCATATCCATGCAACGAGCCTGGAAATGAAGGGCCTCGGCTCCTAATGAAAATTAAAAGCATCACATGACTGCACTTCATCCTTCCAGCTCCGCCTGGGGCAGCAGGCGGCAAACACGAATCGAGCCCCATAGCCCCACGGGCAGGGCAAGGGTCTCTGCCTGCCTTGGGAAATGTACACTCCCAGCACCAGTGACATGGCCGTAGCCACGGGGAGCGAATTCATCCCCCGCCACGGGAAAAGTCAAGAGTTAGGGCTGACTCCCCCGCCCCCTCCCAGACACCGGGGCTCAGCCCCCCACCATGGGGCTCACTCCCAGATACCGGGGGTCTCTCTCCCCCCCAGGGGCTGACTCCCCGCCCCCTCCCAGACACCGGGGCTCAGCCCCCCACCATGGGGCTGACTCCCAGACACCGGGGGTCTCTCTCCCCCCCAGGGGCTGACTCCCCGCCCCCTCCCAGACACCGGGGCTCAGCCCCCCACCATGGGGCTGACTCCCAGACACCGGGGCTCAGCCCCCCACTCTCTCCCCCCAGATACCCTCCCCGCCCCCTCCCAGACACCGGGGCTCAGCCCCCCACCATGGGGCTCACTTCTGGCGCTCACTCCCCCGTTCCCCCCGCCGGCGCTCACCCCCAGCCCCCCCGGAGCCGGCCTCACCCGAGGGCCCTGGCGTCACCGTGGGGGGCCGCAGCCCCGTCACCTGCGTGCACCCGCGGCCCGCTCCGCTCCCAGCGCAGCTCAGCGCAGCCCAGGGTCGCGCCGCCAGATTCTGTCCGGACTACAACTCCCAGCAGGCATCACCGTTGCCGGGGCGACGGGTGGGCTTTGGCCGCGCTGCATGCCGGGAATTGTAGGCCCCGCCGGCCCGCATGGCATCATGGGAATTGTAGTCTCCCTGGGCTATAGTGGTAGTCTAGTGGTTACACCTGTGGGGGGCTGAGAGGCAGCAGGACACCTGGGTTCTTCACCTGGCTCTGCCCCTGACTGAACGGGTTTGAGCGAGTGGCGTCACCTTCCTCTGTGCCTCAGTTTCACCAACAGACTACAATTAATAACAGCATGAGGCGCGTATAGCCAGTAAGCGGTTGTGTCTTTCTGACCCTGCACATTGTGTACTTTCCACCCACCACACCCCGTGCAGCGTTTCTCAGCCCAAGGGGGAGAGGAAAGGCAAGCGGGGGTTGCATGGCATCGTAAAAGAGACAAGGTGGGTGAGGTAATATCTTGTATTGGACCAGCTTCTGTTGGTGCGGGAGATGAGTTTTCAAGAGCTTTTCTCAGGCTTTCTTCTGGGGCTCCCCCCTCCTGGAGCCAGCCTCATCCAAGGCCTCACCGGAGGATCTGAAGAAGAGCTCTGTGTAGGTGTAGCTCAAAAAGCTTGTCTCTCTCATCAACAGAAGTTGGTCCAGTAAAAGATGTTACCTCACCCACCTTGTCTCTCTCGTATCCAACCAACACAGCTATGACAACATTGTGTATTACAATCCAGAGCAAAGAAAACCTCACTCCCCCATTCCCTTCACAGCCTCATGCTTTAAGGTCAAGTACCTTCTGTCAACCTCTCAAAACATACACACACAAATAAGTTACAGAGCATTAGCTGTGTGATCCCTGACACATCTTTAACTCTTACTTTTATAGCACTGAGGCTATATCTGAGGCTGAAGGACATATTTGCAAAGGCCCCTTGTAAGGAAGGGGGTTGACAGCGTAGGAATGCAGAGAGAGAAACTCACACTGGAGAACAGAAAGAATAAGAGAGTCTGTAGCAGAAGCAGGTTAAACAGGAATTAATTCAGGGAAATCCTATGGCTGGAACCTCCTTATATGCAGGAGGGCAAACTAGATGATTACAAAGTACCTTCTGGAACCTTAGAACTTAGAACTAATACTTTAGAACTAGGAAAGCAAATGTAAGGAAGTTGCAAAAATGTTGGATGTTGAATAAGAGATCCATAACCTAAAAAAGTAGAGAAACACTGTTTCACTTTATTCTTTATAGGTGAGGACCCAGTGAAGCAGTTCCAGTTGGAGGATTGGATTAAGCGGGGATACCATGCTGAATAGCCAGTGTTGTATCCTCTGAGCAGGAATAATGTGGGTATATAACACAGGAACCAAAAGAGCACTAAATGGAATCTCAGTCCCTTCCCACCATGCCCACTGTCCTTCTCCCACAGTGCTGAGCCTGGGTCCCATAATGCACCGTGTTTCCAAATGCAGTATTCTCCCACCAGGCAGGCCTACAGGATGAGGGCAGGGAAGCCAGCTGGCAGGTTTATAATTTATTATTTATTCATTCATCTCTGTACTCATAATTAAAAAGTTATCCTTAAATTACTTCTTGATTAATAACAGTGGCCATCATTAGTCAGGAGCTCATCTCAGCCTGAAAAAAAGCAGGGAAGTCAACAACAGTAAGACGCGACATGACAAATAACACAAGCCATAGGAATTTGGCAAGGTGTGTATACACACACACACATTCCTCTGCACAAACATAAATGCACTATCCATTAGATAACACACAGAAAAGAGATATGTACACACACAACCCCACGGTGACACATCTTTCTGCAGGCACATGACTGCACACAAAGAAACACCTGCAGATTCCTACATAAGAACACATACATATGTACCTGTTCACGAATACACACACACAAGATACACATAACAGAGGAACCCAAGCTGCAAAATTTGGATCCAGATCCAGCTTCTGAACTCCCCAAGTTTGGGGGTGTTTGGGTCCAGGATTTTGTCTTGGCTTGCTATAGAAAGAAGTTTCAGCTCTCAGGCAGCCTTTCCCTGGGAGGTTTCAGCCCAGCTTCCAGCCACCCTCCCACCTCCATTTGTAGGTTTATGGAGCAGATGCAATATCAACAAAAAGCTTGGAAGCGCTGCAGGGTCAGCAGAGACACACCGCCTGCCAGCATAAGAGGGAGTTCTCCAAGTCATGAGCAGCAACTCCTCTGGTTGATGAAAGAGCAGCGTTGATCGCAAGGCTCAGTCATTCCCTCTTTGCATAACTCTCATTTAGGGTGGCTGCTGCATCACTCGGAGATTATTCAGAATGCAATGTATGTTTGCACAGTGTCTTGAGCTACCACCGCTATGCTAGAATGAGCTGGGAGGTGTATATGTGTCACCACTGCCCTCTACTGATTGGAATGAGAACTGCTAGTCTGTGTGTCAGAGGTTCAATACAGCTAGCGGTTAAGGGCAATTCCTCTTTATCTGAAATGTGCTTTTAGAACTGTTCTGCAGGCTAGTTGATCTTGCTTTTAGGATATTGTTGCACCTAAACTTTCCTTTCTTCATTTCATCCCACTGTTCATTGGACCAACCTGAATGAGTTTTTTACACCTTTGAGATACTTGGAGACAATTATGTTCCCTCATAGTGTATAGTAATGCTACACCTACTCAGACGTTCACTCTTTTGCCGTAATTAGAACTGAAACCCTTGATCTGAAGCTTTCCCCGTTCTTTAATCTTTGGATTCTGATTTAGATCTGAACTTCCCAGCATTGACTCATCTCCAGAGTAGGTGGAACCAGGTTTTCAGACCCAACCAAATCTGAATTTTGAGAAAGTTAGGATTCTGATTTGGATCTGAATTTAGCAGCATAGACCCATCTCTCCTAATTCAGTTCCCTCTGGCTCCTTGATCACTTTTGCTGATCTTCTCTGAATTCCCTCCACTTTGTCTCTCGAGCACTCCAGATGCCCAGCATTGTATGCAGGACTGGAGATTCACGAGTCCCAATGCCCTTATGGTTATTAGTGTAACAGTGAAGAAACGTACTGCCTTCTTCTGCTGCTTGCTATGTGCAGGGTCATTGCTCTCTCCACACTGTCATCTCGGTGTAAGCCAGTTCTCCCTGCTACTGGACCAGCCAACGGAAGGAGAACGGGTGGCCCCTTTGCTTTGCTCTCTTGAGACACTGTCCTTTATTGACTCAGCTTCTGCCTCCCTAGCACACTGAAACCTTCCTGCTTCCGTATGCAGTACCGCCTCCTTGAACAGATTGCAAGGTCTCTTGTCTGTTCTTCTTGGCAAGGTTCTGAGGTCCGGGCTCCACGACAAAGTTAGGGCGACCTAAGTCAGTTTGTGTTCACCCAGCTGTGGATGTGCCTACACCAAAATTTGTTTCCCAAATGATGGCAGCAACGTGTGACAGTGACGCAATAACACCACCTCCCCAAATGATGCAGAGCCATGGTCACCCTACTCAGGTCGACGCAGTGTGACTATAGACACTGCATGACCTGTGTCAATCCTAACCATCTTCTAGCAGCTGTCCCCCAGTTCCCCGGGCCCCGTGATGGGGGCCACTCTGGTCACAGTTTGGAAATCCACTGCCCAGGGGCGACAGAAACTGGAAGCCCACCTCCCTCCTTTAAACCCCCCCGAGTGTTTTTGAAATGCCTGTTCCTGATTGCCCACCTTGGCAAGCACACCTACTGGATCAGCTTTGCTGTTTGCCTCCGACCAAGCCAACTCCATGCACCTGGGGCAGCAGAGGTGCCCCTGCCTGGAACAGGCGAGAAGTATTGCGTCTCCTGAACCAGTGGGCACAGGAGATGGTGCAAGCTCAGCTACAAACAAGCCACAGACACACCAACATATGCCATCAGATTGCACGGGGGATGCTGGCAAAGGGGCGGACTGGGATCAGCAGCAGTGCTGCATGAAAGCAAAGGAGCTGCACCAGGCGTACCAGAAGGCAAGGGAGGGCAATAAGAAATCGGGAGGTACCGCAGAGACCTGCTGCTTTTACGATGAACTGCATGCCATATCTGGCGAGGACCTCTCCAGCTCCCCATGTACGACTGTGGACACTTTACAGGAGCCCACGGCAGAGACCCCTGCCATGAACAGCAAGGAGGAGGAAGTGCGGGGGACAGCGGCAAGGGACTCAAACCATGCCACAAACCAGGAGAAGTTTGAAACTCCTTCAGAGTCAAGCCAGCCCTGCTAGGCAAATGCAGAGGAGATCACTGATGAAACGGAAGGGAACGTAGGTAAGTTTGTACAGGAATTATTCCTTATAGTAATTTTTCCTCTCTTTATTACCCAAAACCTCATCTCCCTCCCTCTTTTCCTCCCACCTTCACCTCCCCTCGCCCCCGGACTGCCCTTCTTCACCATTTAAAAATAGCGCCCCCTCAACTTTTAGAGAACACTGGCATTGAGTTGTGATTAATTACTGGTATCATGTTAGAAAATAAGTGTTGGAGAATACTTTCTAAAAAACAATATGGCAGTCTGATGACACAAGCCATGTCAGATCAGTGTCCTGTGCTCAGCAGAGGTAGAGGAAACAGAGGAGGAAGAGTTGGTGTCAGCTTTTCAGTTCTTTTGGTTCATTGGGCTAGATGGCATGGGGCATGCAGAGTACTTTGTTTATCTGAACTGGGATGTCTCTTTTGATCCTCTTGAGAGATCTCGATGAAATGCTCGTGGAGCTATTCGGTAATCCTCTCCTGAACATTTCGAGGGTTGGCAGCCTTCTTTCTTCCCAGCAATAGGAGACTTTCCCATGGCAATCAGTGATCAGTTCGGTGGGCACCATTGCAGTAAACTGGCTAGCAATACAGGGGCTAGGGCAGTTTCAAGATGACCGTTTCGCTGCGCAGAATAAAGTTCTGATTTTTTTGGAAACGCCGGGTATTTTTCTTGCTGCACAGCAAACAGTGCACAAGTCAGAGCTTATACACAGTGAACAATGTCCCTTCGCGGGGGTCTAGTTTATTTAATCAACCATCAGCCATGGTATGCAAACAAGCCTTCTCCATCTGCTGTAAGTCCCCAGGCTAGCCCACTGACTGGAGCTTTCCAGTCTCTCCCCTGCTAACTCAGGGTATCTCCCAGGCCTCCTTTCCTGGAAAGCTTTGTAGGCTCCCTCCTGTGCTCTCTGGAGAGACACCACTGGGAGTAGCTTCTTACTTAGCTCCCCCAAGGCACTTTCTCTCTCTCCAGAAGCTTCCTGAGCCCCCATAACCTTTTACAAGGCTAAACCTGGCTAAAAATAGCTGTGTGGCCATTCTGGCACTAACAGAGGCTCTGGCTAGCCACCCGAGCTCCAGCCCACCTGGTCCCCAGGCTCCGAGTTCGAGTGGCTAGCCTGTGCCTCTGCCAGTGCCCCAGCATCTGCAGAGCTTTTTTTTAGCTTGCTCGTGCAAGCCCTGCTAATGCAAGTCTGTCTCCCTAGGTTGGGAGGCTTGTTCCCAGCTGCAGTGTAGAGATATCCAAAGAGGCTGACAACCTCAGAAGGCCACCACCAGTGACAGCGCTATATACAGGTAACGCACGATAAGTGGCAGGGTATATCTGCAATGTTAAGCATACTTATTTGTTTATGGTACTTTAGCTTCCCATTTTGGGCATTGTAAATATTATTCTGACCGGCGACTGAGTAACAGCTACAAAGGTGCTGTTTCGAAATGTGACTACGGAAAAGCAGATGCTTTGCGAGTTAAATAAGGAATTTAATTACCCTGCATTTTATCTTGTTTTCAGCAATCTGATGACAAATCACATCTTAATAAAATAACACTGGGGGAAGCAGAGTCCCAGCGCTTCAGGAAATGAGCAACCGTACAAGTTATAGGCCAGCTCCTACTAAATCAATCTCAGTCAGAAATTAGACATGATGTTCAGATGTTTTTAGGAAAACGAACCTTTAATAGTTAGAAAGATTTACCATTTTTTCAGGTTGCCAAAGGCTGAAGCAGGGGGGAGGCAGGGCCGGTGGCAGGGGGAAGCAAGGAGGGCAATCTCCAGGCCCCAGAGGGTGCCATGAAGCTGAGTTATATCATATCTACAGAATCACTGTGGGCCAATGTAATGCAAGTATTACAGTAATTTAATCTCTAAAAGTGGGAATAAGTCACACTAAAGCAGAGGTTCTCAAACTGCAGGATGTGCCTCCCTAGGGGGGAGCGGAGGAATGTTTTGGGGTGGCAAGCGGAGACGCCAGGTGACGTGGGCTTTCACCTGGGCGACGGGGCTTGGGCTTCAGTCCCGGGTGGCATAACTCAGGCTTTGGCTTCAGATCTGGTCAGAAGGATGCAGGGTGTGGACCCACTCCTTAGTTTCTGCCCTGGGCCCCAGTGAGCCTAATGCTGGCCCTAGATGGGGTGTGTGTGTGTGTGCACAGGATCATTCAGGGGATTGGCAATGTGATTATTTTTCTTTTTTAATTCCTGTGGTGGCACAGGTGCACATGGCTTTGTACAGACAAATTAAAAAGCTGGTGCCTTCCCCAGAGTGTTTACCGTCTGTTTTGCACATTATATGTTGTGCATCAGAGAAGGGCTTGTTTGTGACAGAGTGCAATATATCTGTATCAAATTGTGAACTCCCTTTTGTATTGTGACCTCAATTTTGTATTATGTGCTGAAGGCAGCCACAGGGCAGCCTGTTGAATTGCATTATGGATAGCTGCCCAGGAAGGGAGCCTGACACCTCACTGAAGGTATATCATGGAGAAGTCGGCAAGACTACTGACTTTCAATGACTCTCAAGTACTGACACTCCCCTGTGGAACAACGAGTTTTCTGACTGGGAAATAGGGCTTCAGCTTTCCAGCTGAGCCTGGCCTGAAACACTGACAGCCCCTAGATTCAGAGATGGGGTGAGATCAGATACAGGGAGAGGAGGACATCTCAGGACTTTTCTTATTTTTTAGAGATTTGTAACTCTCAAATGCTTTTAAGAGTAACATGATTGAGGTTAAGAAATTCCTTCGCTCAGCCTGTGTTTCTTGCTTTCCTGCCATGTTGTCCCCAAAGGGATTAAATTAGAAGACCAGAGCACTCACAGCCTCAGTTGACCTGAGAGATGAGCATGTGTATGTGACTAGGGAGACTCAGGAAATCTAAGGCACTCGTTTCAGAGCCTAGGGTGGCTGGATTCTGCAATTCCACATTCCAAGGAAAGCCTCAGGCAAGAGGGCTGAGCCTAGGACGGACCACACCTTACATACCAAGAGCTAGAAACAAGGTCTAGAAACAGTCTGCCCAGACCCATCTGGCTTGGAAGCATGTGGGACCCAGAGGCTAGATTCACTTGTAACAGGCTGGTGTCCATACAGACGGGTATGCAGCCAGGTTGTAACAGATGCATTGAAAAGACAAAGGTTACAACAGTAAAAGATAATGATATGCATTTGTTCTAGCAGAATACAGGAATTGCTATACTGATCCAGATCAGCAGTCCAGCAAGTTCCCTGTGCTATCTTCAACAGTGGCCATCACGAGATGTTCAAGAGGAAGATGCAAAAACAAAGAAACAAAAACCTCAAACCTGTAGTGGACAATTATTTAATAATTACAAGAGATGTTTCTTCCTAATCCCATCAGTTAGTGGTTGTTTTATGCCTGAAAGTTATCTATCCTGGATACTTTTAATCCTGTCTAATGCAGTTGTGGATGCTAATGTGCATGTTTCCATTATCTATATAAATATCTAATCCTTTTTTGACTCTTACTGAGATCTGGGCCTCAGTGATATCTTGTGGCAATGAATTCCACTGCCTACTTGTTTGCTGTATTAAGTAATTCCTTATTATCAGGTTTACATTTGTTGCCTTTCACTTTCATAGAATGTCTTCTAGTTTTTGTATTCTGAGAGGGAGTAAGTATTATTATTTATATGTATTGTCTTGGAGGATGAAGATTAAGCCCCCATCTGCACTGCAGAAATTTTCCAGGCCAAAAGCAGATTTCAAGACCACTTGAAAAAGCATTCCAGGTTACTTAGCCTTGATCTCCAGCTAAGGATTAACATTTGTTCTGTACATCAGTGGAAAGGTAGTTTCTCCTAAATTTGCAAATAGTCTCAGATTTTATTTCTGTCCACAATGTCATGTGGTGGTACTGATCTCCACATATGTAATATACAGACAGACAACTGCACGCTTTCTAGAGATATGCTAGAATTTCATTAATTTACAAAGAAACTTTAAGTAGAACAAATTAATCTCTAAAATATCATTTATTTATCTATACCTGTTTCTCAGACAGGCAGCACCACTAGTTACAAAAAAAATTAAATAAGAAAACCAGAAAAGCCATTTTCTGTTCTCTCACCTCCAGCCCCAGCCTCACCAACAAAGCCAATATGTTTCCACTGTAGTTATTCTGCTAATTGGGAATACGCCAGGATCAGAACTTGTTAGTGCTGATTTTGGGGCAGGGAGGGGGAGAACACAGATTGCATGAATCAGATTAAGATATTGACAGCTATTAAGCAACACTCATTCCAGGAACAAGCTTAGCTAAAGATAACAGTGCTCATAAAAGGAAGGAATTTTGCATGTTCACTGTTATTTTTGCAAAGAGATATCATATACATTGTGAGTGGTGAGTTGCCAAGATTTTGTCCCCACGGCAAAAAAAGGATTGCTTTTTAAATTATTTGATCTTGTAAGGAAAAGATGAAGAAAAAGCCCTAGATGGAGTATATTTCAGTGATTTTATGTGTGAGGGTTTGTTTTTTTTTTAACTGACTAATAGGAACTGGCTGGCTCAGGGAATTAATAGCCATCAGACTGTTCACCCCCTAGGCTGGTGGTTCTTCAAATTGATCCCAGGTTAGGGGTGGCTGAAAGTTGTTACATCTGATCATAGGGTAGGTGACAAAGGTAGATGGTCTCAGTCCTCTGTGTTTGTACAGCACCTAGCACAGTAGGGTCCTTGTCCATGACTGGTGTTCAGGTGCTGTGATAATAATAATGGGCAAGCAAAGCAGACACATCTCACACAAAAATCAGCCTTCACCAGCAGACTTAGCAAGAAGCAAGAGCCTTGCAAAACGCATTCCAGTCTCATCTCTAGAAGTGTCTCTTGGGGTTGGGGATGAGACAGCGACCGTGGGAAGAATCGTCAGTGTGTGTTACATGCCCCCTCCATGCCTGACCCACAGAAGATGTGCATCTGTCACAGCTCTCCACCGGCTCTGGTTGTAGTGATTATATGGATGGCTCCTGAAGTCCCAAGCGCTGGGCAAGAAGGCAGCCAGTCCAGTCTCCGGGCTTGTTAACCCAGCACCTTCCATCAGAGCTACAAACCCTTCCTTGGTTTTACGTTGATAATTAATCATTTTTGAAAGAGCACAATTTTGGTGCGGGGCCTGGAGGCAGAGGTGGGTAGCTGGATAAGAGCAGTGGTGGGAAGTGGGAGAAACAACCAATGGAAGGGAAAGTGACAAGCTGGTCAAGCGGTGTACGAGTGTCGCTCCCTCCCCGGCTCGCACCTGGAGCTGAGCGGTGCCGGGGGGGAAACCAGCGAGCCCTATAAAAGTGTCAAGCCCGATGTATTGATTTGCACTGGCCCATGCTTATCCTGGCACATACGTCAGCCAGTAGGTAAAAATCATGCAAGCCAGTCATTTATTTGCAGCACAGAAAACTAATCAGAAAGAAAAATATGGGGGTGGGCGAAAGAGAAAAAGGGAAAAGTCAATTTCTTCTAGCACTGCAGGACTTGAAAGTGTGTTTTCATTGGGCCAGCAGTTTCACCAGGATCGGATGGCTGTGGATGACCAGTCTCTCTCAAGGGAGAGGGGCGGGGCATTCTTTCATTGCGATGCCCGACATGCGGGTTCCAGCTGTGCCTACAGTCTTTCTCCCGCACTCAGCCGGGCTGTGGAGATCGAGGAGGGTTCACCCTGCAGAGACTCCATCCTGCGGTGGCTCAGCCAGACTAAAGCACCTGGAGGAGGAGGAGGAGGAGGAGGGCGTGAGGCTGGTCTCATGGCCTTGCCTGCAGGAGGCAAAGCAGGGGCCCAGCAATTCCAAGGGGCCAGTCTAGAGGGAGTCAGGGGCACAAAGGAGGAAGGCACTCCTCACAAGCCAGAATTCCCCCAGTCGTAGCTCGTTCCCTACATCACTCTTGTCTCAACGGGATGAGCTCTGTGCCCCAAAACAAGCTCTTCCCTCTCATACTTTCATTATCTGGACACATTTCCATAAGTGTACTGGGCAAGGGACTGTCTTTTTGGTCTGCGTTTGTACAGCACCTAGCAAAACCAGGAGCCCTACTCATGGACCAGCACCCAGGTTCTATGGTAATGCAAACCATAAATGATCATCACCATGATGTCCATTACTATGCTCCGATTTCCTCCGTGTTGCTACCTCTTATGATTTTTATCCCGAGTCTCACCCCATTGGGTGTTTTTCTTAAAGCCCCCGCTCCCAGAGGCGTGAGAGTACACCAGAACCTCAGCGTTCATTAACAACAAGACAAGTTTCTAGCCCTGCCGATTGCAGAGAAAGAACTTGAGAACCGGACTCGTAGAGGTTCAAAAGACAGACGGCAAAAGAAAAGCCCGCCAGTTATATTATGTTTAACATCTCATGATTTTTAAACCATTCTGAGGATTTGGGGAGGAGGAGGGGGCTGTCTCATGGTTTTAGCAGAGCTTTTTCATTAATCGCTGGATAGGACCCGGGAAGATGGGACTTCTGCTCATTTTCTTCTGTATAGTGGTTTGAGAGCTACAGGTATTGAACAGCCTAGCCTGCTTTGTAGTTTAAAGTGAACTTTAATTTGCCATGCAGTGGTTTGGGCGGGCGCAGCCTCTGGAACAACGACAGCAGTGAGGTTGTCATTTGAATGAGAACCCGAGCAGCACATGAGAAACAATCCAATACCTTTACTCTTGTTAGCCATTGTATTAACAAGACAAACCCAATCAGACCCACTGCAACGTGGCAAAGGAGACACAGAGACACACAGAGAGAGAACACAGAATGTCCGGCACTTGTATTACTCACATCATCCCCTGCAGGGAGCCCTGAAGTAGGCAGAATGACTAAGGTGTCAATAAAAGGACATCGTTCTGGTGTCTCCCACAACACACAGGCTGGGAAATAGCTTTTATAATGCGTTATGTTGATGGCCACTGCGTCTCATACGTGCTCATAAGCACTTCAGCTGCTTGTCCATATCAGAACTGCCAAACCCCCAATCAGGGTCCCCAATTTCTATAGGTCAACTAACCATTCACATCATATTTATTAGCATTTACATCAGCTGATTGCTACAGCATTACTGCATTGTGAGTTTCAGTTGCACATATTGCTTAAACATACTTTAAAATAGCAATGCCTCATCTTCTGTGGTTTCTCACTTCGCATTGGGCAAGTGACTTACTATTCTTATTTACTGCTGTACTTTATCTTGTGACTTAAGGTCATTTGCCCATCAATTACTTATGTCAAGCAAAACTGTGGCCTTGGTTAGTCATGCTACGCTCGTTTGTCTTACAGGCCCTAAACCGGCTGATTCACTACTTTTATCGCATCCTCAATCAATACCTACATCTTACCTATACATATGGCAGGCTACAACAGTCTGTAACAAGGAGCCACTATCGCCTCTTAGAAGAAAATGCCAGAAATCACTCTGCCTAGAGAAACATTTCTGATAGTGCCTTATCCGCTCTCTGGGGTTTTCTTTCCTTGCTGTTGTTATTGCAAACTTTCACACAGATCCAGGATTTTTCTGGCTTAGGAGTTTTACCAGTTCTTGCAGTTTATTCCCTCCTGAGGTGGCTGGGACACCTTCATTAGTTGGTGGGGAAATGATGATATCCCACACAGAGGATTATGAAACAGACTTCCACAGGGCAATAAGCAGCAGGAGCTGATGAACTTCTAAGAAACAAAGATCCCATTTTCACACAACCATCTCTACTAATAAAAGAGAAGGAAGAAAAAGAATTATAATATAAAACTATATCTATGATGCGTTCTCACTCAACTCCATTTAAAAGACAGAAGCAGAAGTCTGGCAAAATACATTCTAATACTGGTTTTGTCACTGATCCATGGTTGCTTTTAGAGAAGTGATTGTTCTCCACCTTTTTAAAGTGCTTTGAGGTTTTAGATGACAGGTACAAATTCCTATCCAGTCCAGGTAGGTAGATGCTTCATTGGATGTTCCTCATAACCAGCGGGGACCTGAAGAATCAGACCCTTGAAGAACAGACAGAGATATTTTTACACAGGGGTTTTGTGATTTTCATGAATATCTGAAAAAGGAACTGATTCTGAGAGTGATGTTCTGCCTCCCCCGGTCTGGACCTAAATGGGAAATCTCATTAATATAATATAGAGATGAGGGATGATAAGATATCAGAGCTGGCCCAGAGCGGAGTCTGAGCTAAGCTAAAAACCAATAGGAAGAAGATTCACCTTTAATGGCATGCAAGAGCTGCTTGTGTGAAATCCCCAGCTCTGCAGTGAAAAATAAACGCTGTTCCCTTGACAATGTCTTTTAACTTAGGACCTGCTTCTGCTTTGTGCTGAGAGTTCTCAAGACAACGGGCCAGATTCTGAGAGATGCTGAGTAACTGCAACTGGGAACCTAAGAGCTGCAATTTCTCAGCTGCAGAGAGAAGATGGCCTACTGGGAGATCAGACTGCTTAACTCCTCCCTGGAGGTGCTCAGCACCTGACACTATCATGTCCTTAGTTTATTAAACTGTTCCATTTTTCACCCTGTGTAAAATGTAATTATAAAAGCCACTTAACTAAATAAATCTTATAAATCGATGAATTATCTGGACAGGAAAATATATACGTGTTTGAAATCTCCCTTTAATTAACTTGGGTCCATTAGTAAATGGTCAACCTGGGGCATTGTTTGGAGGTCAAAGAGTCTCTTCTATCCCGTGTTCCTAAGGTACCACTAGTTTGTAGCGTGGTGTTTCTTGCCCTTTCTTTTGAATGCAGGACTTCTGACCCGTGCCAGATTGACACCCCTGATGCAGCCTCACTGAAGGACAGCACAGGCATTGTCAGTACAAGCTTTCCCCAACAATGTTCCCTGGTCCAGCAATGCAAGGGACAAAAATCTCTTCTCATTGACAATGGTGTAAATCCACTACCACGTTCCACTCACTGCACTTGCGTTTCTTTTTGTTGTCATTTGCAGCAGCACTCTTTATGGCAGCACTGCATTTAAATCCTCTCTACCCTCTTCTTTCCTGTCGTCCTGTCCTGGTGATCTGAAGGCTGGGCTCATTCCTGAGCAGACGTAGCACCTGTCCTCATGCTCAGGTGCACAGAGAAATAATCAGAAGGACAGATAGATGGTGGTTTAAATTATCTTTCATTTGTTGACAATCACTCTATACATCTCTGTATTGCTGGTGTGCATTTATAACACCTGCAAAGAAAGGGACTTGAGATAACAGGTTATCTGTGTACGCTAAGCATCAGCAGTCTGTTAGCTCAATATTTTGGACCCGAGGTTTAAAAACAGGTTTTAGCAGTAGGATTTACCAAGCAATCTTGCGGCATGAATGATGTGGAGCCAGTATGTATGAGCATACATGTCTCTGAGAGTGTTACCCATTTTTGTAGAGACTGAGGATCCCCCATTCTACTTCCCTTTCAACCATCCTACAAAGGTCTGCATTGTAGCAACCCTTTCTTTCAATGCCCCTGATGGGATCGCTGGAGTGACTTAACCTGTGCTCTTCCCTCCTAGTGCCTGGGAGCGAGAGCCCTGCCCCCACAGAGCTTCCTGCCTCTGCCAGCCTGGAGAGCTTCTCTATTATTGTGAGGAAACTAACGAGATTATCAGGCTTGTAAATGATGGCTCTGCGGGTATTGTATTTATGCAAAGTGTGCATGTTTGTCTGCCGTTCCAGAAATGAGATGCTGCAGCTCTGGAGGTTATCTGGGCAGCCCAAGATGTTAAATCCTGGTATATGGATTTGCAAGGCTCTTGGGAAACAGCATCTAACAGGAGTCCACAGTGTGCCCTGGTTGCCAAGAAGGCTAACAGCATATTGGGCTGCATTAGTCAGAGCATTGCCAGCAGATAGAGGGAAGTGATTTTTCCCCTCTATTCAGCACTGGGGAGACCACATTTGGAGTATTGTGTCCAGTTTTGGGCCCCCCACTACAGAAAGGATGTGGACAAATTGGAGAGACTCCAGGGGAGGGCAACAAAAATGATTAGGGGGCTGGGGCACATGTCTTAGGAGGAGAGGCTGAGGGAACTGGGCTTGTTTAATCTGCAGAAGAGAAGAATGAGGGGGGATTTGATAGCAGCCTTCATCTACCTGAAGGGGGGTTCCAGGGAGGATGGAGCTAGGCTGTTCTCAGTGGTGGCAGATGACAGAACGAGGAGCAATGGTCTCAAGTTGCAATGGGGGAGGTCTAGGTTGGCTATTAGGAAAATCTTTTTCACTAGGAGGGTGGTGAAGCACTGGAATGAGTTACCTAGGGAGATGGAATTTCCATCCTTAGAGGTTTTTAAGGCCCAGCTTGACAGAGCCCTGGCTGGGATGATTTAGTCAGGGTTGGTCCTGCTTTGAGCAGGGGGTTGGACTAGATACCTCCTGAGGTCCCTTCCAACCCTGGTCTTCTATGATTCTAGTTTTCCTTGTCCAGACTCTTCTCCTTCTATTCTGCTTTAACAGCATTATAATGCATAGGGATTTGTTCACTCTGCCCCTTGTGCATAGGTACATGCCAGAAAACTAATTGACAGAGGGGGAATGTGGGGTGTATGTTTTCTACCTTGCTTCTGGTTCCCCAAAATACTTCGGAGAACTTCAGCAAGATGACACGCAGGAGGCATTACTGAGTGGGGCTTGGACAACGACTGGTGTGGTCTGCAAATGGATTGATGCCCTTTTTGGCCCCAGCCGTTAGCTAATATTTGGGGCCTTGATGTGTGGTTTCTATTAGCAGAAGAAATTGATGATACGAGTCAGGTGTTTCTTTGGTGCAGGCCTGTTTGTTTACGAAGAACGGGCACCCCGTCCTGTTTCCCTGAGTACAGTGGAAACAAACTGCAGGCAGTTTTCTTGCTCGGAAATCCAAGGCTGACATTCCAGCGAGTACCATGCGCATGAGCTCTGTGTCTCAGCGTCATGCTCACCACTGCATCTCTTGCTTTCTGCCTCTCTCACCCACACCCAGCTCTAACTAATCAAGCCCCTCAGTCCCAGGGAAACCCTGGCTACACAACTTAACTGTGCTTAGCTGCCCAGTGCCTTGGGCAGTGGCTTCTATTTGTTCCAGTTATCACAGTATACAATGGGCTTCATTGCTCCTTCAATTTAGCCTGAATGAAGGGTGGATAGCACATGCATCAGCTTTAAACTGGTCTGTGATTACTCGATAGATCAAAGACATGCTTGATGGCAACCATTAAAATCTTCCAGCAGAACATCACACTCTGTGCACTCCCTGGCCTGCTAAAACAATTATGCACCACTCTCATACCATGCTTCTAGCAGGAATAATCTGTGTATTATTGTGCCTAGTCTTGCTAAATGCTGGAGTGTCCTGTGAAGTGCTGAGCCTTCTCGAAGCCTGTTGATTTTGAGGGTGCTGAGTGTCTCTCAGGATCAGGCCCAATGGACTTGTTAACAGCACTGTTTCTGCTCTATGTCCCATGTCAGACTATATTACAAAATGAGCATTTGTTCTCGGAATAATAGATCTCACTAAAATAGGCTATAAATACAGTCTGTACAGTTAGAACTCTGGATCAAACTTGACCTTATTTAGGACATTTCTATAATGCCCAGGAAATACCTTAGGGTTCAGCATTTTATTTCTCTAGTGTCTAAACTCCGGCCCCTCTAGGATCAGCATTTCAAGACAATTACTGCATTTTTGAGTCATTAAAACTGCCTGGCCTTTGGCTGGGTGCCTTCTAACGCTACTTGAGGTTGGTTATTATCCTCCGAAAATACACAATCTGTCATGTCTGATTGCTTAATTAAAGTCACAGTTCTGCCCAGTCACCCATCATTTTCAAAATTTCTAGGCAGGTATTGGCTTAGGGCTTAAAAAGAGAAAACTCCCTGCTTTGGGATGATGGTTCTGGCAGTGAAATGCTCTGAGCTTGCAGTTTTGAATTTTAAATAATAATAAGAAAAGGAGGAAGTTGTCCCTAGGACACCCTCAGAGAGAATAGCAAATGAGTTGTAGTGGGAAAAGGAAATAAGGTTCTTTCCAGTACCGTGGTTATATAAATACAGTGATCTCTAGGGTGTTATTCTCCATTGCTGATAAAAGTATTTGCACAACTTTTTTTTTTAAACCCTGCTTCCCTCCCACCCTGCAACAGATAGTGAGTGCTAAAGGGAGTGAGAAAGGATGCCCTGCATCAGCCCAGAAGCATTCCTAATGCTAACATTATGCTAACCTAATGCTAACCTAGTGATAGCTAATGCTAACAGGAAGGAACAGAAGTAAGTGCAATGCATAGGCGGGAACACTAGAGAGAGTTTGGGGAAGGTGTCAGAGGGGAGAGAGAAGAATTGCAAAAGCTGCCACCATCTTGCCTGACTGAAGGAACCTGTGGAAACTTGCAAATGGCTTACTCACCACAGTCTAAATGCAACACAGGCACCAGTGCAGACAGCTTTCGAAATTAACCGAAGGGTCCTTTGAGAAGATCATTTCAATCAATAAATGGATTATTGTGAGGGTCCTTTGAGCCAGTGCATGCCCCAGCCATCCTAGCTAGCAGCATCCTTCCCCTCAGCAGACCTTCAACCTCACGGACAGAACCCATCATCAACCCTGACTGAATCTGCCCACTGGCTACAAGCGCTTGTTAATTATATCAATATTATCTCCATTCAGGAAAAAGATACGGGAAGTCTTGCTGTGCCAAGCATTCACAGGGGTACTCCGCTGATGAGCCGCGCCTGATTGTTCAGAGGACAGCAGGAAACTTCAATGAATAGGCCATAAGTAATGGTTTGCCAGAGGGATGTGGCCAACAAGGCAATCAAAGCTGCCTCTGTACCATTAAGGAGCCTTACGCAGAATAGGAAGCACCATGCTGTTATTGACTGAGTAAGTGGGCAGCAAAATGGGTTTAGGTAGCTGTTTGCTTTCTGAGCGAAGGAGAACACAAAGGGAGGTTTCTATGGCTGCTTTCTGGCTGTCTGATGCTGGCTGCCCAGATCAGCATTTTATTTCTCTCTCTCTCTCACACACACACAATTAAATTGGTTGTGTTTCAATCAGTACGCTGCTGTTCATTCATTCTAATAACTTTGATTATTTTTTCCCCATTTCAGTTTTGTCTCTGATCTGCCAGTATTTAAACGTATTTTCGATCTTGGGCACTCAGGTCCAGACAGATGGGTGCAGCACAAATACACTGAGAGATTATGGTGAGGATTTACTTGCGAATTTCGGGCAAACCTCTTTCTCCTTCCCTGCCAGTTTCTCTGCCAAAAGCTGACCCCTATGCAGGGAGGTTTTGCAAGGGAGATGCAGCTGCTGTTGCTAATGGGTAAGGTGCTGAGGCTAATCCCGGTTTATACGGTGACAGAGAACAAGCCATGGGCCTTTGGCTACTGAGAAAACAAGTTACTAGTCCAAATGAGTCCCTTCAACTCCACGGAGCTCCTGAGCACACAGCACGGTTCCTCAGGCTGTGCGCTCGATCCAGGATTTGGCCCAAAGTAGCGTGGAATTTCTCTGCTCCACTGTTCTCTGCTCCGTGTTTTTGAAGACCCTGGTGTGTAATTGAATGGTAGCAGGCCTGCTCTGCACCCCAGCTATCTCCCTCCTCCCTTCTCAGCAGACTAATTAATTGCCTCAAGGTCTCTAAAGGCCCCTTTGCCAAACTATGTCTGTAAAGAGGATGAAAAGCTCAATAGTGCTAATAAGGATTATTACTATTAGTGTTATTAATAATAGTTAAGGGGGAAGAGATTATCACATGGCCATATTGGCTTAGTTTGGCGCGGGGGGACAAAAATTAACAAACTGTTTCATTAGAGAACTCCTCACACAAGTTCTGAAGGCCCAGAAGGCTCAGGGCTGGATTACATAAGAATGGCCATACTGGGTCAGACCAATGGTCCATCTAGCCCAGTGTCCAGCCTATCAACAGTGCAGGCTTCAAAGGGAATAAACAGAACAGGGTAATCATTGAGTGATCCATCCCTTGTGGTCCTGTCCCAGCATTTGGCAGTCAGAGACTTAGGGACACTCAGAACATGTGTTGCATCCCTGATCATCTTGGCTAATAGCCATTGATGGACCTAAATTCCATGAACTTATCTAATTCTTTTTTTAACCCAGTTATACTTTTGGCTCTCACAATGTCCCCTGGCAACAACCTGGCCACAGGTTAACTGTGCGTTGTGTGAAGAAGTACTTCCTTCTGTTTGTTTTAAACCTGTTGCCTATTCATTCCATTGGGTGACCCCTGGTTCACAGGCTATGTGAAAGGGTAAATAACACTACCTTATTCACTTTCTCCACAACATTCACAATTTTATAGACCTCTATCATATCCCCCCCTTAGTCGTCTCTTTTCCAAGATAAACAGTCCCTGTCTGTCTCAACTCTCCTCATATGGAAGCTGTTCCATACCCTTCATCATTTTTGTTGCCATTCTCTGTACCTTTTCCATTTCTAATATAGCTTTTTGAGATGGGGTGACCAAAACTGCATGCAGTGTTCAAGGTGTGGGCGTACCATGGCTGTATATAGTGGCAGTATGATATTTTCTGTCTTATCGATCCCTTTCCTAGAGATTCCTAACATTCTGTTACCTTTTTTGACTGCCGCTGCACATGGAGCGGATGTTACCAGAGAACTATCCACAATGACTCCAAGATCTTTTTCTTGAGTGGTAACAGCTAGTTTAGAACACATCATTTTGTATGTCTGGTTGGGATTATGTTTTCCATTATGCATTACTTTGCATTTATCAACACTGAATTTCATCTGCCATTTTCTTGCTCAGTCACGTGACATCCCTTTGTAACTCTTTGCAGTTAGCTTTGGCCTTCATTATCTTGAGTAATTTAGTATCATCCGCAGACTTTGCCTCTTCACTGGTTAGCCCTTTTTCCAGATAATTTATGAATATGTTGATCAGCTCTGGTACCAGTACAGATCCCTGGGAGTTACCACTCTTTGCCTCTCTCCACTGTGAAAAGTGACCCTTTGTTCCTTGTCTTTTAACCAGTTACTGATCCATGAGATGACCTACTCTTTTATGCCATGACTGCCTACTTTGCTTAAAAGCCTCTGGTGAAGGACCTTCTCCAAAATTTTCTGAAAGTCTAATTACACTATATGCACTGAATCATGCTGGTCCACATGTTTGCTAACCCCCTCAGAGAATTCCAATAGATTGTGAGGCATGATTTCCCTTTAAAAAAGCTGTGTTGACTCTTCCCCAACAAATAGTGTTCATCTAGGTGTCTGATTTTTCTCTTGTTTACTATAGTTTCAACCAATTTGCATGGTATTGAAGTTAGACTCACTGGCCTCTAATGGTCAGAATCACCTCTGGAGCCTCTTAAAACAAATTATCCATCCTCCAGTCATCTGGTACAGAAGCCAATTTAAATGGTAGGTTACATACCACAACTTAGCAGTTTTGCAATTTCATATGTGAGTTGCTTCAGAACTCAGGATGAATACCATCTGGTCCTGGTAACTTATTACTGTTTAATCATCAATTTGTTCCAAAACCTCCTCTACTAACACCTCAGTCTGGGACGGTTCCTCAGATCTGTCACATACAAAGAATGGCTCAGGTTCGGGAATCTCCCTCACATTCTCTGCAGTGAAGACCGATGCAAAGAATTCATTTAGCTTCTCCGCAACGGCCTTGTCTTCCTTGATTGCTCCTTTAGCACTTCAATGTCCAGAGGCCCCACTGATGGTTAGGCAGGCTTCCTGCTTCTGATGTACTTAAAAAAAAATGCTGTTAGATTTTGAATCTTTTGCTAGTTGCTCTTTAAATTCTTTTTTGGCCTGCCTAATTATATTTTAATGTAATGGATAGGTGCTGTGCCACACTGGAGGAAGTGGGGAACTGTGTTGTTCCAGTGGAAACTCCCCAGTCATCGGGGAATGCAGCTACCCCTTAAGAGGATGCACTCTTCTCTGCTAACAGTCAGCTACCCTGGCCAATGGGCTGGAGGCATGGCAGCACCTCCTCCCTGCGCTTTGCATAACCAAGGCTGAATCATGCGTCCTGCTGTCCAGCACCAAGGCATAACAGGGGTTAGCGATAGCTATTTCCCTACTGCATTCCTTTGTGCCTCATGCAACCCATTTGACCTCGCTATTAGAATTCATACCATAGGGAGAGTTTCATTGTAAACTCCCTTGTTTGTCATGGCTTTGGGGGGGGGTGTGAGTGAGTATTTCCGTATTTTCTGAGCAGAGTTGATGCCTCTAACAAGCTTCAGCCCTCACAGTTGGTATTTATACAGTCCAGAGCAAGGGAGGAGGTGTCAGGACCCCTGAAGACAGGCCCTCCCATTGCAGGACGAATGGCTCCCTTGGATTTTGTGTGCTGTGACGTGAGGGGAAGCAGCCAAGGCTGTATTCCTGACTGCCATTGACTCCCTCGGTCATTGTGTGGAAGCCACTTAGGCCAACAGTTTCAAATCTGGGTAACCTGAATTAGGCCACTAAATCCATATTTAGGAACCTAACGACAGCGCCCAGGTTTGAAACTGTTGGCCTTCACCTCTGTAGCAGGGTGGCTACTTACTGAGCATCCTGTCATGGCCAGTGGGTCACTTTGCAGGCATCCCTGTAAGCCTCCTCTTGCAGGCCGGACCGTCTCTGTTGGGGCTCACAGCACCTTTCTAGGGCTGGTTTAATATCAAATAAAGTTCACACGGTCTTCAGAGCCTTTAGTCACAAAGTAACCCAAACAGTCCTCAATAAACCCCCAGCATAAAGCCCAAAATCATAATGTACCAGTTCATACTGAGGCTGGTTCCTTTGCCACACCCAGACCTCTTCCTCTCCCCCAGAACCTGCCAGTCCCAGCCTGTCCTGACTGGAGCTCTGGTCCTGGCTTCCATCTCCTTCAGAGTCGCCCGTGTTCTGAGCCTGTAACGGGGCTCCCCTCGCCGCGCTGGCGCCTCCTGCTGGTCACCTGGGGGATTAGCTCCACAGGTCGGTAACGTCCTCTACCGAGGGCGCCTCACCTACTGTCACGTCGGCTCTCAGCCCCACATCACCCCGCGATGACCTCTTCATGACGCTGCCCTCCGGCCATGTCCCGACGTGCGCTCCAACTGTCCCGCCCCCTTCCCCACTGGCGACTGCAGCCAATTGTCCAGCCACTTTCCCAGTGGTGAGGAGTCGGACCCGGGCACTCCCACTACTCCAGGTCCCAGGCCAGGGACCCTGTAAATGGCAGCCACATGCTGCATCCCCTCCAACTCCTCAGTATCTCTCCCTGGGCCACTTCCTTGTGGCCCCAGCACCCACCTTGCCCTCACCTCAGGGCCTCCAGGCTCTGCTCTGTCCAAAGCACTGGTGCTTCTTCCTCTTGCTAGGAACTTAATCTCCTCTCTTTGAGCCCCAGGCAGCTAATGAGTGACTCTGCTCTGCCCTGCAGCTCTTCTTATATAGGCCTCCTGGGCCCGGATTGGCTGCTCTGTGCAGCCTCTCTCTGATTGGCTGGCCCCGTCACACAACCTATATGCTGCCTTCCTCCCGAGAGCTCCTCCCCATTGGCTGGAAGAGAGGGGAGCCCCACCCCAACCTATACAGCAGCACTCCTGACCCTGGGCCTTAAAGAATCATAGAATCATAGAATATTAGAGTTGGAAGGGACCTCAGGAGGTCATCTAGTCCAACCCCCTGCTCAAAGCAGGACTAACCTCAGCTATATCATCCCAGCCAGGGCTTTGTCAAGCCTCAGCTTAAAAACCTCTAAAGATGGAGATTCCACCACCTCCCTAGGTAACCCATTCCAGTGCTTCACCACTCTCCCAGTGAAAAACTTTTTCCTAATGTCCAACCTAGACAATATCTTTGGGTTTTTCCCCCTCATCCAACTCCTAATTACCTGCGCTCACTTCCAGGCCATTTTCTGAGCCATTGTTCATTCCAACATCTGGAACGGGGTCTTCTGGCCTCCTTTATTCTTAAAGGGCCAGTGTACCCCATTACAACCTCTTTTCTCCCCATTTGTAAAACAGTGATAATAGCGCATGTCTGTCTTTTTAAAGTATTCTGAGAGCTTCAGATTTAGTATTTGCTTTATTTATTTCTTCATATTTATAAAAATATCTATACGCTCCAGGTGCCTCGCTCGTACATTAAAATGCATGATACAATATAAAGGACTGTCCATAAATGCTCCTCTTGATAAGCTTGCAGGGGGGAAAAGACGATAGCCACTTTATAACCGCAAAGTCTGAGATTATTATTACCAGCTTGTTGGGTTTGCTTCATTTCCATTATTGATGCAGTCATTCTGAAAATGTTGGTGGCATTAAAGCAATTGAATAGGGCAGTAAAGGGAAGGAGATGGAGAGTCATTCTGGGATGCAGGCCTGGAGAAGCCAATCTCTCACCAGTCTGTCTGGAGCTCAGAAAGGCTCTATAAAGCACTTTACATTATTTTTATCCAATAACCCTATTAGGAAGATTTGAAATTCACAGAAGCCTTAATATCCTTTTGGAGGTCCTGGAAGGGCAATTTGTTCCACTGAAAAAGACTTGCTTTTGAAAGGCAAGGCAGACCACGGTGATGAATGCTTTAACTTTACAGCATTTTGATGTGTAATTTATTTGCTGCAAATTAATTGCATCTGCTGTTTTCATTCTGCTGTAGTGAATAATCGGCTTTGCTCTCTTCTTAATTAGGTAATACTATAGGATACTCTACTGATTGTGGTGCTACCATTTACTCATTTATTAGTCTTATTCCAAAGGAGGCAGTCTCAGATCCCTGTCCAGGGCCCAGTATAACCTTTGAGGGACATTGGTATTCTTTCCCTATCAGTTGTAAGTATTGAAACCCAGTTGATGGAGGTGTGTAAGGCATTGGGCCATCCTTCCTTGTCCATCTGGTCACTCGCTATGGCACTTTGGTAGGGGCAAAAGCTCAAAGGAGGGAAATGATATCGTTCAAGGGCCCTGGCCCTTCCGGCAGGGACAGAGCAAACAAGCAGTCTATGGCCCCGGGCCCTCAGGCAGAAGGTCAGCACCAACAGTCTAGGGGCTCAGAAGCAGGGTGAAAACAGCAAATGGTAACCCCAATAGCCCCTTGGCATCCCAAGCAGCCGGCAATTCTGGTGGCTCCTTGGTGCCCCAGGCGGCAGGCACCTCCAGCAGCTCCTCCGGGTCCTCGGCACTGCAGCGGTTGGCTTGGGCACCAACGATGCAGGGGAAGACGTCCTTCTCGTCTGGCAGCTCCAGCCCTGCCGAGCTAGAGGGCTCCCCTTTTATACTTCCCCTTCCTGTCCCACCCATCTGCTCCTGGCTCCACCCACCGAGAGACAGGCGGGGATCCTTCCCTGTCCATCTCTGAGAGAGACCACGCCCCCTCATTACAAGGCGGTTCTATGCAAGGAGTGGCTAGAGGATCTGCCGAGGGTTACCAAAGGTTTCACAAGCCTTGTAATCACAATAAAGTAGTATTGTCTTTCCTTCTCCTGTTGTTTGTGAACACCTTGTTGAGTAGGTGGAAGAACCAAAGTGGGGTGGGGGGGGAGAGGGGTGATTGAGATACCAAAACTGTCAGACACAGGTTCAAATCCAGGCATCGTCTGTAGTCACCAAAAGTCATTTTCATCCAACAGCTGTTCAGTGGCCTGTGAAATGAGTCATTCCGTTGACTCCAATGGACTTGTGCAGGTTGTAAATCTCTAAATTATGCAAGACTTTGACCCTTCTTGTCCACATCAAAACTACCACCTTTGTTCATGGCTTCAGTAGTGAAGTCAAACACTGAATCTCAGTGGACAGCTATCTTCCCTCTCTCCTTTATAGGTGGTCTCTCCGTGTCTGGGTGGATGCCCATTGGTGGGACAACATGGCGTAAAATTATCACTGCTGCTGCAATCGATGCACTTGGAAGGTGGATAGCTGATGGCCTTCAGTGTCCATTGCTGTCGAGCCAGCAGTCTCATTTAAAGCTTTCCAGGCAGATAAAGCAGAGACTATAAAACTACACATTTTATTGCCATTCTTGTCAATTATCTCCAGCAACTACCTGATAGAAAGATGAGCTCAAATGAATTTACTCTGCACCAGCCTGCACAGAACTTGTGTTCCGTGGTAAAGTATACTTAAAAATAACAACACAATTGGAAAGAATAAATCTATTAATGCGCAAACCCTCCCGGCGTGAAATGAAAAATATTGATTATCATACCTGTTAAGCTGTGAAATCCTCTGCAACTAATTAATCTGCTAGGGAAAAGTTTGTCAGTGGAATTTTTTCATCTTGAAATTCTCTGAAATGAACAACTGTTACAGAATAAATCTATCACATGTAATATACACCTTGATTTTAGACTCCAACAAGATGGTTTTCTTCACATCTTGAGACACATGATTTTCTAGTTATTTAAGAATGATCTGATTCCACGCCCTCTTCATTCATTCCTTTTCAGGAGGAATTAATTCTGTATATTGCGTGCTTTCCGAGAGGTGATCATACCCTGTGTCACTAGTTGTTTTTGCTCTGTGTTTTGCAGGGTTCATGAAAGCCAGAGTTCAAAATTGCTGTCACTTGGGAGCTATGTATATACAGACACAAAGACACACAGACGTATAACTGCTGACACACATCAGACATAGACACAGGCATGCGTACACAGACACACAGGTGATACCTAGACACTGATCCACACACAGATCCACACACAGACATTCGTTCACGCACACACACACACAGCCAGACATTCATACACACAGAGACAGTCATAGACATACACCTCCCCACTCCATGTTCAGACACACATTTCTACACACACACACAAGTTCAGACCCACACCCCCGGACACTTACACACCCACAGACGGGCCGTGTGAACCCACTAACCCCACCACACCAGAATAATACCTCCGGGAACGAATCACTGAGCGCCGTGCAGCTCGGAGGCCAACACGGCAGGCGGCTGAATTCTCAGCAGCCCCATCTCTCTCTCTCCTCCCTGTCTCCATCCCAGCTCCCTTCCCCGGCCTGGTTGCGTCAGTCCCCCAAGCGCCTGACGCGCCAGCCGGGGAGGGAGCTGTCCAGAGGCGGCTGGTGCTGAAATTGCAGCAGCCCTGGCCAAGCCCCTTTTCTCCTCCTCCCCTGCTGCTGCTCCAGGAGCCGGCGGGTTCCCAGACACGCTTCCCACCCAGCCAGCATCCTTCGGCGCTTCTGCTACCCAGGAAGGTTTGCTGGGAGCCCAGGCAGAGGGTGCCAGAGGCTCGGGCCGCCGGAATTCTTGCAGCTATTCCTCCCTCCTTCTTTTGCTTTTTGCTTTAGATTTGTTCCCCCCCCCAGGAGGGCGGAGGGGAGGAGAGAGACCCACGTCCCGCCCCCTCCCCTCCTCACAATCCCCATTGGCGCGGCACGCAACCCCCCGTCGGCCCCCCCCCCCCCCCCCCCCCAACATTGCATCCCAGGCGAGGTAGCAACAGCAGCATCACCCCTGCGCTGGGAGGAGGCTGCTGAGAGAGGGACACACACACACACACACACACACACACAGCTCGGTGCAGGCACAACAACCCCGCGCCTCCCGGTGTGTGTGTGTGTGTGTGTGTCTGGCTGGGGCGTTGTGTCGCCGCGGGAGGGGAGGATCGGGGCCGGAGAGACGGGCCATGGTTGGATGTCGGCGCCGCTGAGGGCGAGCGCAGCAGGCAGCGGCGGGGAGGACCATGCAGCCGGGCCGAGCGGCGGAGACGAGGAGGGAGCCTGGCCCCGCGCATCAGACGGAGACCGCCGCCGCCTCCTCGCCGGGCGCGGCCCGGGGCTGTGCGGGCTGCCCCCGCCTCTGATGCCGGGGGGAAGGCACCGTGGCCGTGTGGAGCCCGCCTGGGCTCGGTCAGTGACAGGCTCGGCTCGGCGGTCGGGGCGCGTGTAGCCCAGCTAAGGGAGAACGCGGCTCCCCGCCCGGCCGGTTCCCTCCCCTCGGTGTGGTCCAGACCCTGCCGGAGCCGAGCGGAGCGGCGGGAAGCCAAGAAGATGCTGCGGGGGGATGAACTCGTCGGAGGCTGATCATTTCCTCCAGCACTGCCGCTGTTTGTAACTACACCGCGGGGGAGCCGCCGGCCGCAGCTGCGTGTGACAGGCCGGGGGGGGGTCTGCACCCCCGGCTCGCGGGAAGGGCCGGGGCAGTTCTGAGCACCGGACCAGCAAGCCCCGGTTCTCCACCTGCTACCCTCGCTGCTGGGGATGCTGCCGCCGCCGCCGCCTTTCGGGACCGTGTGAAGCCCCCGATGCAAAGCACCGGCCATGCCGAGCACCGCGGGGACAGGCGCCCGCCCCTCCCTGCCCCACCCCCGCTGGAGACGCGCCCCCCACCCCCCTTTTCTGACAGGATCAGGAGTTGGGACTTGCCAGTAGCCCCCGTGTTTCTCGGGGTGTGTTTCTAGGGAGGGCAGAGGGGGGGTTAAAGCTCCGCGGGCTGCCCTGCATCGAACCAGATCTTCCTCCAGACCCAGTTTTTGTTTTTAGAAACCAAAACTCACAGTTGTTTTTTTTTGTGGGTGGGGGGGGGGAAGAGTGAAATTAGCCAAGCCGCCCCCTGGCTCCCGGATCCCCCCCGCTGGCCCGTCTTTCCCCCCCGCCCCTGCCTGCCAAGGGAAGGCACATGTTAATACCCAGCGGTGCGCTCGGTGCACGGCGCTGCTGCTGCGGATTGCTGAGTCCCAGACAGATGTTGCGCCACCAGAGCCTCCTCAAATGCCGCTGCCGCATGCTGTTCAATGACCTGAAGGTCTTCCTGCTCCGGAGACCCCCTGCGCCCCCGCCGCCCTCGCCCCCGCCTCCCCTCTCCATGAACAGCGGAGACCAGCTGCTGGGCTCGCAGGCGGCCAACAACAACACCCTGCATGGGGGGCGAGGGAGGGCCTGGAGGGCGCCGGCCGCAGGGGGGGGCGGCCCGCCCAGCCCGCCCGACGAGGAGTGGAGCAGCCCGGCCGGCGAGCCCTTCGCCTCCGCCACGACCAGCGCTTCCTCGGAGGACTTGGGCAAAGGGAAGGCGGAGGACAGATACTCGCTGGGCAGCAGCCTGGACAGCGGCATGCGGACCCCGCTCTGCAGGATCTGCTTCCAGGGCCCCGAGCAGGTGAGCCAGCGAGCAAACTTCCCCAGCCGTGCGAGCCAGGGGGCACACGTGTGTCTGCGTGTAGACGCAGCCCACCGCCTTCCCCGGCGCTCCAAGCGGCTCCCCGCTAAGCTGGGGTTGCTCTTTGGAGGAGGGTGGTTTTGATTTTCTCTTGGGTTGTGTGGGGGTTTTTTTTTTGGGGGGGGGGTGGTTTGGTGAAGGGTCTTGAGTCTAAAACGCTCTTTCTTGGCGGCTTTGTCAGGAGAGACAAAGGCAGAGACACAACTAGCCACAAGGCGGGCTTGTGCCCACAGAGGAAGGGACGCAATCCACAAATGCTCACACCCAGGGTTGCACAAACGGACACCGCGCACACATGCGTGGAGCCAGAACTCACAGCCACAAACGCCAACAGACCACGCTGCACATTCAGATGACACACAAAAGGACAAGGGGTAACTCACTCACAGAGACACCACACACCAACCGGGCAGGGACACAGCACACTGACAGGCCCAGAGCTAAAAGACTTGGTTTTACTGCATGTTGGTCTCTGGGATTTAAGGTCACACCTTGGGAAAGGTTTGGAAAAGAAGGGCAGTTGAATTCAGTTCAGCTCTGGTTCTCATTCACTGGAGTTGGTGAGACATGCAATTGTGAAGGTGCCAGGAATGGTCTAGTGCTAATGGTTTAAGGTTTCTCTATTCAGTCTTCGAGGTGTGGCAATGGTATGTACCTATCAGTTTTGTTTAGTGACATTTGTGCTGTGGACATTTTAAAACCTAGACCTGCAGATGTTACATTCAAAGGCTTACATCAAAATATCCCCAGCGCTCTCCATGCTTCATTGATGACCCTTTGGTTGGTCTCTGGATTGGCAAATGGCACTTTCTGTTGGTTTTGTGGTTTGCAGCTTGGTCTAGGACTTTTAAAAAGAGAAATGTCAAGTCTGGAGCAAGGTCTGAACGCTTTCCTACAGCGTCAGAGAGAATACTTGATGTATCCAGGAAAACCTGGCTTATACGGAATCCTTCTAGCCCAGATAAAGCCATGTTGTTCAAAGTCTCACTTAATTAAAAATACCCCTCAATACATGAAAGATGCCTGGATCTATTTAATTACTATACCACTGTCTAAAAATGGATAATGGCTTTAAGATCACCCAAAGGAGACCTACGGGGAAAGATCTCCATTGCATAAAAGTCCTGTTAGGGTTTAACAGACACTTCAAAACTTAAAAATAAAACTGCGGACTTGACAGAGGAGCAGTTTTAAGGTGCAGCTGGCTAGAGAGCAATAACTTTCTAGAGGTTCCTTGCTGGAGACATTCCGAGCCATTTTATATTGCATAACAGGAATTCTCAAACTTTTTTTCATAGTGTAGACCACTTAATAAAGAGATTATTTTTCTGCCTATGGACCTTTCCCTCCTCATCTGCAAGCATATAAAATCCCCGTGGCAACAATAGCAATTGCTTACCAGAAAAAGTGATAGCAAACATTAAATGCATTGTTAGCTTTTTAAAACACGATTTAGCCGCTGTAAAAACATAGTAGGAATCAACACCATGTGACCAGACAGTTCCCTGTGGAACACCAGCAAATATGGTGCAGATTACCCTGGGCCCCAGCCCACAGTTTCAGAACCACTATTATACAGGTCAGACTGCACTAACCTTTGAATAAAGCCATTGTGTGAGATTATACATGCTGAAAGTGCTACCCAAAAATGTTCCTTGGTCTATGTTAATAGTGGGCCAAAGAAGTCCCATCCCCCCCCCCCCCCCAACAAGTGCCTGGGGTGATGCACAAGAAAATGAAACAGATCCAAGGCAATCAGAAATAAAACACCACTTTGAGCCATTTTTTCACTCCATTTCCTTCAAACTACAAATGATTAAAAGTAGATCAAGTATTTTTAGCCTAGTAATTTTGATGCATTTAGTACATGGGCAACATTCAGAGGTGGTGTAAAACAGTTAAACACCATAGGAAAGAAGCCTGAACGAAGGCTTGATCCTGTAACTCTAACAAGTAAGTAGGCTTTACTCACAATAGCCTCATTGACTGCAATGTAAACTCGGCTTGCACCAGCTGCAGGATCTGGCCCTAAGGCAGAGATCTTGGGGTCTGTAAGATGATAGATCAAATCCAAAGCGCGATTAAACCAGATTTTGCCCCATTCTCTCCTTATTTTTGGTAGCTTTGCCTCTGGTATGGTAACCCACTGCTACATGGCTATGCTGAAGATGATAGTGTTATTATGTTCCTCTTCCTGCCTAGACCAATAAAGGTGCCAGCATCTTGCAGCCTCTGGTGGTATGCTCATTTGTGTCTCGTTTGTTTGTGTGAGCAAATAGATTCTAAGTAGAGTAAAAATCGAGGTGACTAGCTACCTTGGAGAATATGAGTCCTTTAAAATAATGGCATGTTTATTTTTACACTTTAAAATCTCTGTATGTTGCATTTTAATGTGAGGCTATTTGTTGACCATCTGCCAGTCTACCAAAGTGGAAAAGTGAGCAGATGTGACCAGAAGGGAAAATAGTTTCATCACTACTCTCTTATTTTGCTTCTCAAATCCTCTGACTTTGTTATAATATGGCTACTTAGGGCTCGATTCTGCCACCCTTACACTGAGCAGTACCTTATTCTACACGTAGTCTCATTTTCTTCAGTGGGCTTTCTTGTGGAGTTAGGCACTACTCATTGTCAATGCGGTTGGCAGAATTTGGCCCAGATGTACAGGGCCAAATCCTGAAGTCCTTAACTCAGAGCCAGGTTCTAACCCCAGTTTCACCAGTGTAAATTCAGACTAACTCTTTGACGTCAATGAAGCTAATCCAGAGTTTTACCAGTATGACTGAAATCTGATTCAGCTCCTCTGTTGTTATTCAGTCCCTATTCCGGTTAAACTCCCATTGGGCCAAACCCTGAGGTCCTTATTCAGTTTTTGTTCAGCCTTGACTCAGGCAGACAGCTGTCGATTTGCCTGTATAACAACTCAAGAAGGTCCTTTCAAGATTTGGACCCTTGGAACGACATGTGTAACGACAGTGATGAACGCACATTCTCTTATACCAACCCTGCAAAGTAACCCTGTCATGTGATTTTACCAGCCTGGGAACAAACTTTAATTGCCAGGTGACAACTGATGACAATGATCAAACCGAACAAAAATATGAAACAATTGCTCCAGAGAGGAATGGACAAATAGAATTTTGCGGGGCTGCTTTACACTTTATGATTTGTTCAGAGCAAAACCATCATTATAAATGGACTTTTAGGCATTCTAGACATATTTTCACATAGTGAAGATGAGACTCCAAAAGATGTTTTAATCCCATTTTAATTTTCTTTATTTAAAAACGACGCCAACAAAAACAGAGTTCCCTACTAATCTGGCTTCTCAAGTAGGTTTTATGTAACATCTAATGCAAAACAAAGTCTGTGGGGATTTCCACTTTAAATTTATGATGGTCCAATACGTGGGAGGTCTCAGGCTACAGAGTTACTTGTATCTTAAGCTCCTTCTGTGTTTGTGGCTCTTATGTGTAAGCTGATTCTTTCATTAAAATACGTTGTGGGAATTTAGTAAGGAGAAAAGCTCTTTAGTGTAAAAATGTCTTGATACTTGCTGGTTCGTTGAAAGAAACCACTAATACAAAGAAAGCATGGAGCAGATGACCAGGTGAATAAAATGTCAAAGTAACAAATTCTGGTGCTGGAAGGGTAGTGTTTGTTATAATCAAGGCTGGCTGTTAGAAAGGTGATTGCTTTTATTGAAAGATGTGGCTTAACTAGTAAAAGCTCTCAGGCCGGATTCTGATCATGGTTATTCCACCAACTTCCGTGGAGTTATTCTGGTTTTGATTGGTCTAACTGAGGAGAGACCCTGGCCCATTGCATCAGTTTTGAAGCTGTGAACCACAAAATGTGAGCACAAGAGGTAGCGGGCGGGAGGGAAGGGTCTTTGAATATTTTCTTCTGCTTTGCTTTATGGACAGTTTCGCTGAGCATTGCCTGGCTCACCGGCAAAGTTCTCCCAGAGACAGAAACTAAAGATGAGCTTTACTGTGACAAATGTTCCTCTGTGTTTCATAGGTGTGGCTCCAAACTGGAAGCAAGCCAAGCAGGGCAGCAAAAAATGTGGACAGAATAAAAAGCCTCATTCACATCAAGGGGTAGTGTGATTGCACATGTAACAGTGGGTAAACAATTCCTCTGTGCTAGAGTCCCAATTTTGGTGCACATTATAAAATATCACTAGAAAGAAAATCAAACCTATATCAGATTTGGAAATCCATGTGGTTTCCTGCAAATGATCCAGCAAATGGATCATGACTGCATATATTTTCTAGCTGGCACTCTCCATTTGTTTATCAGCTTAATTGTACTTTGTGCTTCTTCAAGGGAAAGTCTTTAGCCAGAGAGATTTGAAAGGTAAATAGAAACGGGACTGGGGTTGGCTAAGTGGGATTGAAGAACGGGCTCTTTCAGACCCTCTCTAACCAGTACTGACCTAAATTCAAACTACTAGCCTAGAGGTGAAAGTGGAACACTATATCCAACCCCTCGGGACATCAGGGTAGTTTGGATTCAGACCAAATGTTTAACACAAGAGTAAGGGGACAGTCAATGCAATTAAAAGGTGGGAAATCCAAAAGAGATACAAGGAAATATATTTTTCAGGAAATGTGTGACCAGACTCTGGAACTCACTGCCACAGGAAGTCACTGAGGTCAAGAATTGAACACGCTTCAAATAGGGATTGGACGATAGAGTGATCATCATGAGTAATAAAAACATTTTAGAAAGGAATATTAAATGTTGTGTTTCACAGTTTAAGTGAATCTCTATTAGAGATCAGGAGGAATCCTAGATGGGGGGCAGATAATTCCCCATCCGCTCGCTGCTGGGTTCCTACACCGTCCTCAGCAGCGTCCAGTATGGGCCACCATCAGAGGCAGGATACTGGATTAAGTGTAATCAGTTCTCAGGTCTGATCCAGGTCTGGCAATTCCTACGTTACAAATTCTGTTTGCGCCCTTCTCTGGTAATGATTGAACGATGCTACCCTGATAGCTGTTCCATGGCATATACGAAATGAGTTAATGGGATCTGAGCTGAATTCCTGATGCATAGGTGGACACGTCACAAAAACCATGACTACCATAGCCTTCTAGTTGGCAGACTCAGCAGAGAAGCCAGCAAGCGACCAGCTCATGGAGTTGGCTCCACTCTAGAGACAGTCCTATCAGAGCAACATCGAGGGACAGAGGAACATATATAGAAGTTGGTGCTCTGGTGTCCGTGCAACACCTGCCCTCTGGATAAACAGAGGACTTCTGGGAATGATTTTCCACTGGTTTCAGTGTACTTACTCCTGATTTACACCAATGTGAGAGCTGAATCAGGCCTGTAGTTTCCAGAGCCAAATAAAGTTGAAACAGAGAAAATACAGCACAAAATCATTACAAAGCTCAGAGCAGAGACATGACAATGAATGAGAGCAAACAAGAACAATTCTGAAATCAGTATCATATGCAAGGGGGAAATGTGGGTGCCTGTGTGAGAGAAATGCGGGGAAAGAAAGAATAAAGGAGCAGAGAAAGCATTGTTTTCTAACACTGTGCTGAAACTGACCCTAACATCTGTGTTTTGTTAGCTGATGTGTTGAGTCATATAACCAGAGTGTTCCCAGCCTGGGTCTCAGTCCATATTCTTTTCATCTGCGTGTTTCTGCATGATTCATTTTCTTGGTGGTAGCAAGAATACTATTCCCTGGAAGACAGCCATTCCTGTTTAAATGAAGCTTAGGGTTGTTTGCATCCATCCGTCTGGGTTTGGATTTGTGGATTTAGACTCCCAGAAGCCAGAGATGGAAAAGATTTCTTGGCTCATCCACCCAATACCTCTGTTCTTCAGGATCTGCTCTGCAGCTGTTTGCTCTTACCTTTACATCTGATCATTACCACTAATTGCCTGTAATAAATGTACCTGTCCCAGGAGCAAATCCCAAATTCCTTGCTCAGGCAGAACTCTCTTTGGCTTCAGTGGGAGCTTTGCTTGTGTAAGTACTGAGTAGAAACTGAAAAGAGTTCAGAATTTGACCTTAGTTTAGAATTAGATCTAGCTGCCCCCAAAGTCAAGAGAAACGGAGTCTATCTCCAGATCAGGGATGGGCAACTGGTGGCCCAGGGACTGCATCCAGTCCCCCAGGTCATTTTATTTGGGCCACCCAAAGCTGAGCACCAAGCACAGTGCTCAGAGTGAAAGGAGTTGCAGGGGGCATGGAGTGGACCTGGGTATGGGGGCAAGAGCTCATGTGCGGTGTCGCCACGCCGCTCATTGGCTCAACAACCTCTCCATCACTCGTGCAGGGGAGAGACTTTGCCCAACACCACCTGGCCCTGGCTGCTGCCTTCCCATTGGCTCCTAGCTCCCACAACCAATCTGATCGTGGCCAGCTCCACCCCGGCCGTGCGTGGGTTGGGACGCACCTCTGCCAATGAGACAGACACATTCTCCATGGACACAGGCTCTGGCTCTGTCCCACACCACCCAGCTCTGGTTATCTCCTTCCCACTGGCTCTGCTGGGGGAGGGAGGAGAACCTGATTGGCTTCCTGGTCCCAAACAATCAGTCAACAGAGAGGCAGTAACTGGAACTGGGTGGCATGGGGTGGAGTTGATGGGGAAAACTGCGCCCCTCAGAAACCTGGCTCAACCTTAAATGTTTTTCTCTGTGGCCTGCCAAAGGGTTGTCATGGATTCTGTGGCCCTCTACAACCTTAAAGTTGCCCACCCCTGCCCTAGAGGGTAAGCACCTTGTGGCAAGGAAGTGATCATGCATGTTTGTTTCCGTGCTGTGCACAGCAGTGGTCTCCTACAAATAAGAGTAAAGTACATTTGTCAAGTTGACTTTTAAATGCCTCAGGTGACAGGGCTTCCACCTTCTAAGGTTGTTGAGACCTTGGAGCCTCTCCCTTTGCTTGTGATGCTCATAGCTACCTTCATCAGTAAATCGGCAATCTTGGTTCTCCTTCACCTCCCCACACACAAAAGGCTTCCTCTAGGAACTGTTCTGTGTTTATGTCACTGCACTATGACAGAAATTTCAGGCCATAAGAATGGCCATACTGGATAAGTCCAATGGTCCATCTAGCCCAACAGTCTGTCTTCCAGCAATGGCTAATGCCAAAGACCTCAGAGGGAATGAACAGACCAGGGCAATTATTGAGTGATCCATCCCCTGTTGTCCCAGCTTCTGGCAATCAGAAGTTTAGGGCCATCTGGAGCATGGAGTTGTATCCCTGACTATCTTGGCTACTAGCCACTGACAGACCTATCCTCCATGAGCTTATCTAATTCTTTTCTGAACCCAGTTATAGTCCTGGCCATCACAACATCCCCAGGCAACAGGTTGCGCTGGTAGCTGATGTCAGTTAGTGACAGCATAAGACGCGTTGCTCAAGTTTTTTGCATCCATATCTTCATCAGTTGTTATTTTTGCAAAGATGGCACCTTCTCTTCACTTAGTACAACTGAAACGTAATTACATTTACTCTCTCTGGCAAGTGTCGGCGCATTCTCATGAAGAGGCATGGCTTGATAGCTTTGTGCCTCTGCTGATGCTTTCACTGCTCCACTCAAGGATGGAGTACTGCATTTGGCTGTGGCAACAGTAGAGTGAGTCATAACGGTTAAAGTTCATGGCATTATAATCCCCTCAGTGTGCACAGTGCATGCCACTCAAAGTCTTTGAAATGGGAATGCGTGCATAAAGATTGCATTTTTATCCTGGTGCATGGGCAAGGGTCTAGGGCCCAGTCCTGCTGGATATGAACTGCCTCCAGAAGGATGCTGCATACCCGTAATGATTTCATGGGAACTTTAAGGTGCTCAGTCCCTCTCAAGATTTTGCCCTTAGAAAGCAGCTGAAGACTCAGGAAATGCAGACAAAATATTCCAGAGATCATGCTCTTTTGTTTGATGTAATTAAAGACTCTAGAGTGAACTGGACGCTGGAGGACTACCACGCCGGGGACTACAATCCTTTATTTGCTCACAGGGGTGACAGGTCAGGGTTAAGGACGCAGTTCACTCTCCATGGCCTGCTCACCTGCCTTTGGTCTCTGATGAGACCACCACCAAAGGGAGACAATTGGTGTAATTGGTGAGGTGGTTTTGCTGATGTGGACACCAGTCCATTGTGGACTGTGCCAAAACCATCTATACGCCATAGTGGCCACTGAAAAATAAATCTGTTTCATATCTCCCAGGGCTGATTCTTAACTCATCTGATTTACATCACTGAAGGAGAGAGTAGAAGCCGGGCACTTGCACCACATCGTTTTACTGCATATCTTTCCTCTGCTTTGTTGCTGAGGCTATTTGCATGAAAATGGGGTGCTTGGTTCTTGAGACTTTATTAGCTCCTCTGGTCCCTCCTTACCTGAAGTTCCAAGTCTGACTTTACAGTTGGTCACATTGGGCATGATCAGGATGTCAACCACAGAGAATGACGAACTAGGTGAGGAAAAAACAGCATGAACTGACTACACTTGTAGGAACAAATCTGCCGTTTTTTATGTCCATTTGTGATAAATAGATGTGTATTAAGTGATGTGACTAATATTGGAGATGTGTGGGTCATTCTCTTTGTTATCGTCTCCCCAGGGGGGAGAATTGTGTATGCAGTGGTTTGGTTTGGTTGGCTGGTTTAGTTTTGGGGTGTTTTAACACACACGTTCCTCTGTGTTTATGAGAGAAGGCAAGTCAAAGAATGGTGCCTTGCACTTGGAGTGGAAGGTGATGAGGGTTGGGATGGTCCTTGGTTCCAGGGGGAGTTCGTTCCACAGCCACGGATCAGCCCCCAAGAAAGCTCTGTCTCCTGCACAGAAAAGCTTTCCCCTTATTGTAGAGAATTCCATTGTGCCTGAGGAGCAGAACTGTTGATCATGGGTTTTCTCTTGGAGCTTTGGGCTCTTTTAGATGTGCTTGGTCCATGCGATGGAGCATCTTTAAGATCGGGACTGAGATCTTAAATCTTATTCGGTATTCTATTGGAAGCCAATGGAGGGAGAGTAGAACAGGTCTGATGTGATCATGGTAGCCTTGTTATACTTGTGAAATAAAAGACTAGCAGGATCTTCTTCAGGGGGACAAGGCACTGTGCCACGTTTACTGTACATGTAAGAATAGTAAAAAGCCATCACATTCACACACACATTCATAAAGTTCTGCAAGCTGGTGTGATATAATGACCAGTCCTTTTATGCGTTGCTCGAGCCAGCCTAGTGACCAACTAGGCTGGGCACGAGGAGGGAGCCAGGCCTTTGTCCAACATGAATCCGGTGCGCCAAGATGACAATTGCAGAATGAGACCCGAAGTTTTCACCCATCTTTTATACTTGCGGGCTCTCATGTAAGTCTATGATGCTGCCTCTGGGTTCAGGATAGTTGTTAATCACCAGCTAATTGAAAGCATGACCATTCTCTTATTTCTGTACTTTGTTTGTTCCCAGGGTGGATCCTTCTGTACTTTAGGGTCGTTTATTTGCACGTTAGGGTCGTTGATAGGTACTCTTCGGCCTTCAGGGTTAGGATGGCAGTTGGTGTCTTTACTCCCCTGTCTGTTGTTAGAGCAGTTTAGGGCCACGTCTATACTGACGGCGGCAAATTCGCTGCCGCCAGATCGATTTTTCTGGATCAATTGAGTGGTCAGTATAGACCCGCTCAATCGATCAGGAAGTCGACGGAGTAAATCCACCCCCTCAAGAAGCATAGTGCTGCGTCGATGGGAATGCTGTTCCCGTTGGCGCAGCACAGTGTAGACAGTGCGCAGAAGGGAAGTAGAGCAGTCGACATGAGTTATGTAAACTACTCTGCGTAGTTTGCGTAACTCCCATCGACTGCCGCCGAATCGCACGGTAAGTGTAGACCAGCCCTCCGTTGGTGTCTTTTTATGCCCTGCACATACATTCCTCACTCACACAAAGGGAATTTATCAAGATATTTTTAGGTTCAAGAGTACAAGTTTCAGGAAAGAACTCACTTCACGAAACTGACAAGATGGAGTCCACTTATACCCCACTAAACAGCCCTGTACCATTATCATAACCATAAAGGAAAAATCTCTCTCTACCTCTATCTCACTTATACAATAGAACAAGGAGCCTACATCTGATCTGTTTGCACAGCCTGTGTTGTTGAGGAGATGCACTGCAGCATTCTGTTTCCTAAGGGCTGAGGGTTTCGTGCTGCAGTCCCTTGGGGATGACAAAGGTGTATATGAGTGAGTCCAGGTCGCTGTCTGCCAGGATGAGAAGGAGTCTCCGAGCCCATTGGAAAAGGTAGAAAGCCTTATTCACAGATGCTGCTATGTGACAGGTTAGCATCAGTGAGAAGCCCAAGAACACTGCTAAACCGGAGACTGAACTGACCCATTGTGGGTGTATGTCTTCAAACAAAGGCTTCTACACTCTGGCTGTGAACTCTTCAAAGTGCTCTTTTCTTTCCACCTGCATCACCTCTGTCTTGTTCAGGTTCCGCGTCCACCAGCTGTTCTTCAGCTCTGGCCCGTCTTGGTGGTCGTGGTGTGGTCGTATGTGGGAAAGGATGGTCAGAGCTGTGTGTGCCCATCTGCGTAATGCTGGCGCTTGAGTCAGCGTTGTCTGACCAGTTCACCTAACGGCTGCATGTAGATGTTGAACAGGACTGGAGAAAGACTTGATCCTTGTGGGACGCCACAGGTGGGGGACCTAGTGGTGGAGGAGGTGCAGTTTCTCATCCCTGCTCTTTGGGAAAATCCCTCCAGGAAGGACTTAAACCATTTTAGGACATTTGGGAAGGAAGGGGCCATTTGATGGCCGTCGTGTCAACAGTCATGGCTAACATACAATCATAATGATTCACCGAATCCTTGAGTCCTTTTCTTGCGGGTGTGTGAAGTACCACTCTCATTCAGCATGCTTTGAAATTTGATGAGGAGACAGAGTCTTTGTGGTCAAATCTGAGTCCTGGGTCTTTTTATTGGCCTAGGAGCTGGGACAACTCTGATGACTGTCTTACTGGTCTGTCCAAGACAGTGGCTGGGTTGTGATACTGGCCTCAAATCCAATGACCAGGTCCAAGGTGTGACCGGGTATGTGGGGTGGACCTAAGATGATCTGTGAGAGTCCCAGGGAAGCAAGTGAAGAGATGAGTTTTTTGTACCTGCAGCCTTGTCAACATGGATGTTGAAATCCCCCAGGATGACAAGTCTAGGGTTTTTCACCTCATCACTAGCAAGGTATCAATGAGCTTCTTTATGAATGATTAAATCTTTGGTGGTCTGTAAATGAGCATAAAATCCAGGTTGGCTTTGGTTCTGGGTTTCCCTTGTTAAATGAGTGAACTTGAATGAATTTGTCTTACCCGAGGGACCTCTTTTGGATTTGATGTTTGAAGAGAAGATGAATGGACTGCCGTCTGCCTTCTTAACCTAACTGGATCAGTGATGGGCTGAGCAGCATAGGGCTTGTGCTTTCATCCAGTTGGGTATCTGTGATGCAGGCCATGTAGGGTGCGTCATTGCTCATGAGTTCATGCTGTTTCCTTGAATAGTTCCTCCCGAGTTTGGACTGTGACCAGTGAAATAGTGGGTTGTGTCACAGAATACTCCAAGTGGGGGAGAGGTCATTTGGGTCACCAAATGCCTTTTGGCACTCTGAGCTGGCTGGATCCTGGGTATGGGTGGAGCAATCAGTCACCGGAGGAGTGGTGGGTGGACTGGACACCTGAACGGCAACACAAGTGACAATAACAACAACAAAACTAGGTAACATCCAGACCAAGAAAAGGGTGGGGTCAATGTGTGTCAATGGCATCACACATGAATTCCTTGAAATAAGCTTTCTGGCTTGTCCTGCTGCCTTTACCTGCTTTGGGAGAGGGCCCTAAACTTACTATTGAGTACCATGTCAGAGTTACAGCCATGCAATATGCTCCTGACCGGAAGCAGACTAGAACTTGGGGCTAATTCACCCAAAGAACAAATCACATCAAACCAACCTTTCTTTGATAGGGTAGCAAGCCTTGTAGATGGGAGGGATGTGCTATATCTTGACTTCAGTAAGGCTCTTGATACTGGCTCACATGACCTTCTCATAAACAAACTAGGGAAATACAACCTATTTGGAGCTACTATAAGGTGGGTGCATAAGTTGTAGGAAAACCATTCCCAGAGAGTATTTATGAGTGTTTAACAATCAGGGTGGAATGGCATATCAAGTGGGGTTCCGCACGGATCAGTTCTGGGTCCAGTTCTGTTCAGTATCTTCATCAGTGGTTTAGGTAATGGCATAGAGAGTACACTTATAAAGTTTGCAGATTATGCCAAGCTGGAAGGATAGGATTAAAATTCAAAATGATCTGGACAAACTGGAGAAATGGTCTGATGTAAATGGGATGAAATTCAATAAGTACAAATGCAAAGACTCCACTTAGGAAGGAACAATCAGTTGCCCACATACACAATGGGAAATGACTCCCTAGGAAGGAGTACTGCAGAAAAGGATCTGGGGGTCATAGTGGATAGCAAACTAAACATGAGTCAACAGTGTCGCACGGTTGCAAAAAAACCAACCATCATTCTGGGATGTGTTAGCAGGAGTGTTGTAAGCAACACATGAGAAGTAATTCTGCTTTACTCTGTGTTCATTAGACCTCAGCTGGAGTATTGTGTCCAGTTCTGGGCGCCACAATTCAGGAAAGATGTGGACAAATTGGAGAAAGTCCAGAGAAAACCAACAAAAATGATGAAAGGTCTAGAAAACATGACCTATGAGGGAAGATTGACAAAATTGGGTTTGTTTAGTCTGGAGAAGAGAAGACTGAGGGGATACATAATAATAGTTTTCAAGTACATAACAGATTGTTACAAGGAGGAAGGAGAAAAATTGTTCTTCTTAACTTCTGAGGATAGGACAAGAGGCAATGGGTTTAAATTGCAGCCTGGGCGGTTTAGGTTGGACATTAGGAAAAACTTCCCAACTGTCAGGATAGTTCAGCACTGGAATACATTTCCTAGGGAGGCTGTGGAATCTCCATCATTGGCGCTTTTTAAGAGCAAGTTGGACAAACACCTGTCAGGGATGGTCTAGAAAATACTTGGTCCTGCCTGGAGGGGACTGGAATAAAACACCCTTCAAGGTCCCTTCTAGTCCTACAATTCTACGATTGTAAGAGAAGCAGAGTGTTTCGGGAGCCTCGTTCCTGCGTGGGAAGGAAGGTCTGGGAAAGGAGTCACAGCCACACTTCCATGTTTTAGGAGATCTCTCTCCTTTTCACAGTTTTGCTGCGTCTGCTGCAGGGAGGAGGCGGGAGAGACTATCTGAAGAACCAGGAATCAGGCCCCTATAAGGGCACTCAGGCTCCCTGGCTGCTGTTATGTACCTGCTGAGAGGAGGGTGGGGAGACACCTCTGTTCTGGCACCCACCCACTTCCCTCCTCCCCAGCTGCTCTCCGCAAGGTCTCTACTGACACTTTTGGCACTGACCAGCATACACCCCACTTGAAATGGCCTGTCCCCCATCTCCTCAACCCCAGATTTTGTGGCTCCAGCCTCTCCTCCTCTTTGATTGCTCCTTCCTCACTCGGCAGGTCTCACTCCCTCTTCCACTGGGGACCCACAACAGGGTTCCTCCTTCTTCTTCTCCCTTGACATTGTCTCTCAGCGTGATCTCATCCTGTCACTTTCTTTATGCCAATGATTCACAGATCTGCCTTCCTGCTCTTGGCATGTCTCCCTCCACGTAATCCCACTGCACTGCCTGGCTTCTGGACATCTTCTTGGATGCCTTGCCATCAACAAACTGAACAGGCCAAAACTGAACTCTTGATTTTTCCTCCCCGACCCTCTTTCCTCTCCCTTTCTCTATCACTGTTGACAGCTCTTCCATCCTCTCAACCACCTAGGCCATTAACCTGATTGTCACCGTCAACTCCTTCATTTCCCTTGTCCCATCCCTCCAGGCTGCGCCTACCCTTTTTCTTTTTTTTCTGTCCAGACAATCAGAACTCTTGTCCAGATCCTCCTCATTTCCTGTCTTGATTATTGACACCTCCACCTCCCCTAACACTTATATCACACCACTCCAGTCCATTCAAAACAAATCGTCTTCCGTGCCCATTGCTCTGATGCCATCAGCCCCAGTCCTGAATCTGTCCACTGGCTCCCCCATCTTCCACCACATCAAGTTCAAACTTCTTGTCCTCGTCTTCCCAGATCTATTTTTCCCTACTTGTCCACTCTTGTTTCTTATCACTGTCTCCTACACACCTCCAACTATACCAGCTTTGTCTGCCTGTTTGTCAGTGTCTGACATAAATATCTCTGTGCTTAATAAGACATACAGGCTCTGTGGCATGCATCCCGGTATTAAAGATAAGGACGCCTACAGAGCACATTTGTAGAACTCTAGGATTGCATTTAATGTTTCCCGTGGATTGCAAACTGTGATTCTTTTGCTGTCCTGGAATCTAAACATCAAGACAAATGGTTTCATGCATAGTAGAGATTGTATTTCATGAACTAGTCAGGAAGTGAGGAGTTCATAAAATCTAAAGTTCATAAAAACAAACATCTCAAAAAGCGGGTGTGGTGCATACCTAGCAATTTAGTTCACTGAATTGCTTCCTTCTTGTCCCTCAAACCACTGCAAAGCGGTTTCCAATGCACTGAAGGAATCCGATTATGAAGGAATGTTGACTTACTTGTTCTTCATTGACATCACTTTCGTTATATGCTTTTTTTATCCCATCAGGGAAAAATGGTTCGTATAACAGGTTGCTCGTAAAATCAAGGTTCTCCTTAGGAAATATTTTGCAGTATCTGTTCTGAGGTAAAGGGCCACACTTAAAAAAACCAGACCCTCTAGTCTGGTAGAACTTTAAAGAATAGGATACATCTGATCTTTCGTCAATTTCACTTTCAGTTTTCACTCACCTTAAGGATGTATATCCATGGAGATGTTCAATTGCACAGGGAGCTTGCTTGGAGGAATTGCAGGGAAAGTCACATTGTAAGTCTAAAGGGGGAAATGACATTTTGGATCCATATTTCGCTCCCGAGTAGACATCACTGGGGTTTTCTTATAATGGCTTTGCACAAGGGGCAGAGTTAAGGCTATGCATGCTTCTGGCTAACATGCAGCTTTTGTTTTAACACTGTGGTAGCACGGAGAGGCTTCAATCAGGGATTGAATCAGCAGTCAAGGTACTGTACAAATAAATGAAGCAAAGACAATCCCTGTCTAGAAAGTTCACAGTCTAGGACTAAGCGGCCTCAACAGTTGTAGTTGCTGTAGTTTTCCTTGTGGTATTTCCCAGGACTTTCTTGTTAAAGGAGAAAATCATTCAGAACCTGGATCTGTTTGGCCAGCCGTCAATGGCACATCCTGTCCCCTGCAAGTTCTGAGGTCTGTGGGAAGCAGCTGGTGCCAAGGCCCAGGTCTCAACAGCTAGAGAGGCAGTTCACAGGAGGCTGAGGTCTAAACACAAAGTCCCCTCTGGGGCATGGAAAAACCTGTACGCCCTGTTGTAGAGCAATTCATCCGTGAGTCCGAGGGGATGCAGAGGGCAGGCTTTTGGAGACCCTACACTCATGAGAGTAGAGCCTTGCTCCAGGGAAGCTTATACACTGTGCAGGCAGGCAGACTGCCGATTTGGGGGCTTCCTTCCTGTGACCCTTCCCCGTGTAGGCCCCTGAACAGCCTGTGATGCCTGGAGGGAGAGGGTTTGGGGGACCCGAAGCCAGGGAACATTAAAGGGAGGGGATTTTGAGGCCAAGGAGCAGCTGAAGCCCTAGAGATTTAAACTGGGTTTGTCTTGTGTGTCATAAAAAGGTCTATGCACGAGGTGCATGAAGTTTTCCATGGAAACCCAGATTCATTTGCAATGGCTCCCCCAAACCTCCTCCCAAGCTTCTCTTGGCCAGGTGTCAGATTAGTTTAAAAAAAAAAAAAAAAAGAGGGGCGGTTCTGGTACTGTCTCAGACTCCACCCACAATCCACCCCCACCGAGTTGTGCCATAAGAATATCTTCAAATGCCTTATACTATGGAACAGTTAACCAAGTTGTCATTTAAATGGTCATCAGTAGGCTTCAGTGTTAACACCAGATTGACATAAATGGGACAGCTTTCGTTGCAGGTTGCCTGCAGATTTGGGCCGACATCACTGCATCAGCTACATCTGGTTCATGGTTTGAAGATTTTTCTTCACCTCCATGCGGGCTAAGAATAGAATTGCTAATAAATGAAATCTTAGATTCTATAGCATAATATGAAGCCAGCAAATAATAGCCAAGGTTTGCCATGAGCCAGTCCAGTTTGACAACTGGAGACAGTTCACAAGCCCCTATAAGTACACCCTCTTTCCCATTCTCCCGAGGTTTATATTCTACCACTTCCGCAGGACTCCAAAAACCTGCAAGAGGATAGCGTCTCTCCTTCCCTTCCTGCTGGCTTCCTAACGTCTGCAGGAACAGATCTCCTCTGGCCTCTCCTGTGAAGGTCAGCTCCACAGGAAAGGAACTGGGGCCCTTGGAGGTATACCATGGGTTGAAGCAAAAAATCTGTGAGCAGCTTGTGATTTTTAAAATTCCGCAATTCCATTAAAACAAAACCACTGCTCACAGGACAGCTCGGAGACTCAGACTTTAAGGCCAGGCCTGGGCCATCTTGATCCTATAGTCTGACCTTCTGCACATCGCAAGCCACAGAACCTCACCCACGCCATCCTGGAATAGAGCCATAACCACTGGCTGAGTTACAGAAATCCTCGAATCCTGATTTAAAGATTCACAGCCATTCTCCTCAGTGAGGGCTGTTTCCCTGCCAAATTTCAGCTTTTTACCTCCCGGTTAGTTTGGCTGGAGGGTTGGCCAAGAACGGTTGTATTATTTTTAATAATGGGAAAAGGGCCCCTCCCACCTCCCCCGCCACTCTCCTATTCAAAAATGACTGAACCCTTTTTGCAAAGACCACGCTTGGGCACTTTCAGCCCGGTAGATGAATGTTTCAGAAAATTCTGAGTGTTGAAACTTGATTAGAGTGGGAACAGTTGCAGAGCGTTAGCCAGAACAGTCACTACTGCTCATGTTGTAGGAGCCATGATTTCCCCCTTTCCATACACTCAGTGATCATAGACATGCCCATTGCATCCCACCTAGCCAGGGAGGTTTGCTTCCAAACAGCGTTGGCTGGGGCATTCTGGTACTGAAGAGGTTAATGGGAAAAATCTAGAAGTGAGGATTAACTGGCATATTTCGGCGTTTGGCTGGTGGCAGCTGAGATTCCCGCAGCCTACCAAGCTGCACGTGCGACACGATCACTCCAGCAAGAAAGCAGAAGAGCCGTGTGATACGGGAAGCAATTATAGGCCAACATAAATAGCTGAGCATAAATTGTGGGGCGAGTATCAGAACCAATTCTGTGAGATGTAATGAGAGAAAGAACTTTGATTAGAGGCCGCCAGCTTGGATTTGTAAGTGGCAAAGGGAACTAAACTGCTGGCGCTCTTCAAAAGATATTATTGGCACGGTAAACTTAGAGGAACACAGTGGAAGATACGGGCTTATGAGTTTCCACAAAGCATGCGGTAAAGTTCCACTTCAGAGATTATTTGCTAATATGAGGAGTTGTGTGCTTGTGTGCATGCATAGCTGAGCTTGTGTGTATGTTTCGAGGGATCAGAAACACACAGGGGTGAATGAGGATATCTCCCCCAGCTGCCAGGACGTTGGTGTGTGGGTCTTGTCATCCCACAGCGTGGTCCAGGAGACGTGCTCTTGCAGTGACCATGAGACCATCAGATGGACGCTATCAGAGTTCTTGGGAGGTACAGAAGTTGCACGCCCAGGAGATGTGGTGAATTAAAGATGGAAAAGGCCTCGCTCATCTCCCTGACCAATGCAGGGCTCTTCTTTGCTGCACATGATGGGCTTTGTAGTGGCTCCCTTTGAAGGCTGTATCACTGCTGAACAGAGATCACTCTCAGGAAGATTTTCAATTATATTAATCTTAAGCCATCTTGTTCCCGATTTCCTCCTGCTACTCCTAGTTACTCCTCTGCCCACCCAAATAATTCAGCTTTCTTCTTAGTGGTTGCATTCTACAGGCATTTGTAGGTTGGTATGTCTCTCCCCCAAATGTAGCTCTTTCGGTCTTTCCTCATAAGACAGTCCCTCTAGGCTTGAGAAATTGTTCCCCTCTCACCTCTCCTAACCGCTTTCTACATTTCTGTGCTCTCCAGAATGGAACGCTTCACTCCAGCTGCTAACCCGAGTTAAAAGCCAAGTGGCATGTCTTCGATGCTACGTTAACCCATAGGGTACATCTACACAGCAAAGAAAAACCAGCCACAGGTTTTTCTTGGCTGTGTAGTCATACCTTTCGAGTCAGGACTCTTGCATTCCATTTATGGCTCTGCGAGTATGTTCCCTATTCGTTACCGCATGGAAGTCGGAGTCAGGACTCCTGGGTTTTGCTCCCATGTCAAGTGGATAGAGCAGGTTGATTGTCAGTCTGGACTCTTGGGCGACGTCTACACTGCACTCAAATAGCCACAGCTGGCCCTGGTCAGTTGACTCGGGATCACGGGGCTACAAAATTGCAGTGTAGATGTTCTGGCTCCAAGCACTGAGCCCTGTGATGGGGAAGGGTCCCAGAATGTGAAGCTTCCTTGCTTGTTTGTAAAATACTTCTCAGACCCTCCAGCGAAAGGCAGTATATAAACACCAAGTATTAGTATTATAAGCAAAGAGTAAACTGGGCACGCCAGCAGAGCATGAAAGACTAGTAAACAGAAGGAAGAAGTTGCAAAGTAAGGCCACACTGAAGCAACAAGTGCAGTATTAATGAGCTTAAGAGACAGCTTGACATTTTTACAGAGAGAGACAGGTGGGATTTGAAGCATAGAACAATAAAGTGGGGTCAGGGAGGTGAGCTGGCTTTATTTGGCCAACTTCTTTTCCTGTGCAGCAGTTCCTTATCCTCTTGAACTGGCAAAGTACCCTCTTGCTCATGAATCTGTGAGATAACCACTCTGAAACACAGCTAGGGAGGACTGGTCGGGAAGAATTATGGAGAACTGCCGTGTGGCAGGAAAGAAATCCTAAACATTAGCCTGATTCATCCTTGATGTCCATGGGTTTATGCCAGAGCTGAGCTGACTGTCTCATTACAGAGAGAAAAATGAGTCAGTAAAAAGCAATAATAATAAAGTGTCTTAAATATAATTAAAAAGACTAATTTACAGTCAAATAGGAAACTATAATCTTGACAACCAGGTGATGCAAACTATGGCGGAGAGTCTGCGGCTCAGCATGGGAATATATGAAAAAGGAGATTTTCAAAATTTCTTTTATATTTATTCTGTTTTAATTAACTGAAATTTAAAAGTACCATGAGCACTAATCAAAATAGCAAGTACATTTTGCATCAACTTCCACAATCTCTTGCTTTCACATGCTTTGAAATCAGTGTTGTAAAACTCCCGCTGGCTTCCGGTACTTCACCCCCTGCTCTCTGCAGCATCAGACGGGAATTCCTGTTGAGAAGTATCCAGAGGGCGGCAACTTCCACAGAAAGAGCATTCACACTTACGGAGAGAGAATTCTTGGTTATGGAGAGAGTGGGAGAGTGGCAGCTAGTTTTCAAATCATTTTTTAAAATCCGTATATCTGTCAAAGATGTTAGAACTAATCCTCACGGGGAGGGGGTAAGCGTTTACGGAGTGTTTATAATGCATCACATTAATATATATATATAAACACACGATTCCTGACTCTGCAGAGAGTGTATGAGAACTCAAGAATTGTAAGGACAAAGCAAAGTGCACGTTAATGGTCCTAAACATGGCTTGATAAATGCAGGTTGTGGTTTGACAGAACTGGCTTGATTTGCTTCTGCCTTGCGTTTGGGATTGTCCATCACTCATGCTCGAACTGACTGAGGAGTGGGTGCAAAATGCTGCCGTTCTGATCCGGTAGTGTTTGACATTCCCCTGGATCTGGTGATCATGCAAGGCGGGGGGAATCAGCACCGAAAATCTTACGCAACAGGTGAGGATGCAGTAACAGGTGATTTTTGTAGATGGAGGTCAAGGGACCTGCCTTCCATCGTTGCCTCTGACTCACTCACTACGTAACCTTGGGCAAGTGGCTAACAGTCAAAGTGGCCACCGATTTTTGGGTGCCTCAGTTTTGAGTGCCCACTTTGGGCCTGATTTCCTAGTACTGGGCACGCTCGGCACTCATTGGCTGCCTTGGGCGATCTGGGTGTTCAGTGTCTCCAGAGCCTGGGCCCACGGCATCTCAATCGGTCACCCAATTCACCTGGAAAACGTTGGCCTTCGCTTCTCTGCCTGTTTCTCCCCTAAAAACAAAGGTTCCTCCTGGAGTAGTGTCCCTATGGGTGCTCCACTTCAGTCACTTCAGGTGCGCATGTGTCCCAGACGCCTTTGACTGAAGAAGGAACACCCACTGGGACACACTTCTTGTAGAACTCCAGTTACGGCCCGAGGGGAGTAACCGCTCCCTCCCTGCCTCACAGGAGAGCTGTCAGTTCACTGTTATTCATTCTTCGCTAGTTGGAAAGCTCGTTGAAATCCTCACATACAATGCAAGTTCGAAGTGCAAAGTCGTCTTTTCTGAGAGGGTGCGGCTGTCCTTCGCGTTGCCTGCCCCTTACTCTGGCCCAGCTGTATGAAGCGCACACTTGAAAATTCCTTTCAGCCCTTGCTTAGCTGGTTCGCTCTGGACTCAAAATAGTAACAGGCTTAATCCAGGGGACTTCTCTAATCCTGGGGGGCTGTGTGGGCGGCATGAGTGATGGCTCTGAGCAGCAAACCCATTTATGCGAAGTGTTTCGCTCTCTCGGCAGCAGCAGCGTAGTTTAGGAAGGATAAGATTAGAAGGGATCTCACTAGCAAAGTGACTAAAAGATTTATCTTATTCAGGGGCTTGGCTGGTACTTAAGGAATTTGCATTATTGGGGTTTCTCAGATATCTCTGCTGGCTGAGTGTATGCTGGTAAGAAACCTGTTATGTCATCTCTGGTCTGTACTCCAGTCCCCTGGGCCAGTAGAGGATTGTTCCACCAAGTGCATTCCCTATTGCTTTCTCCAGACTGATTTCAAATGTCACAGATCCCTGGGGAGATTATTCTACACTCTATTAAAGTCTCAGTGTCAGGACATTTTTCCTGATCTTCATCCTAGATTTTCCTTTGCTCCTAGTTAATGCCATCTGGAACCACCCATTTTTCTTCCTTCTTGGTGTTTACACCTTGGGGTACTTGCAGTCAAGATGGGCTATTAAACCTTTGCGAGGGGAGTTGGGTTCCAAACCTCACAACTCAGGTCCATCTCTCTAAAAGGGATTTACATTGGATCACTGGGTCCAAATCTATCCCTTGATTTCTGAAGAGATTTGGACCAAGATCTGAACTGCACAGCTATCCATTTATGGTTCCCCACTTACGCTGTTAACAGCCGTGGCTAGTGCCCAAAATGAATGTCATAGTTCCACTTCCTCCCCTCCCCTGCAGCTTGATTGTATTTTCAAAACAAAAACCTAGGACACTGTGGTTGAGGGGGCGTCACTCCCAGGGAAGTGGTTCGGAGTTGAGCGAATAAGGCCTGGTCTACACTATACAGTTAAGTTGACGTAAGTCACCTTGTGTCTATCTATGTGCACACATTTCTATGCTCCAAATTGTCTCCATCCGATGTAAATGCCTATCCCCACTTCTCCGGACAGCGCTAAATCATGGTTGACCTACAGAGGTTGACACAGTGTGAGTGTAGATACTGAAGATGTATAAATATAGAATCAGTGTATTACCCATAGGCAGCTAACACATATTTAACCACGACTGCTCTTGTCTACACTAGGTGCAAAGTCATGTTTAACAACATGTTAATTAAAATGTCAGCTAAAACCATTCCCTTTTGCAAGATAGACAAGGCCTCGAGCTATGACTTTACTGCAGAAAATGTGTGTTTTTACAGCAAGATAGATATCTCAAGTTAGCTACCTTCATGTAAAATCCTTGTGGAGACAGAGCTTTTTATCTCGATGTAGATATTGAAGTCAACACTATAATACCACCTGGGGTTGACCACAGCTAGCGACATGGAGGTAAAAAACTACCTGTGACTACACAACATCTACACTAGGATTTTTACATCAAGATAATGATCTCAAGTCAGCTATCAGGATGTAAAATTGCACCTTTTTTTCCATTGAAGACATAGCCCAGTGGTGAATAGGAAGAAAAAGGGGGCCCCCTCTTCCATCCTGCAGAATGAAAACCTTTATAGTAATGAGTACGATGCGTGAAAATGGTATTTATCACTCCACTTCACTGTTCTCTCCTAGTTCCAGTTTCTTCTCCTCCAATCCAGCTTTTACCTCCCCATCTAATGTATTGACTGTGGGCATCACAGATAAATGTGAATCTTAGGAAAGGATTGGATAAGGTAATGGCTTGTGGACCAGAGTTAGGAAGGGGTTCCAGGTGTAAGGACTCCAGAGAAAAAGGCATGGAGTTATTTCTGGGAGAACCAGATGAATGAGGCATAATGAGAGAGAGAACGTGAGTGCAACATTGGACATCTGGAATAAATCACAGCCCAGGGACTTCAATGGGTTGACTCCGAATTTAACTATTTAAGGTGTAGCTGAGTGAGGGTGTGTCTACACACTAAGCACTACAGCGGCACAACTTCAGCTCTGCAGCTATGCTGCCGTAGTGCAGACACTTACGACAGCGAAAGAAGGTTTTTTTCAGTTGCTACAGTAAATCCACCCCCTCGAGAGGCAGTAGCTAGGCCAACAGAAGAAGTCTTCTGTCACCTTCGTGGCATCTACTCAACAGTGCTCAGGAACTGAAATTGTTCACAGCCTTAAGCAATGTAGCTAGGTCAGCCTAAGTTTTATGTGTAGACCGGGCCTTACTTTTGTTGGAAACCAAGTTCTCTGTCTGGCCCAACAGCTGGATCTCCTGTTGGGCTGCCCCCAGGAGGAAGTCTTTCTGCCTGCCACTCACTTTAGGAAGGAAGAAACAAATATGGGTGAGGTCTTCATCAGCCAGCTAGGCCCAATTAAACTTCAACTTGCCTTTTAGTCTTTCCAAAGCAGCAGCACAACTGACAGGGTGTGAGGGGGAGTGATGTAATGGCCTGTGACAGGGAGTGCCAGGCCCTTCGAGGCCCTCTGGAAGGCCCTGAGGTCCTATCACGCCCTGCCCCAGGAAAAAAGCCAGTAAAGTGGAGTCCTCCAAGTGACCTAGAGAGGATGCAGGGGAGGCAGCCAATCAGAGCCTAGCAGGCTCATATAAAAGGAGTTGCACAGCCGGGATAGCTCAGTTGCTGGCTGGAGCCAGAGGAGGAAAAATGCTGTTCCTGGCTGGTTGAGGAAGCTACAGCAGCTAGACGGGGCAGCTGCTGGCTTGGAAGGCAATGAGACTCCACAGGGACAGACGCTGGGGAGAAACTCTGCTTAAGCAGGGATAGGACTGTGGAGCTCCAGGCTCAGACGCCTGGGAGAGAGAGCTTTGACAACAAGGGCCAGAGACTGTTATAAGCTCACCAGGAGAATGGGCCTGTGAGAAAGAACCCTGAGAGAACAGGGCAGAGACTTTTACGAACTCTCCAGGCAAGGGAAAGATCCTGGACAAACAGGGGACAGGCTGAGAACCCAAGAAACTGATGGGACAAGAGTGGGAAGCACCCCAGGGAATGCAGCAATAGATGCAAGTGAAGGAAGCAGCAAGTGACTGCTAGTCGTAAATTCCCTGGGTTGGGACGAGGAGTAGTGAGTGGGCCCGGATCCCCCCACCAGCAGTAGGCAGAGTGGCTAAGGGCCCAGGAGTCAACAAGTTTTGTTTGAAGCCTGAGAAGGGAACATGTGCTTAAACAGGCCTAGAGATGGGACAGAGAACCTCAGGGAGGGGCCAACCATTTGTTGGACTGTGTTGCCCCGGAAGGGGTTTGTTTTCCATTTGTTTCACATACAGATTGCGTGTGCCGGCCGAGTCACTCAAAACCCATCTGAAAAGAGAACCTGCTGCAGAGAGCGCCGCAAAAGCAGAGAGTGCAGGCCCGCACCTGTCCACCAGGAGGCGCTCGTGAGAAGCGAGTGGCCACACCTTTTCTGTCCCCTCGCCTTTTTCCAGTGCTGATCTGTTGGGAAACCAAACAAAGGTGTTTGCTGTGCTGGGGATGTAAGGCGCTGATGGGCTTTCAAATTTCAGAGGCTTGTCACTCAGCAGCTAAAGAGGCAAATTCACCCTGTCGTGCCTGACAGAACGCCTCGGAGGCGGAAAACCTGCAGGGGGTGTCACGGCAGTGAGAAGTCTCACTACATTCCCTTCTTGCTGCTGCAGGACCCCTGAGGGAAGGCAGGATATGTGCAGGCTGACGGAGTGGGTGCAGTTTCCCGTTCCTTGCAACAGTTACAATGGATCTGACCCCCAAGGTTTGGGTCATTACGATATGGGTACCTTTCCTGGAGGGACTCAGCGCCTGCTTAGACTGGAGTGTGAGGAGCCCTGCATGTTCAAATAGACACAGCAGATGAGTGGGTTTTCTTTCAGACACAGATACGAGTTGCTGAAGGAGCCCTTTCTGTTCCCACCTGACATACAACGGCTGCTCTGCAGTGTCCCAACGTCAGTATTATTGACCGTTAAGTGCCTAAGCTACGCCAGCGTGAAAGCTTTCTGTAAAGAGAGCAACAAAGACACAGACCCATTGCATACATTTCACTGAATGGCCCATGGTGCTTAACTAATGCACAGAGGCTATTCATGACTGACTTTCTTGTTCATGCCAAAAGTGAACGCATGGGTTGCTCCGTGCTTCCTTTCTTCATCTGTTGCCCTTTAAGATAAAATTAAACAAGAGTCATCGAAATTAGAGCTGGAAATGACCAGTTTGGTCACTTGGTCCATGGCCACCACCCTCACTAATGCAGAATTGTTCAGCTTGTTGGCCTAATACCACCTTTTCCTTTATTTTCCTTTATTGCTCCATTCTTTATTGCTCCATTATTCCCTCCCATCCCAGTGTCACCAGCTGACTCCCCACATCCCACTACTGGTTCCCAACTGGCTTTTCTCTTTCTCCTCCTTCATTTTGACATCCCCCATCTTCTCCCCAGGCTAGGGCTGTTACCCAATGGCAAGTTCAAGTGCCGCATTCCTTCTGAACCGCTCAGCGGTTGAGCAGGAAGCGCTGAGCAGCTGATTGGCAGCCAGGCTGGAACCGTTGCTCTTCCCAGCAGTTACTATAGCAACACTTCTGATGATTAGCCCAATCACTGCAGCGGGATCATGGAGATTGCAGTTTTGGGTTCTCTAATCTTTGTGATGGAAGTGGCTCCTTGGACTACCTGCAGGTGTTCCATGGACCACGGGTTGAGAACTGCTACCCTGCAACAGATTTTCTTGTGTACATTTGAAGTGGCTCAGTTCCACTCCCTTGGATGTGTAGGGCATGATGTTTTACATGCTCTGGTGCCAGCTGCGGAGAGACCAACTGGTTCGAATAAAATAAGAGCAACCCTGAAACATCATCCGAACTAGAACCAGCCCTCCATCCTTCTAACGTTTCACAAAGCTTGGTTACTGTATAGTTTTCTTTCTTTCTAATTGCCCCCAGCTATGCACTTTCTGGTTTTGTATGAGTGTAGAAGTGGACATACCTAATAATGGAAGAGGCTGTTTCCTTCTTGTTTCTAACATAGTCAAAGCAATACCAGAATTCTGTGAGAACCTGTTCTCCCAAGAAAGTCTGGACTTGTAAGATTTCCAGTAAAAGTGGAGCTAAACCACAAAATTCAGATCAGAACTTTCCCATTTGGAGAGGGACATTTGGATCCGATTCCGTCCATTAGAAATAGGGCCAACTGTGAAGTATGGATGGAGAACTTTGTGATTACTCAGACATGGTGGTTTGGGTTGGATAAGCATTGGATTGGTATCAGCCTTTTGGAAACCCTTATCTAACCTTTCGCACACTTCACTGGCCAGTAACCTGAAAAAGGTGGCAGAGGATTTTTTAAACTAAGGGCTGGGTTTTAAAACCGACAGCTGTGGAGGAGTACATGGTTTGGGCGGAGACTTCCCTTAAGGATGATTTTATTAAAGTGGGAACTTTATATCCTAGTAAACAGGATAGGAAAGAAATTGGTAAGGTACAGGTGGGAGCTAGCGAGGGACAGTCAAACATAAGAGTCCCATTTGGATGGAACACATGAAGGCAAGCAACTGAATATTGACAAAATCTACAAGTGCTTATGTACAAATGCTAGAAGTCTAAATACTAAGATGCGTGAACTAGAGTGCTTGTCATTAAATGAGGATGTTGATATAATAGGCATTGCAGATACTTGGTGGATTGAAAATAATTAATGGGGCATGGTAATACCAGGGTACAAATGGGAGTGGCATTACATATGAAAGAAAGCACAGAATCAAATAAAGTAAAAAATCTTAAATGACTCAAACTGTGCCATAGAATCTCTGTGGATTGAAATTTCATGCTTGAACAATAAGAGTACAGCAGAAGGAATATACTACGGCCACCTGACTAGAACTGTGACAGTGATTCTGAAATGCTCAGGGAGATTAGAAAGGCTACACAGACAGAAAACACAATAATAATGGGGGATTTCAGCTATCCTCGTATTGACTGAGTATATGTCATCTCAGGAAGAGAGGCAGAAATGACTTTTCTAGACACATTAAATGACTGCTTCTTGGAGCAGCTTGTCCTGGAACTCACAAGGGAAGAGGAAATTCTTGATTTATTCCTAAATGCCACACAGGATCTGGTCTAGGAGGTGAATATAGCTGATCTATTTGGTAATAAATGTAAATACATTATGGTAGCTAACGTGCTTGTAGGGGTAAAAGTGCTAAAGAAACCCACTATAACTTCAAAAAGAAGAACTACATAAAAAAAGAGGAAACTAATTCAAGGGAAATTAAAAGGGAGTCACAAGGGTGAAATGCCTGCAAACTGCATGGAGACTATTTAAAAAATGCCTTAACAGAAGCTCAAATTAAATATACAACCTAAATAAAAAAAACCCAACGAGGACCCAAAAATGCCACAATGACTCAACAGCAGAGTAAAAGAGTTGGTTAGAGGCAAAAAGGCATGTGAAGAATGACTAGCTAGGGACACAAAAACTGAGAGCAAAATGTTTTTAAGTACATCAGAAGCAGGAAGCCTGTCAAACAGTCACTAGGGCAGTGGATGCTAAAGGAGCACTTCAGGGAGACTAGGCCATTGCAGAGAAGATAAATGAACTCTCTGCATCACTGCAGAGGATATGGGGGAGTTTCCCTCACCTGAGCCATTCTTTTTAGGTGATTAATCTGAGGCATTGTCCGAGGTGTCAGTAGAGGAACTTTTGGAAAAAATTGATAAATTAAATACTAATAAGTCACCAGGACCAGATGGTATTCACCCACGAGGGTGAAGGAACTCTCGTATGAAATTGCAGAATTACTAACTGTGGTATGTAACCTATAGCTTAAATCTGCCTCTGCACCAGACGTCTTGAGTGTAACTAATGTAATGCCTGTTTTAAAAAGAGCTCCAGAGGCAATTTTGGCAAATACAGGCCAGGCTGGTACTTCAGTACCAGGCAGACTAATTGAAAGTGCAGTAAAGAACTGAATGATCAGATCCATAGATGAACACATAGGTTGGGGAAGAGTAAACATGGCTTCTGTGAAGCGATATCATGTCTCACCAACCTATTAGAATTTTTTGAGAGGGTCAACGAGCCGGTGGCCAAGTATGATCCAGTGGATATAGTGTACTTGAACTTGAAGAAAGCCTTTGACAAGGTCCCTCACCAAAGGCTCTTAAGCAAAGTAAGGATTCATGGGATAAGAGGGAAGGTCCTCTCATGGATCAATAACCTATTAAAAGATAGGAAACAAAGGGTAGGAATAAGTTTCTTTTCACAATGGAAAATGGCAATAGTGGGGTCCCCCAAGGATCTGTACCAGGACCTGTGCTGTTCAACCTATTCATAAATGATCTGGAAAAGAGGGTGAACACTGAGAAGGGAAAATTTGCAGACGATACAAAATTATTCACGATCACCAAGTCCAGACCTGATTGTGAAGAGTTACAAAGGGATCTCACAAAACTGGGTGACTGGGCAACAAAATGGCAGATGAAATTCAATGTTGATAAGTGCAAAGTATTGCAAATATTATCCCAAGTGTACATACAAAATGGTGGGGTCTAAATTAGCTGTTACCATTCAAGGAAGAGATCTTTGAGTCATTGTGGATAGGTCTCCGAAAACATCTGCTCAATGCAGCGGCAGTCAAAGAAGCGAACAGAATGCTAGGAACCATTAGGAAAGGGATAGCTAATAAAACAGAAAATATCCGAATGCCACTATATAAATCCACAGTATGCCCACAGCTTGAATACTGTGTATAGTGCTGGGTGTCCCATCTCAAAAAAAGATATTAGAATTGGAAAAGGTGCAGAAAAGGGCAACAAAACATGAGGGATACGGAACAGCTTCTTTACGATGAGAAATTAAAAAGACAGACTGTTCATCTTAGAAAAGAGATGTCTTAGGAGGGATATGATAGAGGTCTATACAATCATGAATGGTATAGAGACAGTGACTAGGGAAGTGTTATTTACCCCTTTACATAACACAAGAACTAGTGGTCACCCAATGAAATTAATAAGCATCTGGTTTAAAATAAACAAAGAAATATTTTTTCACACAACGAACAGTCGACCTGTATAACTCTTTGCCAGGGGATGTTTTGAAGATCAAAAGTATAACTGGATTCAAAAACAATTAGATAAATTCATGGAGGATAGGTCCATGAAAGCCAACATGGTCAGGGATGCAACCCAATGCTCTGGATGTCTCTAAACCTAAAACTGCCAGAAGCAACTGGCACTGGGAACGGTCAAAGACAGGAGACTGAGCTTGATGGACCATTGGTCTGACCTAGTATGGCCATTTTTATGTATCTCTTGGCCATGTCTTGACTGTGAAAATAGGTCATGTCTTAAAACGTGTTAGCGAACATGTTTTAACCAACATGATTTTAAGCAAGACTTTGCACCTAGTCATAAGTTACATTTAAAGACCCGTTAGCTGGTCCTGGTCAGCTATCCGTTGAGTCCTAGATTTCTCACACTAGAGATGACCATAACCAGCTCATTTTGATCGTGACTTATCTTGTCAATCCTAGGTGAAAAATCCTGTTCAAGATTGTGTTAGCTAGCACATTTTAAAACATTAGCGATTTTCCTAACCTAGACATGGGCTTTGACTCTTGCTCGGACTAATGGAACAGACATCAGAAAATGGATGCAGAGGTTGCTGAAAGCTAGAGCCAAGCATCTGGAGCACAGTGTCACCGTACAGTTGAAGAAGAATGAGGAAAGTCTGAAAATGATCTCATGGGAGTATGGCCAGGCCTGTGGGTTCAATTCTGCCACTGACTCACTGTGCTTTTCAGTAAACTAGTGGTCACAACTCATACATACCTCAAAGGGTCATCGGGAGGCTACATTAACCATTGCAAAGTACTTTGGGCACTTCAGACAAAAAGCCAAAGGATTTGTTTTTAAAAGGGTTTCTAAAATCTGAGTGTTTCTTGTCACACATTTTAGGCTCTTCATAAAAAAAAACAACGTACTCCCAATAAAGAGATGGCCAATGTGCGCGCATGGCCTATTTTGATTCAAAGCAGATTCTAGTCTTCACCCGCAATCAACCTTCAGAGCTGATACCAGCCTCACTTTGTTCTTTAGAAGACAGAATAGAAAGGGAAGCATTTTCAGGCCAGGCCCTCTGCAAAGAAAGAAGCAGAGCTGTCTTTCTCTGCTGTCGTTGTTCCACTTTACTTAGAGGAGAGAGCTCTGCCAAAAGCAATTAGACACAACGAGTTTTGTTCCTTCCTGAAGTAAGAGCTTTAATGTGGTGCTCTCGTGGAACAGTCGATTTTCATTTTTAAATGTGTTTTGCTTGGGAATTCACTGTGCTTCTCAAAGGGACACTGCCAAATAGAGTAGGACCAACATGCAGATTTTGTTCAAAAGAAAAATACAGTTTTACAGACTCTAATAAATCTTCAGGTTCAGTTCTCTACTCTGCTGCTTCTGCCCTCGGAGGAGTCAGTCCAGGCTGGGATTCACCCAGGTATTTAGCACCTAACGCCTAATGCTTTTGAGGAGTTGGGCCTCTGTGCCTCAGTTTCCCATGTGTGCAATGGGGATAATAGCCTTGCCCTGCCTTACAGAGGGGTTGTGAGGAGAAATACACTGAAGACTGTGAGGTGCTCAGATACTATGGTAATAGTGGGTCTCATAAGGAACTGAGTCAGACTTCATTAGTATTAATATTGTTTTATTCATTTGTTCAGCAACAACAATAGATCGGCGCTGTGGACCACACAAAATGAAGAGGTTCAAAGAGCTTGAATCTATGGCCCTGATGTTGCAAACACTTGTGCACACAGACAGCAGTGCAGCGTGGGTCGCTAGCCCACTGTGCACGTGGCTGCAAAATGTTTCAGGAAGGGTTTGCAATGCCTCGTGGGGACAGGTTCAGCATCACAGGATGCAAGTTTCTCAGTCCCATCATTCCGTGGGCATCCTACTAAGTTTCCAGCCACTTTTCAATTGCCCTGGTAACCTGCGAGCCAGCCATCTGTGTCCGAAAGCCTGGATCCTGCCCTGCTTTTCAGTCCTGTGCTGTGCGTTATGAACACAAGGCTGTAAGAGGTGCTCAACAGGGAGGCTATTCACCACCACCCTGACCCCAACCCCCTCCTTGTAGAAGCGGCAGGTCTGCGGCCCCGCACCAGAGGTGACCATTTGCCTCCCTTGCCTTCTGCTATGCCTGCCGCAGCTCTTTGAATTTTACACGGCACTGCTGCGTATCCCTATCCTAGCCCTTCCCCTCCATGCCCACAGCAAGTTCTTGTAGCTGGATGGAGCTGTGCCTGAACCTCGTCTCCCCCCCAGACCCAGGAGATCCACCGCTTCCCGTGTGCTCCAGGCCGGAGCGCGTTTGCGGCAGGGAGTTAGCCTGCTCAAGTGGGCAGTAGCTATGTGAGCTTTCCACTCCAAGCAAACAGGAAGAGCAAGTTCAGAACATCCCGGGGCTTTAACAGGGGAGGGGCGTTCACCTGTGCACCTGTCTGCAGGGCAGCGGAGTTCAAAACAGAGCGGTCACAGCGGGCATTGTGGGAAATCTCTTGGAGGCCACTTAGGGCAACATAAGCAACGCCGTGTTTGCACTGACACCGCGTCACTCGAACAGCGCCACCCTGCGCTCTACGCCTCTTGTCGAAGTGGCAGGCAAGTTAAAACAGGAGGAGGAGCATTGCAGCATGTACACCTCCCTAGTTCGGTCACCGTAAGCTGCCTTATGTCGACAACTGCGTAGGGTAGACAGGGCCTAAACGTTTACAAGTCTGTGGCCTAAGGCGCCAGTTGTGCAGTCAGAACTACACACACAGAGCCTCGAACAGGGTTCCATTCACATGGATCCAATTGCAGGAACAGGGCATAAATAAGGCTCGGTTAAAAAGGATGTCCAGGGAAGCACAGAGGAGGAAATAAGGACATTATTGATTATTAATAATAATAAATGTTGTTATCGATTCACCTGTCCAGTGTCAGAAACACCAGCTGCCTTTTGCCAAGACAGAAGAAGTAGAAAGTGAAACTCACTACGAAGTGGAAGTGACCGTTCTAGATCCAGTAAATAGGTCCAAATAAAATGAAGCATATTAAAAAACCCAGCAGCAAATGAACAGCGGAAACAGTGTAAAGTGAACTGGATTTTTAATGTTCCCTCCACCTGCCAAAAGGCTCAGGAGCTGTTGGTGAAAGCGGGTAAGAAACATTTTTCTAACCGTGGGCTCTGTCTGTAGTCCCCTGAAATCACAAGGCAAGAGTCCCTTTGAGTAGAGGGAGCTTGGGGCAGTCTCCAGATGGGGTTTGCCCCACATCACATGGGAAAGCAGTTTCAGGAGTTGCCGGCTCCCAGTCCTGTGCTCAGAGCACTGGCCCAGGCACAAAATTCTACCCCTCTTCATTTTGCTGGCAAGCCGAGCTGAGCTCTGCAGGCAAAAAAAACCCTTTCCCATCCCTAATGAGTGAGTGGTGATGGCAGGTCACTGATCTGGAAATGCTTACAGTGTCAGAAATGTGAGTGTCACTTTACTTAAAGCTCTTTTATGCAGAGTTATCTCAGGTCACTGCCCATGTAGCTGGAGCCTGCAGTGACTTTGTTGGGGGTCTTTTAATGAAAATTATTTTCTTAATTTCTTCCCAGCAGCTTGTTCCCCATGGGCTGGGCGAGTTGACCCCAACCCCCAGTGGCCGTGCTGACTGAAGGCAGTAACTGGGGTTAGACAAAGCAGAGGCCTGATCCACTGAAAGAAACGCTGCCGGCTAAATTGCATGACACTTATTTCTTTGTCTTCTCTAGTGGACACAAAACTCCTTTGTAACCTCAGCTGGGCCAGCACGCACACAAAGTAGCTTCACCCACATTGCTTGGTGCTGGGGTGGGAAACAGAGCTGAAAAACTGTGCACAAACAGCCTACACCAAACAGCCCTCCGCAATCCCTTCCTACAGCAGAGGAGAAGAGTGTTAGATCAAGAGAGCAAAGCAAAACCAATAATGCCATATTTAGGCGCTGAAAAAAAATGACTTGATTTTCTACCCCTGGCTCTGATTCAGCAGGGTGTTTAAGTGTGTGTCTAACTTCAAGCTTGTGAGTAGCCCCGTTGAAGTTAATAGAACTACTCACATTTTTAAAGTTAGGCACATACTAAAGATGGACATCAAACAGCAATGCTCAGATTTGAAACAATGTGCCCTAAGTTAACTCCCTCCTGTGGATCTCCCAGTTCATCTTTTCTTCTCTGTCTCATTTAGGTTATAAACCTCCCTTTATCTTTGTGCTTTGTACAGCGCTGAGCGCATTGGCGTTGCTTAACTAATAGCAACTGCCTTTTGAAAAGGCGGCTGTTTAGCGGGCACTGTGCGAAGACCCGGGGGCTGTCTGCATTAGCTACACAAACTTGTATCGTCTGTAAGTGGTGGTTTCCATTTCATGTTTTATTTGCTCCGTTAACAAACCTTATATGAAGGGCTGGAGAATTCGTTCTGGCTTTTCAGCACTGGGTGTAGGTGTTTCCTGTTTAAGTTTATCTTGACAGCAAAGCATTGTACTTTACAGGATAAAATTAATGAAAGAAGAAAGAATACATGGGAGATTGTAATGAACTGGAGAGAGAGAGAGAGAGAAAGAGAGCACCGCCTTCTATTGGCTAGAATCAAAACTGTGTCCCATACACCTTATACTGCTAATGGCCACTGGAGAGTCTCCTTTAGTTTAGCTCAAACTAGGTAAGGTCTGTTCCTTTGGAATATGTGGTGCTACGTTCCAGTCAAGGCATGGTTCCCCCCCCCCCCCCAGTTGTGACACTTGCTCCCAGCGCGTACCTTCTGCAGATAGGATGCTCTGCACCACAGCCATCCCCGCTGTGCCCAGCCTGTCTCCACTTTGCATGTACAAGTCTGTCTGTAAGGAGTCTTGGAGTCCAGTCCAGAGCCCAAACCCCCCAGGTGGAACTATGTTATTGCTGCCATTTCAGGCTCAGCTGTCTCCTCCCCTCATGATGAACAAGGGCAAAGGACTTTCCTTGCCTGAGGCAGAAGCTGGTGCTGGCCCCCGGCCACTGTCATTTTCCCCCCTTCAACCAGCAGAACTTGCAGAATGATGGAGGGTGTGAATGACCACAGACCGCACTGCCCCAGCGCCGGCTGCCCCTGGCCTGTCTGTGCTTCTCTAGCTGCTCTGGTTCCAGACTGGACCCACTGGCTCCATGTAGCCACACGGAGATTTCGTCTTGACCTGCCACCATCCTATATCTGAGCAAATTACCTTCCACAGCTCTACGAGGAGTCAGGCTGTTCCCTACCACAAGGCCACTGAAGCGAGTGAAGTTACATCAGGGATGCATTTGGCCCCAGATCTCTAAGGACCTTGTGTTTCTTTTCTTTATTCATTGAGCATTATCACTGTGTTGTGTGCAGCACACGCCTAGGGGAAGATGGGCCCCGGTGCCAAAGAGATCACCAGACACTGTTTGAGCGGCCCTGTCTAAAGATCCATGTTTCACAGGGTGCCAGTTTTTAAAAACATAAGCCTGGGTGCTCAGCTGATGGGTCGTTATGAAAGTGATCAATGCCACTGCCTTGGCATGGTAAGTTTTTCCAGTGGGAGAATTCAACCTCTCTCCAGTTGCATGGGATCTGCTATATAGCTTTGAGAGTTGGTTTTTCCCATTCGTTTAGTGTTTCCAGGATGTGTTGGGATATTCTAGTCTCTCTGAACTGCATTATTGGGTGTGTTATCACAGGCAAATCTTCTTTGGTGACGAAATGGGTTACAGTCCATGAAAGCTTATGCCTGCAGAAATTAAATTTGTTAGTCTTTAAAGTGCTACAGGACTCGTTGTTTTCACTGGAGCTACGTCAGTTCACACCAGCTGAAGATCTCACCCATATCCTTTGTCCCAATGACCAGCTGGAAGTCCTAGGGCTCTGTCCGTCTTAGGTGCACAAAGCAACTCACCGTTTCAAGCGCAGAGTTTTTCTTTTATTCATTGTTTTCCCCTAGTGAATGTAGTGCCGGAGAGGCGTGCTGGATTGACAGCCCAGAGACTGAAGGTCTCTAGTTATCTACAGAACAGGCAGTGACAATGCAAGCTTCCCCTTGCTCGGATGTGCTTCAACCCAATGCTGGGGAGAGAGGATCTCCCAGGTTTTTTTTTTGTCTCCATGACCCATTCAGTATTTGGCCTCTCTTCTGGTACAGTCCTCAGGAGAGCCAATTTCAGGGGTGGTGTTTTTGTCGTATGACACGATTTATTACGTTGATTCAAGTGGCCCAGACCTGGCAGGTTTCACTGGTTCTCTTCTAAGGTGCCTTAGGGAAACTTGTACAATCAAGGATCGCGTAAATGGCTATTGAAACAGGGTCTGCTCCTTGTAATGTAGTTTAGCATCTTTCATCCTGCAGAGAAGCCCTGGCATTCCCTGCTAGAGCTCTCTCTGTCGATGTGCAGCTTTCTGCCAGGCATACCCTCTCTTCTGGACTGTCCCTTCCCAGTCGAGCTGTGGAGTGGGGAAGGACCCAAAGCATCCCCCATTCCTTGGGGTATTTTTTACACTGTAATCCTATCCACGCAACCGTGTGTAATTGAATCTCAGATCAGTGGGTGGGCCTGAAATCTGGGTTCCCTTTCCAGTTCATCCACAGATTCACTATGCCACTTCCAGCTGCTAGCGTCCCCACTCTGCCTCAGTTTCCCGCTATGTAAAATCAGAATAATAATATTGGCCTCACATGGCTACTAGGAAATCCTTGGATGGAAGGTAATAAAGAATGGCAAAATATTGTATTACTGTGTCTGCATATGTACCTCTGACTACATGTGCCTACCTTTCATACCTTACCATTTGCCAGATCCCACTGATCACACTTACAGACTGTTAAAAAGCTGAATTCTAACCGTAAGCATTGTATATATTTGTAAATATATATATATATATATTTGTGTATATTGTGTATATATATATATATATATATATATTTGCTTCAGTTCAGAGCTTCCTCTGTGTGGGCTGTCTAAACACTGAAAGGGGGAAGTGTGCCTGATTCAATGCCATGTGCCTCCGCTTTGTATTAATGCAGAGACGCACGGTCTCAAAGCAGAGCTAGCTGCTTTAGCCCTGGCTAGAATGCCCTTCCAGCAGTGCCCTGTGTACATGTGGCAGCTGATCGAACGTGAATGCTTACCTGAAAGACACCGTGGAAAGCTGTGTGTATCGCACTGGGGATATAATAGGGCGGGTTGCGGTGGTAACTGGGCGGTGAACATTCGGCCGCTTGTTTGGTGCCGCTGGAACTCAGCTTCTTGGTAAAAGGTATTGGCTTTCTGCCACTTCAGTACCCCTGAGTCACCTTTGCACCTGGCCAATTTACCATGAAGGTAGATTTTAATTGTTGAAAGGGAGGAAACTTTATCCAGGAAAGCGGCTGCAGCTGTTAGCGTTAGAACAAGAAATGGCAAGCAGCTGTGGACAAACTGAATGGGAAACAGGGAAGATCCCAGCTGGGCTGATAAGTGGAATTGAACAACAAGCAGCACCACCCTCACAGAGAATGATTGGCTTTTCCTTTTCATTCCCAGAGCCCGTCTCAAACCAGCCACTCAGCCAATGGGGGAGGGGAAACCCATTACAGTATGAATAATGCTCTGGCCTTATCTAGAGTGAGGAAACTTGCACCAGGGTAAATGAACTGAATTAATCACAGCAGAGCTAACAGCTAAGGAGCACAAGCTGCACTGCTGTGACGTGGGGGTTAAATCTAAAAAGAGGGTTATTTAAAGGGGAAGCAAAGAATAAGCTCCAGTCAGGGGGAGTTCTTGTCCAACCGCTTGCATCAAATCCAGACCCCTGCATAGCTCAGTTGTGGGTTTTGTTCTGGCTGTAACATACTTTTGAATAAATTAACCTGTGCCCAGGTGCCCCGCCGCGTTTGAGGTTGCCATCGGTCGTCACTTATGCAAAGGGGCAGGATCTAGCAGTCGCTCGCTTCAGATCTAGATGGGAGTCTGCAGAGAGGATGAGGAAGGAGAGCTGCCCTGAAGTGTTGTCAGAGAAGCACTGCCTCACTTAACAGAGCTGTTGGAGCATAGCATCATGATCGCTCAGAATGGCAGGATGGCTGATCGGGGATCCATCGCGGCAGAGGCTGAGTGGCAAGAGCTTAGCTATAAACACTAGTTATTAAAAAAATAGCCCCCAATTAGCAGGAAACGCTGCGCAGCCAAGCCTGGAGTTCAGCTGCTAGCACCGCTTTTGTTTGTTCTGTGGATTATCATCTAATAAATTGGTGGGCTCAGATCATCTGAGGAGCCAGGAGCCCAGGAGCTAAGCCAGCTCTTTCATTTCACCTTTCCTCACTCCAGGAGAGGAAGACAGGCACCTTCCTGCTGTCTCTGGGCTTGGCTCTGGCACAACTCCAGCTCACTGCACTGTACAAGAACTCCCACATGCAGCCATTTAGCTCTTGCTTTAGAGACTGGCAGATTTTTTTTTTTTTAATGTCAGAGTCCTCTTCCCCCGCTAGCCTCCCCACAATTTACTCTCACTGTGGGAGGGGAGACATTTGCACAGAGGGCGAGAATGCTTGGAAATGTGTTTGACTCTGCTGCCCGGTATGTTTCTTATGCAAACCTCTGCACAGCTGCCTTGGTGGATATACAAATCCAAGGGCCATAAGACAGCCAGGGGTCTTACGCGATAAATCAGGACTGGATACTGGACTGACACCTCAAACAAGAGGAAGTATTTTTTCCTCCCACACAACATATAATTAACCTGTGGAACTCATTGCCAGGGGATGTGGGGATGGCCAAAAGTAAACTGGGTTCCAAAAAGAAATAGGTAAGTTCATGGAGAATAGGTCCTTCAATAGCAATTAGTCAAGATGGTCAGAGATGCATGCATGGGGCGACCCTAAACTTCTGACTGCCAGAAGCTGGGAGTGGATGACAGGAATATATTGTGAAGGAGATCCCCAGGAACTGGACTCTGGAACCACTTGGGACGCTGCCATTCAGGACTCTAGTGCTCAGAGCCTGCCCCCTCGGGTGTCCACACACCAGCACAGCCGCATCCTGACCCTGGCCTCAGGGGGGTCCAGCACCTCTGCTCCGCCTGAGCTCCCCACTGTGGGGCCACCTGGATGGGACTCTGGAGAGATCTTCCATGTCATGCACCCGCTTTGCAGTCAGAAGCGATTCACAGCCAGTGTGGACAGCGACCACCTGGAGAGTCTCAGAGCCCCACTCTTGGACCCTATGGCCCCCAACCCCTCACCGGGGACTGGGCTCTTCCAGCCAGCCACCACTCAGAGCCGTCCCATTGCCCCTCCCCTCCAGTCCTTTGTCTCCTTCCGGGGCAAGGTGGCCACTCCTCCTGATCTCCTCCTGCCACAACCTGTTGCAGCTGGTTGAACCAGGACAGAGGTCCTGGCCAGGTCTGCATACGTGTGGCCGGGGAAGGCCCATCCACTCTCTAGTAGCCTCTGCAATGATTACACACCCGGGTCCCTTCACCGAACTACATGAGTAACATATGGGGGAAACTGAGGCGCGCACACAGCACTCAGAGAAAACATTAGGCACATCTCCACCTTGTCACCTAGTAGTTCACTCCAGAATTGCCCTGCTCTGTAGAGTCTCTCTGAAGTTCTGGTACTGGCCACCACTGGAGACAGGATAGTGGACTAGATGGACCATTGTTCTGGCCCAGTATGGCAGTTCCTATGTTCTTAGCTTTCAGGAGGCAACACTGGAACTGGAAGCTGATCTGGATTTCACACCAAATTCCTCTCTGTCTCGTGGGCTCCCCAAAACACACACACGCTTTGGCGAGCTCACACTCTGGATGTGAACTCGGCAGCTCACCTCTGCAAACAACCAATCGGCTGCCAATTCAGCCGATCGCCATTGGAAGCGAGGAATGAATTATCTGCCCTGACATACGTGTTTGGGTGCCTGAGGAGGGCATCTTGTCCTAAAGCATTGTATTGCCACTGCCTGAGTTGGGATCCTGGATTCTTGCAAGCCAAGGATTGGATATAGTATAGCAAATCCTATAATCCTATGCAAATATGACTCATTTTTACCCTGGCACAGGTAGTATGGAGATTGATAGACACATTTCCATCCCCTTGGGTCAATGCAGTAGACTTAATTGTACATTCAAATAAACTTTCTAAAATATACGGACTCTGGGGTCTTACTGAGAACAAATTCCCATTGATTTCAGAGAGAGTTTTGAACTTCAGGCTTTTGCCCTAACAGATGTACAACACCTGACGGCTTGGTGCAGTATAAAGGTTTTATCAGCATGAGTTTGAGATGGCCACCTATTGGTCCAGGGCACAGGATAGCTACAACTTATTTCATGGCTCTGCCATTGTAACATGCATTTCATGACATACAGATGAATCACTTTGCCAAGAGATGGAGGGCAGCTACCTGCAGGCTAACTGCTGTTTCACCATGCCCGGCAACAGTACATACCATTGCAGGGCTAGACGTTAAGAATAACGTATTCAGGTAACGATCCAAGGGGAATTTAAGCCAGCGGAATGTAGTTAGCCAGCTGGACTCTGGGCAGAACAGGCTCCAACAAAATGCCCGACCCTTTGTGAAAAGTGCCATGAGATCTTTACTGATGGCAAGAGAGGACCAAAGTCAGGGTTCCTTGAATAAAGTCAGTCTGACTCACTGTTAATGGGAAACAATGGAGTTGCAATGGATAAGCATTAGTTGGAGCATTGCCAGCAAATCGAGGGAAGTGATTACTCCCCTCTATTATGCACTGGTGAGGCCACATTTGGAGGATTGTGTCTAGTTTTGGGCCCCCCCCCACTACAAAAAGGATGTGGACAAATTGGAAAGAGTCCAGCGGAGGGCAACAAAAATGATGAGGGGGCTGGAGCACATGACTTATGAGGAGAGGCTGAGGGAACTTGGTTTGTTTAGTCCGCAAAAGAGAAGAATGAGGAGGGATTTGATAGCAGCCTTTAACTACCTGAAGGAAGGTTCCAGGGAGGATGGAGCTAGGCTGTTCTCAGTGGTGGCAGATGACAGAACAAGGAGCAATGGTCTCAAGTTGCCGTGGGAGAGGTCTAGGTTGGATATTAAAAAAACTTTTTCATTAGGAGGGTGGTGAAGCACTGGACTGGGTTACCTAGGGAGATGGCGGAATCTCCATCCTTAGAGATTGACAAAGCCCTGGCTGGGATGATTTAGTGGGTTGGTCCTGCTTTGAGCAGGGGGTTGAACTAGATACCTCCTGAGGTCCCTTCCAACCCTCATCTGCTAGGATTCTATGATAAGCCAATCAGGACTGTTGAATTCCAAACCCAGCTCTGCTACTGACTTGCTTTGTGACCTTGGGAAAGTCACTTGGACTTGTTTGTCTTCCCAGGAGATTTTTTACATTTCACTAACAGGTAGCCAGGTAACTCAAAGTAGTGAAGTCACCTCATTAAGGTAAACTACACAGTTGGAGCCTGGAACAAACATTAAGGAGGCCACACACTAGCCTGCACAAACATTTTAATTATCTCAAGGTAATTGGCAATCGATTAACTTGACCACTGTGTGCCTGTTTCTCTAGCTGTTCAAAAAGTGTGTGTGGTGGTTGGGGGGGAGTGGCTCATGATACTTATCCACAGCCCTGCTGACTACAGCCAAAAGATGTTATCAGCACAGAGCTAAGTAATTTTAGCACAGGCCTAGCCATGACGCTCAGCTTCCGGGAATGTATAGCCCTTCAGTGCTCCCCACCCACAGCATGTCTGCTTAATTAATTATGCTACCCGAATTCTTATATCATTATCTACTTGACAGCAAGAGGCCCTCTGGTCCCCGCTTACGCCTCAGCGCTTTATTAAAATTGTAATCTCCAAAGTAGTTCTGTTCAAGGAAGGGCGGATTAATGCCCAAATCTTTGGGGCCCCCTGTTCATAGGCAAAACTGGAGCTCTTACTGCCGATCTAAGGACGCTGACCTTAGCTGCCAGTACTATGGGAGGATTTCTAGCTGGCCCATCCTCATTCAGAATACCCAGCTCCTTTCTTGGGCGTGAAAGGCAATGCACAAAATAAGAGGGCAAATCCATCCTGATGCCGCAGCGGGCTGGGTGTCATGAGCCTATAACTTTGCGCCACTGCTTCAATTCATGCGCAAGCCCTGTGGTTTGCCAGCCTGTGGCAGCTGCCTTCAGCACCGACAAAGCAGTCAGCCCAAGAAAAAAGAACATACTTAAAGCCAGTTTTGCTCAGATGCCATGAGGCGCTGGCACAGGCAAGGTATCTGGTTAATAATAAATTACATTGATCCACGGTAGTGTCCATTTTTTTTCAGTTTGCATTTGTACATGGCTTTTGCTCCTTCACAGAGCTGCAAGATACTCCAAGAGGCACCAGAAATCCATTCCAGTCAGCAGAAAGGGTCAGTCCCGACTTATTCTCCGGTTACTGCAGTGACAGCTGAGTCACCCATTCCAGTGAAAAGGAAAGAGTCAGTGTCGCTGGTTGGTCTAAAATTTGATCTGCCTTGTTTTCTAGCAACTATTTATCGAGCTCGTCTAATTCCTTGCATTTCAAAACAAATGTTTCAATGTTATTTTCTCTTTAAAAAAGTATTCATGCAAGTATGCCTGAAGAGCAACCCTACAATAACAAATGAGCACTTCACAGCACTGACACAATAACAAACCAGTCTGTGCATGAAGAAGGAATTATTTCAATAAGAACATAAGAATGGCCATAGTAGATCAGACCAATGGTCCATTTTGCCCAGTGGCCAATGGCAGATGCATCAGAGGGAATGAATGGGACAATCATCGAGTGATCCATTCCCAGTCATCCATTCCCACTTCTGGCAGTCAGAGGCTAGGGACAGCCAGACCATGAGGTTGCATCCCTGACCATGCTGGCTAATAGCCATTGATGGACCTATCCTCCATTAATTTATCTAATTCTCTTATGAACCATGGTATAGTTTTGGCCTTCATAGCATCCCATGGCAAGGAGTTCCACAGGCTGACTGTGCATTGTGTGAAGAAATTCTTCCTTTTGTTTGTTTTAAACCCTCTGCTTATTCATTTCATTGGGTGATCCCTGGTTCTTGTGTTATGTGAAGGAGTAAATAACACTTCCTTATTCACTTTCTTCACCTTATTCACTATTCAATAGACCTCTATGATATCCCATTTTAGTCATCTCTTCTCTAAGCTGAAAAGTCCCAGTCTTTTTAATCTCTTCTCATATGGAAGCTTTTCCATACTCAATCATTTTTGTTGTCCTTCTCTGTATCTTTTCCAATTCTCTTTCTTTTTTTTTTTTTTTTTTTTTTTTTGGGGTGACCAGAGCTGCTCACAATATTTAAGGTGTGGGTGTATCATGGATTTATCTAGTGGCATTATGATATTTTCTGTCTTATTATCTATCCTTTTCCTAAAGATTCCTGACATTCTGTTACCTTTTTTTAACTGCCACTGCACATTGAGAAGCTCTTTTCAGAGAATTATCTACAGTGACTCCAAGATCTTTTTTTTGAGTGGTAACAGTTAATTTAGATCCCATCAGTTTACATGTAAAGTTGGGATTATGTTTTCCAATGTGCATTACTTTGCATTTATCAACATTGAATTTGAACTGCCGTCTTGTTGCCCAGTTACCCATTTTTGTGAGCCCTCTTTGTAACTCTTTGCAGTCCACTTTGGACTTAACTATCTGGAGGAATTTTGTATTGTCAGCAAATTTTGCCACCTTACTGTTTATCCCTTTTTCCAGATCATTTATGAATCTGTTGAATAGCACTGGTACTAGCATAGATGCTGGCAGACACTCCCACTTACCTTTCTCCATTCTGAAAACTGACCATTTATTCCTACCCTTTGCTTTCTGTCTTTTAACCAGTTACTGTTCCATGAGAGGATCTTCCCTTTTATGCCATGACTGCTTACTTTGCATAAGAGCCATTGGTGCGGGACTTTGTCAAAGGCTTTCAGAAAGTCCCAGTGCATTATATGCACTGGATCACCCTTGTCCACATGTATGCTGACCCCCTCAAAGAATTCCAATACACTGATGAGGCATGATTTCCCTTTAAAAAAGCCATGTTGGCTTCTCCAACAAATCATATTCGTCGATATGTCTGATAATTCTGTTATTTACTATAGTTTAAATTGATTTGCCTGGTACTGAAGTTAGGCTCACAGACCTGTAATTGCCAGGATCGCCTCTGGAGCCCTTTCTAAAAATTGGTAGTACATTAGCTATCCTTCAGTCATTCTGGTACACAGGCTGATTTAAATGATGGGTTACATACCACAGTAAGTAGTTCTGTAATTTCATAGTTGAGTTCCTTCAGAACTCTTGGGTGAATACTATCTGGTCCTGGTGACTTATTACTGTTTACTTTGTCAATTTGTTTCTAAACCTCCTCTACTGACACCTCAATCTGGGAGAGTTCCTCAGATTTGTCACCTAAAAAGAATGGCTCAGGTCTGGCAATCTCCCTCACATCCTCTGCACTGAAGACAGATGCAAAGAAATTATTTAGCTTCTCCACAATTATCTTGTCTTCCTTGAGTGCTCCTTTAGCACCTCCATCATCCAGTGGCCTCACCGATTTTTTTGGCAGACTTCCTGCTTCTGATATACTTAATTTTTTTTTTGCTGTTAGTTTTTGATTCTTTGGTTAGTTGCTCTTCAACTTATTTTTTGGCCTGCCTAATTATACTTTTACACTTGACTTCCCAGAGTTTTTGCTCCTTTCTATTTTCCTCAGTAGGATTTAACTTTCAATTTTTAAAGCATGTCTTTTGACCTCTAACCACGTCTTTTACTTTATTGTTCAGCTATGGCGGCACTTTTTTGGTCCTCTTACTGTTTTTTAACTTGGGGTATACATTTAATTTCAGCCTCTATTATAGTGTTTTTAAAAAGTTTCTATGAAGCCTGCAGGTATTTCACTCTTGTGACTGTTCCTTTTAATTTTCTTTTAACTAGCTTCCTTGTGTTTGCGTAATTCCCCTTTCTGAAGTTAAATGCTACTGTGGTGTGCTTCTTTGGTATTTTCCTCCACACAAGAATGTTAAATTTAATTACATTATGGTCGCTACTACTGATCTATATTATTGAGTTCACATATATTCATCTCTTGGACAGATCCTGTGCTTCACTTAGGACTAAATCAAAAATTGCCTCGCCACTTGTGACTCCAAGAAGCAGTCATTTAATGTGTCTAGAAATTTTATCTCTGCATCCCATCCTGAGGGGACATGTACCCAGTCAATATGAGGATAGTTGAAATCCCCAATTATTATTGAGTTTTCTATTTTTGTAGCCTCTCTAATCTGGAGCATTTCACAATCACCATCACCATCCTGGTAGTTTATGCCTACTGCTAGACTCTTATTATTCAAGCATGGAATTTCTATCCGTAGAGATTCCCTGGCACAGTTTAATTCATTTAAGATTTTTTACTGTATTTGACTCTATGCTTTCTTTCACATATAGTGCCACTCTCCCACCAGCACGACCTACTCTGTCATTCCTATAGATTTTGTACCCTGGTATTACTGTGTCCAATTGCTTATCATTGTTCCACCAAGGTTCTGTGATGCCTATTAATATCCTCATTTATATCAGGCACTCAAGTTTACCCATCTTAGTATTTAGACTTCTAGCATTTGTATACAAGCATATATAAAATGTGTCAATTTTTAGCTGTCTGCCATTATCATAGAATCATAAAACAGTAAAGTTCAAAGGGACCACAAGGGTCATCTAGTCTAATCCCCTACCAAGATGCAGGATTTGTTGTGTCTAAACCGTCCAAGACAGGTGGCTATCCAGCCTTTTTTTGAAAACCTCCAGTGAAGGAGCTTTCACAACCTCCCTAGGCCACTTGTCCCACTGTCCTACTGTTCTTACAGTTAGGAAGTTTTTCCTGAGATTTAATCTAAATCTGCTGTACTGTAGTTTGAACCCATCACCTCTTGTCCTGCTCTCTGTGGCAAGAAAGAAAAGTTTTTCTCCATCTTTCTTATGGCACCTTTTCAAGTATTTGAAGACCGCTATCATGTCCTCCCTTAATTCCTCTTTTCCAAACTAAACATACCCAGTTCCTTCAGCCTTTGCTCACATGGCTTGCATTCCATCCCTTGGATCATCTTTGTTGCTCGTCTCTGGATCCTTTCCAGTTTCTCTACATCCTTTCTATATATATTGGTGACTAAAACTGAACACAGTATTCCAGCTGAGGTCTAACCAGTGCCGAGCAGAGCAATACTATCACCTCCCGTGACTTGCATGCTATGCCTCTGCTAATGCAACCCAAAATTGCATTTGCTTTTTTTGCAATACGCTGACTCACGTGAAGGTTGTGATCCACTACAATTCCCAGATCCTTCTCCGCAGAGCTGCTGCCAAGCCAGTTATCCCTCATTCTGTATTTGTGGTATTTGGTCTTTCTTCCCTAAGTGTAGCACCTTACATTTGTCTTTGCTGAATTTCATTTTGTTGTTTCTAGCCCAATTCTCCAATTTATCAAGATCCCGCTGAATTTTAGCTCCATCCTCCAAAGTGTTCGCAACCCCCCAGCTTTGTCTCATCTGCAAACTTGATCAGTATGCTCTCTATACTTACATCCAGGTCATTAATAAAGATGTTAAACAACACTGGACCCAGAACAGTTCCTTTTGGAACCCCGCTTGAGACCTCCCTCCAATCTGACATCATTCCATTAATATTTACTCTTTGTTTGCAGTTGTTTAACCAATTATGTATCCACTTAATGGTAATTCCGCTGAGCCCACATTTTTACTTATGTGGTGTACTTGAATGGGCCTCTTTTTTTTTTATCTGACTGTTTCTCTTCAGTTCCTACCTGTATTTTATCAACTTCCATCCTCTTCGTCTTACTAGGATCTAGAGAATCCCCATTAATAAATCCTCCCCTAAGGGATGTCTGTGTCCAAACTGTGTCGGCTGTCAGCTTTCCCCCAGCCCTTAGTTAAAAACTCCTCTACAACCTTTTTAATTTTACATGCCAGCAATCTGGTTCCATTTTGTCTAGGTGGAGCCTGTCCTTCCTGTATAGGATCCTCCTTTCCCAAAAAATCTCCCAGTTCCTAATAAACCCCACGTCCTCCTCCCATCACCATTGTCTCATCCATACACCGAGACTCTGCAGTTCTGCCTGTCTAACTGGCACTGCGCATGGAACTAACTGGAAGCATTTCAGAGAATGCTACCATGGGAGTCCTGGATTTCAGTTTCTTACATAGAAGCCTAAATTTGGCCTCCAGAACCTCTCTTCTAACCTTCCCTAATTCATTGGTACCTATGTAAGTGATTCTTACCATGAATAGCAGGTTTGGGAGAACATTTTAATGCCAGTTCACAAGCTTCTTTCATCGGCTGTTTCCGTTTCTCAATGGAATCTTTTGGTACCCAGTGCAGATTCAAAATTTATAGGCAGACCAAATGTAATGTCAATGGGCAAACGTGGTGATCTTCCATATAATAAACAGAAGGGGAGAATCCTGTAGCCTCATTTCATGTACAGGTGTAGGCATACATTACCTTATGAAGGAAGTCCTTCCAGTTTGACTTTTGTTCTTCTGTCAGGGTTCTCAGCATAGACAGCAGAGTTTGGTTCAGCCTTTTTACTTGCCCATTGTCCTTTGTGTGATAAGACGTTTCAATGTTACAGTATGCTTTCACCTTCTGAATACCTTATTTTCAAACTCTGCGCCTTGGTCATGAGGAGTGCTGTTGGGGAAACCAAATTTTAAAATTAAGTCATTGAAGATCTTGTCTGTCACTGTCTTTCCTGACTTGGTGGTAGGGTTTGCTTGGACAAATCTAGTGAAGTGATCCACTAGGACAAAACTGTATTAATATCCTCCTTTGCTTCTCTCTAGATGAAAGAAGTCTGTTGATACACAGATTCCAATGATTCTGCTGTAACTATATTAGTTAATGGACCTCTGGTAGGCTGCTGACATTTCTTTTGTTTGACACCTATTCAGATTCTAAAGAAGAAAACTTCTACAGCCAAACAACTGGAAGGTATAGCAGCTAACCACAGCTTCTGTAGTCAAAGAATTGGAAATAGTAGTTGCTAACCAAGTAACAGTTTGCCATCTCTTCATAAGTACAAGAACTGTAAAACAGCCTCAACAACATTTTTACTTGTCTCTTCTGTCATATAAATTTCCATATTAAGGGGCATTCTGGATAGAGCATCTGTCTCCACATTAGATTTCCATGGACGATATTTCACTTTGAAGTTAAAGTCGGCTAATTCTGCAAGCCACCGGTGGGCTGCAACATTCCGCCTGGCAGACGTGAAGACGTAGGCTAGTGGGTTGTTGTCTGTAAACTATGCAGGACAGTGTGTAGTAAAACTAGTCACAAAATCTGTCAGTTGCAGCCCATTTTAAAGCTAGAAACTCCAACTTTCCTGGGGGAAGGTGATAATTTTTCTCAGCTGCAGAAAATGTTCTTGACTGATAACTGATTACTCTCAGTTTATCTGCCTGATGTTGGTACAAGAATGCACCTAGTCCTTTACCGGAAGCATCTGCATGTAGAATAAAGGGTGAGGCAAAATCAGGGTAAGCTATTATTTGTGGTTTCACCGGGCAGTTAATGAACTAGTTTAAAACATTTTGGTGTTGCTTCGTCCAGGTAACTGGCTGTTTGGAGTATATTGGTCCAGATTCCTGTCCTTGCCCTTTGACTTCCTTCCTTTTCTGAATCCCATTTTCCATTTGATGAGCCAAACTAGTAAAACTTAACCTGTTCTTTTGGTGGAGGTTCCCAATCTGTCCTTTTATTTTACAATCCTTCTTTAAAACTCGTTCTGCTTTTTGGAGTGAGGATGACCACATTGTCACAGAGGGTTTGGTTTTAATTTCTTTTATGCTTTCCTGAAACTATGTCTTAAGCAACTTTAATTTTTCAGCACACTATTTCAGAATTGTCTCTACTGTAGGGGCTTCAATCTGCTCTTTTTCGCTGTAGCAATGAGTTATAAAAGCTTCTCTCTTAATGCCAGTAATGTGACAATCCCTGATCTTCCAACCCTTCATCGTATAAGTGACTTGTTATATGTTTGATTAAAGCCAACCACTTTTTGATGCAATTTTACTGAGATTTGTCCCAGAAATGCCCAGAGAGTCACAGATATCTCTTAAATGCTCATCTTTTAGCTTGTATAAGAACCCCTTTAGGAGCAGCAGAATAAGGACAATGGGCCTCCAAAAAGCAGACTTTAACAAACTCAGAACACGGGTAGGTAAGATCCCATGGGAAGGAAATCTAAGGAAAAAAAGAGTTCAGAAGAGCTTGCAGTTTCTCAAAGAGACAATATTAAAGGCACAACCGCAAACTATACCAGTGCAAAGGAAAGATATGAAGAATAGTAAGAGGCCAATATGGCTCCATCAGGACCTGAAAAAAAAAAAAAAAAGGAATCCTACAAAAACTGGCAACATGGACAAATTGCTAAGGAGGAGTAAAAAAAAGCTAGCATAGGCATGTAGGAACAAAATCAGAAAGGCTAAGGCACAGAATGATTACACCTAGCAAGGGACATAAAAGGCAATAAGAAGAGGTTTTTTAAAAATAATTAGGAGCAAGAGAAAGATGAAGGAAAGTGTAGGTCCTCTACTTAGCAGGGAAGGAGAGTTAGTATCTGATGAAATCAGGCCATAGTGCTGGCAAACAGTTAAATCTTCCCCTCTGGTCCCATCGAAAGCTTTCTTTATGCAAAATCTCTTTTCTGTTTGCGTTATCTTCTGGCAGCTTTTCCTAGAACAGTCTGAAGCCGCTTCTAGGCAGGTTTGTCTCTTGGGGAGGTCAGATCACCGCAGTCTAGCCTCTCTTGTCTGTCCTTGCCAAATGTTATACTCCCAGTCCAGGGATGGGTTTAAATCTGAGGTTTTATCAAATGTAATACAAACAAAAACAAAACAACTATCACTGTGATAGCATGTACAACTGCAGTAATTCATTGCACATGGAAATTAGATTGTGCACTCATTTCTGCACGTGCAATCACACAGGCACATTTTGAAAAGCAGGTCCGAAATGTCAGGGAGAAAGCAGCAGGGTGGAGCTGATAAGGATCTTAGCAGAGTTACTAGAAGAGAATTTTCTCTGGCAAGTATTTCTAGTCTGAATTTGCCTAGTTTCAGCATCCAACCATTGGATCTCGTTATATCCTTGCCTATTAACCGACAAGCCCTTTTACTATCAGAAATCTTCTCCCCATGTAAATATAGATCACGATCAACTCACCTCTTCACCTTCTCTTTATTAAGCTAAATCGATTGAACTTCGTTAAGCTCTCACTGTAAGGCCTGTGTTCAAGACCTCAGATCATTCTTATATTTCTTTTCTGAACCCTTTCTGATCATGAAATTGCAACGGGAGTTTGGGAAGACAATGAAATTACTCAAACGGGAATTTGGCCAAGACTCAGATGCTAATATCAAGGCACCAGAACAAGGCCCACCTTCAGCCAGTGACTGTGTTCGGTTTGAGAGGACTGAATTTTCTAACTCTGAGAAGTGGAGTGTGAATATGAAAGAGGGTGACCTTCCTGCCCCTGTGAATGCTGTTTTGCTGCCCCTTGTGTGTTCTGTGCCATTATAAAGAAGTCTCAGGGTAGGCCTAAACTGCAAAGGAAAACCTGGGGTGCCACTTCTCCGTGCTTAGGTCAACCGACTTGAGCTTGCGGGGCTCGGCCTGCAGGACTAGGAATAGCTGTATAGACGTTCTCACTTGGGCTGGCGCCTGGGCTATGAGAGCCTCCCCCTTTGCCAAGTTTCAGATCCAGGCTCAGCCCAAGCAGGAGCGTCTACACTGCTATTTTTAGCCCGGCAGCCCAAACCTGAGCCTATGTCAATTGACCTGGGCTCTGAGGCGTGGCGCTGCAGGTTTTTCTTTGCTGTGTAGACATAACCTTAGGGTTTTTCTTACCTTTTAAAATTAAATAGCTCCTGTCTGGATCTGGTTCTCTTAGGGTTCATGTCCAGCTTGGAAATGTGACAGTGTGCCTGACGCTCGTTTATTTTTTGTGTATGCTTTGTCAAGGAAAGGCCCATATGTCCTGTCTGCTCATCTAATGTCAAGAGGATGGACACAAATGAAAGATGCTATCCTCAGCCAGATCATGCTTCGTATCCTGGCATTTGGCAGAGGCAGCAGAGTTTGGAGCACATTGAACCGCATCCAAACAAACCATGGAAGACGCGGCTATTGGATGCACAAGTGGGAAATCAAAGACTCCCCTTCATGCGACTGTGGTGGTAACATCCAAACCATCGAACACATCATAACGTAGTGCCCCAGATATGGATTCAAAGATGAATTGGATGATATCCACGCAGTCACAGAGGAGGGCTTGAAATGGCTTATGTACTTATAACTGCATCTATAGAGTGTTACTCTGCAGATGCCATACGCACGAGAGAGAGCGATATGAAAGATATGGGGCTTATAACTGCTATCGGCTAATGGAGTATGCCAGAGGCCTTTGTTCTTGCAGCTGAAGGGCTCTGGTCTCGGATCCTTGCGAGGTGCGTGTATGTTTCACACAGTGTTGTCTGCAGAACTTAAACTCTCTACCAGTTGACTTGGATTGTTTAAATTCATGCAGGCATCTGAGCTTTCTGCTGCTTATCCAAATGGAACCCCAGTTCCGGTGCAATTTAGTTTCTCCCATCTCTAGTGTTTGAAAAAGGCTATTGAAGGGATCTCCTGGTATGACGTGTCTTTTCAGCAAGGAAGATGGTAATGAAAAGTGTGACAAAGACCCTCTCATCCAAGAGATCACAGAGATTACGTGGGCTGTTGTATGACAATAAATCTTGATATGACTTGGGACCACGGGGGACATAAGCTGGGAATTGTGAAATGAATGAAAGGTCCTCACAATATGGTACAATAGGCTGTTCTGTAGCATCTATTGCATGTGTCATCACAAATTATGCTTTAGAGTCAGTCAAGTCATGGTCTCAAGAGGAAAGGAAGTGTTTTAACAGGATATTTAGAAGATGCTAATTGTTCGGTGTTTCAGATGGAAAAAAAGAGAGTTCTAGATATCTGGGTGGTCACAGCCTGAGCAGGCCAGGTTGGTGCTTTGGGAGACTTCCAATTTAGATCCCTGGTACTGAATGAAGCAGTACTAGTGATTCAAACTGGGGCGCTTCTCTCTGCATCAGGATTGACCCAGTGCTCCAGTACAGCGTTAGGGCATCTTTATGGCTGGCAATGCTAGCTCAGCTTTCAGACAAACTGTAGGACCTCTGGCAGTCGTTAAAAATCCCAGGATGCTTTTTGAAAGAGCATCGAAGCTGCAACGTCCAGGCCAGATTCCAGTTTGGCTAAGTACCGTACTTGCTGCCCATTGACATGTCCCTACAGTTATTAAGCTATTGATGATTGTTTATTTCTGGACAATGCTATACAAACATAAAGCAAGCACGGGGAAGAGCTTATAAAGAGTAACCACTTTTGTCACTTCGTGTATTTCAAACCTGTTGTGAAATCTGACCGTTGGTATTCTAACTAGTGAGAATGGATGCATGCACCATCTGCCTAATGTGGGCCTACTTTTCTTTGTGTTCTGTTAGAACAATGGAGGAAAGCAGGAGTAGTGAGGAAGATGTGTTCCAGTTGGTTCCTGAGAAAGGACCCAGACACACGCAGTTACAGACAATATGCACATTAAAAATAATCAATCCTTATACATTCTAAGAGAGAATCGAAGGCGGTCGCTTTCCCTAAAGGATTTTACTGAAGTCAATCGAATTGGTAACTTAAAGCTGGTTAAATATTGCAATACGGAAGCCAAATTGTTATCTAATGTCTGAGCCAAAACCTCAGGGTCAATTACAAAACTTCCTCTTTAGATTCAATTCTTGTGTGGTGGCTAACCCTTTTCTCTCCCATACCCCCAAGAGAGATATTATAATATACACTTCAGCAGAACATCCTTGAATAGCAGAAGTTTACCAAAAATTACACAGGATCATTTAGAGTCTTTCAGGACTTTTCAACATAGAACACATGCTAATGAGTAATTTTAGAAGACATTCTTTAGGGCTGTTGAAACCTAGCGAAATTTCTTTCAGGTGTTTTCCCTGCATGGACTTTATTGGTGTTCATACACACAGGCATGCGTGTTCGCCACATTTTCACTTCCATGCCCTAAAATGAATATACAAAGGCTGGGACATAGCCCAGCTAATAAACTCAAAAGCTAAAAAAAAAAAAAGATAAAAAAATAATAGACATAATAAGATAACAGGCAGGGGAGGGTGTTGTTGCAAAGTCTTCAGCTCTTGCAGTCTCCTAGGCTATGTCTTCACTGACGGCGGCAAATTCGCCGCCATCAGATCGACTTCTCTGGATTGACTGAGTGGTCAGTGAAGACCTGCTTAGTCGATCCAGAAACTGACGTATTAAGACCACCTTCTCAAGTGGCATAGCGCTGCGTCAACGCAAACACAGTTCCCATTGGTGCAGTGCAGTGAAGATGGTGCACGGAACAGAAGCAGAGAAGTCGACAGGAGTTACACAAGTTTTTTGCGTAGCTTGCGTAACTCCGGTCAACTGCCGCCAAATCTCCTAGGTAAGTGAAGACAAGCCCCTAGACTCTCATCAAGTAGGATTTGAGACTCCGGTCCAGGAGCCAGATGGTGATTTTCTGCTGGTACAGCACTTCTCACTAGCAGGTCTCCTTTCTCTGCAGAGGAAGACTGGTCAAAGGCTGGAGTGGCCTAGTTGCTGATGTCATGACTTCCTCTCCCCAGTGTGATTAGTCTTGGGGATTTTGGAAGGTCAGTCTGCTGTCTGTTGCCTTGTCAGCACGAACAGCAAGTTTTCTTTGCCTTATGGTTGATTCAGATAGTATTCCAATATAAGCCATTCCTCTCACAAAGCTCATCAAATCTAGCCACTGTCAGACCAAGGGGAGTAGGTGGAGAGTTCAAGAATCAAGAACTTTTCACGGGTCTTGCTGTATCCCCAGTCACATCTTAATTAAGCTAGGGCAATATAGGCACAAATGTCATGGTTTATGTGGTGTAACAGAGAGAAAGAGAGAGGCCAGGACCCAAACCACTTATCATTTTATAGGCTAAAACCAGTATCTTAATTTTCACCCAGAATCCAGCTGGCAGACAGTGTAGATCATGGAGCATTGATGTCACATGCTCTCGATAATAATTCCATTTAGTAAGTGGGCAGCCACATTCTTCATTCGCTGAAGTTTCTGAATAACCGTGAGGTGTAGCCTGAAGAAGAGTACATGTGACAGTCCATGTGCAAGGTGGACATGGCTGGATGACTGTGGTGAGGTCCCCTCATCTAACAGAAAAGGATGTGTGGCAGCTCCTTCACTGGAGGTTTTCAATAAGAGGCTGGATAGCCATCTGGCTTGGATGGTTTAGACACAACAAGTCCTGCATCTTGTCCGGGGGGTTAGACTAGATGACCCGATGGTTCTTTGATTCTATGACCTACTTGCCAAGTGCAAATGATAAGGCCTAGTCCAGCAGAAGCCAGCAAAACAGTTAAGTCTGTGAGTAAGCCATTTGAGTTCAATGGGACAATAACCCACACTTCCAGTTAAGGATGGGTTTAACAGCTTTGTAAGAACAAAGCCAAAAAACATTCTTGGAAACTGTTGCCACCTGAACATTCAAAAGCAACTGAGGATCCAAGAAGCAGCCCAAGTCACAAACCTGAATAAAAACCAGGAAGCATCACCTCTGAGACTCCTTTTCTTGTTACTTCATCCACCTTATAAATATGATCTTACCCTTCTCTGGATTGAGTCTCAGCCAGCTAGATGTTGGTTCCATTCCCAGTTCTGCCACTGACTCATTGTGTGACCTTGGGCAAGCTACTTAACTGCTCTGCCTCCATTTCCCCATCTGTAAAATAAGGATAGTGCTACTTCTCCATCATTCTGTAGACGGAGCCTTTCCATTGACTTCAGCGGGAGAGGGATTGGGCCTTGTGTAAGTGCTAAGTATTTATGTTTTCCCTTGGGAATTGTGTGGCCATCTCTCCAAAAGAAGCAGCATCACCCTTTGACGGGCATACTGCATCCTTGGGAACCAAGCACTGAGAGTGTTCCAGGGAGATGTTGCTTTCCTTAGGTGATGGTTTTATTTGAAAGTCAGGATATTGTTGCCTTGCACTTGACAGAATGTTACAGAACCTTATGCACAGCAAGTGTGTGTAAGCATCCGTAGCCACCTCATAACTCACTGAATGGGGAGCAGGAAAAAGTGGGAAGGGATGTGCCAAGGGAGACACGGAAGGTGATCCCTGATGTAGCTGGTGGACCAACTCGCTTTCAGTTTCTATTTCCACCAAGAGAGAAAAGTGAACATCACTAACTAGGGGTGGACCCAAAGCAAACTTCAGACCCAGCCCCCTCTCTAGGCCCCAAGCTTTATAAAAGTTTTGGGTTCAAACTTTGCCCCTCAAGTCCATCCCCACTGCACGCGTTGCTGGAAATATTTAATTGCACAACAGCAGAGACTAAGGCCACCCTTTCTCTCTCACCTCATATCCAACAGAGTCCAACCTTTTCATCAAAGTCAACAGGTTTCTTGTCTTGGCCCATGCTTTTTGGTCCGCCCTTCCGTATTTAAAGACCTGCGAATGTGCATCACCCCATCACTGTCTTATCCCCACAGACCCACTGCTCATTTATGCTGGACATCAGCTGTGATTTTCCTCTGTTCTCCCAGCCTCAGTGGGTCCCGTCACTGCCTGTGGGCATGGCTGCCTCGCTCACTGTTGAGAAGGCTACGTCATGACCATAGCAAGTCCTCCCATGCGTGCACACACCCTGAGCAGGCATGGAAAAGAACCTTCAGGTCTCCACAGCTGAAAACCTAATGGATTTAAATACGCTCTCTCTGAATGATCTGCCCTGAGACTGTGCTGTGGAGAGGTATAAATTACCTGCCTCCTGCCTGCTGCGCTGAGAGCACTAAATGACACACCAGGCTTTTTGGCCAATTTGGGTTATTTTTATGACTCCTAATTTTTTTATTTAGCCTGCAAAAGGGTTTTTCATTCCCCCCACCCCCTTGCCCTGCCCCTTGTCTGTTTTTAATGGAATGCATTTAGGTTTCTTTTTTTGTACAAGATTATGGCATGATTTTCTGTTTTTAAACCTAGCCGGTCATTATCCCTGTCCAAGTTTTTGGTACGGCTGGGGTTTATTTTTGTGCATGTGTCAGGTAGAGCAGGGCCGAAGCAAGACGAGGAAAAAAGCTTGGTTCTCTGAGTCATTGTGCCTGCATCAAGAGTCCTTCCAGTCTGGAATGAAGCCCTGTTGTCACAAAGATGCCTCCTCCATCACGCAGAGGCTGCTCTCAGAGCAAAATGAGTGATCCTCCTAGGCTTAGGGGGGGCACTTCTACCCCCCAGAAGGAAAATAAGTCCTTCTTTGAAACATCCTCACCCAGACAAGGGGCACCGTTATTGCATCTGCAGTGCCGTCCTTCTAGGACATATTCGCCACACCTGATGAGAAGACTTTGTGTGGGGACAAAGCGAGGGGAAAGGAGGATGGAATTTACTTCTTCCTCCCCTGGGAAGAGGGTGAGGCTGCTACCTAGGAACCACTGCCCTTCTTCGCCCTTCATGGTAGAGGTTCAAGGCACTGAAGCAGTTACGAGCTCCGCCCCGCTGGCCTACTCAGAGCCTGCCGGGAGGTAGAGGGCTCTTCCCCCACAAGTGGCTGCTCTGTCCACGACCCACCCAGAGCTCACTTTAGTGGTCGGCCGATAGGCAGCTTCCATGGTGCAGGGGGCCTGGTGGGGACCTCCACAGGTGAGTGAATATCGTCCTTCATGCACCCCTTCGTGACAAGGAGGTTCTCCATGGCGGGACTGTGCCTAAGGCGCACACATACATGACAAGGGTTCCCAACGTTCACCGGAGCCCCTTAGACACATCCCCTTCATTTTCTACTGTGCGCTGCTCAGCCCTAGAGACTGAGGATGTGTGTGTACTGGCAGGGCAGGTTCCACATAGGACTGTCCTCAAAAGTGGAGGTGGGGGGAATCTTGTAATTATTGATGCCGCTCGGTGCTGAAGTCCACCAGACCCTACGGGGCCGGTAGCGTGCCAGGTGTCCCGCGACTCGGAGGCAAGCACGGTAGGGGCCTGGTAGGATGAGTTCCAATAACTACCCAGACCCACAGCTGAGGGTCTGGGTGTTTTACTAGGACTGGCAGGAAAGGGAAAGGTTGCCAACCCCCCAGGTACAGAGGCTGAACAGTTACAGTTCAAAGTGAGCCATAGGGCACAAGTTTGGGTCCCCTTCGGAGGGCCTGGGGTGCCCTCTTCCGATCCAGTCTCTGTTCAACCAAAGAGGAGCTTGCATGATGCAGGCCAGGCTCAGTTAATGTCGCCTTTGGGCCTCTTTGATCTGGCTCCCTGCCCAGCACCGCTGCTCCCGCGTAAGTCCCACACAGATCTGCACGCATCACAGCCTGCTCCACACGTGACTCTGCATCCGTCCCTGCCTTCAGCTCCGCTCCAGCTCTGGGCTTGCCATGCTGCCATTGCTCCCCAGCCATTCCCTGGTCCAGAACCTTTCTTCTTACCTGGCCAGGGGAAATGGAGGAGTGGGGCTGACGGGAGTTGTCCTCCCCTGCTTTGCAGACCCGGCATTCTATGCAAAACAGCGTGACCTGCGGTGCAGACAATGGGGAATTGGAGCAAGGGGGGTACCAGAGCAGGGAGGGAGACTGGAGCGGTGTGTGGTCAGAAGTGCAGAGAGATCACAGCCGCAGAGTAAGTAGGCAGAGGAGCGGTAGACACAAGGTGATTGGTATAGAGGGGGACAAGTCTGCAGGCAGTCTGGGAAATCAGGAAGGCGATTCTGAATTGCATCCAGAGATGGACTGAAAGCCTGGGAAGATAGGGGTGATATGGTCCCTTCACAGAGTGGCTCCCCGGTATTGCATGTGTCTGAGTTAGGACTTGGGGGGGGTCATTGAAGACATTGGGGTGCTTTTGATAATTCAGTGCCAACCCTGCAGAAGATTACGTAAAGACTGCCTCGTCCTTATCTAATACAGTGATTGCGATTATTGCTGTTACAATGTGTATCACATTAATTCATACTTATTACTTATTAGTATTGCTTGGTACTTGTTACTGATTTTGGTTCATTGAGCTGGCTCATAAGCTTGCATCAGACACTAAGATGCTGACATCCTGATATTGCTGCTCCCACAGATTAGTTTCCTAATGCCACCGTGGGAAAGGAAAGCTTCTGCTAGGAGTATTAAAAATATCCTGGGGCGTAGCAGGGGGTATGGCACAAGCCCATGCTACGCTGGCAGAACAAGCTGCTGTGACAGCGAACAGCAAGGTGCCATGGGCCCAGATCCTCAAGGACATTTAGGCTCCTAACTTCCGTTGACCTTTGCGGATCTGGGCCATGATCCCTAGTGGTGCTCCCCACACTGGTCTCCGCCATCCTCCTCACAGTCCCAGTCCGCTTTGCCGAGGACCTAGGCGTGCAGACTGTTACCTCCACCCCAGACTCAGCTTCCTCTGTGGCTTGAATTTAGGTTCAGGCGTGATCGGCTCAGGGAGAGGGGGCTGCTCCCCACTCATCTCTGAGCTGAACACTTCCGGCCCTCTGTTTACGCCTCTAATTCGGTGTCTGTGGACATGGTTCTCGCTCGAACAGCGCTTTGAGCTTGTCAGACAAAAGGTGCCGTGGAAGGGCAAAACGTGACAACAACTAAATGTTCCCTTCATCATTCAAAGCCTAGCCTTGCTCACAGGAGAAATAATCCGTGCAGCCTCATGAGTGACAGGCTGTACTTTACTGTGTTTGAAAGCTCTCTTGATCCTCTGTCCCATTCTCCTCTCATGTTGGCAACTGTAAGTGACAGTGGTCAATTATGTTAACGAATGGAGTTTCTCCTCAGCAGTGTCTGGTTACCCATGGGCCCTCCCTGTGGATTTCCCCTTATCCAGGGACAAAGTCACCCCTCCTCATCTCCCCGCAGCCTGTCCTTTTGATTTCTTTTATTTTTGACAGCTTTTTTGACATCTGATAACCCGTTACCATGACTACCGGCCTATGCGGTGGCATTAGACTTTAAGCAAGACCAATCCTTGGGATTTCAAAGTTCCTTCATGTCTTCAGTGGTCAGGAGGCTGGACCTCCAGCCTGCGTTCATCTCCGGCATGCCTGTGAGGCAGAGAGAATGAGGTGAAAGTTTCCCTTTAATGAGGGCGTGACAGAGCAGAGCCCGCACGGCTACATTTCTATGGATTAGAGACTCTGAAAGAGATTAAAGGAAACAGGCCCTGCTAAAAGATCAGCAGATCTGTGTATTCAGCTGTCTCTTTAAATTATTATCCACCTCATTACAAGTGTGAGGATGAGGTGAGGATTAGACAGATCTAGCAGCCAGGTTCTAGCTGGGGCTTCTGGCTTTGGGCAAGACTCATTTTGTGCCTTATGACTATCTGGCACCTTAATGCTCTTCCATGATACAAAACATGGCACCCTCTTTTCTTTTATTGGGTCAAGAACAACAGCCTCTCTTCATGACGATTCAGGCTCTTGGTACTGCCTTCTTGTTGAATCCTTTTTACTACCTTTTTATTCCATAGCACAAATAGGCCTCCCCTCCACTAGGTGAGGATGGGTAAGTTTATGGTCAAGGCACAAGACCTGAGGGCGTTGGAGGGTGTGTCGAGTAATCTAGATTTCAGTCCTGGCTTTGCCATAGACTGCCTGCACAAGTCACTTCAGCTTTCTTTGCTTCCGCTTCCCCCTCTATACAATGGGGAGAGTATTTCTCTGTTTCACAGGGATGGGGGAGGTGGAGGCTTACTTCATTGGTAAAGTAGGTTCAAATCCTGCTCTAGAAATGCAACATATTATTAAAACCCACCAAAGTTTTATTGCGAACAAATCTCTTCCGTTTATATATCACCTTTCATCCCGGAAGATTCCAAAGAGCTTTTCAAATGCAAACGTCACTACTTCACTCAGCCCTGAAATGCGGCCACTGGTGTGGCAGGATGTGGCAGCTGTTTATTCATAGATTCCAAGGCCAGAAGGGACCATTGTGATCATCTGGTCTGACCTCCTGTATTACACAGGCCAGAGAACTTCCCCAGAATCATTCGCAGAGTAGATCTTTTAGAAGAACATCCAATCTTGATTTAAAAATTGGCAGTGATGGAGAATCCACCATGACCCTTGGTAGGTTGGGCCAGTGGTTAATTATTCTGACTGTTAAAAATGCAGGCCTTATTTGCAGTCAGAAATTATCTAGTTTCAACTTCCAGCCATTGGATCATGTTAGACCTTTCTCTGCTAGACTGAAGAGCCCAGTATTAAATATTTGTTCTGCATGTAGGTATTTATGGACTGTAATCAAGTCACCCCTTTATCTTCTCTTTGTTATGATAAATAGATTGAGCTCCTTGAGTCTATCGCCATAAGATGTGTTTTCTAACCCTTTAATCATTCTCAAGGCTCTTCTTTGAACCATCTCCAATTTATCAACATCTCTCTTGAATTGTAGGCACACAGGATTCCAGCAATGGTCACACCAGTGCTAAATACAGGGGTAAAATAACTTCTCTACTTCCCCTTTTTGTGCAGCCCAGGATTATATTAGCTCTTTTGGCCACAGCATCATACTGGGAGCTCACGTTCAGCTGATTAACCACCATGGCTTCCAAATCTTTTTCAGAGTCACAGCTTCCCAGGATAGAGTCCTCCATTGCGGAAGGATGGCCTGCGTTCTTTGTTCCTAGATGTATGCTTTTACATTTAAGAGCGCACGCCAGCACTTTCCAAGAAATCAGGGCAGGACGTTGCTGGCGGTAGGCAGAATAAGGGCTCAAATTAAAATTTACCTAGGACATAGAGGTTAACATTCCTATTCCTGCAAAAAGCACCCCAGGATCTTATATGGTCCCTTCTCAGAATCTTGTGTGATATCTCTTCGGAGAGATGGCACCCCTCATAGATCAGCTCCAGAGTAGGACATTGGATCAGTACTGACTCAACAGAGAGAGCCACACTATTGCTACATACATGGAAACCTTGCTGTGACACGCTCAGGGAATGCTCACGGCACACTGAACATTATTGTTGTGGTAGCATGTTTCCTGCAATGTCATACATATGTGCAGATATGAAACCCTGCTATGTCATATCCCCAAGTGTGTGTCTCCCATGGCTTGAATAGATGCAGACAAACACAAAGCTGCGTTTCCATGCCCAGCAGAGGCATGCACACAGGAACAATGGACTGGCCTAAGCACCTGTGAGCGCTTTGGCTCAAGTGGAAGAAATCATGCCCATGGCCGGACATGGCCGATCACCTGACCCCAGGGGGGGTCGAGGAAACTTCTTAAAGGAAAGAGGCATCTTTGTCTCAGGACTCTCCCTGAAATCCATCTTCTAAGCAACACCAAGGACTGAGAATCTACCCATGGGGGGTGGGGGAGCCTGGTTGCTAGAGGCATCACATCCAGCCTGTGTGGTAAGCTAACATTACAGACTGAAAAGCTACTGATATATTAACCTTAGTTTAGTATGTGAGTTACCTTTTAGCTGATCGTGACCAACTCCTTGACGCATTATTAATCTCTTGATTTATATTAATCTGATTTAGATTCACTTAAAATCTTGCTGTAGTCAATAAATTTATTTGCTTGTTTTAGCTAAAACAGTGTGTGTGGATTGAGTGTGTGTAAAGACCTCACTTGGAGTGACAGAGCTGGTGCATAGCAATTTCTTTGGTAAATTGACGGACAAATATAAATGAGGTATAGCACTGAACCCTGCAAGACGGCAGTTGCTGGGGTTGCATCTGGGACTGGGGGTGTTCGCTGAAGGTCAATCTCATGAGCGGCTGGTCAGAAGTACTCCTTCACTGGGCCAGGGGCCGATTACTCGCAGGAGGCTGGGCGTAGGCTGACCCAGGAGTGGGTGGTTCACACAGCAAAGCAGGGTAAGTTGGGGCCCAAGAGTGAGGAATTGGGGTGACCGAGCTACACACCAGTCCAGACTGCGGGGGGGGGGACATCACACTTGCATGCAAAGCTACAGCCCATGATGACCTTTGGGTAGCTTGTGAGATCTGACAAGACAGCAGCTCAAGACTGCGTGACTGCAGGTGTTGTTGCGACTTCTGAGTCCTGTTAACTGTTTGATCAAATAGCACTTATCTTTCAGTCACTTTATTTAGCAGGCTACATGGAATTTCTTTAGCGTCAAGGGATGAGGCGGGAAAAAAAACCCCAACAAGAATGCTTTTCAGGTGTGAAATCAGCTGGTAGAGGGAGCTTGGACTGTCCCAGGAGCGTAACAGAAACATATTGAAACTGACAAAGGCAAATCTAATTCACCATTGTAATATCAGGGCTGCGGAGTTCAAACAGAGTGCATCCACAGTTATCTCAGCCATTCAGATCAACACTGATATGCAGGCAAAACGTGATAAAAAAAAAAAAAGACCCACTCTCCAAAGCACATGGGGGTTTTTTTGTTGAGCTTGCTAGGAGGTGGAGGTGGGACAAGAGATTTCACTAAGGAGTAAAGAATGCATATTTTTTTTGTTGGTTCTTTGGCTCTGACTAAGTAAGTAGCATGTTCACTGACTGTTTTTAGGGGATGATGAAGTGACTAGGTTCGTATATAAACACAAAAAGATAAAATTCTAGCACCAGGGCAGCTAAATAGGCCAAGAAATTGTAAGCAGGATGAGCGCAGGCGTACACATAGAGTTTGTACTAGTATAACTATTTTGGTTAGGAGTTGTACCAGTACAACCCGAAGTGTGGATGCAGGTATATGGGTATAAAGGTGCCCTCTACTGGTATCACTTATTCCCCTGTCCTTACATGAATAAGTTCTCCTGGTATAAGCACCTTTAAACTAGAATAACTGCATCCACAGTAGTGGGAGCAGAGCAGTATAGTTAAAGCAGTGCAACTTTTGTCTGTAGACAAGATACTTTTCACTTCTTTGTCACTGATGTAAATCCAGCTTGGGTCAGGAGTGACTGAAAGCTGTTACCATTTGATGGCGGTTCAGTGAATAAGTAAATGGACCCTGTCTAATTCCTAAGCAGATTTCTACACACCACAGACCCCACTGAGTACTCTCTGGCACTCTTGGTGGTCTCAGACTAGCCAGATATGTTGAACCCAACGTTAGAAGTCAGCGATGTAGCACCTAACCGGGGAGGTGTGGAGTATATCCTCCCTCTGCCCATGCTGTCCCTCTTCTGCAGAACATAAAAGGAGGATTTCAGTCTCCAGGGCACATCTGACCCACATGAAGGGCCACTTTTTAGAAGGGCTGAGGGCTGACAGCTCCCATCAACTTCTGCTGAACCGGCAAGTGCTCAACACCTCAGTCAATCAGGCGTTAGTGGTTAAGTTGCAATGCTTGTTATAGTCAGAGCTGTCCTCCAGGTTTTCCAGAGCTGAGCCATGTGTGAAAAGTACCACCAGTGCTGTCTTGTGCACTGGGTTCAAATCCTTGCCAACACTTCCCGTAGGCAAGCATTTTCTCCGTCCATAGGTTACTACAGGTCAGGCTGCATGCTTCCAGGGGAATTACACACTACTTTCCCCAGAAGCAATTTGTTTGTTAAAATGGCAAAATCAAATATCCAAAGCCATTGGCTTTAAACCTTTTGAGGAGGGGTCTCATGCTATTCCTGAGCTCCCTGCATGTGCGGTTGCTTGCCTGTGACCCTCAAAAAAGAAGCTGCTTTCTTGAGGAAAGAAGGTGAAGAATTCTAGAAGTTAGAGATGGAAATAACATCATGCAGTGTTGCCTTCTGCTGCGCATGACCAGGGCTTTTTCCTCTCCAGTTCTAAGTACCTCAGCTCTAGGGTTCCCACCATTTCTCCAAGGAGACCGTGCCATGGTCCTGACTGTTTGTCAATATTTCCTGTTCCATCTAACATTTTCCTCTGCTCCGTTTGATCCCATGGCACCTAATTATACTGCTTTGGAGCACTGTGAACTATTCTTCTCCCCTCATTGGTGTTTATTCCCTTCAAATGCTCAGAGATGTATCCTATCGCCCTCAGGCCAACCTACACATAATCTCACCTCTTAAATCAAGCGTGCATGATACTCAGTGAGCTGCAGCTTTCAATTCCGTCTCGGTTATGCTATGGTTTAGGGTGGACTTGGAAATGTAAGTGCCTCCCATGTACTCAGCTGCCGTCTTTGCAGGGGGAGGTACCTGTGTCACAGGCACTCTGTCATCCTAGACTGTCAGATCTTTGAACAGGGCTTTGAACAGGGCTGCGCACATCTGGGGTGGTTAATAAATAATTGAGTAATAACGCACAAGGAAATGTTGGCACGTCTCGCCTTGCTGTTACTGTGAGGGTATTAAAACACATCTAAATATCTAGTCTGCCGCGTGGAGAGTTCACCTCCGAGTCAGAGCAAGAGGGGTCGAGGAATGGGAGAGGGGAACGGAGAGAGAGGGGCTATTGATTTCAAAGTCTTTACGTGTCAGGAACGCCTTTGAGGTTTTGCTCCCAGGCCGCTGCAGTGTGATCTCCTTGCGAACCGGGCGGCTCGGCTGCTGTGTGACACTCAAAGCCAAGACCTCCTGCATGCCAGCCGAGCTCTGCATCTCATCTGCTTTCACAGAGGCTGGAGGAGAACCGAGGGCAGCACCACCAGCTGAGCAGAAGCTGCTGTGGTAATTGTTTGCTTTTACCTGACCCCGGCTTGTGCCTGGAGCATGGCAGGAACCATAAAAGGTTGCACTGGGGTGGGTGGCGTGACTAACTATCTCTCTCTGCCTCTCTCACTCCTTGATCTTGGTGTCTGATGAACACTAAGGGTTGAACTCTCCTCTTAGATTGGGTGTTGTGGTGCTGGCTTAATTTCCTTCTGGGAGGTTGTGAACCCATGTGACATCGCTAGCACCCCCCTGATTTACACCAGCTGAGGAGGTGTCCCTTCGAATTTAGCTTTCGTGCCAGCACTGAGAGCTTTGGTATAAAAAAAAAGGGTTGACCTCACAGTCCCGTTTGCTCTGCCCTCTCTCTCTGGGCCTCCCCGTATATGTCTACACTGCAATTAAACACTCGCGGCTGGTCCGTGCCAGCAGACTCGGGATCCCGGGGCTTGGGCTAAGGGGCTGTTTAATTGGGATGCAGAAGTTATGGCTGCAGCCCAAGTTCTGGGACCCGCCCACCTTGCAGGGCTCCATCCTGGGCCTGAATGTCTACGCCACAGTTCAACAGCCCCTTAGCCTGAGCCTTGCGAGCGCAGGTTTTTAAGTGCAGGATAGACATACCTTCTGAGCACCCGGGGATCTGACAGAAAGGCCACTCTGCGACCTCCAAACACTTGCACTATTTCACTGGGAACTCTGAGGACGACCCCTCATTGTGCATCCACTCAGTCTTGCTTTCTCCGTGCTTCTGGCTGAAAAGGATCAGTCTCGTATGTCCAGTGCCTTTCACAATGGGGCTCTGACCTCAGAGAGACCTCTAGACACTACCACAACATCCAGGTTAAAGTCGAGTCTATGAACGCTGCTACTTACATAAGAACAGCCATACCAGGTCAGACCAATGGTCCATCTAGCCCAGTCTCCTGTCTTCCGACAGTGGCCAATGCCAGGTGCTTCAGAGGGAATGAATAGAACGGGTAATTGTCAGGTGATCCATCCCATTGCCCATTCCCAGCCTCTGGCAAACAGCAATACCTGCCTATCCCAGCTAATAGCCATTGATGGACCTATCCTCCATGAACTTATCTCATTCTTTTTTGAACCCCGTTATAGCCTTGGCCTTCACAATACCCTCTGGCAAGGAATTCCACAGGTTGACAGTGCGCTGTGTGAAGAAATACTTCCTTTTGTTTGTTTTAAACCTGCTGCCTATTAATTTTGTTTGGTGACCCCTAGTTTTTGTGTTCTGAGAAGGACTAAATAACACTTCCTTATTTACTTCCTCTCACCAGTCATGATATTATAGACATCTGTCATATCCCCTTTAGTCGTCTCTTTTCCAAGCAGAAAAGTGTCAGTCTTATTAATCTCTCCTCATACGGAAACTTTTCCATACCCCTAATCATTTTAGTTGCCCTTTTCTGTACCATTTCCAATTCCAGTATATCTTTTTGGAGATGGGGCAACCAAATCAGCACGCAGTATTCAAGATGTGGGCGTACCATGGATATATAAAGAGGCAATATGATATTTTCTGTCTTATTATCTATCCCTTTCCTAATGATACTCAACATTCTGTCAGCTTTTTTGACTGCTGTTGCACATTGAGCAAATGTTTTCAGAAAACTATCCACAGTGACTCCAAGATCTCTTTCTTGAGTGGTAACAGCTAATTTAGACCCCATCGTTTTGTATGTATAGTTGGGATTATGTTTTCCAATGCACATGACTTTGCATTTATCAACATTGAATTTCATCTGCCATTTTGTTGCCCCATCATCCAGTTTTGAGAGACACTAGCTCTTGTCCTTAACTCTTGAGACACTAAAACTTGGAACTTGGCTGGTACTCAAGGCTGAGAGGTGGCCACTTGCATGGGAGACAGAATTAGAAAGATGGTCCTTCAGTTCTGATACCACAGAGTCTACCATAAGAAGTGCTCTAAATTGAAACTAGTGAGAGGTCCTTCCTCCTCCCTGTGAGCTGGACATGAGAGAGGACAATGCTACTCTGTCCTGTACGGTACACCCACAAAGCCGTACATGTCAAATGGAAGGGCTTGGAGGCACTTGGAGGAGAGGCTAGATTGGGTGTCTAGAGCAGAACTCATCCCCCCATCTCCAGCCATCCCCTCCACTCATTCTCCCCAACTCCAATTTTGTATAGATTTTTGTACAGGTCAAATATTACCTTCATAGCAAGAACAGATGCAGCTTGTTGTGGTGCCCAGGCCTACCAGCAAGCAGGGAGATGTGAAATAGTTTGAGGACTGACTGTCTATACAGCAAACGCAAGAAGCGGAGACAAAATAGAAATATCCACCCCTGTTCTCATGCTGCCCACCTTCCTAAAAAGGCTGGTGTTTAAAATCAGGCTGCAAACCCACCCATGATCCCTTGGGTACATCAACACTACAGAGACTATCCCAGCATAGCTATGCCGACATAAACCCATAGTGTAGACTCAGCCTACACTGATGGCAGCAGTATTTCCACTGTGTAGGAACACCATCTCTCTGAATGATGGCAGCTACATTGATGGAAGCATTCTTCCATCGACATAGTGGCGTCTACACTGGGGGTTAGGTTGCTGTAGCTACGTCGGTCAGCCATGTAGTTTTTTTCACAATCCTGACCGACATAGCTATGTTGATCTAACTTTTAAGTGTAGACCAGGCCTCCATAGCTCAAAGCTGCTGCAGACTGGACTGGAAACATTATATTACGTTCATTGAAAGGTGTTGGGGGGGGGGGGGGGGGGGTTAATTTAAATTTAAAACCGGATGCAGCTTAGAAGAAGAGCTGCCGCCTGTAATTTCCATTTTCCAGCTGGCTAGAGGATGAGCGGAGGGTGTACACAGCACCACAGCGGCAGCTGGAGATTACAATTTGAAATCAATCAATCAGTGAAGGGACCTGCTGAGATTCCTGCATTTGAACAGACACTCACTCTTTTAGGATTCATTTTCAGAAGTTTTTTTGTTTTTTTTTAATTCCCAACCCCTCTGAAGAACACACTCGGCATTTTCTTTTTTCTTCTTTTTTTTAAATCTCCCTGATTTAAAAACGTCAGAGCTTGGGAACCTCAAAAGAATCATGTATTAGAAACAATAAATTACACCTTAGCCAGTGCAGTTAGGCTCATCCCACATGTGAAATGCTCCATTTTAATTTTTTGAATGACATGAATCAGTGGGCAACTCATAAACTGGTTAGTTTTTAAACCTCATCTCTACATTGGGTTTAGGGGCTAATTCTTCAAACACGGAGATCAGTGGGAATGCCCATAGCAGTCAATTCTATGGATCAGCACAGCAGTGCTGGCACGATCAGGCCCCTGATCCCACCAGCGCCTTTGACAGGATTGGATTTTACAAAGAAAAGTTGTAAGTGATTGAAGATGGCATAGCAGTAAGCATCACTCTGCAATATTACATATAGTTATACACTGCCTGGGATTATTGAACAGATATGTTAACAAAACAGGTCAACTAATTCAATATCTAGTCAAGCATAAAAATTCTCTGTTTTACTATACATAATGATTGCACTTTCCAGCAACTCAGGCTTCGGTAACTCATGCTGGGGCAGGTTGCACAAACTATACTAATTGTAAGAAATCCCCATGGCTTGTTGCTTAGGAAAACCAGTTGCCGGTTGGCCAAATGAAAAACCAAGGCTGGTTTTGACATCTGTAGATCCAGAGTGTTCAGTTGATCTGTCTGGATCTGCTCGTTGGGGGCTGCAGGGGAGGCTTGTCAATGGAGACCTAGATGAATGAGAATTTGGAGGACTGCTCATTCAATAAGATTTTCTGTTCCATTTCCTCCCGCTGTTCCTGACTCATAGTTCTTGCCCAGCCACAGTGGGAATTCCTACATCGCTGTCCATCAGTCATTACTGACGGAGCTATTATGTGCAGATGAAAGCCACAGAGGCAACTGCGTACTGCATGTTAACGTGGGATTTCAAAGACAGAGAGAAAAGGAGGCTGGGGCAGCTGTCAGTGTTTACCCTGCCTTCCTTTTTGTTCTCCCCCTTTCATGCCAGGGACTAATGCAACTTTCTGTCAACTTTGCAAAAGTAGGGCTGTTAACCTCTGTGTCCTTGCCAAATTTAACGAGAGTAATTATTTTTTCCTGCTTTAAATTAAATTAATTGGATGTATATAAAGTGCTTTGAATGTGGGGGGAGAAAGTATATATAAGCAGTACTAAATCATTATCAAATCCCCTGAAGTTGCAATTAGGAGCAGTCGTCTTCATTTCCTGTCCTAAACTTTGTATAGAATTGGTATTAGCTGTCATGTTCCACCCCAGAGATAGTCACAGTTCAGCAGTGGAGGATGTAATAGTTGTTTGGGATGAAAGGTGCTATTGAAAAGTGCCATATAATTATTATTCTGCATTAAAAATGGAAAGTCACCATAAGAAACAGTATCTGGTGCCTGTGGAATTTTGTAGTGTTCTTGGGGTCCCTTCAGGTCAAGGCGCTTTATAAATATAAAAGATGATGAATGGGAAACCCTATTATTGTTCCCCCCGGTGGGGAGTGGAGTAGGCAGAGATTTTGCGTCACTGAAACCAGCTATAGAGCAGGGAGTTTTGTTATAATGAATGGAACTTGTGAGCTATCAGGAAAGGTGAGTGGGATTTTGGAAGCTTTGAGGTCTGGATGAAATAAAAACGCCTTCCCCTAAAAAGCAGAGAAGACGACTAATCTCTCAGGTCGTGTGTCTGACCGTTCCCTAGACGTAGCTCCCATCATGAGGCCTCCACGGCTGGACTGTGCATGTTCCCACTCTCTTGCAAGAGAGACAAAGTTTATTAATAAGAGTTAAGCTTGTGCTCAGTGCTGCCCAAGAAACAAAGATAAAGATGGTCCCAGCCCCAAAGGGTTTACAATCTAAAGGTAGATATGAGACAGAACCCCAGGGGAAATCCAGAGAAGGGGAACCAATATTTGCTTTTATCGTTACAATAAATGCATTTCCTGGGGGTCATCAGGGAAGAAGTGAGTCTTTTGTGGACAGACTTGAATCAAGAGAGGATGTTGCCTTGGCAAAAGGGGATAGGAGAGTCACTCCATTTATAAAAGACAACATGGAAAATGGTCCAGACAGGAACGAGAGAAGGGGCATCCAAACTGGCTTCGTTGGCAAAGTCGCAGGGAACACAGCGGTGTGGGTTGAAGCGAAGTGGCACATGGCCTGGAAACCGAAGACAATTCTGACCTTGATGTGATGCCCACGGGGGAAGCCAGGGGAGTGGCACAAGGAGGGGGTGATGTGGTCAGATCAGATGAGGAAGATCATTTGGATGAACTGGAGAGGGGAGATCTGGATAGACGGGAGGTGTGAGAAGAGTTTAGCTAAGAGGGTTCCCTCCTCTCCCACCTCCCAATTCAATCTAGTCCAGGCAGGAAGATGGGTCCACAAGCCTTGCTGACCATGAGAAAAGTGCATGCAGGTCTCGGGCAGGATATGGTCCTACCCAGTGCAGTGATATCTGGACCCAGGTACCATTTTCAGAAGGGCGCAGAGCCCCTTCTGTCCTCCCCCACACCTCAACTTTCCTTGCTGAAAAAAAGCAGAGAATCTAATCAACCACACTACGATCAACCTCACACCACCTGGTACTTTCATCCCTTCATGTTCTCAGTGTACTGCTCACTAGGGCCACCTACTGCTGAGTGAAGGGACCTTGCTTGGCAATGGGGTCAGGGAGCGTCTATCAGGCCCTCAGCCTAGGTCACTGAATGGGACCAAGAGTCAGAGTTCCAGGTGTTGCCCAGGTCACCTCTTCTGGCAGTTTCATATAGGACAGTTCTGGGCTGGCTCCCATATACTGCGGCTATCTGCATGAGTGATTCCAGATAGGTGGGTGCATGAAGTCCTGGCCGCCTTGAAAATGTGGAAGAGAACGTACACCCAGTTAGTGTCTGCACCTCATCTACCTTCTAGCTGGGGCTTTCTTCCAAAAGGGGTGGCATTACAGAAATCAACTCCATAATTTAAAGTGCCAGTCCTATTTTAACCAGCTAGATCTTCAGCCTATCCAGCCTTTAGAACTCCTGATAAACTGTTGAAAATGATCCGAGATCCCTTTATGGTCTTTTGTGTCATTGATTTAATGCTAATCCTGCCATTTCCCCCTTGCTGGTCTGGTACCTCTCACGTTGTATATGAAGAACGCCGTATAAACTGAGGGAGAAATAAAAAGCTAAATATTCTGTATCTCTGCCCCCCTCTCGCCCGCCAAAGAAGAAGGGTTTTGATTCCCATGGAAATTATAGTCATCTAAACCTGGCAGTATCTCTCTCTCTTGCTCGCTCACTCACTCTCTGTATATATATATTTGCAGTTTCAACTCTCTCTTAATGGGAAAAGTTATCCCTACAAAATGCTAAGTATATTCAAAGAGGATTACTGAAAGTGAGTAGTCAACTGATCCAAAAATGTTTTCTTGGATTTGTAAAAAATTCAAATTCTAGCTAATCTAATTGCTCAGGAAAATGCATGAAAGCCATCACACCACATGCCTGGAAACAGAACTTTCTCCATTAAGATCCAGGGAGGAAACTGTCCAGCTACTCCGGAGGAAGAAGGAAGTTGTGAGGGGGTGTTTGTGTGCCATAGAATTACCATCTCGTGCTGTGACGCAGCCCCTTTCATAAACTGAGCAGGACTGGACTGGCTCACTGCTTGCACGGGATGGGGTATCAGTGAATCAGAGTTAAGCCCAATACATTGGCCAAGTCCCGCATGCTTTCCCACCCTCTTATTGTAACAGTTTGGTTATTCAACCAATGCACTGTGACACCGCTGTATGAACGTATTAAGCAATTAGAACCAGTTGCCCTTACTCATGTGAGTAGACATTTATTTTAGTGTCACACTGATGTGAGCAAGGGTTGCCAAGCCGGGGTCCTTGATTGCATTATATATAGTGACTATGAACTCACCCACTCACACATACATACTTTGATTCATACACATTTCCAGTGTACAGAGGAGCCTGCATGAAAGCCCCTTCTGTAACAATTTTGGGAGTCACCTGAAGGTGCTACCACCAGTAGTTCCACGAGTTCTACTTATGTTACATCCTGAAGAAACGCTTATTGTCAGCTGTGGGGCAGTATTATTTTAGAAGCTGTATGTATCACCAGTAAAGCTCATTCCCTGCCTCAGTCTTTCTGACATGGTCTGTCTCTCACCCTGGTTGAATTGTGTCATTTTTTAGTTGTAGCTTGTGCCTAGAGGTTATGTCCACACAGGGTAATGAAACATCACACGGTGCCAAAAACATCACACCCTTACACTGTGGGTGTATTTTGGAAGACTTGCCAATACCAAATTCAAGTCAGTCGTTATTGCAACAACAGCAGGACCCCTGATTAAAACACAGCTAAGGGTCTCATTTCTAAAGATGACACTAGTGATCACGCAAGAGTCAATATGCATGTCTGCCCTATTGACGGTTTGGACACAACATTGTGTGTGATATAAAGCAGCATGATGCAGGGGGTAGGGCACTAGACTGGGACTCAAGAGACCTGAGCGTGTTCCTGACTTTGCCACTGACCACCTATATGCCCCTCAGCAAGTCACTTCATCTCTCTGTGCCTCTGTTTCCCCCCTTGTCTATCTAATCTATTAGGCTGATACCCTATTGTGCAGGGACTGTCTCTTACTATTTATCTGTACAGTTCCTACAATGAAGCCCTTATCTCAGTTGGCACATGCAGATGCTACTGCCACACAGACAATAAATGATGATGACGATGATGGCTGCTGTAAAGAAAATAATAAAAAAAATCTGTTGTGTGTTTTACTTGCCTTGCCTACCCGAGCCTGTTACACAGATATACAATAATTTAACACCCTGGCAGGATCACGCCAATTATTGACTGCATTGCAGATGGAGCGATTATTTATTAATGTGTTTTTAAAAAATCCAGGCAGCATTTCAGCAGGGGAAGGCTTCATCAAGATCCTCCTCCCAGGGAAGTCCGTGGGCGTTTTGCCATTGACTTTGATGGAGAAGAGGATCGGGGCTGGACTTTGTGCACGACCATCCTTTCGTTCTGTGTTTGCACAGCGCCTAGTGCCCCGGCGTCTCAGTCCGTGACTAGGGGTGCTACGATAATATAAATAATAATAATAACTCGTGCACACACTTTTTCTTTCCTTTCAGATGAAGAGGGCATCTTAAGGACTTGTGGGGAGTGTTAGCTCTGACTACCCGTCCATGTGAACCTGATTTTTAAAATGTATAAAAGAGTAGAACTAGTTGTCAAAATGGCATCGGCTGAACCAAAAGCCAAGGTCCAAATACACCCAGGAGTTTGGAACCTGAATCCCAGGTTTATGGTTCTGTCCTATCCCTACAAACACAGAGGAAGAGAAGTGAGGGGGGGGGGGGACGGGGACGGACAGACGGACGGACTTCTGAATATTTATTGATTGATTGTATGCAGTGTGTTGTTGTAGCCGGGCTGGTCCTAGGCTATTAGAGAGACAACATGGGTGGGATAATATCTTTTATTGGACCAACTTCTGTTGGTGAGAGAGACAAGCTTCCGAACTTCCACAGAGCTCCTCTTTGAAGCGTCTCTCTCACCCAGGGAAGCTGGTCCACTAAAAGATATTACCTCCCCCGTCTTGTCTCTCTGTTTATTGACTGGCATTTCAGTGGCCCTTATCACTGCAGGTTAGTGTCCGAGCATCATCAGTGAAGCACTCAAATTCCATGGTAACGAATCTGATCTAGATTAGATTACTCTGAAAAATGCAAGCTTTGCATCTCCTGGAGTTTTAGGCCATCGCCTCCCATTGCCGTCTCAGGATACGGCAAACGCATTATTTCATCTCTCAAGGGTTACGGTTCAAAGTAACATCATTATTTTTCATAGCCATGTAATATGCTAAGATCCTGGCACCGACCTCGCTTTCCTGTAGGCAGCTCTAGCAGACTTTGTGGCTGACTGTCACTTCCAGCAGGCAGGGGCATCACACCTAGGCGGGACCCTCTCTGTCAGCGCTTAATTTGTAATGAAAGAGGTGCTGGGGCTCAAGCAATTTTTTTTACATTCATAACTGATGCAGCAAGTCCAGAGGTGCCGGGATAGAGCCCAGGAAAGCCCTGGCATAAGTTAAGCAGTGGACTTTGTATTGCATAGCACTGAGCACATCTTTGGAGCTTAGTATCTTGGGCCTGAAAGCACTAACACCTCTCTCTCTTACAGCGCTTTTCACCCTGTACCTGCAAGCACTTCACAAAGGAGGTCAGTATCATAATGCCCAATTTTACAGATGAGGAAACTGAGGCACCGGGGAGGGAAGTGATTTATCACCCAGGAAACCAGTCGCAGAGCTGGGGATACAACCCGGGTGTTCTATGTCCCAGTTCGGTGCTTTATTTAGTAGGCATCTCCGATGTCCTATAAGCAACTCCCATGATGTGTGCGCCATGCTGCTTGTTTCTAATGCGTATCTCGGTTTCCTTCAGAGAAATGGATGCTATTTAAATTCAATTATTGTGAGGTTATGCTCCCCTTTGTAGTACCAACTGAGTAAATGTAGTAGCAGCAAGAGGGAATAGGTACGTTTGTCTTATGCCCATTAAATTATAGCGTAGTGAGAAGAGTTTCCTGTGAATAAAACATGATTGTGGAAAATGAAAGGGATTGTTTTTTTAATTCCCTTTTGCGAGGGATTTTGTTTGGGTAACGTAATATTTGAACTGATGAGCGGAAAACAAAGGAAATTCTACCATGAAACAGAATTGGAAATTCTCTCAGTACTGCCGTTGAGAGGGCAAAATTGCTTAAACCTAGCAGCAGTTTCATGTCATAGAGACTTGTTGTATTCAGGTCTCAGAGGTAAATACAAACTACAGAGATTCTGATGGCTTCAGGACCGCCAGAAAGCATGTTTCATTCGGATAGGTTTCTGCTGATGTCGCTTTCTATTTTTAATCCCCTCACTCTTTTTTTATATACAGGATTTTTGCATTTTTAAAGGATCATTGTTCTGTAGGGCTTTATTAGATTCTTAGTCCTCCATGTCAAGCCGAAAACAGGAGAAGGGCTAGTGTTTGGCAACACTAATGTCTTGTGACATGGTCTGGTAAGATTTCAGCCCCAAATGGCAGAAATCTTGTGAGATCAACTGATCGTGGGAGATTTCCAGGATATTGAATGGTGCAATTCTCACGAGGTCAGTTCCACCACTTGGAGCCCAAATCCCCTGAGAAAGCCTGGTTTCATGTCATTTTGGTCAAATCCAAGTCTGAATGCATAAATTGGTCCTTTCTGGATTTTAATCCAACACAGAACTAGGGGGATGGAGATTTGGATCTGAATTTCCTCAGAAACTCAAAGGGGTTTGGATTCTAGGTTCAACCCTATGCTAGAAATGAATGTAGACCCCAGTTCTCCTACCTTCAACTCAAGTGCCTGAATCACCAGATCATCTCGGAGACTGGGCTCTCCCACAGTAATGCCTGTGCTGTACTGTTCCTGAATGCCAGTCACCTCAGCAATACAAAGAGCTTTTCTCGTTGCACTTGACACTTGCTTCAGAAAATCAGGAACAGTAGAGAAAAGCGAATTGAACTCTTTGAGAAGATTTGGTTCAAGCACGTTCAAGGCATCCTCCCCAATTTCCTTAAGCAGAGCGTGTGTTCTTCTGCTGGCTGAGGAAGACTTGTTAATGGCCATACAGCTCAAAACTCCTCTGCATGGCCCACAGCTCCAAGTCAGAACTCTACCCCTAGGTTTAAGGGGTCCTTGACTGAAATCACCTTTCCCCGCTCCTTTGCCCGGCTGATATCAATGATCAACTGGGGGAACAGAACAGGGCTGACTTCCACCAGAGATACAAGCCACAATCTTGATACTCATCTGGTGTTATTCTGAAATAACAGATGTGAACCATTCTGTTCGTGTCAACAGGAGCTAACTCAGATGCCAATGACGACACTTTAACTGGCAGCATCGTAACATTGTTAACTATCCCGCTTTTCATCAAAGGGTAGAGGAAAGATGAGGAAGTAGAGTATTAGGAAGTGCTACTCCATTTTTTCCCCAAAGTGTGAGTGCCTGGGAAAGAGGGGATGTGTAAAACAAATGTGTAGGCCTTTAATAAATGTGTAGGGGTTGAACGGGAGATGGGACTAGCATTAAGAAGGGAATTCAAGGAAATGGTGAAATATGCGAGGGTCTGGAATAGGCTCCCAAAAAAGCACTGGAAGCCCCATCACTTATGATAGTTAAAATGTAGACAGGTTAAACATAGAATCATAGAATCATAGAATCATAGAATATTAGAGTTGGAAGGGACCTCAGGAGGTCATCTAGTCCAACCCCCTGCTCAAAGCAGGACTAACCTCTGCTATATCATCCCAACCAGGGCTTTGTCAAGCCGCAGCTTAAAAACCTCTAAGGATGGAGATTCCACCACCTCCCTAGGTAACCCATTCCAGTGCTTCACCACCCTCCTAGTAAAAAACTTTTTCCTAATGTCCAACCTAGACCTCCCTCCCTGCAACTTGAGACCGTTGCTCCTTGTTCTGTCATCTGCCACCACCGAGAACAGCCTAGCCCCATCCTCCCTAGAACCCCCTTTCAGGTAGTTAAAGGCCGCTATCAAATCCCCCCTCACTCTTCTCTTTTGCAGACTAAACAAGCCCAGTTCCCTCAGCCTCTCCTCATAAGTCCTGTGCTCCAGCCCCTAATCATTTTTGTTGCCCTCCGCTGGACTCTCTCCAACTTGTCCACATCCTTTTTGTATTGGGGGGCCCAAAACTGGACACAATATTCTAAATGCGGCCTCACCAATGCCGAATAGAGGGGAATAATCACTTCCCGTGACCTGCTAGCAATGCCCCTCCTAATGCAGCCCAATATGCCATTGGCCTTCTTGCCAACCAGGGCACACTGCTGACTCATATCCAGCTTTTTATCCACCGTTACCCCCAGGTCCTTTTCTGCAGAGCTGCTGCCCAGCTCGTCGGTCCCCAGTCTATAGCTGTGCATGGGATTCTTTCTTCCTAAGTGGAGGACTCTGCACTTTTCTTTGTTGAACCTCATTAGATTTCTTTTGGCCCAATCCTCCAGTTTGTTTAGGTCACTCTGTATCCTATCCCTACCTTGCAGGGTATCTACCACTCCCCCCAGCTTAGTGTCGTCCGCAAACTTGCTGAGGGTGCAATCTACCCCATCCTCCAGATCCTTACTACATTCCTTACTACATAGTAGGAAACAATCTTGCACCGGATTTGGAATAGATGGTATAGCTCAGGAGGTCTTTTCTATCTCTAACCTCTATGATTCCAGGATTCTTTGCTCATTTCATCCCATTACTTCTGGTTCTACTGCCACAAACCGTTCTTCTCTTTTCTTGGTCTTCGCATCCTTCAGGAAGTTGTACACACAGCTGTACTAGCCCTCCCTCAGTTGTTTTTTGATCCAATCTCTCTTGCAGACCCCAAACACAGGCATTTACCAGTTGTCATTGTCTCTCAGTGCTTTGGAACACAGGTCATGAAGATTTGAATGGAATCAGAAGTACCTTTGAAACTGAACAGCTAAAAGCCCTTGAAACTCACACTTCAGGAAACAACAATGCAAAAGTCTGCAAAAAGTCATATACTCATGTAATACAATATTATACAATACGGTACCTCTCCAATGTTCCCTATTTGCTAACTCACACAGGTACAGTTAATTACAATTACAGTTGAGTTTAGGGGAGGAGCTAAAGAATAACTCCAGCTGGCTAAGGCTTTCCTAACGGACAGCTTAGAGTATCTCCTGAATAACATAAAAGTCTCTCACATCCAAGTAGGACCGAGTGAGCCATCCGCAACTGTCAGTTTAGGAGAATGGAAATGGAAAAATGAATCCTCAGAGGAAATGCACTCTGAGGGATGATCATACATGAGGAATGTACTGCTAGTCAGTTTCACTTATACAAAACTTTTACAAGTGGAGAGGCTGTCAAATTCATCTGTTCTTGGATTCTAGTGACACCTACTGCTGGCATTGTTTGTATCTTGACTCATCTCAGCCTAAAACAGTTTTTCTTCAAGTGTGGAGTGTGAAGCACAAATAATTAATTGGAGGAATTGGGAGTGGCGGCCTGGATAAGCCTCTCAATTATTCTCCAGTCTCAGCTTTCATTTTTTAAAAAGTATCTAGCTGTTATGGTTGCAAAGAAACCCTTCATAGTGTGAGTTGAGTGTAACCAATGAAGAGACCTCTGCCTGAGTTTGCAGAGAGCCTGAAAATAGCTCTGTGGTGTGAACTACCCTGTTTGTTTCAGTAGGCACTCAGATGCCACTGATGATATTCTAAATGACACTATGGTAAACTATTTCACTGCTCTTCCAGGTAAGGTAGAAAAGAGAGGAAGAGCTACCCCAGTGTTTCACAGCGTCAGTTTCTCTCTACACTGCAGGAAGAGAGCATCTTCCACAACAGGAACTCAGTATTACTCAGTGGAATTCACTGTGCAGGGCAGGCAATCGCCTGTAGGACTCCTGCAATCTAAAAGTTCCTGGACTGTGGGAATGTAGAAATATTGTGTATAAAAATCTTTAGAATGAGGCTGGATCCATTTCCCAGAGCAGCATTTTCAGATGTAGCCATTCATCTCCTAATGGTAGATTTTGTACCTGATAAACATGTAGCCAAAAAAAATAAATAAATACTTGGTGGAAAAAAATCAGTGCTCGAGTTCTCATTTTAAACTGGGCCATATCAACCTGTCTGGCCACAGCCTAATGAATCTTCCTGAGAAGACTCCATGGCTATCTAAGCAGCCTGCTGGTGGAAAATGCTCTGACACGTGGGGCAAGTTTTCAATTCATTCCAAGTGCTGCAGGCTGTTGGTCTTTTTCCACCACAATAATTGTGATTTACTAATAAAGTTCATTTGTATTTTTTTTTAAACAGCCTGTTCTTCACGTCTAAATGTCTATGGGATTCAGCCTTATGAAATGTGCATGCGCGCTGTGAATACATGAACCGATTAACCAGCAGGCTCAGGAGAGGGGAAATGGGGAGGCAAAGAAAATCTGTAACACGCTCTCTCTCAGGCATCTCAAAATATTTTACAAACAAGAACTTGTCCCTGTGAAGGAAGGAAGTGTTAATATTTTCTTTTTACAGGTGGGGAAACTGAGACACTGTGCTTTACCCAAGCTCACCCAGCAATGGAATCCAGATCTCCCCTATCCACATTTTAACCACTTGCTCCTTTCCCCTCCTCGTGGGACTCTAGTTTGATACCCACATTTTCATTCCATATTTTGCAAAACTCAGAAACATCATTTTCAGAGCATTCTTAAAATCCTTTTCCTTCCCTTCAATCCAAAAAGGGCTGGGTGCCACTTTGATTTCACGCTGTGCTTCAGGCTCAAACAGCTTCACATCAAACTTGCAACACTGCTGCGTTTCACCAGATCTCCTGTCAAAACACCATGAAACTGCCAGTTCCCTGTGGTTTCTGCTAGAGACGGGTGCAAGCTGCAGAACTCAGGGACCGACTTGGATTTTAAACTCCCTAAAGCTACATTTGGATCCAGGGGTTCTGGATCAGGCCTATCTCTGCTTTCAGCACAAGCCCACAAGCTGTTCCCAGGTTCATTTCCCTTAGGAAACTTTCTGATCTAGCTGGGGTGTAGCAGAAGCCAAAGTGAATTATACGTGGGGTTTTAGGTCCGGAAAGGTTTGTGCAGCTGATTGGTATGTACAACAAAAATGCTGCTGTGCACAGAACTCTGCTCCCAGATATGTATTATTATTTACTATTATGCGTTGGTATTATGATAGAATCTAGAGGTCCCTTTTACAAATGTAGGCGCTGATCACACTGATGCACACCTGCAAGAGTTTTCAGGATCAGGGCCACAATCAGGGAAAGTCCCTCCCCAAAAAAACTGACAACCTAAAGTCCTTGATCCTGCAATGACCCTGACTCCCAGTAGAGCTGCACTGAAATCAACAGAGGCAGATCTGTGTGGTGCTTGTTGCAAGATACGGGCCTAATTTATTATGTCTAAATTAAAGAAATGGATCTAAATAACCCCTGAATTTCAGGGGAAGGTCGCCGCCAGCTGAGAGCAGTATGGTTCAAAGATTCGTCTCTAATTTCTACTTCCTGGGAAGTAATCTCATTACTATAATTCACCTATGACTACACCACCCACTTAGTATTAGCATCATTTCCAGCAGCTGCTAAGTAGGGCTTTATAGGATACGAGTATAGAGTACACAAAACTTGCATACATTTATCATCATTATAATGGATCATTTATACTGCAGTAGGGTCTAGACTGCAATTAGGATCAGGATCCCATACAGCTAGGTACTGCCCAAACATACAAAGAGACAGATTCTCTGCTTGTGATCAAATTTGAAATAAGACACAACAAATGAATATAAAAATCAATAGAAGGGACGACAGAAGTAACAGCAAGACTATTACAAATAAGTCTGTACAGGAAGATCTGGGAAACTTCCAAGCATTTGTCAGGGAGGAGTATCCTCTAAAGGGCCTATTTCTCCTTTGTAGCTAGAATTAATTCCCAAAGAGGCTGTTTGCTTCCCCCTTCTTATGGGCTACACCCAGGAGGCCCAGGTGTTCCCCTTCATAGGGGCAGGACTATAAAAGTGACCCATTGGGGGAAAGGAGGTATTATTCAGAGATATTAGGAAACCTGGCTAGGGAGAGGTCTCTATGAAAAGACTGATTTGAACCCAGGTAGGGAAAGCTATAGCGTGAAAAACTGCTGCCTTTGTATTGAAAAAGGACTACTAATGACGGTCAGGAACAGGGAGAGGTCTTTGCTGAGTGAATGCTATCAGGGAAGCCCTGGCTTGAGAAACTGCTAGTGGTGTCACAGAAGCAAGTTTCTAGGGAAATATATATCCCGTAGCATAGCTGATCCAGTTGGGATAGTCTATAGAGATGCTCTTCTCAAGCCTACTGAAGGTTTGTTTTAGGGTGTTTAACTAGGATTCTCCTCTTGCATGCTGGGGATGTTTAAGTTCTCTAAAGCTCTTTGTTGATCAAGAGTTGGATATAAAACACTCATCCCTCCTATACACGCTTACATAAATACTCTGGGCACCAGCAGTGCATGCTTCTCTCAGAGCGCTCTCACCAATCTGATTCAGTTATGCCCTGATGGCAAGGAACCCTGATTACATCACTGCTTTGCTTTCGGAGATGTGGCATGTTCGTTCCCTGCTGGAATTCCTTGACTCCACAGAAGAAGGCTGGCGGGTGTATTGTGGCAACGTGTACAGCCTGCTGGTGACACTCCTAATTACAGTGCTCTTTAGTGCAGTTGGTAGCTTGTTGGCTTGGCCGGCACTTGGAGAGACGCACACTCAAACCTGGTGGATTGCTAGAAGCACCTCTCCAAAGTGTTTTCCTTTACAAACAAGAATCCCATGCATGTACAACACACCTCAAAGGGCTTTCCTCTGCAGGGCAAAATTAATCCTAATAGAACCTGGCTCTTAAAGGTTAGTTTTCATTTTCACTACAGCCTTACTACTTAAAATATCATGCCAATTTACACACACCTTTAGTCTTAGCATGTGACCTGCACCCTCTTATTTATACCTAATGGAGGCTCTTTAGAGAAGCCCTTTTTTTCCATCAATCCTGATTGTGGGTTAACTCAGAAGAAGAAAATTCTTATTTTAAATAGGTCTTTAACAAAAAAAAATTAGCCCCCAGGAGACTAGGCTATTCTATGCCTCAGAGTCCCAATCATTGACCAGGACCTCACTGTGCTAGGAGCTGTACAAACAGAATTAAAGATGGTCCCTGCCCCAAACAGCTCACAACCTAACTATAAGATGAGAAAACAGACAAAGACAGAGTGATGGGGGAGCACAAGGAATCAATGAGATCGTATTAGTCAGCATGATGGGCAGTGGTCTCAGTATACTATCCTTGTGTCATAGATAAGGGATATAAGGAGCAATTCTCTGCCACTGAAGTGCAGCCATCTCTGGGGTGGGGCACGGCAGCTGTTTAACAGTACGCACCAATGGTATTAAACATAAACAGTGTGATCAGTGTTGTACAAAACACAGCCAAGATAGTCCCTGCCTCAGAAAGCATGCAATCCAAACCGAAAGAAAGCCATCTAAATGTAACCGCAATTTAAAGAAGGCAGTGAAGAAAGATCTTGTGTCCAGCTGAACCTGTAGAGAAAAGTTAGGGAGGCAGAATGGAAATACCTGAGTTGGATTCAGGCAGGACACCAGGACTGACCCTCTTATCTCAGTAAATGTGTCATGGAAATCAGGGATGGATAAACTCATTTTGTTTAATCATGAACCTACTCAGATGTCGTTGGTTTGAAAATTCAACAGGAATCCCAAATTACTGGCTTATGTCCTGCTTAGATGTACTGTGGGAGAGGGAAAAGTAACAGGGTGAGAGCAAAATCTAGTGGGAGAAAGAAAGGAAGGAGCAGAGTGGGAAATAAATACTGAGACACTGGGAAGAATCAGCAGAGATGGATGGAAAGTGATTCTGATGAAAGGATCCTTCTATTCTTACCATAGCACGCATCGCCCTTCAGCTAGCAACAGTTTTCATAGTCTCGTATTTGTATTGCAGTAGCAATCTGGGTTTGGGGTCCCACTGGGCCAGGCACTGCACAGACGTGTAGTAATAAAGACAAACCATGCCTCAGACAGTTCAGGATCTAAGTTAATAAGAGTATAGCCAACCTTAAGATCCCGGTTGCCCTCCATGTTGTTTTAACTCTTTGGGTATTAATTCCATGCCAACCTGTCACTTTTAGGGGGGCACAGCATGTGGCAAGGTGGAAATAGACCCCTTGGTGTTAGGGAAGCAGGGTGACCCTGACACATTCAGTCCTAAACATATTCTAACCCTCCCAGTTCTGTAGAGTTAAAAAGAACAATTGCCCCAGGTTTCCACATTTCTGTCCCCGGGCAGATGGCTTTGTGCCGTTCCACTGCTGCTGGAGCCTGGCTGGAACCTAGCAGAGCCCAATGCATATTTGTTGACTCCTAACCCTGCAGCTTGCCGTGTGCTGTTTCCTTGGCAGTTTCACACCTTCCTCCCTTTCATCACATTACTCGGAGGCCGCTGCTTCCAATCTGCCTCCCCTTGTGATATTTTCCAATACGAATACAGTCAAGGGCTGGCAACAAACCCCCTTCACCTGCCAGCCACCCTGCAGCTTGGTTCCTCTCTGTGAGTTACCTAGCCTTTCAGGGGATGTTCACGTGATGCCTTGGACTGCCGTTGGGTGACTCCCACTCAGATCCAGAGCTGTGCAATTTCTCTTCAGAATGCTTGGAAACAGGAGCTGAGTGAATCTCCTAATTTCCTCGAACTGCCGATTTTATCATTTTTCTCCCACCTGTAGCACAGCCTACCAGAAAAAAGCAGCCCTGTAATGTTTTGACACCACAGTGTTTTCATTTACAGCGGGCATAATTCATAAGCAGCAGCTATACCTAAGCAAACAAGTCAGTCGGGGGGAGAGAGTTGAGTAGAACAAACTTTACTTGTGACATGCTCAACTTTTGAAATGCCGCAGCCAAGAAGCTTTTTTCCAAGATCTAACACCTATACATTCTGATGAACAGAGTTAACAAGTCCACCGATGTTACACTTCAACCACCGCAAATTCCACAAGGAAATTCAAATTTGGGGGGAGAATCCTTCCCCCCACCCCAGTCTTTATTTTATTGCAGCATTTGAGATAAGAATAAAAGTCTGCGGATGAGTTAGTTACAGAGCACAATCTAAACAACCAAAGTAAATGGGAGAGGGAAAATTTCAGTTCTGTGTTTCTAGGGAAGGCCACTCACAGGACATCAAGTCATAAGTGCTGCGTCATTAGAACTTCTATTGGCTGATCAGATCCTAAAGGCATGACACTATTAGATGCTTGAAGCAGGAGCTGTGATCCAATTAACCCTTTAATGGAGGTCACACCATGTCTGGCACAGCATCAAGACATTGGAGCACATCGGGGAGCGCTTGCCATTGTAAATTTCTGACGTGGGCTACAGTTCCCTCACTAACCACTTTTCCCCTGCTCCTCTCTGTCTTGTCTCCTGCTTGCTAGTTCCTCCTTTGGTCCCTGATGCGTACCTGTACTCTGCGCTGCACGCACCTCCAGTTGGGCAAAATGGACTGATCCTTGAGGCGCCGGTGTAGGATGCCTCCCGGCTGAGATTCTGTGGCTGCTAGAGCCCAGGGAACAGGCCGAGAGGCAGGGGAGCAGAGATGACACAGAGGGGAGTTGAGAGCCAAGGAAGGAGAGTTTCTGCAGCAAGGCTCTGGGGGCTGTCAAAGCTACGCAAGCACAGGGTGATTGCAGCTCCTTGCCTACCAGCTCCAGGGTTTGGTTTCCACCTCATTGTCTGAGAAAATGTAGAAGTGAATTTACTGCTCATGAAAACTTGTAATTGTGACTGACCTGCGCCAGCCATAGCATGGGTGGGTGCCATACAAGCTGCTCAGCATCTCTGCCCATGCCCCTCCAACCTCCATCACAATTTGCAGCCCCCTGCTCGTCTATTCCTGGCCCCACGCAGCTCTGCCAGTTCATCTCCGTCCTCGGTTTGTTATTCCCACGCACTCCCTTAGACATGAGTGTGTGTGTGTGCGCATCTGTCACAGCAACACAACCCCAGTGTATGGGTCCCATGGAAAAAAACCATGAGGAGAGTGGTGGGGGAAGTGGACAAATGGGGCTTCGAGGTTGGCATCGTAAGAGGACAGAAGCGGACAAGAGGTTTGAAGTTGATGGAAGAAGAGAGGGAGCAAAGAAAGGCTTCTGAGAGGTGGCTGAAAGGCATCCAAGAGGTGGCATGGAGGATGACCTTAGCAGTCGAGTTTTTGTATGGACCGGAGGGGAACAATGTGTCTGTCGGGGAAACCAGACAGGAGTAAGTTGTAGTAGAAAAGGTGGCTGGTGATGAGAACCTGGAGCATTTTACTTATATCATTCCAGTTTTGGATTAAACAGGGATTAGGATAAAACCCACCAAGCCACTAGTAGAGACGAGTCAGGACTTGTCCATGCACTTCTCCAAGGGTGTAAGATTAGTACATTAACACACACTTCCCCCGCATACACCTTCAAGAACAAAAACTCATGTGCAAGTCGCAGCTGTCTATAATGAAATGAAGACGCAGCATTACCTGGTCATTAGAACACAGGACTGGGAGCTGGGATATCTGGGTTCTGCCTCTGTGACAGACTGACTGTATGACTTTGGCCAATTCACATACCTTCCCTGTACCTCATTTTCTTCATAGGTAAAGTTGTGGTGATATATCCCGTCTCACAGCATGTTTGTGAGGTATCGATCCATTAATGCCCGCTCAGCAGCGGGAGATCTTTCCATGGAAGGGGCAGTAGGAATTGCCCAAGTATTATTAATCTCAGATCCTTCAAAAGTAGGCACAAAAATAAAATTTGGGATTTGACCGTGGCTGGAACGGTGGCCAATAAAAAAAAAAAACATGTGACAGTCTGTGCTGGTGTTAGACAGGTAGAGCAGACACTTAGTCAAGAAGGCTGTGTTTCCATTTACACAGTACCCCCATGGGAGTCTGAAGGACAGCACCCTGAATAAGTATTCCATGCAGGTGCACATGGTTATTGGTAGGGATTTGGCTTTCTTCCAGAACAGGCATGCGTTGCTCAGAATAGTGAAGGTTGGGGGCTCTCTGATTATTACAGAAGTGAATTAGTTACATTAGCATTGAGCCTGAAGAGTGCTTTGTCTAGTTTCTACACCTACATGTAGCAGCCCACATTTAAATAATTTGCACTTCTATAGCCCTGATTATTCAAGGATCTCAAAGCACTTTACGCATCTCAGACAGGTAGGTGAGAATTGTAATTGCCACATTACAGCTAGAGAAACTGAGATACAGTGACTTACCCAAGATCACACAGCCAGTGATTTGGCTGAGTTGGGAACAGACTCCAGGAGCCCTGACCCCACCCTCCTACACTGATCAGGATACAATTGTGCATGCGGTTGTAGAGGATTCTATTCCATGGCTGGTTGCTGCGTACGGCATTGCTGCAGTCCTAGTACATATTACATTGCCCAGTGTTATGTGACTGAGTAGTGAGTTTCTATCTTATTGCCTGGGATGCTGAATGTCTTCAACTGCACTGATTTAGCACATTCCTGCCCTTTATGGGAAAGCTGGTTAGGATAAAATAACATCCAACATGAATCTTCACCCAGACATTAACCTGGTTTGAATTCAAATGTTAGAAGTTAGCTAAGTGGCACTTGTCTATGAATAATCATTTTTAATTTTCATGCCTGCACTCCTCCCCATTTCTACCACGGCTAGAAACAGAAGTTGGGAAATACTATCAATCAGGTTGTTCTCAAAGTGCTTCTGCCCTGGCAAAGCCCAGAAATACTGGCAATTGCCCCCAGAAACTCATCTCATGGCATGTCCTCTCTCATCTTTGCAATTCATAGTCATTCAGAAAAATAAGCTTTGCATCATCTCTGTATTTACATCCAACCCCAGTTGAGTTTTACCACATAATCGTTGTATAGCTCAACACTAGGCGTAGGGAGAAGGGGGGAAAAGGGGTGGTGGAAACAGCCAGAGTGGTCTCACTGTATCCTATTTTTCGTATATTGGTATGATCAGTGACATTCTTGGGAACCAGGAGGACTGGCAATATCAAAGCAAATATCAGCCTACAATGTGCTAGTTAGAGTTCGCAGCCTGCCAATATGAAGCATGAATGCAGTTCGTGTCCCTGACCTCAATGGAAATGTGCTAGGTAGAGAATATATAATATACTGTCCCTGATGCAGACGCACAACTTCCACTGACACCCATCTGTGTTTGCTGTGGATCAAGGGCATGACATAACCTAACATACCAGATAGTTGAGAGATGGCTTTGAATGTGAATATAGCGTTAACCTGGCATGGGAATCTTGTGGAATAGACTCTGCAGACTTACCGGTCTAGAAAAACTAGAAACCAAAAGCATGATAACTTGGGCTTTCAATGTCTAGTGATTTTGCTATATTCTGTATTAGCACATCCCTAGTACAATAATCAGTATACGGTATTTATTAGCATATTCATAGGTAGGGTAGCTTATCCTGAGAGAGTCAGGATGTAGAGTCAATCTCCATTTAAATGCCACTGAGCTCTCTGTGGCGAGGTATTTTTAAAGCACCAATCTCTTCGATTTCTCCATGCCAAGTGCATCTGCACATCCGATTCTTGAAGGGCAGTGAGTGAAGAGGTTACAGGAACATCGAGGTTCTGATTCAATCCTGCCGTCGCAAAGATTTAGTGGGTCATAGGTAGGTGAGCTCTGTTGTGTCTGACTAACTTCATGGTGTGTGTATAATGTCCTCTCTTGAGACCTCTCTCCGTCTGAGTAGAATGGGATTAGATTGAGTGCGCCTCTATCTTTCTGTTCTATAGTCGCTTCTCTTTCCTCCAACTGAATAATAGTAAAGGAGGAAAAGATATACGTCAGGAGCAGTGTCCATTAATTTGCATGGGAAGAGATGATAGGGAAGGCGCCCCTTGCATGTTGTCATAAATCTAACCTCGTGCTTCAGCATGTGCCATGGAATTGGGGCATAGCTAGGAGATGTGTATCATCTTTCAGTGGTTGATATCAGCCTGCAATGACAATAAAAGCTCTGCTACCAAGTAACAGTTGAGTTTCCATTTAGCTCAAATGTCAGGGCCCTTTGGAACGAAAGGTCCTTGGTTCCATTTCCAATGTTTCATGTGAGTGTTTACGTGCCAATTTTTCTATTTGTGCCTATGGCTTCATTACAAAGGCATAAGCTAATGCTCTGCTGGGGATAGACGTGAGTTCCTTCCCTATGTACAGTGCACAGTTTGCTAAGGAAATTGTGAGGGAGTGGGGGAAGGGGCTTGCCTTCCTCTGAAACATCATATTTTAGCCGTTGCCAGAAGTAGAATGCACCTTAGTAGAAGAACCAGTGGTGTGGCTCCATAAGGCTGGAAGCAGAACATTGGACTGATTCACCTACTTATAACCCGATCCAGGTGTGGTAGGAGAGACACCAGACTACAAGAACCAGTGGCCACATCTGGTATGGCAAATCCCATGGAACGGGAGCAGAAGACGCAGCGGTTTGGTAACTCCACGAAGCCCAATCATTTTCATTTTAACAGATCACCTTTCATTTGGAAGGATGCAAATGTGTTTTCTCTTCAGCCCCTACTTGAAAGACAGCCTCGTTTGGAGTGGATAACGCTTGGAATTTCCTACATGTTGAGAACGCCAATCAGCAGTTCGCATTTAGACAAATGTATTCTCAAAAATGAGATTATAGGATCCAAGTAATAAATCAGCCAGACGTAATACTGAGGAGCTTTATGAAGAGGGTGACACAACTTCAGAGCAGCCAGGTATTGTATGTGCATCTCTCTCTCTCATTGACACACAAAAGAAACCTTTGTAGTACGAAGAATTTGTTTCAATGGAGGAAAACTAATTTTCAGTTTCTCCAAATGGACTTCCTAGAGCACACCAATGGTAATGATACTGTTCTTGGTTAAGTTTTTATTGTCTCTCATCTGTGTTTCTACCACTGTGGTAACTGGCTGGCTGTCTTCCCTGGCTGGAATGGGGGAAAAATAGGCGAGAAAGGTAATAGAACAGTGTTTTTATCTGGAGTTTCCTATAATAGGAGAGTTCTGTTTCATGCAGAATGAGTCATATGGATCATGGTAGCTTCACTTACAGAAGGTCTCTGGCTGGAGCGATGCCGGAAGGTTGGAATCAATGCTTTGCAGCTTCCCGAAGTGGGTGCAGAGCCAGCTTCCACGGTGCCTTCAGGTCTAGCCATCTGAGCCTTTTCTTCTGGGAAGTAGTCGTGCAACGGAAAGGGATTTGGGGGTAAAGCTGTCCGTTCTCTTTTCAATTCCTTTCCGATGTTTTATTTTTGCTGCACATCTACTGAATTGGGCCTAATGTTTATGAGAGCTAGGACATGCTTTCTCTTCTAACATTTGCTTCCTGCAGTGATGGGGGAGCTGGTGGAGTAGGAACACATGATGCAACACCCAGTGTTAGAGTTTAGCTGCCAGAACTACAGAGGGCAGTGAGGGATAAGGGGAGGGCAGTTTTACTCATATTTATTCTGATTTTTCTTCAGGGGACATCACCTAGTTTTATAGCACCTGTGACCACTTGAAACACAGCTGAAGTGCAAGCAAGGTCTGTGTGATTGTCGGCCAAATGACTACTAATCTTGATGCCAGTTCAGGCCTGCTAGTCCAGCTCTACAAAAGAGCCTCACTCAACTGGATTTGCAGTCCCCTTGTTATTCCAGTCATGAGCCCAAGCTGCTAGTTGTGGCAGACTGTATTATGGAACTAGGCTGAAACCACCAAACTAACTTCCACATGTGCACATAACATTATGGGGATGTCACCAAATGCAATTTTCTCTAGTCGATTCAGATTCTTATACTGCATCCATCACTGTGGTATGTGAGTGCTTCTTGCTGACAGCCTAGTTCCGTTAAACTAGCTATATAAGCAGAGAGCTGATGAAGAAATGCTTATTGTTAGCTGTGCTTTTTAGGTGCTTAGCACATTACCGATAAAGTCTGTCGCTGCCTCATTCTCTAACGGAATCATTTGCTGAAATGTAGCAGCTGCCTACTGGTTAGCCAACATTTTGATTTAATGCCAAACGTTAAGTGACTTAAAGCAGAATTCGAATCCAGGACTAGAGATTCATCTACTGCAATCCTGAATACCTTGTATTCTCCCTTTAACTACCTCTCCCATTCTTCCCCCCCCCCCCCCCAGCTATTGTATTGACAGGGCTACTATACAACTTAAAAATCATTTTTCTGCTTATGCCCTCTGTAGTAACAAGGGACGTGATCTCACATAAATTGGGATGTTCTGGGAACCATTTTAATCTCTCCTAATTGGCAGTTGCAAGACGCATTATCTCAGATGCCATGTCCTAGTGCATGAATCTTGTACCGTTTGGAATGGCCACTGTAATTGAAAGGCTCTACGTGAGGAACTTTATAATGGCACATCCTGTGCCAGTCATTTGCAGGATATAAAGGGGAAAAGGCTCAGGTCAAATCTGAATGAAATACTCCAATTCCGTAACAGCGCCAAGGCTACAACGTAAACAAACGCCGTTCGTTATTTTCTATAGCAATGACATTGCTGTCAAGGGCTCTGTGTATCAGTGGCTTCCTCTCCCTCTCTGTTGCCCTGGGCAAGTGCTGAGAATGTTGTCTGTATATCAAGAGGCTTCATGCTCACCCTGCATGCTGGCTTGTTACCAATAGTCACCCAAACCACGATGGGGAATTTCTTTCTACTTTCATTAAGCTTAACTGAGGCAAAATTAGCTGTCTTCTTAAGCTTTTGAAAGCAAGGGTACTATGGCTCAGACAAATGGCAATACGGCATTTTGTCTCTAGGTCGCCAGTTAGAATCTAACCAGCTGGGTAGTGACTGATGATCCTTTCTCATTGGCCTGTGTGAAATGAATGGATGCCTCACTGGATCATCTCTTCCTCCTTAACTGCTCTGCTGCTAACACTGCCCACCACGTCCTCTAGACTACCCACAAAGTTGTGGGAATAGATGACCCATGCGATGTGCTGTGAAAGCCAACACATTCCAACTCTGCTGGACCAAATTCCAGAGACAAGAACATCTCTCTGCTGGTCACTTGTGCACCCTGGCAGAGCTTCTGCTGCAGGGCATCCCTTCCAGTACAGGTCATGCTTTAACAAGCACAATCAAACCCTTAGCCTGGGACAGGGGACCCAGACTTGTCAGTTTCCCTTTCTGTCTAAAGCTGGTTTAATTCCTGGTTCTCTCCTGCCCATGTCTTTGATGCATTGTTTCACAGCACTGCAGGACAGTGTTTAAACAAAACCCACCTGTGTTCATTGCCTTTCTAAATGAATCTTCATTTATGTGCATCTCCACTTCTGCAAAACCTTTTAGTTAAAAACCTTAATTTGGGGCCTAAACCCAGCTGTGTTGCCAACTCTCATGATTTTGTCAGGAGTCACGTGATAATTCTTGCTTTTCTTAAAGCCCCAGCTCCTGGAGTCAAGAGGAGATGTGATGATTTCAGCCTTCATTCTTAAAGAAAAAGTAAGTTTCTAGCCCTCGTGGCTGTGGGGAAAGCTTCAAAATGTGACCCCAGACCCCAAAAGCAGAAGGCAAATAACAAGAACACCAAATCCATTATTTTTATATAATCATGATTTTAAAGCCAATCTCATGATTTTTGGTGAGCCTGACTCCTGATTTTTGAACATTTGGGGTGGGCAGTTCCGGCATTGTCTAGTAAAGACTTTTACACTGTATCTACTGTGCTTATATTGTCGTCCTTCCATTATCATTGTATTGCATTTATGTACTTGACTGCCTATTTCAGTGGTCCAGTAAAGGCTCCTATCCCGAATGATTGATTTATGGCTCTGTTTAGTATGCTCCTGCTGTTGCTATGACAACCCAGTAACCAAAGAACCCTGGGAACCAGTGCCCCAAAACCCACCCTCTTTGTCATTTTGCAAAACTGACGAGAGTGGATAGAAAATTCTCTCTCCTGTGGAAGCCACTGGCAACATGCCCATTGCCTTGAATGGGAGCTGGATGGTGGCTGCATAGCTGCAATTATGGAAGTAGCCATTTAACTGCTCTAACGCTGCCAGTGCGCTGTTGGCCACTTTATTGTTCACCAGGAAAATGAGACTATAAGATGAATGTTAGAAGAGTGAGTGGTTCTAGCAAAGATTCCCAGCATGGCTCTTTAGATGTCACACTAGAATCATTTCTACCTTTCCAAGAAAAAGTATATTGCTCTCTTTGTTTTACTGCTTTAAAGTGGAATCTAGCATTTGGGAGATCTAATAGGTACCAATTTCTATGGATTTTCCATGGCAGCGTCTTTCAGCACTGCTGATGGCATAATATTTTCTGAAATGCCCATTAGCGGAGTATTTTCATGAACCGCTTCCTGGGGAAGTAACTCTGCAAAGTTCAATTATGTGAATTATGAGCCCGTAGCTGATAAGAATCATATTATATAGTGCTTGCAAGCTGAAGGCATTAATTTTATGCTTTGAACTTTTAGAATATGCATCAATGGATCTGATTAGGACTGAACATCTGGAAAGGTGAAAGTCCCAGAGGATTAGAGATAATAAGGGATAATTGTCAGAATTTTTTTTTTTTTCATTAAAAAGAATGAATACATTTGGAAAAAATCTGTTTAGCAGCTACTTTTTCTTAGAAAAAAGCCATTGTATTAAAAGGACTTATAATTGAAAAACTTTTTAATTGTCTGAAAGTTATTATACCATGCTTGATTATGCTGTATCTTCATTAAAATCAACAGAGTTCCTCTGGATTTTACACCAGTGTCACAGCGGTCCATTATTGTGTATCTATACAGAAATAGCAAAGCTGTACTTTCTCTGAGAGGCTTCTATTTTCATTTAAGAAAAAATGATAAAACAAGAAGGCACAGAAGTAAAATTTCCATTAGAGCAATAATGTGTTTCTTCTCTAATCTGCTGTATCACTTTGCCTCACAAAATGGAAGCTGCTCACTTAGCCTTCAAGTAAAGGTTCGGAACAGAGAAAAGAAAATCACAACAGCTAAAAACACCAGAGTGAGACCGTTTCCACTGATCTATGTTGGGATATATTCCATTCCCAGTATGTTAGCTTGGGTCTGAATCTGAATTTAGTAGCACATATCACAGTGATATCTGTGCATCAGAATTTGGGTTCATCACTTTAATTGTTATGATTAACACCTGATGACTACATTCAGGAGCTATTCCTCACTTGAGTTGACTAATCAAAAATATGGTTAATCGTATTAGGATGAATTAGGTACTGCAACACATTTTAATAAATAAGATGGGGTTCTCTTTTTAATTTTTCTCATATGAATCATTAACTTCCAGAGATGAGCAAATAATTCACAAAGACTATTTATCTGATTAATTTAAGCCTCCTTCTGTTGACGGATTACCTGTGTCTAGAGCACAAATTCAAGCTTATTTATTATTCAAAAGTACTAGGTAAGGTATTTGTGTGAGTAGTTCTCTGCAAGCATTCACTATTTTGTTGCTTGGTTGTGGCTGGTCAGATAAGTTGTGTGGTATTGCTTCTGGTCTTGGACAGGATTTGTGCTCAGCTCACTTAGGCAAGAATGCTTGTGTATGGCAATTTGTCAGGTTCTACAAATGCTCACGCACACAGTCTGGACATTCTTATTATGTGAAAATGGTGCCAGCAAAAGTTGATGGCATGAATGTCTTCAGTGTGTGAACACAGCAGGAAGTAACTTAATTAAAAATGTTGAGTGAATATTTGCAAAACATTTCTTGATAATTTTCACCTCGCTATACTCATTTAGCAATAATTAGTTATCAGTTACCATTTTTATTGACAGAGAGTCCTGGCCCTTTAAAATATTTTCAGTCCAGTCCTGTAGGAAGGATGCATTTTAATTTTATAGGAACCCAGTGTTATTCAATGGAACTGACCCTAGAAGGCAGGATGAATTTGGAATAGTAGGAAGGATGGTTTATTGGAATGGGCACTTGGTTGGGACTCAGGAGATGTTGGTTCATTTTCTGGTTCACCCACAAACTTTTGAGATCTTGGTAAGTCAGACAATATACTTCAATTCCCTGTCTATGAGATGGAGATAACAACTCTGTACCTTGCCAGAGTGTTATATGAGGACAAAATCCATTAATGACTAAGGTGCTCAGAGACTATGGTGATGAGTCATGTAAATTCTGCATACCGAGATCTGATACGTACGTTAGAAAAATAGGGGCCAGATCCTCACCTGTGTGAACGGATGTAGAGAAACATCAACTGAGCATCAGGCCCTGAATGTGTTTTTTCTCCCCTCTGTTAGAATTAGCAGATCCCAGCTCCGTTCTACTTATTTTATCACTTAATGAGTTCAGATCCAGATAGCCAGTAAGTCATTTGCAGCTCACCATCAAGACCGAATGGGGTGTGGGATGCAGGGGCATAAAAGACTCCTCAGTCCACTGACAGCAGGGGACATTGAGCTGGTTTATAGTACTGGAACAGGTTGCAGTGGGAGTAACATGTTGCCCAAAACCGCACGTTTGGCTGCCTATCTAGAATTATTTTTTTAACGTCTTGGATTTACTTTAATCAACAAACCAATGTAATCAATTGTATAACATGTTTTAATATATTAAGGTATTGGTTAGTTGTTGTATTTGGGTGAGGGGTCATGATGTCCAAAACCCTTACACATAGATCTTGACAGAATTCATCCATGAATCCAATTCAACATCTAAGAATTATTGCATTGCTCACACCCAGTGAATTTATTCATGCAAATGTTGTATTCACTGATCAGTTAAACAGGTTCTGTTTTCCATATGGGATGGCAATAAGCAGGGACAACACGCCAGTTCTTGGAATGCTTGCAAGAGGGTCACAGGACATGAGTTGGGGAGAGGGGGGGAGAGTCTCGGACAATTTCCAGCTGTCCACGTGTCCTCATCACACAACCTGCTACCACACCAGGACAGTCTCAGCAGAGAGACAGAGGTAGATTGGCAGGGAAGCATCCCTGCTATTGCCCATTCTGTATCTGCAGCTAAACAGAGCACGATCTCTAGGGCTTTCAGTCCTTCCACCTTTCACCAGCATTGAATTAGCATTTTTACATCCTTACTAGAACATGCTTCATCCCTTGAGAAAAGGGTGTGTCCCATTGCCTGGAAGGGCCTACTCTTAAAGGAGAGTAAAGTGCATTCTTTACAAGCATCGTACGGTTAGAACAAGTGCCACGCAAGTCCTGCCAGTATGAACTCACTTACAGCCTGGGGGCAGAGACCCCCTGGGGTTGGTTTATAAAAGATGTCAGTCTGCCTGGTGGGCATGGGCATATTGCCAAATTGCTTGCATGTGAAATGGCTCTGAGATCCAGCTTTTTGCAGCAAAGGTGTTGGCTCACATCAGAATGTGTATCATTAAACACAGGCCCTTTTTAAAGGTTCCCATCTTGTTCCTGAGACATTGCATAAAAACTCTAGGCTCCCTGACTGCTCACATTGAACTTAACTCCTTAGATCTTAATCACCTTTCTCTGTTAATCAGGTAAGGGGTTAAACTGGAGCTGTGCAGCTGAGCCGTCATTCCAGACTGCTCCAATGATGAGTCATTGCAGTGCAGAGGCTGGTGTCTAATAGAGATGGAATCCGTCCTCTCTAATGCGCTGGGCTATCTGTGCCAAGAATTTTTCACTCCCTTTTTCTTCTCTTCTCTGTTCTTCCTGGTTGTCTTCATTTGTGTCTTTTCCCCTCCTGCCTGGCTGCTGCCCGGCTCCTGTAAACATTAGCAAAATGCTCGTTCTTTCATTTTTCCTTCAATGAATGAAGTGTGGGGTCGACCACTCTGAGGCCAACCGATGTGTGAAGGAAAACTAAGCCTCACGCCTGTTCGATGGACTCTGTGTTGCTCTGCTTCCACACCCAGAAGCACAGGTTTGGAAGGACACCTGCCCCTCTGCCCCCATCCTGCTGGGCCACACATAGCGGTTAACAAGTGGAATAGTTCCTGCAGTTGCAGGGCAACTTCTCCAGACTCCAGGCCCTAGACTGCAGGGTGTGCACTCCAGTAGGGGGCTCAAAAGAGGACCAGCAGAACTTCCGTGGACAGGGGAGGCAGAGCACAGAGCGTCACGTTCAAAAGTGCCTGGAATTCATCAGCGTCCCCATGGCTCAGACAGCAGACCACTCCCCATCTCCAATTCTGAACCGGCGCAGCCGTTCCCAAGTGGTGGGTGGTGATCCCCATCCGCTCAAGGCCTAACCCCATTTGGGGTCGAGGGGACTCCTGTTGTGCGGAGGGACGACGTTATGCTCCACACCATGTGACTTTACATGTACAGCGCACGCAAGGGCCCGATGGATGGACGCCATGTTGCTCTGCCAAATGGCTTAGCACGCAGCCTACCTCCGAGGTCACGCTGGGTGGAGGATGCCATTCGATAGAGCAAAAAGACGTCCTCCATTCGACGTAACCTCATATGTATGGTGCGCGCATGGTCACGCTCTGCAGAAGGTGCCATTTTGCTCTTCAAAATGGCGTCCTATCTGTCCGGAGCCCCAGCTGCAAATATCTCATTAAAAGGGGGTCATGCTGGTAAAACGTTTGGGAACCCCTGATCTAGAGTGACCAGAAGTTTCTCCAGAGCCAGGTTTTTTGTCTGGCTGATAGGTCACTGCACTAACAGAGTGTGAAACCAGTTGGGAAAGAGCGCACATCTTAAAACTCCACCTGGCCCTTTGGAAGGCAGTGCTGCGAGCAGCTGCCATCTGTGACGCTGGTAGAGTGAGACGCCTGTGTGAAGGGGACTGCAGAGCAATTTCCATCTGGCTCCAACAGCCAGAAAATCTGCAAGTCTAATATTTTAGAATTACACGGACACAGTGAAGATAAACTATTATTTAGATGAGCTGCAGTAGCACTGAAAGACTCCAGTCAGGATCAGTGGGTGTTGTATGATTTTCCTTACCTGTGTGTGTGGACACAGATTGAGACAGCACTCATATTGCTGTATAACTATAACCCATTTAGAAATCTTGGATCCTAAATCTAGAACCTAAACTCATATCTTTTGAGGCCTGACCTCCATTTGCTCCGCTACAACACGATTGATTTAGACCTGCCCCACAACTGAAAAGCCGTGAAGTGATTTGGGGCATGGCAGTTTTTGTGGCAGTGTGTCCAGAGTCAACATCGTGGCATACCAGTGTGCCTTCAAATCATAGTTCTTGTCGATGGTAGACACTCCTACGCCCTGCCATAACTTTGTCTTGCTGCTGTGATTGACTGAGGCTGTGATGATTTTGTCACATCAGGCAAACACAAAAAGCTGGCCAGCGTAGAGTTCTTAAATCAACAGGAAAATGCCTCCTGTCTTTGCAGGTGCGTCACAGGCAATTTCTGTGGGTGGAAATATCATTATGCTGCGTCAAGAGCATAAAAATTTCTCTGCAAAAGTGACGATTTTCCAGCTGAGACAAACTCTCCAATTGATATTGCCAGCAGGGCAAAGTCTCACCAAGTCACCCCCAAAATGACAGATTTTATTCATGCTAGATTCACAGATGCCCCCGAAATACTGGTGCCTGAGGAAACCCTCACAGCTTTGCGGGGCTCTGGTAGAAGTAGCACCCCTTTGGCTGGTTACACTAACAAGGGTGTGTGCTTGTAGCCGTTTTCACGCCCCTCTGCGTTGCTCATTTCCTATGGGGGTTGTCACACGTGGGTTTCACAGGATGGCTCATAAGCAGCTGCTGACTTTCCAAGAGCGTCAGAACTTCTAATAACTGATGGGTTTTATCCCCATTAGTAACAGCAAATTGCCACCTGACTGCTGGGCTGTGTTTTCTCCTGCCCACTTGGTTGTCTCAATATATGGCCGTATAATACCGTGGCTACCACGCAAGCATCCCCTTGTGGCCCACAATCACTTTGCAGGCACCCTGCCTCTGTTAACTGCCTCTTGCGGGCCCCTTAAGCTCTCCACCCAGTCTCTTGTGTGGCTAACAGCACCCCCCACTCGGGGCTGGTTTAATGATGGAAAACGGCTCAAACAATCCTCAGGGTCCTCCATAAAATCCATAACCATGACACACACGTTCATCCTGTGCCCTGGCTCTTCTGCCACCCATGGAGCTCTTCCTCTGTCCCTGGCTGCACCCTTTTCAGCCAGATGTCACCCCCCCTGTGGAATGCCAACCCTACGGCTATCACCTGACCCCCTGGCCCTTTGGTGCAGGGACCCATCACTGGAGTTAACTCCACTCCTCTCTAGGTCCTCTCCCCAGGCATCACCTGACCCAGCTACTCCTCCTCCTCCTGCCCTCTGACAGGCCTTTATAGCCCCAGGTGTAGCCCTGCCCCCATTAATTGGTTCAATTGGGCCCACCTGCTCTGACACGGAGGAACTCCTCACAGGGACCAGCTACCCTGTAACAGGCCAGAAGCACCAGACACAAGCTGACCCTTCCACCCTGACAATACTCCATCTACATGGGCAGAAAAAGCCTCCTTTGTTTCACTGCCCACCCCCATCAGCTCTCTCCACCCACCCCACAGAGCCCTCTTCCTTCCCCCAGGCAAAAGTAGTGCTGTGTAATGAAAAACCATGCCAGTGTAGCAAAGGGATGGCTGCTGAGCTGAGAATGGGAGGAGAGAGGGGCTGGCGGGGACTTAACTTAAAATGTCCTGAGCTCTTCGTAATGACTATCTCCTCTACTTTGTTTGAATGATTTTTGGAGGGATTTTTATGGAGGGGGGAGGTTGGCATGGACTTGCATTCTGCCCATTGCTGCGCTATGTAGGTCCCATAGCTGGCCCTGTGCAATCGTCATTGTACCAAGCCAGGCCATAGTCCTGGACCCCCGTCTCCCAATGATCTTGTCCCTGCAGCATGGATATTTCTGACTCTGCTTCCTGCCAGCGCTGTGCCTGACGAAGATGAACGTGGTCTTCAGGGACACATCTGTGGGTGCCTGGTGTGAGTTTACGAAATGGTGTAAAAACCGCATTGGAATCAACTTCACATGTTCCCCGCTGAAAGGCCTCTGTTGTCCTAGCTCACTGCCGCAGCTGCTGAGTAACAGAAATAATTATCTGGAATTTGATTTCCTCCCTGCTCTCTTATGGACTGTATTGTTTTGCCGCTGTAGCCTGATTCATTCGTTAGACACTGCAGGTCTTCTCATCTGCAAGCAAAATAATATCCCCGGCCCCCCCTGTCTCAGGTCTTGCTGACAATGCTGCTGTGTGTAACGGCACCGCTTTTCTCTCCACGTTCTCCTTTTGTTACTGGGGAGTTGGCACTCAGGGCCAGCCAGTCTGTTCTGCAGGACTGCTCGCAAGCAGAGCTCAGGCAGGTTATCTGGTGCTGCTGCTGCCCAGGGGCCCAATGGGTGTGAAGGGAAATTGCGATACTCTCCTTAAATGCCTTTTACAGTCCCAAACTCCTCCCACAATTTCCTAGTAGTGGTATGTTTCTGCTGATGTGGTCAGCAGTTAACTTTTTCACAGTACTGATATTTTGGTTGTCATTGTTACACTCCAGAGTTAACACCTCACTGAGTTGACTGGGGAATCATTCACTCCACTCACAGCTGTTTCTGTCTGTCTGTCTGCAGACTCAGGAAGATAGCCCCACATCGGGTCACATTCAGAACCTTTTTTTTCGTAGCCAGAAGGGCTAGAAACTTTCTTTTTCAAATGAGAGCCTAAAATTTGCGTTGGTTGATGGGAGCCTCTGGAGGAGTGTTCAGTGCAGAATGCCTCTGAGCGCCAGCTCTGCCTGAAGGTGGGCTCTGACCTGCCTTCCTCTTGGTCCTATGCTTGAATTGGATTAGATGCTTTTCTACAGAGATTCTGGTTTAGAGGCATACGGTTGAACTGATCCCTTAGCTTGGGACTGGGAAGGAATATCCCCCCCCAGGATAAACTGGCATCATCTTCCCCTAGGGACGTCATTCATTATGCTCAGGTGTTTGTGTCTCTGTGAGCCCTAAGGCATTGACAGATTTTGCTCCTTTCCTCTTCCTCCTGTTTTCCATTGTGCTTGGTCTTTATTCCCATTTGGTCACCATTCTTCAGGATCCTGTCCGGCTGGGGGATCCCTCCCCAGAGATACTCCCCAGTGGATATTGGCTAGCTTATTGCAGGTTTGGGTTTGAGGAAGGTTTGGTTCTTTCGGTGCTCTGTTTGAACCATCTGTTGAAGCAGCCGAGCAACTGTTGTTTTGCTGCCCGCTTTCCGCTCTCCTTGAATACCCTCTCCATGTTGGCATCTCTTCCAGCTGCTCGTCTTTTATGTTCGATGCAGAACTGTTTGGGGTAGGGCCTCCATCTGTGGTTCATAAATACCCAGTACAGTGCTAGATCGTTGTGGCAAGAGGATTGAATGCTGGTGGAAGGTGCTGGATTGGCAGTCCCACACACCAAAGTCTCCCTAATCACAAGGAGTGGGGCAAACTTCCCCACCCCAGCAATGTGCTTTGAGCCTGCCGTGGAGGGTCCACTCCCAGAGAAGAGGCAGGGGGTGGCATTTCTTGGCACCCTCTGCAGCCTGTCAGCCCTGTTCATGTTTGCCAGCCAGGGTTCCCAATGCTTGGTGCTCCCTGGCCCCTGCACCATCTCTGTGGCAATCCCAGCCCCTCTCGCTCCATGTCGCTCAGTGATTGAGCTTTGCGCCCAGAGCTCTGATTTCAGTTTCTAGAGGTCTGGTGCGTCCCCTGAGATGCACTGAGAGCAGCAGGCACTGACTGCAAATGGTGGAAGTTTGCTTTGTCCTAGAAAGCATTTCTTGTGCGGGTTTGGTTGCTGGAATACCAGAGGCTCCTATGGGATATGGATTAAAATAAATCAGTGGCAAGGAGACAGCAGCGTGTGGGAGTCGTTATGTCCCAGGGTGTGGAGAGGTGTTGCACAGATTGCAGCATGAGCTGCTTTCTCAGCTCTTTCCTTATCCATCCTTTGATGCTCTGCTTTTTTTTCTTCCTCCTTCTGGACATTCTGGCTCTGTTCCTTCAGCTTCAAAGACAGTTCTGAATCCCAGCTGAGATGCTTTAAGAGCTGGGGAATTCTCTCCTTAGATAACCCTTTCTCACTCCTAAATATACCCATCCTCAAGGGCTCATTACCCCTCCTAAGATGGCACATGGGCCCGTTCTCACCTCCTTCCTGATGGCATCTGAGCTGCCAATCGGGTGCTCTTTGCTGGCTTGGGTAATGATGACCGGCTGCCATTCATCACACTCTGAGCTTCATTAATATACATGTGGTCTGTCACCTTGCCTGTTTCAGCACTTGCTTCCTTCACCCATAGTAGCAATGCACTGCCTTCTGCTTCATGCTTACCTTGTCAAGCCTGTGGTCTGTGCTTTCCAAAAGAAGTCTGTGCTTTTAGCTGTACTAACTGTCTCTTCTCCCAACCTTTTGTCTTCCATCAACATAGTGCTGGTGAAGCATGCCCACCTAGCAGACTAGAAGCCTGACGTCCTCTATCCACAGAACATGTAACAGAAGCACAAGAATTCCCCTCCGTCCCACCAGTGCACATAATCCTTGAGCTGTCAGTGCAACCTCCATTGGCTGCATTAAGCCTTTTGGGGGGCAGTCTCCCTCCACTACAGATTCAGTGGGTGTAGATTGGCCACAAACTTTTTCTTACCTGCACATCATCAGGAAGCTGAATTCATTACAATGTCTTTAAACGGCTCAGGGAAGGGTCGCAAAAGAAACACAATGTGTTACGTTTTCAGAGCTATGTATTCTTCTGAAGTGAGCTCCACTTGTCTCCGTTGCTGGCTGATGCAATGTTCACACTGCATTTGAGACACTTCATTTAAAGAATGTGTTTAGGTTTAATAGGAAGAGGGGCAGTTACTGTAAGTACATTAAAGACAGTGATTATTAGTACACATTTATTGAGGGTTACCAGCTATGTAACAACTTGTTTCTCTTTGCCACAGTGCTGAAATTCTCGGTAATGATGTTTTTAATATAGAAAGCCCCTTGCATTTGTTTCCTATCGTAAAACTTCCCGTTATATTTAAGTTCAGTGTGGAGTTACGTGTATTCAGGAGGCTCAGCTGAAGGCCCGAAGTTAAATGTTTCCAGTTTACTCTTTCCAAGCCATACAATCATCATCATCATCAAGGCAAACACTAAAAGGCGCTAGCCTCCTTTCAAATCAAGCGCCGCCCAAATCGATCTCTAGCTAGATCCTGAAGGTGATCTGGCTGGATATTTTGTTTGTCCCTCATTGGTGACCTCATCGTTTTTTTGTAAAACTTGCTTACGTTTTGTCAGTGACTCAGTTTATTTATGCATTTCGATCTGCTTGGACTTCTCTGTTATATTTTTTGTTTATAGTCAGTTTCACTTTCCGGTTGTCCTGCACCAGACATGCTGTAATTGGGTTCCAGCACTGCCTGGGAATGTTTAAACAAGAAATAAAATGACTGACTTAACTGATATGAGATTTTAGGATCCTGTAGGCAGAGTCTTTACTATCTTGGGGACATCCCATCTAGACTCCTGGCCAAGAGTTTGGAACAACCAAAGAAGAGACTGCTACAGAGAAACATCACAAATTTCACCCTGAAGCCAGTGCCTGCTGGGATAGGACTTTGAGTGTTGTTATTGAGTGATGTATGGATACCCATGCGGTGTAGACATGATCAATGAAGCTCATACGTATGTCCTTCAATGATGAGCCTCAGGGCTTCAATTTAAGGAGCTCCTAGTTACCGGAGACACAGGGCACCTGGTCTACAAAATGCCCTGCATATATTTGGCAGTATCTAACTAGTAAATAATAAGTGGACATAGGCCAAGGCAGCCATGTTTTAGTATTTAAACACTTCCATTATGGCAGCACCTAACGACCACAACAAGGCTCAACTTTGTTGTAGGTGGTGTTGTACAAACATCTAGCAAATGATAGTCCCTGCCCCAAAGAGCTTACAGAAGCAAACCCAAGACTGGGGAGGGTTGGATCCAAGTTCCACACTCTCTGAATCACCACAGTTCAGATAAAAGCAGTAGGTTTGAGCCCATGCCTAGTGATCTATTTGATATCACGAAAATATGGTTTCTCTGTACGTTTTGTAAAACCCTCCCCCTTTAATTGACAATGGCCCTCTGGGCCCCATTTGCCCCAACTGCTGGCTGAGGGCAGAAGACTGTTTTTGTCTCTCTGTGCTTTGGGAAATGTTTGGTTATTGCCCTCTACCACTGGCCACAGAGACCATTTGTGGCAGCGAAAGAGGGTCAGTGATTGTTCTCACGTCATTCTGGTTCCTTTCACTGTGCCCTGAGCAGCTGACCTGTGATGTTCAAAGAGGGGCAGTGTGGACATTAGACCTAGGATCTATTCCTGGCTCTTCTGCAGACTTTTTGTGACCCTAGGCAAGCCATTTACCCTCTTTGCGTCTCAGCTGTCCCCGTTTGTAGATTAGGTAAGTGAGATGTGCCCACCTGCCTATTGTGTTTGAGGTGCACATGTGAGAGAGGCTGATGTAGGTCCTGATTTTTTTTTTTTCCAGAGGTGCAGGGCGTTTGCATATCCCATTGATTTAGACTGGGGCAGGGACTGTCTTTTTGTTCTGCGTTTTACAGAACCAAGCACCATCGGGTCCTAGGAGCTACCACAATACCAGTAATAATTAATTAATAATTGATTTGAACTGGAGCTGTGGGGTCTCTTTCCGCTTCTCAAAATCTCTCCGGGGGATGGATTCCAAGTAAAGTTTCCAAAATTCAGACGTGTTACACCATGGACCACTTTTTGAACAATATGGCCTGAGGTCCTAACACTTTAGCAGCATAGCTGGGAACAAAACCCCAGAGTCCAGACTCGGTTTTATTCTCCAACTACTCTGCCTCATGGTGTTTTAAATCATATTCTGTTAACATGCATCATGATGCACAGATTTTTCTCTCCTGCTTTCCCCAATTAAATTCATGACTGTAGAACAATTAGGCCTGTCCCATGAAAATTGGGACAGGTGACAAGGGCACCAGAACCTTGTAGAAGTGCAGGGGGGGGGCTCCCCCAAGGCCAAAATGACTGAGGCAGAGACGAACGGTGCCTGCTGATAGTGGAGGGGCACAGTTGAAAATAATTCCTCGATGTGTGTGGAGGGGGGGGGGCTGGGAGGGACAGACACCTGGGGTCACTTGCCCTCCCAGATTTCTGCCAGAGTTTGATGGCCCCACTCAGTCATGGGGCAGTCGGGCCCCCTCCCTGCACAGCAGCTGCCGGAGTCGCAGTGAGTGGCGAGCTGCGCCCTGTGGAGAAAAGCAGGAGCGACAGCTGGGAGCTGCGGAGGGGGGGAGACTGAAGGTAAGGACCGAACCTTTAATTTCTCCCTCCTCCAACTATCAGCAGATATAGGTCATCTCTGAAATATTTTTCTTTTGTTAAAAAGTGGGGGGCATGACCCTTTGCCCCCTCCTGTTCCAGCGCCACTGTGCTGGACACTTCAGCCAGGATATCGGGTTCCTTTTGCTACTGCCTGCAAATGGAGTCTGGCCTGTAGGTTATGCGCCTGTGTCTGCCTTTGGAGCAGAGCAAGCAAGATTCTCAGCAGGGATGGATTCCTCACTCCAGAAAGTTACTTTCTGCTGCTGCTATGCCAGTCACAGACACAGGAGAGTCACACTGCAGCGATTGATCTGGGATAGTCACCTCTCCTCTTCACAGTACTTCAGACTGAGCCATCTGCTTTGCCTGATGCTGCTTTGGCATCATGTGCCGTGCTTGTGTGTACCAGGGCATAGCCACAGCGCATAGAGATGTTGTGGCAACACTAGTAAAGGTGCGAAAGCAGCACGCTCAGAGTTGTCTCCATCTCTCTGTTGGCTGAGCCTCAGACTCCGTGCCCTATTCGCCACTCGTGCAAACAGACACAACTCCCCTCAACCCGTATACCCCCGCAGTGGGGAGTTTAGACCATCATTACCATTGCCACGCGTGGTGTCTTAAAGACAGAATTTCCTTTCACATGCAATAGGTTAAAACAGATCCCCTTATTAGGCCAGGAACTCTTCCTGGCCTAGGTGTGAGAGACTTTTGGTGGAGGCCCAGTACAATTTGAGTTGCTTGACCACGGTCCTACAGGCCTAGTATAGCTTCAGTTGTTTGCTTGGCTATTCTAACCCCTGTAGCATGACATCTTCCGGTTGGCAGAGATGGATAGGTTAACTCTGTCACCTTCTAGATGTCTCAGTGTCTGCATACCAGGGCACATAATAAGACAAAATACAGATACTGTATGTTTGCAGCTGTACATAGATAATGGTGATGTTATCCTTCAACATCTGGGGGTACACTGTTTTATTGCCAAGGGGCATATTTTTACTTCACCCCTCCTATCACCAGACGTTGTTTTGACGACCCCAATTATCATGGTGAGAATGGAATGTAGTTAAGGGTGGAAACCCAATGTAGGTAATTAGCATATATGATAATGAGCAGAGAATTAGGTGAAGGTTGTTTATGGAAGGTTGTTTATGGTATAAGTAGTCACCACTTAGACAAAGGGGGGCGCTCCATCAACACCTGACTCCACGGGAGGTGCTGCCGGTTGGACCAGAGAATCCACTGACTCCTGAAGAAAGCCGTTCCTGTATACAGCCTTCTGAGTAACTGCTTAGCTCTCCAGTCTTAGTGAGGATGATATATGGTAGTTAATTTTAGGCTTTGTATCTAACTAGTATATTTATAGAAAACCTTGCACATTAAACCTTACTGATTTGCAAATTGGGCGTACCGTGTCTCACTGGTATCCACACTGATCACAAAGTGTCCGGTATCAACAACTTTGACTGGCAGGTGATGGCGAGAGGTGACTTTCTCAGTGATGGCTTACCCACCCACCGTTGAAGGGTACTTGTGTGTTCCAGGAAGGGTTTCACATGGCGAATCTTGCACAGAGCAGTGAATGCAGCCTTAGGAGAAACAGCAGTCTTAGAGCGAGTTCGCTGTGGCTGGAGATCTTGAACACCTCGCAAGTTGCTTCCGCAAGCAGTGCTGCGCCTGTGTGTGATCTGCTGCCACCCTGGTTGATATGCTTTAGCCTTCTTGAAAGCACTGATGTCAATAAGAGCCTTAGGTGATGGAAGCTGACACAAATTCATTGACTTCGGTGGTCTTATAAAGATTTATATCAGCTGAGGATCTGGTCCATATGTGCAGAAATAAAAGTAGGAAAATATCCTGGATCTACATCCACTCATTTCTCTCCCAACAGGGAAATGACTTAATCCAGGGACTCGATTCCCCTCTTAATTTACATCAGGTTTATCTCTGTAATTCCATCACCTTCAATGGCACCACATCTGATTTACAGATGTATAAATGAGAGGAGAATCAGTCCAAAACCCTCTTGATTCCTCCAAAGCCAGACAAAATCCACGCTGAACTTGTGAATGCATTTGAAAACCTGTAGCTATCAGGCACTTGTCCCTCAGTTGCCAAAGAAGAGGAATTGTTTAGGGTGATCCACATGGTGGAATGTAATTCAACAAAGGAAAAGGTAGGATAAGTATCAGAAACCATTTTCTAACATTGAAGCGTCTTTGTCAAATAGTGTCCCAAGGGAAGCAACAGAAGCTCCATTGCATGAAGCAGCGGCAAGCATGCTGTAAGGAACAATCTTACGCTGACCAAGAGAAATGGACATGACCTAATTTCCATCCCTAACTTCTATCATCTGTGTCTCCTTTTAGGATCACTTTCATGTGTGTAGCTTTTTGTAGGGGGTCTCTGTGCAGAGACTCCTTCGTGCAGTAATGACAGTTGATGTGTTGGTCTAAAGCTTACTGTGAAGACTGTGATCAGACCCTTCTCTTTGCTGCACTAAGACTTTATTCCTTTAATATGCCTGTAGGTTTTTGGCTTTTTACAAACACCTGCTGTATACAGAATTGTGCCTGTCCGTATGTAAAAATAGCTGTGCACGAGCCACCAAATACTTCATAATTCCTGTTGCTTTGGAGAAGTGGAGCAATAAATTGGGTTTTTGCTGGATTTGCAAAAATAGAGAAATTGGGGGCTTCATACTCAGAATTTTTCACTGAATTCGCAGAGGTGACAGAAGCGCTCTCTGGATAGATTTACCAGTACCAGATAGGAGATTTTTCCAGGCTGGTTCACATACACCCTTCCACATCTGGAAAGTGGAGATCAAGTTTGAGAAATTTAAATGAGTTCTGAGCTCTTAACTTAGCCTAGGGGGAGATGATCTCTATTCTAGTCTTTATAGGTTCTTATACCGCTCTCATCCTCACCATAATATCTGAGTGCCTTCCAGTACATCACTTAATGTTGCTCATCTGTCAAGTGTGGCTCCTTCTCTCTCTCTCTCTCTCTCTCTCTCTCATCCTCACCTGGGTGGGAGAATTGTGCATGCAGTGGAGTGTTATTTGTTTTGGAGGAGTTTTGTTTTTGTTGGAGAAGGCAGGTCCATGAAGTGGTAGTTGGAGCAGAATGTGGCAAAGCCATTAACAATCAGATGGCATGAAAACATTCAAAGCAAAGCCAAATGCCCAAAATTCTGACTGAAATTAGTACAACTAGTTTGAATTCTTGAAAAATCAGTGCTGCTTCTTCCCCTCTCATCCACCCCACCCCTAGTTCACAATTTTGCTCTAAACTAGGCCCGTCTTCACTTGGAAATAGGACACTTCCTGAGTGAAAATCACAATTCTTGAAATTTCTAAATTCTAACCTCCCTCTGCATTCTATTCAATTTGTAATGAATGCCAGTGACAGTCAAAACCCATCCTGGCTTTGTAGTGTAAACAACCACGTTGCTGAAATGTCATGAAAAATGACATTTCTGGGTCACATAATGGATCCAAATGAAGTGATTAACATTTTTGCATTAGGTTTCATTTAACAAAAAAGTATCACTTTTGCCAGCTCTGCACCCCACCTCCAAGGGCCTTCGGACTGTAGCTTATGAAGACAAGGGGAGTTTTCCATTGACTTCAATGGGAGTGAGATCTGGCCTTTAAAATGGAATGAAAACACAATTGCGGACACAGACCTTGTCGGTGTCCTTTAGTCTCATACTGCTGACTCAGCCTTTCTGCCGAAAACATTCTGTGACCCAAGGAATGTCTCCCATGCTTGGGAGTGGGGCAGTACATAGCTTGGGTGTCAAGCCATAATTTCTGCTTCCATCTGGTTTGTTCCTAGGGTAGAAGTAGCTGGATCCACATGTCTGATGTCTGGGTTTTAGAATGAGCTGTCTTGTTTGGACTACACTGGCAATGACATTTTGAAACCCATTCCCCTGCAGGTCATGAGTACAAAGAGATAGTGACCAGAGATGTGTCCATGTCACAAGATTTTGATCTAGGTCCAGGTTTTGAAAAATCTCATTTGGGAGTGGTCAGAATGGGAACTTTGGTTTGGGTCTCTCTAGTACTATCTTCAGCGGCCCATGTGACATGAGCTGCTGCTGGTCTCAGCCCAGGGGCCAGTGTCCACTTCACAGAACAGTCCCCATGCCTGGCACTAATTAGAACCCGCACTGGCAGTCCCAGCAGAGAGACCAAGGACTGAATGGACAACAGATTGATTTTTCTCCTTTTAGTGCTGGGCTATGAGGGTTGAAGCTCATTAGAAGGGCAATATGGAGAAGCATGCATGTGTTTAAAAAGGCCATCAGCCTCCAGGACAGCCTATCCAGCGCCTTTCACCAGCAGGGACTTTCATTAATAAAATAAAAACCGGCCAAAGAACAAATAATGGGCTCCTTTGGCCAAAAGTGCGGCGCAAAGACTATTAGATTGCAAAGGGGAATCGCAGCTGCACCTTACGGAGCTGCATTCAGACCTGTTTGGAGACGGTAACCCTTGTTGACAATCTGTCTGTCTCTTTGCAGGGGGAGTTGTTGAGTCCGTGTCGATGCGATGGATCGGTGAAATGTACGCACCAGCCTTGTCTGATCAAATGGATCAGCGAGAGAGGCTGCTGGAGCTGTGAGCTGTGTTACTACAAGTATCATGTCATTGCCATAAGCACAAAGAACCCTCTGCAGGTAAAGGTACTAGAGACATTTCAAAGTCTTTTCTGTTGTTGTCAGTAGATGTGTGTGGGTTTTATCTGCGTGGCTTCCCTAGGGTGACCAGACAGCAAGTGTGAAAAATCAGGACAAGGGGCAGGGGATAATGGGCGCCTACATAAGACAAAGCCCCAAATGTCAGGACAGTCCCTATAAAATCGGGACATCTGCTCACCCTAGGCTTCCCCTGCACTGCATAGAGGGACAGATGGATGGACTCTTTACCAAGTGGAGGAGGGCTGGTTCAAACCCCCTGGAATCTGTTCTTTCTGCCTTCTGACATCTCCAGCAACCTCTCTTCTCTCTCTAGGGTACTTATCTGGCCCCCATTACTGTAGCATTTGACCACTTCACAATCTTTTCCCCACAGAACCTCTGTGAGATAGGGAAGGGCTATTATCCCCATTTCACAGCTGTGGAACAAAGGCACAGAGAGACCAAGTGACTTCCCCAAGGTCACACAGGAAGTATGTGGCAGACCAGGGAATTGAACTCCGGTATCCAGAGTTGCAGCCTAGCCACTAGACCATCCAGCCTCCCCACAACCCAAACTGGCCTACTTGAGCTCGAATGCCAATAGGCCCTTCACCCCCTTCTGATTTGCATGCCATCAGGGATATTGGATCTCATCAATGTAGGCCTGAGGTTCCACTCTCCTGCACATTCTGCTGTCACTGCCATCTGTCTGAGATAGGTGTCTCAAAGACTATAAGGTCAGAAAGGACCACTATGATCATCCAGTCCATCCTCCTGCACAACACAGGCCACAGAACCTCACCCGCCCACTCCTGTAATAGACCCCCAACCTATGACTGAGTTAGTGCAGTCCTCAAATCATGATTTAAAGACTTCACGGTACAAAGAATCCGCCCATCACAACCCGATCAGAATGGTAGCTTCTGTCCACTTTGCCCAGGTGTAAATGACAGTAAAAAGCAGTGGAAAACCAGACCCCCTTTCCTCCAATTTCATGAGCTCTGGTGTCTCTCCGGGGATAGACGTCTCCCCGAGTGCATTGCCCCCACTCAGACTGTGAGGAGGCAACATAGGCCAGTACTTTGAACATGAGACTCAGCATCGATTGGATTCTCATCCCGGTTCTGCCACTGACCAACTGTGCGACCTTGGGGGTGGGGGACTTAGCTTCTCTGAGCCACAGCTTCTCTATCTGCAAAATGTGGGTTATTGCTGTCAGTGGCTTATTATCTGGACAGTGCCCGAAGGATGGCAAGTTGCTAGCCCCATTCATAGAGTACGAGGAGTGCCTGAGATGTTAGCAAGATATTAAATATTCACTCTTCAAGTGCTAGTCTGTGTAGATAGTCCACTGTTGGTGGAGGGGTAAGTCTAGTGCCCTCAAGTCAAAGATGTTTCTAGTCAGCAGTGACTGACACAGAATTGAAGGGCATGTCATGGCTCACATACAGGGAAGACAATCTACCTAGCCCAGCTCTTTGAAACCAGAAGGGTTTTGTTACATTCTGTTTAGGCAGAACCTCAGAACCAGTTTTCCTAGTCCCAGGTCGGCTCGTCTACCTCTAGATAATTGTAAATGGCCTCTCGGCATGTGGCAGCCCAGTTGCATCATGGGAGGGAAACCGACTCCTGTGACCAGGGTCCCACCATCACCGCTGAGTCCCACTAAGACCTCACATTAAAAAAAAAAAATCTAATCCTGCTGCTATAGAAACCAGTGGGAATCAGAGCCGGCACTAAGCATAAACAGGCCAAGCAATTGGTTAGGGTCCTGAGCAGCTCAAGGGGCCCCCCTATTTGCTTTTTATTATAAGAACTTGCCTGTTTTCATATGAGGGGGAGGGGAAATATTCCTGCCTGGGGCCCCCAGCACCTGCATGGCTGGGAATTTTTGCCACTAATTTCAAAGGGAGAGCAGAACTTGGCCCTAGGATTCAAGAGGGGTTTAAATAAAGTGCTAGTACTGTGTGGACATTACAGGAGTGAATGCTACCCTGGAAGGAATTCTCCTTGCGCCGTGTCTCAGCAGGGCTTCTGACACTTGATTTTTATGTACATTGGGCTCAGGTTGTCTACACTTTCATCACAAATCCAGAGCCCCAGGAATTTAATTTCTTGGCTCAGATATCTTGGTCCAGGCTGAAACTCAAGAGGGAGGATTTGGACAAAATTATATGGTATTAATTTTTATAAAAGCTGTTTTATGTGTGCCTGAATATTGCAGGTATCTCAGATCGGAGGTGGGGGGATGTTAGGGTCCTGAAATAACACAGATACTAATGTGCATTTCATCGAAGGGTTTCCGAGCACTGCGCAGTTCAGTAAAGCTCAGAGACACAAGTTAAAGATTTAGACCCGGCTCCTCGGCTGGTGTATATTGGCACAGCATCCTTTGAAGTGAGAGAGACAAATGGCCATTCCCCAGGCTTCAGAAGCATTGCACTTTTTAGGAAGCTCTTTGAAAAGCTGGCCTCATTAACTCTGGGCAGCTGTTGCCATGAACACAAAAATGACAGGGCGATGGCCACAAAATAACAGAGCTTAGAGCTGTGTGAAAGAGCCTCAAAGAAACACGTAAACCTTGAAAAATGTGAGCAGTTCAAGCTGTTGTTTAGACTTCACAAACATGGTGGAAAAGGTGAGACTTTTTGCTTATTAAACAGGAGCAATTTGAATTAAGTAAATAAAATATACCATAGAATCATTGGGTTAGAAAGGCCCGCAACGGTTATCTAGTCTAATCCCCTGCCAAGATGCAAGATACGCATTCACAGCTGAAGGCATGATGAAATATACACATAGTGCATACTCACATTCACCTCCCACTTGCTCTGAAATACAAATACATCAGTACATAGCTAGACACACGCTCTCATGCCCCCATAGGACAGACACATCCATTTAAATAGTCACTTGTGTATGCACACACAAGTCCATATTATGCAGGCCCAATTCGTGCATGCAGATGTCTATGTACACACAAATGGACCATGCAGTAAAAGAACAAAAACAATCCCTGCAGTTGCTGTTTTGGGCATGCTAATTGCTCTCTGAATTTAGACCCATTTGTCATTAGTTTAAAGCTCTGACTTTTCCCAAGCTTAGGTGTCTAGGTACAGTTCTATGGAAAGCCAGGGAGAACTGAAGTCCTCTGTTTACCCACAACAGGCATAACACAGCGAGTTCTCACTACCCTGCCGATGTGCATCAATTTTGACTTGCAGGGACCACTTCTCTGGCTGAGAGAGGAGATTATTCTCAGCAGCCCATTTTGTCCTTGGCCCCTCAGCTGAGATGCCAGTTTTGTGGCATGGACACTGGTCCATTAGGACTGGACTGAGATTTCCCCCCAACTCATTTCACACAGGCCCTCAAGATGCCACTAAATGAAATGACTTTTGACCACTGGGATGCAGATAAGCCAGTGGCCAGAAGGGGACATAGCCTCTGTGGCCCACTACCAACATCCTGAGTCACCTGGTCTTCAAAGACCCCATTTGACACCCAGACATAGCCTTAGGCAACTTGTGAAGCCTGTGCTTTCCGATGGCAAAGACTGCACCAAATCAGTGAGTGTGTGCATGTGTATTTCAGTATATGCTCTGTGTGTGTATTTCATTGCATACTGTATGTACTCTGAGCATAGCGTGCACTTCAGCATATACTCAGTATTTCAGCGTGGCTGTGCACCTGTGAACATGGATGGGAGAACGGCATGGACCATACATGTGTGTGGAGTGTTGTGTTAGGGGCAGAGAAGCTACATCAAGGAAGCAGAACTCATATTTAATTAACCAGATTCCTTACAACCTCTGCTATGATGCCTCCATATCAGACAGCGGCCTGTATGCGCCACTTTTAAATTAACCCCCAGGCATTGGCTGCTGGGATTTCCCAGCATTATGTGTGAATGCTTTAACACAATGAGAGCTGCAACCTGCCAAGGCCAGGGGATTAAAGTCAGAGCGAGTGGAGCTCAAGTCTCCAATCCAACCTGCCAGCCAGTAGCTGCTCAGTCAGTGAGCAAGAGAAGCGCTTCCAGGAGCTCAGAATAGCTGGGTGGCCTGTTATCGTCACATCACTGAACTAAGTAATCCCCAGTGATGGGCAAAGCAACCACAGGACTAGCAGGTAGCTTTAATCCTTTCCCTACTGTGGTCCACAGCAGCATTTGTGCAGGGTTATACTGTGGATGGGATCTTTAGTGTCTAGAAGGTCTGTACACACAGGGAATCTGAAACACAGGGCAGCATTGCAGGTGTGTTTTGCTTTATATACCTGGTACCTTGGGCATCCCCAAAGTGGTTAGTTTGGGAGCCTGATTCTGCTCCCATTTACACTACTGCATATCTCCTTTGTCTCAGCGGAGTCACTCCGGACTTACAGTAATGTATCTAAGTACAAAATCAGAATTAATTTCTAGAAAAAATAAGATGGGTCTGAGCCGAACTCCGAAATCCAAAAGCGTCTGACCTTTGGGGAAGTTCGAATCCAGCCCCAAATGCCTCTGCTGCCCCCTCTGTGTAATCGATCAACTGAACCCCGGTTCGAAACACCCTAACATCCTGTGCGTTAGGATTCTGATTCTCCTTTCGCTGACACTGGTGTAACTCAGAAGTAACTCCACTGGAGTAAATGAATATTTGCTCAATGTCTGCCCTTCATCAGGGCTACTGTGTCCACATCAAATGCAGCTGAGATCCTGGTGTGTCTCAACCTCAGACCTTGGGCAAAAACCCAAAGGCGATAAGATTGCTGAAAGCGGTAGGAGAGCCGCAAAGGAGTTATTGTCTCTCTGGCAAACAGCGTGGCATCAAATTCACTATGCTTTGGCTTCCTCTAAAGAACTAGAAAAGAAAAAACACCCACCAAAAGCTGTAGAAGGAGGGCTACAGAGGCCCTGGGAGAGCAGTAACATGATTTCTGGATGTTTTATGGGAGATTAGAAGTACTGCAAATGACCACCTGTGTATCTCCAGGAAAATCTCAAACTATTTGTATTTCTCTCAGAATCTGAAAACAGATCTGTTCAGTAGCAAAGCCCTGCATCCTAACAATCATATGGGAACGTGTCAAATCCTGTAATAAAAATAAGCTAAAGTAAGGCTGGGATGGAAAAGAGACCGTGGTGCAGGAAACAGAAAATCCTTCCTAGGAAGCAATCTTCTTGGTAAGAGGCTGCAGTAAGGTGTATAGATTTTCTTTAGCCAATTATATGGCCTGATTCTGCTCTCCCTGACACTTGTGTAAATCCGGAGATCACTGGAGTCGAACCGATATGAGAATCAGAGTAAGCATTAATATAATTAAATTTGTATTGCAGTAGCATCCTAGAGGCCCCAGTTAGAGATCAGGGCCACGTTGTACTTGGTGCCATATAAACTCGCAACAGGAAAACAGACCCTGCCTCAAGCATATAACCTGGAATTATGACATGGTTCAAGAGACGATGAAGTAGACAAATGAGAGGCAAGGAGGACTGCCGGCAGGAAGAGGATATTGATTTGTATAGGAGGCAGTAGTCTAAGCCTGACACCTCCCAGGCCAGTCTATGTTAACCTTAATTACAAATTTCAGCTCTGAATCTGATATCAACATTCAGAGGTATTTTGGATCTGAAGGTTTTGTAATTTTGGTAAAACAACAGAAGATACGAAAAGGAAAACGCAGTAAGAACGTTGCATTGCTATCTCGACTATTTGACGTAATGAGTTAGCGATGGAATGGTGTTTGAAAGAGGTGGCCTTTGAGGAACGACTTGAAGGAGAAGAGCGGATTTTCCAATAAGCATGGCACTTTGACCATCCATCATATAGTGGTGCTTTAGCATCCTGTGAAAACCAGTAAACTGGGAGTTCACAAGGGTCTTGCAAAGAACCCTTTATTTGATGCTTTCTGTTACAACAGAGCTCATAGCTCTGTCCTTAATGGTATAGGGTCCTGGGATCATCTGGAGAGCTTCCACAGGAAGTTATGCTCCAGACTGGCAGCTCATGTAGGCTGTCACTTATTAAAGGAGCAGTTCTAATATCTCCCTGGCTAGCTAGAACACTACAGTCATTATATACTGCAAAAGTAGTTGTGGTTTACTTTTTGTCTGACCGGCTCCCTCTCTTCCCAGTTCTCCCTCCTTGATTTTGAGTGGTTAGTTACAGTGAGGTTAGGACTGAGGTTTTTTTAGATTTATCACCACACACACAAAACAAGTGTTACAGGAATATTAAAAAAATGTAGATCTTATAGCAAAAGGGACTCAGTAGATTCTGATGTGTTTTAACTCAGACGTCTCAGCAACTGCAGGATGGCCAAGTCACAGTTAGAATCATTGGACTGATGTGATTCACAGCTAAGGAAACTGCTTGGGAGGGCTGGGAAATTTTATAGGAGTTTCAAAGAACAAATCTCAAAGGCATAAATAATGTGAAATAGAGCTTCTCTCATCTACCATAAATCAATGGTTCATTCGCCAGGCTCATTCAGTCCATGGCCACAGCTGGGACTGCCAGCAAAGTAGTCACTTGTGACAGATCCATAGGTTAAGACCCACCAATTCATTTCATGTAGGCCCCGACCAGCCCTCAGAAATAATGCAGCAATTCAATAGTGTGTATGTGTCACTGTTGCCTTCTATTGGGTGGAATCAGAACTGCTCAAATGGGTGTCACAGACACTATGTTACTATAGTTAATGGAGATTCTCCTTTAGCTGAGGTGTCAGGAGGATTTGAGCTTTATCTTTACTGCCTCGGTGAACTTCTAAGTGGCTGCTAATCACAGATTAGTGACAGCAACGCCCTCTTGCAGGTGGCTGTGGATTTGTTACACAACCTTTTTCCCCTCATTGATGTGGGGCTGGATTTGAACCGTTCACTTGTGATACATATCACAAGAGCCATGTGATTGTGTTATTTCTTCAGAGCTGGTCACTATGTAGTGTGACAAAAGAGCCGCCTCAGTGTTTTTGTAGATCGGCTGCTGAGGGCTGTATGTTGCTGTTAAACTTGCCAGCCTCTCTTTTGATCTTAATCTTGGAAAGACCTGTTGCTGTTGCAAGCTTCACAGTTTGCCAGATAGATGGTGAAAGGCCGGATCATTGTCTCCCTTTGAAAATGAAATGATGCAGTTGGCTGGCACAGACAAATAACCAGCGCCCCTGACTGATCTCATTAAGGGCCATTTCCTGTGGGGGCTGTGAACTACTGTATACATTTTCTTTTTGTATCAAGCTTACCTTCCATTTAAAAAAAAAAAAATGGGTCAAGGAGTGACCAGCAATAAAACCATATCAGTTACCGATGCATACTGAGAGAGATATGGCCTTTTCTTCCTAGAGTTGCCATTTATTCGGACACATCAGAACCTTGATAATAAATGGAGACTGATTCTGCACTCCCTCAAGTCAATGGCAGTAGGGTCAGACCCTATGTTTGTTACAGTTGGATGCTACTTGAAGCCTTAGTGGACAACAGCTTCTTCCCATAGTAATAAGGGGCTGTAAGCTGGTGGCACCGGCCACAGCGTCTCCCTTTAGGAGGAATAATCAAGTCTTCAGCCCCAGCCCTCAGGCAGGGCGGGGCAGGCAAGCAGTTTGCAGTCCTTGGCCCGCAAGCTGGGCAGGGCTGGTTGGGTAGTCAGCAGCCCCGGCCTTCCCACAGGCAGGGCTTGTACAATAGTCTGGGGCCTCCGGCCTGGCATCCGCAGAGAACAGCACTCCCTCACAGGGTGGTTAGGGAAGGGGGAAGGAGCATGCAGGCCCACCCATCTCCACTGCATCCCAGACCAGGGCCCTAGCAGTGGCAATTTGCCACTGAATCAGCAGGGCTCCAGCTGCAACACACTGAGGGGGCTTAGCCCCTGACTCAGCTGCTTGCAAGCCAGCTGTCCCTGGGCCACTTCCTCCCCCTGGTCCCCAGGTACCTGTGTGCCTCAGTTTCCCCCTGGGTCACTGGGGTATACTGTGAGTGGCAGGCCCACAAGTCCCTCCCTGTCGACTGGCAGCAGGTCCAGGAACTCCTCAGCAGAAGGCAGCTCCTCCAGGTCCCAGGAGTTCCTCCAGTCCACAGGGTCCTCTCAGCTCCCGGGGTCCCCCAGCATCAGGCAGCTCCTCCAGGTCAGGGCCAGCCTCAGGGGGTACTTCCCACCCAGGGGTCTCAGGTGGCTCATTCCAGCTACTAGGGCTCGGCAGCCCTGTCCAGTCACTAGGGCCTGGCAATCCAGGCAGGTTTTGGAGGCTCCGCTCGGTGGGGCGGTTGCTCCAAACAGCTGCTCGGTTGGCATCAGGCCCAAGTGGCAGCTTGCAGGAAGACATCTCTGCCTCCAGCAGTAACTTCCTCTCTACTGAGCTTCTAGGCTGGCCTTTTATACTTCCCCTTCCTGCCTTGGCTCCGCCCCTCTGTTGCCAGGCAGTTTGGCCTGTAGGGCCTGGTTCTGCCCAGCAGTGGCGTCGTGACCCTTTCTCAGGCCCAGGTTCCAAGGAATTCCACAGCATCTCTCTACAGGGGCATTTTTAATGTACAGTTACTGGAAGATTAATAGTTTCATAGATTCCAAGGCCAGAAGGGACCATTGTGATCATCTAGTCTAACCTGCTGTATAACACAGGCCAGAGAAATTCCCGGAAATAACTGCTAATATGTATCTTTTTAAAAAAAATCTGAACTTGATTTAAAAATTGTCGATGATGGAGAATCCACCACGACCCTTGGTAAATTGTTCCAATGGTTAATTATTCTCATCTTTAAAAATGTACACCTTGTTTCCAGTCCAAATATGTCTAGCTTCAACTTCCAGCCACTGGGTCATGTTAGAGCTTTCTCTGCTAGACTGATGAGCCCATTATTAAAATTTGTTCCCCGTGTAGGTACTTATAATCAAGTCATCTCTTAACCTTCTCTTTGTTAGTCAAAATAGATTGAGCTCTTTGAGTCTATCACCATGAGGCATGTTTTCTTCATCTGTTAATCATTCTCATGGCTTTTCTCCCATCCCTCTCCAATTTATCAAGGTCCTGCTTAAAGTGTGGGCACCAGAACTAAACACAGGATTCTGGCAGCAGTCATACCAGTGCCAAATACAGAGGTAAAATAACCTCTCTGCTCCTACTCGAGATTCCCCTGTTTATACATCCCAGGACCTCATTAGCTCTTTTGGCCACAGCATCACACGGGGAGCTCATGTTCAGCTGATTAACCACCAAGACCCCCAAAACATTTTCTGAGTCCCTGCTTTCCAGGATACAGTCCCCCATTCTGTAATTATGGCCTACATTCTTTGTTCAAAGATGCATATGTTACATTCAGTCAGATACAAATGCATATTGTTTGCTTGCCCCAGTTTACCAGTCTTGCTATATAACTCAAGGAGGCATCTGGCAATTTCAACATTTAATTCTACATTGGAATGGCAGGACGCTGCCCTGAGCTGCACCCATGTAAATTCTGGTAACTCCATTGAAGTCAGTGGATTTCATGTGGATTTTCAGTGGTGTCATGGATCAGAATCTGGGCCTTGAGATATTTGTCATGTGGCATCCGTGTGTATCGTGTGAAGCAATTTTGACATACCAAATGGGCTTTGCTTCAGAAGAAGCTCTGCTATTCACCTTCTAACGCAGCGCAAACATGCCATGCCCCTGATGCAAAGGGAGCCTTGCCCGATGGCTTGAGTTGTTTGTACTGTTTTGCATGGCATGCATTGCCTACAGCGAGATCCCACCTTGCACTGCGACCCTGTCAGATTTCACAAGCAAAACAGCACCGAGCCGGCTCAGTGCTCGGAGGGGAGGCCTCCAAGGGATAACTAGGCGCTGCAGGAAGCAGTGCTGGTGGCGCCTGATGTGACATGCCCTCCATAGTCTGTACCGCACCAGTGTCCCCAGCATGGTGACAGGGACACCATGAGTTCCTGCTGCTAGGTGATGTATCAACTGAGATCCTGCGGCACGGAGTCGTTAATGTCCCACTTGTCACAGATCCAGTGGAGTGCCCCCTCGTCGACATTCACCGGACTACTGTGAGGGGATCCAAATGTTGGCTCCCGTGTGCTTTCAGCCTCCAGAGACTGAACAGAGTCCATGCACTGCCCCTACCTCGGGATCTCTGGACACACTCTTGGGATGCCGGTCCTCTGTCTAGCACCCCTTCCTGGGAGCTGAGACCACTGCAGACCAACTGCCTAGCCCCTGGGACCATTACTGATTCCTCAGACTTCCCAGTAGCTTAAACTCTGTCCCAGAGTTCCAGACACGTGGGTGTTCTGGGTCCACAGCTTAACTCTTCAAGAGCATGTGATAGGTGTAACACATGACACACAGATTTTGCACAGGATCCATTGCTCTTTACATAACAGCACAAGAGATATACAGATCAAGACAAAATAATAGACAGGACTTTATGCACTTCTCTGCCTGTTTCCTCACCACTGTGGAGAGATCTTTGGATCTGGGGAAAACCTCTGGGATGCCCAGGAAACTTCCTCTGCAGCTACATGCTGTCTCTTCTGAAACATGGCTCCCTCTCCACCCCAGCTGTCATTTTCTGAGTTGGGCTGTTCACAGTTAAACAGGACCCCTTTGCTACAAAAGCATGCTCATCTCTTCTTCTCTCCTCCCCAAAACTTCCTGTTTGGCTCATGAGTCTCTCGCATTTATATGTCCACCAACAACACGTGATTCTTTTGTTCTGCTGCTGGCAATTTTCCACTCTCCAAATCTTAGCTGCCTGTTGAGCAGCTGGGGAGGGCTAGTTCTCCTAAATTCAGTCAGCCTCCTTAGCATACCCGTTGTGTGGTCAGAGTACAGTCATTAAGGTTAACTATTCTCCATTGTCCCTATTCCAGTGGGTGCATGCAACAAGCCCTGTCAGCCCATGGTGGATTCTACATTTTACACAGCGGCATTCCATGATACAGCAATCTTCATAGCAGCAGCTTGATACTATCAACCAGAATTCATAAATTGTATGAAGAGATCCACCAAATCATCACACCACTGTACTTGTCATGAGAACAAAGACTGTTACCCTCAGTGTCTGGCCATAGTTCATCTCCAGTATTTGCCCTCTGGTTCCCTAGATTGCCTTTGCAGTTTCAGTTGGAGCCCGGATTCTTCTTTGCTTCCAGAACAAAAATGTGGGACGTGGTTGTGCCCTGTAAAACAGCTGCTGTACTCCATCCCAGAGGTGGCTGTATGTCAGAGGTTGAAGTGATCCGTGTGTAGAGTTTGTCTATCAAGTTGTAAAGCACATTGGGATGGGAAGCCACCATGTGGGTATCAAATGCTGGTGTTCACCAAGGAACTAATCTCCTGTCTTTTTCCTCTCCTTCCCCCTCTCTCTGTCCCTGAATGTCATTCCCCTTCCTCCCTTCCCTTCCTCCCCTCGCAGTGGCAGGCCATCTCTCTGACAGTCATTGAGAAGGTTCAGATAGCGGCAGCCATCTTGGGTTCCCTCTTCCTCATCGCCAGTATCTCGTGGCTCATCTGGTCTACCTTCAGTCCTTCCGCCAAATGGCAGCGCCAGGACCTGCTCTTCCAGATCTGCTATGGAATGTACGGCTTCATGGACATTGTCTGTATAGGTGGGTGAATGAATTTCGCAGGCCAGGGGATGCAGCCCGCTGACTCCCTCCGCAGGAAGGAGCAGGAGATGGCACACGGAGAATGAGCCTGGCTGCTATACAGATCCGTTTGGATGCAGCCGCCCCCTTGGCCATTGCCGCACCCAATTTACAGACATAACCTGATCCTGAAGATCTCATCAACCTTGAGGTATTTTCCATTCCTGGGATGGCGTGGGATCTGGAATGTCCCATGGGCAAATGCAGTGAGGGTCCAAGGCTATAAAATGAAGCCCCTTACACAGTAACACCAGGGCATTATTTTTCAGCTGTGTAAGGGATCTGAGGGCACTGGGCTGACTGCGAAACATGGGTTATCACTGAGCACAAGGCTGAGAAAACACTTTCCTTTCACGCCCAGAATAGCCCTTGCTTGGGGGTGCCCAAAGTTTGCTAGACTAAAGGCTTCTTTGGCAGCTTGGCAGGCGACTGAGGGCTACACCTGATATCCACAGGGAAAATATAATGCCCACAACCAGAGACAGATCATGAAAATTTGGGGCCCAGCCATTTCTTTGGGGCACGGCGTATGCTGGGTCTTGGGCCTTGCAGCTGGAGACCCAATCTCCTGCATCCTGCCAGCTGTAGGAGAGGGGACCCCGCTTCCAAGGAAGGAGTGGAAGTAATATGTGCGTTTTTGAAGGGTGGGGAGGTGCGTGACGGAGCCTGTGCCCCAGCCGTGGCCGCAATAGAGGGGAAGAAATCCAGATTCCCCAAGAAGGTTCAAATTAAGAGCAGCCCAGAGCTCCCAACACAAATCAGATCACGCTGCACATTGTATGGTGCTAGAGTTCTCACGATGGGAGTCTTACAACCCAGAGCTCCCTGATCCCGCTCACATCCAGAGCATCTGCCTGCACTTCCTCGGCAGAGAGACAGAAATCTCTTGATGCTTGACTTGAGCACCAATGACAAGCCACTCCAGGGGAACAGCAGAGGGATCAGTAAACCCCCAGGCTGGCCTGCCCCAGGCTGCACCTCTGTATCTAGGGTGGACCATGGAGAGCAGCTGCAGGGCGGGTGTCAGGACCCCATGGCACCCCTATTCTAGGCAGCTGCAGCTCCTCAATTACTCAGATCCAGGGAGGGCTTGAAGCACAACCTCTGGATCTGGATTTTGAACAGGGCAGCGAGGTTGGCAAATGCCAGTGGCTCTTGAAGCTTCTGTGCCTCTCCTTCCCCCTCACTCTCCAGCCCCCCTCCCCTAGGCTGGCTGACGGAGCTACTGCCCCCCCCCTCCTCCCCCAGCTGCCAGGAGGAGAAAGTACAGGGGCTGTTGTGCATCCTCTGCAAGAAAAGCATCTGCTTCCTCCGCTTGGCCCCTCATCTCCTGCCTCCGTCTGCCTTAGCTCAGCTCCACCTCCCCCAGTCCCGTTCCACTAGAGACTCTCCTACAGATCCCTTAATACCTTTGCCCAAGGGGCTCTCTTCCTTCCATCCACCTCTGACCTTGAGCACCCCAAAGGGTCGGGTGGTTTGCTTCTGAGACATTGGGTTTGTGTCTCTGTGCCTGCAAATTTCCAATCTGGAACTGGGTTCGGATTTCAAACAGCCGTCCAAGAGGCAGGGAGCTACTCATTCCGGCCAGTCTCTCTCAATAGGGCAAGAGAGTTTGTGTACATGAGGTGGCTGCGTTATATGTATATATATATATATATATATATGTATATGAGGTGGCTGACGTTGGTGCCGCTCTGGAGCAGTGATGTGCAAAACCGAGCAGCTGCTGGGTGTTTGTGTCATGCAGATAACAGGCCAGAGCTGTGCCGGTTTCCCGTGGGCAGGGACGGCTCTGATCCCTGATGTCACTTTGCGACAGTGTAATGCATTAACACACAGCGTATGCAGAGGGAAAGAGACAATCACAAGAGAAAGAGACAAAGGTGGCTTTAAGGGGAAATGAGATGAGGTGAAGGGAGAGGGGTACAGGATGACTGAGCAGCATAATGGAAAATGACCCAGCCGGTGGAAAAGCACAAGGAAGGGTCAGTGAGGGACCAGGCCTGGAAGTGCAGCACACGGGAATGGGAGACCAAGTGGCAGAGAGGCGAAGGAGTGGGTGGCTATCATCTCAAGGGGAGGATGGTCCAAGTTTCATGCACAGTATCGAATGCCAGGAAGGCGGTTTCAAGCTGGTCGCCTGCAGAGATGATATTAGAAGGTCACTGTACCTTTGGCTGCTGTGCCTCGGTTTCCCTTCTCGTGGCCAAGTGAACGCTACACAACTGGTCTGTCGTGAAAATCTCCCTTTCTGGCATCATGCTTGTTAACAGCAATCGGCAAAATTCAGCCTGCTTCCAGGCCCCTCCCAGGTCCTTCCTGGTCTTTGCCTAGGACTTCATGGTCGCTCCCCGCTTCTCCCTAGGAAGACTTCCTGCAGGTCTTGTTCCTGGGCTTACCACAGTCCACTTGGCTCTTGCCAAGCTCCACACTGGAGCCTGGGCCTCTGCTCTTTCCCTGGGCAGTTACCCTGGCCACTAAAATTCCCAAAACCGTGGCCTTAAAAGGGGCTACGCCTGGTAACAGGTGCACCAGGCTGAGCACGCGCTCCCTGAGGCGGAGAAGCTTTGGGATTCATGCCTGTGCCTGCAACAGCCTTAATATTTGCTGCAGCAAGAGATGGTATAACAGAGGCATGATCCGTGCCAACTCCACTCTAAGATACGTCGGCCCAGCTCGGAATGTGCTCCTGTGCCTCAGACACAGACGCTCAGGCTGTCAGATAACAGGCCTGCAGGTCACCCGGCTGTGGGACTGGAGACAAACGCTCTTGAGCACGATCAGTTGCTCTGCTTTGTCGCTGTACAAACACCGTGGAAACTGCCTGGGAGTGAGGCGGAGCAGAGCCAAGAATAAGCTCCCTTGCCCAGATAGATTTTCCCTGGGCGTGGAAGGAACGGGCTGGATGGAGAGCTGCCTGGGATTTCAGCCAGGTGCTTCCCTTGACACTGACAGGAGTTGCGCGGATGAGATCCCCTGTTTGAAAAGTCCAGGATAAGAGTCTGAGAAACCCTGGCACCCGGGAGGGAGTTCCAGGCACTGAGCCCCCTTGTGCCTGGGCTTAGTTAGCATGTATGACCCCCACTGCCAGCAGCACCCTCCCAGGACATGTCCTGGCCTTACAGACTTGCCAACACCAGGGCCAGGCTCATCCCTCCATAGGTATAATGGGATTTCCTCTAGAAATGGGCAGGGCCCACTACCTTCAGTTCTCAGCAACTCTGCTGGAGCACAGAGGCTAAGTTAACTCATCACACACTTTGATCTTCACTTTCCCACTGGGGATCAGGGGCATCATAAAGGAAAAGAGAGTGTCAAAGTGGAACGCGAGAGAATGCCATGACCTGAGCACAGCGGCACTTCATGCTGTCCTTCCGTCCCTGTTTGGGGAGTGGGGGGAGGAGGAGGAAATCTGGTCCCGTGTGCGTATCCGGTTAGCACATCTTCTTGGCTGTTGATGGAAGTGGAAAGCCCTGGCTCATGGATGTCAGTAACATGATTATCGTGGCTGTGATAAGGCTGGAAAGCTGAGGGAACCTGATTAGCTGATCTGTCAATGGGAGATAAGTATTTCCCTGCGGTCGGCGGAGAACAAAATGAGCTGATCATTGACGAACAGGGAGTTTAAATGTGATTGTTTTTAAGAATCTGGGCTCAATTTCTCCTCTCCTCCTGGCCTTTTGTGGCGCGTCGCCCTTTGCATCACCACTGACATCACCAGTAATCAAAGCTGTCAGGTTTAGGCAATAAGCCGGAGAAAGAGCAGCCTTCACCTTCCCAGGCGCCCCCCACAGTCGCTGCTGGCTGCCGCTAATCCCCTAACCTTTTGCCTGCCAGGCTTACAGGAATTCGAGCGTGACAGAAATCCCCGGGCCAGTGTGTTTTCAGTTCACCCAAAAGGAGGTGGGAAGGGGTCCAGCATACCGATAGTTAATCCGTGCAATGAGCTGCTCCTCCTCCCAACTATTGGACACAATCCAGTAAACCACAGAGAAAGTGTGTGTGTGTGTGTGTGTGTGTGTGTGTGTGTGAGAGAGAGAGAGAGAGAAAGAGAGATCAGTTGGCCCATATTAAATATGGAGAGCTGATGTCTGAGACAACAGGGGCCTTCACCCCAATTTCTCTCAATGTCCATAATTAAAAAAAAAAAAAAAAAATCCCACGGCCAGGCCGCCTACTCTACTGTTTGCTTGTGTCTGTCTTTCGTGAGGGATCAATAACCATTATGCCTGTATTCAGCAGCAATTCCAGCCTGCTCGTTTTGCCCTTGCTGAAGTCGCAGGGAAAGGGCAGCTGCTAGCCACGGGGCCGTGCTTTCATTACCTCTGTGTTGAACCAAGTGACAAGTGAGGCCTATGCTGGGACTTGCCAAGTGGCTCTCACTGTAAATGCAGCCATCCAAAATTCTCCTCTCACTTATGCCCCTGCCACCCTGTTGTTTTTAATGAAGCTGCCCCAGACTAACTGGGAGGAGAATTTGGCCCACTGTGTTTAGTTTCTGCCCCAGTCCTGCTCTTGGAGGGAAGGGAGGTTAGAAACACTTCCTGCTCCAGTGCCATTGACCTGTGTTCTTATCTGTCAATAGGACGGTGACCCAGACACGCACTGGGACTGTCCAGTGCTTCGTTAAGAGAAATGACACTATTCAGACGGGCGGCATCTGGTGCACAGACTCATCCTGAGGTTGCTGCACACGCTGGACGGGCCCACTTCCTGTGTCCTGCTTCTTACTGCCTACCCAGACTGCCCATCCTAGCCTGTGTCAAACCCAGGGCCCCAAATCTCCACCAGGGCTTGCTGCTACCTGGGTTTCCTTGTCGCAGGTGCGGCGCCGATGGCCACTCTCGCACCCATTCGGTGTCTTCCCTCTGCTGTCTGCATGTCCTGCAGCCTCCTTAGCTCTGCCTGGTCTCCTCTTCACTAAGCCCCAGGCCCCTGGCTGGTTATTCATGTGGCACAAAAGCCAGCACATAGGCAAAGGCAGAATTTCATGGCCATTTATGCACCCAGCGTCTTCACAATATGGAACTGGGGCTGGTAGGCCAAAGGCTCAAGAGGTTGGTTTAAATTGCACGTGCAATTTCCTCAGCTGCATTGGCAAATGTGGGATTTGTGCACGTAGCTTAGCCAGCCGGTTTGGAAAGTTGGGTCTCTGATATGAGGACTAATCTTTGTGCAAGCCGTGCCCACTCAGTGTGGTGCCCTTTGGGTTGAGCTGGGGAGGCCACACAGAGGTTGCTCAGCCTGCTACAGGCATGGCTAACAGAGTGTGTTAGTTCAAGCAGCGGATGCTCAGGTGCTGAGATCCCCAGTTCAATCCTTGCTTCCCACAACCCACCCTGGAGTGTGACGTTATGTTTGCAATACAATAATGGATTCCTATTTCTTGCACCTCTCTATAATCTGTCATCCACAGATTGGAAATGGAAGTAGCTTAGCCTCACCACACACTGCTTAGGGATCCCTTCACCCACCACTGGAATGCAGCCACATCTGGAGCGGCACGCATCAGCTCTTCACCAGCAATACAACATAAGTTTTTGGCAGCAAGTGAAGAGTGTCTCATCCAGCTGAACATCTGGGGGAATCTCAAGTAGGCAGATGGCCTCTCCTGAGTTGGAGTAAGGCCAGGACAGGATAAGACCACACTCCTACTGATCTAAAAAGCATTACCTGATCTCTCGGTAACACAGATGGACAGGACAGCTAGCAGCTCAGTGATCCTAGCATCAGACCAAACCATTGATCCGTATAACCTTCCAGGGAAGAGCAACACGGACTGAAGCTCCATCTCTTACCTGGATTTTTCCTTGCTGATCTCCCATCCAAGTACTAACCTTGCCCCAACCTCCTCAGTAGGAGAACTGGGTATTTGTGGTCTAAGGGATAAATTCTTGCCCCTCTCAAGAAGCAGGCTATGTCCCTGATTCTACCCCTAGGATATGGCTGATTGCAACCTCCTTGAGGCCATTTTTCCCCAAAAGACACAGGGCTCCAATCACGTTCTTACCCAATAAACTTTACTTTAACAACAAGAGAGAGAGAGAGAGCGCGAGAAAGAGAGCAAGCGGGGGCTGAAAGGTGACTGAAGAAGGAATGCAGTCAGCTCCTTGCAGTGGTTTGTGCTCCTGGCTCATTCAGAGGAGGAGAGGTGGTTCTGGCGAGCGGAGTTGGGGAGGGAGTAGCATGGGAGCATACATACATACATATATCCTATCACAATAGCCGGCGTGCGTCTCCTTGGGGCTCAAGCCGCTGAGCAGAGTGAGTGGCAGCTTGGAACTCGGCCATCAATTAAACGGCCATTCAGGGGGAGTTCATCTCCCTCTCTGTCAAGGCGCAATTAGGGAAAGTCAGTGTTTGTGGATTAAGGTGGCGTTTGGGTTCGGGAGGGAGGGTAATAATCTCCTGTTAAACGACTGAGTGTCACCAGCTAATGAGAGAGCATCCCGCTCTGGGGAAGAGAATCAGCAGATCAGCTCAGAGGGGAGTGGCGTTCGGGGAGGCCGATGAGCAGGTCAGGCGGGCAGGGTTGCCGTTGTCCTTGGCTTCTGTTCAGTTAGCATACACGGGGGGTACTGGGGTTTTTTAAGCAGCCTTGTGTACGATGTGACTAGCCCAGCCGTGGCTGTGTAGGTTAGGACTGAGGGGCACTGGCAGAGCCGTGTGTGGGCCCTGGACTAGCAGAGCAAGGTGTGCCGTAACATAAGCACTCTTCAGCTTCTCTGACTCGCCCTGCCTCGTTGCTGTCAGTCCCTCCATTTTATAAGCACTAAATCCTCAGGTTCCTGGAAGCTTTAACCCCTTTGCTTGGCCTGCAGTCTCTGAGGATGTTTGCCTTCACACCAGCAATTGCTCTGCAGCTCAGTAGCGCTAGAGACAAGCAAAGCACAGCCATTCATCCTGCCAACGATTTTTGTTGGCCCGCTGCAGCAATCCATCACAGATCAGGAAGTGTGCACCCGCTGCTTTTAATCCCAGCTGCCAGTGAGAATAATCAGCGGCATCCAGTACGTCTGACGGCATCTCTGCCCAACCGTAGGTAATAACGTAAGAAATCAATAGCCAATTAAAACTGATCCACAGCGTTTGATCTTTCATGGTGTGATGGGAACAGTAATTAATGGCATTTCCTTCAGACGGTCACAATTCAAGGTTTCCTGTCAAGGCTAATGTGGTTTCATTTTAACAGAGTGTGCTACAATGTACTGCTTCAGGAGGTGCCGGGCTGGAATAGCCTTGGTGTGTGTATTTAGCCAGGTGGCCTGACTCCACTGATCGCCTGATTAAATGGAGGTGGAAAGCCCCCGTGCATTGCATGCCTAGGACCCGCGTGCCTTCAGGAACAAAGCAGGGAAGAGTCGCTGTGGCAACAGACCCCTTGGGGATAATCCCAGGGGAAGTGCCAAACTTGTGCATTGCCCCGTTGAGCATGCCAGTGTTTTTTAGAGGAAGTAGGGGACTGAGGCTGGGATACTCAATGGTAGCTGGGCATCTAACTCTCTTAGGGCCCTTTGCAAATTGCAGCCTATTGCCCAAGAGGCATCTCCCAGCTAACAGGTCCAAAACAGAGCTGTCAGGTAGGGAGAGAGAATAGGGCCCCGCCGGGCTGAGGATGCTCACCCTGGCTTTCAGAGTTTGTGTGTATGGGGAAGGGAGTAAGGAGATGTTGGTGTGTCCCATCTCAAGGGAGATGGGGGTGGGTCTGAGTGTTTGGGGTTTTTCCATCACATCTATCTCATGCTGTGGGAGAATACTGCAGCTCTGGGCTAGAGTAACCCCCCAGGACCTTACAGGGAGGAGTGGCACGACTGGGGAAAGCTCTGGTCTGCTTCAAGGAGGACGGTTTCTTGCGTACGAGTCCCTGAGCTCCTGAGCAATTCAGCACCGCCCTGCCAGTGGGATAGTGCCTGTTTCTGATTTCCTTCTGCAGCCCCCATACAAACGCATTGGGGCCCAACCCCCTCCTTGGATCCAATGCAGGTGTAAACGGGGGAATGGTCCCGTTATTGTGGAGAACTTTCCTGGCTCATACACTACGCCGGTGGAATTGGTCAGCAGAAGGATCTAAGTCCTCGCTCCCACTTCCTTTACCCAGAGGTCTGCCTGACCTTGAGGGATCCCCTCCCACTCTCCTGTGGCGGGGTCCCTGTAACCCCGACAAGGCTGGGTCCAGGATTCCTGGGGGCTCGACCCCCCCATCTTTTCCTGGTCACTTAGGACAGGGGGGAGGGCACACTGGGTGCTTCCCTGACCCACTGGTCATTGCATACAGTTCAAAGCAAATACAATTTGTTAAACAGCTATCAATTAAGAAAAGAAGGAGGAGGAAGGTTAAAGGGACACACCCAACGCTGCCCCGTGAGCCCGGGGACACCCCACACGGAGTCTCTGGGGTGTGAGGGACGTTCACAGTCTGTCTCTCACGTCGCAGGCCTCCTGCCCAGGCCCTGGCTGCACTGTAGGGGGGCCGCGGGTGGGGGACAGGCTCTGGCGGTGGCCACGTGCCTTCCGGCTCTAGCGGGCAGGGCCCTTCTCCCCAGCATCGCCCCCCCTACCAGTCCAGTATGCAACACACCTTGGTTGGGGCGTCTCCGTGCGCCGGACCCTGCACAGCGCCCGCTAGCTCTCCTCAGCTGCTCACCGCACCCAGCTCCAGCCCCAGCTCCACCCTGCTCAGTGCAGCTCCCTGGACTTCTTCTCTGGCCTCCCAGCTGCCGGCTGCTCTGTCCTTAGCTCTGCCCCAGCAGCTTCAGCTCACACAAAGGACGGGACCCCCCCCCGCCCCCGGCCCCCTCATTGGCCTGCCCCGCCCTGTCAGTCAGGCTGACCTGGAGCGTTGGCCTCGCCCCACGGGCCCTGGGGTCTGTCCGTCTCAGGGTCCTGCTTCCTCACCGACCCGTCCCCTGTCCTTTGGTGCTGAGGGATGCCAGCCAAAAAGACCCACTAAGTTTCAGTAAAGGGCTAATAGCCCCCTTACACCCATCCAGTTTAGCAGCTGGCTGGGGCTAGCGCCCCCTTTACAGTCACACGCACTAGGTCGAAGCCCTGTCAGCAGACCAGGCAGCTGGAATAAAGACAAGCAATTGAAATCCTTTCTTGTGCTGTGGCAGAGGCCACGATCCCTGTTTTCTGGTGTGTTCATCCATCAGGGAGGCCTGTACCATCCATTTCACGATCATCCTTTCTGGGGTGGGTGGGAAAACTGGGGGGACACACTGCCAGGTCAGATCTCCTGCTCCTAAGCCGTTTGGGCCGCGTCTCCCTTTAAAAACCACTCATTCACCCTCTGTATGTCGGTCAACAGCTCAGGAAGCTGACTGGCCCAGTCGCTCCTGCTGACTGGCTGCGTGGCAGACAGCCAGGGACATGTGAGACACTCCAGTGCTGAGGATCGCAGCCCCCGCCGTTTCTGAAGGGTGGAACTGTTTCCATCTAATGCTGCATTGATTAGTCAATCGGCGAGTGGAGCGGACAGGCCACTGTGCATTCCCCAGCAGGCATTTCTGCAGCTCTGGAATGCGCATGCTGAATTCGATTGCGAGCTGTTTTGCAGCTCGCCGCGGCCCAGATATGGCGCCAGTCAGCACAGATGGGCCTGGCCTGCAGAGTTTGGATCTGTTGCTGAACGCTCTGTGTTCACTTTGGGGTTGGATCCATCACTACTAATAAACTCAGCTCAAAGGATTCAGAACACCCAGCTATTTTACTCAAAAGGCCTCACTTTTCTTTGCTATTCATTATATTCAATAATTCTTGATCACATTCCTCTCCATACAGTGCCTCTGTGCACAAGGACTTCTTAGGTCTGTTTTATTGCAAATAACACGTGGTGTTCTCTGCTCTGATTGATCCGTTTGTTAGCATTTAATAAGGGCAAAATAATTCACGTTCTCTGAAAACATCCCACTGGCCTGTGAGCTGTACGTTGTGCTTTAGAAGGGGGCGGAGAATGATTCAGTGTTACTGTCTCTCCACTAAATACTGCACTGGAACGAAGTGCCTGGTCGGAATGTGCCCTCCTGCCCTCTTGGGGCAGAATCAGAAATGTTCGTCTGTGTGTCATAGGTCCTATACTGCTAATAGCAAATGGAGATTCCCCTTCAGTTCACGTGGGGAGGGCCTCCTGTACTTTCAACATAAATGATATCATACTGTAAAGAGTAAGGCCATAAACTACTCATCAGGCCATCCACTCCAAGCACCTGCATTATGCCAGGCTGCTTCGCCCAACTGCTTTCTGACCCAGTTGTCCTTGCAGTTATAGATGGTTTCCCTGTGTCCAGTCCAAACCTTTCTGAGTTGAACTTAAAACCAGTTCAGGATTAAGCAGCGTCCTGTTCTGACGCAGCAATTGGCAGAAGCCCAGCCTACCAGCAGGAGGCTCAGACACCCCACAAGCACTGAAAGGTTTAACTGGTTACTATGGGGTCTGGTAAGGAGTAGGAAGTGGATCGGCGCTGATAGGTGAACTCACCAGATCCTACCTCCATGCAGGAGCCCCATCTTCCATGCAAGTCATGCCCTGGTTCTCTTTTCTCTGGGTCCTGATCCCTGCCAGGTGGCCATGGGGTTGGGAATGGAGGAGAGCTGCAGTGTCCACAGGAAGGATAGCATTGATGTGACAGGAAGAATCCACTCCATGCTCAAAGACCAAGTGGTACGGGAGAGCAAATAAGTTGGGAGCAGGGACTCACCTCTAACTGCAGACGAGTTGGGCTGCTTTCGTTGTTATCTGCTAGGAGAGTAGCTGGGGGCAGGAGGGGGGGAGCGAGGAGCCAAGTTAACTCAACTCCCATCCCTCATCATATACAACCCTGAGATGGCTCATGGACTCATGGACTTTCAAGTCAAAAGGAACCAGTATGATCATCTAGTCTGACCTCCTGCCCAACGCAGGCCATAGAACCTCCCCCACCCACTCCTGTAACAGACCCTAACCTGTGACTGAGTTACTGAAGTCCTCAAATCATGATTTAAAGACTTCAAGGTATAGAGAATCCACCAGCAAGTGACCGCTGCCCCATGTTGCAGAGGAGGGTGAAAAAAACCTCCAGGGTCTCTGCCAATCTGCTCTGGGGCAAAATTCCTTCCCGACCCCAAATATGGCCATCAGCTAACCCCTGAGCATGTGGGCAAGACTCACCAGCCAGACACCCAAGAAAGAATTCTCTGCAGTAACTCAGAGTCCACCCCATCCAACGTCCCTTCACAGGCCATGGGGCGTATTTACCGCTAGTAGTCCAAGATCAGTCAATTGCCAAATTAGGTTGTCTCATCACACCATCCACTCCATAAACTTATCAAGCTCAGTCTTGAAGCGAGCTCGGTTTTTTCATCCTTTGGACACTGTTGGCATGCCCCTCACCTGTTGTGAGGATCTGTTAGAGATGGATCCTAGCAATCAGTATGGCCAGTATTCAAACCAGGATCCCAGAGTCTATAGGCAGGAGGCCTGCTGGCTGAAGCAAACAGGAGTTCTTGACTCATGGGAATGGGTCCCAGTTTTGCTAAACTAATCTCAGCTGGAAGTTGCCCGTCAAGACATCAGTCATCTTCCTGCAGAGACCATGTTGATACCACCAACAGCCTGGCTCCTCTCTTTCCAATGACAGACCATTATCCAACACCCAAGTGACTTGTGGTGTTTTCAGGACACAGGAAGAGAAGCCGCCTGATTAAATAAAAAATGCCAGGGCTCCTGTGTCCAACATATTGGACAGCACTGGACCCTTTTGGAATGGGAAATGCAGCCATCCTTAGCCAGTTCATTGAGAACAGGACTGTATGAACAGGTGTAAAACAAGGGAGGTAATCGTCCCACTTTTTTCGGCACTGGTGAGGCCTCACCTGGAGTAGGGTGTCCGGTTCTGGGCACCACGCTTCAGGAAAGACATAGACAAATTGGAGAGAGTCCAGAGGAAAGTGACAACAATGATAAAAGGTTTAGAAAACTGGACCTAGGAGGAAAGGTTGAAAAAATTGGGCATGTTTGCTCTTGAGAAAAGAAGGCTGAGGGGGAACCTGATAACAGTCTTCAAATACGTTATGGGCTGTTATAGTGAGGCCTGAACAGGTGTGACGAAGTGGAGATATTCTTGGGGTTTTCTCTGAGTGCTGTGTGCGCGCGCCTCAGTTTCCCCCATATGTTGTTCATGTATTTTGGTGATGGGACCCTAATGTGTGATCATTGCAGAGGCCACTGGAGGGCAGATGGGCCTTCCCCATCCACACCTACGCAGACAAAAGCCAGGACCCCTCTGCCCTCCTGGGTCAAGCAGCTGCAACAGGTTGTGGCCTGCGGAGACAAGGAGGGGTGGCCACCTTGCCCAGGGAGGAGAAAAAGGACTGGGGAGGGGCAAGGGGACAGGTCTGGGGGGTGGTTAGCTGGAAGAGCCAGTCCCCCATAAGGGGGCTCGGGAGCAGGGCCTGAGAATGAGCTCTGAGGCTCCCTCATCGGGTGCTGCTGTAATTTCTAATTAATCTGCTAACAACGTCTTTCTACGCTGTGATCCTGAGGACTAATAAACCCTTCTGATTTCCGCACTGGATGTGAATCACTTCTGACTGCAAGGTGGGGTACATGGCCCCCTTGGGGGCGTGTAGGAGCTCCCCAGAGTCCCATGTAGGGGTACTCACAGGGGAGCTCAGGCGAGCAGAGGTGCTGAACGCACCGAGGGCAGATTCAGGAGGCGGCTGCACTGGCGTGTGGAGACGCGAGGGGGGCAGACTCCGAAGCACTAGAGTCCTGACTGGCTTTGCCCCGAGTGGCTCCAGAGCATGGTTCCTGGAGGACTCCATCACAACAGGACACCTGTGAACCACTGTGATAAGGCAGCCTACGTATGTCCCTTATGGAAGGAAAGCTCTAAGAGACAGTGTCATTTGCTTTGCATTCCACTGTTGGCTGCTGCGTCTGATAGTTATTATGCACCTCATTGTCTTACACACCATGATTTGAATGGAACAATAGCACATTTGAATACAGCTGGTGAGAGAAATTTTGATGGAACCATATTCCATTGGAATATGCAGGTCGGTCAAAATCGAAATTGCTCAGTGAAATCAGGTCCATTTTCCCGGAACTTCGTTTCAGAAATAAACTGGGGAAAACTGAAATGTTTCAGTTCTTTCACTTTGAAACAACTTTTCATCTTGACACTTGTTTATTTTCTCTGATATTCTACATTTTAAAACCATGTGACATTTTAAAAAATCACAATCGAAATGAAATGTTTTGACAGAATGCCCCAACATGAAATATTTTCCCCACCGACTTTGACTTAGTGGAGAATTTGAAATATTTGGGTATGGTTCCAATTTGGAGCAAAGCTAAATTTTAAAATCTTTAAATCCTGCACAAAACAGAACTTCCATCCTCCAGCCACTCCTACATTTGAACAGACAGGGCAGGAATTGCAAAGGAGAGGGGTGAAATTACTTATGATGGCATTACATTATTAATAGGCATGGATCAGAGCTGTCTGTCTCATGTCCTACAGACCTTGACTGCTGTCCTGTTCAGATGGTAGGAGGCTCAAAAGCTCTCCTCCACTGTGAGCAGCCAGCTCCGTCGACTTCAGTGGACAGCTGCCATCGAAGAATTCTTAGGCCATGTGTACACTACAGCTGCTGTGGCAGAACAGCTCTGGGGCTGCAACTGCACCGCTGTTGTATAGACGCTTCCCACATCAACAGAAGGGATTTCACCATCGATGTAGTTAATGTACCTCTCCAAGAGGCAGTAGCCAGGTCGACAGAAGAATTCTTCCATGAACTAGCTGCATCTACACTGGGGGTTAAGTTGACCTAACTATTTTGCTCAGGGCACATCATTTTTCATAGCACTGAGCGATGTAGCTAGGTCGATCTAATTTTTAGTGAACACCAGGCCTTAGGAATTAGAGGTGGCAAAGACCTATTAGAACACCCAATCCAAACCAGGGCAGTCTGGTCACCGAAGCTGTGTTCAGTCCAGTTTCAAATGACTGTCTGCTCCCTTCTTCTTAAGTCTTAACTGTGTCTCGCCCCTATCTGGTTGATCCTTTTCATCCATAAACGTCAAAGCACTTTACAAATATGGGTCATGGTTGTCATCTACATTTTACAGATGGGTAAACTGAGGCATGGAGCGGGTCTTTATCTGTGATCACCCAGCATATCAGTGGCAGAGTCAGGAACAGAGTCCGGGTCTCCAGATTCGCATCCCTCTCATAGTGGCAGAGGCTGTGGGTAGGACAGCGAGTGCTGCAGGTTAGGAGCCAGGGGGAGACTGAAGAAATTGGTGAGACTGTGAAAATGAAGTCATTCTGCCTGGGTGTTTTCTCATTTTGGTACAAGAAGGATCTAGTTTATTGCTGCTTTTATTGCTACATGCTGCCCTTTAATCTGCGGCTTTATTGTGGCCTGTGGATTAAAAATCTCAAGGGTACAAGAGCCCTAGCGGGTACAACGTTCATTTCTCAGTATCCCCCATACAGCCATCTAGATCTAAAGCCTTGCGTTGGTTTGTGGTTTATCTATTTACTCAGTGAGGGGGGCGTTTTAAACTTCCAGACTGCGGCAGGGAGTAAAACAATATTGAGACTCGTGCTCTGGTCCACGGGGAGGAGAGACCCTGGCTTGTAGCTCTGAGTGAGTTTTCTTTGTTTTACAGCTGAAGAACCGGACTCCGTGTATGTGTGCGTGGGATCCCAGCAGTAACTGTGCACACAGTGTGTCCATTAGAGATCCCGGCGACCGGTGGCATCCTGCAGAGAGCTGACTCTGTTGATGCCTTGCTTGCAAACAAACCCTTCCGGGTTGCTGGGATCTCATGAGCACAGCTGGGTGGGGCCCAGTCAAAACTTGGGTGAGAGACCCCTTTAGCAAGACGCACTTTTGCTCCAGAAGGGGGTGGAAGCGATTCAGCTGGCAATGCTCCATCTCCCACGTCAGCCCTGAACCGCTGCCCCACTGTGGTGCTAAGGAGTGCTGCCCGGCTGCCGTGCCACCTTTCCAGCAAGCTGTCACGCCATGCATCTGACCGCTTGTGGCCATGAAAGCTGCCCTGGCACTTCTCACGCAAGCAGCTGCTAGCCCCAGCATCCTGTATCAATTCCAAGGTGGGCGATTCCAATCTGCCTTCCCAATTCCCCTTGCACTTACAATTGGATTAAAATGCTCTTTGTTTCCCATCCCAAACATCTGTGTAGGTTGCCGCTAACGGCTGCTGCAGCTCAGGGGCAGGTAAAGCATTCCCAGGATGTGTCGTTCATGAATCAGCTTTGCCGTCGTATCGTGCCGTCCAAACTGTTATATTGTCATTGCCTGGAAACTGTCCATTCCCTCAGTGCAGTTTGCGTGCATCGCCCGCCCCCCCTCCCCCGCCCCCACACACACACCTACCCCTACCCACCCACCTGTCAGACCAGCCATTCAAATCAACACACCCTGGGGATTTAATGCAAAGAGCCGTGCGCCTTCCTCCCAGCCTGGCACAGGGCTGGCTTTGTAAGCGTCATTCTCCTTGTGGAGCAACCCTTTGAGATCTCCCCACATTGGATTAATCTCTCAGCTGTCAGTACTTAGCCTCTAGCTGAAACTAAGGGTAGGCAGGAGGGACTGTAATCTTCCCAGCCTGTGGTGCGATGCCCCTCTCAGACAGGACGGGCTCCTCATGGAACTCCACCACATGATACAGAGGAGGCAGGGAGTGAGGCGAGGGGGCTGAGAAACTTCAGCTGCTTGTGTTGTGAACCCAGCCTTCACTGTGCTGTCTGAGCCTTTGTGGAACAGCCATTTTGGGACCCACAGGCTGTGCGAGAAAAGGAAGAGTCCCCATGAGTACCTGGTCTGACCCGGCTTATTACCCAGTGACTGTACCACTTCAGAACCCAAGGAGCGACTGCAATGGAACACCTGAAAGGATGTCCCTGTTTCGGGGTATCATGGAAAGGCTCAGCTATTCATCTCAGTCCCGAGCCCCGCACCCCACCACTCACTGTCTGAGTGACGGGGGAACAGCCTTCTTTGTCTCACTGAAGTGGTGCGAGATGGTGATTAAGGACTATTCACAAAGCAGTCTTAAGAACGCAGCGATTTACACCCCTTGCAAACTTGCCCCATGGAGGTCACCATCTCTCTCAGGCAAACACAATACATCGTACAAGACGTTTGGCACAGAGTGATCCCTGGGGGGGCAGATGAGTGGGCTCTAGGAGTTTCCCGAAAGTAGCGGGTTTAAGGAGTGATTGAAAGGAGGAGAAGGAGTGCCCCTCCCTTCTGGAGAGTTGGAGGCTGTTCCAGGTGCATCAGATGGTGTGGGAAAAGAAGACAAAGGAACAGTCAGGACAGAATCTAAGGAAGAGCACAAGTACTAAGAGGAGATACTGGATGAGATGAGGGCCGAGAGGTAAGTGGGGACTGTGCTGCATGGAGCTTTGGAAATCAGGGTGAAAAAGCTTGAAATTGATTTGGAAGGTGAAGGAATTCAGGAGAGGAGGCTGACATGGTCAGAGATAAGTGTTTTCTGGAACCTCTCTGGAACGAAATCCCAGGAGGAAATGCCCCATCTTCCAGGATGGCTGGGCTGATGTGGCCTTGGCCAGGCGTGCTGTGGATGAAGAATTTCAGTTGCCGAGACCTTTCCCCTGCCATCCTGCAGACAAAGCCACCTCTGGCCTCAGTGAAACAGACCATCATGCTGGCTAGGGATGATGTAAATGGGAAACCAGTGGGAGAAATGTGCTGCTCTAAAGGTAGGAGACTTAAAGGGAACAGCTCAGCTGCCACAGGGAGGGCGGCAGTAGAGGAAACTGAACAGAATAGCTTGGTTGAGCAGGGCTCTAATTTTTCAATAATTATTTAAAAAAAAAAAAAAACAGCAAACATTGCAGTAGCATCCAGAGACCTCATTGTGGCCTGGTGCCCTATTGTGATAGGTGCTGCACAGACGCACAACTAGCGACAGTCCCGATCCCAAAGAACACACAATCTCCCCTAAGACAAGACATAGCAAGCGAGTGGAACACACCATAGAAGGGAGGGGGAAATTGAGGAGGAGGGACCCAGTGATTAGAGCACATGAAGGCAGAAATTGATGGTTACAAATCACTCAAAAGTTGTTGTTTTTTTTCCCGTTGTTGCTTTAAATGGTCTGCTCAGATGAGTGAGGTTTGCTCGCGCGGGCTGGTGTCCGGCACAGCGCTTTGCAAGCTTAGCCCACGCTTGCCAGTATACACAAGCCCTGACCTGCAACATCCACAGTCATTCCTGCGTGCCCCCAGAATTATGCCACTGCTCGTTAGTACTGAGCTGCAAACCGACCTCTGGGCTAGTCTAGTTCTGGGCCCGCATGTGGCTATGCCAGTTCACCTCATCCTGGACTTAGCGCCTTCCTCCCAACTCCCATTCCAGCCTTGGCCCACCAAATCCTGTTGTACTGAGGCCATTTCACTCTTCATCTGCAGCAGCCTCTTCCTCTCTTGGGTACAGGCTGTCAGTCGTCGTGGCTTTGTGCTGTGATGGACAAACATTTGGTGAAGCCCCTCTTTATCCAGACAAGCACTGAAACCACATAAGACTTATTTCCTGGCCTTTATTAGAAACTCTTGTACATGCTTCAGTTTCTGATTCCTCGGTTTCACGTATGCTGCTTCTCTGAACCGAAGTGCGGGACTAGCTGTCTGCAATCACCAGATTGTGGAAATGAAATTTTCCGTCAGCCGTCGCTCCGTTCCTAAAGCTCAGGCTGATCATCCAGAAAAGAGACCTCCCAATCTGACTATTTTGGGATGAAAGCAACATCACTGAAATCACAATCATGGATAAATAGCAAGAGACAAATTCCTTCTTCAAGGATTCCAGAGGGGTAGCCGTGTTAGTCTGTATACAGCAAAAACAACGAGAGTTCTGTAGCACTTTAAGGACTAACAAATTTAATTTCAGCAGGCATAAGCTTTCTTCAAGGAATTAATGATCCAACATCATGCTCCACAGGACTCTGCTCTCATGCCTTTGCTTAGTGACTGCGTAGTCGTACTGATGCAAGTCTGTCCATCCAGCCCCTTCACCCCATTCTTTAATGGCCTCTTTGAGTCTGATCTGGGAGCGGGGATCATTTATTATTATTATTTGTATTACAACATCAACAAAACACACCACACGAAGTTGGTCTCTGCCCCGAGAACTTACTATTTAAATATAAAACAAGAGGAACAGGTTGTTACAACAAACAGGGAAAGGACAAGGTAACAATGAGCTGATTATGGGCATCATGGTAAGCCGTGGTCATAGCGCACCAGCTGCCTAGCCATTGGCAGGTTTATCGGCGTTGCAAGGCACTGGGCTCACTTTGGGGTGCTGTGATACAATAAATGTATATTCTCTTTCTCTATCGGCACAGATCTGCATCCATACACAGGCTCAAATGCCACAGTGGTGATCAGGGCATGAGACTCACTAGAATATGTAATTGTCAAATAATAAAGAAACAAGATGGGAAGTAGGAAAACCTGCATCTAACACAGAGAAAGGGCTTAATAGACATAGCAAGCTTGTTGCAGGGTATAGTCTTGGCCTATGGAATGGCAGGATGCCCTAAGCTAGTGTACTAGATTTAGATCCTTTTGTTCCCTCTCCTCCCAGGTGGGAAGGAGAGTCAAACCGGGTGTCTCTGTATGAATGATGAGATGGAAGCAACAGTTCCTCATCACCCCTTGATTCTGAGGGAATCCTTCCTTGTTGACACCACAGAGTTGGGACTTCATGGGGAGCCCCCATGTCCCAACATTGTTTTTCACCAAACTCCGAGATTTCCATCCTGAAGATGCAGGAGGTGGGGAGACTGGGCAGCCAGGGCACGGGCACAGGCACTGCCCCCTCCCCCCAAGCATCCTCAGTCCATGAAATTTCCCCAGAGGGCATCTTGAAGGTTCCGAATCCCACCTGCCTGCTCTGCCGTATGGAATGGTTCCTAGGAAACACAAGGAGCTTCCAGCAGAATTTGGCTCCTTCTGCAGGTTTCTCCAGATAAACCAGGTCTTGAATTGGGAGGATTCTCCCCAGTTAGTGAGGAGGGTCCTCAGAGTAATGATATATTGGGAGAGGGGGGCATTCTGGAGCTGCCTGCAGAAATTGGAGTTATATTTTAACCCAAATTTGTTTTGATGGAAGCATAACATTTCTTGCAAGTTAGCTGGCTGACTCCTGCTCACTCTTGGCATTTACCATTGCAAATGAATCACCGTTACTTCCACCTCCCTGCCTACCCCTCTGCTCAGATCCCTTTTAATTTTACAGCTTCCTGAGCTTGGTGCTGGGAAATCGATAAGTAATTTAGAGCCCGGCAAATACAGAGGAAAACAAGTTATTTTGCACTTTTTCGAATATTTTAAAGCCAGAATTGTCTGAAAAAACAGGGGCTCACTCAATGCAGCATCTCATCCATCCGCATCACGCAGTTAACAGCATAAGATCACAGACATTTATAATTAGAAGGCTAATGAACATGACTTTTTAAAACTACCCTCTTGACTCAGGCCATTCATTAATATTTGTGGTAAACTAATAAAAGAGGATTTACAATCCCAGCTCCATACTTAATAGTCGGGAGAATGGATCTGGTTCCATGGAGGGTATTTTACAGCTGAAGAAAAAATATCCAGTATGGGTTCTTTGACCCTGGGTTTAAAGTGATCTCAAAGAAACATTGAATCTGTCATTGCTTAGGATAGAATTTCATCCCCTTTTAGGGCTCAGACAGCTCATTTAAATACATAGATAATGTCCCTTGTCAAGGCCTGACCCACTTCGGAGCTGCTTTGAAGGTTTGTGTTCCTTGTCTGGGTGTGAATCTGTCCCAAATATCCTGGAAGTGCGTCTGTCTTCTGACTGATGTTAACCATTCTGAACTGTATTTCAAGGGAGGAAACAAAAATCAGACTTTGGTGTGATGACAGTCAGGTGTTGGGTTGGGATAAGACAAGGTGTCCATGACTAGAGCTCTGCAAATCTCAGAGGTTTGGAAGAAGCAGAGTGGAAAAAATCTGTGACACTTTAAACTTGACCCTCAGTCCAAGCGCCATATTGCCAGATGTTAATATTGTTCAGGGTTTTTTGTTGGTTTTTTAACCTGAGCAGCTCGTCAAAGTTCAGGGCCCTGCAGTTGTTCCAGTTGGGAGGAGAAATTGAATTAAAGAAAAACCAGACTCCATCCTCAGTCTTGTTTATTTAACATGATAGGCCATAAAGTAGTTAACAATGTGAACACTTGTGTTGTCATTAAGTCTCAGAGTCAACATTCCACTGAGGGGAATGAGGCACTTCCAGAGCTATCATTTGTCTATCATGAAGGCAGCACTGCTTCAGGTCATATTCAGAAAGTTTTCTTCACAATCATGAGGGCTAGACACTCACTTTTTATTTAAATTGGAGCTTAAATTCTGCAGAAGCCGATCTGGACACCAGAAAAATGCTGATGCGGTATCCCAGTCAATTGGCACAGCCCAGACCCTGGTAAAGGAGACCTGGCAGAAACTTCCTTTGTTTTCATCCCTTCCCAGCTGCGCTTTGATTATCAAGTTGGAACAAAGCCTCAATATCAAAGCATAATTCGGTTGAAACTGGCCAGTTTTACCCATTTCTCATCAAACCCTTCATCAGCCCACAACTGCATAAAAGTGTTGTGAACTTTTCAAAGAGGCTCCATCTTATTACAAATTCCAAAATGAGTGGAAGTCCATATGGTGTTGAGTGCCCCTGGAAAATTCACCTGACACTAACCTTGTGACAACTTTTGCAATACCATGTCCAAAATTGCTGGCGGGAGGACAATTTAGTCATATTCCTGGTTAATAAGTCAATGGTCTAAACTAGATGTTTCCATTTCATTCACTTAAGGCAACTTGTGCATTCAGCAATGGAAGTGCAGCTACCCTGGCTGCGCACTCAGATCAGATATTTGTGCATGCCTATGGGCTGTTTCGGCAGCTAAATGGCTACTGGCACATGAATATACCCTCTCGACAGTGTGTGCAGTTGTGAGTCCATAAATGCAGTCAGAAGGATATGCACACATTTAACTACAAGCAAATGGGCCTCCGTGTTTTAAAAAAAGTCCTTTCACACTGGACCTGTAGGTTACATTCAATTATCACATCTTTAGGTAAGTTTGTAATTTAACCCCCGCTCTCAGCAATTCCCAGACTTTTTCAGTGATCCTGGATCGTTCCCCCTGCTGATGTCCTACTCTCTCTGAGCTCTTTCATATTTATTTAACCTTTTTATTGTGATATGGCCTCCGCCAGCTCAGAGCCCATTGTGCTAGGCAATCTACAAAGAGATAGTAAATGACAGTCCTAAAGCATTACATTCTGGAAGACAAGCTCTTCTGGCATCCCTTTTCTAGCTGCCCACTGCAGGTTAGGATGAGCTTTTAAAGTACATTTTTGTTCTAATAACCTGTCGGCTGAAGCCTTACATCCCAGGACAGGAAGTGCAATCAGTTGGCTGTATCTCCCGGGCTGCTGAGCATATGCCAGAACAGTCTGAGATTCCAATGGAATTCACTGGGGAGTGGAATAGAATGGGGGTGTGCTGGACTGAGGGCAAAGCAGTTAACGTCTGGTTCATCAGTGATGGTAATAAATCATTGCTCTCTGATGAAATTCGGTTCCACATGCACAGTGCAACTATAAGAAGCACAACAATGGAGAGCACTTCAAATTATTTAAGTGCGTCAAATATTCTGTACTTTGTATTTAAATGCATTTTAAAGGCAGTTAAAGCACAACGTTTTTTAATTGCAAGGGCGTTTTCAAAATAGATTTTTGAAACAATCACTTCTCTCCCAACCGTCCTGGATTCTGGTCGGCCTCCAGCACCCTTTGTCCCATCTTGGGAGCTCCAGGCTCTGTGTTCCAACTGTTGCACCAGCAGGGAGGGTGTAGCCCTCTCTTTTCACTTCTGATTGACTGCTGCAATCGGCACTGAGAAGACTCATTCCCCTGCCCGGCCCATCCCAGTTGCAGTGGGGAAACTTGTTCACAGTGTCTGGGGAAATCTCATAGTACAAGGCCCCTGTTTGGATACTTTTCTGCAGCAATGACTCTGTGATGGACCAGTGTCCAAAGAAAAAAACTGATAAGCAAATTCTTATAAAGGATAAGCTCATTCTTATCATACAGGAGTTGAAAGTACTTGCACTGGTACTTTTACTTATAAATACATCAATATTTCCACAGCTCACTTGTATTTTTAAGTATAAGTGCCAAGCACACCATTACAGAAGTACTTATGTCATTTTTATCAGTACTTATGGCTACAAACCCAATGTGAAATCCAAGTGGCCAGCTCAGGTTCCAGGCTTTGGCACAACTTGACTTTGACTCTCATGCCTCATGAGTCTTTCATTCTCTGCTGTTGCATTTATGCTCACTGAAAGTTCATAGGCTGGAAAACAGCGGTTGCTCCTAAGGGCAGCTCTACCTGCGAGCTTCTCTCATCCTGATCTGTTCTTGATCATGGCCCAGATGGACTGAATCAACAGTACTCAGAAAAAACAAACAATCCAGACACTGGCCATTTGTCCATCTGTTGGAATACTTGCAGGAGCATGGCAGCCGTTGTGCTTTTGTAATGGGTGAACTCCTGTATACTGTAGCAGCCAAAGAAGCCTGATTTGGAGGTTGACATGAATTGCTTTTGTATAAAACCCTGCTTTAAATTAAGTTTTTCAGACCAAGATTGAAATCTGATTTACTGAATAATGTTACACTATGTCAGCTAAGCTAGAATGTTTGAGGTGTCACGATTTCTACCCGCAGGTCAAAAGGATCTGATAGTACAGCACATGGGGATCTATCTGTCTAAGCTAGCTAGCAAAGCATTTGTATCGTGCCATTCTCTATGGTATCAGAGCAGATGGCTAGAGTGCTGAATCCACTACTTAGCACTTAGGTAGCATATTTTATCTTCCAGGTGATTTGTAAAGATTGATTAATTATCACAATCCCCCTGCGAGGTAGTTGAATATTTTTACTATCCCAATTTGACAGACCTGATAACTGACGCACAGAGAGGGGAACTGACCTACCCACTGTCTCAAGAATCAGTAGACAGAGTTAGAAGTCAGGAGTTCCAGTCACAGTTCACTGCTCTAACCACTAGACCACACCTCCATTATATCCATGTATAGTGCTCGTTTGACGGATCTGGAAAATACCAGTGTGTGTAAGTAGACAGTTTCCAGCAACACACACACACACACACACACACACACCCCTTCCCCGACACAATATTAGTGCAAATGCTAATGAATAATTTGCACTCTGCATGGTTTTTCAGCCATCCATATCAAAGCACTCTCCAAAGACAAGTACGTATCATTATCCTCGTTTTGCAGATGATGTCCCAAAGACACAGAAGTTAAATCATTCCTGGGATCACACAGCGAGACAGTGACAGAAGAATAGAGCCAAGGTGTCTTGATTCTCAACCCCAGGGCTCAATGCCCTAGACACTCACTGCCCTGTTGCTGATATGCATGCGGCTAGTTCTGAGTTACACATATATGTGATGTTAGCCCAAGGGATGCCAACAGCACACAGATTCCATCTTCCTCCCCCACCAGCACACATTTTCAGCTTAGTGGGGCATGACCTACAGTACATACGGCAGATCAGACCAAGATCAAACCAAGAGGTGCGCTGGTAAAAGGCTGTTTTTGCGCTGTACAGAATAACCCATCCTGCTGCATGTAAGACCTGTTTGCTGACCGCTCAGATAACACTGTGATTGGTTTTGTTCAGGTGCAAGGTGGTCTAGCTAAGCAGGAGGACTAATGCCCAGCCAATCAGTAATTAAAGACCCGGATTTATCGTAGAATGCACACTGACCACAAGATCTGTGTCCGCGGGCCACTAAGCAGGCAGCTAGAGGGAGTAGTGCTGGGCTGGGTTCACAGCTTCTCTCTAAAGTTTCTCTTGGTTTTTTTGCCTTCCCTCCAGGTCTAATAATACACGAAGGGCCCTCGGTTTACCGGATTTTCAAACGGTGGCAGGCGGTAAATCAGCAGTGGAAAGTGCTAAACTATGACAAAACAAAAGACATAGAGGACCAAAAAACAGGGACCAGGACAAACCCCCGAACCTCCTCCCAGCCCAGCCATTCGTCCTCCACCGGTGGGACAGCCAACAACCCTGCTTCAGCCAACACCGGGGTCCGGGGCACCAGCCACGCCACCGGGACGCTGTCCGACCACCACTGTGCTTACACCATCTTGCATATACTCAGCCACCTGAGGCCTCACGAACAGAGAAGCCCATCTAGCACTAACAGAGAGCTCGTCATGAGGGTCACAACTGTTTGAGCAAAGGAATTCAGGAGGCCTTAACACGAAGCAGAGGAGACAAAGAACTCAAGAGCAGAGAAGCATGGTGTGCCTTGTATTTTTTGATAGCTGCACAAAGTCTATAAGCAGCACTTGGCCAACTGAGGAAGAAGAAGGTGGAGGCAGAGCTGCACACACATGCCAAGAGGTTAACGTTTTCCAGCCAATCAATATTATTTAAAAAAAAAAAAAAAAAAACCAACCAAACAAGTGCAATACAAACTATAACAACTGACTAGGCAGAGGTTTGCGGAAGCAGAGGAACACCCAGTATTAGCATGTCTTACAAATTCTGTTAGCTGGGATGGGTAATGTTCTGCAAATACACTCGCATACACCCTACGCGCACCCAGACACGCAATGTGGGATTATAACAAACAGAAGGGGAAGGAAAGGAGCAACGTATTTGCAGTCGTTTTCAGATTGTGTTAACCAGGGATCTCAGTCATCGTTTTCTTTCTTAAATTATTCTGGAGTCCTGTATTACTCACGATAGGATATTTCCACTGACATGGCTGGAGATTTTTCAGTTTTGATATGAAAATTTTTTTTTTGTCCCAGTGTAACCAAAACAAAAATCCTGATGTCAGATGTTCCCACAAGGGATTGGTAATGGGTTTGGTGACCTTTATTTGACTGACTGACATTTTTGGCAAAGTTTGTACAAATGCACCGTGGGTGTTTGAAGCACAAGTCCTGGTACGATGACCCCAAATCCCACATCCAAACCTTTTCCACTCACAAAAACCATCCTCCAGGCAGACTTTAAGAAAGGGGACTGCTCTGGGTTAATTTCCTCCCATACTCCATCACCCCACATTGATCACACTGGGCCAATTTCATCCCCACAGTTTTCTCCTGCATCTGTGATTCAGACACTCATAAGAGAGGGGTTTTTTTTGTATGTATATCCCTGCTGCTCAATTTTCAAGAGTCTCACTCAATCTTGCAGGTTAAGCCCTCGATTTCCAGTATGATGAATGATTGTTAGCTCATCATTTAGTCTCTTCCACTCAAAGACTTAGTCTGAAGTGAAGTGAAGTCCCCAAGTGAATATATTATGCTTCTCATAAATCTTCTTCTCTAGGATCTATCCATGAAAGTACCAATTGCTCTTCAGGAACATCCTCTTTCAATGCACAATGGCTGAATCATTTGTGGGTATTAAAGGGACACTGTCAAGTACTTTTTAAATAGTTTATAGGGGATTTTTTTACTCTCCATTGTTTGTAATATTCTCTTGAAAATAAAAATTCTTTCCCTACTAATTTTTGTCCTTTTCCATTTGGCACACACTGATCTTTCCTTGCCCTGCCCTTCCACCTCGTGCTCCCATGCACCCAGCCCCATTCCTCTGGACTTTCTGCTGCAGCAAGAAGTCACACCTGGCTCCACCCTGTTTTCTTTTTTGTGCCCCGGCATTGTTGATGATGAGTCAAGCCCTGGACTGGAGAACAGAGCTGTTTTGTTAGTGTAGCTCTTGCTGCTGCAGAAAGAGCATAAGAGCAGAAACCATACCAATGTGGGGTGTTAACTGGTTTTGAGCAACGGCACAGCAAATCAAAAATAACTAATGCCTGGAGTTAGCCATCAAAACCCATATTTAAGCAGATGAATCAAAGCAGCCTGACTTTCAGATGTGCTGAGTTCTCCTGTCTTAGGGCTTTCTATTACTATCCAATTGATTCATGTGATTTCACTTTGATTCATGTGCCTACATATGGATTTAGCTGATGGGCTTTCGGGGCCCAGGTTTGAAAATGCCAGACATAAAATAATTTGGAACTCAGAAGAGCTAAGTATTTTAAGATAGGTCACATTTTGGGCCTCAATTACTTGACAGTGTCCCTTTGAATATCAGAATGCAACAGAACAGGTGTCTTTATGGCAGATGATGTGTCGGTTCTGAAACCCCAGCCGAGTTGAACTCTGGCTTGAGATAACTGAACTGACTTAATCCCAAGACAGCTGGTGAACTGAGGATCCACGCAAACAAACAAGATTTCTGGGGGGTCCGGGGTCCACTTAGCTGACCTATCTCACTGTCTACCAAAGAGTGCTTTTGGTTGGAGTTGGGGGCTGTTCTGATGAACTCTGAAAGGTCCTAACGGGACCATGTCTCATACGGGGCTGTTCCCACAGTAAAATATAGCAAAGTCTGGTTAAAGCAAGGGAACACAGCAGCCTCCTCTTCCCCAGGGGCTTTCCCAAAGCTCAGTGTTCTTGTCACAAGAGATGGCCACCTGTGATGCTCAGGGGGCTGTCAGACATAATATTGAGGAGAGTCATCTGATCCCCCTTCAGTTCTCATTATTTAATAAGGAAGACCAAATTCCTTTCAGTGGGGTTAGCGGGCTGGGAGTTGATAAAGGTCAGAAGCACATCTCACCATGAAAGAGAGACATGGCCTGGTGGCCTGAGCACCGGATGGAGTAATCTCACTCCAGCTCTGCCACCAACTCTCTCTGTAGCCTTGGGCAAGTCCCTTAATCTTGCTGGCTCAGTTCCCCATCTCCAAAATGGGGATTAGAATACTTACCTACCTCACAGGGGTGTTGTGAGCATCAGTGTTCATAAAGCCCATTGACATGCTAAGGTAGTGTGTGTAATATAGCTAGTGATGAGCTGGTTAGCATGAATGCGCACCACTGCCCTTTGCAGGATACATTTCCAGATGTTCAGCTCTGTGTATCAAAACCCCTGCACTGCTACCTGAGATTTCCCTGTAGCTGAAAGGGTAGGATGCTGTCTGAGTCCCACCACCACTGTTGTAGGATGTTCTGAGAGGCCGTAATGTGCAGCACACTGACAACCAGGAGGTCCTACCTGGCTATGGATTTGTTGCAACTTTTTCTATACACGTTTCCCATGCAAGGTGCTTAGAAGTACATTCTCCCGTTGCCACTGGCATTTCTGGGTCCGTGCTGTTGAGTGGCAGCTGCATCCCTCGTGTGGCCCAGCTAACTGAAGAGTCTCCGGAGCCCCATTTCAGAAACGGTGACCTCCTGAGCCCTTTGGCAACGGTTTATGAATCAAAGACTTATTTCTGATATTTGATATCCAAACACAATGATTAACTTGTCAATCGTGCATATTCTGCTCATAAGAACGGCCACACAGGATCAGACCAATGGTCCATCTAGCCCAGTACCCTGTCTTCCGACAGCGGCCAGTGCCAGGGGCTTCAGAGACAATGAACAGATGAACAGAATGAAGAGAAAAATGGTCTACCCTGTCGGCCATTCCCAGCCTCTGGCACACAGCAATCCATGCTGATAAGAAGCGCATGCCTAGGAAGTTAGCTAAAGGAAGCTGGAAATTAGTTATAACAGTTTCCTCAAGATTTGTAGATCCCAAGGCCAGAAAGGACTACTGTGATCATCTAGTCTGACCTCCTGTCTAACACAGGCCAGAGAACTGCCCCACATAATACCTATTTGAACTAAAGCTCAGGATCTTAGCTTTCCTTACGAGAGCTGCCACCACCAGCACAGGCACCAAGAAGCCAGGTGTCACTGGAACCTCTGTTCCAGATCAGTTTATTCCTGAGCAAAGTGCTTCTGAGTTTATGAACGTCTAGCCTGCTGGTCTGAGAGACACGGGTGCCCATTTTTGTTCTGAGCCTCTCTAATGATGGCGGCGACAGCAATGAGCATCTGTGTTCCACAGAAGAGTTCTTGCTTCTCTCCTGCCCCGTCCTACCATTTGTGCTACTACGCAGGACTTTAAAAGGTGCAAAAATGGACACCCACAAAACACTGTCTGGACAAGGTGATAGAATAGCTCTGTTTAGCTCTATGGACAGTATCTCTTCCCTGGAATCTCCCCATCCCCACAAATCACTGCTTGTCCTGCCTTCTCTTTCAGGTACTCTTCACTTTGCCTTCTCTTCAAAGGGTTCTTGTTTGCATTTTTAATGTGTTTCTTACGAGGCAGCAAGTGCTGCTTTCCTCAGCTAATGCTGCTTGCAAAGAACTCGGCAGCTGTTTCTCGGGGGACAGAGGAGAAAACCCCCACCTGAGCACCAGGCATTCCTGCACTCCTGGGCTTCGTGGCACTGTGAAACACTCAGAGGCGGCTGATGGAGAGACAAGGGGTCCGCTATTGTCTGAAACGATTTGCGCTCCTGCTAAATTCTCACGTTTCGTTACCATTTCCTGATTTTCCGTCAGCTTTGATGGGTCACTTGCTGACTTTTTGGAGACGTTTTGCTCTATGTGGCTTCTCTCAATGCTACCCTTTTCTCCCAAAATTTCGGTGGTGGCCACAAGCTTCCATTGCTCTTCCAGTCCTGCCACCAAACACCCACCTTCAAGCACAGACCCTTCCCCACAGCCCATGCCTCTTGCCTTCCCAGTAGGACTCAAGTATACACTTCAACTATAGTGTGAGGTCTATGTGGCCCATGCTTCCGCTTCCTCTGATCCCCTCTGGGTCAGGACCTGCAACTCTTGCGGTGTTTTGTTTTTCAGTATCTCTTCACTTTGAAACTCATGGTGCCTGCTGCCAATCAGATCCCACAAAGATCAGACTGCTATCGATGCCCATCAATCCAATAAAACATTCCATTCTCCACTTCCCATGTCAGCACTGGGGGCTGGCTCTCAAGAGACGTAAGTGAATTTCCCTTTTGTCTTGCTTTAATAATGCTAGGCCTGTGCTTTTTTAAGGTGGGCCTTGAAGATGCGTGCATGTCATCCTGCTACTGTAGACAGGCCCTGCGGTACAGCACATCAGCAGCACTGTTGCCACAAATGTCCCAAGAAACGCTTGCTTCTGGCATTATTCTGGACCAGGGACACTGGTACCAATCTTTTGCAAGGGGAAGAAATAATAAAGCCAGGAGAGGTATCAGCTACTAACTGTATTTTCACTCAGGGAGACAGGAAAATCCTCCTCAGACTTGCCAGATCCCTGAGGAGTCCTTCAACGCCCTATTCCTCCAGTAGGCGCTATCTCACAGCCAACATCCTTCCAGCTGAGAAAGAAATCGTCTGGAGACCATCCCGAGAGCCGTTGCCATCTGTCCCTCTTTTCAACGGAGAGGCCTGATTATTTTTTTCCATGGACTTGCCCCCTGTCTTGTAGGGCATTGAGTATTGCGACACCAAGAGCACAATGTCATAATGCAGCAACCCTGACCCGGCAGACAACAACGTATTCAAGGTGGTAGCTCACCTTCACTCAGGATATAAGCAAGCTGCTTCTATAGCACTGCCACCCCATGGACACAGGGAGATAGGCCCAGCCATCAAACCCTGGAGTCCTGCACTGCAGCTGAGAGTACAATGCCAGTAAGCCAGTCAGCATGTTTACCAGCAGTTCCGGATAGTACTTGTCAGCTAAGCACAGTGAGGGAAAATCAGCATAAACACTGGAATATCCAGCTGAGTCCTTGGGCCAGCAATGCATCTGCCCTAATGGCTAGTACCAGGAGACTCTAACCCCCAGGATCAATTCATCCCACTCAGGACTTGACACACTTCCTGCTATTTCACTCTCGGTTGCCAAATTCCTTTGCCAGTGCAGCTCTCTTGCCCTGTGGCAAAACCCTGTTTGCCCAGCCTGTAGCTTCTCCTGAGCACAGATGCCAATAGCACAAAATATAGGATGATTTTGCAACACAGATAAATATCTGTAGTGTTCTGAAACCAGCACTTGTGACCAAATGCACACTAGAATGCAGAGACAAAAAACTAGTGCAGGAACCTGCTTTACTAGCCATTCCCTCCACTTCAACGCCAAAGGGAGATGTACCGAATAAACCAATGGTTTCCTTTACAATAGTAACCATTTGATGACTTCCAGAGCATCCCCTCCAGTGATGTGAGTTTGACAAAGTGTAGTTGTTGGAGGCAGTGTCTGATCTGACATCTATTGTCTTGTATACAAGTAGAAAAGACCATGAAGTTTCTGCACTGTTAACAAAAACATCAAAAAAAATCTTGGTCCATTATTCCACTTAACTCCAAGTCAGTGGGTGAATTTCTTCTTTGGAGAGTTTCTTCTTCTAGAGCTGGAATTGCAAGTAAAAAACTCTTACTCTTCTTGAGAGGAGGAAAAACAACTCTGAAAGAATGTTTAGTTTATTGAACCTAAAGAAAAGTCTTGACAGAAGTTAATTAGGTAGAAAGAACACTCTAGGTAGGCAGAAAAAGGAGAGAGGAAATCCTTGCATGGGATTCTTGGCCAATCATTGATTAAATGTCCAGTCAATGTGTGTTAGAGACAGAGAGAGAGATACATGGGTCTTGAAATGCAGTGGATCATAGACTGAAGTCCCCTTGACATTATCTGAGCCATACTCAAGCAAGCACAAAGATATGAAAGCACAAATGCCTGGAACCATAGAAGTCACAATTTTATTGACAAAAGGTGGAGTCCTAGAACACGGGGCAAGAATAAGGGATACTCTTTTCTATGGCACTTTGACAGTGTTGTTTTCAGCTTGTTTACTACTACCCCTACACCCGCTTTTCCAAGTATTCTGGAGAGACCTGAATAAATAAACAAAAAAGGATCCAAGGAGTAAGGAGAAACTGTTCATTACATTTTGTTACTGTTACCCATCAAGGCCTTCTTTATAGAACAAAGCAAGGATATTATGTTTATTTTGCTGCCTGCCCACCAGTCTTTGAGCAACGGTGCCCCCAAAAATCACAGAGCCTTCCTAGAGCTCAAAATTCCAGCAAGTGACCAGAGAATTCCTCTGAGTGGTGGTCAAAGCCAGCAATGGTGTTCTTGTGTCCCTCCGGGGTGTTTTCACCAGTGATGATGACAGCTGCTTTCACCACTCTCTAGCTTTATAAACCAGCAGGTGGGGGGGGGGGGGTGATTTCAAAACGTCATTTGCGATGACATCACATCAGCACATCATGTGCAGTGATGCCAAGGTGGCTCAAAGGAATCATGAACTTCAAGTAAATATTTTTATGCAGGCACCAGCAGGGCGCTGGTAACCACAAAAACCAGGCATCACCCAACTACTGTCAAGGGTGCTGTCAGAGATCCTGAAAGCGTGACTAATGGGAATGTTATTCATCCCCGCGAACGGAATGTGCCTGACACAATCTTCATCGAGAGCCATCCTAGGCCTTTAGGGGCCATGAACATGGATACCACATCTCTGTGATCCACCCTTTTTGTGGTCAAAGATGCTAGCAGAGCTGCCTCTAAGAGCCGCAGCTCCATTCAGCACAGTAATCCCTTGACTACCCAGCCGTTCATTTTTTCCTGTACATTTTCTCTTGCCTGTTTTGGTGGCTCTGATTCCTCCTCTCCTACCCACACAAGATAATATCTCCATAGCCCACCACATCTCCTTATCCCAGCCCCACTCTCCAGAGTCAGCTTTAAACTGAACAAGAGAGGTCTGCACAACTACAACTGCCTGTGCCTTTGAAATGTTGGGTTTCTCTGAATCTGTGGTTGGAGAATTTAGCCCTGGATCCTACACGTTTTTATTCCTTCTTCCCTCTCCCCCACCACAATCCTCAGTGTCCCTTCCAAAGTGAGGATCGGTGACACAGAATGGCAAAGTAGCTCTTTTGTGGACAGCCTTCCTTCCCCTTGCTGATGGAGAGAGAAACATCTCTCCACTTCCCTTAGACTGGTGTATCCCTGCAGTTCCTCTCTCTGGTGGGGCCTGGCTTTCCAATCTGGAACAGTTTCACTCTTAGGCTTCGTCTTCACTGCTATAAAAGGTGGGGGGGTTTACCTCCAGGTAACGCGTCTGAGCTATCCTGAGGTAAAAACAGTGAAGAAAAGGCATTTTACCACAAGGTAAACAACCTCACGATGAAACTAAAGTCCCTTGTCTTCACTGTGTTGTTACCTCAGGATAGCTTACGTGTGTTAGTTACCCTGAGGTAAAACCACCCACGCCATTTACCGCAGTGAAAACAAGGACTAAGGGGCGCCAGAAGCAAAGCAGGCACGTTGCAAGACACTGACCCAGTTCAGGATTTTCATTCTTTCCCAGTTAAGCAGGAGGGAAGAAAGGAAGCAGCTGGGAGAGGGCGGGGGGGAGGGAACAAAAGGCATTCCCCCCCCCCGTCCCTCCCCCCCCCCGCAACTTCCCATCAGTCATGTGTACTTTCAGCAAATAGGCTAATTCTGCACCTACTTTGAATCACACTTTAGCCCTTTGGAGTCCCTTAGAAGGGCTGTAATCTGATCCTCTGCTAAAGAAGGATCGGCCCAGGAGTGACATGTCCCTTCATGAATCACTGAAGCCCATTGATAGGACCCTGTCTGAATCATGAGATCCACAAAGCGATGAAACTAAACTGTGTGCCCATATGAAAACACTGCATTTGAGACTCTATAGAGGCTTCTGTATGTTTGGGAACCCTGAATTTTTGAACTGGAACCAAGGGAGAAATGCAGGCTGCAACGTTAGGCTTAAAACTCAGCCAAGAAGGAGGGATTTGCTTCAAGGAATGGCCATGCTGACTGTGTTACTGTCCTGTCATTCTCCTGCATCCAGAATGGAAACTTCTAAGTGCTCTTCACGAGCTGACATTTATTAGAAAACTATTCTTAGATGTTTAAGGTTGTTTTCTAATGAAATATACATAATAAAAAAAAAGAAAATAAAGACTCTGTTAATCTTCTCCTCTCCTTCTCTGTTAACCTGTAACACACACTGTGAAATTTACCTCCTCCTTGTTTGTTTATTGCCATTCGTGGTCAATAAAACCTCTTTTTTTCTTTTCATGATTCACATGGGACCTTATCCAGTGGCCTTTGTCGTCTGCCTTCACACGCCAAACTGAGGTCGAGATTTCAGTCAGAGGATTTGAAAAATAAAGATGATGCATTATTGGCCTTATTACAGTCGATACCTACTATGATTTATCATTTGTTTATCGAAGTCATTAAAAATTCAGTGTTTGCCAGTCATTGCTACACAGATAACATGGAGACTTCCTAAACATGGAGATTTTAATGGAAGCCATTAAAAATTCAGTGTTTGCCAGTCATTGCTACACAGATAACATGGAGACTTCCTAAATACAAAGAAAAACTATGGTAAGCGCAGATACCGCTGTGTGGCAAGCACTGGTAAATGCTGACATCTTAACAGCATCACTGGAGGCAGGCAGGACCTTTTTCAGGGAGAATAAAGAGATGGTTTTACCCTAAAATTAAGAGGAAGCAGAATTAGTCCCTAGGATAGAGAGACAAGGTGGATGAGGTAATATCTTTCACTGGACCAACTTCCTTAGGTTAGTGCATTTCATCTACAAAGTGCTGTAACAGTTGCTGTTCTGTGCCTCGGTTTCCCCATTTGTACTGACTGTGGCCTGTCAGGTGCTGTGAGAGCGATCAATGACTTGACGTTTGCACAAGGCCACAGAGGGAAGGAGTCAGTGACACAGCTGGTATGAGAACTCGGGAGTTCCTGCCTCTACATGCTGGGCTCATGTCACCAGACCACGTCTCAAGACCTTTTAGGAACCGCTTCTTGCTTCCGTGGTGCCTGCTGGATGATTGGTGTGTTGGCTCTTGAACAGAGTGGGCGCAAATACATCCTAAAGCTCCTGGATGCCTGGAGCACCAATGCAGCAGACAACACACCATTCCCTCCTCAAGAGGCATCCCAGGAGAGGTATTTCATTAAGTGAATCTAGCATTCACAAATACGGCCATTCAGTCAAGCTCTGGAAACCAAAGGCAGCCATTTCTCCGCTGATACAAAGGCATTCATTTTTATGTCGGCCCCTTCCAATAAAGTCTCACAAAATGATTTAAAGCAGGAGGCGGAAAGGAAGGCGAATGGCGCAAAGGAGAGAAAGTGAAGGACAAAAGAGCAGCTTGGAAAGAAAGAGCCGTGACATTCGAAAGAGAAATAGTAACGAAGCACCTAGATAGCCATGCAGGCCGTTTGCAGTGAGGAGAGGGGAGGGGGAGGTGAGCGAGGGCCAGATACAGTGAGTGTTAACTCACAGACTGGGATCTGCTGTTAGTGTGCTCAGGAATTGACACGACACTCGTTCGATAATGACAGAAAGACTTTAATTACTATACTTATAAACATATAAAATGAGCGCCCAAACCAAAAGTCCAGTATATTTTAGCTGCAAAAGCAATTATCCTTACCCAATGCAGGCAAGAGGCGGTGATGGTTTCTTAGCAGCTTCCCCCGAGAGCCTGGATCCGTGGTCTCAGAAGACAGCTGGGCAAGATGGCAGGTATTGTCCGTTTCTTGTCCAGAGTCATTCTTCACTCTTGAAGATTGCTTGCCTTTTTCCAGTTCCATTGCTTCTCTTTTATATTCTTAAATCCAATGTTTTTCAAAGCATTTTGGTAATTTACATGAGTAAACACAGGAATTTCAGAGAACAATACAAGAGGGAGAGACCCATGTGCTTTACTTAGTTAAAAGGCGCTAGCCACCTAGATGTGTTGTTTAGTTTCAGTGTTCCACCCTTCAAACAAAGGGGTATGGGGGTTGTTGTGATTAAACTGAGCAATACCTGGGGTGGCATCCAGCCATGGGCTTTGATCATAAGGTGTGTTGAGAGGTCTGGAGCCATGGAGGTCTAGCACGCCCGGCATTTAACACATTTCTGTTTACTGCATAGATGAGTTACTCCCAGAGGATAAGTTCATTACGGAAGATGGTTCAGACAAGAGAGCAATTAATAAACAGTTATCTTAATGAAATACCAGACATACTTTGAAAATGGAAAGACAGCATGGGTGTGTTGGAATGAGAAACAATCACTCCTTTTCAAAAGGGACTCCAGCCACCATTTCACATACTCTGCAATATGCAACTTATTAATATTTGGTAGCTTAATTTTATAAGTAGGCCCAGCCTAGCTGAAATTTCATGGTCTACAGTGAGGGGCAGGGATGAGGGAGAAGGGAAGGCGAGCAAGAAGTGTGACTAAGGAGGAATGAGAGGAGGCAGGAATGGAGAAGGGGAAAGAAATGGGCTTTAATGTCTGTGACATGAGATACTGAAGAGAAGACATGGCAAAGGCAGCAGCCAGACTGGCCTTTGGGAAGCTCCACAGCAGGTAGGAGGAGGGGAAGCTGTATTTCCGCCGCCAGCAACAACACCAGGAGCAGCCAGGGCTGTAGAGCCAAGACCAGGTTTGAGGCACAGAGTGAGTGACCATAACGGAAGCCACATTACACAGCCGGGCAGGAAGAGAACAGTTCTGAGCCAAGAGAAGAAGGCCATTGCCCCCCACCTACTCCTGAATGGAGGCAGCGCTCTACAAGGGCAAAGGGCTGACCCAAAGGGCAGAGAACGACCACCAGCTCCAGTATCTTGCTGAGGAATGGAAAGTTGGAGATGGGATTGTTGACCAAGGAAGAATCAGGCAAGGTGCATGTGAGAGAGATCTGCCATGGGTTGGGAGGAGACGGGGGTTACAGTAGCCTGGAGTGAGTGGGAATGAAAGATGAGATGGAAATGAAAAGGGTGAGGCATTTATACAAAGAGAAAAAGAAGGGTATAAAGGACAGTCCCCTACCAGCAGCAAGCTGGGCCCCGGCTGGGTCTCATGGATACCGGGGCAGGGGGGATTCTGGTGGAACGAGACGGTTGAGTTCCTGGCCGCAATCGTGTCAAATGTCTCTCACAGGCTGAAAGAAAGAGCCTGGCAACTACCCGGCGGCGCTCAGTGAAGAGGGAAGTATTTGCAGTGCAGCTGGAGTTAGCGACCAACGGTCGAGAACAGGCATGACGCATCACCGAGCCCCGGCGGCAAGGACGGGACGGGACAGTGCCTCTTAACCCTTTACTACTATTTATTTCTACGGCAGTAAGCACCAAAGGCCCCCATGAGGATCAAGGCACCCCCCCCCCCCCCCCCCATACAAGGTGCTGTGAAAAGACACAGCACCCGGCCCTGCAGAGAGGTGTTGGGCAGAGAACAGGTCAATCAATGGTCTCCTACCCAGCCTCTCCAACGGGCCCCACTCCCCACTGACTCAGAGGAGCCGCTTCTAAGGGTGGAGAGGGGAGCTCAACCCATGGCTCATTCAGTCCCGGGCCTCTCTGCTGACGCTGCTCACAGGGGGCCCATTTGTCATGTGGCAACTTGCCCTCCACTCGTTTTCAGCCCTAGCCGGGCTCCCTGGAATATGTTAAAAATCAATTTTCACAGCGTAAGGGTCTCTGAATCCTGGGGAGCCTGTGCAGACAGGCAGACAGACACACATATCATCTTCTTTTAATCATGATCCCACTAGGATCAGGGGCACAACGAGGGAAGGAGCCCAGGCCTTCCCCCACGCCCTTCGCCATAGAGTCTAATCAGGGTTTCGGGCAGAGGCTGAGACGGGCCTGCCTAGACCCGCCCAGGGCTCAAACCTCCCAGCGCCTCACCCCGAAGCAGTGTGCAGAGAATATACACATCGCTGGCATCTCCCAGTTCCTCCCATGGCTGGGCAGCTCCGGGACACAACAGTTGTGTGCAGGAGCGTGTGCTTCAGGCCCCACCATGGAGTCGCTGAGAGGCCGGGCTGCTAAGCTTCCTCTACAGCTGCCAGGGCAGCTGCATCCGCAGTGCAGAGCTGCTGGAGTGATACAGGCCACTCATCCAACATAGGGGGGACCCCTGGCTCTGCGGTGGGGACCCCGGCCTGGGAAACCAGGGAGGAGCCTGAGGCTGATGGATCTCAAGATGGATGGTTGCTAGAAGACGACCCACATACCTCTGTGCACTGGAACCCCACACATCACATGCTCAGCCCTAGGGAGACCCCCCTCCCCAAAAGCCCCTGTGTGCTGCATGCTGTAATACACCACACTCTTTGGAAATTCAGCAGGTTTTAGAAGACTAAGGAATCCAAACAGTGGCATACCAAGTGGAAGGTGGGGGGGGCCAGGACGCCAGGCCCTGGCCTGCAGAGGGGCACCAGGCCGGCCCTTCACAATGCGCAGGAGGCTTTGAGGAGCACCCCTAAGCACCTCCCGCCCCGCCCCCACGCACGCAAGTCCAGGCCAGCCCCCCCATCCGAGCCGGCACTCAGTGCCCCCCTCAGTGCCTCCATCCTCCCACCCAATGTGAAGGGCCAGCCCAGCTCCCCTCCTAGGCCGGGGTGTGTGGCAGCCCCCTCCGAGCTGGCGCCAGGTTGCAGCGGGAGAGGCGGACACTGCGCAGCAGGTAAGTGCGGGGAGGGGGGGCAGCGGAGCCAAGCCTGCATTTACGACCCCCCCATGCCTCAGGTCCTTCCCTCCCTCAAGTACAGAACCCCCTCCCTGGGGCAGCTGGGGGGCGGTGCTGGGACCCCTCCTGCCCTGCGCCAGGGAGGCGCAGACGTAGGCTTGGGCCCCCCAGCACCCGAGACCCTGTTCTCTAAAAGGGGGATCTATTTCGGACCCTGATTGCTGGATCGATCACCGGGGGCCAGGTTGTAACCAAACCCGGATATGGTGTGAAAGAATTAGCGATTTATTGGGGCTGACAACTCAGAGGGATACACACTGGGGTTGAGAATAAACGACGGGGACTAAACCCCAGGCCTGATACCAAAACACAACCCTTGGATTCCCACAGTCCAAGATCTTATTTACGGTCTTTCTTCACTCCCTCCGGGGAGCGTTGGTCACGATACCCGAAAGCCGCCTGCTTCTCGTCCGCGTCCGACACCGTCTGCTTCTCATCCGTGTTTGGATGGGCAGCCAGGCAGGAGCCTGTCAGTCAACAGCAACAGATGGACAGCAGTCAGACTGACCCACAGCAGCAGCTGCACTCACTTCCTTAAATCACCTTCTCCTCAGGCTATCCTTAGCCAATCGGCAGCCAGGGATTTTCCCGCCTTCCGGCCTTTGCACACAGCACCAATGCCTTTGCACACGGCACTCCTGCCTTTTCCGCACAGCACCACCTTGTGCACTCGGCACTAATTCCAGGGTTTTCCCGCCTTTTCTTGCTGTCACTAGGCAGATCTCCGCCCTTGGCATGTTGCCAACTGCTAGCATCCAGCTATCTATATCAGATCCATGCTGGATTCTAAAACTCAAGATGGAGTCTGGCCTAGTTGTTAACTATTTACATTCATGAGGGCATCCTAAAAACAAACATTCTCCCTAGCAACCCTTGGTACACCACTGAATCCAAAATGCTGATGTGCTGCGGAAGGGATAAAGGACTGTCAGGACAACAGGGAGGTTGGGGCGTTATTTCAGACTGTGTTCCCTAGAAGAGAAACAAGAGTCCTTCCAAACCATCATGTTCCAGCTGCAAAATTCAGATCTGGCTTTTGAATAGCCCAGGCTTCAGACAGGCAGAGATCCAGAGGACAATCTGCAGTACCCACTTCTAGATCTGACTTGGGATTTCCATCACCTACAAAGCCCAACCGAATGTGAACATGATGAAAGACATTGACCCTGGTAAGAATTTCTCCTTAAAAATAATACCCTGGTCTGTGGATTCAAAGCAAAAGAAAAACTTGGCATTGATCCAGAGGTTATGACCTTCTCGAGGCAATAATTCCTGGCATGATAGGACAAGCTGCTCTGCAGTGTCCAGCGGACGTCACTCCCTGAAGGATGTGACTGACAATCACCTACATTTTTACTGACAAAGCAGGTCAAGAAGTAGGGCAGATTAAAAATGTTAAGAATTCCTCTAGAGCCTGAGCTAAAACCCGCTGACGCCAGTGTGAATGTTTCCACTGATTTCAACGGGCTTTGCATTGGACCCACCGTCTTGGCATTTACAGTGTCAATGCCCTGTTGAGTTCATACAGCTTTGGCTTATTAAACCACAGTAGTGCAAGATGGAAAGACCTGTTGGAGACCTGGAAAGACCTAACAGTCCCAGCTCGGCAGAGGGTTAGCACTCATTGATCTGAATCAATCACACGACAAGTTTTGCAGAATCCACCATTTCAACCATCCAGCTCTGAAATTAGTTTTAATAGTTAGCATTGGCAGATACCAATCAACATTAGGGGAGTGCCTCTATAACAGGGTGGCCTGGGGGCCAGGGACTAGCCGGCCCTGTTTGACTATGAGACCCAGATGGAAAGGAGTTTAGGTGATGCCTAGAAGGGGCTGACAATGCTCAGCTAGGAGGAGGCCTGCAAGAGGGAGGTTGGCTGCTCTGACTGGCCCTGGAGCAGTGAGGAAGGTGCAGAGTGAAGGGCTCCAGGGCCACTGTAGCCTGTGCTGCTCAGGGGACTAGGGTTTTGTGTTACTTGGTGAGTTTTTGTTTGAATTAATCAACCATACCTTGTAGGGGAAGGCCTGAAAGAGAGTTTGGCGTGGTGCTCGGCCTTCCTGGACAGGAGACAAGCTTGATCGAATGTTAGCATATAGATGCTGTGGCCTAACTTAAGTGTGTAAATCCAGGCATGGATGAGTTAGATATGCCCACTTACCATCCGAGGTGCCTAACTGGCCTTGTGTGAGAACAAGGACCTGACGTGTGTGCCTGCATTGGATCCTTGGGTGCACTAATTAGGTGCATGCAAATGAATGGGCACGACTATCTGCCTGTCTGAGGAATTATTTGTACCACGCTCAGCAACATAGTATCTGTAAACGCCTAGCTCTGAAAATCTGACACTTGTTGCCTGTCCACCCTTTGCCATCTCAGGTGAAGATCATGTTGGATGCACCCACCTCAACATAGATGATGCCCAGGGAGGCACTGGGGTAGGACAGGAGGCCAGAAGATGTCGGTTCAACTTTTGGCTCTGCCGCTCACTCACGGCTGGCCTGATTTCCAAGTGTCCAGCACTCAAAACTGGGGCCATATTTCCAAGCTTTCAGCACCCTACAGCTCCCATTGCAACCCCCCCGGTTGGATTTTCATGTGCACTTGGCATCCAAGGTGCTCAGTGTTTTTAAAGGTCTGGCAGTTTTTCTTGGTGCCTAAAAGAGAGCGAGCTGAGCACTTTCAAACATCCGACCCGTAAGTGCTCAGTGCCTCAGTTTGCCCATTGATAAAATGGGTGTAATGATACTTATCCACCTCTGTAAAGCACTTTGAGATGCATGAGTATTTTGTGTTGTTGTTATAGGTCCCAAGGGATAATTCCTCACTAACAGCAAACACCGAAAACGTTTAAGCCCTTTGCACGTATGCATGCTTCAAATCTCCCTAGCTAAGTATCTTATAATGGAGGTGCCACCTTCCCTCTCACTTAGAATTTAACTAGAAGCAACAATTACCTAATGTAAACAGTGTCTCATTATTTAATCCACTACATAATTGCAAATGCCGAAAAACACATTTAATTTTTTAGACGCTTACAGTCCATTCTATTTTGCAAATTCTATGAACTTTATTGTTTTATTCATGTCTTATAGTCCTGCTGAACTGGGTTGGGTTTGAGCTCAATGGATCATTGTCAGCTGATCTATAAAGTTACAAACAGGAAAAAGCAGTGCCAAATCAGCTCCCTGTTTCCAAGTCCCTGGGTGTTTGTCCCCTCTGAATGAATTTCATGCTGGTGAGAAATACCAGCCTGGAAGCTCTGGAGATGCCTCTGTATTAGCAGCAGATGCAATGGTTCTGCAAGCTACTGCCTTACAAATATGCCGCAATCTCCACAAACCACCATTGAGTGGTGGGAATAGAGTTTGGTCCACACGGTCCCTCAAATCCTTGATTTCCCTGCTCATCCCGTCAGAGGGGACCTCATTTCTATGAGGCTGTGCCCCTGCCTACAATAGGAACCGGCATGCGATGACCAAGCTTCCATCCAAACAAATAGCACAGATCCACACAACTTCTCAAGGTCCTTTCCAGCCCTGTATTTCTGAGATTCTATTTGCAATTTATGTCCTGAATTTTTAGAGGGGACCACTAATTTCAGGTGCCCAACCTGAGTCACCTTAAAAGGGTCTCTCAGAGAGCGGGTGCTTGGCCCTTCCTGAAAATGTTTTTCTAAAAGATATGCTTTAGTTCAAACAGGAATTATTCCAGGGAAATTGTATGGCCAGGGCTATGCAGAAGGTCAAACTAGATGATCACAGTTGTTCTATGGGGCCTTGGAATCGATGGAGTGTGCTCTAAGTGTGCTGAGCTGTGTACCCAAAATCATTAGTCCTTTCTGAAAATTGAGGTCTATGTTTCTAACTACCCAATGCTCCATAGTATAAAACAGCCATTTGAAAGCAAGGAGGTTAGCGTGATCAGGCTCAAAGACAGCTAGCTGTTCTCTAGCAGTAAAGAAGCTGGGTTCCATAATCAGCTTCATTTGTGCCCAGGGAGCTTAGATAGTCACACGGCATCTTGCATCAAAAGAATCTCTCTGAGTGTTTGGGACTTATTTGTTTCTTCATGTGTTTAAAAATTACGGCAGAAAACGTTCTTAACACAGCTGACAAGGGAGGATGGAGAGAGGCTGGGAATTGGCGCATGGAAGGCAGGAACATTGTACCAGTTGTTCTGATGAAAAGGGCTGCCTCAAGCTGGGGAGAGCTTCCATCTTAGAAAACGTCAGATGGAAATATTGAACCAGGGCACAGGCCTGTCAGTCTAAGCAAAAGAGCAAAAAACATACAGGGCGAGATTGAGGCATGAACAGACAGCTTGACAGGGGCTGGTCCTCAACACATCAAAGAGGTGTGTTCTATTTCCCCAACAGTCTCCCTCCATCACCTGTGAATGCAGCTTCCTAGGATTACCCCACCCTTGCCAGAGTGCTTGGAGGAGCACATGATTTTGATGGCTCAGTTCATATTTTGCCATAATCTGACTGGCAGCCGTTCCCCTTTTCTCCCTAACGCCTTTTCCTGTTTTAAAGTTAATTTTGCACAGGCAAAGGTGTCAGACTGACAGCCCTGGTGCCTCCTACTCTTGCACAGAGTATGAGCTGAAGTAGTGCAGGCTTCCCCCTACAGACAGCCCCACTTCTGTGCTTGATTCCCAGCAATGAGACTGCCAATGGAGGGGAAGCGGGGGGAGGCAGCGATGGTGGTATGGATACTCAGCACTGAGTGTGATAGCTGCTGGGCGGCCTACAGGAAATGCACTGATGACCTGAGACAATTTCCAGGCTTTGTGCACCAGGTAATGACTTTAAAAGATAATGCCTTGCAAACCTCACCAGCTGACTGAAATCTTCAAGTCACAGCTTGGGAAAATCAAATCTTTCGCTTTGCCCACCTGACACTTTGCTGAGGCTGAATTATTCTTATTAGTCAGAGTGAATTTAGAGCTGGGGAAAGAAGCTGGATCGACAGGACGGGCAACGGCACTGGCTGTGTACCTCTGTGCTCAGTAGATGGGGAGCCCCCTGAGTGAGCCCTATGCCCCTCCACGCCGCAAAATAAAACAAAAACAAAACCTATAAATACAAACATGCAAAGCCCCTAAAACAAACCAGCCAAACAAGTGCACCAAGCAGCCTTTCCTGGCTGGGTGAAGATGCCGTGAAATTCATTAGAGACCTTCCTATTGATTTCACGGAGGTGCTCAGATGTGGACGGATAGATAGACAGGGGCCTCTCCCTGGTCCCTTCACTTTGGCGTCTCTGCCAACAGAACCAAATCTAACATATTTTTGTAATGTGGACATCTGCCTATTAGAAACCACCCTGCGAATCACCAGTTCTTCCCGCATAGGCCAGCAAACAGCCGTCACATGGTAACAAACAACATCCACTTACTACTTTGGTTAGATGATGGAGCAAGATCCACCAACTCTTTTCACACAGACTCCCCCATTGGAAGCTGCACTTGGCCATCTCCAATGTAGCCTCGATGCAAACTAGCCACCTACAAGTGACAGGCTGTGTTGCTTCTCTTCCACGCTCCTGAGCCAGCCACTCTACTGACGCAATGAGGGAAATTCACTGGCGACACATGAACCAGGGTAAGCGGGATGGTCTAGTGGCCGGAGCATTAGACTAGAATTCGAGACCCAAGTTCTATTCATTCCTGGCTCTGCCATAAACTCCCTGTATGATCATGAGCACGTTATTATGTCTTAGTTCTCCATCAGTAAGAGCGATAATACTCTCTTACCTTGCAGTGGTGTTGTGAGGATAAAATCCATTCATGACTGTGGAGCGATGAAGATGCACAAAGACCGAAAGAAGGGCTTCACACCAAAATGCTTGGGTAGGACAGGTTCACAAAAGGATGTGAAAGGCTACTCAGCTACCCCAAAGCCACGTGGTCAGACCAAGGAATCAGAGTTGAAATTCACCCCTCTACACACAGTCACCTTCAAAGTCCAATTTTGAGGTCACAAGAATGTGATCATCCCAGTCCCTTCTCACATCAGGGAAATAGTTCAACATGGGCTCACGTTTGTGGTCTGATGTGGAGCAAAAAGCCAGATGACATATTGGTTCAGGTTGGGATTTTCACACAAGTCTTAAGGGACTTAGATGCCTAACTCCCATTCAGACCAGTGGCACTTAACGCCTTGAATTTCCTGTGAAAATGCCCCCCTTCACCCTTGTGTGCCCTGACAGCTCGTAGGATTGTAACCCAACACCCATCTGCCCGCTAATGTTCCAGGCCATTCTCCACTCCCACCCGTCAGAAATCAAGGAGGGGCCCAAACATTTATTGCCAAAAATCAGAGTCTCCCCCCGCTGCCCCAGATGGTATCCTGTAATTCTGGAAAAGAATGATGAGAATCATTTAACACCTGCTAGTGGGACAAGGCAACGGCAGTTAGCTTGAATGTGTCCTTTCTGAACCATCATAGAGCAAGAGAACATGATAATGAATGAGTTAATTAGGCCAGCCTTTGAGGCCAATGCTACCCAGCTGCTGCTTTGATTAATTAAAACTCTGACTGAGGACAGAGACCCACTCAGGTCTGAAAGCAATTAATTGGCAGAGTTCTCCATACATCCAGCCTCTCTGACGGAGCCGGCAGAACAAACTCCTTCGAACAAACCCCAGAATAGAGAACATCATAGCAGAAGCTATAGTTTAAAATATCCCCAACACTATGTTTTGATAAAGCACTGAGATATCAGGTCTAGCAAATGGAATGTATTGCCCTAATTTTCCCCACTATAGCTTTCCTCTCAAGACCAAAGGAAAGGAGGTTCTGGGGTCTGAGTTACCAGAAAGATCAGTAATGGGCCCATGTGGCTACGGGGATTGGTAGTTACTGTATTATTGTTGTTCATTATTTGCATTCCCCGAGGAGGGGGGTAGGGACCCGGGTCCACCCACTCCTCCAGGTCCCAGCCCCGGGGCCCTATGAGAAGCAGCTATGTGCTGCTGGCACCATGTTCCAAACTGCAATCTCTTCCCTTGGGCTAGCTTCCCCGCTCCTTCTGTCCTGGCTTCTTGAGCCCGGTTCCTTCCTCTGTCTGCTCCTCGACACAACTCTGCACTCCTGTACACTACACGGCCCGGCCCGGCCTGGCCCGGCCCTCCTACTACTCCAGCTCACGCCCTGTCTGTCTGGAGCAGAGGGTTTTTATGAAGCACCTGGCTGGTCCTTAATTGGCCTCAGCTGCTCCTAATTGCCCCCAATGACTCTTAGCTAATCTGCAGGGAACAGAGCCCTGCCCATTCTGCGGCACAAGGGAGACCCTGGCGCACATGTATCTGGAGTGCGCCAGGTTGCAGCCCCTCTTCCGGCTCCTCCAGAACCTCCTGCTGAGGTTCTGGCTGCACTTTTCCCCACACCTGTTTATTTATGCGCACCCCGTCCGTAGCCCCACAAAGTCGCGGGACCTCCTCGTCAACCTCCTCCTGGCCCTGGCCAAAGTCGCCATCTTCAACACCAGGGAGGGGAGGTTGGCTGGGGAGGCGTCCTGCGACTGTGGGGCCTATTTCTGTTCCCTTCTCCGTTCACGTCTCCGGGCAGAGTTCTCCTGGGCGGCGTCTGCTGGCTCCCTGGACACCTTCCGGGAGCGGTGGGCGCTGTCCGGGGTTCTCTGCTCGGTGTCCCCTTCTGGCTCCCTTCTTTTATGCCTTTGACCCTCACGCCCCTTCCTGTTTTTACATTTGTTGTCCCCCGGAATTAGTTGTATCCTAGGTCTGGTGGCTCCTCCCCTTAGGCTGGGGGAGGGGCCTTGAACGGTGGGTGGGCTAACGCCCGCCCACCTTCCTAGTTTACAAATAGGAGCACTCTCCTACTGCCTTCTGCCCTCGCTATATCACACTGGTACTAGATGGTTTCTCCTACAGAAGGCAGCTCAGTTGCTGGCTGCGTGTGTGTTCTTCCAGTGTGTATGCTATCCCAGCTCTGCTGAGATAACCAATACAGCAAACCACGATTGCATTACCCAATAAGACCAGAGATCCATTTCAGTAACAAAGGCACCGAGCCAGCTTTATTGTCGCCAAAGCATGGTAAAAAGCGCCCTCCGTGTGCTACAAGGACACTCAATGCTTGTATGTCCATGACCATGGACCAGCTCAGTAAACAGCGGGACTTTCTGTTCCTCACTCAGCCAGACAAAGACACTTTCTTGAGACCCTCTTTTATACCCTAATACAAACGAGTTGCGTATTGCCCCTCTGATGTGTGTAGTTGCCACCCTCTGATGTGGAAAAATACCACCCTTTGCCTTGCACCGGATGGTTTAGTCAAAACATCTCTATCCATCATATTATCAAGACATTTCTATCTATCACATTATCTTTGAGGAGTGATCTTGTACCGTTCCTGGTCTCAGGATGTTCTGGTACCATCTTTCTGGACTGTGTTTGCCTGTTTGCTGACCATCACTTCTTTAGGAAGGTATGTTTTTGCAATACCAGCTCTGTTCTTGCCAGTTTCTGTGACCTGCACACAGATTCACAGTCTAACTGCTGCTAAGTTTGCTTTATAATAGCAGGGCTTGACTATTACTTTAACAGGCCTCAGGCCTCATGCGTGGTCTGTCATACTCAACCTCAGGCTCTCACTTTTCACTACAACATGAACACTTTGAACTTCCGAGGGCACGTTCAAATCCCCATCCCCGATCAGTTCCCAAACTCACAAGTGGCTCCAACTTGCTAATGGGCCAAACGCACATGCCAATTCCAAATGCTCATCATACATGGGGTATTTTGAAATCTGGCTCTGAAGTTGCAGTTTGGGCCCTTCTCTCCTGGAAAGGCTCCTTTGAGCTCCCTTGATTTTTTTTTTTTTTTTGCACAAGTTAAAGCTGCCCAGGAGCGACGGCAAATCCAATCCCACTGTGAAATTGTCAGACAGATGCTCAGTGCTGAGCCAAAACCTGAGATAAACAAAATAAAGAGACTGGGAGGAGGGAAATAGGGTGGCACAAAGTAGAACTGGGAGCCGGAAAAAAAGGAAGCGAGCAAAGGAATCTTTACACACAGTGAGATCTCATAGACAGCAGAACAATCTCCCCGAGAGAAGGGGTGGCAGCCCCATCGCTCGTCCATTTAAAACTGGACCAGCTCTCATCTGTGGGGGAGGATCACCATAATACGAGGCTTTTGAGTCACAGGGGCTCCGCTGGGTTCAGAAAAGCCGCCTTGGGTGATGGGGAATAAATATCTAAATGTACCCAGGGGTGTGTGCAAGCTCCTTGCATGGTGTTTCCACCGGTTTATAGTTTACTTCCCAAATCCTTTTTCCTCATTTGTAGGGTTTACACCACAGGCATGGCAGTTTTATCTGAGCAAGACTCTTCAGCGACTGCCCTTTCTACCCACACTGTGATGCCTCCTACCTGTAGCAGCGTGTACAATTAAGCTGTCATTTTCAATTCAGAGGTGTCTGCAATTCGCTGGCAGGTTGAGGGATAACTGTCTTATGATAAATATTAGCTAATCATTACTAATAAATATTATCTAGCATTGATGGTAGGTAGCAGCTTTCCTCCCACAGATTTTACTATACAGGGTCTACTTCATTCAGCTCTGCAATGTACTCACTTCCGGGGTGAAATGCAAGAGAAAGCAAGCTGCAGAACAGAGACTGGAGGTGTTGAAAACCACTCCATACTTGGCAGGAGGACAGGACAGGGGGATCTAGCAGGTACTTTAGTTATGAGGATGACAGGCCGCAGACAACAGAAGGGAGGGAATTAAACTTTTTGGGCCTACAAGGGACTATCAGAAGTAAAATGGATTTTCATCCATGGCTATTCACCCTCTCTCTCCCCCCTAGGGTCTCCTGTTACACCAGACAGTGAGGCAATGCTACAGATGATCAGATCACAAGGAGCCCAGGATGGGGAGGAGATGGTACCCAAGGCCAAAAAGTACTGAGAAAAGGACAAACGAATAGTTATTAAAGATTTAAACCAGCCGTATGTAAAGCGAGACAATGAATTCCTACATTCCCAGGTAGTGCACTGGCTTTCAGTACTGAGGAAAGCTGGAGACATGCAGATTCAAATCCCTTTTTTGGGGGGCTTTGAAAGATTTAGGAGTGAACAGAATAGACCAAGAGAACGACACATTTTGTAGACTGCTGATCATTCTGACCAACAGAGAGATGCAGGCGACAACTTTCACGTTGCACAGAGTGCACCACACGTGGCAGGCAGCACCATTCCCTCCTGCTGCTATCGCATCAGATCTTGCAAGCTCAGCATGGCTGGGCTGCATGGGGATTTGGTTGGGAGAACTCCCAGGAGCTCTTTGCTTCAGTGGAAAGTAGGGCTGGCAAATGGTGTGCTCTTGTCAGCGGCAGTACACAGCTAATGTGTGGTTCAGGGGCCATTTTGCATCTGGAGTACTGGGTTTTAGAGGTCTTTCCTTCAACTTTTAGCCTAACCTCTCACGTTACTGTGGCTTTCCTTTGCACTGATGAACAGCTCTGGCCTTTCACCCCAGAAGTGACTACATTGCAGAGCTGAATGAAGTGGTCCCTGTATAGTAAAATCTGCGGGAGGAAAGCTGCCAACTACCATAAATGCAAGATAACATTTATTAGTAATGATTAGCTAATACTCATCATCAGACAGTTATCACTCAACCTACCAACGCATTGCAGCCACCTCTGAGTTGAAAATGACAACTTGATAGTGCACAACACTACACAATCACTGATGATAGGAAGTGAAGAATATTGCTTGTAATGGACATTACAGGCTGAATATTAGGTAGGCGGACGGTAATTGCCCATATTGGAAATTGACCAGGACACAGGGATTAGCACTTCTACTGTTGCAGCTCCTAGATACTACAGGGAATACTTATGATAGATAAATACAGGTGAGCAGTGCCCAGGATGGGCAGAAAGTGTGTTTTGTGTCTCGTGGCCGACACTTTAGTTCAGTGATCACTGCAAGGGAAGACAGCAAAAGCAAAAAGAAATGTAGAGTGGAAAGATGAAAATAAAGTGAGTTCACTTTAAAAGCTTCTCCATTTAAATACAGGGAATATTTCTCTAACCAGTAGCATCTTTTAAACTTCTAAAGTGCAAACACTGTAAATAAGCGGCCAATTTTCCAATTACACAAAGAACAAGTGGTCAGTGAAGAAAACAAATGGGCCTGTAAAGTGGGATGGCAAGAAAGCGGTTTCTAACAGATGAGGCGGACATTTGCGAACACAAATAGTGATATTTCTTTGTCTTTATGTGCACAAAGTGGGATGAGAGACAGATGCCAAGCACAGACCTAAATATCCCAGGGGAAGAAGAGTAAAGAAGTCAGCATCGGGACAGACCAGATGTTCCAGGAATTAGAATTCCTGAAGAGTAACCAAAACACACGACAAACCGTTATCATCCAAGTGAGCATCAGCTGTCCCAGAGTTAGAAAGAAACAGAGAAAACTAACCTTTTATCTACTCCATTTTAACACTCTTTTTGGGAAATGGCTGAGGAGGCAGTTGGGTAGTTCTATAAATTGGTAAGGATAATAGTGAATCTACCAAAATCTCAAGCCGAACCATGGATCTATTGTATGTCTGGTCCTATCTGGGCTCAGGAAGAGCCAATTCAATTCAGTTCCAAAAACATTTGCTCAGTTTTTATTGTTTCTGTTTCAAACTTTGTGCCCTCCGCCTCTCCTTGATTTCATAGATTCCAAGGCCAAAGGGGAACATTGCGATCACCTAATTTGATCTCCTGTAAAACACAGGCCATAGAACTTCCCCCAAAATAAAGATCTTCTCTATGAATTAAGAAAAACAGCCAATCTTTATCTAAAAATTGCCCATGATGGAGAATGGTAAATTGTTCCAACAATTAATTATTCTCATTGTTAAAAATGTATGTATTATTTCTGGTCTGAATTTGTGCAGCTTCAACTTTCAGTCATGGGATTGTGTTATACCTAGATTGAAGAGCCCATTATTAAATATTTGATCTCTTTGAGTGTATCTTAACAAAGAGAAGGTTAAGGAGGGAGTTGATTACTACTCACATAGGGAACAATCAACTTATCACTAGAAGGCAGGTTTTCTAATCCTTTAATCATTCTCATGGCTTTTCTCCCAACCCTCTCCAATTTATCAACATCCATTGTGGGCACCAGATCTGCAAGCAGCATTCCAGCAGCGGTCAGACGAATGCAAAATACAGAGGTAAAATAACCTGGGCCTGGGAACCTTTCACTGCTAGTCCCAAAGGCCTGGAGAGAATGGACTCTGAAAGTACTTCCACACGACAATGGAGAGAGAGGAGAGCTTGGGAAAGCACCAGCATTTTCCTACCACAGTCCTGTCCTTCCGGATTGTTCCCTTTATGTATCCTTTACAGATGTATAGTACATGACAAAGTCGGAGTAAATACTGCAACAAGTCTATGAATTTTCAAACTGGCTTAGGGCACTGCTTCGGGCTCAGTTCCTGCAAATGGTCTAGTAAACCTGTTTGTGGACCAGTGAATATTTTAGCAAATATTGGAGACTATTAACAAAAAGTGACATCCGAATTCTTATACTTAAGTATTCACTCCAGCAACCTGATTTTGAGTCTTACGCATACCATGTGATCGGTGGGTCCCTCCAAACCCCAGCATGGCTCAGGTTTCCAAAGCTCAACACTCGCAGCAGCAAGCTGTAACCCAAGAATTATTAATTCAGTCATTTGGGAAAATCATAAGATGCATCCAAAGACAAATCACAAACAGAACAGAAGGCAAAATCTATTGCAGAGACGATGAATCATCCACTCAGCTGCAGTTAGGATTTACATTAGTTAATGCAGATGGGTAGACTAGTCCAAATAAAAACAGGAACTGCTAGGAGTTTCAATCAAAACTCAAACCAAAGTTTTCTCATACTCAACTCAAACAGATCATCCCGAGGCTCACTCTCCTCTCTCTTCTCCCCCCCCCCCTCCACCCCCAATTATTAATATTTTTACTGAACTGCTTCTCCATTTCTGGCTTCTTCCTGCGACCAAAAGCCAGAAAGGCCAAAATACCATGAGAGAGGCTGTTCTCACTGTATTTCCAGCTTGAGCAGAAGCAGAAAGGGATGGAAAATGCCAGCTATCGGATTTGTAGATTCCAAGACCAGAAGGGACCATTGTGATCATCTAGTTTGACCTCCAGTGTAACACAAGCCAGAGAACTTTCCCCACAATAAGTCCCACAGCAGATTAAAAAAAAAAAAAAAAAAAATCTGATCTTGATATAAAAATGGTCAGAGATGGAGAATCCACCAGCACCCTTGGTAAATTGTTCCAGTAGTTAAGTATGCTCGACGTGAAATATTTAAGCCCAGTTTCCAATCTGAATGGGTCTAGTTTCAGAGGTTCTCAGGAGAGCGCTGGCCCAATTTCATAGACACTGAGATTGAGATACTTCAGCTAAGGATCAGAGAAGTCTCCAAACCAAACCCAAGTGTCAGAACTTTCAACCTTTGCCCAGGACTAGATTAATTAACCCTTTCGGTGCAAATGAATGGCTGAACTAAATCTGGTTCAGAGTCCACTCCAAGTGTCTTTGAATCTGCGGTTTTGATTCAGGCCCATCTCTCATTTGGACTTTTACTGTTAAAACTGCCAACCCCAACAAATGAAATGAAGTAAAATGCACATGTATTAACAACGCTTAGATCCATGGACATCGTGGGGTGAACTGAGGACGGTGTCATGACTTTAACTTTGAATTCCTGTCAGTTGGTATCAGTTCCAGATAGGTTCTTAACGTTATTTTTCTCCACTGTGTGGATCAAGGTGATGCGAAGGAACCCAGTGCAGCCTGACACAATGCAAAATATGTGTCACACCGAATGAGAGATTCACCAGCCAATTTCTGTCAGTGCCTCTCCATACAAAGATAGAGTAGTATAATGCAGAAACCATGCCACTTCCTCATCCGCCTTCCCTAAGCCAGCAGCTACCCCAGTTCACACAGCATTACTGTCACAGTGGAAAGAGAAGCACTAATTAGCCTAGCACGTTAGACATTTGATAATTGCATTCTCACTTTTCAGTGTATTAAGACTCTCTTTTGCGCCTTTAGGAGTCAGGAGAAATGGAAGATTCTTCCTTTGGGGGAAAAAACTCTCCTGTGATCTTATCTATTCATTGGCTTGGATGACATTCTGGTATAGTATTGCCTTCTCTTTTCTTGCCCAGCGTACTGGGGGTGGGAGGACTGGATACAGATCCTGATTCTACGAAGACCTATAGCTGAGAAGAAGAATGGATTTTTTGGTTCAGGTGCTTTCCATGCCCTCATGGTAGCAGTTACGCTCCTAATATAAGGTGACTTACCCGCGTTAAATATAGATTTGGATGTTCAGTGTTGTTGGAGAACTCTGTCTTTCAACATTAACCAGTAATAAAAAGCGCAGCTTTTATGTTAAATACGTGATATGTTTTAAGGATATACGTACATTACCAAGCACGTCACTCCATGGCACCCTTCCCTCCAAATAAAGTAAGAAGTGGGCACAGGACTCTCAGGTGCTCCCTTGAAAAAGAACATGTCTCAGCTATACCGCACCGTTCTCTCGCAGAGCTCAGAGCGCTTTACAAATATACAGAAAATAGATAAGCTAGGTAAATGTTGTTATCCCCCTTTCAGGGATAGGGGAAAATGAGACACAAAGACTCCAACATTTTCCAGTTTGCCCAGCGTAAGACTCTGGCCTGATTTTCTAGGCACCTCAAATTAGCAGTCACTTGTGCAAACATGGGCCTAAGTAACCTTTCCAAGGTCATTGAGCAAATCCATACCAGAGCTAGGAATAGAATCCAGGTGTCCTGATTCCCAGTCCCGTGGTCTAACCTCTGGACTCACCCTCCCGTTGCATTCCTTGGCTGACGTCTAGTACACAAGATCCATCATCTGCATTTGCATTCTTATTGATCAGCAAGGTACAGCAAAATCCCGGGGCATAGATGTTCCTGTTTCCACACATCCACTCTCAGAAGTACTTTCGAAGAATCAGCCAATCATAAGCCGTCACTTGGGATGCAATGGACTGTGAGGGGTACACGGGAACCATCTGCTTGTATTGAGACTAGAGCATCTGACAAACGTCTCATGGAATTAAGGGTAAATTAGAGCAATTAAATACCTTTCATAGCTTTGCATCATATTTTTAAATCAGAAGATTTTAAGAGCCCAGATCTAGCTGAAAGAAAATAGATGTGTTCCCTTTTGAATTGGGATCACAAGCACCAGAGTGAGTCAGTGCAGCCGTGTGGGGAAGCGGGTCTCACCAGTCAGCTGAGTGCAATAAGAGATTGAAATTCCCCTGAATGGAGGAGAATGGAGAGGAAGGTGTTTTCACCTCTTGGTTATTAATTATTGTATTTCCCTGAGAGAGCCAGCCAGACAAGCCTCACAGGGCCTCTGCTAATGCAGAAATCAGTTTAAGAGGCTTTGCAAAAAAAAAAAAAAAAAATTAGCACAAACCAACCACCTACAACAAAGATGTCTTTGTCTTTTTTCCTTCTAATTTCTAGCAGCAACTATTATAATTAACAATAATAAACAATCAGGGAAATGTACAAAGTCCTGGCTCAGATCTCCTCTCATGCTGAGATACGCTCAGGGCAGGCAACAGGGGAGCGAGTTCCCACTTCTCTGAATCTCATGGTGCATCTGTGCTGACCTCAGACAATCAAAGACAGTTAGAGCAGCCCCTAAACTTCTTTACCTTACGCCAATGGGCAGGTGGTCCCTAGAGGAGCATAAACAAGTGGAGCATGGGAACATTCTGCCCTGTCCCCTATTCCAGGGCACGTGTGTAGTGTTTGGGGGCATATTTGTGTAGATTCATAGCTATTAAGGCCAGAACGGATCTGTAGATCATCTACTTTAATCTCTTGTCTATCAGAGGCCACAGCAGTTCACCCAATTACTCATGAATTGATTCCAATAAGTTGTGTGTGTTTGATGAAACTCTCTCTGCCAGAAAGGCATCCAGCCTTGATCTGAAGACTTCAAGAGACGGAGAATCCGCCACTTCCCTCTCTAATTTATTCCAACCGGGTTAATCGCCCTCACAGTTAAATATTTGTGCCTTATTTCTCTTTCATATTTGTCCGGCTTTAACTTCTAGCCATTGGTTCTCGTTAGGTCTTTCTCTGTGAGATCAAAGAACCCAGTATTGTCCCCCATTATATACCATAATCAAGGGGTCTCCTCTGTCATCTTTTTGATGAACTAAACAGATTGAGCTCCTTCTCTCTGGAAGGCATTTTCTTCAGCCCTTGAATCATTTTTGTGCCTTTTCTCTCTCTGCATGCTTTCCAAGTTTTCAAGTGTAGAAACTGACCACACTACCACACCCCTATGCTTGGGGAATTCACAGCTGGTGAGTTAGCCTCTCATTAGCAATGAGCAATGTGGCGGGCAAGGGAAAAGATCTTTACTAAGCATGGAGAGACGCCGGTGTACATGCTGGGAGTCTAAAGAACTAGCACTCTGAATTCAGTTGGCATTCCTGACATCTCCCCCCGATGTCATATGGAAACTTGACTTTTTCTCCAGTTTTACTCATCAGACTACACTTAACGCCAGATTGCATCACTTTGCACTGCCTCGTCAACCTACGTGTAGTTCTAGCCATGTCAGTCTCAGGCTCTTGGAGAGATAGGGCTCTTCTTCTTCTGGGACCTGTCTATGTGGCTCAAAAGCTTGTCTCTCTCACCAACAGAAGTTGGCCCAATAAAAGATATTCCCTCCCCCGCCTTGTCTAGCATCCAGAACAAAAGGAGAAAATCGGGGCCAATAAGGCTGACATTCACTGAGGCTTAGATTAATGACACAACCCATGAGTGGTTTGAATCCGTAAATTGAGAGACCTGGTCAACTTAGTGGCTCAAATACAGCACTAGGTCCCAGGAACTGCTTTGTTCTGATCCTGGATTTGGCAGTGTCATGTAACCTCTCTGCCTCTGTTTTCCCTATGCAGAAATATCCCCTACGTCAGCGAGCTGTTAAGGGGATGAGCATGAATTAGTTGTTAGAGCAAGGAACTGAAAATCAGAAGTCCTGGGTTCCACTCCCGATGACCCTACTTGGCTTGTTGTGGGACCCCGTCAGGTCAATTAGTTTCTCAATTTCCTCTTCTGCAAAGGGAAGATGATAATTGCACACCTTTGTGAAGTGCTGTGAGATTGCAGACATTTTCACTTTACGCACAACTCAGGAATACTAATAACACACTGCACTTCTGTAGCGTCTTTCATCCAGCAACGTGCTTTGAAGATTAAAGGTGCCATATACAAGCATATGTGCTTAAAAAAGCATTTATCCTTCTGCTGTATTCGCCTCTCCCACAGTTGGTTCCAATATTTAGCATGTACAGACAGCAAGATGTGCTGACTTTTAAATTGCACATCATAAGTGCTAAGTTTTATCACCATGTTGCCAGATCATAGTGCTCAGACAGTACTAAGGTGATCATTCGGTATAAACGCCTGGATTAGATTGGATTCAATTAGATGAGATTATAGAACTACTGAATTTTGGGATTCCGGTGATGTGATAGAGGAACTTTAGCCTCAATATATGTACATTTTGAATATACAGGGTCAGAGTGTGATCATTTACATCAGCGTATAACTGGAGTCACTCAAAATCTGCAGCGTGGCATCACTTTATCACCTTTCTTTCAATCCCAGTTGAAGACTATGTCTACACAACGCATGCTACAACACCAAAGCTATGCCGCTGCAACCCCCTTGTGACACAGGCTAGAGCGATTGAAGGAGTTTTTCTGTCACTGTAGGAAATCCATCTCCCGAGTGATGGTAGCTAGGTCCACAAAAGCCTTCTTCTGCTGCCCTCGCTGTGTCTAGACCAGAAATGAAGTTGGCACATCCCTGATCACCACCACTTTGTTGATCTAAGTTTTAAGTGTAGACCAGGCCTAGTTGACAGCTGGAGTCTGGCTTCAAGGAATTTAGCACCTGGATATTAGTTTTGCAGAGAAGTAGGTGGAAGCCAGAGAAAGTAAAGCGAGCTGGCTGGTCATATTGCATTAGGACCAGGACCTAGGTTTGCTTGACTGCAAACTTCATTAGTTTTGGCTTTTGGAAATATTACATGGGTCCCTTTTCCCTTTCCTTCTGCTACCTCTGCAGATCAATATGAACCTCTGCATTCATCTAATTGTAGCTGCAGGGGCTCTACACAGCTCAAGTGTATTTGTCTCAGTCTGCTGTTAATATCATCAGGCCCAAAGACCACTTCATTAAAAGATCATCTGGGCTTGATCTTATTTGAACTACAATATCACAGCTTTATTGGACAAATCGTTCAGCAGAAAGCACAAAGCTGGCTGACTCAAGTTAGCTGGAGGAGCAGTGCTCAGATCCAAGCAGCAGCTGTCACGAGGTAGAGTGAGCACTGGCAATGAATTTAAAGCACCTGTGAGGAAATACACGTTCCAAAACCCTGATCAGAAGCCAACTTTCTATCCGTTTATGTACTTATATGGACTTCACCACTGTAGTATCTGAGCACCTCTGTAGTATCTGAGCACCCCTAGGAGATAAGGAAGTACTATTAGTCCCATTTTACAGATGGGAGACTGAGACGGGATAGATTAAATGGCTTGACTAAGGCCATGGAAGGAGTTTGTAGCAGCACCCAGAATCAAAGCCAGGTCTCCCATCAGGTGCCTTATTCACGATACCATCCGTTCTGTCCTACTTGCATAGCAGTTTTCATCCTGGATGCCCCTCCCGGATGGAGGGGCATTTATTTGTTTGTTTCCAGTATCGTACAAGGACCTCTCCTCCCTGGGAATTGGGAGCTCTCTCACATGAGCCCCTTCCCCTCCACATTTATACAGTTTAACCAGTTTGAAACACAAACGCTTCCACGGCTGTTAGACCATCCCCGGGCAGTCCAATGCTCCTGCTTTGTGAAGCGCAGCGAGATCTTCAATGGAAGGGCACTTACAGTGAATTGATACCAGCTTCTTCTGATCTCAGAGCACTCCTGGCTTGGAACAGTCTCCCCTTTCCCTGGGGCCCGGCACGCTCCCTAATCACACTCAGCCCTTGTCTCAAAACCCACCCCATTGATCTCTCACCACTGATCTAAACAATCACCTGATGCTTTGGACTAGTCTGAGTAAGTGGGGCAGGGACTGTGTCTTTGGAGAGGTGGCTGGCATACTCCCCAGTGTCAGATCACACTCAGCCCTTGTCACATTGCGTGAAACCCACCAATGCTGAGTGCAGTGACTTTCACGAAACCAGGCCTGACTGATTTCAGAGCCTAAGTATAGTTTTCAAAAGGGACGCAGGACCCCAAATCCCATTGGTTGTTGATGGGATTTGGGCACCCACGTGCCTAAATCTCTTTTGAAAAATGAGATTTAGGCTCCTAAATGAGTTAGGCGTTGCAACGCTGAGCACTGCAAGGCCTAAATATTTCTGGGCCTTCGCCTCTTAGTGCCTGAGTTTATTCAGCTGAAAAGTAGGGGGCACAATGCTTACCTTCACAAAGTGCTGGGAAATCCTTGACTGAAAAGTGAGCAATAAACAGAGGGAATTAGTGACGTTCTGTGGTGATAAAGCAGCACGTACCCTTATGAGCTCTATTAGTCACTATGTACAGATACTTCTAAAATCTTTCTAGAAGACTCCTGATAAAGGACAAACTAAGCCAGAGAATAAAATATACAACAGAGGAAATAAATACAAAAGAGAAGGGAAAGAGACCTGGCAAACAGAATCCTCACACCATTATTTATAAAGGTTTCTGATTAAATTAAATGCACAAGTGCAACACCAAAACTGTCAAGTATTATATAACAACGCAATGCATGTTACACTTGCATCAGTCTTGTAGGCCAGGCTGACATTCAAGAGCTAGTGATCATAAGAAAATTCAGGACTGATAATAGCTCAGTGTGGTGACACAGGCTCAGGGGATCAGAGATTAGTTGTACAGGAGGAACAAGATGGAATGGCGTAACCAAGCGGTACTAGCACAGGAGAAGACGAATTGACATGACAGATATGCAATACTCAATTGGAGAGCGAGGCATGATGCTGAAGAAAGAAGGGGTTGCTAGCTGGCTCGTGAAGCAGCAGCTCACCTCTAAAGATCAGGCTTGAAATACCAATCAAGTCACAAATTAAACGGGCTTTAAGAGTCCAAGGCCCTCTTGGGTCATTCGCCAAAGTACAAAACCTTTTTGTCATTCATGGCAACGGACTGTTTTGGCTCAGAAGAATCCTCTGGCTGGAACAGCAGGAGGCGCCGCCGGCCACTATCATAGAATCATAGACCTCAGGAGGTCATCCAGTGCTTCACCCCCGTCCTAGTGAAAAGGTTTTTCCTAATATCCAACCTAGACCTCCCCCACTGCAACTTGAGACCTCCCCCACTGCACTGCCGTCTACTACCACTGAGAACAGCCTAGCTCCATCCTCCCTGGAACCCCCTTTCAGGTAGTTAAAGGCTGCTATCAAATCCCCCTCACTCTTCTCTTCTGCAGAATAAACAAGCCTACATCCCTCAGCCTCTCCTCATAAGTCTTGTGCTCCAGCCCCCTCATCATTTTTGTTGCCCTCCGCTGGACTCTCTCTAATTTGTCCACATCCTTCCTGTAGTGGGGGGCCCAAAACTGGACACAATGGTCCAAATGAGGCCTCACCAATGCCGAATAGAGGGGAATAATCACTTCCCTCGATCTGCTGGCAATGCTCCTACTAATGCAGCCCAAGATGCCGTTAGCCTTCTTGGCAACCAGAGCACACTGCTGACTCATATCCAGCTTCTTGTCCGCTGTAACCCCCAGGTCCTTTTCTGCAGAACTGCTGCCTAGCCCGTCGGTCCCCAGTCTGTAGCTGTGCATGGGATTCTTCCATCCTAAGTGCAGGACTCTGCACTTGTCCTTGTTGAACCTCATCAGATTTCTTTTGGCCCAATCCTCTAATTTATCTAAGTCACTCTGTATCCTATCCCTACCCTCCACCATATCTACCACTCCCCCTAGCTCAGTGTCATCTGCAAACTTGCTGAGGGTGCATCCACCTCATCCTCAAGATCATTCATGAAGATGTTGAACACTACAGAGGACAGGAGCAGGGAGTCACGTCCAGAAGAAAAAGGGACGCTGCAGCTAAGACTAGAACTGGAGACTGCTGGGCAAGGCACGAAATGAGCCAGTGCAGCTGTGTGGGGCCCCAAGGTTCTCTGGGCCAGGGGAAGATGTGATCAGCTGCCATAACTCTCAGACCAAGAAGCCAGAAGAACATGCAGGGAAACCAGTTAGCTGGAATGGGAAAAGTCAAGGTGGTCTCCGCACACCATATTTCAAAGTGATGTCTCCTACCAATGAACCAACAAGCCCTACAATGCTTCACGTTGTCCACCTAGTTATTATTAGTGTTTGTTATTACTGTACTGCCTAGGAGCCCTAGTCATGGACCAGGACCCCACTGTGCTAGGTGCTGTACAAATAGATCGTCAGCTCTTAAGAGCAGGGACCAGATAAGTAATCTAGGTTTTTAGACTGCACCTGTTGTGGTACTGAGCGGCACCTTTGAGAATCTCTGCCAAGGACTTGCTGTGTGGCCATGCACAAGTAAAACAGCCCCATTTTCCAGATGGGAAAATGGACGGAGAGACTAATGATCCCTAACTCCCACCCACGAACATCTGGAGGGTCAATTCCATGTTCAGACTGCTGCACGGATCAAAGCGCTCTGTAAATGGCTAGCATTATTCTAGGTGTTTGTGGGCCATAGCAAGTGGTGCCATAGAAATGCCTACAAATAAATAAAATAGATAATGAGGAGCAGATGGGAAACAAAGCGCACGAGTCAGAGAACACTGCCACCTCGGCCCTTTACTCTGGACAGTCAGACCACTTCCACAGCAGCCTGGCAGACACAAAGCAGCGCAGGCTGTGGAATTTGCCCCCACCCTGGACATTACAGCCTGAGACCTCGAGCATTAAAAACGTGCGTCGTTCAAAGACCGATTACCAAAGCTGCTGTTATTTTGAACAATAAATTATCTTTCTTCTAAAATTTCAGAAAAGAAATATCCCACGTAAGTGCTTTTTGCCATTTATTCCATACATAAGAGGCAAAGTACCCAAAGCACATCCTGTGCCCAGAGGCCTGCTGAGCTGGAGATAAGTGGGACTGTATCTCCAAGTTCTATTAGTAAATATAAATTATGCATTTCCTCTCAGGGTGTTAACAACCAGCTGGCCAGCCAATAAGCAAGCTCCAGGACTCTAAGTATGCGAGTGAACAAAGCAGTACCCTCAGCCTATAGCAACGAGCAAACTATTCGCTGCCTCTTATCCAAAATTACAGCAGCAGGAGCACAGAGGGAAAGTGTATAATGGATCTATTTCAAACCTTGAACAATTCATTTCCAAGGCATCAACATCTTTTTATGTTGGGCTACAAACGGAGGGGGGTGCGTACCGAAACACGAGCATACGTGTGTGCATGCACATGTGCACACAGGAATTTCTGCCCTCATGTGTATGCATGCGGCTCCCACCAAAGTGAATGAAAACTGAGGGGGGTATCCAAGAGCGGACTTTGGCTCTGTATCAACGTATATTGACCAAGTCTGGCCACATGCTATGTGGCAAAAAAGCCAATGCCATGGAGCGGAGACTGAGGGGCAGTGCACAAAGACGTTCTGTTTTCACATACTGCTACACTTTCTCTCCTCAGACATACGCGCACACGCAGTAAGACACGGCTACTTCGCGTTAGTGCTGGGGACACCTTGTCCCCCTTTCTGAATTCGGTGAATTACGACTAGATTAAGACCTAACGTCTAGACCTGTGGAAGGGGGTGGCACATTGCGGCACCACCTTGGGAACAGACCGAGGGAAGGCTCAGAGGATCACAGTTGCAGCCCCACTTCCCCCACGCTCTGGGTGGTAAGAGGAGTCCAGTAGTCTTTTAATGCTACAGACTCTCCCCTCTGCAATGGCTCAGCTGGCCAGACAGAGAGAGAGAGAGAGTGGGTGGGTGGGTGGGGAGAGGGGGGGATATAAATGGGAGGTATGGCTCCTGCCTCTTTCCAACCTTTGCCTCACCTACTTACAGGGACAAGCAGTGAACCACCAAAGCTGCTCTCCCCGTTGTACCTGGAGCAGCGAACCAGACAGGCTGCACAGAGGAGCAAGGGAACTTTCCTGCCCTCCTAGCAGTGGTAGGGCAAGGACTACTCATGCCCTTAGACAACCTTGGTTTTATTGGGTGTGGTCACATGCTAAGGTGTCACTTTGCTCAATGAGACAATTTTCTGTAAAAGGCTTTGTAAAAAGATTGAAGCATCAGAGAATCCATATCCTCGTATGTTATGAATCCGTAGCAATATGCCTGCACGTCAGTCCAAGCAGGGTAATCCTAGCTGAGATGTGAGGAGCGAGAAATTATTGGGCACGTAGATCAGCGAGGTTTCACTATATCCCGCGTAGGCGTGCAGAGACGGCGCTCAAGTGTATTCACACGCGCTATGAATACATTACAAATACTGAGGCTCCAAGGGGAGCAGCAGTAAAATACTGCACAGTGGTAAAAATAGTTCCTGAGACTGATACAGTGCCTGAAGCTGAAAGCTCTGGGCACTGTGCGAAGCAGAAGAAATTATTTCAACTCAAGGGCATTTCGGTTTTTCAATACTCTGGACCTCAGAGCCTCAGTGTATCTGTTTAATTAATGCAGGAGTGATCTGTTCCTATATTTCCTGTGGGGGGCAGGAGAACTAGGTTCTATTCCTGGCTACATCACTGGCCCGCTGGGGGACATTGGGTAAGTCATGGCTCTTCTCTGTGCCTCAGTTTCCCTACCAGTAATTGGGAACAACGACAATGACCCTCCTTTATAAAGCGCTTTGAGATCAACTGGTGAAAAACATTACCTAAAAGCGACATATTATTCTCCACCTCTCGTAGTAAATGTAATGATCTCACTCATTCACTGTTTGCCTTCCTCATCCCCAGACACCATTCTGCAATTAACTTTCTCCATCAGTCACTGATTAGTATTTTCTAACTAGCCACTTCCCTCTCTGAGTTCCATTTGCTTTGTGTGTGCGTCTCTGTGCATGCGCACACTGAAAGCGGCTGGATTGACAGACAACCCAGAACAGGTATAGCATGGACAGGAGCTGGTCAAGTTTCCCGCATTCACTGGCCCGCTAATATGTTTCAAACCTAACCCAAAAGGGCCATCTCTATGCATGGTAGGGTAGTTCTGTCACTATTTCCCATTCACAGTCTTGTCCTCTGTGGATCGACTGCTAGCACAGGGGGAAATTAGTGTTGATGACGCCATTACATAATCGTTGTTACAGCCAACACCTGATTGACCCACTCACTGTACACAAGTCACCGAAAAGCCAGTGGCTGGGAACAACCAGAGCTGTGTAAATGCTACAAAAAAGAATTTTAAAATTGGAATGAATATTCACAGGCAAATAAATTCTCTTCGGCTGTGTTCAGGCCCCTTTAATGTAAAAAAAAAATCCATTCAAGAAACTTGCAATTTGCACATGGAAATTCTGTGACCAGAAACAGAACTCGTATGACTAGGTTATTCAAGTCGGTGACATTTTTCCCCCGAGTTAGTGACAAATTTGGGTCACTTTCGATCAGGGCTGGAGTCAAACCTGCAAAACCTGCCCACTTTCAGAAACAGGACACCAGCCTAGACGGGCCATTAGTCTGCTCTGGTAATGTGACAATGCTGAGGAATCTTTCATTTAGGGTTTGAGATTCCAAGTGGCAAACAGTCTTTAAAGTCTCTCCTTGAAATACACACAGGCAGGCTTTTCCATGCAGACAGCATCTGCTTTTCAATTCTCCTTGCGCTGCTGCTCCATCATTCTTTTACAGAGAACAAGATGCTTTAAAATAACTTTCCCTGGAGGTATCCACAGCTTTCTAGAACGTGAAGTTGACCTTGTGCCTTCCCGCACACTCTTATTCTGTAAAACATCTGCAGTGGTTTGGTCTCTATTAATTGGCACCAGCTCCCCATGGTAAACGCAGGTCTACCACTTTTGTGATGTTTCAATCTGTACAGACCTGTTGTCAAGAATGGTGATTCCTCATCACTGTTATCCTCTTCATGTTTGTCAGCGCCACCTTTTCGCTCTCTCACTGCAGATCACGTATCTTAAGTCTTGTCTAGATGAACATTTATGTTGTGGCAAGCTGGAGTGTGAATCTACCCACACCCGCCCGCCACGCACTGCCTGTGTGGAATCTGCTGATTTGCACTAACAATTCCTCAGTGTGCTTTGATCTACCCTGCTAGGTTACCCAGGACTAAACACAATCTCAGTTAAGAGTTATTTTCCATTCATTCTCATGCCTTTGTCGCTCTGACCTGCAGAAAACACTATCCTGGACAAGCTATAAACTATTCAGGTGACATTGTCTTCCTCAGTTAAGCCCTCTTCTTATATACTGATTTTGTCACTTCCTGGAAGTATCTCTGTAACCATCTGCATGAATGGTTTTTAAGTATGCCAGAGTGTGTCCCTAAGAATGGTAGGTGAATGCTCATTGCGTAAAGCCAGCCTGGTCTTTTTGGATGGTCATAAATCACAACATACCTTTAAATCTGTTCACCTCAATATTATAAGGGGTCAGCTGTTGGGTATAAACTCCTGAATCATCATCTATCTCCTTTTCTTGCTTTGAAAAATTATTAAGTGGAATTATTTATTGTGCATTTTTCCAGAACTCCTGGGTCTTTTCAGTTTAATGCCAGTTCCTTCTAGTCATACATTTTGCTGCTGCCTTTGAAATACTTACTACTGGAATTTCAAATTTTCCCCCTCAAGCCTTTATGGCCATGTTCTACTCCAGTTCCACTGGCATCACAAATACGTTGCTCCTGGTCAGGTCTTAGGTTTCATGACTCCCTTAATAGTAATAGTAAATAGTAAACGTGCACACTTACACGTTCAATATGGTTGCAATTCATCCAAGTATTTCAAAGCTCTTTAGACTGACTGCCTTCCCTGTGAGACACAGTAAGGAAATAAGAGCTTCCCCATCTGCAAAGGGAGGATAAAAAAGGCATAAAGAGGTTGAGTAAGTGGCCCACGGTCTCTGGCAGAGCCAGGAATAAAACCCAGGTCTCCTAACGCCCGGTCCTCTATCTTAACCATCAGACTCTCAGCAGTGTCTCTCTCTCAGGGTAGGGAAGAGAAAAGACTCAGCTGTAAGCTGTACAATGGGAAATCTTTACTGAAGCTGCTGGGTACACCCAGAGATCCTGTGGTTCTCTGGATCTGCAGCTCTTAGATTGACTAAATACAGCTTTGCAGCCTAGTGTCACCACACAGGGTCTCTCTAAGCCCTGGCTTCAACAAACCAGGCATGGAAATGACCACAACACAGCATCCTTCCACCCCTCCTCGGAGACCTGACTATAGATTCTGTCCACTAGAACTTCCTCCATAGGTTTTGACACATCTCTTCTCATCTCTCGGTATTGCTCTGGCTGCATTATACAAAGCTTTAAAAAAAAAAACAAAAAAAAACCCCCAAGCAGATCATTGATGCACATGGTCCTTGCAATGAGTTTTGTTCGTTTGCTGGCAAAAATCAGAAGCTTAGAGCAGAAACCTACCAGAAACCATTCCATCAAATCCTTCACTTACTGAACACATGCATTCAAAGGAGATTTTGTTGTTTCATAAGTACATTTTGTACCTACTGCCGCAGCATCTCTTTGAAACACAGTCCTGATTTACAGACAGCACTGCCTGCTCTTATAGTTCAATAGACAGAATGTGGCCCAGAGACAAGTGCATCTATCGTATGCAGATTGCCACACCACTTAAAATGTTTTCCTTCCTAAAATCTCCTGCCTTTTTTCCTCCCTCTCCTCTGTTGCCGGTACAATTTGTCTGATGTTTGTTGTTAACCTTAATAAATTTCCCTGTACAGATTTTATCACTACTTATAAACTGCAGCTCATCCATCCATGAAAGGATAAGAAATGAAGGTGGCGCTTAGCTTTTAGAGCATGATTGGAAAGTTCATCCAGACTGTTGGGATTAATCTTATATACACACATCTATACAAATACACAGTCACACGACCAAAATTATTCATACCAGATAGGCAATTATGGCTATCTGCTGTTTAGAAACTGCTCTAGAGGATTGGAAGACAGTAAATGTTGTTATACCTATATTTTAAAAGGCTCTGGGGGTTATCCAGAGAATTATAGACCAGGAAGTTTTACACACGTACCTGGCAAACTGAATTAATAGATCATTAAAACCAGAACAACAAAACACAAGGAAGGTCATGATAGCATAGGATCTAGCTAGCACTGTTTCTGCAAAGGAAAATCATGACTCACTAATCTCTTAGAATTCTTTCCACATGTCTATAAAGTAGTGGATAAAGGAGAACCAATTGACATAATTTATACAGACTTTCAACAAGGTTCTGCACAAGAGGCTATTAAAGAAGCTAATTAGTTGTGGGCTGAGAGGCAAAGTATTGTCTCAGATCAAAATCTGGCTAGGAGACAGAAAGCAAAGAGTCGAATTAAATGGTTAATTTTTATCAAGACCAAGTATTAACAGTGAACGTCTCAGGGTTCCATACCAGGTCTTGTATTGTTTAATATATTTACTTTCCATCCTTTCCAGATCTTTAATAGTAAGGTAGCAAAATATGCAAATGATACAAAGTTATTTAGGTTAATCAGGACCAGGGAGGACTGTAAGGAACTTCAAAGACCTATATAAGATAGATAGATGAGCAACAATACAGCAAACGAAGTTCAATGTCAATAAATGAAAAGTAATTCATGGATTATAAAATCAGAAGGACCACTGTGACCTCCTGTATAACACAGGCCAGAGAAATTCCCAAGATGAATTCCTGTTTGGAAGTTTTTCTAAAAGATCTCCTCTAGTTCAATCTTGATATAAAGATTTCCAGTGATAGAAAATCTACCACAACCCTTGGTAAATTGTGTCAATGGTTAATTACCCTCACTGTTAAAAAATTATGCCTTATTTCTAGTCTGAATTTGGCTAGCTTGAACATCAAACTATTGGGTTGGGTTATATTTTTCTCTGCTAGATGGATATTATTAGATATTAGATATTATTAAATATTTGTTCCCTAAATAAATATTTAGAGATTGTGATCATGTCACTCCTTAACCGTCTCTCTGTTAACCTAAATAGATAGATTCAACATGCTCAATCACTAAAAGGCAGGGTTTTTAATCCTTTAATCATTCTCATTACTCTTCTCTGAACCCTCTCCAATTTTATCAACATCGTTCTTGAATTGCGGATGCCATAACTGGCCATAGTATTCCAATAGTGGCCACATGAGTGCCAAAATAGCCTCTATGCTCTTACTCGAGATTTCCCTTTTATGCATCTCAGGATCCCAAATGCTTCAGAAGAAGGTATAAAAACCCAGCCGTAGCAAATGTGAAGCAAGCATTGGAACAAATTACCAAGGGTCATGGTGAATTCGCCATCATGGGTAATTTTAAAATCAAGATTAGAGGTTTTTCTAAATGATCTGCTCTAGGAATGACTTTGGGGGCGTTCTCTGGCCTGTGTTATACACGAGGTCAGACTATATGATCACAATGGCCCTTCTGGTCTTGGAACCTATGAATCTATGAAAATCTGCACTGGACACTTCAAGAGACAGGCTACTAGGCTAGATAAACCTGGGGTCTGATCCCGTCTGGCAACATCTACATCCCTAGGACCATGGAAATGGTCAGTTAGCCATAAGGGGGCAAGAAAGTAGTACAAGAAAAATGCTTTTTCTTTCTCCTTTCTTTTCCTGACCTTCGCCCTCCCTGAGAGAAGCTGGCTTCATTCTTCCTGCGTGTTGTGCAACCGGCCCTTATGATTCGGCAAAGGAGTGGAATCAGCTCATCTCTCTCCCTCGCCCTGTGGACAGCAGAGAACCCAGTAACCTCCATTCCAACCTCAACTTCCCCAGCTTGACTGAGAAGGCTCCCACCATCTGCCCCTTCTCATGAAAAACGCTGCCTCTGCTAAGTGAGGAAAAACAGGCAACCAGAGCCTTACCCAAGGGCTGCTTCTGCTGAAAAATAGGGGCCAGGAGCTTTGCACAAGAAAGCTTAGAACTGGGTGAGCTAGTGATGCCAGTGTCCGGCAGAGGGAACTCACAAGGGCTGTTCCTGAGGATAACAGTGTGCATAAAAAATTAGCTCTTTATCAGGCAGTGGGACAGTGAGACCATGATCTATCATGCTATCAGTATTTTCCCATTGTTACCTTGTGCTCCCCCATCCGTCTCTCTGCATCCACTTCCCTTTTGGCTTAGTCCCTGCCTTGAGGAGCTTGCAATCTAGGTATGTCTCTTTGTCACGCCTTGGTGCAGTGCCTGGCACAAAGGGCCTACAAGCCCCAGGCTCAAACACATCACAAATAATACACCGCATTAGTCTGAGTGTTTGGGAGTGCAGAAGAAGATGCAATCCCTATGGATTGGGCCTCTGGCATGGGGTGTTGGGGCCACTAGGTGAATCTTTTGGCCTTTCCCTAACCCATCCACCTCATGGCCTTCCATGCAGGTCAGTTGAAAGACCCTTTTTTTGTCTGTAGAGGATGGTCGGCTGCCCTGCTGTGGCTGCTTTGCCCACAGCAAAAGCTTAGACGATGCAGAGGGCCTTACGCTGGTCCTCTGCACCAGGGATGTATTTCACCTTAGTAGAGGCTAACACTGATCATTTGGCTACACATTTTCAGTAGGCTGGAGAAAGAAGAACCCCCACACACACGCATGTGAAAAACTCAGAGCTGAACTTCTACAGATATTTTACCTAAAATACTTCTGTTCCATAGGCTTCAAGCAAAGGTAGTCCTTGACTAGGGCTTGAAGAATGCAGCACAGTAGCCTTCCCAAGGGTGTGGGCTCTCTTTATTCTTACTCTTAGACAGCATCTGATAGAAAATGTTTTCTTGTTATGCTCCAGGTTGGAGAAATTTCTGCTTGTTCTCTGAGCCGTCTTGAAAGCTGCAGCATCCACTCCCTCTCAGAGGAAAGAGAAATGACAGCTATTTGATGGAAATAATTGCTGGTAATAAGAAGAAAGTGAAAGGGGAGGGTTGGGGAGGAGGGTAAACAAGAAAAATCCTTTGACTTGTCACATTGAAAGTAATTTTAGATGCAGAAAGCTGCAGTGGAATGAGTAGGTTAACAGAAGGAATGCAACATAATGCAGTCAGCACTCCATAGTTTCACAGTAGTGGCACAAAGATGGGACCTAAGACTTATATGGCCCCGTACTCCCAAAATAGTAAATAACCAAAAGTGTATTTTCCTGTGCTGTGAAATATGTATTTTGTTAAATTCCTCACAGGAGGAAAACAAAATATCCCCAAGCCAAAAGGTAAAACTAATTAAAGATAGTAAACTTTTTGCATTTCAGAGGTCTCTTGTGTTCAAAGCTTAGCTGAATCTGGAAATAATCTGTTTGTAATGTCCTTTAGTGTGTTCCCTTGCAGTTAAAAGGTTTTGTGAAGTTCTGTTGGATCAATAATATGTAGCTTTTAAATCCTTAATCTCAGTGTTTATAAAAGGTGGTAAATATTACTATCCCTGTTTGACAGATGGGAAAAATGAAGCACAGAGGGGTGAATGTTTATTAGTTGTATTACTGGAGCACTTAGGAAGACTTAGTCAAGTGACTTGCCCAGCTCCTGACTCTTAGACCCTGTCTACACTTACCTCCAGGATTCGGCGGCAGTTGACGGTAGTTACGCAAGCTATGCAAAAAACTTGTGTCATTCCCGTCGACTTCTGGGCTCCTCTTCTGTGCGCCATCTTCACTGCACTGCGCCACTTGCAAAGGTGGTCTTAGTAGGTCGATTTCTGGATCGACTGAGTGGGTCTTCACTGACCACTCAGTCGATCCAGAGCAATCGATCTGACAGCAGCGACTTTGCCGCCGTCAGTGTAGCTGTAGCCTTAGGCTAATGTCCCATCTATTGAACCATACCGTCTCCAATACCTACAAGACAGAACGTAGGAGAATACCAAAAGGATGGATTTCTCAGAAGTGGGCACCTTTATAAAATTCATCCAGATCTAGTATCAAGATAATCACTTACTGGGCCCAGGATGGAAGAGGGAAAAACAGACTAATGTACATCTCCTGAAGTGTGAACACTCGCTCCTGACATCTTGCTCCTGACATACAGTATTTCCCTCTACACTTGACTTCCATCCACCATTGTAGAAGCTGGCATACCTTATATGTACGTTTTTAGGTAAAGACGGGTCCAAATTCATCCCTAGTGCAACTCGTTGACTTTCAGTTAGCCATCTGGTGAGTATCTCCTGGGAATTTGCCATTGCCTTTGGCAGGACTCTGGGCTGGTTGCACTGTGCTGGGTTTTGAAATCTAGGCTTGGTTGCTGACTCTCTGAGTAGGTTGCCCAACAATTAGGTGAGTTAAGACCTGCTTTCTAGCAGGGTTCTTGGAAAGGTTCTAGCAGTGGGCTCGTAGAAGCAAGAGCAGCGCTGTTTTTGATTGGATAAACCAGTGATTAGAAGGGGCTGAGTGAGAGAGGTTGAATCACCCCTTCCAGCTGTGGGTGAGGTCCAGGCTTTAAAAGGCATGCAGGCTCCCAGTGGCTGGTTAGAGATGTGGCTGGTGAGGCGAAGGCAGCTAGCAGACTAAGGGAGTTAGCAGTAAGGAAGGCAGTAAGTTTGGGTTGCGTGGTTTGCAGAGGGTGAGGGGTTGTTTTTTTCCTTTTCTTAACCGGTAGGTGTTGTTAAGTGTTGACCGTTGGCAACACTCTTCAGACTGCTCAGTGCTTCTGTCTTTGGAGTTCCAGTGTTGTCAGTACTAACAGCAGAGAAGGCAGCCTGCTAATTCAGCAGACCTCGATGTTCCTCATAAAGAAAGACCACAGGCACAGTGCAGTGACAAAGGCACTCAGCCAGGTTTATTCCCCTCAAGGCATGCTCCCGGCGTCCCACACCGGTATGCTAACACGAGTGCCCAGTGGCAAGGAGCAGCACAGTCGGCAGTGGGAATTTCTGCTGTTCCCTCAGCCACACAAAGGATCGTGGCGAGGTACCCTGACATTTATAGACTGAGACAAACAACTGGCACACCCAACTTACATACCGCCTTGTGTGTTTCAGGACATCCGTTTGCTAACTCCCCCTCCGTTCCTGACATCTCGGACACAACGTCCTGTAGCACAAAGTGAGAGCCTGAGACATGAGGCCTAGTATAAGAGGCCAGGTATGAGGCCTGAGCTAAAGGAAGTCAAGACCTGCTGTTATAAAGCAAAGTTGGCAGAAGTCATGCTGCGAATGCCGGCAGACTCACCGTAACTGGCAAGAACAGAGCTGGTTTCACAAACACAAATTCCAAAGAAGGCACAAGCACACTCCAGAAAAGTACCAGGACATCCTAATACCCCAGAGATAATGAGGGCTCCCTGACCTCTCCAAATGACACTAGACTGGATAGAAACGTCTTGTTAATATGATGCATAGAGATGTTTTGACCAAACCATCCGGTATAAGGTAATGGGTGGTATCTTAACACGTCAGAGGCGCAATATGCAATTTGTTTGTATCAATGTATAAAATTGGGTCTCAGAGGAAGCATCTTGGTCCAGCCAAGGGGGAAATGGAAAGTCCCGCCGTTTATTGAACTGGTCCATAGTAACAAGCATACGTGTGTTAGTCGTCCTGTGGAGTCTGCGAGATATTAGGACCTTTGTGCTTTATCGACAATGAACCTGGCCTGCCGTCTTTTTTACTGAAACAGATCTCTGGTATTCTTGGATAATTCAATCGTGGTTTGGTGTCTCGGTTATCTGCGCTGGGCTGGGACAAAGTACACACTGGGAAAACACACCCCAATCTCAAACGAAATAAGATGGTTTGACAGAACAATGACTAGGGATGTGTTGTCAGTTGTTGGCTGTGTGTGTATCAGTACTAGCCTTCTGAAATGTATTTATGTAAATATCTAGTGCGTTATTATTTTGCCAGGGCCAGGTCTACTCTGGTTCAGGCCTCAAATCTTGCCCCAGGCCCAATGTGCCAGGCTCTCTGGCTATGACAGCAGGAACACTACAATGAAGAACCCACAATGGAAGGAAAATGGAATGCCACCAACACCACTGCTAGCTCTTTCTCTGCCAGACAAGCATCCTGATCCTGGAAACTTCCACTCAGGCCTGGTCTTTCCTTGCTGGGATTCTGCCTGCATGTCCCTGCCGATGAAAGCCAGGCAGGGTGAACCCCCCCAGTGTGAGAGGTGCCTGTTGGTGGGGTCCATCAGGAAGCAAAGACGAGAACTCCAGGAGGTGGCTCCTCTGCATAGCATCCAGGAGCCAAAGGACTTCATCGATAGGACACGTGGAAAAATCTGGGACGGAGGTATTGCAGGGTCGATTAAAGAGAGAGATTGAGCTGCGTGGAGTGATAAGGAGCGTTTATTCAGTTACAGCCTCTAGTCCACTCATTCCCTTTGCCTCGCGACCAACGAAGTGAGCCCCAAGTTCACTACTTTACAACTTTTTATTTAAAATAATATGTAAACACACACACTTCTGCAACACCCCATGAAACCCCGATTTGGTGATATAAATGGTTATAAAATGAATATTAACCCGCCCGTTTGTTATTTACCACTTAACCTGCGTGGCATATGCATTTTTCCCATGAATTTCCTGCTGTCAAGATAGCCAATAACCATAAATTCCCTTAACGAACTGACTACAAGGGAAGAACCAGGGGGAGAGATCTCAAGCTTTCCCGAACAGGCATGCTTTCTGGGAACAAAGAGAGAACACTCTTTTTACCCCATTCTTTGTCCAGGTGGTGAGGGGAGGGACAGGAGAGGGGGCATAGCCTGCCCGTATTATGACCCCGTTACTATGGTACCTATCAGTCAGATCATTTTGCCCTGCTCCAGACTTTAAGGCCAGGAAGCTGCTGTGAACAGCGTATGATTATTGATTGTGTAGTACATGGTCCTTTCAGCCCAAGCCAGAGGTCCCGCGGAGGACAGTTCGTGTCCAAAGCCTGGGCCCAACTCCCAGCCCCCAGGAATATGGCCCAGCGCTGACATCCTTTGTCCCCACGCCCACAGGACTGCACCAGAGGAGGGAGAACCTGCTGCTCTACAAGGAGACTGGCTACAGGTCACCTTGAGCAGAAGACAATGCTCCACCCCTCAATCCATCATGGTGAAGAACTGGCATGCTGTACTGGCAGCAGCAGATGAGGAACAAACCCCAATGGCGGAGGAGGAGGTGGCACCTGCCCCCAAGGCTAAGAGGCTCACGGCCATTGCACCCAAGAAAAGGGTGCTGCTCATCCATGTGGGCACTGCTAGGTCTGACCATGAGCAGATTAGCAGTGACTACAGAGGCCTGGGGGCAAAGATGAAAGGCATCAGAGCTCAGATTATGTTCTTGTCAATCCTCCTGGTTGAGGGTAATGGCCCAGGCAGGGACACACGCAGGAGACGGATGCACGGTTGCAGAGATGGCGTTGACAGGAAGGCTTTGACTTCCTCAATTACGGGACGCTGTTCCGCTAAGAAGGTCTGCTGGGAAGAGATTGGGTCCATCTGGCCAAGAAGGGGAAGAGCATCTCTGTTGCTTGAGTGGGAGCCCTAGGGACTACTATAACAGCTCGTGTGTGCTTGGGTTACAATAAAATATTACTTTTTTTAAGTCACCAGCCCTGCAATCTCCCAGTGAGCTTGGAGTCTAGCTGGGTTCCTTTCTTTCTTATGTATCATCAACATAATCAAGGTTCTACAGGCCCAATGAAGCTTTGTGATGCCTGGGCAACCACAATGTCATCAAAGTATGATCTCAGCATGTGATCGATATATGGGATTGGACTGGATTTTACTCCCTCATTGTATGCTCCGTTCCAACCTCTTTTAGTGTATTGGCTCCGCCTTCACCCATCGAACCTCCTCCCTGGGCATATTCACGGTTATACCTGTTCACATGAGTCATTAAGATAAGTTAACTGGTTTGTATCTGGTTAGTCCTGTAGAGCCATTTGTACATATAGTCACATTTCAGCACAGAAGTACATTCTAAGATTTCACTTGGCCTCAGAAAATGAACCGAATGAAGATATTTTTCCAATGCCTGCCTAGCCGTTTATTTTCATAAATGCAAATATTATTTCAAAACAGTAACAACAAAACCCATCAGTATTAGCTGCATAGAAAGATATGATCACTCAAACAAACAAGATTAAACCAGAATATGCTCAAACATCTAGCATTTCAATTTTGGGAACTCTAGGCTCTGGTAAGCTGTACAGTCTTTCAGAAAAGGCTCTGTTTTCTGCCCTCTACAGTTTTGATTCCTCAATATTTTGCTTCGTATTGAATGCAATTGCCCTCGTCATGCAAAAAGAAAAAAAGAACTAGAAAAGCCAAGGTGGTTTTCTTTAGAATAAGGCAACCTAGCCCTCTGAAGCGTTCATGTTTGATAACTAAAAGCCTAGCACCGCGCAAGCTGCCTGCAAGCTTAACATGCTCTTCCCAAGGTTGGCTGGCAGGCATAATTAATGTTGTTCACGCAGGGGTCCGCTTTGCCTACTACTCAGTGCTCTGAACCACCACATACATATTCTGCACAACCTAAAAAGCCAACCAAGCCACACTTGTTTATGCTCACCCTTCCAATGATGGAACTTGAATGGTTAGGACCATCTTTTCTTAGCAATTTGTTCTTCAAAGGATTTGGGATGGGATTGACCAGGGGTGTGGGGGGGTGTTCTCATGGCATGTGTTCCCAGCACTATTGATATACATCATTCCAGCATCGGTCTACCTTGTGCTGCAGTGCACGTGAGAGAAATGGGAGCAGAATGAAGACTGGAGGGAAGGGGTAGAGAGACCAAGACCTCAGTGAAAAAAAATGAGTTTTCTTCTGGTATAAATAATAGGTATGAACAACTGCTTATTGTAGTTGAAATAGATCAGATACTTATAAGCACAACATTAACCTAGATAGTGGTCCTAACAAAATACATAATGGCTAGCAATCCTCATGCTTCAGGATTATCACCAGCTGACATCAGAAAGGAATTTCTCCCCTTCCATATATTATTATTTGTGCTGCAGTAACACCCAGAAGTGCCAGTCATGGATGAAGACCCCATTGTGCTAGGCTCTGTACAAACACAGAACAAAAAGACTGTTCCTGTCCCAAAGAGCTGACATTCTTAAGTGGTAACTCCAAGCACTCATATAAAAGGCTGGTAACCTCCCCGTCTCCACGAGTTTTATACCACTTTATCCCATTCCAAAGGTGTACGACCCTACCAAACTCACTGCAGTGAATGCTGTACCCTATTAACTTTTCTAGAACAGAAAACGGGGTCCCCAGTACTAAGAGAAAAGTGGTAAAAGTTAGTATTCTGCTTCCTGGTCAGGAAATTCCAACACCTAGAAACAGAAAAAGGATAGCTCTTCCCCTATTATTAGCAGACAAGCTTTACAGAAACTCTTTCCAGAAGAAAATTCAAAGGTACATAACAAAATATCACACACACACTAAAAATGGAGACATTTTAAAATGCTGTTGAGGATTGGTTTGCATTGTATTCACTCATTAACAGACAAATATATACTAGTCATGACATCTCTATCTAACATCCCCCCTTTTTTCTTTAGTGCTTAGATGTGGGTAAAGGCTATGAAGTACATAAATGGGGGATGGGATGGGATGGTAAGGGCAGAAAATGGAGTTGGTGTGGTGTTTGCAAAATGTTTGCTGTTGGGATGACTGGCTAGTTGTCCCATTCCAGTTTGGTACTGTGATCATTATAACCACTGATGACTTAAACTATTAGATGTAACTCCTGTTCTAAGGAAAAGACCTGGTATCTCTCGTGATGGAATGTTAGCCAAAGGGCCAAGTATTATGGTTCTTGTTAAACTACTGGGGACTTTAAATGAAATTACAAAGATCAAGTGAAAAATCAGTCTGTTTGCTGATAGTCCCTCAACAGAAGACATATCACATGTCCGTGCAAGGCAATGGGCTCAGTGAGGCAGCATGGTTTTTACATCTTGAACTATTAGGATTGTAATGATGGGAGGGTTAGAATGAATGAGTGTGTCTTCGGTACTTCCTAGGAGTCCATTTTGTTTCATTTAATGCCTTCCTTAAAACCTTGCTCACCTTCTTCAGATCTAGCCACTCTGAATTATAAATGTGCCGTACAAGCAGCAGGATATCCTGTGGGATGCCACCATATTGACTCATGTATGTTCATTGTTTGTTTTTAATCCTAGCTCACAGAATGACTTCTAAATCTCTCTGTGGACCTGGCCAAGACCCTTAAACAGCTCTGCAAAACGGGGATACCTACCTCATAGGGATGTCGCGGGGATTAATGTTTGTAAAACACAGACAACAGAATCACACTTGACATTTACACTGGACTTTTCATGTTCAGAGCTAGCTTTGTTTACAATGTAAACTGTACAAGAGCCCACATTCATTGTATATCACTTCCAAAAAGGTAGGAAACAGTTTATCTTGGACTAATTTTAGCAGATACAGCTCTAAAAAATGTCAAAATGGGTGGAAAAAACCCCATGAAATGTTGTATTAGCCAATTTTTTTAATAAGAAAACTAAAAACCAGCCAGTGGATAACATGGAAATTTGACATCAAAAGACACTCAAGAAATAACTGGCTACACATCCGTTATCTTATTTACAATTATGAAAAACCATTCTGGGGGACACTCAGGCTCTGGTGATTTGGCCAACAGTCTATTCACTGCTCATCAGTCCCTGGGGAGTCATCTCTCAAGAATGCTCACAGGAGCCATTCTGAACCCGGTGTGGGTGGCCATCTTCCACACATGGGGGAATGAGAGAGTAGGGTAGAGAGAACGTTCCTGTGTGGTCAGGACACAGGGGAGAGGAGGCACTTGTGTTACCTGAATGAACATGGAATCATTCTATAGGAAGTGCAGTCATTCCAAACCAACGCTCATTTTAAGCATAGGCCAAGTCTGACAGATTACCATCATCTCAGCACCCTTCCATACAGTATGCTTACGTTACCAATAACAAGATGACACAGTTACAGCCTTATTCATGGTTAAAACTAACTGATCCAAGAAATAGACTTATATTGCAAACACTATCACTGGAAATCGTGACCAAGTACCTGGTTCTAAGTAGAAATCGGGTGTCCTCTCACTTGTAACAGAACCACTTACTGCACTCTGTTGCTTGTGTCAAGCACTGTATGTAGCAATATGTCTTCTGGAGAACCATAATCATCAGTGCTGAGTGCTTTTAATTGTTAACTCTAAAAGATTCCTCTGCAGCTTGTTAGCAATTAGCTGCAATGCACAATAGTGGACAAACTGACTCCTTCATTGTTTTAGCACTGAGATAGCTAAGATAAATGCACCAGTTAAAGGCTGTGGAGGACCTAAAGGTGCAGCAGTCAGAGAATGAGACCTTCACGTACATTAGAACAAAAGAGAACATAACAGATCAGTGGTGATGTTCCTCACTGAAATGGGCAGAGACTCAAGAGTAAAATGAAAGATAGAGGATCCAAATAGGAAAACCAACTTCTAAACAACTCTGTCACTATCCCAGCACAAGGCAAGAGTGTAATAATTGATTTGGATATATTGTGACAAATCAACATGATGGAAATGTTTTGCTGAGTACGGTAGATTCAGTTTTATATTTTGAGAAATACATTATGAATCTGTGGACTGGAAATCTTTTAAGTTACTCTTTTTTGCTTTTTTATCCAAAATACCTACTTATTTTCCCTTTCCTGATTTGACAGAGACTATGAAAAATAGTGTCTTTCTTCATTTATAATTAGGAAGCTACTGATTTACTACTACTAAAAGTTCCTTTACGCTATCTTATGATCTCACTCCAACCTCCATAGGTCATTCTCCAAACAATACACCAATGATGCAAGACACCAACACTGGCCGTCGCTAAAATGTAGTGGTGTTTATCTGGAATCTGAAATATCATAGCAGTGTTACAACACTGAGTGTGAAACAACTTCTGTACACTTGCAGTAGTAAATCTTTTTTTTTTTTTTTTTTTTTTTAAAGAAGATTGAAATGATCTGAATTAAGTCTTGTACTAACTGCAGTTGATTCAGCGCTGAGGTTTGTACCAAATGGAAGTGCCTTTGGAACTGCTGTTCTCTCTCAAGAAACCTTTAACCATAGAAGAATGGATGACCTATCTTCTCTTAAATGCTTGTTTCGTGCCCTCTGCCACAGAGTTCTTCAGAGGTCCCCATATATTGTCCAGCCACTTACATCATGTCCAGCTGCAAAAGAAAATGATAAATTTGGAATAAGAGGCACTGGCTTCAAGTTATTGCTCTCACAGGTTGAGTAAGGATGGCAAGCAGAAAACAAATTATGTACAGTCTAATGAACTTGGATACACACTTGATGACTGAGCAGAGAATCAGTCAAAACCATATTATTACAAAGTCATAAAGACATTAGCGAGTACAAGTATTCCACAGGCCTTTCATATTTTACCATAAATGCAATTTATAGATTTTTTTACAGCACAAATGAAGAAAGCTTCCAGCCATGAAAGTTCCAAGACTGGATGGACTACTGGCTGAAGCCTTGGAGATATGTTTCATTTGTAATGACTCAGCATGAAAACAAACAAAAAAAAGGCTAAATTGTTTATATATAATAAACTCATTAAATGCTTGAATTTCTGCAAGCCTGTCTGTACTAGGTTAATTGAGCAGATTAAAATATGTTTTTCTTAATGGTTTTTATTTTTCAACCCACACAAATAACTGCTCTGCAGCTCAGGCTTTCCAAAGTGTTGTTACGTTAAATTATAACAATTTGCTATCACAGGAGCAGCCTCATTGGCTTTTTTTTTTTTTTTTTTTTTTTTTTAAACACTGGAAAGGAGAGGATTAATCTATATAAACAGTTGCTATTATAAATTTAACCAGATATGTAATTTCATAATGGCAGGCACTGGGCTGTGTAGTTACACTTGCACTAAGAATTTCAAGTATTCCATGGTGAATCCCTGTCCTTGTTGTTTTAAAAGCTCATCTCTCTCACTGAAACAATTCAGCTACTTTCATTATAAAACCATATCATGTTTTTACGATACTTACTAAATCATCCACATCACCACCTTCACCAGCCACTGATGGTGCTTCAGCTGGTTTTTCTTTGGGGGCCAAGAACTGAAAACAAAATTCATTTGAGTTATGGAGACAAAATTCAGCCACTTACTATTAAATGAATGGGAAGTATTTTAACAGGTGCAAAAACACCCCCCAAAAAACTGAAGTGTGATCTGACAATTCCATATAGAAAATAATTACTACTGAAGTTTTGTATGAGTTTCCATCCTCACCACAAACCCGTAATACTTTGAAGTCAAGTCTCAGAAATAAGGGGGAGGGTGTGTATATACAGGGAGTTCAATAATTTTATGACCAATAATGTTTGCAGCTATGAATGCTTAAAAAGAGCAACAAAAAAAAAAGTTAATTTCCCCCTTCATAATTTTTACATATGCAAGTCAACAGACTGGATTTTATTTAGCAAAAATTTCTAAAGACCAAGTCCTGATTCCACTGAACTCAATTAATGACCTGGATCTACACAAAACCTCCAATGTGTAGGTGATCAGAATAATATTCTTTATCATATAGATCTTTCCATTATGAATGTGCCCAAACATTCTATCTCATTAGCCAACACTACTCACTAGATGCCTTCCACTTAGCGTAACACATCATAAAAAGGGGGTAAAGGTAACTAGCTCAGACACTATGATAATGAGGTCCATTTATAGATAACACCTAAAGTGTAACTATCTCCAAGTTATTTGTCTCTTTTACTATTTGTTCCATTACTTTGAGGGATACACGTTATCAGCAATGACAGCAAAGAAAACACAAAAAGAGAACATGACTTATGTGAATTGTGCTCCACAGACTACAAGATCTTACTATTTGCTAAAATATTAACTGTTATCCCAATGGAAAAAGTGAAAATCCCCTCCCTTATCACAGCTGGATCACTTAAAACTAGACTGTACAAAACACTTGAGAATAGGTAGCTGGAGACAACCCCGCCCTAGCTGAAAAAGTTGCAATGGGGATGGACTAGACCATCTAATATTACAGATCTTTTTCCTGCTCTGTCTTCTGTAATTTAAGGGTGCTGTAGCGTAGTTTTAGGGGAGAAACAAAAGGAAACTTTTTGTCTGAAAAGAATTAAACTTAAAGCAGAAGGTTTGTAAATATCTGTTTGAATTTTTAGCAGGTTTTCATTACACAAACATGACTGGCTTCTGAAGCAGATCTCTGATTATCTGAGGACTACAGTCATGGGGATCATATAAGTAGGTAGGTGAGACAGATGCAGCAGGAGATTAATGATGCTAAATATCTCCATTCTCCCTTCATCCACAGTGTCAGATGTGTAAATAAGGATAACAATAATGGATACAAATCAGAGAGTTCAAGTAGGGGGAGGTGGTAGAATGTCCTTTTTTATATATGATCTGAGCATTATCCATCTCTATTAAAACAACACTTCCCATTTAGGCCTGGTCTACACTTAAAAGCTAGATCGATGTACCTACATTAGTGAGGGATGTGGAAAAAACAACTATGTTGACCTAACTCCCAGTGCAGATGTAGCTGTGTCGAGGGAAGAATGTTTCCATCAACTTAGCTACCGTTGCAGAGGGAGGTAGTGTTCCTACATCAACAGATAAACCCCTTCCATCTGTGCAGGCTGTGTCTGCACTGCAGGGTTATGCTGGCATAACTACGCCAACATTGCTATGCTGATATACTCTCCATAGCGCAGACATACCCACAGAAGAAGCAAAGTCACAGCTCGGAGCGGGGTGGGGAAAGAAGGGAGCACTTCGGCAGTTACCTTTGCCTTTTAGTAACTGATGAACTCTGCTACCATCCCAGCAGGTAATCTAGTTCCTCATTCTCTGAACCACCTGATCCTAAATCACCAAGAAGAGTGGAAAAACACAGCCACACAGCAAAGGCATATCTACAGGTACCAATTTTTTTTTAAAGTCTCTTCCTCTGAATCACTTTCCCAGCTTCAATGTACATAGAAAGTTAATTTAGAAGGAAAGCACCAAGTATCACATCCACCAGAATATGAAAGCAATTTGATATCACTTTCTGTTATTGTTTTTGTATGCAATATCCACCTTACTTGTCTCACTATCCAAAGGTCAGACCTTTTCCCATTTGAATAGCAGCTGCCAAGAACTGTATAGGAACTTTATTCTATATCTTAACACATTTAACATACACTGCTCAACTTATCTTATTGTCTTTGTAGCTGAGACAACACAAATAGGAAATGCTACAGAGCTGGAAGGACTGCAGAGTCCCGATACATTATGCATTCATGCACCTTTTCCTACTGGTTTGAGTCTGGTCGTATAAAACACGAATCATCAAACTGAAAGTTTAATGATACAGTCAGCTTTGAAAGGGTTTTTTCACCAGAGCGAATTCCATTTTACATAGTTAATTGACGTCAAAGAGGATTTGTGAAAGTAGCACATTTGTTCAAAATTCTCAGAATTAACATTTTACACTAAATTATGTGTAAATAACACTTCAAAATCTAAGGAAATCTGAGATGATTTTCTTAGCAATAAACTGAAGCTTTAAGTTTCCATCAAGTACTAAATATCTACAATTTATTTTTTTCTGACAAGATCCATTTTGCATTTATGCTGAAGCAAATTACATATAATAGTTGTGCTGAAATCCATTACCTTTCCCCAAGCAATCAGAAAAAGCACTTGGCAAGTTTGATCTATTAACCTATCATCTCTATGCTCTAAAAAGAGTAACTTCCCATTTGCATCACCACAAGAAAGACTAGATGATGAGACCATTTTTCTCAATGAAGGAAAGTAAGGAAATACACTAGAGCAGCCTGGTTTATCTGAATGAAAAAGAACCTCAAAGGCCCTGCCACTATATTGAATAGCCTCCTATTCTAATTCTCTCCCTCATACAGCATTCATATACAGCTTGTGCCTTACATCTGATGCTGCACTAATGTATTCTGGGACTTCTGAAGCCACTACCATGTAGTACCCAGTACTTCTGAGTGGAGGTTTTTGTGTTCTTACCTAGAACAAGACACTGCATTGGTAGCATACCTTTCAACCTTCAAACTTGCCGCTGAGAGACACAGGCAATCAAAATGTGAGACACATTACTGAAACATGGAATACCTGCGTTTTGTTGCATGATGTGACATAACTGACATGAGCGGTTTTTCTGTTTCAGAATCTGTTTCAGATTCCGTTTTTAATCAGTTTCAAAAGATATTTTCTCAGTGTGTGAATTAAACAAACTGGTTTTGTCATTTGTTACAGGTGGGGATTTGAGGAAAAGGGCCTTGCATAGAATGCTTATGATCTGGGGAACAATACGATGTTGGGAATCAGGATTCTCCTCCTGCATTTAGGAAGGGAGTGTGGTCTAGTGGCTAGAGACAAAATAGCAAGAAAATAGATTTAGCACATTCGTTCTGAAATACAGTATGGCTGAGATTTGGGTCAGCCATATTATAAAACTCTGTTCTTTTTTCTATATCTAGCTACGCCTGAACTGTGCAACATCTCAGTTAACTTACCTTAAAAAAACTGGAGAAATTAATGACAGTTGCCTGCCTTCTATGGTAGAGATGACACCATGCTTATTAGAAAGGTTGAAGTGCACCAATGAGTAGGAGAGGTCAGACCTGAACTCATGGTTTATTAGTTCAGACTCCTTGTCTGATTGCATCATTAAGTGAGACAATGTTCTGGATGAGAGAGAAAGACCAGATAGCTTCCCCCATCAAAATAATCCATTGGACTATGGCTGTTTGCAAGGCAGAATGTACTATTTTGCAGTGTACTTGTGAGCTCTGACTGTAGGATAAATGTAAGTTGCAATGCACCAGGTCAGCCAGTTCTGAATTGAGTCTACACAGGTTTTTCCCTAGTTTAGACAGGAAGCCACAAGCAAAGACCTATTACCAGGCTTTGCATCTGTGTTGTGTGTATATGATTGCATGGTATTGTACAGCCATTGCAAGCTCAGTGTTTTAGCCAATGGTTTGTGCACTTTCTTTGTTAGCACAGAGAGGACTTTAAGAGCTGAGAGGTAACTTCATGTAGCATATATTATGGACACTAGGGTTGGTTTTGTTCTAGATGATGAAGTTCCTTAGGAGCGAAATGTTTAAGTACCTAATAAAACTAATAACTAAATGCCACCACTCCTGGTATATGCTGCTGGGAAGAGAAATATAGTTTGCATAGTTGTGTATGACCAGAAACAGGCCCTTGACAACTCTGACAGTTCTAATCTGTATATGTGTTAGCTTCGGTGTGTTGGATTTTCCTATTTTGTTATAGCACGATAGCATGTCACTGACCCCCTTCTATTCATTTTTCTGTGTTTTTCCAAATGTTAAGTGAGATATGAACATGCCACGGTCATCTTAAGGTGCACATACATCTCTGAAGCTGCTTCAGGTGAAAAGGGAGAATAAGTCTCCAGAGTGCAGCCTCACATCTATTCACTAAACATGCAGAATCTACACCAAACCCTGCTGGTTAATAGTAAAACAATTCAGGGTCCTTGAGGCTTGTGCTGTTGGAGCAAAGAACAGACCCTCTTTTTAGGAAAGGTGCATTTCAGCTGAACTGTTTAGTGGTTTCAACCACAGAATGTATACACAACGGCGCTCTCCCTCCTCAGCTATGTTTAAATCATGGCTGCCAGCTCAGTTTAAGAATTTGTGCTCGTCTTCTTAAAGACGAACACAAAAATAAATCCTGATTCAGTCACCACTGTAGCTACTTTCCCATGAATCCGCCTTTCTGCCTTCACTGGAACAGTCTGCCCCTTATGCTAATTGTAGTGCTTTGCACCCTCATTGCTGCCAATATTGTTATGCATAAGGAACACCTTCAAACATTTAACGCCTTTTGTTTCCAGTGTGCTATTGTGCAATGTTTACAAAGGGGGAAACTGAGGCACAGAGGTTGTGATTTGGTCAAGGCCACAGAAGTCAGTGCCAGAGCTGGAATCAGACCTCTGGAGTTCCTGATTTCCACACTCATGCTTTAATAACTAGATTACACTTGTCTCTATATCAAGGACGGACATCATTCTAATGAAAAGCCAGGGGCCAACAATGGTCCTGTGAATACTGACAGCCTGTTGCCAGTCCACTAAACTGAGCTCCTGAAGTGGTTTGTCTTGAAAATATGTCTGAACAATGTCACAACATGCCCATCTGCAGACAGTCTGAAGCAATATAATATGGTGAACATTAAGAGAGAATTTTCCCCGATTTGGGGACCTTCTATAATCTCTATAGTTCAGGGACTCCATTCTCCATTTATCTAGGCCCTATTTCATTCACTTAAAGATTCGTCCATATAAGAAAATGCCTTCCCTGGAATAGCAAAGGCCTCATATAGATAAGAAAGGGTTTAATATTAATACCTTTTTGGCTTCCTCGGCAGTCACTGAACTTCCTTCTGCTTCATCTTTGGTGATCAAAGAAATTCCATCTAAGGAAAATGAAATCACATAAAAATATCATTACAAAGTTTTACCTGAAAACCACTCAATGTTAAAAATGGAAAGTGTTTCCAGTTCAAACTTCTGAATGTGTCATCATTGACAAAAATCAAAAACTACTTTTCAAATTAAAATGACAAGGTCGTTTTCACAAGTGAGTCAAATATCATGACATACAAGTACAATTACAATTAATGCATATTCATGGTTTACTGGAGGTATCCATTAAGTAACTGGATATACTATGACAACCAAATTACTGAGACACTGCAATCATAGATTAAATATGAAATCTAGGGGGGGAGAATCACACTTGAAACAACATACAGTAGATCAGGGGTGTCAAACATGCGGCCCGCAGGCCGGATCCGGCCCGTGAACCTTTTTTGTCCGGCCTGCGATCCTTTTTGGTCCAGTCCATGGGCGGCCGGATACGGCCCACAATCCTTTTTGGTCCAGCCCCTGTCGGCTGCCGCCAAAGGGTAGGACGGCGCGAGATTTCTCGGCAGCAGGGAAGACACTGCGAGCTATGGACGAGGGCATGGCCCACTTGAATTACATTTAATTACAATCTGGCCCGCCACAGGAAGTAAGTTTGACACCCCTGCAGTAGACTCTTCAACTCCTAATCATCCAAGAGAAGTTCATTTCTGCCACAAAAACCAATGTTTAGAAGACAGATTATGCATAAAACACTTTATCTTCCTCTAAGCAAAGTGAAAAAGTCATTTCCTATCCGCTAATCTCAGATAGTGCAGCTTGTATTTGTAAATTCTTCTTTCCCCCAAAATTGCTCATCTTGTTGGAAATTCTGGTTTGTACCATCTGTAAATTATTACAACAGAACATACCAGCACGACTTTGAAAATACTGGGTGCATAATGGAAATTTGGACCAACCAAAGGTTTATTATGTGGCTATTACACTCCCCCAAAGTTGTTTCCATCACAGATTCAACTGGGTATGATATTCTTCATGTGATGTCCTAAACTGTGCAGTGTTGAACAACTGCTATACTCTATCTATCCCAGCAATGTCTGGATTTCAGCAATGGATGAAGTTGTTTCAATATATAGTATGGAGTCCTTTTGTATGGAAGGTACTATGCAAAAGCAAATTATATATTAACACATGTACAATGAAAAGAGGAAACTGAGCATTTAAAGTTTATTTTCATAAGCACTCGTACCAAGTAAAGGGAAGAATTTTTAGAGCATCAGGTTTTTCGTGTTCATGAAAATGCTCACTTATTTTGCCCAGTGCTTCTAGTTCATCCAAGCCTGTTAGAAGTATGCTGTCTTCCTCCTCAGTTTAATCATCAGCGTGTCGTGTTACTACATATTCCTTCCTCCAGGTCACTCATATGCAAACTGTATGGAAACTGAGTCTTCTTTAGCATCTTAAAGACTAACAAATTTCTGCAGGCATAAGCTTTTGTGGGCTGCAAGCAGAAATTTGTTAGTCTTTAAGGTGCTACAGGACTCTCATTGCTTTTGCTGTATACAGACTAACACGGCTCCCTTCTGAGTCTTCTTTGCAGCTTCTGCCATCTGGGAAAGCCTTCCTTCTATCTCTCCAGCGCATCAGCTCTCCATTTATTTTACAATATATCTGAAATATCTTCTCTTCCCTGTCCTATACCATTTAATTTCTCTCTCCCTGTGCTATCAATATACCACTGTAACTGAATTTAACCTGGTACAATATTTTGAAATACTGTTTATATTAAACCATCAGTGCAAAATAGTATTGAAAGACAAGTTTTACATGGTATCTACATTAGAAATGCTAGTCTGTGTTCATTTTCAGTGTCTTCCTGCTAACATGTAGATTCCTCTCATACAATTTACAATATGAAGAAAAACTTGGTGGGAGGGGAGAGTCAATTGTCATCCTACCTTGTATCAGAATCTCCCAGAAATCAGCTAGGGTTTTATCTTGCACCTTTTCTTTCAGGGCCTGCAGGAAATCATTAAAGCACTGCACCTCTGACAGCTAGAAAAACAACAACAAAGATAACATGGAAAAATAAAGTTAACCTAATACTAAAGAGCTGGAATCTTAACGCATCTTAAAGTCATCTAACATAGGGAAAAGGAAAAAAATTCATCCCAAACCATTGCACATTCATCTAGCTCCACTAGACCTAGAGCGTCTAACATGCAGGGGTCACAAAAGAAAATGCATTTCACAAAGCTGCACAGACCTTTTCGTGACTAGTTTTGTTTAAGAAGATATTTGGAGGATATCACATTTCTCCTTTTCAACCACTAGGTCACAGATATCGTCTTTTCACATTACAAAACCACAAGAGTATCTGGTCCTTATTCCACAGAGGTCAATGGACCAAAACAACATTAAAATCTCTTTTATATTTCCAATGTGGCATAACTGACTCAGATCTGTTGATCTTCTCCTATTGCTAGATGCTTGTGATAATCTCTGAAGTTTTTAATATAGTAAGTCCGCATGTCTTGCCCTGACTTCTGACACAGAGTAGAGTTTTCACATATCATCATTACCTTAATGGCCTCATCTCTGAAAACTCTAACACAGTTGATGCTCTTCATGTAGTACTGCAAACCTTTCGTTTCCAAAAACTGTTCAATGCGGTTTATCAGCTGTTGGCTCACTGGAAGACAAAAACAGGGAATGCGTGCTTTCAGAAGCAAGAAAATCCTTCTGTTTGGCTGGCAATACTTTCCCTGTTCCTCCTGCAGCCTGGTCTTCTCTAACTACAGCATATCTATTGGCAATGACAATTAATCATATCTACGTTGCATCAAGCTCCTCATCTCAACCAATAATGGAGCCCCTACTCCAAGCTACAGAAAATAATCATAGTTTAGTCTATAAAATTTCTCTTTGAAGAAATCAAGTCCTCTAGGAACAAATCCCAACATGGCTGAGGCAGGAGAATTTACTATTTGCGATCAAGAAACAAGCATTGACCCTGCTTGCTCGGTGAATTAGAACTGGAGCACTTACAACCAGAAAGTTGAGAGAGGCTGTGTTTTACTTCACTCAAATATAATACCTAAAACACCTATGAAAGACAGACATTTCAATGAGAATGTTAGGTTTTCAGTAAATGGTATAATGTCACAGCTGCAACAACAGCGTGCTTGCAGTTAAAAATAATCTCTGGTTTCTAGGCCCTCTTGTGTGGATGTTATTAGAGACACCTTATTACCAGGGCCTTCTGAATATAGTTTAGCCCTGAGAACTGTCATCTGGGTAATTCTTCAAAGTGGGAATAGTGTAAACAATCACAAGGAAGATGTGTGTCTATATTTACATAAATTGTATGTGAAAGAGACATAGGGAAGGAGATAGACAGATATATAGTGGCCAGAAGTGGAATACAAATTGTACCCTCACTGTTGAGTGACACAAATGGCACACACTTGTAAAACACATTGAAAAAAGTGAAAACGTAAAAAATAAAATGGCAAAAATAAAGGCAGTGGAGGCCCATAGTATTCTCCCGCATTTTGTTTTTACTTGCTTAATGGTTAATGAAAAATATTTGCCCAACTTCATCGGCTGCGTACATATACCTCAAAGAGTCAAGGTAAGGACACCTATTCATTACCTACAGACACAGGCAATGGGACATACCCAGCATAATTCTGCCAGCAAAGGAGCAACTCTAGTAATCAGATGAAGGATTTCCCTTTGCATAAATTTAGAAAAGGCTCAGATCAAGGTACAGGTTTTCTCTTCTAGTTCTTATACTCATTTGGCAATCTCCTGCATTTTACTGTAATACAGTTAAATACGTCATATTCCCAGTGATAAATGATGTGAAGTATAAAACACCAAAGGTGGATGAGGAGAAGTTATTTACTTTTCTAATTCTGCAGCATTTCATATACAACACCCATGAAACTAAAATGCAAGTGTAACAAGTCACAAATAGCATTCTACTTCCGCTTACTTACCCAGCGATGTTGTACTTTAAGGCTTGCTGGTCATCAGTTCTGTTCAGTCTGCTTCAGCATACATTATATGAACATACTTGCAAGTCCCAATCCATTGCAACTCAAGCAAATAATAATGCCTTAATAATTTCCATCAACAGCTCATAAAGACCATCATCACCAGAATAGACATTACAACATACAAACTGCATAACCGGTTACTCAAAAAGTCTGCTAGAACTGAGAATGTATAAAATATTTTAACAAGTGCTCTCAAGAAACCACAGTCCAAATAGACTGTCAGGCTAAAAAAGAATTTAAGAAGTGAATGTAACTACCACGTTCTATTACAATATATATTTGTAGCTTCCCTCCCCCTTCATTCTGGTTTTTTATCTGTCATTAGACTGCGAGCTCCTCACGGCAGGGATCATGCCTTCTTTATTTGGAAAGCACTCTGCATGCTGTGGGAAATATTGGACACAAACAATAACCAATACATTATTCTCTCTCATAAGTTACGATGCATCCAGTTCCTCTAACGGCAAAACAGGATTTTCCCCTAACTCTCTTACATGCAGTAGACATAAGCTAGTTGTGTGACAACGCATGGTACTGATTTTCCATTGGATTAGCTCATCAAAGCAGTGGATACCAACCCCAAGATGTGCTGAAGTCAGCTAGAGTACCGGGAAAGGTCAAGAAGAGTGGGACAGATAGACACACAGGTAATTTGGGTCAGAGAAATATAGAAGATTCCAGAACTGTTGAATCTGTATTCTGCTCCTCTCTTTTCCACTCTTCTCTTGACTCTGTATGCAACTAGCCACTGGTTGTATGTTCTGCAAAACATTCAGCTGCACTTAGTTGAAAGGACAATAGTTATAATGACAACAGTCGTAAAGCAAGAGACACCCCGCCCTCTCTCTAGTATCTGTTGAATCTACAATGTCCATAGAGGAGGAAATGTATGGTGGGTCTGTACAATGCTTGCCTGATGGAACAAAACATTGAATTCAGATATGCAAAGGGCTCACCCCTACTCTACAGAGAATGGTCACAATACTTTTATTTATTTATTTTACCAGTAACTAACAAACTACATTGAAACCTCACTATTTAATCGCCACAAGTTAAGTCAGTCCATTTCTTTCATGCTTAACGATTTTCTCATTAAATGTTCTAATTTCTTACAGATTGCACTAATAAAAGCAAGTCCTGCTGGGTTTCTTTTATCCTTTTAAACGCTGCCTTTTCATTGATGTGTTAAATTAAAACCCCAGGCACTAAGAGAGTATAATATAACTCTTTACTGTCAGAATGATTCCTGCACACTGATAGGAATTATCAGACATTTTGTTTATTCTTTTACATCTCTTTTTTTAAAATCTCAATAGCATTGGCAGACATCTGATCATAGTGCATTACATGCTAGAAACCTTGGACTGCTACTTCTTAACTATTCTCCTAGAGGACTAAAAAAAGCCCACACTGTGTCTTGATGCAACTTCGTAACATGTGGGAGGCTGCACCATAACTTGAAATGAGGTTATTTTAATAACATGGGAAAGCCTGGTCAAAAACAAGTCTGTCCTCAGATAGAGAAGCAATGATTAATGAATGTTACAGGCAAGGACACAAGTGTCCCATAGTCCTTGTTCTGGCTAATCTATTGATCGATTGATTTCAGGCTGCCAATAGGTAGTGCTAAATACAGTAACTAAGAATGCACAAAATTGTCCACAGTGGATTCTGCTCTTTGACTCTCCTAGGTTTGACAGTTTTTCTTATTATTTCTTTCTATTCCTTCTTTTCCTCCCAACCACCCATCTCTCTCTCTTGGTTGTTGTGATTCCTTGGTTTTGGTTGTTGTTGAAAGTAGGCCTTTGAAACTACACCTGATTCTTATCAGAGCATGTTGCAAAACTCACCTTTTGGCAAAAGCAGTGTTATCTCCTGCTGTAGGTCATTCCACAGATGGGGGCTCTTGGCTAAAAATACCTTATTTCTGCCTCTCCAGTTTCATCTTGGACACAATTAGGTGACATGTCCCAGAGACGCATCAGCTGGCTTTTGATTGGAGAGCTGGTCTCTGATGTACCATATATGGGTCCCAAACACTGGGGGCCTTAAAGAATGGACACCTTATCTGAACTGAGCGCCTTTATCCAGTTCAGATCATTGGTGTGATATATTCTTTTGTAATTTTTCTATCTAAAAAGGAGGACTGGAATTCCTGTGTTATTAACTGGGACTGCAGGTCAGGATATTTTCCCTCTCATTCCCAGGAAGTTTTGGTCTTCCTTGCTTCTTTTTCCTGCTACAGCTGATTGCGTTATATAATGAATTAAGGGAATATATGATGGGCAAACTACAGAATCAGATGTTCGAGAAGGAGAAGAGCAATTAATGCATCTAGTCCATCTCTCTGTCAATGCAGGAGACAAATTCTCTATTTGTAAGACACATTTACTGATGCTTCTACCTTTGGTGAAACATGCCAGATTGGCTCCACTAGAGACTGATGTCCCTTTTTTATCCACTGCACAGGTGCAGCATAGGCAGCAGCGGTGCAAGCTTCCTCACACCGCCCTGACATGTCTCAAGCATGACATGGAGGGGTTACCCCAGAGCTGAAAGCACAGGTCAGTTTCTATATGTCTATTCAGTTCAGCCCTGGCCCTCCTTGATTACACTGCCAACAAGGGTACTGGCGGGCATCAGCTGAGATGGTTGTTTTGTGGTTCCAATCCAGTTCTTAGTGGATAAACTGCCATATCAAAATACCCACCATCAGATGATAAAACTTTTCCAGGCACCATCAATTAGAGCTAGTTGATCTATAGATGAAAGGTCCCTTCCCCATTACCAATCTCCTGAATCATCCAGTGCTCCACATCATAACGATTTGTAAGAAATGACAGTGAGTGAGAGCCAATGACTCATCAGTTACCGGAACTAGTAACAAATACTGAATTGTTACACACGATGATGAATAATGTGTAACTGAAGCATGTGAAGAATTGGAAAACTGTTCTGCATTTCATAAAGTCATCATAAAGTCAAGTCTTTTCCAGCTTAAAACTCTTCATATCAGTGGATACTTGCCATGCTATGACTACATGGGAGTGTCTGGAGTATTCCTTTAACACCTTTAGTTGTAAGAGGTTGTATTTAGTTTAGGAATGGTTCCAGAAACTTGTTCTTCAAGGAATTCTCAATATGTTTGTGGCTCCCCAAGTAGTTTATTGCACAAGGTAACTACCATACCTCAGTAAAGCGTCACCTTAGCAGGCAAAAATCAAGCAAGCAGTAGCTACTTTGTTCCAAGACAATAAACATACATACAAATTCAACTACTGAAGTCCTCCAGCCACGTAGTCAAGAAGTAAGAACTGCATTGCTTTAAAGACCCGGTAGTGAATAAACACGGATAAAGAATCTTGTACTGTGTCTGGGCCAAAACCCAATACAACAAACAATGCAGATAAGAGGCAGATGTATAGAAAACTTCCGAGCAATTTAATTCATAAGTCTTTCTTATGGCTAAACTATTTTAATCAAATCAATCATGGATTTTGATCATCTCTGATATATGAAAGATACCTGGGGTGGGATAAGCAAGCAGGTGAACTAAAATCAAACACATAACAACAAGAAGTACTAGTGTCTTGTAATAAACCTTAATAATCTTTGATGCACTTCTTTATACAGAGAAGCTTATCAAGAAAGTACCATCTCTGGTGAACATTTGCTAAATTTCCAAAGCAAATCTATCATCACAGGCAATTCACTTACCCACATGAAACAACGGATGCAGAACAACTTGGATGTAATTTCTACTTATGGGGAGGTTTGCAAATCTATGGAAACACTATGACTGTCCTAGGCCTGACAGAATACTTGCTTAGATCTATACATGTGGATGTGATGCACTGATTGACTCTCTAATGTCATTTCTCTGTAATGTCTCGGAGTAAGAAAAATTGACAAAATTGCAACAAGCACAAAGGCTCAAAGAGTGTCTATGGTATTGTAATTATTGCTAGGCATTTTTATATTGCTGTTCTCCATAAGTTTCACAGCTGTAATTGCAGCAATTCCTCTTTACTGTCAGCTAGGAGAATACAGATAGTTCTTTTAAACTGATTGGTGGCCATCAAACACCACACTCCCAGAGCTAGCATGTGTTTTGGCTACAATGCAAATTGGCTGATAAGATTTTTGCTGCTAAACAAATGCAAGAAAATTTCACAGAACAAAACAAAGACCTTTGCAAATTCTTTTATCACTCTAATTTAAGTCTGTCCGCAACCCTAGTCTCTGGAGGCTCATAGGAAAATACGGCTGCCAGGATAAGACGTCCACTATTATCCAACAATTCGAGAATAGACGGCATGCTTGTAAATGTCTAGCCAAGTAAAATGATGTTCAACCCTTTTGGCATTATAATGATAGTAAACAGGATGCATAATGTCCCAACTGTGTTTTAGAATTTTCTTTGCAGCAACAGTAGATGAAGCCTACTCCTGGAGAAAAGACTAGATTTCACTCAGGCAAACTAATCTATCTTATTTGCATGCATTGACAAAGGCATGAAGAGCTCTTATTAGAGGAACTTCTCTTTGTGGATGACTGAACACTTGTAACCTACTCTGAGCAAGGCCTGCATAAAATGACATCTTTGTGGCATGAGCAGCAAACAAGAGAGTGAAGCTATTTGAAAAAAAAACACTGAGACTATGAAAAATGCCAGCTTCATCTGCAGTAATTTTCACACCAGTAAGTTGGCCTCCTCACATACAGTAGATCATGTCAGCCACAAATGGGACTCTACAGCAACAAACTACACATGCTTCAATTACAAAGTGAAGATGATTATGGTTTGACAACAAGCTAGTGAGCCAGTCTCAGAAACATCTGTTCTTGCCTCTTTGAAATTGAGACAATCCTTTTGCCTGTTTGAAATCAGGTCATTCTCAAATCAACCCCAATCGATACATTTACTTTCAATGAGCTGGCTTCTAGCTAGCTAAAAGGATTACAGAAAGAAAGACTTTCAGGAATTCTTTCTACCTCATAAAGAAGTAAAATAAAGCACAAACTCTTTTTTCTCTGATTTGTATGTCAACTTTTAAAATAATGAAACATAGGTTGGAATCTGGTTACTTTTTTCAATAAACTATTTGAATACCATATAATATAGCTTTCTCTGCACAGGGGCTTTATATTTCACATTTTCTGCAAGAAAAAAATATTTTCCTCCTTAAGTATGATATAAAAAGTATAAAAATCCAAAGCCATTCAGCAGGTTTAAGGCAGGGTCCATTATTACAAACCACAAGAAAGCAATATATCAAGCTACTAAAAAGCATGTCTGTAATTTTTTAAAAAATATATTAAGCTACTATTAAGGCTTTCAAGAAGAAAAATGAATGTGCTGAAAATGTTTTTATTTACAGTGTCTCCCATTCCTCTTCCTTAATGGGTATCTGGACTACATTCCACGTAACCATATCCTGTAATGATAGCCCATATCATTCACGAAATGAAGGCAGATTGCTGGAAGTGACAAAAGCCATCCAAATACAAATTGTAGCCATTTCAGGGACAGCTACTGAAGAATGGACAACTTTAAATATAACCTTAAATATAATAGTTTTCAATATGTCCAGTATGTAGATTTTAGTATTTGTGGCTTAAATCTATTTGCTGTATGATTTAATTAATTTCCCCAATAGAAAATTTTATTTATGGTTTTTATTTTGTGGCATTTGGATTCCACTTTAGCCTACAGTATATTCCAGTGCATTTGTTTCTGAGATTTGAAAGTACAAAATACAATTTTTTGATTGAGGGGATTTCTGCTATTTGCTTTAATTAAAAAGCATTTTAAAAAACAGGCCCAAGCCATTTGTTTATAATTTAAGTGAGTTTTCACTATCAAAATTCTGAGTAATAAACTGTGATCTAAGCTTTAACAGACTGTATTCATAAATTAAAACATGGATTGATCTGTATGCTAAAATATATATTAAAGGAGCAAAGAACTGAGTGAAATACACATGAACTACACTGTGCAGATACCTTTTGTTTTGATTAGCAAACATCTACATCAATGTCCTCCTTGTTTTCTTTTCTGTGTGCTGAATAATAGGCTGACTGAGTGCATACTTAATACATACAAGTGCTGCCTTGCTATCTCCCATCATTCTTACACCAGCTAGTTATTCATACTCTCATTTCCACATCTCCCCTAAATCCGAGTGGCAGTTAAGGCTGTGGCAGGACACACCTCATCAACTCAAAACCTTAAAAGAATGAAAATAAGAAGCAGAAAGACTTGTGAATTCCTTTCCACCTTCATTTTGCCTTCCACACTATTGTTAACGCCCTCCATAAGGCTTTCACTTCTATCTCCTACAGGTAGCAATACATATCCAGCTCCATTCAATTTGCACTCTAATGCAAAACCTTAACAATGAGCTCGTACGCTTTTATATCAATTATATCAGCAGATCAGCACATCTAACCGTGACATTCCATGCATTTTGGTAGCTATTCTGCTTTAGCTTTGCTGATCCTGACTGCTGCATTTATTTTGCAAAAAACAGAGTAGCTTGAAATTGCCTCCGTAACATGGAGGTGTGGCTGTTGGAGACTGCACATTCAGAAAAGAAACCTGGCTTCTTGGATCAGGATGGAACAAGCAATGCATCCCAAGAATGTAGCTTCCAGCAGCCAAACATCCATAAAAAAGCTGGCAAACATGATTTGCTGTGAAGTCTGTGGGCTGCACTTTACCCACCACCAGTCTAAAGGCCACCTAAAAATCCAATACAGTACCTCCTATTGGGGCAGTAATCAAGGTACGAGCCCTGTGTTTCCCTGGGCAGGAGAAAAACACAGCCAGTCCCAACAAATGGATGGTGGGGGGAGAGGGAAAGCAAGGTGTTATAGAACGAATTCAGGATCCAAAAGAAGATAAAATCTTTCCGTAATCCCTTTCCCCCTAAAAATAGTAGATTCTCTCATTTACCAGCATTTCAAATCACCTTTTTTCTCACCTACACTTACATGAAATCACTATCAGTCACCAGAAGGGGGCTTTGATACCAAAGAGCAGGTTCCCAAACACTAAGAGAAAACTAATTCTGAACACATTCTGCCCACTCCTGGAACATTGAAACATTTGAACATTTTCTGGGAGGTACCACATGAAATCGCTGCACCTGTCTGTGGCTTGGTACAGAATCACTCTTCTCACTGCACTCCAGTTTGGCTCTCATTTGCACCTCATTACACTGTGGCTGTGCTCCCTGAGTATCTTCAAGATTCCTAGGGATTACACTAAAATGATGGCCAACTCCGAGGGCTTGGAGGAGGGAAATGCTGTAAACCTGGAGGAAATTTTACTTGGATTTTCAAGATCAGGACATGCAAATATCACAGTCAATGGATTGGTCACTGCAGTCTACACTGTCTCTCACTTCTACATCAATGTCCCCCTTCTTTTCTTTTCTTTTCTGTGTGCAGAATAATAGGCTGACTGAGTGCATATTTAATACATACAAGTGCTGCCTTTCTAACTCCCATCATTCTTACACCAGCTAGTTATTCATACTCTCACTTCCGCTTCTCCCCTAAATCCAACTATCCTCATTCACTCACTCACAAGAGTAACAGGGGATTCCTATTTATTTATGCAGATTATTAGAGACTAAATTCTTATTTCTTCACAGGGATAAAGCAGCAACAGCAGGACAGACTTCTCGCACGCTGTCCTGCCAACATGCCTCAATCCTGACCCAGTAAAACCACTTCTCCATAAATGAGAAGGATGTTGTTTATACAGTTCACACAATCCCTGTCCTCAGCTGAGCCTGTCAACCAGAGGGCCAATTAGTGCCAACTGTTGTGATGATTTTTCTATTATGTTCATTTGAACACTGAAAATACTGTTAAATAGAGTGAAGGCAGATAAAAGCAACTTACCTTCCTTGAAGTCAGCATTCTTCTGCCTCACTAGAACACGGAAGTTTTCTGCTGGGTTAATACTTCCAACCTACAAAAGATCGAGGAATGATTATACTACGTGCCAACGCACAGCTCCCCTTTCCTCCTGTATGTCAACAGAAATATTTACAATTCAGTTAATTTTAATATGGATGGAGAAGCTACATTGTTTTGCCATTATGGGTTCAAATAAAAGACAATTCTTAGGATGCAATGTTAACCCTGATCAAAGGCTAGTTATGACATGAACAACTATACAAGATGAACTTACACTTAATGTACTTTCCAACTATGAATTGATCATATTCTCTGGGCACTGGAGGTCAGAGATATAATAATTCAGGATGCTGGCTAGTTCAGCTTTCAGACTTTTTGTAGCAAAGGCTGCAATTCATCCCAACACATGCTTAATTAGGAGTTAGAATTGTTTAACCATACGGGTACAAAATAGTTGGTTTGGCCCTCCAAGAAGACACTGGAAATGAAAAGCTCATACTCAATCCAGCTAGTTGTTGCCCTTTCTGATCCAGTCTGACCTTTCAGAACTGACGCTTTGAGAAAGCATACAAGTGCAGAGACCTCACACAATCTAAGAGAACTAAAAACAGGTCAGGCATAAAGAAAGATTCATTGCACAAATGGGCAGAAGAGCTACAAAATAAAAATTTACACTGCTTAGCATCCTTTTTCCGGTGTGTACCACAACATTAACACTGAGTCACAACAAAATATAAGGTCATTCTTCTCTTAGCAAGGCTCCACTCTTCAAAGATAGAGGAGAAATGCTCTTGGTTTTGTTCCCTACTTGATAAATCTAACTCACAACACTATATTCTTCTTTAAAGCCAAATTCTGCCTTCAGTTAAGTATTGGCTTGGAGAGCTGAGGGAAGTACTTGGCCCCTCGTATTCTAACAAATATTTTAATAGCAAACTGAAAATAATGAAGGAAAAGGTATTTAATTTTTCAGGCTGCAAGTAACCCTTTCACAGTACAGGTCTGGAAATAGAAAGAGGTTATATAGCCCATGCATTTGCCGTTTGCATTCTGTAATACTTTTTCTCTGAGTGTCTTCTGACTATATTCAACATGTAAACTCCCCCTACATTACCACCGGCTTCAGGGAAAAGGTGTGTTTAAATTCTACTCCCTAAACAATGAATCAAAACTCCTCTAAATGTATTTTATATTTTAATGCTTTTCAAGCAAACACTTCTCAGCCAGATTTCTAATAAAGTGCTTGTTTGAAAGCCTATCGACTGATAGACTGGGTTTTTTTCATTTTTCAAAAACATACTCTGCTATGCTATTAGAAAATCTGACTTTTATGTTGGGTGTGAAATAGGCCCGACCTTCTTTCTTTTTTTAATCATGTCAGACATTTCAAGTGTTGGAAAGAACAAAGATATTCTTTTATCTGAACTTATATGAAATAACTATTTTTCTCTGACACCAAAATCTGGCAAGCAAAGGAAAATGCACAGCTTCAACACACACATGCATGCCAATGAAAATCTAACAGATCGGCAGCTAATTTAACTGTTTGCTCTGGTGGACGAATTAAGCCGAGTTTGAGATTTACATCCCCAAACTATACAGACACCAGGCTCTGAAATCATAGCAACATTTGAAAAAATGGAATATGAAGGGATTTATTTTGTTTTTTTAAAGCAGCAGATACAAGAGGAAACTAAGAGCAAAAATTCTTCTCTTGAATCTAACAATGAATCTCAATTCTGAAATTCTACTTACCTTACAACTATGGAATTGCTCTTGGGAGTTCCATGCATGTAGGGAAAGAAGAATTTTGCCTTAAAAGCAGTCAGGGCTAGCTGACTACTGCATTCAGATATGAACAAGAACAGAGCCAGTCAGATCATTTTACAATCAGCAGAAGGTAGTCTCAAGATATAGAAAGAGTCCCCAAGGGAAAGTCTAGAATTATTCTTTCCCCATGAAAGAGAGGATTTGTAAAGATGTGCTTACAGTGGTGACATTGCCTTCAGCAAGGTTTGCGATGCTAAAGTCACCTTCTTCATCTTCAGTTTTTGCCTTTTTAGCACTGGATCCATCTTCATTGCTGGAAGTGAAGATGACAAAAAACCAAACACAGCCAATCAAAATAAATCAACCTCCCACCTGAGCAACAAGTCAGTGTGTTTGTGCAACATATGATGAAAAGAGAAGACTGGGTGACACTTTTGTTGTATGATTGTCTCTATGTTATGGACAAACCACATAATCATAGAAATGCAGAGCAGGAAAGGACCTTGAGAGGTCATCAAGTCCAACCCCCTGCACTGAGGCATGACAAAGTAAACCTAGACCATCTCTGGCAGGTGTTTTTCCAACCTGTTCTTAAAAACCTCCAATGATGAGGATGCCACAAATTCCCTTGGAAGCCTATTCCAGAATTTAACTACCCTTATAGTTAGAAAGATTTTCCTACTATCTAACCTAAACCTCCATACCTTATTCTTCCTAAAGCAGGCAGAAGGAGGGGGCAGAAACATGGATCAAATTCAACCTTTGTGTAAGCAAGAGCTACCCTCCCTGAAGACAGTGGATTATATGCCCACTTATCCTAGGGTTGAATTTGGCCAAAAGACACTCTCTCTCACCACCCAGAACGTGGGATACTGCCAGATCTATAATGTGAATGTCCACGTACTAACGCACCGCAGCTTAGTTTTACAGCGTATTCATGATAATTAGCATTCACATAATTTCTTTTAAAGATGAAATTGCCAGAACAGGTAATGGAAACTTAACATTTAAGTAAGAAATCCATTTACCCTTCAGACATTATTTGCTAGTTCGTGTCATGGAATTGATAGCTATTAGATACCTGTGTACACAGAGAGCTGAGAGTCTAATAACCCAACTTCTCCATCAGTGTATGCTAGAGCTTTATAAACTTCCACTTACAGCTGTCAAAACTTGCTAGACAAACTCCACTTTGGTATGCGAGATCTCTCTCTCTCAGGACAACCTTAAACTATACCTGAAAATACTTTCAAAAGACAAGTTGTTGGGGTCTTTTTTTTAATTAATTATAGTTTTAAGGCCATCTTCAACTTTTTCCTCATGGATAGATAACATGTTCCAAGATGAAGACTCAGAGGAATGAATTTTGTCACTTAATATAATTTGCCAAAACTTTAACAGCACATCTGAGTGATGGGAGAAGAAAATCAAGTTAATAACAACGGGAAAAATCAAAGGAGTGTATAATTCTATTCTTTGCTCTTAATCATAAATGTATGAGGCTATTGAAACAAGACAATCAATTTGGGGTAAGAATGAGTGAGAGCAACTGAATGTTTACAAATATTGCAAATTAGATAGCAATTACTGTTAACAGTTGTTCAAAGAAACCCAATATTGAATCAAATAAAAGTTTTATTTTGAAAAGTCCTGAAACTATAGCAAAGAAAATCAGATGCTTGAAAAGGTAAGAACGAGAAAAAGATGCTGGGCCAGGTACTGTTTTGCATTCTGAGCAACTGAGAATTGGCTTTAAAAATCACATGAATATGAAAGGTAATGGTCTAATTTTATACAGATACTTTCCAATCCTCCTCTTTACACCCTCTATAGTGTGCTCCAACCCACATCATAGACCACCCCCATCTCTACTCTTCTCTCTGGTCCCTCAATTTTATCACTGGTCTTCTTTGTCCCTTCACTTAATTTTGTCACAGTTGGGATGAAATCCTTCTCCTTTGCAACCCCTGTCATCTGACATAGCCTTGCTTCTCACTCCAGCTCACTGAATCTCCATCCATAGGGAGAAAGGATGACCTTGTGGTCAAGCCACAGGACACAGATGGGGTAAACCTTGCTTCATCCCCATCTCTGCCAGAGACCTAAGATGTTCTGTTAAAGTTTGGCATATTATATCAAGTGACCCAGGGCAAAATTGCTTAATCACTCTGTGCCTACATATGCTAATCTGTAAAATGAAGAAAGTAATGTTCATCTAACGTAGCATTTTGGACTCTTACATTAATTAATGTTTTAAAGAGTGTTGGGATGCTTGGATGAAAGACACTATAGCAGTGCAATGTTCTCTTAAAATCTCCCCTTAAAACATGTTTTCACCCTTGTGAGTTCTTCACTTTTTCTTTGCCCATCTGCTATTATTTTTAAGGCTGTTAAATGTTTTGGGCTATTATGGGTATGATAAAGGCTATGAAAAAATAAAGTTGCATTTAAATACTTAGGGTCAGATCCTAGATCAGTGTAAGTTCAGCTTAAGTCAATGTACCCAAACCGATTGACATCAGCTGAAGATGTGGCTCTTAAAGTTTATTTATTACTTGTAATATATTGATTAGCTAGCTGCCTTTTAGAAATGTAAAAAGTGCAACTACTATTTGAAAGAAATTAATGAAGTGTACATTTAAGATTAATTTAAAAGGCTGGAATATTATATGCACTTCTAGGTTTATGTAACAGCTTTTCCCAAACTGTGAAGTTAGGGATGGCTCCTAGCTCTTCACCGCAAACACAGGGAAGAAAAAGGAACATTTCTGATTTACTGAACTTCTTACCACTTAAGGCTCAACAAAAATGAAACTGCCTAATGTATACTGAATATTAAAATCTACATTAACATAGCTTGCCTCCGGTCCGTACCAGTTTATCCTTCAGATCTCAAAAACTAAGCAGAGGTGAGTCTGGTCAACGCTTGGATGGGCGACCTCAAATGAAAAACCTAGAAGCTGCCTGAGTAATATTGGTGATTCATAATAATGACAGCACTTGGCATCTGTAGACAACAAAGAGTCGTACAAAGTTGCACAAGTGTTGTTATCCCTATTTTACAGGTGGAGAAACTAAAAAGCAAAGAGGTGAAATGACTCACCCAAGATCACACAGAGTCAGCGGTACAAATAGGAACACAGTCCAGTCTCCTGAGTGCCATCCCAGCATCCAGTCCACTGGCCTACACGGCCAGTATTGGGACTTTTCCCTCTAAGAACTGAACCAATGTCCTAACCGTGCTGATAACATTCATATGACACATAATGCCTCATTTTAAAAGGCAGTGATAAACACTAAGATATTATCTCACACCAAAGCCCAAACCACTGTACAAACAGCACTTACATTTTGAGCAAAGAAAAAAGTACTGCTTCTTTCAAATTAAAACCAAATGTTTAATAGCACTGTGCCTCTGCTCCTTAATACCAGGAGTTTAGGTTTCTGAATCTTAGTGGGTTTGAAATAGAAATCTCTCTCAAAGTCTCCTTAATTTTAAGGCTAAAAGGGTCAATTGTGATCATCTGTCTGACCTCCTGCATAATTCAATCCATAGGATTTCCCTAAATTAATTCCTGCTTCAAACCTAACACCTGTGGTTCAACTAGAGCATATCTTTTAGAAAAATACCCAATCCTGATTTAAATATTTCCCATGATGGGGAATCCACCACAGGCATGGTGCATTGTTCCAATGATTAATTAGTGAGTGAGGGATCCATCGCTGGTGTCTCAGAAGTAGAGAGGAACTGGACCCATCTAATACTGATGTATTTTTTAAAATGTCTTGTTGTCCTTAATTCTGCTGGCCATACACCGATGTCTCTTTGCTACCAACCTTTTCTTTTTTTTAATTTGTTATACACTGATTTTTTTTCTTGGCCCCTTTCACTTCCCCTCTAAGCTAGATCTGTTTTTTCACCTGTGGGATTATGGCTTTTTGGACATCTAGTAAAATGTTCTTAAACCGTTTCCAATTATCATTCACAGATGTTAACTCAAAGTTACAAAAGGAAAGACATTCAGAACTAAGGTCATCACATTGTGTAATTCATCCCATTATGCCTACAAACAGTGGCACAAAACAGAACAGATTCAGTTAAGACCTCTTGCAGTACCATAAATACTAAGAGGTTAGGAACACAGTGGTAGCTATAACAAAAAATCAAAGAATCATAGAAATGTATGGTGGGAAGGGATCTCGAGAGGTCATCAAATCCAGCCTTTGTGCTGAGACAGGACCAAGTAAACCTAGACCATCCCAGGGAGGTTTTGGTCCAACCTGTTCTTAAAAACCTCCAGTGACGGGATTCCGCCTCCCTTGGAAGAAAATTCCAAAATGTAACTATCCTTACAGTTAGAAAGTGTTTCCCTAATATCTCACCTAACTCTCCCTTACTGCAGAGTAAGTCCATAATTCCTTGTCCTACCTGCAGTGGACATGGAGAACAATTGATCATCGTCCTCTTTCTAACAGCCCCTAACATCTTTGACAACTACTATCAGGTCCCCCCTCAGGCATCCTCTCTCAAGACTAAACACTGGCACTTTTTTTTAAACCTTTCCTCATAGATCAGATTTTCTAAACCTTTTATCATTTTTGTTGTTCTCCTCTGGACTCTATCCAGTTTATCCACCTCTTTCCTGAAGTGTGCTGCCCAGAACTGGACACTCAGCCCCAATGAGATCTCAGCTGGAGCAGAGCAAGTCAATTACCTCCTGTGTATTACATATGACACTCCTGTTAATGTACCCTAGAATATCAGCCTTTCTCACAACTGTGAATTTGTTGACTCATATTCAATGTGTGATTCACTAAAATCCCCAGATCCTTTTCAGCAGTACTATGACCTAGCCCATTATTGCCCATTTTGTAGTTGTGCATTTGATTTTTCCTTCCTAGCTGAAGTACTTTGCACGTCTTTACTGAATTTCATCCTGTTGATTTCAGACCAAATCATCTCTTTTCAGATAGTTTAGGTCAGAACCTTAAATTAGGTGAATAAAGTTATTTGGTTCCAATCATGGTGATAGAATAATAATTCTTAGTACTTTGACAGTCTTCACAGACCTTTTGTTATCCTTATTCAAACCATTTTATGACTACTCATAGGATAACACATATACACACAGGTGAAGAATGTACATTGTACAGGTTCTCCAGATTATTTTAGACTGTCTCCCATATCCCACAGATGTTCCCATGAAACTGTGTGTGTTTTTTCCACAGAGTTCACAATCCCTTGTACCCTGGAAGCTAGATACTGGGACCAAAAAACCAAAAACAAACCCCCAAACCTGCACATCCTATGCAATTGTGCAGCGCATACTACCACAAAGTACTCTATCTACAAACAAGTTTGGCATCACAAGATATTTTATCCACAAGGTACTCTGATAGGTGGTCTCATGTACAAAAGATTTCAAGCTTGCTATATTCAACAAAAACAATCTGAAATGCTTAGAGAACAATTTATTTTAAAAAATCCACATAAACCCCTTCAACTTACTTGTCTTTGAAGACATCTTGAGCGGTCTTCTGTTCTTTTTTCTTGCCAGCATCTTTCAGGGGGAAAAGTGCCTTTATTTTTTCAAGAGGAGCCTGGCATCTTTCTCTCACCTCTTGAGGTGTCTCCAACATCTCTAAAAGACACTGGTCAATGGGTGGCAGTGGCTTATCAGGATGAAAAGCTTTATGCTGCAGACACTGTCAGGATAAAGAGTGAGGTGGTGAGGAGAAAATTTTTACCATTCAACTGTATGTATTTGGCTTAGCATATTATATGAAAAATGTCATTCAGTTTTATACTATGACTATTACTACATAGGTGAGAAATATCTTGGCTCAAGATTGGCTGAAAACAGTCATATGATGAGACAAACCTTTTGAGGACCTCATCAGAGGTCAATAACAATATAAACGAAATAGCTCACACAAGTAAATGAGTGCACAATAAATTCTGTGAAAACTATTACTTAGCTCCTAGGAACTAAACAGTTGATTTCTCCCTCCAGCTACCTAACTTCAATTTGCCTTTAAAATATTAGTTTCAAAGGAAATGACTGTTTAAATTCACGGTCATGTGAGAGATTTCCATATATTTCTGATGGAGACATTCTGAAGACAGCGCTCTCTCTCACTCTCTCATTCACTCACTCACTCACTCACAGACTTCCTGCTTCAGTAAACATCAAGTTTTATTGTCCCTCCAAAAAAAAAAATTTTTTTTCCTCTTGGGTCGGTCAATCAAATCTGGATATTCACAACAGAGGTCATTATCTACCTATGAGTAAATGGTCGGGGAGGGAGGGAGAGAGAAAGAGAAAGAGAAATTAAGCGGCACAGGGGAAAAAACAGATTTTTTTCAGATTAGATTTGAAAAGAGTGAGAGAACGGATGAGGCTGACAGATGCACATGAAGGATCAGACAGATGGCTGGAGCTATAGAGGAGAAGGTTCTTTCACCAACAGTGGCAACACAGTAGACAGAGAAAGTCAGTGTTAGATAAATGGGTGGACATAGAGACCAGGTCAATGAGGTGGGCTGAAGAAATTCTATAGAGGCTTTTAAAAACAAAGCAGGCACTTTTGAATTGATATGAGAGGAATGGAAAGCTGGTGTGGACATATATTTGTGTATCTGAGGAACATTTACTACTGAAATGCACTATACAGTATATATTAGGTATAAACGTGTGAGCAAGCATTCCAAACGCAAAGCAAACAACAGCGTTATGCTCCCTTATTGGCTGTCAGGCATGACCTCAATTTAAGAAAAAAAACATAAAAACAAAAAACCCTCCGCATTCATGCTGAAGAGGTGCCAATAACGCCAGTCCCTACCATATGTTACACATCAATACAGATGCTCTTTCATGCTGCGATTAAGATTCCAATCCACATTAGTGCACACTTTCAAAAGGAGGAAGTTGCACAAAGCAACCAATTGGAAAACACTTGTAATGATTTAAGGCATAATTATTTTGAAAAAGAATAAAGATGTTGCTGGAAGCTGTAGCAACGGCTCTTGTAATACAAAAACAATATTAAAACAGCATTAGGGGACTGAATTAAATTCACAAAAGGAAGAAATTGTGACTCTGATGTGAATATGTATTGTAGGCTACTGTAGTAGAAAGTGAGAGGCTTAGTATAAAGACATGAGGCTTAGTATAACGGGCCAGAGAGGAGGCATTCCTAGCCTGAAGGAATGATCAGGATTTGGTAGCAGGAGAAGGCAGTTCCTAGTGCAAGGGCTGCCTAGGAAACTCAGGGAACTCACATTACATAGTGATGTGTATGGATTGAAGGTCCCCTAAGCAGGATGGACAGGGCCAGTTCGGATTGACTGAAGGGAAGAGTCCTGATTTGCTCCCCCTAGCAGCAGGCAGAAACCCTGGACAAAACCGCTTAGGAACCAGTTGGTCCTTGAAGTTTTAGGACACTGGCCAACCTCCAGATGTCTAGGAGTTCAGGTGAGATCTACTTTTGTAATGGTTTAATACAACCTTCTGAAAGATCCATTCTGGAGCACTCCACAAGTCACTGTTTCAATCCTCTCTTGGCCTTGTGCCACCTGTCCTCTCCATCAAGTCAAAAGTCATATTCCTACGGAGCTTTTTGGAGAAATCTCCCACCTGGCTGCACAGCCTAAAAACCTAGTGTAGGAGCATCCTCAGGTTCAGTGCTTGAATCAGGGTCAATTAAATGTGACATTTAAAAAGAGCCTATGTCCTATGTGGGATATTAGATCTGGACTGGGCAGCAGACACCCTTACATTATTCAGCAGCTCTCCCCCCTATTAATTTTTCACTCCCCCCATGCCAATATAGCACAATCTGTACAGTGTAACTTAATTCTTTATTTTGATATTAAATTTAACTTACCCCCCAAAATTTACAATGTGCTGCAGATTTCTGTACTGAAAAGAAATATCTGCATCATAGAAGATGTCGAAAGGAAGCCGGAGGTTTTGATAGCTGGGTAGGAGAGTCAGTTTGTCACCCACGATGACATATCAGTTGGTTTTGTTTTTTCGGCACGTAAGAGGAAGTTGAGGCTTTTGGTATTGGGGCAGGAGGATTGAATTCCTCCATCCTGCACTCCAGCAAACCCTGACAGCCATTTACCATCCCCTTGCACCCTCTCATATCTGACACTGCGTGCAGACCAGACAACGTAATTTAATCTAGATGCTTCTGCTTAAATATCCACATTCACTGCTAATCGTTTTAAATGCTCTCATGATGAGGTAACATGCCAGTGGGATGCTTCCCTCAGAGGCATTTTCTCAAGCTGTGTATGGAGTCATGCAGACATCACTGCCCTGGTCACATTCACAGCATATTTTAAAGGTTTTCTTGGCTACTGGTAAGAGCAATAGGTGAAACTCTTTTTTTTTTTTTAAATATAAGTTTAGTTTTTTAGAGCTCAGCTATGTAGCAAATTCAAAAATAAGAGCAAATGTGCTGCAATTGATATGGCTGTATAGTCATATTACACTCAGGATTCTACCTATTAACTGTGCTATAGTAAAATAGATGTACTCCAAAGGAAATGCCAGAAAGTGGGAAGTGATTATTCCCCTCTATTCGGCACTGGTGAGGCCACATTTGGAGTATTGTGTCCAGTTTTGGGCCCCCTACTACAGGAAGGATGTGGACAAGTTGGAGAGAGTCCAGCAGAGGTCAACAAAAATGATTAGGGGGCTGGAGCACATGACTTATGAGGAGAGGCTGACGGAACTGGGCTTGTTTAGTCTGCAGAAGAGAAAAGTGAGGGGGGATTTAATGGCAGCCTTTACCTACCGGAAAGGAGGTTCCAGGGAGGATGGAGCTAGGCTGTTCTCAGTGGTGGCAGATGACAGAACAAGGAGCAATGGTCTCCAGTTACAGTAGGAGAAGTCTAGGTTGGATATTAGGAAAAATGTTTTCACTAAGAGGGGAGTGAAGCACTGGAATGGGTTACCTAGGGAGGCGGTGGAATCTCCATCCTTAAAGGTTTTTAAGGTGTGGCTTGACCCTGGCTGGGATGATTGAGTTGGGGTTGGTCCTGCTTTGAGCAGGAGTTTGGACTAGGTGACCTCCTGAGGTCCCTTCCAACCCTCATCTGTTAGGATTCTATGATAATCTTCTATGATTCTATCAAAAGAGCTAGCAGATTATCACTTACTGTTTTTGTAAGCTTTCTGAGGCAGGTACTGTATTTTATTTTATGTTAGTGCATCACTTAGTGTTCTGGGTATGTCCACAGAGCAACTAGACACCCACAGCTAATACGTGCTAGATGACTCAGGACCACGAGGCTCAGGCTACAGGGCTGTTTCACTGATGTGTAGACTTCTAAGCAAGGGCTGGATCCCAGACCCTAGCACCCTGCACAGAGTGTGAGGGTCCCAGAGCTCGGCTCCTGTCCAAGCCAGAAAGTCTATGCAGCAATAAAACAGCCTCACAGCCTGAGCCCCACAAGCCCAAGTCAGCTAGTGCGGACCAGCTGTGGGTTTTTCTTTGCTATGTACATGTACCCAATGAGGCCCCAATCCTGACTGGCACCTCTAGGCACTCACATAAATAATAAAATGAATGCCCCACCAATAGCAGCATCTCCTAGGCAGTCCTATTTTCCCTGTATATATACTCCCCTAAACAAAATGCGTACAATTACACCCTCCAGCAGCCTTCTCAAATCAGTCATTGGAATAATGCCATTATTCTGTTTTGGAAGCCAATGACACACTAAGGAACAATATCTCCAATAAGCGATGGCCACTGAAGCAGAAGAGTTAAAAATGTTATCTGTAAAAAGCAGAGGAAATTCCATCACAAAATTGTTCCATTTATAAACAAAACCATGATTTTTTTTTCCTAACTCCCAAAACGGCAAAGTCCCCCTGGGACTTGGCTCATGCTGGGATCTTTCCATCTCAAATGTCTTCAGCAAGTAATAAGGCTTCTGCTTTCCAAATCTTGCAACCAGCTGCATTCTGTGCAATCAATCTGGTTGGCAGAATTTGAATAGAATGCTGAGTTCCGCATGGGGTAATTGGGGTAGGATTTCAAGACAGTGGATTACACTTGTGTCACTGAAGATTAAATTTGGCCATAGAAATCTTCTATTACCAGTGATAATGCATTAAAAAGAACCCAGGATGACTCTCAGAATCTAGGCTGAATTTGCAGGTACTTAGAAAAAACTTTTTTTTACTAGTAAAATGAGCAAATTTCATCTAAAATCACTGAGATACAATAATGATAGACCCCAGAATACCATTTTAGTCACTTTTCAGAACAGAAACCCACATTCAATAATATTCTATCCATGACCCTGTGTTTAACATGACTATGCAGCTGCATAAATTGGATCATAATTGCCCTTCTTTTTGAATTTGTCAGTTGTTTTTTTTAAATGAACCCTTCAATTCTGGGGCATAATTAAGTCTCTCGCCTTCATGGTTGCAAAGAAAACCTTCAGATGTGAAACAAATGTAAATCAAAACACAGACAGCTTGAAACAATAGCTCTGAATCAAGTGTGAACGGCTCAATTTATATCTAAGATGTGTTAACTCTGAAGCCCTAGGCTATTTAAATGTCAACACTGTTAACGATTTCACTGCTGAACGTTTTAGCAGAAACACCAAGCTAACATGCTTATCTATCACTCGGATGCAGCAGCAAATGGTGCAGGTGGATGTTTTCAAGGTTTCCTGGGATAGAGAATGAAAAATGAAGGCCCTCCTTAGATTTAAAGTCACTCTCTGCACCTGCTTAAAAGGGCAAGAAAGAGAAAGGCATTCCATCCCTCTTCAACTGCCTCCTCCTTGCCAAAAAACAAAACAAACTATCCCTCGGAAAGGCAAAAGGCCCCAACTATCCCTTACCCAGTCTGTTAGAACTTCCAGCTTCCCAACAATAATTTGTATCATGCAGTTAAGCATTATCAGCATAAAAAAGTGATACTAAATACATTTTGGCCGTACTCTTTCAGTTTGTTGCAATGTAAAATAAACAAACAACAAGGGATACTGCATTGATTAATTCCAGAGGGGTAGCCGTGTTAGTCTGTTTACAGCAAAAACAACGAGAGTTCTGTAGCACTTGCATCTGAGGAAGTGGGCTGAAGCTCACGAAAGCTTATGCCTGCTGAAATTAAATTTGTTAGTCTTTACAGAACTCTCGTTGTTTTTGCATTGATTAAGTTGCACTGGACCAGGCAAGTAGAAAGGCAGTGAAGGACAGTATTTGGGTGGGCAATGCTGCATAATTTGATCTATGATAGCAAACAGAACACGGGACATCGATTCTATCCCTAGAAAGACATTGTAGCTGTTTCTCGAGCACATGCCATACTTGTAAAGGGCCCATCGTATCCTGGCTGCGTTTCCTGAGATAAGACTTTCTTTAGACTGCCTGTTCAAACCCTTATGATGCAAGGGGCTAGAAATAGTCAGTCTGAAACTGATGCCAGTGGCAAGGTACAAGCTAGTAGCCACGCAGGACCTAGGGATTAATTCATTTAAATTACACTTGTCACATTCCAAGTCCTTTCATACAACTCTGAGAAAGAGAGAGAGAGGTGTGTAGAAACAGGAAAAGTTTTCACATGAAGGTTTTTCATCTCACCTGGTATAACCTCTGAAACTGAGGGTTTGGGATTTTGCTGATTTTAAATAGGTCTTCGATTGTCTCCCCATCATCATCTTCATAAACCAAACTCATAGAGTCAATCAGAGAGTCAACTGCAGATAACTGATCCTCTACACCAACAAATATAAATATACACAAAAAAGATGACACACACTTGAAGATGGATATGCTGCTTGTAATAATTCACCCACAAAAATTCACTTCGGAATATGAGATTTTAACACAGGCATTAAATGCCCCAGAAGTCACTGTTTTATATTCCCTGGAGATACAGACAGGCTGATAATGAGCATGGATAATGGACACAGTAATGAAAATCCTGCATTGTTTAAGAACTACCAGGTAAAGTTAGAGAGACTTTCCGTTTTGGGAAGATCTCAGTTATTGCTGCTTTTCTGCTTCCATTTTTCTTCTTTTCCAAGATGTTTTTATTTGCAACAGAAGGTTTATAGGCCACTTGGAAAATGAGGAGAACAATTGGGTCTGGAGAACTAAACGGAGTGCAACTTTTCAAAGTTACAAATGTACATTAACTCAGTTCAGAATAATAAATTATTGCTTCGGTAAAATGGGTTCTTAAATTTCTGCTCTCAAACTGCCTGTTACAGGTAGGAAATGGAACGTGAATCAGGAATCACACAGTATCCATCATCCTGACTGTCAGATTTGTGTTCCTTTTCGGAGTGGCCCATACAACAAATCAGAACATCTGGAACACAGTCTGGATTACACATTACTCCATTAACCCACGCCACGCCAGACTTGGGACAGTGAACCAAACGCTGCGGGGCTCCACCCTGGCCTCCTGTCTGAATCCAAGCACCTGCGTGTGCCTGCTTCCTCAGCACTAATACCTGCACACAGATTTAGATGCTGGCTTTGCGCTTGCAGATTAAATTCTAGTATGTATGTGAAGGTGGCTGGTAGATGACTTATCTGAAGGAGCTGCGGGTTCTCAGTCCAGTTCCTAATGTACAGAGATCTACAATGTGAACCACATCACAATGACACCCTTTGCAGACAGTCTCAGAAGAGAGGCCAAAGACTGCCTGGGTCATGGAGGATTAACCAGTTCTCCCTAAATTCAAAAAAGTTCAGATGGTATCTTGTGATTATTTAACCTGAGCCAAATTTTAGCCAGTAGTATAGTTTTGAAAGGCTGTGTGAAATCCTTAGAACCTCTCAGGCTCCAACTAACCAGACAAAATTCTGATATAAACTAACTAAACTGACTTTTTCCAAACCACACTATGTTTCCATGGGAAAGTCAAACATTCCATATATTTTAGAGTGAATTAAAGGTATGGAATTAAGCTGCAGCCAATCAGTGAGACAATAAGGGACTAACTCACCTGTAGGAGAGTACTTTTTATTATGCTTCAAAGAGGAAAACATGTATTGTCGTAAATCTTCCATGTAGGGTAGCTGCACGTATATCAGACACTAAGAGATGGGGGGGAAAGAGCAACTGAACTTGAAGTGAAAATTTAAAGTTAGTCACAGTAGTAAAGGCAGCATGAGTATAAGGAAATCAGAAATCTAGAACCTGTTCAATTTGAAATAGTTTGATTTACTAAAACTGTATCACAGTACAAATGTTTAGCAGAATATTTAACATGATAATTGCTTTCACAAATATCAGGAGGATTAAAAAATGTTCTGGACTGTTGCCTAGAGCTGTCCAAAACTAGCTTTAAATATCCCATGCAATGGTGCTTTCATCACTACCTGTGAGAGACCGTTCTACAGCCTACTGCATCTCACCATCCGCAAGTAGTTTTTTACATTCCCAGCTGAATTTTTTTCTTTATTCATATACCTCCTCCAGCTTATAGCACCCTAAATAATTCTTTTCCATCCTTCAAAATTACAACGACTTATGTCCCCACCATCTTAGTCATTGCTTAGCTAACCTATACATATTTAGCTCTCTGAATAATCTCTCACAAGTAAGATCACTAGAAACATATGCTCCAGAAATTCTGCAATACAGTAGAGCTTCTAGGGTCTCACTGTGGACTTTTGTGTGTGTGGCATGTAAAGCATTTTTTTTTTAATTTACATTTCTAGCACTTCTGGTTTCAAAGAAAACCTTCCCAAATCCAGTGTGAAACAATCCAGCACTATCATCCAGAGTCTACAGACTAATTCAAACAGTATCTCTGAGGTGTGTGAAATCAAGGACATGTAGAATCATAGAAATGTAGGGCTGCAAGGGACCTTGAGAAGTCAGCAAGTCCAGCCCCCATTCAATTCAACGAGATGTCAACTCAAAAATGTAATGATAACAAAATTAAATGTCAACTATTTCACTGCGGATTATTTTAGCACAAACATCCCACTCGTGCCTTATTCAGTGCAGCAAGATATGTTTGAAAAGCCATTTGACAGCTATTGGACACAAATTCTGCACTAACATGCATCATATGAGGTTGCACAGAGAATATGTCAGTGAACAATCTGACCACAAGGCTGCAACTTTTAAAATTGCAAATAATTGAATCGTTTTTCTTGTCTTCGCCCTTCTTGATTGCTTTGCTATGAACAAAATCGAACAAATCAAATGTTTGACAGAAGATCTAGAGCAGGGGTTCTTAAACTGGGGGTCAGGACCCTTCAAGGGGTCGCAAGGTTATGATGGGGGGGGTTGTGAGCTATCAGCACCTGTGCACACCATGGCTGACAGCCAGAGCCCTTCAGAGCTGGGTGGCCAGAGAGCAGCGGCTGCTGTCCGGGTGCTCTGAAGGCAGCACCGACCCCAGCAGCAACACAGAAGTAAGGGTGATATGGCATGGAGGGGTAGGTGGCATGGCATTGGGGGGCAGGTCATAATTTTCAAGGGGGGGTCACTCTAAAAAAAAGCCCAAACCCTGCAAATCTCTCCCAATTTCCCAGATTCGGGGGGGAATTCAGCAAAAGCTAGCAACATTTCTAGCAGAGTTCTACTGGTTCTAGTTACAATTAATTCTTCCAGCATCTTAATGATTTTCACTGGTTTCTCAGAATTCCCAATTTCTTAATATTTTGTTGGTATTTAGATGTCCAGAAATGACTTCAACTGTTTAGATAAGGTCTCATCACAGATTTATAGCAGGAGGAGATTATCTCCTTGCTTTGTGACTTGACGTCTCTGTGTACAACCCAAAATCACACTGGACTCTTTTCCTGCTTTATCATACTGCAAACTCATATGTGGTTTGCCTTGCCGTGAAGCTTCATTAATTGATGTTTGTAAAGAATGGATCTAGAGACTCTCTGAACAAAAGATATTATACAGGGTCAAAATGTTACCTCATACGCATCCTTGATACATGGAAAGGCTACGCCAACCTGAGGATTAGATCTTCTGTCATAAGCATAACGTACTATGGCCACCACATCCAACTCATCCAAAGCATGGATCAGGGCAGAGAGAGCAACTGCTGCAGCCTGTCAGGAAAGGGATGCAAGTTCATACAAGTTCTCATGAAAAGATAGTCAGACACAACTTTCACACTGAATCCAAAAGCAGTGGTGAAGACAAGGATATCTCCATTTATAGTCAGCTGCTTGACTTTAACACCACCTTTTACCTCCAAAAGACACAGCAATGGGCACAGTTCAAATCTGGTCCTGCCAGTGAATATATTCAAAAGCAGGGACTATCTTAAGATCCTGTACATATCACTATTTCAAAACAAAAATGGAAAAGGCTCTAAGTGAAACTGCAGGATAGAAAGGAAGGAAGAAATGGTACTTTCGTAGATTTGTTTTTGAAATTTCTATTTCCTCTAATGTTGAAAGAAGACCCAGATTTTATTTTTATATGTGAGATGGACTGTGTGAGATGGAGTGCAGGGGCATTACATAGTCACCAGTGAACAAAAAGTTAAATCTCAGTTCAGGTCTTCCATCCCCTTGCACAGATGTTCAGAGGGAGGACTATAAAATGGCTATTAGGAAGGCAGTAAGTTCCAGACCCATAGTCACAGGGCTTGCCAGAACCCCAAGTTGCAGAGTTTTGACTCCTTTTCTGCTTATAGTAATTTCTTTTTCTTTTTCCTCATAATCATTAGCCCCTGAGGGGGAAAAAACCTTGCTGACTGCCTTTGTATTTTTTTTCCGCTGAGTTTTAACATCAGCTTGCAACATGTTTCAAACTTTAAAAAAAAAAAAAAATATATATATATATATATATATATATATATATATATATATACACATACACTTTCCATTCCATGAGATAGTCTGAGATACAATGATCCACGGAGAATCAACCCCCCATTTACAAACATTGCAAATAGGACCTACTTGCAGCCTTCCCGGGCTAGACAAACAGCAAACCTTAGACAATAGCAAAACTTACAAATGTCTCATTTCTGATTGGACACACATGCTATTCATTTTGGACCCACTGACCTCAATGAGAACTGGATCTGGATCTTTGTAAGTTGCATACTGAAGAACGTATTTGTTTTATTAACACCGAAGTACCCCTACACCATCATTACTGCCAGATTCATTACTATTAAATCCAGTTCCATGGGCAGCCCCCACTCAACTTAACATTCATTCCTCTCACCTCATCACCTTTTGCTGCAAAGACCTTCAAAATCTGGTTGCCCATGTAGTGATGCCTCTGGATCTAGAAATTCAAGTTTCTGAAATGATTCATTTTGATCTAAAACAAATGTCACTTTTAATTCTACCAATTAATTCTACATTAAAAGAAACAAACATAATACCCACATGCAAGGCCAAAGCATTTCATTACTATGCACAGTAGATACGAAACCTATATGTTGCTTTGTTTCCATTTACCGCACAATGTGGAACTCTACGTATATTTTGCAGTCTTCATTATAGAGAACCACCGTCCTATCAAATGATGTTTGGACAGTGTTGTGCTAACTTATTAGTCTGTATGAAGAGTGACAGTGGTTGCAAAAGGGAAAATTACACTTCACTGGAACAGATAGGATTCAGCATTCACATTTTGCTTTTACAACCTGGCAAAATTCTCATATCTGAGATCAGACTTGGACTAAAATTCCAGGATATGTGGCAGCCAATGCTAAGTATGAATGGGCAATATAGAAATGAAACACTGGACTCACGGAACATTTGTCTTGGGGCGAAGCGTTCTACATCTTATTAATACTAGTTAGAAAGTTACAGGCAAGGCTAAAGCATGTCTGGTACCGATTCTTTGGGTTAAAAATCTTTGAACTTATGGATAATAAGGCTCCTGGATGTAGGTTTGGGGGCAAATGTTCAACGGTTGTAAACTTTCATAACTCCATTGAAATCAATGACAATTTATGCCAGCTGAGGGTCTGCTCAATGGAAATCGGCACAATTCCTGAGTCGCTTGAACTTAACCTGTTGTATCTCCAATTATTTCGCCCTATTTATCTTTAGAAGCTCAAATATTATGGTGTGAAGCCTCAGATAAATTACCTAGACAGATGTGTCGCTGCATTTTCTTTGGTTTGCCAATTAACATTTCCTTTGTGTATTTTAAAGTCTTGTATGATTTCTTCATTTACATGGTATGCTTATAAATTAAAAATCAAAGTTTAAAACCAGTAATAATAAACCGTCTTATGATCTTCTCTCCTGAGGGATGTGAATGACTGAAAAAGCTGCTTCAGTATACTGAGAAAATAATATGAGGTAGGTTTATTCCCTCTTTAATTCTGTACTTGGAACGGCTCCAGTTTCTCTGGTTAATATGCTGTATGCCGCAGTGTCACAGGAGGAGAGGAGCAGACCCCAATGGCTAAGGAGCAAGAGCCACCTGTCCCAAGGCTGGGAGGCTCCTGGCCGCTGCACTCAGAAGGAGGCAGTGTAGGGTGGTGGAGACCACGGTCTCCTTTCTGCGGGGGCGGAGGCACCAATCTGCCAGTGTGACATGTCGTCTCAGGAGGTGTGCTGCCTGCCTGGAGCCCAAGGTTGCTGACGCTCATCTATCATCCTGACCACTACCCCACACTGCTCATCCATGTGGGCACTAATGATTCTATCAGGTACGACCATGAGACGATCAGCAATGACTATAGGACTCTGGGAATGAAGGTGAACTAGTCGGGGGTGCAAGTTGTGTTCTTGTACATCCTCCTGCTTGAGGGTAAAGGCCCAGGCAGGGATACGTGCATCCTGGAAATGAAGATGCTCAGATGGCATCAACAGGAAGGCTTCGGCTTTCTCTCTCATGTGATGCTGTTCTGGGAAGGAATACTGCTGGGAAGAGATGGGACCCATCTGACCAAGAAGGGGAAGAGCATGTTTGCACAACAACTCGTCAACTTAATGAGGAGGGCTTTAAACCAGGTTCAAAAGGGGCAGGTGACAAAAGCCCACAAGTAGGTATAAAAAAGGTAACTTCAACAGAGGGCTAAATGTTGGGGTGGAAATGGAAAATTACAAGAGGGTCACAGGAGCAACAAGAGGGATAATGGATGGGGGGGGGGGGCAACATATGCTCAACATCTTAGATATCTACACACAAATCCAAGGAGTATGAAGAATAAACAGGAAGAACTGGAAGTATTAGTCCATAAACGAAATTATGACTTGATTGTTTTGGTGGGTTAAGTCTCATGACTGAAATATTGGTATAGATGGGTGCAGCTTGTTTATACATCAAGAATATATACACTTGTTCTGAGATCCAGAAGGAGGTGAGAGGCAGACCAGCTGAAAGTCTCTGAGTGAAGATAAGGGGGGGGGGGGAAACAGGGGCAGTGTCCTGGTCCGGGTCTATTATAGATCACCAAATCAGGATGAGATGGTAGATGAGGCTTTTCTAGAACAAATAACAGAAATATCCAGAAAACAAGATCTAGAACTAATGAGGGACTTTAACTACTCTGAATCCTGAATGGGACTCAGAACTGGATATGCAGCTAATGTAATGTGTTCTCACTCCTCTGTTTTGCTTAGCAGAAAGGCTGCTGCCTGAAGTAGTAGCTTTACTTTCTGGGTGGCCTCATGATCAGACCGTGTTACAGTAATCCAATCTGGAGGTGACTAAGGGATGGGCTATTGTCGCTAGGTTCTTACGTGAAAGGAAAGGGCACAAACTCCTGGCTAGCTAAAGAAGTTTTGGGCCACTGCTGTTATAAAAGATTTCACAGACACATCTGCTAAATTAGAGGTTGTGCACACCTGGACAATACAGGGATGGCTACAGTGTTTGCCAATTCTCTGTGTATTTCCTTCTGCCAACCAGCATCACCTCTGTTTTTCCAGGTGTTGGCTAATGACCCTTCTGCTTTTCATCCAGGTCCCTATTTTGTCAAGGGACATTTTGTAACATCTGGGAAACTTGACGAGACAGAGAAGTAGATTTGGGAGCATTCAGCATACTGCTAAGCACTGAGGCTTAGTCTCTTATGATTCCCCCCTAATGACTTCACCATGGATAGTAAATTAAAAAAGTGACTTGACTGAGCCCTGTGGGACTACAGGAGGATGAGCAGATGCCCATAACCACTTTCAGGGATCTCCTGGAAAGGGAAGAGTAGTGCCAGCTTAAAATTTTCTGCTCTCATGTCTATGCATATGTGTTTATTTCACTTTTAGAAAGAGAGGTAAGTCATCTTGCTGTCCAGGCCTTCCCAAATGATTAAATCCAGCTTTTCTCACTTGATTACCTAAGTTGTAGAAAGCAGGAAAGCAAAGTTTTTGGTTTCTTACCGAAATATGGAAGGTCTTATTTTAAGCCTTGTAAAGCTCCCAGATGCCATGGTGATGGATGGCAAAATGAATGCTTCCAATAAAAAGAGTTAGAATATATTCATAAACACTTTTTACTGTCTCTCTATAGTGTATCTACTTTTAAAAGATATATAAGGATCTTCCTACACTTATTCTTCTTATTACTTCTGAGCCCTAATTTTGTGAACTAGATTTACATTAATTTACATGTTACTTTAATGAAAACAAGAGGAAAACCACAGTCTATAAATTAAACCTCTGAGCATTAGAATTAAGACAACTAGCTTCTAACAGTTCTCAAACATTGGTGAGCTTCTTCTGTCGGTAGTACGGTGAAATGAACACACAGACTTGGACAAAACCAGAAGGATTTTGTGCAGGGAACTAACTAGGGACTGAGGAGGGAGGAATCCACTTCCTTGCCACTGGCAGACAGTGGGGCAGTTCTTCCACATTCACTGCTTCAGCTCTGTGGCTAAAACAGGGATCGCAATACATCTGCAACCCCTACATGAGGATTTGTGACCATTGGAGCTCTGTACTATCATGAGTCAGAGGCTACATCGACGAACCTCGCTCAAATGCTCCCTTTATAGTGACCGATGTGCACTCATGGTGACGTTCACGATCAGGCAATAAGACCCTGTCATCGTCAGGAGGAAAGACCTACCCTCAGTGCAGAACACTCGCAGGTTTCACAGTGCTGATCGTGACACTGACCACTCTTTTATCATTAGCAAAGTGAAGATTACAGCTAAGAAACTGTATAGAGCAAACCTTGGGAGCAAGTCCAAAATCAACACTACTAAGTTAAAAAACCAGAGAAAATGCCAGGAGTTTGTGAAGGCTTTTGAACTCAGCATGCCTGGGAAGTCACTACCAGAGAAGGTAGAGGAATTTTGGGAAGATTTAAGAACCAACAATCTATGAAACAGCTTTAGCTCCATTTGGGAAAAATAGATCATCAAAAAAGGATTGGTTTGAAGAAAATGAAATGGAAGTACTACCGTTTATTAACATTAAGAACACAGCCTACCTGGAACACAATAAGAAGCCAAGAGAGAGCCAAGAGTGAGACTTCGACATGCAAAAGCCGAGGTACAGCAAGCAAGTAGATGCTGTGCAAATCATTACTAGACATGCTCTGTGAAGAGATACAGACAGCTTCAGATACAGGAAACCTCAAAGTCATGTATGATGGCCTGAAGAAAGCTCTAGCCCCACTGTCAATAAGGTTGCCCCTCTTAAATTGCAAAGTGGTGAAATTATTACAAATAAAAGTAAGCCGCTCTCTTGTTGGGTTGACCATTATTTAGTGCTATATGCACAAGAAAGGAACATCACCAATGAATCACTGGATTAAATACCAACTGTACAGGTCATGCCAGAGCTAGATGTGGAGACCACTGCAGAAGAGCTAAACAAGGCCATTGATTTGTTATCAAGTGGCAAGACTCCTGGAAAAGATGGCATCCCAGCGAAAATTCTTAAGTGCTGGAAAAAGGGTGAGGTGCCACAAGAGACACGCGATGCAAACATCGTCACTCTGTATAAAAGCAAAGACAAAAAGGGTGACAGCAGCGAGATACCCTGTAGTTGTTACAAAGTGTAGCAAGAAAAGCTTTTGCAAAAGTCCTCTTAGTGCACCTACAACCGCTGGTGAATTGTGCATGCTGTGAATCATAGTGCACATTCAGGGCTGGGAGATCAACAACAGACATGATATTTTCTGTGCATCAACTTCAAGAAAAGTGCAGAGAGCAAAACCAACCATTGTACATTGCCTTTGTGGACCTAACCAAAGCATTTGACACAGTCAGAAGAGCAGGTCTATTTGCAGCACTAGAAAAGATAAGTCTTGTTAAGTCTTATACCTTCATTTCATGACAGCCTGAGAGCAAATGTCCTGTTTGATGGATCTACTTCAGACAGCTCTGTGATGAAAAGCGGAGTTGAGCAAGGATGTGTTCTTGCGCCCACACTCTTTGGAATCTTTTTCTCAGTGCTCCTGAACTGTGTGTTTAAGGACGTGAAAGATGGAGTGTATCTCCACATCAGATCGGATGGGAAAGTCATCACTCTCTCACAACTTAAGGCAAAAACTAAAGTACAAAAAGGTGCCAATCAGGGAACTTCTATTCACTGATGATGTTGCCCTTATAGCCCATGATGAAGATCTACTACAAGAACTCATGGACCGCCTTTCAAGTGCTTGTCAGGCATTTCCTCTCAACATCAGCATGAAGAAAACAATTTTATTAGGACAGGGGGTTCCACAAGATCTTAAATGCAAACCAGCTAGAAGTAGTCCAAAAGTTCAGCTATTTAGGTTCTACAATGACTATCAACCTCTCACTGAATGAAGAGCTGAGAGTTCGCATTGGAAAGGCTGCCACCACTTTTAGTGGACTAACTAAAAGAGCATTGAACAACTCAAAGCTTAACATCAAGACCAAAATGCTAGTGTACCAAGCTCGCATCCTCAACACTCTCATGTATGGGGTGGAAACATGGACAACTTACACTCATCAGGAGAAAAGGTTAAACAGTTTCCACATACGCTGCTCACGCCGTATACCCAATATCAAATGGCAAGATAAAGTTATCAATGCAGAGTTTCTTCAAAGGGCAAATGTATCAAGTGTAACAGCCCTGCTCAAGCAAAGACAACTGCACTGGCTGGGCCATCTGAGCAGGTAGGAAGATGGACGCATACCGAAGGATGTACTATATGGGGAGCTATCAGAGGGAACAACAACAACAAGACATCCCAAGCTTCACTATAAAGATACATGCAAGTGAGATCTGAAAGGAATTTGGAATTGATCGAGACCAGAGGGAAACCTTGGCAAGTGATCATAACAAGTGCCGCCACCGTCTCCATCAGAGCATCAAAGCCCATGACAGGAACTGGCTCCTACAGCTTGAAAAGAAAAGAGCTTGTAGGAAGCAAGCAGCTCCCAATCAAGACACACGTATTTGCAACAACTGTCAAAGATTATGCAAGTCTTGGATTGGACTACTGATTCACGTTAGACATTGCAAACCATCTACATCAGAGGCTGCAATTTTCCACTGTTTCTCGCGGACGAAAGGATCCCAATCACGTGGAGTCCAGCTCCACTGGACACGGCAAATGTAAAGTATCCCTGCAGCTGCCCCCACAACAGGAACCTGTTCACTGGCGTGTAGCACAACATCATTGTCCCTTGGTGACACTGACTTATATTCAATAGTCATCCAGTAACTGAGCGGGAAGAAGTTCAATACTGCACCTGAGATGATCTGCTGAATCCTAATACAGAAAAACACTTTGCTTCGGTTTTGTATTTCATTTGTTCCTCATCTACTTTAGAGAAAGGAACTATATCACTCCCATAGCGGAACCCTGAAGAACAAGAGAAGAACATCTGGTAAGCATAAGGGCCTACATTTCTTACACTGAAATTAGCACTCTGCATATTTTAACAACGCGTGCATGCCCCACGGCTATACCCCGTATGATTAACTTTGTAATTTACACCAAATTACTATCTCCTGTTAACAAAAAAAAAATCACACTCCATAGACACAATTTGCAAATCACAAAAAACAGCTACACTCCTTGTACATCATTTTACATAGTGTACCTACCTTTGTAGATACCAGGAAAGAAAAAAAAGTAACTGAACACACTGCCCAAAACCTTATACTCACAAAAAAATACTCAATGAACAGAGAATGAGCGCCCCTTGCAACCATAATAGCAAAAAAATAAGACAAATCAGCAGGAGACTCAAAGAAAGGAATCTGCAAGAAATTCAGAGGCCAAGCTGTCATTAAAATGGCTATTAAAGACCCGTTGATGTCTCATGGAAAAGCAAAAACCCTTCTATACAGAGGAGACAAATCTGTTGATCTAGTGTATATTTCTGTATTTTGATTCCTTTGCTTTTTATTACTAGGGATATTTACATGAAATCAGGATCTTTGTTTCTAAGGAGCATCACCTGTTCTTGCTGCTTTCCCCAACCTGAATTTACAATATTTTGCTGCAATACCACACTTAGTTTTTGTTTAGCTGACTACACTGTCAGAGACTGAGGAGGATGTCTTTGGGTGGGGAATAAACACCAGAAGCAGATGAACATCCCAAAATGAAGCACCGGTTTGAATTTGAAAAGACAATGAAAAAAGCAAAACAAAGCAAAACTGAGAAAACATACTACATGTGCAGAACACTCAGTAAACGGAATGTTCTTCAAAAATTTCTATGAGGCATCAGCAGCTTTTTAACTGCAGCTAAATGTCAGACCATTGGGTGAAGACATCTTTGACTTCTCTGGTTTACTTTGATACTGGAATCAAAGGTAAATTGCAACTGTTTACTACTCCTCTTCTCTGAAGAAAGTATCCGACAGGCATTCACAGATCAGGACTCCAGCCGAGGGAGGTTAGGAATGCTAAAAGATTTCTAGAATGTTCTGACCCTGCTTGAGGAAGCAGGCAGCAGCGTTGGGGTAAGGAAGGACTGAGAGACTTTTAATATATTGTACCACCTCACAGCCCTGTTACCAACATTTTAAAATTCTAGCCTCTTTCTTAAAAATGCTGTAGCTCAACCACAACATATGGGCTTGGTGCAGGAATCACTGGGTAAAATCCCACTGTTATATTGGAGATCAGATTAGATCATCATAATGGTCAGTTCTGGCCTTAGAGTCTATTAATCAAATCCCAAAATACAAAAACTATCAAGAAGTGAGTTAGTTTAGATCCAAGCGCACTGACATTTTAGAGAACAACTATTAACAGGCAAATAAATGTACCCCCACTCTACTAAATTTACCTGGCTAGATCTATATTTAAGGCCAATCCTGCTCTCACTGAAGTCATGGCAATTACAAATTCATCTGAAACATTTAAGCATACTGAAGGAAAGAGAAATCATCCACAAATTAACTGCAGTGAGAGCAATAATTTAGCAGGAAAAGATTCAAACTGAATTCAAAGAGAACCCTACCTAAAGTCTATCCTGAAAACATAAGCAGATTTTGTTTAAAGTTTGAAATTCAAATTTTGAAACAGGCACAGAACACTAACATTACTTACTAGCTTTTTTCCTAACTACATCATGTCTGCTTAAAGAGATAGTCAACTTAAACATCACCCAGATTTGTGAACATTTTTAACCTCCTGTTACAAATAACACCTACGATTGCTACAATTAAAGGAGTTTAGAGAGAAAAATTATACCTCTCTCTATTTTTTCAGTTTACTTTGTGCATTTGTCAGCACTTTCTCTAGTCATTTGTACTATCTCCCCTGTATAATTATGCTATTTCCCCCATTTGTGTAGGGCTCTTAAATAGCAACAAGGGAAAGAAACATTTTTAACATAGCAAAATGTGATTGCATACCAACAAAAATTGACAAAGGGTATATCCACGGAGCAATTAGACACTCAGCCATGCCAGCTGAGTAGGGCTTATAGTACTGGGGCTGCAGGGTTGATTCATGGCTGTGTAGACTTCCTGCCTGGAGCTAGACTGAGCGCCAGGGTCTGGACAGAGCTCTGGGGCCCCGCTCCCTCCTTCCGGGTCCTAGAGCCCCACATCTCAAGCCGAGGGACACAGGCCAGCTGTGGGTTTTTCTTTGCTGTGTAGACATCCACAGGGAGACTGAAATACAGTCAATTTTTAAAATTTGTTCTCTAAGTTGTTGATGTTGTTGATTCATCTAAGAAATCGAATTCTCTGCATTTGAAGAGAAACTAAACTTTGCAAAACACGAATTTACATGCTGTGAGTATTATCCTACATTCCATCACCTTGGCTCCTCAAACCTCCATTTTGTCTAAATAGTAAAGCTAATTCTCAAACTTTTTCATGGTGACAACCACATCTAACAGAGATTGTCCCCAGATGCCCCCTTCTTTTCATTATCACAGAGACCACAGCTCCCTCCATTCACAACTGTATAATATCCTTGTGGCACATACTTTTCCATGTAAACAACTGCTCTAACAGTAGGAAAGTATTTGAATATTTCTAGCTATATTTTGATGCAATTTAACACCTGGAAACAAGAGTCAGCACCATATGATTAACCAATGTCCCATGGAGCACAGAGCACAACTTAGGAACTGCTCTACTGTCTTCTAGTTCCTATGTGATATTATTATTATTATTATTCCTAGAGTTAGAGTCCCCTGAAATTCTTTTTATTTTTTATAATTTGGGGGGGATATTTATTTTTTGGGGGGAGGGAGTTGAGTTATTTCACTTTATCCATTTTATCCACACTGGGAGGGAAGGGGAGAGCAGGGAATGTTGGAGGGATACAAAGCAAGCCAACCCCTCATTCACCTTACAGCAGCAGCAGCTCTGGTCCCACGGGGCTAGGTTCGGCTCCCTGATCCAGGTGTTGCGACCTGGGGCAGGGGGTCGCAGCACCGCTCAGGTTTGGCCCAGCCACCCCTCCATCCTGCAGGTGCCGGCCATAATGGAGTGGCACTGTCACCTTTTGCACCAGGAGCTATAATTGCAGTATTTTTATTTTGTTGTATACATTGTTTTTTGTTTTATTTTGTTTTATTTTACAAAAAATCTTTACAAAAAACGTGCAGCTTTAGCTACAGTGACAATATAAATTTTACAGACATACAAGGTCCCTACCCCCAAGAGCTTACTAAGGCCACAGTTAGACTTCTAAATCCATCTTTAGGCACCTAAGGGTGGAATTTTCAAATGCCTTTAGGTGTCTTAGGAGAACAAATCCTAAAATTCTGGCCTAAATGTCTTAAGGGGGCACAGAGAGAATAACCCATACCTTGAACAAGATCATCTTTCTGAACTTCTGTTTCATCATCATCGTCCAAGCAGTAAACTGTCTCTTTTTGCAGATCTTCTTTTTTTAATGTCTTGGCATCCACAAGCATCCAGGACTTTTTCACCTTCTCTTCTGTGAGCTTTGTGTCAAAATTTAAAGAAAAGGAATATTTAAATCTCATTTGGGGCTGGGTCTCCACCACAACATGAGGATCAATTCCTAGAATCATTTCCCTTGACCAAGTGCTGGGTCATTTTACCAATCAAGGTACTTTGAAAACGGCATTTGCTGCTCTGACCATCATTATTGCTCTACTTATACTGACAATTCTCATTACAGATTAAACAAATGACTCTCCAACTCTTGCTTGTCTTGTCTATTTAAATTGTAAACTCTTTGGGGTAGCGGCTGTCTCTTACTCTGCCTTAGTATAGTGCCTCGCACAAAACCATAATCAAATCATTATCATTATTATAAATGAGGAGAAAGAGGAAGCTGGCAAGGGAAGCCTATAGTGATTAGAGATCTTATCCAAGCCTAATAAATCCACCTTCTAGACATCAGGCATATTACTACATTAAAATCTTTCTCCTTGAAGTAACAGAATACTGGACAGAATCTTACTTTTAGGTTCAGGTGATGAAGCCGTTAAATTCTATTTCACCAAAATCACCACAGTATCACTGAACTACACGGCTGCCTAGTTATTATTTACATGACAGGCAGCTGTGGTGTTACATATTTTCCTATTTTTAAAATGTTTTTCCTCTTATCCGTGTGTGAAAGAGCCACACAAAGAACAGGGAAAATAGACTGACTGAACAGTGAAACTGACTATATGTAAGGTCCTGTGAAATTGTACAAGGCAAACACTGAAAAGAGAGAGAAAATATTTTCACTAAATCTTTTAGTTATAATAATCTTACATGTGGCTTGTAACAATGATACTGTTGTTAGAAATATCACACTTGTGGGCGTAAGTGTTTTACTTACAAGTATGATATTTCTAAAAACAGTACAATTTCCCCTGAGAAATAAGGAAACTATTAAGCCTCATCCATTTCTGGGCATTTCAGTGACAGGCAACAATTGGAAAGCTCCATGTGAATGCAGCACCCTAAATCAGGTTTGTAAACGTTATACAATTAAATGTCACATTTCTATCCACAATTTCTCTCTCTTTCTGAATGTTAACTTTAATGCTTTAACCTGCATGTACAATATGGCAAAGTGATAGTTGCTATAAGAACCATAACTTCAGATTAACTGACTTTTGCACATGTAAAATTTCACCATAATGTTTCCTGGATGTAGCTTTATGTGTTTAATTTTCTTGTCTTTAAGGAAAAAATGCAGGTGCAGCTAACTGTGCTCCTGCCAACATATATTTAAATATGTGATTTTAGTAACTTACTGCTTTGTATGCCACGATCCTAATAGACAGATTAGAACCTATAGTTAGCTGGCAGGGCCAACCCATGGGTCTTCTTTCGATTTTCTTAAACATTGAAAGATGCTCCAAGCTCTCTCTAAATTAAAGAATCAAGAAAACAGAGATGAACTCTTCGATAAGATGTAATAAAACAATCCAGAAAAAGTAGTCTCTTCAGGGAAGGGTGGAAGCCCAACTGGTTTGGCTTGGATTGCACAATGCACTAGAAAACAAACTATATAGAACATTCCTGTTACTGATCATGGTAAGAAGGGGGACAGAGAATGGACAAGATGTGACCTAGTAGGTGTTTTCCATCTAAAATCTCTACGACTCTATGATATTAGGGTTAAAGACAGTATACCAAGTTATTGTGGTAAAAAAGAGATTACACAGTTGCTTAGGAAGCAATGCGCAGTTAGATAACATTAACTCAATTAAGTCATTTGTTAGCAGAACAGCCCCAATTATAAAAGGCACCTCTCGCTGGTGAGATTTTTCCTGGGCTGGAGATAGAAAAATCAAGAATCTTGTTGCAATTAACATTATTTTGTTTGTTTGGTAATTAACACACTACAGATTTTTAATAAATTGTTAATGAACACACATTCTTTTCGCAGCTCAGCTGGGGTAAAACCAGCTACTTTGAATATCTCTAAGCCAAACAGCTGATATAAAGCCTTATAAGGCAAAAAGAAAAGTTCCTTTAAATGACTATACATTAAAATTAGAAAATTGTTAACATAATATTGCACAGCTCAAAATCAGAAATGTGAAAATTAAGACTGAAAACGACCTTAACTCAGAGAATATTTATTACATTACATCCTTTGTGTGATCACAAAGACATGTCTTCACAGCTATAAAAGGTGTGTTTTTACAGTGAGATAGTTGTTATTTTGCTGTAAAATCCTAGTGGAGACAAGGCTGCAATATGGCTAGAAGAGATCAACGACAGCTGAGGAGTATAATGTTGACCTCGCCTTGCAACAATGCAGTAAAAACTACCTGCATCTTGTCTCCATTACGATTTTATTACCTAACACGTTTGTTATCTCACCGTAAAAAAATACACCCTTTTGGCAATAAAGACATAGACATAGTATTTCTCAAATAATGCAGGATAATGCAATAGCATTTTGTACAACCTTAGTTACATGCATATTTAAAAAACTGTGTCCATGTAATTCAAACAATTGTAATTCATTCACTAAAAGGGCAAAGTTAGAGTAAAACATTCAACTTCAGCTTTCACATTTCTTGACTTTTGAAGGCTTAATTATGCTACCCTAATTTTGTATAAACAGAGTTCTTCATACTTAATTTCCTGTGTTTTTAGAAGGATTCCCAGTTCTCTAACAGAACCTCAATCAGTGAAGACCATGTCCATTAGCAAATTTGCCCTTGTAGATTTGCAAACACCCATGAGCCAACACTTAACTGATTACTGAATAATACACATATCCATATCTATGCACACGTGGACTTTGATAAACTTGCATTTTAAAAAAAGCCTAAATACAGCATAAATGCCTCTTGCTCTGTAACCAGCCTTTCAGCTTCCTTGTTGATCCCATATTGTGTTTCTTGACCTCCCCCCCCCCGGTTTAAATCAATATCAGATCCTAAAACGACATTACAAAATTCTGCTTGCCCACTTGCTTGAATAAATTATTTATTTGCATGGGGGTAAAAATATGTTTTATCAGCAGCATAGTAAAAAGAGAGAAGGAGATAGATACTGTGTCTGGATTGGTAAATATTCACGACAGTTTTGCAAGGCTGTTTTATAAAAGCTGGACAAGCATTTTAAACTGATCTAAAGCTTCATGCATTCTTAGACTATTTAAACTGCACTAAAGCTTTAATCTGTTAGCCAAACCCCCATTTATCCACAGATTTCAGACCTCCCCTAAAACCATGAACTAAGCAGGGCTTAGTAGCAGGGCATTTATAGCTGAGGATAGGAAAGGAAGAGATAAAAGAGGAGTTTATTATTTGTATTACAATAGCATCTAGGAGCCCTAGTGAAAGAGCAGGACCAACAAACATAAAACAAAAGGACGGCCCCTGCCCCAAGGACCTTACAATCTCAGTATAAGACAGGAGACAACACAACAGGGACTATAGCTAGAATGGATATGAGTGGGGCAAGACAATATTTGTCAAGGCCAGAAAAAAGAATGCTGGCAGTAATCAAAAAGCGAGATGATGAGAGCCTGTGTCAAAGTTTTAGCTGTGTGGCTAAATAGGAAAGGCTATATGCTAAGAGATGTTATGCAAAAAGATCTGGCAATATTTAGATACAGCCTGGATGTGAGGACCTAGAAAGAGGTCTAAGTCAAAGATGATGCCCAGGTTGCAGGTCTGAGTGACAGGCAGGATGGTGGTATTGTCCAGTGATTGAGAAAGGAGGCAGGGGGAGGTTTTGGACTTAGAATACATGATAGTTTCATGCATGTGGATTATCCTAAAGGACGACTAGAAATAGATTGTTTTATTTGGCTTTGGGGTGCAGTCACATAGCTTGCTTTTTATTGCCATGGAAAAGTCTCGGGCTGCTTTCTAGGTAATTAGAAAATAAATATGTAACAGTGGTAATGTGTTTCCTCACTAATGAAAGGTGTAAATTTCCCTTCTCATGTAACCAGCCATGGAAGCCAAAAAGAGGAAAAATATATAATGGCTACAAAAGAAGAAAGGTATCAAATGATAAGTCAGGCAGGATGGGGGGAGGAAACTACCAATCTAAAGTACCTGTAGGGGAGAAGACTCAGGCATAGCAGCAGCAGCGTTTCTAAGACATGCACACATTTTTATTGTTTCACTGTGGAGACAACAAATGTAAAACAATCTTTCTATCCTTGCATGAGGAATTCTACTGAAACAGTCTATTGTTAGACACAATGGCACAGCACTTTACTATTAAGTCATGAGCTTCAAGAAGAACTCTCAGTCACAATCTGTCTGGGGGAGTTTGATAAACTAGTAGTTGATCTGCAACCACTCTAAGGCCAGGAAACCAGGCCTACCGTTATGTGCAAATATTTCACATGCTCTGTACACACTGCTAAAATAGCATTTATCTTCTAGCTACCTTATATTCAGTATGCTTTTGAAGTCTCATTTACAGGATAACACTCCTTTAAAAATGCTGAGGAACACAAGACAGAGGTGGAGTAAGGGATACTTTCTGTAAAGACAAAGTACCATACAAGGGAAAATTCACTTTCCATTGTATCTTATAATTCACTTACCTATTCTTTGAATCAAAGCCACTGAATTCATAGAATCATAGGACTGGAAGGAAACTCGAGCGGTTTTCTTGTCCAGTCTCCTGAACTTACGGCAGGATCAAGCATTATCTAAGACCATCCCTGACAGGTGTCTGCCTAATCTGCTCTTAAAAATTTCCTAGGCAATTTATTCCAGTACTTAACTACCCCAACAGTTAAGAAATTTTTCCTAATGTCCAACCTAAACCGCCCTTGCTGCAATTTAAGCCCATTGCTTCTTGTCCTATCCTCAGAGGTTAAGAATAACAATTTTTCTCCCTTCTCTTTGTAATAACCTTTTATGTACTTGAAAACTATTATCATGCCCCTCTCAGTCTTCTCCAGACTGAACAAACCCAATTTTTTCCATCTTCCCTCATAGGTCATGTTTTCTAGACCGTTATTCATTTTTGTTGCTCTTCTCTGGACTTTCTCCAATTTGTCCACATCTTTCCTGAAATATGGCACCCAGAACTGGACACAATACTCCATTTGAGGCCTAATCAGCGTGGAGAAGAGCAGAAGAATTACTTCTCAGGTCTTGTTTACAACACTCCTGCTAATACATCCCAGAATGATGTTTGCTTTTTTTGCAACAGTGAAACATATTTAGCTTGTGATATATTATGATCCCTAGACCCTTTTCTGCAGCACTCTTTCCTAGGAGTAATTTCCCATTTTGTATGTGTGGCACTGATTGTTCCTTCCTGAGTACTTTGCATTTGTCCTTATTAAATTTCATCCTATTTACTTCAGACCATTTCTCCAGTTTGTCCAAATCATTCTGAATTTTAATCCTATCCTCCAAAGCACTTGCAACCCCTCCAAGCTTGGTATCATCCACAAACTTTAAGTGTACTCTCTATGCCGCTGTCTAAAACGTTGATGATACTGAACAGAACTGGATCCAGAACTGAGCCCTGTGGGACCCCACTCGATATGTCCTTCCAACTTGACTGTGAACCAACTGATGATTACTCTCTGGGAGTAGCTCCATCTAGGTTGTATTTTCCAAGTTTGTTTATGAGTAGATTATGTGAGACAGTATGGAAAGCCTTACTGAAGTCAAGATATACCACATCTACCGCTTTCCCCCATCCACAAGGCTTGTTACCCTGTCAAAGAAAGCTATCAGGATGGTTTGATACGATTTGTTCTCGACAAATCCATGCTGTTACTTATCATTTTATTATCTTCTAGGTGTTTGCAAATTAATTGGTTAATTATTTGCTCCATTATCTTTCTGGGTGCTGAAGTTAAGCTGACTATCTGTAATCCCCTTGGATGTCCTTATTTCCCTTTTTATAGACTGGCACTATATTGCCCTTTTCAATCCGCTGGAATCTCTCCCATCTTCCATGACTTTTCAAAGATAAAAGGATGAAGAAGTTATTTAAAGGACCCAAATGTGAGATAAGTTACACAACTGATTGCCATTTTGCCAACTCCAAAATGCCACCTCATGCATTAAAACTTTTTGTGGATGAAATTAGAAACTAACCTTCCAATATTTGAAAGGTGAGTATTCAAGTTTACCTGAAAGTGTAAATTTCATCCAGGCCTCCTTCTTCCTCTAAAGTAAACATCAATTTTCTCACCATACAGATGCCGTCTTTCTGTTGCTTCGTTAAGCCCTTCCTTGGAAAAGCGTTTCTGTACCTATCACAATGTTGACGACCATCACCCATATCTCCATTTCCATCTTCATCATCCACTGGAAATGGCAAGCTAAAAATACAATTTAAAATAGTTCGTTTATTTTGCTGCTTAACTAACACAACTAAATCATTTTGGATGATTAAAAAAATGAGAGACACAAAAACTGTATCTGGATTGACTCTTTCTTCAGCCTGACGTCCTTTCAAATGTCAGTTCTAAATCCGAGCAAACAGTAACGCCCAATCCCTTAATTATAGCTGTGCTATTAGTCATTCCCGTAATAACTGTTATTCTGTATGAGATTTTAATAACCTATAATGGCTGGTGAATGCATGAATAAAACTGACACATTTTCCTGTATGTTATGGGTCTGGGTTAGAGTTTAACCAGGGACTCTAGATGAAATGATATTTTGCTGTACCCCAATCTATTATTAAGTTACCTAATAATCACGGACGCTAAACTAGAAAAAGAACTATTAGGTCATCTATTCCATCTCCCCCACAATACCTGTATATTTTCTACTGTTAAATTACCTATTTGTTTAATTTTCAAACAAGTACCTTTGTGCTTTCTTCCATGCTGCCCCTCATGCTTGGGAGGACTCCCCATAAAAATCTACAAAGCTACCTAGTTCCCCTTCTTTTCTGGGACACCCACAAAAGACCTGACAAGAGTTAAGCTGTTGTTGTGCTGAGACCACTGTCTATCACACTGACCAATAACTGTCTCACTGTTTTCTTACATTCTCCTATCTGCCCCTCTGTATCCCTCTACGGTCTCTTGTTTTATACTGAGATGGTCAGCTCTTTGGGGAATCATAGAAAATTAGAATTGGAAGGGATCTTAGGAGGTTATCTAGTCTAACTCCCTGCTCAAAGCAGGACCAACCCCAACTAAAGCATCCCAGACAGGGCTTTGTCAAGGTTTCTTAGAAACCTCTAAGGAAGGAGATTTCCTAGGTAACCTAGGTGGTGAAGTGGTGAAGGTTACCCAGGTAACCTAGATGGTTTCCCTAGGTAACCCATTCCAGTGCTTCACCACTGGGGAAAGGGACTATCTTTTTATTTCTGGGTTTGTATAGCACCTAGCACAAAGAGGTCTTGTTCCATGTTCCTAAGCACTACAGTAATTCAAATAATAATAATATTTATTACAAGTAGCGGCACTGTTACGCCATACCACAGCAGATAATTTAAGATGGCTATAATTATGTAATGAAAATGTTACAGAGCTGTGAAGGTGCTTTAGAGCTATTTCCACACTTACAAAAATTGCAGAGAGATTCCTGTTTTCTTCAAGTTAGCAATGATAATTTCCAGCTGATCCTCACTGAAGGGGCTGCTAAGGTCTGTAAACACCTCAATGTGCCGTTTCTCGTATTTCTTTCCTCTTCAAAAAATAAAAACAGAAGATTTGTAGAAATAAAAAAATCCTGTTGCATCGTTTTCTGAACACTTATTTTTTTTAAAATGTAAAACTGTATCTCTAATAAAGTTTAGAAATTCTTGTAACAGTAGCCCAGAAACATCAAGATATGCTGCCCTTAAGTATAACAAGAATAAATCCAATCAGCATGGTTTGTTCCTGCTTATTATTATTCAGGGGAAGTCTATGTGTCCTTTTTCTGATTATTTTTTCCCTACCAAGCCAATGGAAAGCATGGTCCTTAGCCGATATAAATTAGTTTAACTACATTGAAGCCAATGGAGCTATGCCAATTTATCCCAGTGAGGATCTGGTCCTTAGCATTTATGAAAGGTGCTGGCTGCTTCCTCCCAGGCTGCAAGACCATGATTGTAAAGGCAAGACCATGATTATAAAGGTGTTAAACTATGTATACATGGATGTTAAGGGTTTTTTTCAAACCTGTTTAGCTAATGCAACTGAAAAACCCCCACCTTTTTTCTTTATGTAGACAGGGCATTTTTTCTTTATGTAGGCAGTTAGGAGGTGTAATTCCCAGCACAGGTAGTCATACATGTGCTAGCTCTCCTCCCGCTAGTACGTCAAAAATAGTATCGAGGCCATGGCAGCATGGGAGGTGGGTCAGGCTAGCCATCTGAGTACATCCCACCCAACCCCCTGGGCATGTACTCAGGCAGCTAGTCCGAGCAGCTGCCCATGCTGTCACAGACATACTTCTGTTTTTAGCACATTAACTCGATCAGAGCTAGCGCATCTCTGTCCACCTGTGCTGGGAAGCAGGCTCCCAGCTGCAGTTTACACATACCCTTAGAGGTTACTTCTATATACTTAAGCTCCTTCCTGAAAGTGAAGATTAGCTAGGATGCTCCAATTAAGTATATGGATTTCATCCCTGGGCAGCTGGATGCAAGGTATTTTCAAGAATTTACTTCCCTTATTAATCCAAAAGAAGTCCAAATTTACTAACCTGAAGGATACACTGTAAATCAATTGAGGGCTTGTCTACACAGGAAAGGTTTGCCATTTATACTGGAATAGTTAAACCAGTATAGTAATTCCAGGATATACACCCATGTAGATACTCTTATTCCAGAATAAGAAGCTTTATTCAGTTATCTTAAACCCATCCCAAGCAACAAAAAGCTTTCTTATACCAGAGAGAGAATCCACCCAAAGAGTTAGATTGGTATAATTATATTGGTTTAGATTCACACCTTAGTTTATACCAGTATAACTTCCCTACGTGGGCAAGCTCTTAGTCAAGTGACTTAAATTACTTGGGGAGGTTGAGTCTCTCTAGTGGGTTTTTAAGAACAGCCTTTCATTGTGATTTTTAAAAAAACAGCATCTTCCCTATTCACACAACTTTGCAGCATTAAAGTGGAGTCAGATTAGCTCTCGAAACTGAATTTCAGAATTCCTGTAGAAGTCCCTGGGCTGCAGTACTTACAGTGTTTCCTTTTGAAGCAAATCCATGCACACGACAAGTGCATCCAGGACTAAATGAGTTAAGGACAATAGACATTTAGAACAAGATTGTCACAAACATACACATTTTTCTCTTTATTTGAGCAGCTGCAGAGACACATCTCTTCAGGTAAAGCATTTTAGGCTATGTCTCACTGACGGTGGCAAATTCACCGCCGTCAGATCAACTTCTCTGGATCGACTGAGCGGTCAGTGAAGACCTGCTCAGTCGATCCAGAAATTGACGTATTAAGACCACCTTCTCAAGTGGCGTAGCGCTGCGTCGATGGGAATGTGGTTCCCATCGGCGCAGTGCAGTGAAGACGACGCGCAGAACAGAAGCTCAGCAGTTGACGGAAGTTAGGCAAATTTTTTGCGTAGTTTGCGTAACTCTGGTCAACTGCCGCCGAATCTCCGAGGTAAGTGTAGACAAGTCCTTAGTGTATGACAAGCAAACTAGCACCTATTAAAACTACCTTCTGCCTTTCTTACAACCAGATCTTTTCCCTACACTTTTAAAGGAAAGACTGTTACCAGGGACCAGTTCTGCTACTGAAGTCGAGAGCAAAGCTATGATACAAGCAGGATCGAGCCTAATGAAAACAATAATACAAAAAATCTAGGTGATAAATATCATCTCTTTATTTGGTATCCATGAACAAAAACTATATGTCGTTACAAAATATGACATCATTTTACACAATAATTCCCCTTTCCTTAATAAATATCTATTTTAGAAAATAAACGTATCAAGAGAATGTCAGAAACAATTTCATTGAGGACGTACTCCTATCTCTGTGCTCAGGGATCTGTGGCCCAGATCCACAAAGGAACTTAGGCACTGCAATGCCAAGCATCCTGGCACCTAACTTTTAGGCACTTGGAAAATCCCAGAAACAACACTGCCATCCCCGAAGCCAGAGTTAGGCACCTAGGCTGCCCATACAATGAATGGGGAGAGACGGGCACCTTAGACTGCGAACAACAAAACCAGCATGCTAGGTGGAAAGCCACCTAAGCTAGCCAGTGAGAGATGCCAACCAGAGGGTGCATATTAAGCCTCACCCTCTCTTGGAGATAGGCACCTAAGTCCAGACTGCAAGGAGCCACACAGGTCTGCTAGCAATCCATGAACGGAGGGGGGAGTATAGGCATTCGGCCACCTAAGTTCATGCGGGGGCCTGAAACAAAACAGCCCCATGGGTTGGGGTGGCGGGGGAGGACCTCACTTATAACTTAAGCCTAATGGATAGGGGGCTCACCCAGAATGTGGGAGGCCCCCAAGTCCCACTCCTCCTTAGGAATCAACCACCTCTCAGGTGAGTGCCCAACTCACGACTAGGCCATAGAGTTACTCTAATTTTTAATATTATTCAATTGTTTAAGTAAAGTGGAACAACTTCAAGTGGAGAGATTGAGGCAGACTCATATCAGAAGATTCCACAGCCTAGTGGTTAGCCAGACAGGTGGCAGATCCTTGTTCAAATTCCTTCTCTCTCACAGGAGAGGGGACTTAAATGGGGGTCTCTCACACCCTGCTTGAGTACCCTCTCCACAGGCTAAAGATTACAAGAGGACCTTCTCCTTCCATCGCCAGCTGTTGCGTGTGAACTCGCCTGAGGGGCCCGGATCCAGTAGTCATGCTCAGAGACCAATGACCAGGTCAAGCCCCCACATGCAACTTAGGTGACCAGATGCCTACCTTTCCCAGTCTGTGAATTGCTCTGGGGCTTGGGTGGGAGATAGGTGTCCAGATACAGTAGTGTGCCTGCTCAGGCAGGAGATGGGTGACTCAGGCAGCTAGAATGAGGCTGCAGTGTGCACGCCCAGAGGAAAAAAAATTAGGTATCAAGTGAGTTTAGGCACCTATAGGTTAGGTAGCGGCTGAACTGGAGTTCTGTGAATCACAATGGTGCCTAAAAATGGGATTTATGCACCTAAGTATCTTGATAGATCATAGGCCATGTAGAAGAAAGTGAGAGCCTGAGACATGAGGCCTAGTAAAACAGGCCAGGTATGAGACCTGAGCTAAAACAGTAGTCAAGCCCTGCTCTTATAAAACAAAGTTAGCAAAAGTCAAGCAAGTTCACAGAAACTGGCTAGAACACAGCTGGTGTTGCAAAAACACACATTCCTAAAGAAGTGCTAGGCACAAATACTCAGCAAGCACATTCCACTGGTACCAGAGCAGTCCGATACTGGGAATGGTACAAACACACCTATCAAAGATAACGAGGACACACTGACCCCTCTCTAAGACAAGATGACACCGTGATGAATAAGAGATGTCTTGATAATATGATGGATAGAGATGTTTTGATCAAGCCATCCCGTACAAGGTAAAGGGTGGTATCTTACTACGTCAGAGGGTGGTAACGACACACGTCAGACGGGCAATACGCAACTTATTTGTATCAATATATAAAAGAGGGTCTCAGAGGAAGTGTCTCTGTTCAGCCAAGGGGGAAATGGAAACTCTTCTGTCATTTATTGAGCTGGTCCATTGTAACAAGCATACAATGTGTTAGTGCTCCTGCAGAGTCTGCAGGATACTAGGATCGTGCTTTGTCTACAATAAACCTGGGCGGGTGCCTTCGTTACTGACACGGATCTCTGGTCTTAATGGATAATCCAATTGTGGTTTGGTGTTTCGGTTATCTGCGCAGGGCTGGGACAGCATACACACTGGGAGACCACACATGCAACCAACAGCTGACAACACCCCATGTACGTACCTCCTTACCTATAAAACTGAGAATATGATTCAGTTAGTGGCAACATACAGAGGACTGGCTGCAGGGTCCTCGGATACTGCTCTGCCACCCTGACTACAGCTTGGAACAATTATTTTTGGGTGGAGAACAGAAAGAAATGAGAGGAGCTCTCAAATGAAATGTTCAATGGAATACTTTCAAAAACCCTCACCTATGTTACTAACAAAAGTGACTTTTGACAATGTATGCATTTCACAGTGAAATGAGGACTGACTAATCAGATATGCCTCAGCACGTGCGGTTGTGTTGGGTTTCCCTTTTGGGAGGGGAAGGTGAAATTTTTTTGTCAAGTTTTAATTGGTTTAATTTGATGAAAACCTATTTTGCATTAGGCTTTGTAATGTCTCCTTTAAAAAAAACCAAAACTTATTTGGAGCCTGACATTATCTCTGTGCTATATTTTTTTCCTCTCTCAGGCTCACAGAAAAGAAGATACCAGAAGTGGTCAAAGGCTAATTAACTCAGTACTTAAACAACAAACAATTCATTGCGACCAAGACTCCACCTAATGTTTTATAAAGAAATTTAAAATTGGTTAATTTGGGAATCTGGCCCTTGTTCAAACTGTCAACTCCTAAATCAAATTAACTATACAAGTTTAATAGTAGTTATGACTTCAACAACACTCCTGGGCCAGTTTCACAACATGGGCTTCCAATCCCCTGTGCAACTTTATCTGGTTCACAGATTTTTCTAAAGCCAGAGAGGATACAATCTGCTTGTTCAGAGCCTGGTTGAATCACGTTTTGTATGTCCTCCAGCAAATCAAAATCTGGTAGCATCAGGTGTCTCTGCACAGTAATGTTCTGATACTGATCACCACTGGCAAGGGTATTCTCCGTATTATCTGTGCCAAACAAAACTACAGATACTTCATCTTTGCTCTCAGCAAACACCTGGAGATAGAGAAGGTACAAAAAATACACAGTGTTGTACATACATATGTTAAGTAGAAAGCAAATTATACAAATTTTGCAACTAGGCATCAATCAAAGCTCCATGCTACCACATATACAGTCCTTCCAAAATGCAAGCGTATATAGAGCTCATTAATTTAGAATTAAGTTCAGCTAGTAAGCTGCTATGAATACTACTGATCGACATGTGGGGGGAATGAGTAAAATCATCTCTCTCTGTTCCTAGAGTAATTCTACGTGATGCTAAATTTTAGCAATGCTGAAACATTTTATAAGAAGAAGACAGCACTTTTTTCCATAAAAGCCTCTTCTTTCTTAAAAAAGGAGCAGTGACCAACCTAGGTGCACTTGTCATCCACAAAGATCTGCTGGGTGAAAAGCCAGCGCTGCTCTTACATGAAACAGTCAATTAAAATAATTCTAACTAGTTTCCCACCTAAACACAATATAATAAATAATAATAATAATAATAAAAAGAATGAAGTAAAGAATCAAGCCTAACTGTTTTCCTTCTTTCTTTTCTAACCTGTATCATACCCAAACGGAAATCACACTTACCTGTCGTTGCACGAACATCGTCATCACCTTCTTAGCTTGCTCAAATGGAGACTCCTCTCCAGGAGCAGAATTGCTCATTGCAAAGCCTACATCCATACACAGCACTATGGCTGCCTGAAAGAGAGTACCAAACTGAATTAGAATGTGATGGGGCACACTTATGTGAAATCATTTAAAGGAGTTAATTCACTCCTTGATTAACACAAAACTTACATTTCAATTTATGACATTACTAATCCCTATTGTTGTTTTATCTCCTAATTTGAAATGTATATGTAGAGGATAAGACTATAGGACTTCCCATATTGATCAGACTAGCAGTACATCTACTCCAGTACTATGTCTCAAGTCTGGTCTACATGAACTTTTAATTTGCAGCAAGGTGAGGTGTGAATCTAGCCTGCCCCAAACTAACTCCGCATGAGCCCTGCAGACACACATTAACACTTGAGTAATGCACTTTGATCTATCCTCTTCGTCTGCATGGACCCTGAGGACATGCAGCAACAGTTTGTTAATGCACTTTGATCTAGTCCCATTTCAGTTAGTCCTTACCAAGCTAGTGTGAATAATAGAATCATAAGGTTAGAATGGACTACAATGGTCATCTTGTCTAACTTCCTGCCAAGATGCAGGATTTATTGTGTTTAAACCATCCAAGACAGATGGCTATCCAATCTCTTTTTGAAAACCTCCAGTGAAGGAAATTCTATGACTTCTCTAGGCAGTTTGTTCCATTGTCCTACAGTTCTTATAGTTAGAAAGCTTTTCCTGAGATTTAATCTAAACCTGCTATGCTGTAGTTTGAACCCATCGCCTCTTGTCCTGCCCTTTGTGTCAAGAGAGAACAATTTTTCTCCATCTTTCTTATGGCATCCTTTCAAGTATTTGAAGACCACTATCATGTCCCCCTTAATCTCCTCTTTTCCAAACTAAATATACCCAGTTCCTTTAGCCTTTGCTCACACGGCTTGCATTCCATCCTTTTGATCATTTTTGTCACTCTCCTCTGGATCCTTTCCAGTTTCTCTGCAACCTTTCTGTACAGTGGTGATCAAAATTGAACACAGTACTCCAGCTGAGGCTTAACCAGTGTCAAGTAGAGGGGTACTATCACCTCCCGTGACTTGCATGCTATAACTCTGGTTAATGCAACCCAAAATGGCATTTGTTTTCTTTGCAACAGCATTACATTGTTGTCTCATGTTGAGGTGGGGTAGATTCACACCCCAGCTTGCCAGGAACTAAATGTTCATGTAGACAAGCCCTCAAGGAGTGACCAGTACCAGATGCTTCAGCGGAAGGTATAAAGAATACCGAAGCAGACTGTAATAGAATAATCTGACCATAGGGGAAGTTTCTTCCTAACCCTGTCAATTAGCAATTGGCTTATCGTGAAGCATAAGTTTATTATCCCTTATGAAAGCTGTTTTTAATAATTTTGGGTAAGTTTTTAAAAACATTTTGGTAAAATTTTCAAAATCATCTATTTGACATAGGAGGCTGAGGTCCCATTTTCAAAAGTACAATGGTTTTCTCATCTTGTTAGCACTTCTGATTATCTTTGCACAATGAGCAATGGTTTTAATTGGGCTATTCACTGTGATGCCTGGTCTTTTTCCTGAGTGGTAACACAGTTAATTTAGAAGCCAGCAATGTGTATGAACAAATCAAATTATTCCTCCCAATTTGGAATTATTAATATTTAATCTGCCACTGTGTTGCCCAATCAACTAGCTTTATTAGGTCCCTCTGAAGTTCCTCAGTCCCCACTTGTCTTGATTAACATAAATAATTGTGTCATCTAGCTAACCAAAGCCAGAAGATTAATTCAGCAAAGGAGCTAGATGGGCAAATCATCCATTTGTTATGCCCTTAGGTGGAATTTGCAAGGAAACTGACAAAAGGCCAGTTTTCATTTTCAGCCATAGGCTGAACCAAGGATTCTGAAGTGCTCATCAACAGTTTGTCAGGTGGGCAGCAAAAAATTAAAATTACCAAAAAATTTGTTTTGTTGGGCTGCTGATATATAGGACTTTTTTTAGCTTGGAGTCAGTCATCTTTTTTCTGAAAGGAAGGTACATCTGAGTGTACAGCTAACACTGTTCACCCTGCTTATGTGTAATGCCACTTCCCCCAACTCTGTGATTAGCCACTAGGGTCAAAAGGGGTACAATTACTATCAAAACAGACCAGGTAGACAAAGTTCGGGGCCTTTCAAGCTGTTCCATTTGGGAGGAGACATTGATGACGAACTCAGATACATTCTTTTTAAATAAACAAGACCGCATCAAAGGTAAGTCCTGGTTCTCCAAACAAAGGAACCAAAAACTAGGAGACAGCTTCTCTGCCCATAGCATCAGACTCTTTCAGCCAGCAGTCTGATCCACAACTTCTGTCTAGGCTTCTCCCAGGGCCACACAGTGCTTCCAGGCTGTATCTGCTTGGCTTTCGTTCTGCTTCTCTCTGTATCTCTTCCTCAAACAGATGCTCACACACTGACCAAGACTTCCACCAATTAAAGCCCTAGCCCTTGCATTTAAACCTCTTGGACCACATACATGATTCAGCTTCTACTCAGCTTTTCCACGTGCCTGTGTTTTGGGGTGTTAGTGCTATTGTTTCAGCCAACTGATTACAATGGCTTCTTTACATTTATTACAAATGTAAGGCAGCAGCATGCCTGGCCCATAACAAAGCTTAATCCAATCCATAACAGTAAACTGTTCAGGCCAGGGACTATCTACAACTCTGGTTACATCTACACTGACGGCGGCGGACGGTGGCAAATTTGCCACCGTCAGATCGATTTATCTGATTCAATTGAGCTGCAGGGAAGACGCGCTCAATCGATCTGGAAGTCGAACTATTAAAACCACCTCCAGAAAAAGCAAAGCGCTGCGTCAACTGGTATGCATTTCCTGTTGGCGCAGCATAGTGGAGAGGGCGCATATAACAGAAGTTAGGAAGTCAACGTAAGTTATGCAAGCTACTCTTTGTAGCTTGCATAACTCCCGTTGACTGCCGCCAAATTTGCCTGTCAGTGTAGACCAGGCCTCTGTGTTTGTACAATGCCTACCATGATAAGGTCTCATTCTTGATTAACACTTAGGCATTACAGCTATAAACTTTATTAATAATGATAATGAACGGCCAAGTAACGGAACTGGAAGGAGATCTGGGTATTAAAGCACAGGATGAGAGTCATAAGAATCATAGAAGATTAGGGTTGGAAGGTGTCACGCTGGCTGGATTGGGTGGGCGGCATTTATTATATTGTTTAACATCAGTATGTCAAAATCATAATTCATATGAGATATGCCGTGTCAGGTACTGTTAGAAAGGCTATAATGTGCTAAGTAAGATGATCATGTTTATGTTCATGTGTTATATGTGTAATGGAAGTTATGGATATGGTTGATATATCTGTATTTCAAATTGTGCTGTGTCTGGGCAACAACCCAGATAGGATGGCTGCAGCACAAGCGCCTGCTTAATGGCCCATTAAGGAAACTCACAGGTATGATGGTCCAGGGGGAGAAGCCAGGGATATACCTGATGAGTTACCAGTCACTCATGTGACCCTGGACTCCATCTTATTCTTGTAAAATTCCACCAGCAGCATGGCAAAGGCCAAAGGACATAAAAGGCAGCTGCACGATATCCATTTTGTCTTCAGCCACCTACCCATCTCTGGATCAACTCATCTACAACTGAACTGAAGCTGTGAAACAAATGACCGAGACCCATCCAGGTACTGGATGTATACCAGAGGGACTATACAAGCCTGCAAACTCCACAATTCTATTAGACACCTGATATATATGGACTTTCAAATCAACTGTATGTGTCTGATTGCTTTAATTATTTAACACTTCTCTTATTTGTTTCTTTCTTTTTATAATAAACCTTTAGTTTTATTTACTAAAGGATTGGCTGGCAGAGTGGTATTTTGGGTAAGATCGGAACTTATATTGATCTAGTACTGTGACTGACCCTTTGGGGTCAGGAGAAACCTTTTTGGTAAAGAGCATAGTTTTAAATAACTGATCTCTTTACTGGACCTAGTGGCCGATTGGGAGCCAGAGACTGAAATGCAGTAAAGGGGGCTGTGTATATTTTTATTTTGGCTTCTTGATAACCAGTGTGGGGAATCATAAGCATTATTTGTGGCTGGTTGGGAAGTCTGACTTCACTGTCACCCACCAGTGCTGGGAGAATCTGCTCTCCTTTTACAGCCTGCCCTGACCTTGGCATTTTCAGGTGGCTACCCTAGGCATGGACAAGTCACAGAAGGGACCTAAAGAGGACATCTAGTCCAAACCCCTGCTCAAAGCAGGACCAACCCCAGCTAAATCATCCCAGCCAGGGCTTTGTCAAGCCACACCTTAAAAACGCCTAAGGATGGAGATTCCACCATCTTCCTAGGTAACCCAGTCCAGTGCTTCACCACCCTCCTAGTGAAATAGTTTTTCCTAATATCCAATCTAGACCTCCTCCATTGCTTCTTGAGACCACTACTCCTAGTTTTGTCATCTGCTACCACTGAGAACTGCCTAGCTCCATCCTCCCTGGAACTCCCTTTCAGGCAGTTAAAGGCCGCTATCAAATCCCCCCTCATTCTTCTCTTTTGCAGATTAAACAAGCCTAGTTCCTTCAGCCTCTCCTCATATGTTATATATTCCAGTCACCTAATTATTTTTGTTGCCTTCTTCTGGCCTCTCTCAATTTGTCCACATCCTTTCTATAGTGGGGGCCCAAAAATGGACACAATACCCCAAATGTGGCCTCACCAATGCCAAATAGAGGGGAATAATCACTTCCCGCAATCTGCTGGCAATGCTCTTACTAATGCAGCCCAATATGCTATTAGCCTTCTTGGCAATAAGGGCACACTGTTGACTCATATCCAGCTTCCTGTCCACTGTAACCCCCAGGGCCTTTTCTACAGAACTGCTGCCTAGGCAGTCGATCCCCAGTCTGGAGCAGTGCATAGGATTCTTCCATCCTAAGTGCAGGACTCTGCCCTTGTCCTCACGGAATCACCTCAGATTTTTTTTGGCCCAATCCTTCAATTCGTCTTGGTCGCTCTGTATCCTATCCCTACCCTCCAAGGTATCTACCATTCCCCCCATCTTAGCGTCATCTGCAAACCTGCTAAGAGTGCAATCCACCCCATCCTCCAGATCATTAACGAAGATGTTGAACAAAACCAGCCCCACCACAGACCTCTGGGGCACTCTGCTTGTTACTGGAGGCCAACTAAACATCGAGCCATTGATCGCTACCCATTGAGCCCAATGATCTAGCCAGCTTTCTATCCACCATTCATCCAAGCCATATTTCTTTAATTTGCTGGCAAGAATACTGTGGGGGACCGTATCAAAAGCTTTGCTAAAGTCAAGGAATATCACATCCAGCACTTCCCCCACAACCACAGAGCCAGTCATCTCATCACAGAAGGCAATCAGGTTGGCCAGGCATGACTTGCCCTTGGTGAATCCATGCTGACTGTTCCTGATCTCCTTCCTCTCTTCCAAGTGCCTCAAAATGGATTCCTGGAGGACCTGCTCCATGCTTCTTCCAGGGTCTGAAGTAAAGCTTTCCCGGATCCTCCTTCCCTTTTTTGAAGATGGGCACTATATTTGCCTTTTTCCAGTCATCTGGGACCTCCCCCAATCACCACGAGTTTTCAAAGATAATGGCGAATGGCTATGCAATCACATCAGCAAATTCCCTCAGCACCCTCGGAGGCACTGCATCTGGCCCCAAAGACTTGTGTACGTCCAGCTTTTCTAAATAGTCCTGAACCTGTTCTTTCAGCACTGAGAATCAACAGATATCGCAGCTCTGCTGAGGAGTTGCTGTGTTAATCTGGCTAAATCAACTCCTTTGCCTCAACTTCAACACCTGGCTCTCTTAGGGATACTGTAAAACTACATTAACATTTTCAGAGCACTCTGAGATCCTCCACTGGAAGTGAAAAGTTTTATTAGACTGAACTTTTGCTTCTATTTCCATGTAATACTGCAAAACCATTTTAGGTAACATTGAAATGGTATTGCCAATAAGAATGAAGAAAATAATCAAATGCTATAACTTCAGATAAATAAATTAGACTAAATTCATAGATAGCTTTGACTGTGGAACAATACAGCACTTCACTTTCTGGAGTTTGTAGCAGCCATTGTTAAGTGATGGAGTGAGGAAATGCATGGACTGTGTTTCATAGAATCATAGAATATTAGAGTTGGAAGGGACCTCAGGAGGTCATCTAGTCCAACCCCCTGCTCAAAGCAGGACTAACCTCAGCTATATCATCCCAACCAGGGCTTTGTCAAGCCTCAGCTTAAAAACCTGTAAGGATGGAGATTCCACCACCTCCCTAGGTAACCCATTCCAATGCTTCACCACCCTCCTAGTAAAAAACTTTTTCCTAATGTCCAACCTAGACCTCCCCCTGCAACTTGAGACCGTTGCTCCTTGTTCTGTCATCTGCCACCACCGAGAACAGCCTAGCCCCATCCTCCCTAGAACCCCCTTTCAGGTAGTTAAAAGCCGCTATCAAATCCCCCTCACTCTTCTCTTTTGCAGACTAAACAAGCCCAGTTCCCTCAGCCTCTCCTCATAAGTCCTGCGCTCCAGCCCCCTAATCATTTTGGTTGCCCTCCGCTGCACTCTCTCCAAATTGTCCACATCTTTTTTGTAGTGGGGGGCCCAAAACTGGACTGTTTGTTCATGTCTATTTAATATGTAAGTATGTTACAACTTGAGTACAAAGATATACCCAGGTAAATAATGGTATCTGGGTTTATACACCAGTTTCTGGTAACTATGTCCCTAACTAGATCTATTTTCTCCATTGTAATGCAGCTCCTGGCCTATCACAGAAAGGAAACCAATCTGCCTTTTCAAAATGTCCATGTAGGCTGGGAGGAGAGTGTAACAAACCTAACACTGTCTCAAATCACTGGGGAAAAGTTTTGTTATGAGTTTGCCAAAAGTAACTTTTTATCCTCAACTTTTTCGGGCTTCTGAGACAGTGGACCAGAAAGGAAGAGGAGCAGAAATGTTTCTTTTATTGTTATCTTTTTTAAAGGTATAAAGGGACACTTGAAAAAATCACAATATCAGCTGAATATTTTGTACCTACTATTGTAAAAAGTTGTATTTAATTTACTGAAAGTGAAAGATTAAAGAGAAACCCTTCTTGGTCATCTTATCTGTGCACTTAGCACTTTGTATATAGTCAATTGCACCTTCTCTCTCATGCACTAACATGATGATATTATTCTCGTGCAGTGATCTGCAGGGGGGCCTCACTTGCATGAAGGTGTTTGCCAGGACAAGTAACAAGAAAAAAGACAGATATGGTGGCACCTGCACAAAAGAAAAAGGGAAAGAAAAGTAGGCCTAAATACCTTTTGGATGGACCTGAAAGCAATACCAAATACCACTCTAAGTATCAGCAAGAAACGCCCACTTTTTTTTTTTTTTTAAACTTTTCCAAGACATTTTTGAAAAACTCACGTCATTCTATTTAAAGGGTGCTCTCTGTGAAAACTATGTTTTCAAACAATTCAATTTTTTTTAAAAAGTCAAACTGATAGCATCCACTTAAGGAATTTAATCTGCCAGAGATGCACTAGGATAATGCTTTTAATGCTCTGGTTTTCTGTGGGTATGTGTGTGTCATTTGCAGTGTTGTTCTAACCTTATTGGTCCCAGAATATTAGAGAGACAAGGTGGTGAGGTAATATCTTTTATTGAACCAACTTTTGTTGGTGAATGAGACAAACTTTTGAGCTTGCACAGAGCTCTCTTTCATCAACAGAAGTTGGTCCAATAAAAGATATTATACCTCACCCATTATGTTTCTTTTTTTATTGTCCATTACTAAGCTTTGTGCACTCTTCCTCTGAAGTATCTAGTGCTGCCACTGTCAGAGACAGGATACAATATTAGATAGACCAACCTGGTCTATATTTGAAAAGTGCTTACAATGGTTTTCCCTAAACTGATAGTGAAAATGGTTTGACTGATACATCAGAGAAAACTGTTTCCAATACCATTTCAGAAAACATGACAGACAACATACTCCACTAAGCCAAACACTCTGAAGCAGTGCTGAAATGGATTGTCTCAGGTCTACATTAGCAAGTATTTTATTTTCAACATCAGCTTCAGGGACCCATTCCTGAAACCCTTTACAACAGCAGTTAAATTTCCTAGTGCAGACAGGATTACCAAGATCTGAAACAGTGTTTGAAGTTTTGTGGAGATCTAAGCTGAAATCAGGAGCATTTTACAGGAAAACACTGTAAGAGTCTTAAATCTCAGTTCATGAGGCCTAGTTTCATGACTTTCTCATAGCTTAACGGAGGAAGGGATCTGAGTGCAGGCAGCATAGCTAAGGGTATGTCTGCATGGCAGCTGTGGATGTGAATGTCCGCTTGTGTAGACCTACCAGTACCCGCACTAACTCACTAGAAACAGAAGTGAGGACACCACGACCCCGGCTGCAGGAGAGAGAAAGGGCAGGCAGGTTTGTGCAGCAGGCACTGAAGTGTCCTCGCTTCTATTTGACGTGAGCCAGCTAGAGCACAGCTAGAGGAGGTATGTCTACAAGCTGCCATTCGCACCCCTGGCAGCAACACAGCGGCAGGCTAAACGGGCCTGCGGTCAGAGCTGGCAAGGCACCCTCAGCTGCTTTTCTTCTCCAGGCACCCCTGACGAAGGAAGGTGATTCAGACACTGGACGGAGAGCCAGAAGATAAAGGTCCGGCTCCCAGCTCTGACACAGCCAGGGCCAGGAGATCCTGGGGCAGTCATGCACCCACGCTGAGCCTCTTTCCAGCTGTACTACTGGGGTGAAGACATCTCCACCCAGCAAAGACTGACACCCCGGGGGGAGGGGCAAGGAAGGAGGCACAGCTCGGGCAGAGGCTGAAACTGTGGGGGGGAGGGGGGGAAAAGGGGGCATGGCTCGGGCAGAGGCTGGCACCCCGGGGGGGAGGGGCGGGGCGGGGGAGGGGGCACGGCCCGGGCAGAGGCTGGCACCCCGGGGGGAGGGGCAGAGGCTGGCACCCCGGGGGGGAGGGGCGGGGCGGGGGAGGGGGCACGGCCCGGGCAGAGGCTGGCACCCCGGGGGGAGGGGCAGAGGCTGGCACCCCGGGGGGAGGGGGTCGGGCCCAGCTCGCGGGCGAGGAGGAAGCGCTGCCGGTGGCAAGGCCGGGCCCTCAGACACCTCAGCGGGGGAAAGGAGAGAGCCCAGCGGGGCGGCCGCGCGCAGCCCGAAGGATCATGGGATCGAGGAGGACCCTGCCCCCACCGAGCTCCTCCGCTCTCCCGCCCTTACCTTGCCGCCGCCTCGCGCCATCTCGCGCGCTCCTGGTCCCCCCTCCCCTCTCTGGCCCGGACCGGTGCGTGCGTCGCGCGCTCTCCCCGTCCGGCCGGCAACCGGTCCCGCCGCGCTCGCGTTCCGCCCCCAGCGTGAGGGACTGGCAGCCGCCAGCCCGAGCCACGGCCGGCGCGCGGCAGCGCCACCTAGCGACCGCGCCGCGCACGGGCTGCCTGCAGCCAATGGGGTGGGGTGGAGAGAGAGGGGAAGAGAGGGGGGAAGGGAGGAGAGGGGAGGGGGGATGGATGGGGGGAAGGGAGGGGAGGGGGAGGGGGATGGATAGGGAGGGGAGGGGGAAGATGGGGGAAGGGAGGAGAGGGGAGGGGGATGGATGGGGAGAGGAGAAGGGGCGCAAAGGGGGAGACGGGGAGGTGCGGAAGGACAGAGAGAGAGAGGAGGGGAGGAAAAGGGGGAGCTGGAGCCAGCCCCTCCATTGAGCCCCCAGGAGCTCAGCCCCTCCCCCTCCCATGGGATCCTGTAGGGGTCTCAGGCTGCAGTCCCCTGTACATCAGCTGTGATTGACTGTCCTGGGCGGGTCTGACTTCTGTGCAGCCCCTGTCCTTCTGTTGCCTCTGGGGCAATGACAGTGGCAATCAGTGACCCCCACCCCCCGGCCTGCTTAGAGCAAAGCATCGTTATTTTAGAACAAAAGCATTTCGGAGAAAACACGTCTTCAAAGCAATCCAACATGCTGCGCGCCTCTCCAGGCATTAATTCCCCAGCTCTGGCAAGGCCCCCCCGGCTTAGACTCCCTCTGCAGGCTCTCTGTCACAGCTGTCTCCGTTGTCCCCATGAGACAGACTTTTTAGCTTTTCCTGTGTTCTTTTCACCTTGCAGTTTATTTGGGACCAGAGACAGGAGTCTTGAAGCTAACCACTCGACCAGTGGCCTTTCAGATATGTGTTGGGCTGTCCTTATCTAGATCGACTGTATTGCTTTCCTATTTCCTCTCTTTACAGAGTTAAATCAATCAATCAATACAGTCATAAAGGAAATTCTAATAAGCCAGTACCATATCTTCCCCGCACTGGCCTGGTCATAAACAGTGTCCATAAAATAGTTAATAATTCATAAATTAATACATAGCAATTCCATGCCCATCATATGGCATCCTCATCTTACTGTCCAATGGTCTTTGAACACAGTTCTCCCCAAAACCCACCAATGCCCCAATCCTGTGTCAGCCTCCTCTGTAGATGTTGGTGCTTAAGGGATCCCCTCACCCCATTGCACAAAAGTACAGCTAGACAGCTTAGTGAGAATGCTACAGGAAAGCAGGTGCAGAGAAAACCCAGGCAACAACTGCAGGGTGGAAACAATGCACTGTCTTGTTTATTCATTCACTACTCAGGTTCTTCACCCAGGGAAGGTGGGCCTTTATCAATTATTATCATTTATTTGTATTACCATAGCACCTAGGAGCCACACTCCTGGACTAGGAGCCTGTTGCGCTAAGTGCTGTACAAACACAGACAAAAAGTCCCTGCACCAAAGTGTTTACAGTCTAAGATAAGAGGCAACAGGTGGAAGCAGGCAGGCAGACAGATGGGGAAATGCAAGGAAACAAGGGGACAATATTGGAAACAGTATGATCTGCCATGGTCTCCATGCACCAGCATCTTAACCATTGTCAAGTTTTTTGTAGACATCGTGGCAAAGGAGAGTTTGAAGAATGGATTTGAAACAGGATAATGAGGTCTAGATTTTCAGTTACTCCATTCCAGAGTAAAGGAGTAAAATTCCAGCCCCAGGCATTTGCTCGATATCCTGGTGTTGGCTTTGAATCCTGGCCCTGAAATCCTGGACTTGACCTAGGAACCTACCTGCAGGCATTGGTCCAAAACCCTACTTGCAGATGTTGGCCCAGAACCACATCTCTCCCCTTTCCCCACTGGTCCCTGGTCCTAGGCATTAGCCCAGAGCTCTTGCTCCGCTATACTGAAAGGCTGGAGAAAAAACGGACCCTATTTTAGCTTTGTGCTGAAACACAAAACCAAGCACAATTATTGAAAGTTGAAACCATGTCATTTCTCCCCCGCCCGCCTTGTAATCTGCTTTCTTCTGCATTAGGTGGTTCCGTCTCGTCATCCTTGCATGCATGTGATTTTATAAATATCTCAGCAAAATACACAGACAATTAACCCAAACAACCTCATTCCCCACATCCGGGGGTCTGTTTATGCCATCTAAAGAAACCCGCTCTGATCACCTCTGAATTAAGCTTTAATTTGTGATCTTATCTCCCCCAAGTCTACACAGAGCATCCTTGTAGACAGTCATCAGGATTGATTAATGGGCTCCATCTGGGCATGCCAAAGCATTTCTGGCCTGGATTGAAACTGGAATGTCTTTGCTTATAAAGTCTGCCAAAGAGACTTGATTAATTGGCTTTATCCATTTTACAGAATGCCAGGCTCTGGATATAAATAATAAACATGTGAAATCTACACATAAAAAGAAGTCAGGGCAACCCAGATAATCCTGCCTGCAATGAAGGGACTGGGAATCCTAATCTCTTCTCACCTTCTTTAGAAGAAGGCACTCTCATTCATTTCTCTCTTTGCTCCTTTCTTGGTATCCCAAAAAACAAAGCCTGGCTTGACCAAACACAGCCTCAGGCAACAGGAATGAGGAGACTATCCAGTGCTTGCCTTCATTCAGCCCCTTTCCAAGTGAGTGAGGAGAATAGCCTCCCTGTTTTGTTATAAGAAGGAACGCATTAACCAGAGAGCTGCAGCTGTGACCCAGCTGGGTATGGTGGCCCTTGTCAAGTGTGAATGGACTCAGTGTGAGATGAGCGAGAGCTCTTTTGCCTTTCTCCCTGCTGGAAAATACAACATAATGTAGATCCTGACTAAGGGTTCCTGCAGCCAAAACTACATTGGGTTGTGGTGGGGAGTGTTGACGTCCAGGAGAACCTAGGCCAATAACTTTAGTGAAATAAATAACCTTCCACAGAAGGGTTAAATCAGATCCTATTATCATTAGGAGACCCTTCTGGGTCCTCTTACAGGGCAGAGCACTAAATACAAAGGCCTGCAGAATGAGACATGACCTGAGAGTCTGCCCCAGGTTTCACACGGTGAAGCAAGCTGCTAACGGCAGGCCAAAGGTACTATGATGCAGGGGGGGGGAGAAACACTTGACGCCCTCCCCCCCCCCCAGTTATAATGATGTGAGCCTGACAATGAGCTAAACTAGAAAGTAAACAGAGAATTGGTGCCCAAAGCCTGGTGTTTGGGAATGCATCTGCTGAACTCCACGTGCGTTGGGACTTCTCATAACAGCACAGAATATGGATTTGCAGCACAATTGTCTTCTTCCAGGAGTTCTTTCCAAATACCTGCTCACAAACCCAAGACAGAGTCATACTGCAGACCAACATCTGCATTCATTATCTCTGCCTAGCAATTTTTGATTTTCCCCTCTCAAGGTGTATATGGGACGTACTGTCTTAGGCCTGCTTTCTTCTATGGCAAAAACGAGATTCGCCCAAGAACCAAGATAAAGTTATACAATGCCAGTGTGATGCCCACATTGTTACGTGCTTCTGGAACTTGGCAAATGTTAGAAAACCATGACAGGAAACGTAATGCATTCCATCAGAGATGCTTGCAAAGAATAATTGGTGTCCGATGGTTACTTTATCCCACCAACACTGAGGCGTTACAAAGGACTGACCAGCAGACTGTAGAGACAATGATTAGAGCAAGAAGACTGAAATGATTTGGACGTGTATGGATGTCAGAAAAACCTGTATTCCAGTCAATACCTTCACTGGATACCACGTGTTGGAAGATGGGAGAGAGGACTACCAATGACATACTAAAAACCCACTGAGAAAGATGCCACTATCGTGGAAACAGACTATCACAGAGCAAGAAATATAGCATTAAACAGATGGAGTTGGAAATATGGGATTGCCTCATGTCACAAGGCATGAAAGCAGCTAATACAACATAAATAATCTTTTATTGACACATCTGGAGGAAAGGCCCTGGGTACCACTGACCTGGCTTTATCATCTGGAGATGAGGAAACGCTACCTGCTTGGAAAATAAAAACTGGGCTTTGACCCAGAGGAGCAAATTAATCCTTGGTGCAGCTCCAGTGTATTCATGGGCTTTCTTCACGGTTGGATCTGGCCAATAATCATTTAATATATCACAAAATTCTGGCTTCTCTAAAGCTTTCAGTACCTTTGGGCAGTTAGCCCTGTACTTTTCAGAAAGGGATGGTTAGATCCTGTATCCATTCTTTGTGATGTATAGATTAAGGAGCTTGTACCATGTGAAAGGAGGAGGTGTGTATACCAGTGGCAAGGAAGTTATTCTGTCAGCAAAGCTTAGGTCCAGAGGGAGCCTAATCCACCTTGTCCTCCCTCACCTGAAAACACAGCAGGAAAAAGTTGGCAAGACAGGTATTGGCCTAAGTAGAAGAGAATGTATTAATCCAGAGGAATACATAGAATCATAGAATATTAGAGTTGGAAGGGACCTCAGGAGGTATCTAGTCCAACCCCCTGCTCAAAGCAGGACTAACCTCAGCTACACCCTAGGTGCTCTTCTAGACCCATCACAAAAGCCTTTCTGTTTGTTCTCAGATACAGAAAACCCATACAAGGGCTCAGCCCAGTCAAAGAGTAAAACCAGTGTTCAGTTGCCCTCTGGATTTCCTTATGATGAACCCTATCCTGAAACTTTAACCCAGGCTTAAGTCTCCTTAATAGTGCAGTCTCTTACTGACTTAAGCATGTGCTCAAAAGCTTTCCTGAATTGGGGCCTCAAATATTAATACTTACATGAATAACTAGTTAGTGAAATGAAGGCTGCAGGACTGGTCCCTAACAGGGTTTTAATTCAGACTGTTACTTTTTTGCAGATTTATTTTTTTGTTTATTTTTAAGCACTTTAAGGAATATTTTGAAGGATCAACATCAAGAATAAATTTGAAAAGAAATGCCAGGCTTCTTCTCTTTTGTTTATGAGGTCCACAGATCTGTTAATGAAAGGGCCCTCCAGCCTGCCTGCACCTATCGAGGCTCTGCGGATTCGCCCACCCACATCTAACAGCCTCCCCGCCCCCCAGCCTAAGGGGAGGAGCTACTGGACCGAGATCTCACCTGAATTTAAGGACAACAAATGAAAAAACAGGGACAGAAGTGAGGGTCACAGGGTCAAAAGCAGGATGCCTGAGGGAGACACCAAGCAAAGAACCCCAAACAGTGCCCACTGCTCCTCGAAGGCGTCCAGGGATCTACTGGATGCAGCCCAAAGGAACTTGGCCCGGAGACATCTTACGGGAAGATTGGAAATAGGCCCCACAGTCGCAGAGCACCTCTCCCTCCGGCTTCCTCCTGCTGGTGTGGTGGACAGCCACTTTGGCCAGCGCCAGGAGGAGGCTGACAAGGAAGTCTCGCAACTTTGTGGGGCCATGGATGGAGCCCGCGTATATCAGGAGGTGTGGGGGAAAGTGCAGCAGCTGCACAGGCAGAACCAGCCATGGGGACGGGTGTGGCTGGGTACAAGAGCTGCCAGTTCTCTGTTCTGCCTCCACAACTACAAGAAAGTTACCAAGCCTCCTGCTGCAGAGCAAAATGTATTTAAAAAAAAGCTTGGTGCCATAAATTTGCCTTCTAGAGCTGTGTTTCTGATCCTCCCTTACACTGGTGACTTAAAGGTCTGGTTACTCTCTTACTGCTGAGATACCATTAGTGATATCTCCTGCAGAGCATGGGATATGGGGACACTGAGACTAGCTAGGCAAGGATACTGGGAGGAGGAGCCCAGGAAGGAGACTGTGTCTGGGCGGCGGGGTAGACAGGGAGCCCAGAGAACGAGGGTGAGACTGGCTAGGCAAGGAGACTGGGACTGGGATCAGGAGCCAGGGCCAGGAAGACCAGTACGATGATGAGGTGGGCAGAGGAGAAAGAGACAGCACTAGGACATGCTGGAGGGGATAGGAGAGAAGGGTCTGTTACCATTAGACCACACTCCCCTCTAATGGACCCCAAGATTCCTACTAAGTCTCACCGTTCCTCTTCTGGCAGAAAATATCTGAAACCCACTGGCAAAGCTTGTCTCTCATCCCACTCCAATATCTGCTCCACACAGAGGATGACAACCTACTACTGCTATCAGTTACTCCATTAGCTCAAGTGGCAGAGATCTGTTTTGCAGATCTAAAGCTCCAACCTTGCTGATGAGTCATGTGGGTGTCCATATGATGCCATCTGAGGGAATTTCTGGGAAGGTTTCAGTTTGCTTTTTTAAAAACCTAGAAAATTATGTGCCAAAAACTACATTAACAGAACATTATTAAGGTTGCAAAGTCAAGCTCTCAAAAGTAAGAAAATGCCAGAATTAAGGTTGCCCGGCATCTGACGAAGTGGGTTGCAGCCCACGAAAGCTTATGCCTGCAGAAATTAAACTGGTTAGTCTTTAAAGTGCTACAGGACTCTCGTTGTTATTAATGTACATGAAGCACTTAGATACTATAGTGATGAGCGCCATGGAATCACCCATGAGGAAATAAATAATTATATAGTCAGAACAGGATTTGGATGGTGTGTAGTAAATAAAGCCTTAGGCCACGCATTGAATGAGGAGGATAAAACAAAATATTGAATAGCCACTCATTAACTAAGGAGTGTCCAACCTGTGCACTGAATGAGGCAGGGGTCCTGTGGAAAAAATAGTATGTGATCATGTAATTAAAGACTGTAACATAGTGCATATGTAAAAGGGAGCCAACTTAAAGTTGTACAGGCAACCTTAAATCTGGAATTTCCTACTTTTTAAATTCTTGATTTTGCAACCTTAACAACCTTTTAACACAGTTTTCTGGGTTTTACTGAAGCTTATGTTAAATTGTAGACCAGCCACTGGAGGGCAACATGATCACACTTAAGCAGAACAAGCATTCTCTCCTGTGCAGGGAATTAGTAACATGCTCACCAGCCCGGACATTTTTTCTAGTAGGATCCCAAGTTCAGGAAAGGGATTTATGAATTCATCAACTGCAGAAAAACACCCAAGACTAAAAACAACCAACAACCACCTCTCCTCTCCCCTTCTTTGGTTTTAAAAGATTCCCCACGGCTGAGCCCTGACACACTGATTTTCTGCCCAGAGTATTGTTGTCCTGACTACATTCTAAATCCTTGGATTAACAAAGGGATTTCTGATGGAGATGCTGAAAGGCCCTTTCACTCTAGTGTTGTAAAAGGCAAAATGTTGCTCATTGTAAAGCTACTGGCAGCCTGATGTCTGTTCCTGGTATTAAAATCACCCTGAGGTAGATTTTGCTGGGTTAGATGTTTAAAACTCTTCCAACATATGACCAATTTTGGGCCTGATTTTACTTATTGGTGAGAAGCCCCTCCGGCTTCAATAGGGTTACTCATGTAAGGGTTGCAGGGCTGGGTCCTTACACGGTAAGTCAAGCAAATAGAGTTGAGTGGATCTGGAAAAAAGAATAGACAAGGTAAATAGGTGAAGACGAGATAATAAATATGGAGCCAAATTAAATTGCACCTTAGACAGCAGGAAAAAAACAGGCCGCACTCTAGAACTCAGCAGGGCTACATTCTGCCCTGAGGGGAGGCATTGGCCATGTTGTGCTATAGGCTACCCAAAACTAGGTTATCTCAGAAGCACTGTCATACATCTCTTATTCCCTACATGCTGTCAGTTTCACAATCAGGTGATTTGTCGCTGTCTTGTATCTCTGTGTGTCTATGTCCTGGGTTATTGTTTGTTTGTTGCCTTTAGCAATCCAGATGCAGTTGCTGCTTTCCTAGGAAATGCTTTCATGCGGGGCGCTTTCCGGCGCAACATGGCTAAAATAATCAATTCCGTCCAGCGTCTGCATTTGCTTTGCATTTGGTTCAGCATTAATTAAATCCTCCCAACCCCACTGTCCCCATCCCCACCCCCACCGACATTGCACATGCTCACATACACAGACTGACTAGGGCCATAGATTAATCTACACAGAGCAGGGATTTATGCCACATTCATCAGATCAGAGCGAGAGGTGGCTGAGGGAGGAGGGAGAGAAATTCTTCATCTGTCTGAAGTAGGCAGAGAGCAAACCTCTGCATTGTAAAGGCTGTTGTGGTAATCTCTTTCTTAGCTGAAAGGATGGTCCCACTCTGGAAGCCCCATTTGTTTTCCAGCTATTAGAAGTGGATTGGAGTTAGGCGAGAGAGATGAAAGTTGGGGATGCACTTTATATAGGAACAACTATCTAATTTGTGCAGCTGGTAAGTACAAACTGATGTGGTTTGACATGACGGCCAGCCTCCAGCGTAGGCTTTTTTTTGCCTTTAATGATTATAAATAGCCTTTCATAGATATAAACCCTAATATGTATCTATTTGTTTCTGGCATTAGAAGCAGCCTTATATAGTCAAGTGAAGCTTAAATGGGATGCAGAATAGCAATGTAATGGAGAGAAGCTATATGCAGTAGTTGTTTATTTTTGAATCTGAGCCAGTTCGGGCAGTGATTCAAAGTGTGTGTTGATTCTGCTTTTTTGTATATAACCTGGTGCTAACCCATAAAACTATCACACGTGCCTGTGCAAAATTGTGGGGGAAAAGGTGACTGCTTTTCTGCAAAAATTTGGAATTTTTTTTTGCGACTTTTCCCAACTGTTTGGGTTTTTAAAATTGGATTCTCAAAATAAATTTCAAATCTTGAGGTTATCATTCCAAATACGGTTAATTTTTGAGTGCAAACGGACTCTCAAAAATGGTCCTACCTTAGTGCATCAGTAGTAATATTTTACAAGCTTTTTATGAAATCACCATGGAATGGTGAGACTTTCCATGTTTCATTTTGTTGCAATATATTTCACATTGTCCTAATCAGGGCTACAGCCTCTGTGGACTGCAACCCGTAGAGGGCAACATATTTAGCCACACTTTAGAGTACATTACTGTACCACAGTTTGCATTTGGACACCAAGGTAACCTTACTCGCACACATTGGATCTGGTCTGACACATCATTTGGCAGAGGGCAGTGATGATACACACATCATAGGAGCCCAGACAGACTAACCTATCTTATTATTATTACAGATGTCCTTTGGAAACAGCGCAACCCTCTGTCTCTACTCTTTGTTCCATGAGGACACTTGTACCCCAGTTCCTGAGTATGCTCATTTTTTAATTACAGGGGTACTCAGTTGAATAAAACTATACGGCGTTTATTGACACCTCATCCACTTCTGCTGCCATTAAATGTTAAAGAAAATCCCCAGGCTGACATAAGGCTGTTCCAATAATTGTATCTAATTACAAAGAAGGGCAACTCGCTGCAAATAGTTTTTAAATGTCTTAAATATACCACAGAAATGCCACAGTTAATCAATTTGGAAGCTGCCATCTTGATCGTTTGATGAGATGCACTGAAACACCAGGTGGAAGGAAGGAATGAATGAATAACACGCTCTCCTTGCGCCAACTAAACCAGGATTTGCTGGATTAATGCCCAGGACTGGCATGGCAGAAGCACTGCAGTTTGCCTTTCATATTTTGAATTGCTAGGTGCACAGCTGGAAGTGCATGAAACAGCCCGATTAGAGTAAAACAAGCCACATTTACTTTATTCCTTTCTAATCTATAATCCCCCCTTAGCTGTATTTTCTAACCCATCACCTCCGTGATCTCATGGAGAATAGGTCAATCAGTGGCTATTAGCCATCATGGTCAGGGACGCAACCCCATGCTCTGAGTTTCCCTAGCTTCTGACTGCCAGAAGCTGGGAGTGGATGACAAAGGATGGATCATTCAACGATCGCCTGTTCTGTTCATTCCCTATGAAGCACCTGGCACTGGCCACTGCTGGAAGACAGGATACTGGGCTAGATGGACCATTGTTCTGACCCTATTTAGCCGTTCTGATGTACCCCACCTTTACAGCCGCAGGATGATCTTGTCATGCTCATGAAGCCATTCGAAGGAACTTTGAAATAGGCACGTTTCACTGCGTGCTACTGATGGAGAAACTTACTATAACACGTCCTGAGGAAGCACTTCCTGGCAGTTAGATTTTAAACCCATTTACAAACACAGCTGAGGCAGAATATGATCATATTCAGCATTTTTGTCGTCAAGTCAAATGTCCAACAAATAGTTGGGAAAGTGACCTACCCCCAGAAAAATCAGACCATGCAGAAACTTGACTTCTCTTGAGGCTTCTATGAGTACTCCAGATCAAATTAATCCCTGGCATAACTGATTTCAGCGGAGTTCTACCAAGAAAGATTTTAGCCGCCTGTTTTTAGTTGCTATTTCATGTTTTAGTTCACTAAAAGCAAGAGGATTTATTGCACAGGGACAACGTCTTTTTATCCTGAACTCAGTCTCCCTCATTTATTTTAAAGCTCACCAACAGACCACAACCAGTACGTAAGGATGAGAAATTAGATGGGACGGTCACAGGACTGGTAAAGGGGCATCAAGCCTTCGTCCTCTGGATTGCCTGTTCAAACTCAGCCCTGGAAGTTGTCACCATCTGACAGCCATTTGGTGGTCTATGTGAAATGAGTTGTGGGTGGGAGGGGGTCAATCCAGTTTCTAAGGGACCAGTTATAGAAACTCCACAATCTCACCACAGCACTAACTGGCCCCCTTCTTAGCAGTCTCTGGAGAGAGGTCAAGATTGAATGGGCCATGCAGACAGAACCTTCTTCTGCTGTGATCTGCAGCCACATGAGAAAACCAGCCATGCTACTGCCTGTTCTGTCCCAGTTTGGGGGAGACAGTAAGAATATCCAAGGCTCTCAAGCTGGTATCTCCACAGCATGACATTTGCATCATCTTTCCCTCCTTCCCCCCATCTCCAGATCATGATTTTATCCCTGACTGCAACAGCCAAATCCTCCATCACTTTACAGAACCACGCCTTGCCTTCATCAGATGAAGAACACAGCCGTCCTGCAGTTACTGTTCCGTGTGCTCCCCTGTAGAGCTCAGTTTATGCAGGTCTCTTTCACAGGGCCTAAAAATCTTGCTGTGGAGAATGTGGGAGATAGCTGTAATATTTTTATGACTATTAAATGACCCTGTTTATTTGATGGTTACAGAGTTATTTATTTAAGGACAACTAAAGATTAAGTCAGTCTTAGGTGCAGGAGCCGAAATGGAAGGCTTCATGTAACCCACTCACCAATATTTAAACAATTGTTGTGTCAGTTTCTTTGAAGCTTTACCTCCACCATGCTCTAATCAACTAGCTGGCTAGTAGCCCCAGGGGTGAACAATCCTGGCGAGGGTTTGGGTGGAAACTAAAATTCTAGAGGGGTTTAAAATCCTCAGCCTTGAATCTCGGAGAGACCCTCCTGAAAAAGGCAATTTGCAAGGTAGCAGAGTCCTAGTCCTCAGAAGTGGAGGTGCCTGGCATAAGCTGACTCTGCAAATGCATTAAGGGAAAGCTTTAGGTAAGAATATACCTGCAGGCCTTTTGTTGTTTTAACCCCTTTCTCTGACTGCTGTGAACCTACAGAGCCAAATAAATAATATTTTGATTTGAAGCAGCTGTTGAGTCTCTGTATTGTCTCCTAGACATGGTTCCCAACAGGAATCCATGCAGGTGGCCAAACAGAGTCAGGACTGAGGCATAATCACGGTTGATACACAGGTATACTGCAGGCTGGAGGCCTGGTCTACCAATGAGGTGAATCAAGGGACTCCACCTGGAGAGAAGTGAAGGGATGGGGCCTGTTGCTTGAAAGGGTGCAGCTAACCTTGTAATCATGACACCTAACCCCCCCCCCCCCCCCCCAAAAAAAAAAAAAAAAAAAAAAAAAAAAAGATATTAGCTAGCAGGCATAATCAGTACCCTTCTTCCGTCTGCGAGTAGAATACATTGTGCAGACAGACAGGCTGTCTCATTTTGCTTGGTCATGCCTGTGTCTACTCAAGATCCTATGCACTAATGCAACTATTAGAAACTCTTTACGTATCTTTTATATTCCCCTGCAAAATGGTGATGGGTCAAATAGGCTGATAACCTTGTTCCATGGGTCCCGCACCTTGGTCCTGTCCCATCACATCAGGATCCTGGCCCTCCTCAATCTCTTGCCGTGGCTGGAGGTAGTAATTTCGTATTTGCTCCTCCCGCGAGGGAATTCCATCCCAAATGGTTAAGGATACGATTCTGTCACACAGGACACGGATTACATCACTTTCCGGGACCTCAGGGACTTCTTCAGCTTTAGCCAGCCACAGCAATGGGGCTGGAGCAGCTGTCAGCCCCTGCCCAGGAGCCGCGGTGGGACCCAATCAGCAGCCAGGGCCAGAGCAGCAGGCTGAGGGGGGTTGACACAGCCCCAGAGCCACTGCTCCCAAGACCCCAGGGCCACCAGAACTAAGTCTGGAGTTGGTATCACCCACTCCTACCCCAACACCTGGGATGTCTTTAGACATCACAACGGAGCAGGGAAGGGTACACACCTTCTTTGTGCTTTGCCATTCAGCTTTGAGTCATTGAAACAAATGGCTTTTTGCCACCTCCCTGCAGGAGCCGCAAGCTACAGCATGAATGTGAAAGCGTCCATCCTGGAGAGAGATGTACTTAGCTGGCTCTGAGCCCAGCGGATACCCAGCTGAAGGGAAGGCAGCGTCCGAAGACTGTCTTGGTTAAAGACAGGAGCGGATCAGTGCAAAGACTTGTTAATAATATCTGACACAACAAAGTGGAGACTCCAGACAGACAATTTAGAACCATCCATCAGCAGAGAAAACAAGAGCATTGTGTGATTTTTAAAGCTTTTTTTTAATACAAAGTGAAGCAAGAAGGTGAGCATGTCCCTCTCCCAAAACCAGATGCATCTTTACTCTCCACCAGGCAGGCAGGGATGGGAGGGGGAAAACACAATCAAAATCAACAGAGACTGTTTCTTTACATTAAAAACAACATCCAAACAGGGGCGGCCAGATACACATTCAGCCACTGGGACTGACCCCTGCGGATCCCCACAGTTTGGCAATGGCACATAAGCAAAAATATTGATGAGCTTTTAAACGGCGAGGAAAGGAATGAAGCAAAAAGGGTGTGCTTTTTTTCATTACATCAGGTTCTTAAGCTTTCAGGTACAGTGCAGCATTAGGCAAGTAGGCGAGGAAAATAAGCAGTCTACTGCTTTGATTTTAGAAAGGTCTGAATAAAGCTACCACAAATAGCACCGGAAGTCACCAAACCCGCTCCCACTGAACTCAGATGTGGAACATTCATTGATGACAACAGAAGTAGGCACAGACCTGATATTTGTATCCAAGTAGAAAACAGATTATATATCGTACAGGTATAAGCCATTAAAGGGGCTTCATAGGGCAATTTCAACATGCCCAGCAGTGCAGCTGAAATGTGGGTATGGGGAGGATAGTTTCTCTGACCCTCTTTGGGTTTACGTGGCAGTAAGGGGCACAGATTTTGCCCATTCTTCTCCAGCAGGCTGCTTGCAATCTTCATGGCGAATCCATCAGCAGAGCAGAATGCTGCCATTTGACAAAGCTGTGTTCTGTCTAGTACTTAGCGCACAGAGGGCGTGGATGGTACACAGCCCTTTGTGCTGTTCTCAGCTCTGGGTATCCACTGTTTGAACAGTAGCTGAACTGCTTGTCTCTTTCCCTTCCACCTGCACCGGGCCGGCCTGCCTTCCCTCCCCCCAGCACCCGCTGCAAACGCTATGCATCAGACCCAAAGTAAACAAAAAGTCTTCTGAATCCGCCTGGTGCTTCTTATGGCAGTGTCCCGGAAGGGAGCACTCTCATGACTCCCAGCGTTATACAGCTTAAACTCTTCCTCCCCCTCCAGTCCTCTGTAAACCTGCTGTTCCCAAGTGGGGTATTTTAGACTGGATCAGTGCCCTGGGCCAATTGAAAAAGACCACCAAAGCTCAGGTCACTTACCTCTTGCATTTCTTATTGCTGAAGACAGGAAAAAGCTGCAGGTCAGGCCCCTAGGAGAACGACTCCAGGAGGACAGTTTTGCAGGAAGCACCACATTTGCTTGAATTGGCCCCAATGCTGCATAGATCTGGGATTTTCTTGTTTGCCCCCAAGAGCAAAGTATTTGCTATTGTCTCAAAGGTTTGTCTCCTACCAGAGATGACCCACTGTCTTTGAGAAGCAGCTGATAAAAAGGAGACTGGGGTATTAGACAATTGTAAATACACATGTAGACCATATCTGATAGCGGCAAGTAGGAGTCAGGACTCATGTTCCATTCATGGCTAGACTGGGGAGGTCATGGGTAGTCTCTAGCAAGTCACTCACCTCCTACGTACCACGGTTCCCTACCTATAAAACAGACATAGCACCCCCACCTGGCAGTGATGATGCAAGGATTGACAGAAGTTCTCAACGTGCTTTGAGATCCTGGGCTGAAGGGATAATGCAATAGATTGGGACAATCTGTGCTTCAGTCCAGAGTTGGTCCTAATGTCTTTGGTCCAGAGTTTCTGCCTCCCCTACCATAATTACACCTACTCTCTCCAAGTTAAGGGCATTCATTTCAGAGCTGAACACTCGACAGGGATTTAAGATATATTGGCACTACAAATTCAGAAATCTAGCTCCCAAATGTTTAGTGGCTTCCTTTGGGCACAAAAGCATGCCCTGCAATTTAGATGTGCACCAATTTTTGTACAGGAAGTCCAAGGAGCCAGCTGCATTCTCTTCATTTCCCATACCCTGCAAGACACAATCACAAGTCAGAATCCCACTCCTTGTCACAACAACTATAGACATAAGAAGGGGTTTGACCAATGCCCAGTTCCCCTCTAACTGGAAAAAGGGATCAGTGTCGGAGTAAAATTCTACTGAGATTAGTTTGATGTGAAAAGAGACAAGGAGACGATTCTCTTTAATGTATGATGCTATTCAGGGAAGCTGAGAGGCTCTGCCTGTGGCTGGCTTTAATCTCTTTACCCCATGGATTTTGTTCTCTCTCTCTTTGGCACACATTTGGTTTTGCCGTTTCTCCAGCCAACGTGCTGTCATACATTTATTTCTTCAGAAGAGCAAGACAGGAGCAAGCATAGGTGTGGAAATGCAGCTGCTTTGTGCATCCTATCCTGCCTAGTAATGAGTTGCAGAAGGAATAGGTCAAGCACGCACACAGTTTTAAACAAGCCAAGTCCCCATGCCGGTAACGTCAATATCCCAGCTAAATCCACTGAGTGAAAAACAAGCTTTCAGCAACTCCAAGACTAAAGCCGATAACCCCTCCGGTTGGAAACAAAGGGGGGAGGAAAGTGCATACACCAATGAAGGCCACACTGTCTGAACAGATTGCACACTGATTATGAATCACCTATCTCCATGCTTGTGACTGGTGGGCCCTTCCAGGCGGAGAATGAGGCAGGGCAGGGGGAAGATTGCTCTGTTGCTGCCTTTAATGTCCACACCTTGGGGATGTGGAATTAGAAAGCTCAGGCTCCAGGCCTTTCACAGGCACCAACTTTACTGCAGAGCAGTAGGTTTCAACCTGTGGTGCATGGACCACTGGAGGTCCACAGACTACATCTAAGATGAAGGGGTCTGTACCTCCATTCGAAATTTTTTAGGGGTCCGCAAAGGAAAAAAGGTGGAAAACCACTGCTGTAGAGGTATGTGTGCACAGAGCGCTTACGAACTGCAACTATCTTCTGGATGCCTGTAACTCAACCCTCCCCCCCTGCCCTTATGGTGTCTTTCCCAGTCCAAACCCAGACAGGCAAGTTAAGGAACTCCTGTGCCAGTCTTTAAATGCCTTTAAAATGTTCCTCCAGGATCTGATGACGCCATGAATGTCTCCGAAGGAGGAAAAAACAGACATGACAATGAAATACGGGAGGAGAGGGACAGACTTAAAATGAAGTTCAAAGTCCATCACCGCTCAGCATAATTAACTGTACGGAGTCAAGAAAAGGGAGTGGCATTTCCAGAGCTGAGACACTAATGCATTCTGCATTAGCACTAAACGGCCCAGGCTCAGGATCTTCCATTCCCAAGGGACAGATTCCCTGCTCTAGGACAGCAAGACAGGCCATTCTGCTGCCTCATGTCTATACAGATGTGTGCAGAGGGAAAATCTTTCGTCTGTGCAGCTCTAAATACATGTGCTACTGCTCCACACAAACACGCACGGCAGTCACAAGTACAAACGACTGGTTCTTGTTCAGTGCAGATGCTTTCTTTTGGCACAACCTGAGCTTTTGCTGACACATCAAACCAGATATTCTGTATAGAGGTTGCCTTTCAAACAATACATTCTTAGCTGCAGCAGCCAGACTACCTGCAAGGTCTGTTGCATTCATGGGAACTACTGAAACACCATTCCTAACGTATCAGTTTCTAAGACAACTTTAGTAACATCACACATTTTGCAATCTAGCATCTAGTACCACATGAGCACAGATCTCCTGAATTGCAGCAGGTGTTGGGTACAGGGATTGACCAGCAAACGGATTCCTTTAGCTAGGTCTATATTCACCATATGTTCCATCCTTTCCACCCTAAAACTAAAACTGCATTTTGCAGAAGTGAGGGGCTTTTGCCACATATCCCCCCCCTCCCCCCCCCCCAGTCACCCCAACATACCTATACAGCTTCCAACCTTAACCCACAGACCTGGATCTTCTCACAATTACACCAAGTTGTGGTTTGCTAAAACCTAATATTAAATGGATCAGCTAGGCAGCCCTATGACATAACCATGCATGTTCACCTGACACCAAATGGCAGACTCTCATCCAGCCTGTTGGTGCTCTGTGCACATTTAAGCTCCTGCCCCCTAGATCCCAAACTCCCAAGTTTTCATTCTCTACGTGTGCACTCAAATATAAAAAAATCAGTGTAGTTCTTTGTCTGGGGGACCATTCATAATACACGTGAATAAGAAAGTCAGAGTCAGCCAGGACAAAGCCTCAGACTGCTGAAGTCTCAACACCCTGTGCAGAGCCTTTGCCAGACAGACTACCTGAGATATTGTCAGAATCTAGCAGCTCAACAATGCTGTAGGGGGAACAGTCTTCTAGGCCCAACTTGCTACACAACCAGCCACAAAATCCCTTCTCCATATCTCTCACGGCATGCCACCAGTCGCCGAAGGACCAGGCGATCTGGGTAACTGCTGTATACAAGCCTAGGGAGAAAGACATGACCATGATTATGACTGGGTAGAAGATAATCAGTAAGGGGCAGAAGGTGATCTTGTGCCAGAAGGTCCTCTCTTCATTGTACACCAAGAAGATGTTATACCAAGTGATGGTCCCGTAGTAAAAGGAAACCACAAAGGACACTATAAAGATGACAGGAAGGCAGATGATGCTCCAGAGCAGGACATGGGGGCCCCTGTCCAACCCAACGTCGCAAGTCTTTTTCCCTTCCAGTGTCTCATCTTTCGGAGGCTCCTCTGACTTAGCCAGCTCCTGTAGCTCTTTGTCTGTTAGTGTAACATGGATGTCCACCATCTGGCCCTTCTTCTTCCCCCTTGTGATAGTTCCAGTTAAAGTAACATAGCGGCTGTCTAAGGGCATGCTCCAGACACCTTCAAATGGAGATAAATTTCATCAACACTCAACATAACTTTTTTTTTTTTTTTGCAGCATGTTTCATGCAAATCTCCAAAGACATTGCATGAAATTAGACAATACAGTTAGAGTTAAAATAATAATAATAAAAAAGGAAGCTAAGAGATGCAGGCAGTAGATCACACAGGAAAATGGAAGAAAAGGTGGAGATATACAGGGACGCTGGCCCAGATGACAAGAGTGGAGAAGGCTCATGTGTCTGTACTGGTGAGGTTGTGCAAAAGGAAAGACAGGAGGCAACTGCTATAGGAAGAGAGGGGACATGGTAGGGGAAAGAGACAATGGGCCAGATTCAGAGGTGACTTTAAAATGGTGTAATTTACGCTGTCTTCTGGTCCCCTCGACATGTGTGTTACATCAACTCCCATATACTCAGTGGGCCAAATTCAGAGTTGGGGGGGACGCAAAGTCTTAAGCTGGTATCATTTGCATGCCAAGGGGCACAGCGTAGCAAGAAAAGCAACTCACAAGAGGGTATAAGACTGTAAGTTAAAGCAGCCCCCATTCCAACTTACACCTTCTAAGTCACATCAACTCAGAGCCGAGCCCCTTACACGTTGGTTAGAGGGGTCCCAGCTAGACTCCCTTACACATCAACTCTGAATTTGGCTCCAGGTCTGTTACTTAAGCGGTAGCAAGTCCACAGGGAGTTTTTAAAACAAGGCTGGGCAATCCAAAGTAGCTCATGAAGTGAAGGGGAAGCCAGTGGAGAAGGCTGAGAATACGGGTGGTGGTTACGTTCTCCAGACCTTTGAAAAGGTGGGCGGGAGCAATCTGTCTTTGCTGAAGAGCTGGGATGGTAGAGGACACAGAAAAGGGAGTTGCAACAGTCAAGGTTAAAGGTATTTATTTCATTGATCTGTAAGGCACCTATTGCAAATGCTTCCAGGGTCATAAACAGAAGAGAGACATTCCAAAAGAACTAAAGGGAACGTCAATCAGGCCACCTACAGCCCAATACAATGTGGCAAATGGACAGACCCAGGCAAACCAACCACCGCAGAGGAAGAAAGGGGCAGGAAGAGGACAGAAAGAACAAAAAGCCAAGGAAGGGGTCCAAAAAAAACAGGCAAGAAAGAGACAATGGAAGTCCCTGGGACCTGCAGCTTGCTCTGCAGGCAGCTAACGTGGGTGTCTGGCAGACCTCCTCTGGGATGGAGTTCCACAGTGCGGGACAGAACAAGTCCCATCCCCAGCCCAGTCGAGGACGAATATAGAGATCATGAGCTGGCCTGACCAGCCCAAGCAGAGCAACTGCCTGAGTTGGACATTGGGGTGAGTGGTTGTTCAAGTCAGACGAGGACACAGGCAGAGGTGGGAAGAGAATAGGCGAGGTTACCTGCCTAAGTGAGGATAGGGATATTCCCCAGGGAAAGTAGCTCTGCAGTTATGACCTAAATGGAGGTATGACAGGACACACCTTAAAACAGAAGTGTCCACTGCTTGCAACCCTTCTGAGGCTAGAAAACATCGCAGGACAGTGGGTCTGAGCTGCAGCGATCCAGCAGCGCTGTGAATACAAGTGCATTCCACACGGGGAAATGGATGGAATGTGTGTGCACTGGGTGTCAAGTGTCTGCAATTTCCCTTATTTACTAATCCACCCCACACACACACACACAGCACCAGCCTCCTCCCATATCAGCTCTGAGCCTGAGCCGATGGCGAGGGCAGGAGGACGTGATGAGGATTCGCCCCCTGAGCAGGGATCTGAATCAGCTCCGAAAGTCCCCACCAGGGACTTAGACAAGGAGTCACTTTCCAAAGAGGAAGCTACTATGCTGAGACTGTATAAACAGGAGGCCGCAGCCTCATGCCGTCTTCCTGTGATGCTATCCTAGGAAGAGCCTCAAGAATCAACCAGTAGCCTGGGTTCCCATCCATTTGCTTTACATGCAGTTTTTTCTAAGTAGGAAAGAGGGCCTGGTCCCAAAGTCAATGGGAGCAGAGGGTGCTCAACATCTCCCTGCATCAGGCTCTAATTTTTTTAAAGAGGGGGATCGGGGGGAGCATATTCAAACAAATAAAGTGGCTAAGAAAACAGACCAAAAAATAACCCCTGGTGCCTTGTATCTGGGATCTCAAAGCACTTTCAAACATTAATATTTGAAGCCTCACAAACCCCTCTCCACTATTACGAGACAGGGAAAACTGAGGAACAGAAGTTAAAGTGCCTTACCTAAGGTCACTTCAAAAGTCAGTTGTGGAACTGGGAAAGGAGGTCTCTGGTGCTCCCCCACCAGCCCACGCATCCTGCTTCAACTCAACAAAAACCTAAGTCTGTGAAATGAAAATGATGAATTTGCCAAAAAAAAAAAAAAAAAAAAAATATGGAAGCCCAAGAAGTAACTTATATCATCTACCCAAATAAACGCTACATTTGAAAAAGGGCTTGTGCCCTCCAGTCCCATGGACACCCATGGGCATTCAGAGCACTCAGCCTCAAGAGAGAGGAGGAGGACACATTTCTAAAAGTTTTATCCTTCCCCAGATCTTTAAAAAAAAAAAAACAAAAACAGGCAAGAGCTAGTGCCCCTATTTCCCCACTGATCAATCTGTTTTACAATTCAGTGGCACAATGCCTAGTGGAATCAGGGTGCCAGCTGCAGCTTCTGGTGATACATACCATCTGACATGGAATTTCCCAAGAACTTGGAGCCTTCTTCTGAACTTCTCTCCCCTCCTTCCTCGTCTGCCTGCTCCTCCTCCACCTTATTTTCATTCTCCGATCGATAAACTATTATAGACTCTGGACGGGACTCTTTCTTTTTCTTTTTCCTTCTGTCCATAGTGGCTTCTCCATCAAAGGTCACTGCCGTAGCCACAGCCCTCCGCAGGGAACCTCGGTGAGGACTGTGAGTTCCACCCTTGCTGTCCCTCTGAACTGTTTCCTCCATCCCACTGCTACTTTGAAGCACCTCACCGGGCATCTCTGAGATTTTAAACACCTCCTATCAGCTCCTGCACTTCTGAACCATTGATCAGGCACTGATTAGCAGGGATGCTCTGGCTTGTGAAAGCATCCTAATCACAGCATCCAACACACGTCCTTCATTTCCAACCTAAAATGAGAGAGAGAGTGGGCAAATAAATCATCTGTAGAGTGTCCCATTTAACTCCATATATAAGAGAAAGTTCTTACAGATTTTTAAAGAGGCACTTCTAACTAACTTACAGAGTTAAGCAAAATTGGTTTAAGTGTGCTTTAAACTGGCTTACGTGAATCTACATGTATTGATTTTAAAACTGATTGAGTTACACCAATATACGTTTTATAATATGGACCAGGCTTAAATGTATGTTCCAAATTTAAATATAGGAAACAAAAGTCACCAAGATGGGAGCGGGTATTTAGTAGGAATGGACTAAATAAGCATGATTTGTTGGGAGATTTTAACATTCCTCTATAACATCAGCAAAACAAACAAATAATAAACAACAGCATTGGCAGTAGAACTAAAATGTAAAACAGACAATAAATATAAATGAAATTGACTAATTTAGGAGCTTGTCTGGACAACTGCCACAGTGAAACTATGGTGCAAATTTCCTTCATCTAGACACATCCTAGATTTATTGTGCAAGATGAGGTTAATGCAAATAGAAATTGAATGATGTGGTCCATGGTGAAAAGTCAACCTGACTTTTAAAACCTCTTCATTTAATAATTTAAATAATCTGCATTTCTATTAGTAACAAGTATAAAGATTTTTTTAAATGCAAGTTTTACGTTGTGGGGGGGAAAAAATCAAAAAGACCCCATGAAAAATAAAATAAATCACAATGAAGTATTTTTGTTGTGTAGCCAAAGTTTTAATACCAACCCATATAAAAAACCTCAGGGCCTGATCCTTTACTCAAGCAGAAAGAATAGCAAATACGGCAGGTGACCAGCTTATTTTAACAGAGAAATCTTCGGTGAGCTTAAACACAAAAAGGAAGCTTACAAGAAGTGGAAGCTCGGACAGATGACTAGGGAGGAGTATAAAAATATTGCTTGTGCATGCAGGAATGAAATCAGGAAGGCCAAAGCACAACATTGACTTTCATGGGAGTTTTGCCTGAATAAAGGACACAGGAACAGGCCCTCAGCATACAAGCAGTATAGACTGCATCCTGCTGGATGATCCATACATTCATCCTGCATACACAGGATCCATGCGATTCTCAGATTAGACAAAATCTGGTAAATGAGAAACCTGATTGTGAGATAGCACTGGCACAGCTCATAGAATCCTAGAAGATGAGGGTTGGAAGGGACCTCAGGAGGTCATCTAGTCCAACCTCCTGCTCAAAGCAGGACCAACCCCGACTAAATCAACCCACCCAGGGTTTTGTCAAGCCAGGCCTTAAAAACCTCTAAGGATACTTTGGTGGAGATCTAAATACAACAATGCAGATCTAGATTGAACATTTTAATGACTAGAAGACCTTGCATGACTGAGAATTAAAACCCTGCCTAATGTATGAAGCAGTCCTTCAACAGGAAATTAAAGACATCAACATAATTTACAGTCCACTAAATGCGGAGAAATTGTTTTATTTAAACAAATGCTGGAAAAATATTGAACATTTTTAGATTCAGCTGTGTGGTCTAAAATGTCCCTACCACAAATACAAGGCACATATTTCGGGGATTTGGGTTGGAGGGGGGGGTGTTTCGTGTGGTTATTTTAACATTTGTAATACATGATCTGAAGTTTTATTTATGCTCCTCTTTCACACACACACAGCTTTATAGTAAAACTTTAACTGCAGTAAAACTTTAATTGTATTAATTTAATACCTGAGGAAAGATTGTGCTCAGCTGCCTCTGGGTGGCTTGAAAAGTTGAAAATCAAAGACCATTTTCTATAATGTAAACTTGAGTAAATTTTCATTAATCAGGAAGGGTGTAAAGTGATAAGGCTCAGCAGGGCACTTTAAGATGCGTCACGTTAGGCGCCCAAAAGTCATAAGGCACGTTTGAAAATCTTGGCACAAGTCTCCGGGCATTATGGCTGCAAACAGAATCTTCAGATTGTCAGCAGAGTGAAACCAATGCAATCTCGTATGCCTGAGTCTGCAGACAGCCTAAAATGAGAGCTGCAAGAGGTGTTGGAATGCCCCATGTCATCTCAAAGAGGTGTTGACTCTGATACTTTATTAGAGTTACCAATTTTGATTTAAATAATTTCAATCCTTATTAAAGCAGGCAAGAAAGAAGAGGGACAATCATATTATGAAATGTATGCATTTTTTCAGAGTGGTATCCCAGTCCAGCACCTCAAGTAGGCATGGCTTCTTTTGGGGGTGAAGTTTGATTTTAGGTAGAGCTTGGGATAGTACCACTCTCCAATCCTAAATAGAGGCAAAGAAAAACAATATAGTCATTCTCCTGTCCCCTTCTGCCCTTTGTGAAAGACCCAGTGGAGGGTCCACTTTAAAAAAAAGGAGGAGTGGGGGTTAAAAATACAAAGCGTCTAGGAAAAAGAGTCATTCCTTCCTGGGCATATTGCTGCTTCTCTGCATTGTGGAACGTCTCCTGTACATAGAGTAGTAGTGTGCTAGGACTCAGGAAGTTCGTAAATGGAGTGTGAACACCGCATACCTTCATTAATAAAAAAAGAATAATGGAATATCCTAGACCAGGTTTCTCAAAACACATTTTTGGTGGCCTCAGAGTACAGCCACCAACTCCTGCTGGTGGCCGCTCTGACAAGTTTTCCTAAAACACTTAATTCGCTTTAGGGAAAACAAACAGGCACAGGCACATGTCCAAATCATGGTCATTTATTTACGTGAGGTTTTTTGCAGACTCGGTAATAAAAATAATGTACAGATGTATTTTGGTGCCCCTGACCCCCGCTGCCTCCCCTGGCCCCCACCCCATCACCTCCGGCCCCCCCTGCTTCCTCTTGCCCCCCCCACCCCACTACCTCCCCTGGATTCTCCATCACCTTCCTCTCTCCACCCCATTTCCCCCAGCTCCCTTCCGGGGCCTTGCACCCCAGGTTCGCCCCGCTCCTTGCCTCTTGTCCACGCCGCCCAGTAAGGCCAGCCCTGCTGAAGCCCAGAGCCCCACAGCTGAAACTTGGGGGGGGGGGGAGGGGCTGAAGCACGGCGCCCACTGCCACAACTCCACAACTGAAGCTGGGGAAGGGGAGTTAAGCCTGGCCCCAGAGCCCTGTGGCTGAAGGGGCAGAAATGCTGTCCTAGAATAAAGAAATATTCCTCCCCGGGCACCCAAGCCACCCACTGATTTCAAAGATAGCAAGAGCCGGCTCTTGACGTAAATCAACTTCGGCAACTGTTCACATCAACAGGAACTTGTTTGCATTCTTAGAGAGGGTTTTTTTAAACACACGCTGAGGGACAAATGGCTGTGCAGTAAATTCACCAAGCGGTGCTATTCTTCCGAGACTTGCCTTCTAAGGTTCCCCTGCAAAGTCCAGTAGTAATACTTAAACTTTACACCATTCTCTGCACCTGAAAGACACAGCATACAGAGCAGCTGACTAAACCTAATGCCCCTCTGAGATGGGGAAATTGCGGCACAGACCCTTTGCCTGATGCTCAGATACCACAGTGATGGGCAGGCAACCTCCTAAAAAACTGGAAAGACAGAAAGAAATTGAGCTGGGATTATAATCTGGGAGTTCTCCCACACTGCCTCAAAAAGGGGCTAGAATGTCTCCTAACCATGGAACGGCAACCCACACAAAACTTGCCAGTAAAACTTAAACAAACAAACAAAAACCCACAGAACCTGGTCTTTGGCTTTAGGGCTGTTTTTGTTTGTTTGTTAAGTTTATTCAGCTATGACCTAGGTTAAACTCACACAAAAACTTAAGCACAAAAGCTAATGCAGTGCTCTCAGCAGTGATGATGAAAAAGACGTGCAGTTATGGTGGATAATCCGTTGAACATGAGCTCCCTGTGTGACGCTGGGGTCAAAAGGGCTGATGCTTGAATGTATAAACAGGGGAACGTGGAATAGGGAGGTTATTCCACCTCTATATTTGGCACTGGTGCGACTGCTGTTGGAATACCGTGTCCAGTTCTGGCATCTGAACTTCATGAAGGATGCTGCTAAATTGCAGAGGATTCACAAAAAAGCCATAAGAAAGATTAAAGGATTAGAAACCATGTCTTATAGTGGTAAATTGGGCTCCTTAAATCTATTTAGCTTATCAAAGGGAAGGTTAAAAGTGAGTTTATTGTGGTGTGTAAATCCCTACATGGGGAACAGAAATTTGATAATAGAGGGGGCTCTTCCACCTAGCAGACAAGGTTGTAACAAGATCCAGTGGTTGGAAGTTGAAGCTAGACAAAGAAGCTGCATATCTTTAACAGTGAGGGTAATTAACTGTAGGAAAAACTTACCCAGGGTGTGGTACATTCTCCATCACAGGAAAGTTTTAAGTCGAGATTGTAAATTCTTCTAAAAAGAACAGCTCTAGTTCAAACAGGAATTAGTTCAGGAAATCCTGTGTTGTATAAGAGGTCAGACTAGATGATCACGGGGGTCTGTTCTGACCTAAAAAAAAAAAAAAAAAAAAAAAATCTATGAATCTACGATCACCCCGCATCACAAACAAATCAGCTGTCTTCCCGCCACACATCTGGCCAGTGTTTTGCCTACTCTCATGCTCAGCCTCCCGGAACCACTATGCCACTCTCTCTCACATCAGTAACAGCAGCACATTAGGAGTCGGGTGCCCAGAGTACAGTCCAGTGCCACCCACGGGTTCCGCCATCAACTGAGAACTGTAGGGACAGTTTGCAGGCACTGGTGAATCTACGCAGGTGGTAGCCCAAGCCTGCTGCTCCTCTCTATGAATGTCTTGGGGTTTTGTACTCAGTACTAGTGAACTTGAACAACAAGCGGCTTCTATCCATTTATAAAAGCATCCGTAAGACACAGACTCAAGCAAATAGCCCAGGAACGTGCTAATTCTTTTTAAAGCTACACAGAGTCAACGTAGCCCTCAGACTTCGGCAAAGGTGGCACTTGGTAATGAAAAGCGTTGGCAGCCTCGCTTCGAGAGGTCATTTCCAGCACTAGCTCTGTCAATCACCCACTGAAAAATCCACCCCTCCGAAGTCTCAAAGTGTAAGTGACGCATAATGACTTCCAGACACATATCATCAGCGTAGATTGCATTTCACAGGGGAGCACCAGACCAGGCATGAATCTAATAATCCACAACAGGTGGTAAAGAAAAGGACAATGGCCAGGCTTCGGAGATAGCATGCAGCAGTTTATTAGCCAAGCAATTTGTTATTAATCTCCGTGTGAACACAGATGGAAGAACCCTGGGGAGGCTCTCCAGGAAAAACACACCGATGAGAGATTTTTAGATGTTATGATTCTGTTACTATGCAGCAAGCTATTGCTGATGAGGGCTGTCAAGACAGCATTACACTCTGTCACACAACACAAGAGTCTCAAGGTTTGCTCCTCCACCATTTAAGTCAACAGAAAGGCTTAAATTAAAAGATAAAATATTATTCTGCTCAAGAGAACAGAGTACAACAAAAAGCCCCTCGCAAGCTGAGAAAATCCTTTGATCCCTGGTACATTAAAAACAGGGTTCTGTTCTGGCCATAGCCTTTTGGGGATTGTTCATAACAGAACTGAGGTGAGAAGACAGCGTGAACAGTGGGCACTAACTAGCATCAGTTTTGTACTTATTTATCTTTATGGTCCCAGAAAACGTCAGACAGATAAATACACCCAGTGTATTAGGTGCTTCCAAGAGGTCCCAAACAGAATCAGGAAGTTTATCTTCCTAGATGCTGTATAAACATATAGCAAGGTGAGATCTCTGCCCTGAAAAATTTACAGTCAGATTTCAGACAAGATGCAACAAACGAACATGCAAAACAATAAGAGGGAAGAAGGTAACAGTAATAAGAACCCGTGTTTACATGTGCCAGCTCTACGTTTGTTTATCTATTGAAGGGATTTATCTGGTCCTTGCTTACCATGTATCTAAGCACCTCACAATCTTTACTGCATTCATCCTCACAACTTCCCTATGTGGTAGGGAAGTGCTATGATCATCGTTTTACAGATGGGAAACTGAGGCCCAGAGCAATTAAGAGCTTGTCTAAACGAACGCTTAATTCACAGCAAGCTGGGGTGTAAATCTACCTTGCACTAGCCTGCCACACTCTAAGTGTATGTCTACACTAGAAACATAAGTCAACCTATATTAGGTTGATTTACACACCGCACTAATCACTGAGACGGTCCAAACTACCTTCTTTGGGTTGCTGGTGTGTGTCCTCATCAAGAGTGCTCGCTAAGATTTCAAAGAGCAGAGCATAGGGGTTTAATCTATCAGTTCAAGCAACAGAACAGAGGAGAAAAGGCAGTGAAATAGCTGACGATCACAGAGCACGTTACAGGTGTTCATTAATTGAGACTCCCAACAGGGCTGAGAGATACTTTATGGTAGTTAGCTCCACTTCACAGCTGAGGACACTCAGGTGACTTGTTCAAGGCCATAGAGTGAATCAGAAACAGTGCCAGGATTATGGCTCAGGACTTCCCATTTCTCCATCCTAAACTCAGATCGCTAAACTCGGCCTCTCTTGCACTTCCTTTTAATGACAAACTTAACTCTTTGCTAGTAATGTTCTAGGATATATTCTGACTAAAAAGCTTTAAAAGGAGTTTTCCAAAGTATCACTCAGTTGTTTCTGGATGACATCTTCAGAGGCCTTGTTCACGTCATTCCACTGAACGCACTTTACAGAATATTTGTTCTATGAATTAGTTCTTTTTTCTTCACTATTCCATAACTTTCCCAAATGTCATGGGTTAATGCTGCTATGCACAACAGTATTATTAAACTCTGGCAAACACTGTACAAGAATAACTGTAAAAAAAAGTCAAACAAAATGCCTTGTTAATGTCCTTTGCACAACTTTCCCTTATGGAGAATCTGCTTATTTACCTCTGTTTAGGACAAAGTAAGTATATACTGAAGTGTATTCCTCCCTCAGCCTCCATGTTGCTTTGTCCAGGAGAACAGATAGAAACATTTTCACACGAAGAATGCAAAGCTTCCAAGTTTATTCACAGGAATGAGACTGCTTTTCTTTTATTTATTATCCTATGCCAAAAGTTTCAATGAGTGACACACGTACATGTGCTTTTGAAAAGACCTGAGGTTTTGAAATTAGAATATACTCGGGGGGGGGGGGTGGAAGGGAATCGAGATTTTCAAAGCAGCCTAAGTGATTTAGACACACACGTCACAGTACAATGCCTAGCACAGTGGGGCCTTGGTCTATGACTAGAGCTCCTAGATGCTATGGTAATACACATAATAAATGTGAATAGAAGATGTGCTAGACTGCTTTGAAAATCTCAGCCATAATACCTGGATTTACATTTCTTCAGAAAATGGGCTTCAGTAAGTGGGCTCAGAGCTCTGCATGTTTAACACAGCAGACACTGGGCGCTCATTTGAAAGGATTTCTTTTGAAAGCCTAATGGCAATGCTATTTGCTGGATTACATGGAAGCAGAGTTTGGAAATAACCGTTTTTCCCCTGCCACTCCATCTTTAGAGGTGCTTCAGCCCTAAAGAGGGTGCACGCGCATGCACATGTACATAAGGGAAAGAACAACTGCTGATGGCCAGTTGTTGTGCCCAGGGCTGGCTGACCCATAATGCTCCGTTGCAGCCCTTAACGAGGCATGGAGTCTGCTGTGAACACTGACCTGTTTCAGCTGTTAGTATTAATGCAGTTCTCATTTTGGCAACAGGAGACAGATGCAGGGCACGAGACACGGTGGAGAGCATTTTGGCAGCAAGATGCCATGCTAAGGAGATCACGATGGTTCCTCCACTGCATCCTCCCTGGTTCGTTCCCCTGTCTTCTCCCCAAAGACTGTTCAAATACTGTGGAAGTGCAATAGAAATACAGCAGGCTGCATGCAATGTGAGTGCAAACTGGTGTACATAAACTGGAAGGTGACTTCTGGTACAGAAAGAAGGTGTAAGTTCAAGGGAAGAAAACACCTGGAAGATTCTTCTCAACATCTGGAAGATCATCTGGAAGATAAAGACTTTGAAGACTTTGTCTGTGTATTGAGGAACTGTGAGCTGCATGTAATGTCTGTTAGGGTGAGAGATTGCTTGGTTCCAATCTTGCTTAGCCTGTTAAACTTAGAATTTAGACTGCATTTCTATTTTTGTTTCTTAGGTAACCAGTTTTGATCTCTATGGTTGCAATTTATAAACACTTAAAATCTGTCTTTCTGTAGTTAATAAATCCATTTTATATTTTACCTAAAACAGTGTGGTTTTGGTTGCAGTGCTTGGGGAATCTCAGCTCAGATTACAAAGGCTGATGCAGGTCCACCTTTCCTTTAAAAAGTGGGTGTTAATGAGTTTGCACTGTCCAAGGGATTCTTGAGCAGTGTAAGATGATATATTTCTGGGGTGCAAGGCGGGGGGCTGGGCTGATTGGCTAGCCCCTCTCTGTGTGATTCATGAGTGGCTGAGGAAGCATTCATGAGCTGGGTGTGTAGCTCCACACATGCTGATGGCTGAGTGACCACAGTACCTGGAGGTATTTGCTGCTTGTCACTGGCATAGCTTTGTGAGAGACAACCCAGGGTAGAGAGTTAAGGAGACACAGGGCCCCACAGTTCCAGGTTGTACCCCAGAGATCCCGTCACAGTGGGTTTGGTCCAATTCTTAGTGGTTAGATTTCTGTATCATAAATGGCAGTCTCCTAAAGGAGGCCAAGGAGTGGAATTCTCCACTCCCACACAGAACTGGTCCCCGCCAGGCACAGTTAAGGCAAATGCTCACAAAACACTGATCTGATTTTTTTTTAAACATTTAAACTATGGCATTTCTAACATTAGATTAAGAACTATTGCAAATCTCAGTTAAAAAGTAAGTAACTTTTCTTGATGGTAGAGTGAAGGCATTTGATATTCTTCACTCTGATAAACCTCTTAACATGTAAGTGGCATGAATATAAAGGCACCTTGTAGATTTCACTCAAAGGCTTGTGGCTGGGGTAGTAGAGCAGGCACTTTGGAAGCTGAAGACCTAGTTTGCTAATACAGGTGAGTGTTTCTCTCTGGGATTAATTAAAGATCTGTCTGATACAGTCTATTTGGGATATGTAGGGCAGCCACCAGCAATTAATGCAGCTCTATACAAGATCATGGCAACCTGGCAGATAATTAAAGAATATCTTAGCCAGACTGCCATCCACAGCAATCCATACTTTGCCTCAAGAGAGCTCTTTAACATAGAGTTTTAGAACTTCAAAATGCTATAGAAACAGTAATGGATCTGGAAAGCAGCATGGTCTGATGGTTACAGCACAAACTAAAAATCAGAAGGCTCGAGTTCTACTCCCAGCGTGTTCGTCACTGACGTGCTGGATGACAATGGCATAGTTGCAAACACCGTGCCTCAGTTTCCCAATATATAAAGTGGGACTATATACACTCCTTCATATTACAGTTTATGATCTTCAGATGAAAGGTGCTATAAGTGATTTTATTACTAGAGTGTTAATCTTCACAACACATAACAGGAAAATAATCATTATCCCTATTTTATAGATGGGGAAACAGAGGCACAGAGCTGTTAACTGATTTACCTGTTTCATTAGTATATATATATCCAAGAATTATTATTACTGGCTGGAACTACCTCCTTTATTAAATAATCTCTCATTGGGAAAAATATGCAGAGACAATTGTTAATGATGTTTTCAATCTTCATGCTCTCATCTAATGGGATGGCTAAAGAAACTAATTTGTGTACCTTTAAAAGGTATTCAACACACAGGATCTACCAGGCACAACAACGCTGGTTAAAAATGAAAATTGTAAACGCTGGAGTGGGAAAAATCTACCCAACGTTTAGTTTTTGTGAGGGCAAAGCTCAAAATAATGCTGAATGTTCCCTGCAGCAACTGAATGACAGATATTGGGCTTGTTGAGGGAACCATTTAAAAATGCCAGAACTCTGCCTTTTCTTTAGCACAAAAGGGGCTGTGTGTGAGACACTTTATTATTGAAAGTGATATCATCTAATCCTTTTAGTTAGATTTCACCACACCAACGGCTGTTTCTGAAGAGAGAATTTTCCATTCAGAGTATAGGCCTCAGGTATTACAAACTGCTAGATACCATCCTTGTTCCTTGACATGTATTAAAACACACAAAATTAGGGAATTATTCAATAATAATTGAGAATCGATTAAAAATAAGAGAAAACTGGAAGGTGCTTTTCTCAGTTATTTTGCACAGCACTAGAGAAAATATAGAAAGAAGATAAATATCATAAAAAAATCATTTCTTCTCAAGAAACACTCAATGTAAAAGAGCTGCTATTTGCTCGGAGAAACTACGGCTTGATAGGTGCATAATTCAGTAGGGATATGAATGACGCTGTAAGTAAGGAGTTATGAGATAAATTGTGAGTCTCAAATATTATTTTACGCACACTTAAGAACATAAATGCAAGCACTGATTTTTCTGGTGAGCAATTTATATCTCAGGATGAAGGCTTTACAAAATTCTTAAGAATTGTTAAAAAGTACAAGGTCAATTAAGGATAAAGCTCCAAGAAATACAATTTCAGAGCAATGCATTTATTTTATAGTCTATATGATTTTTTTTTTTTAAACCCAGAGTTTTGGCAGGATTTCTCCTCTGAAAAACATTTCATTGGCTTAAGAGGGAATACACATGCATGTAAAAATAATTTCCTTTTGCTTCTTTTAAAAGCTATTTCCCCTTCAAAGGGACTGGGCAGGAATCCACCAGCTTTAAAAGAGCAATGGGGGGAATGCAGCTAAGAATAGATCAGACAGCATGGGTGGGGAAAGTCTAAGGAGTGGAGGGAGCTGAGCAGGTTTGTCCTACTGCATGAGAGAACTGCAGTCTCAGCTGCTGGGTAGAACCTAGTTGTTGTCCACCAGCAGCAAAAGAGAAAAAAATATATACATCCAATCAAGCCTTTTTATTCCACTCAATAAAACAAGTAACCATCCCAGCTCCCTCAATGAGGCCCAATGTTTGAGGGACCTGGACAAGACCGCAATTTTGGAAAAGGTAGCAAAAATGCCATTTGTAGTCAATATCTCCTCCTTTCCTCTTGTAACATGTCACCAAATGCCTGGAAATTAATCCCATTTATTTCAGAGGCAGCAAGAGACTTCTCCAGTTCTTTGCAGAGCCCTGCCTGCCCGGTGCCCTGGAGAATGGGGGAGGGTTTGCTGAGCTCAATTCATAGAATCAGAAGGTCATCTAGTCCAACCCACTGCTCACAGCAGGACCAACCCCAACTAGATCGGCCCAGCCAGGGCTTTGTCAAAATGCACCTTAAAAACCTCTAAGGATGGAGATTCCATCACCTCCCTAGGTAACCCAGTCCAGTGCTTCACCCCCCGCCTAGTGAAAACGTTTTTCCTAATATCCAACCTAGACACCGCCACCCCCTGCAAATTCCATTTGTTGCCGTCCAGGATTCAGGGAGACACCCCCACACACTTTCTTTTTTTTTTTTTTTTTTTGCGGAGAAGAAGAGGCTAAAAATGTTGCCTTTCTGTCTAAAGTTTGCTCAGATGCAAGTATACCTGCAGAGAGAACCCCTTTCCACCTTGCCCACACAGCCAGAATGCTGACAGGCAAGGGGGGAACTCTTCTCCTACCTGCATGCCGGCAAGGTACCCTCACATGCGCAACAGAATCCTGGGAGATGAAATCCCTCTCCAAGAGGCCTGCAAGCCCATGGCACGTGCCAGGATGAACCCTTCTCCAACCTGCACGCCTGCAAGGAAGCCTAGCCATAGGCATACGTCTGCAAGGTGAAATGTCTGCAAAACGCGTGGATGGAGTCCTCACACACAGGCAGGGGATGATGCTCCATGGACAATAAACCTCTCCTATCTGTACATTATTCAACCTGATAGGACAGCTCGTTTGGAGCAAGGTGGCCTGTGCTCCCCTATCAGGGAAGACAGATCACCAGCTGCAGCGTGAAGTCTGTAGAAGGTGCTGCCTCCCTTTCCCTCTCCCCACGTATTTAAAACCGCAGCACCACTTCCAGGGGGGGAGAACTCCGCGAGAAATTCCCTGCCCAGGAATTTCAAAGGTGCAATCGGGGGAGGGAGGAATAAACAGGCGGGCCCGGGACCCGTCACATTCAGTAAGAGACAGCAGAGAAAATTACCGTCAATAGAGCAAAATCACCTGAAATGAAATCAAACCTACCTGCTGCCCCCGCCCCTCCAGCGGGCTCTGCGGCGGGGGGAGGATGCTTCCGTCTCCAGCTGGTCTGCAATGCGGGGTCTGCAAGAGGGGTGGGAGGGCGGAGTAGATGCTCCTGTCCCCAGCTAGGTCTGCAGTGGGAGTCTGCAATGGGAGTGGGAGAGCGGGGTGGATGTTCCCGTCCCCAGCTGGGGTGCGATGGGGAGGGGGGTTGCAATGGAGATAAGGGGGGGTAGATGCTCCCGCCCCCCCAGCCGGGTTGCAATGGAGATGGGGGGGGGAATAGATGCCCCCGCCCCCCAGCTGGGTTGCAAGAGGGATGGGGGGTTGCAATGGAGATGGGGCGGTAGATGCTCCCGCCCCCCAGCTGGGTTGCAATGGGGATGGGGGGGTTGCAATGGAGATAAGGGGGGGGGGTAGATGCTCCCGCAGCTGGGTTGCAAGGGGGATGGGGGGTTGCAATGGGGATGGGGGGGTATGGAGCTGGGTTGCGATGGGGGGGTTGCAATGGGGATGGGGGGGGTAGATGCTCCCGCCCCCCCAGCTGGGTTGCGATGGGGGGTTGCAATGGGGATGGGGGGGGTAGATGCTCCCGCCCCCCAGCTGGGTTGCGCTGGGGGGGTTGCAATGGGGATGGGGGGTAGATGCTCCCGCCCCCCCAGCTCGGTTGCGATGGGGATGGGGGGTAGATGCTCCCGGCTCTCAGCCGGGTCCGCAGTGGGGCTCGGCTGCTCCTGCCGGGCGCTCCTGCGGGCGGCCGAGGGCGCTGTCCCCAGCCAGGGTCACGGGCTGGGGGACGAAGCTCCTGCCGGCGCAGCCTCCCTCCGAGTGCCCGTGGCAGGGCCTGGGGGCGGGGCCACGTGCGCGGGGCGGGGCGGAGCCAATGGGGAGCCAATGGGGCGGGGCGGGGCGTGGCGGCGGTCCGGCGCTGCGCGGCTAAGATGGCGGCTCCGGGCAGCGGCGGTTGCTGCCGGGTCTTGGCGGCCGGGCTGTTCCGTAACCGGGTGGCCATCGTGACCGGCGGCGGCACCGGCATCGGCAAGGCCATCAGCGCCGACCTGCTGGGCCTAGGTGGGGAGCGGGGCCGGGGGCCGGGCGTGGGGGACGGGGCGGAGAAGGGGGAGCCCGTCCCCTGAGGAGGCGGGGGTGGGGGAGAAGGAAGCAGGGACCCCCCTGCCCAGATGAGTGGGGGAGGAAGCTACCCAGACCCCTCGCAGAGATGCTTTACAAACACCCATTCAGGCTCTGGTCACCCTGGGATCCTGGTCTCTCTTGCAAAGATGGGGGGAAACTGAGGCACGCAGCATAGCTAAGTAACTTGACTAAGGTTCCCTGGCAAACCTGTGGCAGAGACAGAAGCCGGATCATTTAACTCCCAGCTCTACAGAGCGGGCAAGGAGAGTGCCAGCGCTGGCTTGGGAGGAGGAGAGTCACGCACTCAGTCACGGGTGGTGGTTGTTCTCTGGTCCCTGGAGGCCTCCTCTCAAAATTCTCACCTGGATTAGCCTGTAATAAGATCCAAGCCTGAGGTGGTACACTGGCAGGTGGAAATGCATTTGTTGTGACATCGGGGAAACAAAAGTTGCCCCGGTTTAAGTAACTCCCACTTTGTGACTGGCACAAGCACCTCTTAGCTGTAAACAAAGCTAAGTGGATGAACAGTCTTCAATCAGTTTAGCTGAATTCGGTAATTTACTTGATTTAAAACTCAATACAGATGAACTAGTACAAATTTGGTGGTTAAGTAATGCCTCAGTCTCTGAACTTCCTATATCTGCTGCAAGAGCTTTTAGAACTGGAGTGCCTTAGAATTGCCGCCTCACCTGTAAGCTTGGAGAAAAGGCATACCTCATGTAAATAGTCATGCCAAAGTGTCTTGATGTTGCAATATGCATCTTGTTGCCATGGGCGTGTCATGGACTTTTTTTGTAATCGCTGATCCGGGATTACTGCTTGGAAGATTTTATTTGTCCCTGATCTGTTTGTAATAGTCCATGGCTAAGCCCCTTGCAACACATTTCCACAGTATTTCAACACCCAGTATTTTGCAATGACTTTTGTTAGAGTTCTCGGGCAAGGTCCTGAAATGCTTACTACTGGGCATAGTACTTATTCCTGAGTACATTCACTGATTTCCACGGGTACGCTCTTGGTAGTTAGCACAATGCCTGGTAATAAAGAATTTGCAAGAATGAGTCTTTAATGCTTTGCATCAGCTGAAATCTGGGCATAACAACTTTTCCAATGTTGTTTATTTCTAATCCATGTACTTGGCAAAATATGTGCCCAAAATCTGCACTGGTGTTGCTTTGGCATAGGTCAAGACTAGAATCTAATATGCCTTATATAGCCACATAACACTTGATTTTTCTTTTGTAAATCATAAGCAGAAACTAGTTGGTTATTCATTCCCATTCGCTACTTCGAATGTATTAACAGTTTTCATCTAATATAAGTGCCATATTTCACCTAGATGTACTGTTATACAGATAATTAGTATTTTTTGTTTGCTCTTGTTCATTGGCTCATCTTTCATAAATCTTTGCTGAATTAGTGTTACCCATTAACTGGTGATCAGAAATGCTGCTTCTGGAATGGCAAGACTTTGAACACTGCTGCTCTAAGTGGTACTCAAAGTTCATGAATAACTTGACTCCTTCAGTCAGGTTGTTGTGAAAAGGACTGGAGTTCCTGCTAACAGGCAGGAGACTTAAGTCTGAGCAGGATTTATAAATCTGCTAACATAAGACAATAGCACTGGGTGACTGAAACATTAATTTCTAGTTCCAAAGGGGTAGTCATGTTAGTCTGTATATAGCAAAAACAACGAGAGTTTTGTAGCACCTTAAAGACTAACAAATTTCTGCAGGCATAAGCTTTCGTGATGCACCCGACGAAGTGGGTTGCAGCCCACAAAAGCTTATGCCCACAGAAATTTGTTAGTCTTTAAGGTGCTACAAAACTCTCGTTTTTACTAATTTCTAGGGGCATGCTGCTGGCATACTTCCCTCTATGTTAATGTCAGGAAATAATGAGGCATCAACTTCACCCCTGGCACAAGTCCACAGAAATCATTGGAGTTACACCAGGGATGAATTTGGCCTGGTTTGTGTACTTCATAAAGTAAAACCTTAAATGAAGTTTTAAAGTAGTCTTGAACACTGGCAGACTATGTGAATCTAATTTGTTTGAAGGCGTCTAGATCTTAGCAAACAAGTGTCCACACATAGTGCCAACTGTAGTGTTATTTTGCTAATTGTCCCCCATCCTCCTGCATGTTGAGCTTTGAAAGCCGAAGATTAAAAGGTTCATGGAAACTGAGCTCCTTCTTTTCCCACTCTATCCAGCTCAGGATGGTAAGGAACACTGGAGCAGCATATGGGAAGCTTTCACTACTGCTCTCCATAATGTAGCTCTTCTGCATGTAAAGAAGTTTGGTCTCTAGGGCCATAACCCAGCGACTTTTTTGGGCATTAGATTCATATACTACTAACTGAGCTCCAGTAAATTGGGTTTTGTGTATGTTGGTACGAGTGTTTTAAGTATCTTTGTTTGAACATTTTTTATTAACAATTCTGAGGGTAATAATTCATAGGTGGGGCAGCCTTGGATACAGACAACAAAGTAATGACTCTGTGTGCTGGGTTCATTCAATAACTTACAGGCCTCCTTAATAACTTCAGCAGCTGGAGAGCAGAGTGGAAGCAATTTACAGCCAAATTTTCAATTACTCCCTTTACCACCTTGGGACCCTGCAAATAAGCCTTACTTTGATTGTAGATCCTTCTTACCTCCAGAACTTAAATGAGGGAAAGAGATGAGAACCCAGAGAGACCAGAAAGTAACACTGACTGATGATCTCTAACTTCTAAGCATCTGTTAATGAGCTGCCAGTCTTATTAGAGACCTCTGATCTTATTAAATGTCTAATACAACTGTCCTATTTGAACAGCTTTTGTCTAAAGGATTTTTGGTTTTGTTTTGGCAGGTTGCAATGTAGTTATTGCCTCTCGTAAACTTGATAGATTGCAAGCTGCGGCAAAAGAGTTGGCTGCTAAAATCTCTTCCACAAATCCAGTCAAAGTGACCCCCATACAGTGCAACATCCGTAAAGAAGAGGAGGTAAAGCAGACTGAGTGCTCTTTTGTTTAAAATGTTAAAGATATGTTGAGGCTAGTAGAGTTGTCTGAAGTCCTCAAAGGCTCTTACCTGATCTTACTCAGAAGAAGGAGTCCCTTAGAATAGATCAAGTAAATGCATTGTAGCACTTTTTTTATTTATTGTTACAAACATTTAATTGCAGGGAAAGAGAAGACAGAAAGGGCTGAAATTAATCATTTCCTGGAGGTTGTCTATCACTGAAGGAAATGATTGCATTGGATACACACCCACCTGATCCTAATGGGTTGATTCTACTCAGTGCTCCAGAGAAATGTGTATGTGGAGGGGCATAAAACCCTCAATGGCCCTGCAGAAAATGTCTTTGACCTCATATTTGATGGTCATTTGAACCCTGTCTGCGTGAGTAAGAATCACTGTACCTAAACATCTAGCTCCATGTATACCCATTGCAGTTATTCATGGTCAGCTCACTTCTTGCCTCCTGGGACGGCAGGGCCTGCCAGCATCTCATGGGACAGAGAAGTCAAATGTTCACTACTCCCCTGAGGTCAGGGGAAAATCAGGCATTTTGAGGTTGGGTAAGCCTTTGTTCAATGGTAAATGTAGACTCTACATGCCAAACATCGGGAGCTAAATAGCAGCATTTGGTTCTTTCAGAAGTCTTGTAACAGGACCATCCTGGTGACCCTATGATTACTTTGTAGGGAAACAACTTGGGGTCCAAGTGGGTGAGCTATGGAGCTAGTGTACTCAGCACTGGAATGGGGACTGGAATGCCTCATGTTGCTCTGCACAGTACTCCAATGCTGCTCCCACATAGGTCTAAGGAAAATCACTGAGATATAGAGCCTGCAGTGTGTACTGTAAAACTGTGTGAGATTCACCTCCTTTAGGCAACTTTTTTTAAGCAGGAAATTACTTGTAATTTGAATGGTCTTCTGTGTGACCAAAAATTTACTGAAAATCCTAAATGCATCTCATGGCTGCAGGTCTTCATGCTTGTAGATCATGGGGCTCAGACTGAAAGTGATTGACACAGGCTTGATTAACTGTTAACTAACTGGCTGAATCCTGGATAGCCAACTTCTTTTGAATTAAGAAGTGATTGACAACTTTAGTGACAACAATGTCATTAAGCCCAATTGAGAGCTAAGGAGTGGGAGACAGGTAATCTGGCTTTTTCTAAGGATTCTGACCTCAATACCTAGTTAAAATTGAAGAAAGCTTTAGTAATTTAAGACTGAAGATGAACTGTGTGCCAATCTCTAGGTCTCTCTGAAGTCTGGCAGGCGAATGAAGTCTGATTTGTCTGCTTGTTGTTGCACCTATAAATAAACATTAAAAAATGTAATGATTGAATCTGACCTTTTTTTCTATTACAATCTTGAATGTGTTCATGAAAACTCCTAAACATCCTGATTTATGGTCGTGATCCTTGATTCATCTGGTGAATTCTTTCTTAACCATTCAAAGCCTCAAAACACAACCAAATTTAAAAGCATATACATACCTACCCTTCAATAGTTCTATAAAATCTAAACCCATCTGGTCAATTTTACTACCATAAAACAACTAGCCTAAAAGAATAGAACAAAACACACACAAGGTGCCACAGTGAATCCACAGAGGTAGGAAAAGAAAGCTGGAGACCCTACTTCCAGCCATATGCAGTAATCATTAGATATTCATAATTTTCACTTTTATTTTTTGTGATCATCTAGTCTGACCTCTTGCATAATGGGGGCCGTAGAATTTTACCAAGTAATTCCTGCATCAAGTCCAATAACTTTTATGGTAGAATTAGAACATATCTCTGAAAGGCATCAGTCTTGTTCAAAATACTTCGTTCTAAGGATTAATAACCCTCACTGTTAAAAATTTGTGCTATATTTCCAATATGAATGTCTAGTTTCAACTTCCAGATATTGGCTTTTGTTACAAATTTGTGTGCTATATTAAAGAATCCTCTATCAGATATCTTCTCCCCATATAGATACTCACAGACTGATCAAATTACTCTGAACTTTCTTTTTGATGAGCTAAATAGAGTGAGTTTACATCTTGCACTGTATGGCATGTTTTCCAGTCCTCGAATCATTCTTGTGGCTTTTCTCTGTACCCTCTCTAGCTTCTCAGCGTCGTCCTTGAGGTGTGGACAGCAGAACTAGATGTACTTCCCTCCCTAACATATATAGTCTGACTTCAAAGAAATTTGCTATTCATGAGAAATCCTGAATAAGGAAATGCAACTTTCATCCTATGTTCCTTAAGTACAACCTATAATTCTTCTTTCATTAACTTCAGTGCTATTTGTTGCATTCATGGGTTCCCATTTAAGTTGTGTGTGTTTAACATTCTCTACTACTGGACTTTCTAAGGATTACTGCATTGTCACCATTTAATTCTTTCCTAAAATCAAACAGATATTTGAGCAACCTATTGCTCCAGTTTCTAAATCGTATTTGTTTGAGTGAAGGCTACCACGGTACTTCCTCAGGCCAACAGTGTCTGCAAGTACTGTGTGCAGTGCATTTGGCCACCTTTCGGTGGATGGGGTGAAAATGTTTTTGGAGTGCACACCACCAACCTCTAATCTAAGGAGTAATATAGGTAAGTTCTGAAAAGTCCTCTCTGTCCTTGAATTGAAGGAGGATGGCTGCGATGTGAGTCTGTCAGAGGAGGGATCCAGTGAAAATATGGGGGATTCTTAGGAAGAGGAAGTGGCAGTGGGGGAGGAGGGAGGTTGTGTCCCTGTGGACTAGTCCTGAGTAGAGCTGAGACTGTACAGAAGACTCATCACAGCAGTTTTAAGTGTCATATTGTATTTGTATTACAGTATAAGAACAAAAGACCTGTCTTTTTTTTTTTGGCTGCAATCTCCTCACCTTTGCGATTTCTCAAATTAAATGCTTGGAAAAGTAAACCTTCCTATTTAAAAATATAGAACCACACAAAGTCCGACAAATCAGATACAGGAGCAAGGCACCTCTTCTCTCCTTGAGTCCTTCATTGCTCCAATGGCCAGTAAGAATTTTGTCCCAGTTGTAACTCCAGTTAAGATAAACTGGAGCAGAGATTCTTGAGTAAAGGAGGAGGATGAAATTGCTTTCAGAATTGCCAAAAGATTTCTTATTCTGCTATTATGAATCTCCAAATAGCCCACCTTGTTTGAAGATGACATAGCGTTCGCTCTGCCTTGTCTGCCCTAGTTTAAAACTGCATAATGTAAAGCTTTTCAGGATGCATCTCTCCACATGTAGCTTGTACTTGGGCTGTCAGAGCTTTCTTCAACCTGCAAAGTGCTGAAGAAACCATATTGAGTGCTGCAGGAGGAGATTTATGCTAACCATCAGAGGAATAACTTAGTGAATGTAGGTTTTGATGTTTCTTTTAATCTTTATCTTCAGGGGCCTTCTTGCTTTCTAGCTAAACTGTCTTTTCACCAAGTATGCAAGAAATAATCCTGCTTGCTGATGAAGTCCTTTCATAAACAGTGCATCACCTGTCGGTTTCCTTTAATTAAAAGGACAATGCTGCTGCCTCATTGTCTTGTTTCTAGTTGTTTTACAATACAGTATTTTGTAAAGTGTTGCAAATCTGTTTTAAGGCTACTGGGAAAAGGAATTCTAGAACACTGCTGTGTAAAGAACACCTGTGGTTTCCCTCTTCTTTTTCGTGAGTGGAGGGGTGTTTCATCCGGAACTGCAAATTTGGGTCTCTGATGATTTATTTTGGAATAGCATATATGGTGACCACTGTGGGTTCAAGTCATTTTAGTGACTTGGATTGAATACTGGCTATTACAGATGGGAAGGGAAGAGTGCGTGCGGCTTCTGCTGACCAAGATCCAAACTTAAATGGCTGTGTATCCCTTGTGTCAGGCCAAACCCTTTCCCCGAAGTTCCAAGGAACCTATTACTGTTTAACTCTAGAATCCCACTCTGTAGACTGCCGGGATGAGGGAGCCCCACATTCCCTCCCCCTGGCTTCTGAGAGAGGAATGGGCTCTTCCCTACCCACTTGATGTTTGGAGGAAGAGTTCCCACTGCCCCTCATCTCCTGTGTAGCAGTGGAGAAAGGGAGGAGTTGAGGCTTCTTTTCTGCCCCCTGCATAATCAAGGTACAGGATCCAGGAGAGTTTTGCTGGCTTCTTTCTCCTCCCCTTTCATGGGAGAGGGGTGGCCTTGTCTGCCTAGCACCTGCTTCTCCACTGCCTCTACAAGAATCAAAGACAGGGTCTGTACCTACAGTGCCACCAGGTCTTTCTTCCAAGCATAGCTAAGCTGGGATTCTTGCTGTGCCTGAGACCAACCAGGCACTCTTAGCATTCTTTGGACAGCATCGGAGTCCCCTACTTCAGGATAGCAAAAACTGTCCCGGGTGAGGAGGCAGGGGAACTGATGTTAAAACCCAGATTTAAAACCAGCTGGCTGAATACCTTACAGACAAGGCCCCTTGGGAAGAAGAGGAATCCCCGTATATTCTCATTGCAGCTATGCTGAGTACTGTAGCTCATCTGAGTATTTAGTAATGGCTTCTTTTTCCAAGTAACCTAAAATCCTCAAGCTTTACTGTAACTCCCGCCACTAACAGTTAAATGTAGCCTGCATAGGTATATAAATACTTAATGTCTATCATGCATGGAGTCTGCAGTGGAAGGATGTGGTTTGACAAACGGTGGGTAAGGGATTCCCATTGCATTTAAAATAGCAGCTGATAACACACAGTGAACTTCCCCAATCTCATGTGAAAGGGTCTCTTGTTTTGATCCACAAATGGCACAATTACTAGCCTTTGAGTCTCTGCACTCTATCAATTACCCACTGCGTTTCTTAATGTTTTGTGACCATTAGTGAACTTACCTCCCCACGTCTCTCTCTTTTGAAGCATAGTAGGTCAGTTTATTATCCCCATTTCACAGGTGAGGAAACTGCATGCCACAATGTGATGTGGTTAGTCCAAGGTCACAGAGTGAGTCAGTGTCAGATTGGAACCCTGGCTGCTTCTGTTATTTTGTTTATCTTTATCAGAATTGACCCGCGAGGTGATTGGATAATCTAATGTATGTCGCTGCTTCTGGAGAGGAAGTCTCTGCTAGTTGGACACTGAAAATCCATACAGGGAGAATTCCAAATTCAGGATCAATACAGAACTCTTTCCTTCCTTCCCCCTTGTGAGCTGTAATTGTTCCTGCCAATAAATCCTTCTCTGTCACTGCACTGGCTGTGGTTACTGTAACCAGAAGAAACCCTGCAGTGATATCAAAATTCGCATTCATTTGGTGAATTATTTAGAGGACAGCTGTAGTGTGAAAGTATGGAAGCTGCTGGGCTGGACTGGAGATGTAGACAGCAAAGGCTGACACACAGAAAACAGGACTGTTTTATTTATATTTTTTTATTTTACTGTGACAAAATAGTGAGGAAGTAGACACTAGAATGATGTTTTGGTTAAAACCCCAAAAAGGTCTGTGTTGGAGAATAAATAGCTTACTTTAATATGTTCAGTTCTACCCTTCTCTTATTACTTTCTTCCTCCCCAAAAGACCTTGTGTTATGGGGGGCGGGGATGGATATGACTTTGTCCAGAATAAGTCATTCCCACTCCTTAAGTCTGCCAGGGTAGATTGTAAGCAGGGCCCCGTGCCTTCTACAGCTGCAGAATTGTGCTCTGCAATCTCTTTTATTTTTTGTTTTTTCAAATAAAGTTTCTAGTCCCATTTAATAGCTCTGAAAAAGCATGCTCTGAGGTCTTGTCTAAACATAAAAGTTGCACTGCTTTTACTCTAAATTGGTTTTTAAACTGATTTAGTTATATGGGTGCAAAACCCTGTGGAGAAACTTACTTCGGTTTATGACTAGAATACTTAGGTTTGGCTTAAGCCTAAAGAATTTAAACTAAATCAACATAAACCAGGCTTAGGTCAGCTAAAAGTGTCCACACAGCCTCTTGCACCCGTTTAACAGTATCAATTTTAAAAATTAGACCGTTAAACTGATAATCCTTTAGTGTAACCAGTACAAATGCTTTCTTCCGTAGCATGCAGTGTTGTGTAAGCTCGAAAGCTTGTCTTTCTCACCAACAGAAATTGGTCCAATAAATGATATTACTTCACCCACCTTGTCCTTCTTCCTGAGTGACATTCTGAAACAACAACTCTGAGAGGTGTGATGTACCTCATTTAGCTCAGCGGGGTGTTTACTCTGAAATCATAAAAATGACTATTTAAATGTCAAAACTATTAGCTGTTTCAGGGTTTACTGTTCTAGCAACAAAATGCTACAAAATGTTTTAGCTACAAAATGTCTATCCTGCTATTCTAACCTGCCTCCTGTACTCCTCTGGGAAACAGAGCTTAATACATTGTCTAATTTGAGTTTGGCATACCTTCCATCCCTTTTGTATCTAGATAACAAGCTACTGGACTGATCATATTATTAATTTACAAGCTTTTAATTGTGTATCTAAAGCTGCTGCAGGATTTCCAATGTGTCACACCCAAGTGGAACACACAAGGCATCAGTCACTGGGCATGTGGAAGGCACTTTTCCTTCCACTAAAGACTGAGCATTCACCATTCCCAGCACTCTGTTCACAGGGTCCAAGTTGGCGTTCAGTCACCAGTAAACTTGATTTAATTCAGACTTCAGTCATTTTGGAGATTTCTTTGTTTAGCTCCTTTCCTACAGGGAAGTTCATTCTCATTGTCTGTTACAGCAGTTACTCCCATCTTATTAAAGCAGTTTGACTTGGTATCAGTCACACTGGTATTCCTGTATGTATGTTCTGATTAATAGCGGGGGAAGGCTGCTGATTAGTACCTGAATTAAGCATTGCCACTCATTGTGATGGTTAATAAATTATAGTTCATAACTAAATCCTTGACTCTCCACTTTTTAATGCTCTAATAATGCAGATGTAAATACACCATTAACTTAAAATCTTAAGATTTTTATTTGGGGATATAAGCTTTCAGCCATATAGTACCTGTCATCCAAAGTGTATATAAGAGTCCGTTCACCCACTACTGAAATGCAGCTACTTCTGAAAAGGAACATAGTTGCTGTTTAATAGTATACAGCAGCACTACACACAGTTCAGGACAAAAGGTAAAGAAGCCCATCTCACAGTGAAACTCTCCAAGGGGAATTTTAGGCAGGTAGTATGCACCTACTTAAGTTGGAACACTTGAGTAAGGACATTAAGCTCTAGTCTTGTGTTTATTTTCATTGTCATGTTGTTTCACTGTTTTTATTTTGTTGAATAAAAAGCTCACTCAGTTGTATTGCTCACACTTTTCCCACCTCACCTTCACTGACAGGCCATGATTCTGGACAATAGTTGAAATAATCACGAATAATGTGTTAACAATTTCTGTGGAGAAAAGTAAGAGATGAGTTTCTTTGGGCAAAATGTTCTCCTACTACATAGTAATAACTAAAAGTTGGCACTTACAGAGTTTTAACTTTTTTAGTGTGCTGTAGGCTGAATATTTTATTCGGTGACTAGTAGTTTATTTAATCACCTGTTAGACTTCGTAGTCACTTGTTTGAACTCTGTCAAGTTCAAGGAACTTTCTCTGTTCTCCTTTATGGCATAGTTATGGAGTTGATCTGCACTTTGTTAGTTGCTTTGTTGGTGAGATACAGGTCACACACTTCCCTCTTTGTTTCTGATGCTGCTGTATATTGCCAGCTCAATATATGAGAAGGATGCTGAATGATGTTCTTTCCCCTATAGGCTCTTGAATCTGCCTGGTCAGCAGGACATTCCCATTACCCAGTCTTTTGTCTGTTTCACGTGACCACAGATGCTAGATTAACTCTACATCTTCTGCTTGGCTGTGGATAAATGGTACTCAGAACCTTGTTATGACAGCTAATGCAGAACGGGTTAAATGAGTTATATGAAAAAAAAATGGAGCAAAATAATTGATGCAAGGAATAATTGGATAGGCAGCTGTTCAAATGGTCTCTAATTCCTTCCATTTTAATAAAAAATACAAATGTGTATCTAAATCACTTCAGTATTTAATGCTTAGTGTTTTCTCTTCAAAGGTCTCTATGAAGTATTAGGGCTTGTCTACATGGAAGGAGGGGATTAGTCCACGTTAACTCATTAGTCCAGTGGGAAAATGCCTGTATGTACACAAATGCAGAGTTAGTGTGCTCTGATAAATTGCGTTATTGGAAACTCAAGACCTCTTTCAAAGAGTACTAAGTTTCATGTGAACGGAGTTATTCTATTATTCATGTGCACGCAGTGCACTACTCTGGCATTCCTCCAGCTGCTATCCCACACTGCTTTGCAGGAGTCTGTTACTGACCTGTCTGTTTACCTTTTTGCCCTCTATTGCTCAAGGGGTCAAGTTGGCCAGATGTCTCTTTCCCCCATTTAAAAACTGGTATGGGATCAGAATTTGCCCATTTGCTCCTGAATTTGAATATATCAACACCACTGCAATATTATTCAAGAAGCCTTACAACATACCTCAAACAGCTGTTTGGAACCGTTCTGAGACCCCAGGTCTCCTCACCATATGGGAAGAAGCATCAGGCTCAGGAGGACTTACACTAAAACCAGGGATGCCAGGAAAGAGTCTGGGTAAGGAAATGTAACCTGCCCATTTTTTTGAGGCGCTGTGCAGGATTTTGAGCAATTATACCATTACTGAACCCAAGGAGGTTGTGCACCCTACACCATCTTCCCTCCGCTCCACTACTGAGAATAAGCAGCAAGTGTCATCAGAGGACCACCTTGAGGAATGCAGTGAAGAGCTCTCCCTGGAAAGCCAGGATCTATTTGGGACTCAGGATTTGAGGATGGCCATGTAGGAAGCAAGCCTGATTCCAGCCAGAAACCCAGGCTAGGACTGAGGAGGCAGATCCTATGGAGGGAACCTCTGCATGTAAGTATCTATCTATGCTGCGGTACTAGCTTCTGTTCTGGTGTCCCATGGCTATAGCCAGTCTTTGGCAGCCTTTCCAAGTCTCCAGCCCCTGCCTCTCTTCCTCATCCCCCACATACATGTTTTCAAAATGGCGGCTGCTTCAGTTGGGCAGTCTGCTTCTGTCTCATACTAAAGCCCTGACCATTGACTGCTTACAAGCACATGCCACAGGGGGCACATACCTATTTTTGTTTTCCCTCCCTGCGTTTGTCCTGCCTAGTAAACGCCCCCATTCGCCTGCTTAAAATAGTAGCTGGCAGCATGACACAGCTGCAAATTCTGCCACGCCCTACCTCTCCTTCTCTTCCCTTCCACAGCATGTTTGAATAATGAGTTGGTTTGTGAAATTCAGTTTGAGACAGTGGTTTCGGGGGGGGAAAGTTGGTTCCTATTTTTGTTTACATGAGGTTGACATGGACATTGCATGCCTGCAAAGAGTACACCCCCTGTTTAGGTATAAATGCTCTGTAACATGCAGGAAAAGAAGTGATAGCAAAGCCATACAGCTTAGTATGCTTTCACAGGCTCACGTAGAGAGGGACTGGGAGCAGATACGGCTTCAAACAATGAGCGCAGACCCTGATTTGTTTTTCTCTACACTTTCAGCATGTCTGCTGGGGAGACAAAACAGAATCTAAGACTAAGAATTGCCTTTTTTTTTTTTTTTTTTTTTTTTTTTTAAATCCAGATGTTCTGTGGGTAGTTGCACAGTTATTGTCCTTTGTATAACTCACTATTCCCTTCCACTCCTGCAGCACTTCTGGGGAGGCCATCTTGGTGATTAACTTCACAGTCTATCTGGTTTGCCCTTTTGGCTCTTTGAATAAAGCCACTCTTTGCCCACTAGTCACCTGCATCAGTGTAAAATCGTCAAGATTCTGGACAGCCTGAGGGACATTTGGAGGGGATTACTATCCAGCTTGCTCCCAGATGCTCCCCGTCAACCCTTCCAACACCATATAAGCACCTCCAAGGCACAACCCAAACTGCAAAGCCAAACCAAACCAGGAACATAATTCCCAACATTCCATGTCCTCCAAGGCACAAGTGCAAACCCATACAGAATATACCACATGCCCAAAAATCTCTGTGTAGCCCTCCTTACGCATTCACCACTTACCAGCTCTGAGGTCACTCCAAGACTGGGAGGAATCCTAGAGAGGGGAAATCAGAAATACATGTTTAAAAACTAATAGCTACTTTGGAATTTGAACAATAATCTCTTTTACTTATTTCCCTGCTCCCCCAGCCACAACACCTGTAGCAGCAAACTCTCAAGGACAGGACCTTTATCCACAGCTGAGTGGCTGGATAACCTGATGGAGAAGAAATAGAAAACTCGGCATGAAATATTTGCAAACCTCATTGCAGAGTGCTCCAAAAATTGAAAACAAAGGAGAGGTGAAGGTTCTGTTTGAGGTCTGGGAGAGGGAGAAGAAGACAGGGAGCTATCTTGAGACAGCGTTGCAGTGGCCAGAGACACTCTAGAGAAAGACAGGGACGTGCAGAGGCAATACAGACTCAGAATGCACTCCTGCAGTGCATGCTGCTAGTGGGGACACAGACAATCCAGTGCCCTCTTCCAGGACCGAGCTGTGTTCTGCAGCCCCTGGACAATACAGGATGCTGGGAACTCCAGCATATGTTCCTGGTTGTACCCCACACCTGTGCTTCCAGAGGCCATTCCCTTCCCTGGCCCAGGTTCAGGGGAGTGAGAACAATTGCTCCTGGGAGCCCAGCTCTGTCAAGCCATCTAATACCCTTGATAACTTTGAGCCCTGGACACTATACACTGGAATGCAGAAAAACACAGAAGAGACACAGGTAGATTGGAGACCCAATTGGTGCGTTCTGCCCTCCACTGTACTGTCACTTCAAAGCTTTGTTTCACTGGTATTTTAATTAAAGGTTTATTTCTGGTTGTTAAATAATTGTTTAATAATAAAAACAGTTAAACAAATTATGCATAAGGAGTTGGCATTGCATGGTACACACAAACAATATGAATTTTGTATGTTAAAGGTTTTTACAAAAGTACAAGGCAAGATCAAGTGAGTGCTACAATGGGCCGGTTCCTTCACTCATAAAGGAAGCTGCAATGCTCATAATCCCTCCTCCCAGAAAAAAGATGTACGTCCATCTGCACATTTTCAGATCAGAGCCAAATCAAGAAGAATAGGCATCCCGCATAGTCCTGCTCTGACTGCTACTCAAACTGGTGATCAAGTCTCTGCATCTCAGCCTCAAACCCAGCGTGCAGGCTTTCTCCCTTACTCTCACAAATAGTGTGCAAAATACAACATGCAGCTATAATCTTGGGCAAGATTTTTGCCTGCAGCTTCCAACATAGCCCATATACAGCACCACCATCCTTTCAGACTGCCAAATGCACACTCCACTGTCATTTTGCAATGCTGAGGTGTTAGCTAAGCAGTTCCCTCTTTCTGTCCAAGTGGCCAGTGAATGCGAAGCAGAGGGTAAGATGGATCTCAGAGGATAATCTCTGCACCATTAATGTCCCTAGTGCTTCTTGGACATTATTCATTATTCTGGGACATTTTATTCATTACGGTAAATAGAGCTGCGTTCCAAAGATTGTAGCATTGTGGACCCTTCCACGCTGCATTTATATTTGTTAATCTGCCATGGTGGTCCGCTAGGACTTGGAGTACCATGGAGAAATACCCCTTACTGTTCTTATGCTCTGAGGCTGAGTGTGGGTGGCAAACATCCCATCAGTTGCCCCAATACAGTTTGGGAAACCCATGTTTGCAAGGCAATCAATAATCTGAGCATTACCAAGCTTTATAGCCCAGCGTAGCAGTACCTTATGCATGGTACCACACAGCTGCATGACAATGGTCCCAGCAGTCCATCTCTCTACAATGAATTGGCTGGCTACTGGTAACATTTGAGGAGGGGCAATCTACCTCACAACAGACATGGGACACCACCTGTTGATATGCTGCCAGTGCAGCACCGAAGCTAGTTCAGTGCAGATCTCAAAAAAGGTTGCTTTCCTCAACCTGAATTTCTCTCAGAGCTGCTGGTCATCCCAGGTCTGCAGAACGATTCTTTCCCGCCAATCAGTGCTGGTTGTCTGAGCTCAGGAATGGCACTGCCTGCATCGTGCTGCTTCAGAAACAGCTCCTCTAGTAGTTGCTCAGTGTCATTCTGACCTTCCTCTTCCTTCTGCTGCCGCTTCTGGAGGAGCCACTGCTGCAGCTACATTGTCTGCTCCGTGCAGCAGGTGAAGTCCAAAAACAGTCACCTGGCTTCAAGAGCTAAAATAAAGGCCAAACAGTGTGGTGTATTTGCAGTTACTAACACAGCGTAGAGCATTGTTGGGTCCATGCTGGCTGCCCACAATTCAAAAATGGCACTAGCCCACCCACAAACAGAGGAAGTCTGGGAAGGAGAGAGCAGAATCATGGGATTTTTTAAAAATTTGAACCTATGTCCCAGAATTCAACTGCCTTCTGCCTGGCTTTTGCTATGCGTCCAACAGTGCACAGTGAGAAAAATCCTAGAATGCACACGGGTCAGCAATGAAGCAAAGGATTCTGGAATATCCTCCCAGGCTGCCACGCATACCAAACACGTGTGTGTGTGTACACAAACATACAAATTGAATGGGCACAGCCATCCCAGGTGCACGCTATTCATTTGGCTTACATATTGCACGATAATGCATTACATATTACTGCAAACTAACCCTCCTGTGTAGACAAGTCTTTAAGTATGAAAAGGTACACTTTTCAGATAAGGAAACTGAGGCAGAAAGGTTAAGTGACTAGCCCAAGACTCTGAGAGTCAGTATCAGAAGTGGCATTAAATCTAAGAATTTCTGGCTCGCTGACATGTTAGGTCACCTTTTTCTCAACTGGGAGCTGTAAGGGTTTCCTCTGGAACATGGTAGTATATTACAATAAACAGTCTGTTCTAATACTCTGTTACAGTCATTGAATACAAGTATTCTTTTCCCACTCCTCTCCTGTCAGATAGGGACCCATTTGTTTAGTCAAATATACCTTTGGCGGCAGTTAAAGAGAATGCTAGGACTGTTTTTTATTCTTTTCTCGCCTCTTCCTTTATGATGTTGTTTAATTCCAGTAACCAAAATAGACTGTGGGAGATGCAATCAATTCAACCTCCTGTTTCACTTGAGAAAGCTTATTGTTGTTTATCGATGCATTAGTGTCCTGAGCAAACGTCAAGGTCCTTTAGACAGTGAAGCTATGTATGTATAAAGATTACTCCCTCAGCTACTGAAGTGCAGCCCCATCTGGGGGTGGGATATAGTAGCCATTATGACCAGCAACACAATATGGCCACTTTTAGAACAGAAGTTGAATTTAAAATATTGTATCCATTTGAAATGGCAGTGAAGTACTGGAAGGCATCAGCCTTATATGGAATTTGGCCTGGACCCTGATCTCATAAAAAGTGCCATAGGCTTCTTAATAACTTTGAGTTTGCATGCCTCACTTTTACCATTTATCAAAAAACCTAAGCTTCAATAGTACAACGTTCCCTTTATTTCAATACTGACACTTCCAGCACGTTCCCTTTATTTCAATACTGACACTTCCAGCACCTGGGTTATTCTTGGGAGATCTCCCATCCAAATATGTACTCAGCTCAATCCTTCATTAACGAAAGCTGTCATGCTAAGCTCACAACCCGAGTTCTGGTGGAAGGCTGGTCATGGCATTGGACTCATGGTTTTTGTAGATGGAGAGCACACACTGCTAAAATGGGGATAGACAGGCTAACTCATAGACCTCTTACGTATTTTTTTAAAAATTACTTTTATTAGGTGGAAGCTTTGGTGAAATCCACGCTGGATCTGCATGGTAGGATCGATTTCCTTGTGAACAATGGAGGGGGCCAGTTCTTCAGTCCTGCTGAAGCCATCAGTTCAAAGGGCTGGAATGCTGTCATTGAAACTAATCTGACCGGGACCTTCTACTGCTGTAAAGCAGGTGAGGATTGGATGTGGCAAGAAATACCAGTAGGCAAATAATTTTAAAAGGCTGTCTGTTGTTCCCCCACCCCTTCCTCTGCTCACAGTTGCATCACGTTGGATGTCTGTTTCTATGAATCTCATCCTAAACTAAATAAATATTATATCTTTTATGAAGAGAGTGGAAGGATGGCCTTGTGACTAAAGCCAGGCCTGAAGTCAAAAGGTCTATTTCTGGTTTTGCCACAGACCTGTGTAGCCTTAGGCAAGTCACTTAGCCTCTGTCCCTGTTTTCCCTGCCGGTAAAATAGGAGTAATACTTATCTCTCAGCAGGGATGTGAGGCTAAATTTGATGCTCATGCATTATGATCCTTGGATAGACTGCTCTAGAGAAGTGCAAGTTATTATGAATGCAGAGTAGTTTAGTAGGAATCAAGATCCTAGGCCTTCCACCAGAAGTTCTGAAAGCTCTTTGCAAACACTAATAAATTGCTCTTCACATCACATACCTGTTATTCCCGTTTTCAAAATGTGGGGACTGTGGTTTAGGGAGGCAAGGTGACTTGTACAGAGCCCCACAGGAAGTCTGTGGCAGAGCTGGGACTAGACCCAGAAGTCTTGGCTCCCACTTGTCTGCTCTAATCATTAGGAAAAAATCATTGGAAAAGACGCAGATGTTGAGAAGGTTATTTTCTTCCCTTCATACAGTATACAATGCTTGGATGCAGAAGCACGGAGGAGCCATTGTCAACATTGTAGCTGTCATGGTGAAGGGGTTCCCTGGCATGTCGTAAGATTATTTACATTCCCTATCCTTTTTGACCTAGAAGTATTAACAACTTACAGCTGAGCAACCCCAGCAGGGCCTCCTTTTTGTACAAGAGATATTCTTACAGAAAATATTCACGCACTGGGCAGCAACAGGGGCTTGGAAGAGTGTGTTTTGCTCTGCCTTGACACTGTTTTTGCTGTATGTGCAGTGATTCCTCATGAGTTTAGAGGCAGCTGCAGCAATAGATTAAACCTGTGTTCCACACAAGCTGAACTATATGAAACCATGGGCTTGTCTATACTGTGCCACAGTATGGGCTATAAGGGTGGGAATTGCACAGTGTACCAGGAGCTGTTGCACACTAATTACCCTGTGTGGATGCTGCTGGGGTGAATTAGTAGGCTTGTTTGAAAGAGAATTGTATCACTGTGACTAGGTACCTGTTAGTTCACACCAACAGCGTCCACATTGGGCAGTTAGCATGCAACACTCGTGTGCTTAGTAGATCACATCCCCATGGTCTGTAATGCAGCATGGTGTAGACATAGCCTATAAGTGCAACCGCTGTTAAAGTTGTAATGTGAATGAGCGCTGCCTGTGAGCTCTATGTATGCAACTTCTGCACTGCTTCTGCTCTTGCTCCGTGGAGAGTGTCGCTGGCCTCTTCTACTGTGGATTGACTGGTTCAGCTGTCTCTAGTAACATGACCTTGGGTCATGGGGGATTGGTTGGGAAGGAGTGTTCTTTGAGTGCTTGCTCGTGTCCATTCCATGTTGGGTGTGCGCGCACTGCGTGCACAGTTGCTGGAAATGTTTCCCCTAGTGGTATCTGTGGGACTGGCTCTAGCATCCTCTGGAGCCATGTGCATATGTGCTGGTATAAGGAGCACTGCCCTATGCCCTTTCACTTCCTTCTGATCGCCCATGATGGTTGCTGGAACGCTTCTCTCTTGCCTCCGCAAGGCTTTTGCCCAGTGGTTACTTGTTTTTCTTAATAGTTTTTAGTGTATATAGTTTTTATAATTGCTGTATATAATAGTGTAAATAGTTAGTGTAGTAGCAGGGCATAAGTCCCCGTTGTCGGGAGAGTTATCATTCCTGGGGCTGGGTATGCCCTGGTCCCTGGGTTTCAAACCCTGTACCTCCTATGGGAAGAACATGCCCATCAGCGACCCACATGCTGACTATTTGAAGTGCCTGGGGGAGTCGCATGGCAGAGATAAGTGCCGGATTTGTCAGGGCTTCAAACCCCGCACTAGGAAGGAGCGAGACATAAGACTAAAAGCTATCCTTATGGAAGCCGCCCTTCAACCTGCCTCCGAGCCCAGTCGCTCCAATTCCGCATTGAGCACATTGGCTTCGGTGCACAGTGCAACACCTGCACCTAGCTCTTCCCGGCACCGTTCTTCATCTCCAGTGCCGAGGAAGAAGCACAAAAAGCAACACGCAGACAGAGGAAGCGTGATCCTAGCCGGGCCAGTCTGCTATCCCAGGACCTATGTCGGCACTGTCGACTCCCCTGGGAACGTCGAGTCCAGTGCAGGACCCCCTGTCAACTCCAGGTATGATCAGCAGCCTGGTGGTCCCGTCAAGGCTGGAAGCCTTCCAGGCAGCTAGAGACCTACTGTCCTTGTCAGTTCCTCCAACACCATCAGGACACTGGGCACTGACAGCCCCTTCTGGCAGAAACAGGAGGCACCGACCACCTTAACAGACCAGGCCCTAGGGCACCCTCCAGGGGCAAGCCCCATATGACACTGCTGTCCCGATTCCCAGTACACTATCTGTCCCCAGCACGGCACCGATCCCCAGCTCGGTACCAGTCCCTGGCATGATACCAATTCTCAGTGTGGCATCGGTCCCCAGGGCTCTGGTGCCTGACAGAGGTGGAAGCTGGCGCTGCTCCACCGTGGTCGCAGGAAGAAGAGGTGCAAGTGAAGGGTCACCATAGGCATCCAGGCTACCCCCCTCAGGCTTTAGCACCTGTCCTCCAGCAGGGGTTGACCAGCTGGTCAATGGCCAATGCATTGGCCCTATTGGAATCCCAGAAGGTTCCCTTCGGTGCAGGGCCCTCCCTCGTATTACTCGTACTCTGTGGCGTCGGAAAAAGAGGTCACCATGCCCTCCCACTCGGCACTGGACCCCAACTCCAGTATCAACCCTGGTACTGAGGCACAGGAATTGCCGCCAGGGGATGTAAACAAGGTGGAGGAGGAGGAAGGAGCCTCTCCCCTGGTACAACTCTTCTCTTCATCCACCCCAGCGGGACCAAGTAATCTACTGCCCCAGGACGACTTCAAAGCCCACCAAGACTTACTAAAGTGGGTGGCATCAAACCTGGGCTTAGAGGTGGAAGAACTCAGGGAGACCTCTCTTAGCCTCATAGATATCCTGGCTGCAGCTGCCCTAGCCAAGATTGCCTTACCTACCTATCAATGAAGCAGTAATGGGCCCTGTCCGAACCCTCTGGCAGATGCCTTCCTCTCTGGGCAAAGAGAAAATACCGTGTCTGCAAAACAGTTCTGCAAAATGCCTGAGTGCTACCCCTAAACAAAAGAACACCAAGAAGCTGGACCTTTTCGGTAGAAAGGTTTATTCAATGGGTAGCCTCCAGTTTCATGTTGCCAATCAGCAGGCACTGCTTGGTATATACAGTTTTAATCTGTGGGACTCCCTCAGTAACTTCAAGGACTCCCTGCCCCAAGAGTCGAGGCAGGAGTTCTGAACTCTTTTGGAGGAAGGCAAAGGTATGGTCAGAACCTCCCTGCAGGTGACTTTGGAAGCAGCTGACTCGGCAGCCTGGATAATGGCTTCTGCAGTCACACTGAGGCAACGTTCCTGGCTGCAGTCCTTGGCCTTCCTCAGCAGTCTATCCAGGACCTCCTGTTTGAGCGATCCACTCTCTTCTCGGAGCACACAGATACTATAGACTAAAAGACTCAAGGGCATCCTTTGCTCCCAGGGCCTGAATGCTCTATCGGACTTCAGGAAGCACTTCAGGCCTCAGTAACCCCTGCAATTTTCAGGGATCCCTAGATACGAGCCCTATAAAAGAAAGAGCAAGGTTTATAAACCGCACTACCCATTCCCACCTTCCTCTGCCCCACTCCCCCCATCGGGCACTCAGAGGTATTCAGACGGGCCTAAACCGGTCTTTTGAAGAGGCACCTGTGAGCGCTGTACCAGTCACCACTGTACCACCCAATGCTTCTGTTTCCTCCTGCCTTTTATTTCAGGACCATCTGTCGCCCTTCAGTCCTGCATGGGTGTCTATAACATCGGACTGTTGGGTCCTCAACACAGTGACATTGGGTACACCCTGCAGTTTTTGTCCACCGCTCCCTCACTCCCCACTTCCCCATCCCTCTTCAGGGACCCTTCTCACGAGCAACTGCTTGTCCAGGTGGTTCAGTCCCTCCTACACATGGGAACTATGGAGGAAGTTCCTATAAGATCTGAGGGGAAAGGGGTTTTACTTCTGATACCGCCTAATCCCAAAGGCAATAGGGGAGCTCCGGTCCATCCTGGACCTGCGTCACCTCAACAAATATCTCAAGAAGTTGAGATTTTACATGGTCTGTCTGGCCTCTATTATCCTTTCCCTGGATCCAGGAGACTGGTACGCCACCCTCAATCTAAAGGAGGCATATTTTCATACCTACCATGGAATGGATGTGAGCAAGCACTTGAAGAAGAAAAAATGGTTACCAGCCTTTCGTAAGGCAGAGTGAGGCTATCTGCAAGACAAGGTCGGAACATGGTAGGAAAAAATGCTTACCAACCTTTTGTAACTGTTATGCTTCGAGATGTGTGGCTCATGTCCATTCAATGACCCGCCCTCCTATCACTCTGAGTCACTGGCAAGAAGGAACTGAGAGGGCATGGGGCCAGCGGTGCTCCTTATACTGGTGCATATGCATGCAGCTCCAGAGGTTGCCAGAGCTGGCCCTATGCATACTACTAGGGGAAAAATTTCCAGCAACTGTGCACACAGTGTGCGCATACCTAACATGGAATGGACACGAGGAACACATCTCGAAGAACAACGGTTACAAAAAAGGTTAAGCATTTTTTCCTACGATGTTCTGACCTTGTCTTGTGGTAGCCTCACTCTGCCTCTCCCAATCCCCGCCATGCAGATATCTGTTGTGGAGTGACCTTCTCATATACAGCATCAGTGTTTTGTTTGGTGTAAGGTGTGGAGAAGACAGGACCAGTAATTATACTGCCCCTACTCCTGAGTGGGAATACCAGAGTAAGTTTGATGAGTACAGTACTCCTTTGTGTGTTCAGTGTTGTGCCTTCTCTGTTGATAATGTGTATCTGCTTTCAGCAGTTTTCCTTCTCCTTTATTGCATCCTTTGGCAGTAACAGGTGCCAAGGCTCTGCTGTGGGGATCAGGAGCAGTAGGTAGAAATAACACACACACAGTTCATAAGTAGCTCCCAATCATAACACAACTTCAGCAGAGGCTGCACTGCTGGACCCTCTTCTCATAGACAAACCAACACAACACACTTGTTATACTTTTTGTTTGTAATTTTTTTTTTTTTTGACTTGCTATCTAAGAGCTGGAAGTTGGCTGGTTCTAGTCACTGTAAAGATAACTTAGAGATCCACAAGGTGGTGCTGGCACTTCAATTTGAAGTCCTCTGCTCTGGAACTGACGGATGTGCGAGCTCTTGCTGAGAATATAGCAGTACCACATTTGGGAATTAAACCCAGAGCTGGAGAGCCTGAACCCCATCTAATCTTCAACCTTAGTTTTATAGTAAGAGGTTTCATCAGGTCACGCTAAGGGGCACTGTCTGGCTTGTTAATCATGTTTTGTCCTTCTATAGATTCACATGACTATTGGCAAATTAACTTCTGGGTTTCAATTGCACTTGACCTACTGTCCAGCTGTGTAATTGTTGTATGCACTGGGGTTCCCTCACTGTATTATCTCACACACCCATCTTACGACCTCTAGTCTTTTAGCAAAGCTGCCTCTTGACTCACTTACCGATCCTTAAGAGGAAAAGCTTGTTGAAGTCTGCTTAGTAAGATAGAAGATGCAACTCCCTAACTGGCTGGGCCAGCCATAAATTCTGTAGTTACTGTATTATGTTACTTACATTTTTCTTATAGTCTCAACACTGCGCGCTCTCACCCCTCCATTATCTGTCAAAACTGATTCTTTCCCTTTCTCTCCATGATAGACACACTGGAGCAGCAAGAGCTGCAGTGGATAACCTAACCAAGAGTTTAGCCATAGAGTGGGCCCACAGTGGAGTGAGAATCAACTCTGTTGCTCCTGTAAGTAACAGCACACAGTATGATCAGACTTATTAACAATGTATTCCCAGGTTTAAGATTTTTCAAAGCCAACTGGGTGGGGGTAGAAATCTAGAATTTATGGATATTGTCTGGCTGAAATCCTTGTGTCTGCTTCGAAACTCTCAATTTCATTTAGCACCACCACTCTGAAGTGTTCTTAACATCTTCAGGGCTCTCTGAGTCTGTTTGAAATGACTGGATGATCTGTCTGTCAGGAACATAGGATCAGTGAAATCACTTCCTCTTCGGTGTTTACATTAGCACTTCCCCACTTTTCTTCCTTAATGGAAAGACACTTGTGGGAGGGAAGGGGGAGCACTGCCTTTGAAAAGCACATTATGAAAACTTACACAATGCTCAGTATTTCAATGGGGGTATATGAGTGTGTGGTTCAGGTGTGCTTGGTGATGGAGCAAGTATTGAGAGTTGAGAAATGACTTCTGTTCCCAGCTCTGACACAGAATCTCTCTTTGTAGAATGTCAAACAGGTTCATAATCTCTTTTGTCATAATTTCCTCTCATGTAATATGGGGTAATTTTTGAGGCAAAAATGGATGTTTGGAGAATGCAGAAGAATTCACTATAGAAGAATATGTTCTTGTTCATTATTCATATCAGTGAATTACACGTAGGCAGGAATCCAATGTAGTGGTTAGCTAGAACATGCTTGCCAGATCACTGGGGAACTAATTATGTATTGAGTAATTGGTTTAAATAATGTTCTGGAAAGACTGTCTATTCCTAATGCATGCTGCTGTGAATTAAAAGACATATCAGGCCTAGCTTTGAATTTTAATATTGCTTCAGTTCTAGTTGTAAGATTCACCCTAAACCACAGTCTATTTCTGCAGATTTGATTTATTTACCATGGCAGATATGTGGGAGGAGCAGAATTTTCCCCAGTACTTTCCCATTCAAAATCCATGTTGCATTCTCCTTATAGAAGTCAAAGGAAAACAGGCCTCTAAGGGGCTCGTTCTTCCGCATGTAGGGGTGGTGTGTGTCTAGTTAAGCTTCCTGTCCTGAAACAAGCTGTTGTGTTGGTTTTGGGATGGGCTGTTTAATTGGACGCACACAGTGCAACTCCATTCAGGTAGAGAAACTCAAGCTTCCTCAGAGGTCTGTGCATTTGGGTAAAGGCTGTATTCTGGCTCCTGTGAAGCTGAATTCATCATATATTTGCAATGAGACCTACTGAACGACTGTTAAATGTGGAGATTTTTGCCTTGTTTCTTAATTTATTTCCCCAAGACTTAATAAACCTAACAGTTTGGTGTGTAATGAGACACGGTGTGTGTCTGGCTTTTTAAAAAGACAATCATTATCCATTTAATCATATCAATTACACAGTATTGCATATGCCAAGCAGAATCTCGGATAAGTAAATATATATTTTAATTCATAGTGCTTGTATTTTAATACATCATGTACTCTGTGCACACTACTATAATTGTCAGAAATACCAAATTATGTATTAACATTATAGGACATTATTTATTGGCTAACCTGTAATGGTTTCATTACTGTGTCAATTATGAAAATCCATATTGTAATCAGGAGACACACTGAAATCACAACAATCCTGTATGGGCACAACTCTTTTGTGGTAACCGCCAAGAACCTTTCATTGAAAGATCTGGGCAGGGGCACCAGGGAAACATGTATGAGGGAAGCCAAGTTCATTTCTAAACTAAATAACTTGCTTGTGTGTTAAATACTATTCCCCTAGTTCCCAAAAAGCTGTGGTCCACATTCCTGTAAGACTCCTATCACCTTAATAGCCACACTGTGGATTAATGATATGGAAAATTTCTGTTGGAATTCAGAACATTTCTCCTGTTTAAAAAACAGTCTTGAAACATGCTGATTATGCACTTAACTGGTCTTGTGACCCTGTGTTCTCATTGCTGTTACTTTGATCTTCCCTCCCCCATCACTTATCTGTTTCCACTCTAGATTAAGGGGATTGTAAATCTTCAGGGCTGGGACAGTCTCAATCTGTGCATTTGTACAGAATTTAACACAATGGGGTCCTAAATCTGGCTGGGGCCTCTGGGTGGTGCCATAATACACACACACTATATCCAGTCTAGGGGTCTGTAAGAGAAGAAACAACCTTTAGCCGTCCTATTTGAGTTAGTTTGCTCTCCTCCAATGTAAGCAAATCTTAAATATTTGTAATTCCAAAAACAATCTTTTGGGTTCAGATTTTATACCCAGGGTTTGCAGCTGTTGAACTGAGCTTGAGGAATTAATTACAGAGTCAGGAATACTAGGATTTTGAATGTAACTAATGACTTGAATGGCACCATTATAATAATGAAGCTAATAGCTACCTGCATTATAACTAAATTATCTCACTATTCTGTCCAAGCCCAGTGAAAAAACTCACAGCCAAGTGTTGTTTGGATGGTAAAAACATGTCAAGGTTTTAAACTTTTCAGAGTTTCAACTTATGCAACAATACTTTGCTTTTTGTTTTCAATATAGGGAACAATATTTTCAGAAACCGCTGTTGCAAACTATAAAGAAGTTGGTGAACAGTTGTTTAAAAACTCCATCCAAAAGATTCCTGCCAAGAGACTGGGGATTCCTGAGGAGGTAATGCATTTCACAACATGTTCACTGATTCTATCTCCTGTACCTCTGCCCTGAGGCCATTATAGTCTGTGGAGGACAATAAAGGGTTAATATTGAAGCGTTGGGGGTGCTAGAAAAGGGAGAGCTTGGAGAAAGGTGCAATAGTATACAAAGAATTGCCTGAGGACTTAAAAAGAATCATCTCATTAGTAGGCTTATCCAAACATATAATATATTTTAAATTCTCAGTGTAAGTACTTGTTCCTGGTGAACTAAATTCTCAATTTAGTTACAAAGGAAGCTGACTAAATGAGAAAAGAATTGAAAGTATTGAATCGTAATGTCAGAAAGTAAAAGCATAAGGGATTAAGTTGTCTTGCAATCAAATATCTGATTAGTAAGAACAGTCTCTTCTGTGACAAAATAATGGTCCTCTTTTTAAATCTTTTTCTGGCCTCAATATGGAAGGTAAAGTCTGCCGCTCAACTTAAAAGGTGTGTTTTATTAAGCTGTATTACTTAGATGGTGGCCATGACTGTGGTGGGGAACTTAGCTGAAAGTTCAGGCATCCGCGCAAAATGAGTATGCCTCAGTAGGTGTCTCATGCCTAAATCAGCCATTACGTTCTTTGTAACAGACACAAATCCCCAGGAGTTTGCGTGAGTAACTGGCATAATTCTTCATGGTTAGGTCTCCCCTACAGTGTGTTTCCTGCTTTCTCCTGCTGCGTCCTTTATAACTGGGGAAACTGTGAAGGTGGATGCTGGTCAAAGCTTATATTCCTCCAGTTGGGAAATACCAGGTAAAAATGGGTTGATGGGATAGTGTCTTCCAGTGATGGAACTTGGGCAGGGTGGTGTCGGGGTAAAAGGATATAAGAATAGAGGGCTAATTTCACAGATGAATTAAGTGTTTTTGTTTCTTGGTATCACTTCTCCTAGATCATAACAGGTGGCCTTCAGCACCAGAAGGAGACAATTCCAAAGCACTCAGAAAGATGCTTTCTGGCAAGACTGCATCAAAGCTGTGAAGAAATGAGACTCCACCCCCATCCCCACAAGAAATGCTGACAATATCACTTGCCTTTGCTTTGTCATTCTAAGTAAATCTGGGTTTCCTGCACATGATGCAAACACACTGAGGTGCCTTGATCTTCATATATTTGTAAACGAGCCTATAAAATCCTTATACAGTGAATACTCTCCTCTGAAAACTTGCCCTGACCTAGAAGGTTTGGGAACGATTGATTCTTCATTACATCTACATTCAACAGCTTCCACATGAAAGAAGCAGTGAGGAATCCCCATTAGACGTGGTCAAAATCTTGCTCTAAATCAAGTGAATAAAAAGCCATGAGAGGCAGGTATTCTCCACTTAACCAGGATATTAGTGTAGGCAGTATTGAAGTGATTGAAAGCAAAACATCTGTAGCCTGTAATGAATGGGAAATGTCAGCTGAATCCCTTATTCTGGATGACTTTGGAAAGAAGGGAGTTTAAATCTCTGGGTATGTTAGTTTCTGCACAGAACTAGCACACTTGGCTGCATCAGTAACCCTTGAGTCAGTTGTGGGTATATCACACTTCTGCTACTCAATTCACAGCCTGGGCTGACCAGGAATAATTTTAAAGACTAATTAAAGTGCACACACAGCTAAACTGCACTAGGTAGGAGGCAGTGCTATCTGTGACAATCACCGCATGTTAATTAGAGTCAGTATTTCTGTATCTTTCACATCAATAAAACATGCAAAATTGGAGACGTTGAGTGTGCCAGCTGCAAACCTAATTCAACAAACCATCTTGCCCAGCAGCACTGATTAATGCTATTGATTTATGCTTCACATCTTCCTGTGTAAGTCCTTTCTGTGATGCTTGCTCAGGGTGTCCAGGACTGAGAGTCACCTTGTCATCCCCCTGCCCGTAGTGAGAGGAAGACTTGCTAGTGCTTAACTGGATGTCAGTTCCCTGACACCACCAGTCTGCTGGCCACTCAAACAATCTCCTCTGGGTTCTGCCAGCCCTTACTTTGCTTTACAGGTTAACAATAGGTGCATCCAAGCTCCTCTGAAAGTGTTTCCTGTAGTATCCAGCCCCTGTCATTGGACATCCATGGAAATTACCAAGTTGGCTATCCCCCAGGAACAGTGTATAAACTAGCTTGTTTGATTCAAGTGAGAATCAACTCCTCTAGAACAGCATAGCACTGAGATATACTTTTAATGAAAACAATCATAAGTTCACTGTCAAAGATGAAGGTTTAAGAGCTAGTGATGAAGGATAATGGAAACAGAAATGGTTACATATACTTATCAATGGTTACCTTTCCTATATAATAGATTTTTCCCCAAAGATTCAGTCTTTTACAGAGGTAGCCACTTTCAGACACCAGAATCCAAGCATTCATGAAGTCCTCCCTCTGCCAGGGGTTTGCCTCAGTGAATGAATAACAAAATGTCTCCTTGCATTCTATTTATTATCCTCAAAGTTCTTTTTTGCCCCCTACAAAGAGGACAACCTTTGAGGCTTAATCACTGGTGTCTTCCCATACTCCTGTTTATATGTAAATTGAGCTCCTATAGTGTTAGTTTACATTGCTTAATTTATGTGAGAACTGAGATAGACAGGTGAATAGAGTTCCTAGCTCCAGTCTGGAAGAAAACTGTTTTTCTCTTTGGTTGGTGACAGACTTAAAAACAAACATATACACAACTCCTTACATATCATCCATCCATACATCATGCAATGATGAGGATCAGCATGACAAGCTTTTATTAGAGACCTTCCATTATATTCTTTATGAATCAATACTGTGAAAGCAGTGTGTTGGGGATAGTGAGTTTGTCAGGCCTGCCAAGGGTTGCTGTTACCCAACAGTAAATCCTTTGCCAGTTGGCACCAAATGGCCTCTGTGTCGTACTCTCCTTAGAAGTTAAAAGCGCTGTTGAAGACATTTGCAGAATGTGAATGATTTCTGCATGTTAAATTCCAGTGGAACGTGACAATAGAATAATTTAAAGTTCCCCCAAGCTTTGAAACTTAACAGTAGAAAACTTCACTAGGCTTAGCGTACAGAGTCTGGAGCACTAGCCAATGTGCACTATAGGATGGGTTAAAGAGAATTGCACCTCTAATTCTGAATCTCCTCTTGTCACTTTAATCCTTAATCTTGTTGTAAATTTTGGGCATGCAGTATATAACTGTATTTAAAACTATTTTAGAAACTCATTGCTTCCTGTTCTTACTGGCTGGGACCAGAATTCAGGACTGGGTCTTCACCTGCAAGAATGTGTAACTTCAAGCATGAAAAGCAGCTCAAGAAACTCTTCCGTTGTGTAAATGCTTGGAATGCCTTCAATTGTAGCAGGAGAAACTCTGATGCCTGCACTCATTTTCTTACCCAGTAAAAGATCAACTGAAAGGCTTTTAAGTGTCACGTTCTGCATTTTCATAATTCCAAAGGTGTCCAACTCAGTTGTGGTAAGTTCATTTGGGTTATAATGTCACAAAAATGCATGTTTTTGTGATTGAGTAAAGTGGATAACTTTCATCTAAAATTTCATAATTTTTAGTATGTTTAGCATGTCTACCACACTAACATGATACATGTGTGCTAGTAGCATTCTGTTTAAAACAAATGTCCCCAGATAGGCCTCAGATGCCATTCACGATCATGGCCAAAACTAAAATAAGTGATGGATTGGTCTGTTTGGTTTGTGACAGCCGAAATCCACAACTGGAGGCAGGCGGCTGCTGCGAAATGGAAGCAAAAGGGTCTACATTAACATTTAATCTTTGTAAGATTTTGTTGCCTGTTGTCTGCCTCCAACACAATGAAGCAGCTTGGTTTTGGTTTTGGTAATACGATATAGCAATTTACTATGTTATAAAAATCTTAATATCAGTTGTGAGTGGGAGGAAGGGTTTGAGTGTATAAAGCCAAGAAGCTTTTGTATTAGATTTAATCTCATTCTGATATCCGTTTTTCTGAGTAAGTCATCGCTCATTCATCTAGTAGCAAGAAAGGACTTGTAAAAAGATGAAATCAGCTCCTTCAACCTTGCCAGTGTGGGCAGAGCCTTCCTTAAATAAGGAGTAGATAAAGTAAACAATTGGAGAATATTCCTGGAAGAAAATCTGGTTATTAGTGGACTAAAACCCAGTGACATGGTCAACTGCGTTTACTTAAGTGCAACTGCTTAGCTTGCCAAGATAATTATTTCTACATTCCTCGGTTGTTCCTTTGTAAGAAATTAAAACTAAACGCAAGATCCCTGTATAGGAGGAGTTCATGCAACTTCCCTTCCACATATGTTTGGCTTCTGAACGTCTAGGACACACAAGAGAATGCAGATTGGAAGTGAACTGAAGCTTGTTTTAGGAACCTAAAACCCTTGCCTATACAGTATCCCAGAACACACTACAGGGAGAGTCGAGCATAAAGTAAAGAGAAAAAAAAGTACCTTAATTTGTATAATATAAAATAACACTTATCCTCTGTACTTATAGGTAGCTGCTGATTTATTTTTTTAACTGTGCGGTAGTCTGAATCTACATATAGAGGAGAGGGATATTGTGTATGATTATGGTGGAATGCAACATTAACATCACTTAAAATTCATTCTCAGATGGAGAGAGGGACATTATTGATGCCCTCTGCAATTTTGTACTTCAGAAACTGTGTTAGGCCTTACATCTGGTGTATGCTGAAGCTTGTAGTGTCATGAATACACACACTTTATATATCAGTACTGTAGCTTCTTTTCCTGTAGTTTTTAGGCTTGTGGTCCCACTGTTTTTGGGTTGGAGCCTCTTTTCCCCCGGGGAGGACACTCCTCACACCTGCGTGTTTGGGCCATTTATTTCCATTTTCAAGCTGGGTTAGCAAAATGTAACTTCATTTGGGGGTCTTCAAGCATGTTGCAAAAGTGGGATGCTGAAGCAGCTAGCTGGCTGTAATGCTAGCTGCAGTTGTGCAAACTGAGATAAAAATCAGTCTGCTGCTCTGCTATGCTTTGCTGGCAACCGTCGGTCAGAGAGCATTGAGAGGGAAAAGGTTTGTGTGGATGGTGAAAATATTTGTCCTGTATGTGGCTTGCTCTTCTTCAGGTACCTAATCATATCTCAACAACGAGGAAAGTGAATGCAATCTCAGAAAAGGGCAGGGGAAGATTTTTACTGAGGTTTAAATGGCCACACACCAGCAGGTGCTTATGAATGTTGTGTGTGCCATAATTGTAATAAATAAAAAGCAATGCCATCAGAATAAACATTACTTCTGGCATTCTGCTCTAGAAATTCTCACCTATGTTTCATTACTGGTGTGTTCTAATTCTACCTAATATCTCTACCTATTCTGCTTCATGATACTAGTTAAGCATCCATTTATTCAGTAAGTGTCTTTTCACCAAATTGGTAAGAAATAGCAGTAGTTTATTAGTATTAGAAATAGTTTATTGGTGTGTGTGAATATGCAAGAGTGCTTTACCCAACCACAAAATTAATATGAAGGGATATTTTTTAATCATACTTGCCTTCCATTATAGAGACTGTTACATTTTCCACCACCCTGATTTATCAATATTCTGCCTACTTATTTAGACAAAGAAGTAGTAAAATTTTCATTTTTTAGAAGCTAATGATTACAGTGGTTGCTGTAGGGAGTATGCTCTGGTTCTCAATGCAAGTCAGCAGTAAGGTGTAATTTTTAACAAGTATTATGAGGCAATAGCTAACTGACCCACTTTTATAGCTGTGTTTAGTCTTTGAATGGACGGGTAGGACATCCTGTATAATCTCAAAGGAAGCAGAGCACAGCATGTGCCATAATGGAATAATTTCATACACTTCTAACAAGCACCCACTCTTGCACTGTCTCAGGTAATTGGGCCAGCTTGCTGCAGGCTGACATTAAGGGAAATAATCTTGTTTAAAATCAACATTGCCAGCGTACCGAATTGCTGAGTATGGCTGAGTCTCTAGCTGAAGATAGATGAGCTGCCTCAAACTTACGTTATGGGGCTTGAGCAGATAAATCTATTAATGGGGATGCCTCTCCCTAGTCTGATGTGTTTTTCTATAGAAACAGTTCAAGAAATCCCTTTCAAGATCCTGAATAACTACGTTATTTCCCATCACTTCATTTCCCTCCCAAGCATTACAATCTAAATCAGCAGTTAGTTTGTTTTTTCTTTTTGCTCCAGTACTAAGCTTAAGTGGTATGTAGGGCCTCTTGTACCTGTGCCAGAAGCTCTTGTTCTTGCAGCCTGTTGCAGTTAGAGATGCACAGTTTCCTTCTTCCTGGCTAATCTAAAGAAATAGGTTCAATAACTTTCAACTGTCTTAAGTGCTCATGGTTCTGTTTTGATACAGTGCCCAAAGCCATGGTATTGCAGGATCCTCCATAAATACAAGTTGTAATGATTACCATGCTAATAGATAGTTAACAAGTACAACTTAAGTTGTAACTCCCTCTCTACTGCCTTGAAGCTTTGATCTGTCTCTTTTTCTAAGATCCCTTGCCCTGCCATTGCTACGCTTATCTCCATCACACCTTCCTCCTTTCTTGGCCTTGCTTGTTCAAACCTTTGGTGTAAGATCAATGGCCAATGCTTTCAAAAGTATTTTTAAATTATTTTTGGATGCCTTCATTCTTAGATGCCCAACTTAAGACACTTTTAAAGGGGCCTGAGTTTCACAGGATGGGTGCTCAGCACGTTTGGAAGTTGAGGCCCATTTAAAGGTGTCTCAAAAACAAGAACAATCATGCTCATGATTTTCTAATATACCTCTCATCACTCCCATTGTAATGTAAGGATCTAGGTGATTCTTTTTCCCCAGTCCCCACATTGTATAGCTCACTCAAGCAATTGACTGTTTTTATAAACAAGTGCCTGTTCATATTATTAAGCCCTAGCAGGAAAAGGGAAAGGAGTGGGGGGGGGAGGGGGAGAAATTGTAAGGGAGATGGTCCCATGGGAGTAGCAGATAACTTGGGAGCATCTTAGGGCAGTGAGAAAATCAGGGGTCATCATTTATGTATGCTGGGATAGTGCCCAAAGCCTCTAGTGAGGATTTGGATTCTATGCTGTTGGAATAAACATGGAGACAAGAGCCAGTCTAGTGCTTTAATCACAAGAACATCCTTCTAACAGTCAGAAAACAAGTATCACAGTCTTCCTATGTGATCTTGTAAGTTACTTAGCCTCTTTTGTGCCTCTGGAGAGTGCTCTGATACTCTACTGATAAGGTCGTATAAGCATACAGATGGATGATCCATGTATCAAAGAGCTTTCAAGCTAAGACGACAAAAAGGAATGAAGAGAGGAAGAAGAGGATACAACTTACATGCACCGTGGTCAAGGACATGGCTTGTTAGGATTCTGGGGGGAGGATTTAAACAAACCTATGCAGCTCCCCTCCACCCCATCCATTATTTGCTGGCCAGTTGCTTGTAGGTGTCAGGCACAAGAGGGTCCTGAGGATGACATCTGAAAGAAAGATTAGTGCCTTTATGGACTAGTGCAAGGCAGGCATTCTGGTGGGGAAGAAAGCACAAAGGTGGGAGTTGGAGGACTAGTTAAACGGGCAATTAGGCTGCTATCATTGGTTGAAGGGGCAGGAGGTGATGCGATGAGCCTAGAGCAGATAACTGTTAAGGAAGAGAACTATGAATAGAATGAGGACAAGGAATCGATGCAGTGAAAAATGGGGAGCCAGTGGAGGGATTCAAAGAAGGGGATACATATGTGATGTGGCCAGAGCAATGGGCAAGGACAAGGATTTCAGTTGGTGAATACAGAACGGAGAGGGCTGGCGTATGTGGCAGAAATCTGAAGGGGATGGATGGTCTCTGTGTGTCAGGAAGTTAAGCTAATGAGAAGTTGTGACATTACCCTCGGTACGATCTAGACTGTTTAACAGCTGTGTCCTCTCTATTTTCCAACCTGGGATGCCTTTTACACTGCTTTGCTATGTGAGCAACCACTCCTGGTCTGCTCATATACAGCCTCCAGCATGCTAATTACTCCCAGCTATCTGATATGAGTGATATGGCTAGCCACACTTGAATTACACTGCAGAGCAACACCAGCAAATTCCCAGCCCCAGACTTTCCCCCAGAAATGTGCATCATGTACTGCCCAGCCTTCTGGACAACACAAGCTCATATAAAGTCCAGCATTTTATTAACAGAAAATGATATGCCAGATGCTGGTATCTCAAATAGAGTTTCCCAAACATTTCAATCCAAGCATACTGGTTTAGATAAAACAATAAAACAAGTTTATCACAGAAAGATAGATTTTAAGTGATTACAAGAAATGAGGCATAAAAGTCAGAACTGGTTACAAAGAAATAAGAGGTAAAATGCAAAACTCATATTAACTTAACAAGCTAAGTGAATTCAAAGCAAAAGTCTCTCCCCACATGCTTCAGCAATCTTACTGGCTGAATTCCTTTCAGATAGGATCCCTCCCTCAGTCTAAAGCGGTTTCTTTGTTCCTCAGGTGTTGTGGCTGCCATGGATAGAGAAAAAGGAGGAATAAGTTGGAGCATCTGTTCCCCATTTTTATATTTTTTCCTCTTCTTTGAGAATCATCTTCAGCTGGGGTTCACGAGACAGAAAGTCTGTGGGGATGGGAACCTCCAGCTGTTTCTTTGCCAAGATGTAAATTTCTCACTCACACCTTTTTTCCGACCAGAGAATGACCAAGGTGATGGTCCATTTGATTTTGCTGACATGTGGCTGAGGCCTTTTGTCTCTGAGGAACTGGTTTGTGGCTACTTCCCCAGATTTGGAATATGTCTTAGTAACATCCTGGAGTAGAATCTTATAACTTTACATACAGTATTGTCACACATTTTACCAGGACAATAATGATCAGCATATTACGAGTTTTCAAATGATACCTTACAAAGCACAGTCTGTACAAAATTTACCATAGTCTCGATAAAGGGGTGAACATAGGGGTACAGACTGTCACAGAAGTACATGTGTCTGGTGGTGGAAAATGGAGGGCCATGCAGTAGAGGCTACTTTAAAGTGTTTTCTTGTTGCCAGAATCAAACTTTACAAGATCCTGGCTTCCAAAGACTGGCTTTTCACTAGGAATCTTCATGGACCATGAGGGGTTAGCAGTACTCTAAGCTGAGCAGCCATTTTTACCAGAATGGCAGCCTGGTTCCATTTCTGTAACCAGTGAGTCTGTCTTACAGGCTAGATCGTTAGCCTTGCATTCAGCCGTCCCCATTTTATCCAGGTGTGGAATCGACAGCTCCATCAAAGTGTAGCAAGTGGGGTTGTGCATAGCATCAGAACAAAACCGAGAACTTTCCATTCAAATGTAATCTCAGTGCTAACGTACCATGGTCAGCGGGAGCGCTACCAAAACAGAACTTAGTGCCTATGAAAGATTCCGAGTATTGGTCGGAAAGACTTCAGTACCAGTGACGAGATCAGAGAATTCACCAATCAGCAGCTCGTTTCCACCAGAATCAGAAGGAGGTGCTGGGTCATGGGCTCTGCATCTCAACATAGATTCCCATATGAAGCTTTCGAATGGAAACCAACTGGTGCAAAGAAACAATGGGGGGGAGGGGCAGAGGAGGAGGAGAGAGGCACTATTGAGACCTAGTGGAGTGGGGGTCGGAAGCTGGCTCCGGGATGAGATGGGGGATCCCAGTGGTTCCTACCTGGTCTACGGCCAAATCCTGGGCTCCATGACAGCTGCCTCAGGCTCTCCAGGTCCTGCTCTTGCCTCTAGCCGCATCCCCCGTGTGTGCATGAGTTTACATGGGGGCAGACCCCCCCCATGTTGGCATTGTGTGGGTGCCATTCCCCCCCCCCCCCGGTTCTACTGACCCTGTTTCTGCCAAACTGTTGACTATTTAACTGCCAGTTACTTTTGTAGAAATGGCTAGTAGATGTGCTTATGTGCAGTCTGCTAATGCGTCCCATGCCTCTGCAGGTGTTGAATTTAATACATAAATAACCCAGGCTTTCCTGTGCCCTTTGTATTATTCATTTTCATATTCCACTAATTCAAATCTTCAGCAGCTTACTTAAATTAAGCTGTCACAGAATTTCCAGTCCACTGCCCCAGCACAGAACCATAGAAATGTAGGGCTGGAAGAGACCTCAGGAGGTCATCTAATCCAGCCCCATACTGAGGCAGGACCAAGTATACCTAGACCATCCCTAACAGATGTTTGTCTAACCTGTTAGTTAAAACCTCCAGTGATGAGGATTCCACAGGCCCCCTTGGAAACCTATTTCCCTGCTTAAATATCATTATAGTTAGAAAGTTTTTCTTATATCTAACCTACATTTCCCATACTGCAGATTAAGCCCGTTACTTTTTGTCCTACCTTCAGGGTACATAGAGAACAGTAGCTCACCATCTCTTTATAACAGCCCGTACCATATTGGAAGACAGCTATCAGAGCCCCCGACTTCTTTTCTCAAGACTAAAAGCATGCCCTTTCCTCAAAGGGCAGATTGTCTGAACCTTTTATCGTTTTTCTTGCTCTCCTCTGAACTCTCCAGAATGTATCCACATCTTTCTTAAAGCATGGTGCCCAGAAGTAGACCCAGTACTCCAGCTGTGGCCTCACCAGCACTGACTAGAGGAAGACAATTCCGTCCCCTGCCCTAGAAACAACACGCCTGTTAATGCACCTGTAATAGGGTGGCTTGCCTGTAGGCTGGAGAGCCTGTGGCTAAGCCTGCCCTGATTACATGATGAGCCACACCTGGGTTCAATGAGGGGCTCCCCATATAAAAGAGCAGGAAGTCACAAAGAAGAGAGGAAGCCCAGGAAACTGCAGCTATGTGTGCAGGGAGCAAGAAGGCTCCTGCAGGGCCATAAGGGTACAGCTACATAGCAATTAAACGCCTGCAGCTGGCCTGGGTCAACTGAGTCAGGCTGTGGGACTATAAAATTGCTGTGTAGATGTTCAGGCTTGGGTGGGAGCCTGAGCTCTGGGACTCTCTGAGGCAGAAAGGGCCCACAGTCCAGCTTGAGTCCGAACATGTACGCAGCAATTTTTAGCCCTGCAGGCCAAGCCCTGTGAGCCTGAGTCAGCTGACCTGGGCCAGCCACAGCCATGCCACAGGTCTTTTATTCCAGTGTAGACGTACCCTTAGTCATGAGGGAAAAAACTGAAGAAGCAGGAGAGAGGGGAAGAAATCTCTCCAGGCAAAGAAGCCCAGCAGTGACTGTAAAAGCCATCGGGGTCAGAGGGCTAGATCGTACTAGAGGACTCAATAAGGAAGACTCCCAGGGGGGATTTGTTTGAACTACCTGAGGACAGCGAGCTCTTAAAGGGCCTGGAAGAAGGAGAAAACAGAGGCAGGGTTCTGTAAAGTGACCTCTGGCCACAAGGGGGTGCTCAGGTGGCAGCTAGCCATGTTACAACACCCCAGCATATTAGCCATTTTTTGCAACTGCATCATGTTGTTGGCTCATATTCAGTTTCTGATCCCCTATAACGCCCAGGTCCTTTTCAGCTGTACTGCCTTCCTGGTTATTCCCTAGTTGTTATTTGTAGTTGTGCATTTGATTTTTTTTTTTTTTCCTTCCTAAGTGAAGTACTTTGCCCTTGTCTTTATTGAATTTGATTTTGTCAATGTGATTAATTCTCCAATTTGTCAAGGTCATTTTGAATTCTGTCCTCCAAAGTGCTTGCAACCCCGCCCAGCTTGGTGTCATCTGCAGACTTTATGAGAGTACTCTCCGCTCTGTTATCCAAGCATTAACAAAAATATTGGTTAGTACTGGATTATTTCTTCTGACAAGCAAAACTGGCACCTACAAGTAATGACGTTGACTTTTCCAAGTGCTCCACCTATTGAACAACCACTGCAGTGAATGGGAGCTGTCTGCTTGGAGGATTTACTTGATTGGACCAGATATAAGGGGGAAAAGGTGAAAAGATGAGTTCTCGCCAACCTTGCTAGAGTTTTTCTAATATGGTAGAAGCTATCTTCATTACCCCACTCTCCAGCTATTCTTTCTCCTGTGAAATTCCTTTCTAAAGCTGTTTAAAACTGACAAATGGCTGTGGGCTGGAACAGGAATAAAAGGGGAATGTTGGATGTGTTTTCAAAGCACAGTAGGTAGCTGTGGCTCATTGATCTGCTAGTGGTCATTGAGAAACACTGTGCAAGGCGGTGCAGAAGCATCACACCAAGTCAGCATTTCTCTTGGCTCTTCTCCTGTCAGTGCAAAAGGTCACCTTGCTTACTGGCTATTTAAGAGTTCTGAAGGGAGCTTTGATCAAGGATAGTCATCGGCTCAGCATGCTAGAAACATGCCTGCCAACGCTTTGTCTGCTGTGGAATGAAGCTGCCTGACTTGGCAGGACCTTTGTGCATCCTCTGCATTGACTGTTCTTCAGATCTCAGGGTCTTGATAAAACTGTGTTAAATAGGCCCCCTTATTCATCAATGTGATTCAGAGCCTCCTGACTCTCATTTGGATGCTCGTCAGTTGTGAACTTATTTGGCACTTTTTAAAAAATAGACATTTGTATTAACTATTTCAATTATCTTTCACTACAGCATTTGCCTTTGGAGGATCTCAAAGCACATAAAATAGGATGGGTCTTATCTTGTAATCCCCTTAGGCAGGCAAGTAGCCCTTTGTTAGAAACCCCATTGAAAGATTACTTGCCAGGCATAAGGATTTGAAGGGTTGGGCTTTTATAAAAGACCTTGTCTACATGTGGAAATTTACCAGCATAATTATAGTTATAGTTATACAGATATAGCTTCCCCAAAGAACACTCTTATTCCAAAATAAGAGTATCTATATGAGCAATTATACTGGTATAATTATACTGGTAAATTTTCCCATGAAGACAAGCCTTTGACTTATGACACCCCTGGCAGGTAAACAGGATCAGCCGCCAGTGAAATGTAGCCTCCTCTGTGATTGAGATGAGCTGATTTTTAACACTACACAGGAACATATGTAACTAGTAGCAATGCAAACTTAAGGGGTGGGGGGAAGCAGGGGTAGATGGGGTCTAAGATCTAAGGGTACCCACCTTAGATGTTGGAAACCTTCAAGTTTAAATAGGGGCACATCCTGTTTATACATCATATATTAAGTTCCATTTTTTTAAAAAAGAACATTTTTATCTATCCATGTACAACTGATTTAAGGCGAATGTTGGAGGAAATATATTCAGCACAAACTAGACCTTTAGTTCTATTCTTCCCAATAGAATACAACAAGAAAAAGACCTGAAAACACCCAGCACAGCAAAAAACCCACAGTACCCAACAAGACTAAAGATCACTTAACAAATATAAAAGGTGACCAAAAATGTAAAATTTAAAATACCATATTGTATTATTACATCAGGCCATGGGGATTAATTTCAACCAGGAGGCTGTGTATGTCATGTGTGAACAGTAACATTTTTAGGAGTTTAGCAGACATTATGGTAATTTCATTCATATACATAATTGACAGTAGATGCTACACTTTCTGAATTATTTTTCTTATTCTGGTACTTGTGTTTCTACCAAAAAAACCTTAAGTGGCATCAAAATAATAAAAACCCACAACATTTTGTGGGTTTTTAACATTTTAAACATTTTGCTCACTCAAACCTTCTAACTTTTCTGTACTTGACTGGTTAGACTATATTAGATCAATCTGTCTAATAAATTACTTCTGACTTTCAAACAACCCCCCATCATCACAAGCAAGCTCCGCACAGACCACAACACATCAACTCAAAGTGGCACCAGACAAAAGGTGCAAAACCCGCAGAGATACCTCCACTGCTACAATGATCAAAACACAACACACCTTTCAAGATACATGGGTCCTACACATGGGGTGTACCTCATCCAGTGCAGTAAATGCCCCACTAGCAACTATGTGAAACCTGACAATCACTACGATCTCAGCAGAATTCGCACAGGAAAAAGTCAAGAACACCCTGTCTCCTGTGGGTGGACATTTCCACAAAGCGATTGCTCTACATCTGACCTTTCAGTCTTCATCCTCAAAGGAAACCTGCACAACATTTTCAAAAGATGATCCTGGGAGCTTAAATTCATTACTTTGATAGACACTAAAAATCAAGGACTGAACAAACACCTAAAACTCGGCAAAAAAAACCAGTTCTGTCTGGTCTTAGAGTAGGAGAAAAAAAACTCAGTCCGTGTGTATTTACATCTCCCTGTGTTCCTATCTGCTGGTTTCTCTCTAAGTGCAAGTAACTTCCAAGTATCCAAACATAACAATATCCACTAGGCTAAAGGTTATAAGGGAGATCCTCCTCTTCCCTCCCCTGCCCCCCTCATTTTGTTTCAGGCCTCGAATACAACTGAGGTGGCCAAATGTCGGTCTTCTGCCAGTTCATGGATCGCTAGCAGCGCTAAGTGCCTCCCCACAGCCGGACTTTGGCGCATATCTCTGAGAGAAAGGCAGGGCTTAGCACACATCCAGCACTTAACACTCAGCAGCTCCCCTTGGCTACCTTAGGCAGCTCCCTGGGTAGCTTGCTCCCTTTGTAAATGGCAGTCTAAGGCAGTGTTTCCTCAACCTTTTAAATAGCAAGTACCCCTAACTTCTGAAAATTTTAATAAGTACCCCAACACTCAATTTCCCACTCTGAGAAATACAATCTTTTCCCCCTTTACCGCTGGACGACTGTATTTCTCGTACAGCAGGAGACTTCTGCAGTGCTGTATGGCTGTAGCAGATCACAAAACCCCCTGCTGTTTCTCCCCTCCTTCCTCATCCCCTTCCTCTATATAGGAGCAAAGATCAATGCCAGCCAATCACTGTGGCCTGATGGCGGGGTCATGTGCTGTTCTCCTCACACAGGTGGGAACTTGTGAGGTCTGAGCAGGCACTAGCGGCCCATCAGAGTGGATAGCAGCGCTCCCCATGGCTGTCCCTAGGGGGTGCAGGCATGGGGAAAATCACACTGTGTGGGCCCCTCTTAACATTTGTATACTGGTAAAATCTGGGGCTGTCATAGTTGTCAATTTCACTGCTCAACTAGAGCAGTGAAATTGACAAATAAGCCTGTGGGTAAAGCCTGGCTGCAGAACTGGGCAAACCGCTGGGCTCTCCACCTGGCTTTCTGGGCACCGGGCTTTGAGCTGAGGAGGGGAGCTGCCACCTGGGCAAGTTGCAGGCTGATGCCGCCTGGCTGCCAGCCCAGGAGGTGGGTGACTGCCACCTGCTCCGAGCTGGGGTGGAGGAGGCTTCCACTCAGGCTGGGACCTGGGGATGTGGGCAGGCAGCAGGCAGTTGCTGCCCATCTTCAAGCTAGGGTGCGGGAGGCTGTCTCTCAGCTCAAAGCTGGGGCATGGGTGGCAGCCACCCAGCGGCGAGCCCAGCCCACAGAGCGCAGGAGGCTGCCGCTGGGCTCCCACCTGGGAACTGGGACCGGGCGGGACATGGGTGGCTGCCACCCGGCTTCCTGAAAAGCCAGCAGCTGCGACCCAAGCCAGCGGCTGCTGCCTGGCATCCCAAGAAGCCATTGGCTGCCACCTAGTTTCCCAGGACTAGGGTGGCTGCCGTGTACCTTCCAGCTAGGAGGTGGGACTGGGCGGGAAGCAGGCGGCTGCTGCCTGCCTTCTCCAGAAGTTGGCTGCACAGCTGCCACCCACCTCCCTTCATTGGGTTTTTTGCCACATACCCCCTGCCTGTGTCTCACGTACCCCCAGGGGTACATGTTCCACAGGTTGAGAAACTATGGTCTAAGGCACCTATCTCCCCACCTTCAGTGTATAGAAGTCTAGGCACCTAACTCAGGCTTTGTGTATTGCAATGCTGTTCCTGTGATTTTTCCAGGTACTGAAAAGGTAAGTGCTACAACCCTCAGCCTCGCTACGCCTAAGTCTCTTCATGGGTCTGGGCCTAAGTGCTGAACAATTAATTTAGATAATTTGGCTTCCTATTCTGCGCCTTAACAGCAGAACCATCCTGCTAATGTCAATAACTGTCTGGTCACAGATCTTTACAGAAGGCAAAGTTCAGTGTTACTCTAAAACTTTCCTTGAGCCATGGGTTGACAAACTAATCTCCTTTTCAAAAACCTGAGATGAAGTGAGAAGGATCAAAGGATATAGTACATAAACACCAAAATAATGATGCAATAACCATCTGAAGCCTTGTAATGTCAACAACATGTTTTGGGGAAGTCAGTGCTGAGAGATCACTGAAAACTTCCCCTAATTATTTCACATGCTGTTGTCACAATCCTCTCGCTTGAAATAGCACAATTTGACTCAAGGAGCCCAGAAACATCTATCAGTTACATGAATTAATTGCTGTTGGCCTTAGTTAGGCTGCATGTAACTGAATTTGCCTCTTGGTCATCACAGGATGGAGATGGTTGACCTCTTAGCTCCCTAAGTGCTATTCTTAGGCAAAATGATTTCTTTTCCTGTGGCTTGAAAGAAGAGGGTGAGATGTGTGTAATAGACTGGTGAGTACTGGCATTACTGCTTACGTATATGGCTTTAAACTTGTACCACCTTTCTTTTTCTCTACTGGGAACTTGTATTGCCTGACAGTACAGCTATATTGGTAATGATCTCTTTGTGAGAAACACAGCAAATAGTGAAGAAGCAATGTGAAATGTTGGCTGGTTCTCTTGTGTGGAAGATTCTGAGGACTCTGTCTTGCATTTGGGGATATTTGCACTTATTTGTTTGTATTATTATAGCACCTAGAGGCCCCGGTCATGGATCAGAACCCTATTGTGCTGGATACTGCACAAATACAGAACAAAAAGACTGACCCTGCCGCAATGAGCTTACAGTCTCAGACAACAGATGAATACAAATAGATGGGGAGTACAAGGGAACGATGAGACAACATTGGTCAGTGTGATGGGCAACGGTCTCAACGTTTTGTGGTGAAAAATTGCTCTGTCTACAAACTCCCTTCTTTGAGCCTTTCTGTTACATTATACTTAGGCTTCGCAAAATGTACTTTTTATATTTTTTAAATTTTGATAGATATCAATGTTTATTTTAAGCATTTCTTTTAGACTTTTATCTATTTACATTTTCATTGCTGCATGACATTATAGGTTTTAAGTATTTTCTCATTTTTATAGATTTAGATTTTCCCACTTGGCGGTTGGGGGAGGGGGCGTCAGATAATTTAATAACAGCAGCTGGTGGGAGTAAAAAAGTTAAAACTTTATAAATCATTTTAACACATATCATCGACATCACCTCAAAATACACAAAAAATATCCATAAATCAACAAACCATACCTGTTTGTATTATTCATTTGCTAGCGTATTTGGAACAAGCCTTCTTCGAAAGCCTAAATCAGTGGAGTTTGACTCTAAGAAGTCCTCAGGCACCATTTTACTTACTTTGCCGATCTGTTAGCGATGGAAGTATTTTGTCAGTGGGTGTGTGTAGGGTGAAATCCACGTTTACCGATACAAACCTACTTCTTCCAAGCCCAGTTATGCTACAATGCACTCCTCAGCCAATGGCGCAGAGGGGGTCAGATAAGCTGCACAGCCGGCAAACAGTGCCCTCGCACCAGGACACAGACATGCCTGAACTCTTCCTCCTCTCCGGCCTGACCCTCTTATGGCCCCCCCAACTGTGGAGTATCTCTGCAATTTGGGGGAACACCCCCCCACAGACCTGATGTGCTGCTGGTGCCTGCACAATAGCCCTGAGGTGGGTGCAGCAACCTTGCCCTACTGTGTGTCAGAGCCCCTATACAGCCAGCAGAGAGTCTCGGGGCAGGGGGCGTGCGGTTGGGCAGTAGGAGGGGCCTGAGTTCTCCTAAGGCCATTGGTAGCCCAGGGGCAGCTGGTGAGAGCTCGGCCCGGCCCAGCTGCCTACAGCAAGCCCCAGAGCCTAGCCTAGGTTCACACAAGCCTCTGGCTGAGCCAGAGCAGAGGCAGACACAATTGCGCATGCGCACGGCGAAAACGGGCGGTGGGCCGGCTCCTTCAACTCCACTGCATGGGCAGAGACGTGAGGAGGAGCCGGCCGCGCGGCTCCTCAGGCGCATGCGCTGGAATAACCGGTGGCTTTCCCATTGCGCAAGCGCCATTTGGGAGGCGGGGGGGGGGGAAGGGGGTTGTTGCTGCGTTTCCACCCTTCCTTCAGCGGCGGTTGGTCGCGCGGCGGGCTGAGCGCGTGCTCGCGTGCGCTTACGCCTCGTGTCTGGCGGCGTGACGTTTCCCGCTAGCTCTCCCCCCCGCCCCGCGGGCCCTGGCTTTGACGGCCCCTGCGCTTTACGTCACGAGTTTCTGCGTGGAGGAGGTGGAGCTTTCAGCAGGGACAGCGGCGGCGGCGGTCGCGGGTGCTTCACGTTGAAGGGTCGGGGCCCCCCCCCCTCCTCCTACGCCCCTCCCCCCACCGATCCGCGTGAGGGTGGCGGCCGCCCTCCCCTTGGCAACCCGCCCCCCTTCTCCAGCCCCCCCCAACCCACTCCGGCCTCTCTCCCTCACGGGTGTCTCCTCCTCCGGCCTCGGTCTCCCCCGTCACCCCCCCGCCGATAGGCCCGCAGCGTCCGGGGGGCTCGGGGCAGGCGGGCTGCGGGGTCCGGCCTGACAACCCCTCCCGCCTCGTCCCCGGAAACCTGGCTGCACCCCCCCCCCCGGGCCTGCTTCCCACCCGCGTCCCCCGAGCCTGCGCCGGGGCGGGGAGCTGTGGGGGGGCTCCCTGGGCTCGGGCCCCAACGGCTTCCTCCCCTCCGCCCGGGGATCGGTTGGGACCCAGGTAGGTGTGTGACGGGGATGGGGCAGAGCGGGGGGGTCGGGAGGGGAAAGCTTGGGGTGTCGAGGTGGGGGAGGGCCCCCTGAGTGCGTGGGGGGAGGGGAGTCTGAACTGCTTGGGGGGGAGCCACTTGGCTATCGAGGTGGGGGAGGGGAAGGACCCTGAGAGTGTGTGTGTGGGGGGGGGGGGAGCCCGAGCTGCCCTGGTAGGGGGAGCCATTGGGCTGCCGAGTTGGGGTGGTGGGTTTTTTTTGGGGGGGGGGACCCCGAGCTGTTGAGGTGAGTGGGGAAGACTATGAAGAGTAGAGAGTCTGGAGACACCAGTTGTAGGGTGATAGGTTGATGTCAAGGGGGGGGGGGGATTTTGATGAGCTGAACTCTTCACAGCAGAGCACCCTGCATGTCCGGAAAGCGCTCAGTATCTTGTGGGTTACACAACCAACCAGTAACAGGGCTACCCAGACCAAGTCACAAAGCTGTTAAAATGAAATAGTACAAGACGTTAGTTGTTTGTGGCTCTTGTGCCTGTCAATTGGAGATCGCAGCAGTGTTTATGTTATAACTTTAGAGCCTTGGTGGAATTGGGTGCTTTATAAATAATATTTATATTGAATTATAAGGTCAGGCTTTTGACGGTGTGCCATCCATTGGGATACTTCGTTTCTTTCCTTTAAAGCATTCTGTGATGGTGGCAGCACTATGAGATGGTTATGTGAGTTGGATATCACCAGGTATTTTTGTCAGAAAAGAGAGAACATTAGGTTCTTTTACTCCCCTCAGTTGTGAAGTGCGTTGCAATGCATGTAAAATATTTCCTTGGCTTCTGCTTTTTCTTGGCAACCAAATTTTTAAAGGTTTGCCACAAAATTGTTGGCTTTAAAGATCAAAGCATGAATGATGCTAAGCAATTATAGATATTATATCATCAAAGCTCTTTTTGTGGGGTGTGTTGAAGGGGATAGGGAAAGTCTGTCTTGCATATTTGTGAGAAGGGGGGCTTCTGGTACACACAAATAGCCCTAAGTTGTGCGATTCTTTTTAAAACAATGCAGTATTTTGCTGAGTGCAATAGGCCTTCAGAAATTCACTGCTACATATGTGGCAAAGGCTTAGCATTTGCAAGATGAATGTCTACCTACTTGTCTGCAAAACATCTTGGATTCTCTTGTGGAGCAGCACTTGTTAGAGAAGGTGAAAAAAATAGCAGAAAATTCTGTGTTTAATGTATTTATTTTATTGGGGGGAGGAGGAAGTGTTAAGAGAGATTCTGGACACTACATTAGAGTGATGAATTTTTTTTTATAGAATTGTTCTTCATGAAACTAAAAAATCTCATTAGGTGCAACATAGTAAGAAATATGGGAAATTGATATTTGCTTTGAGATACACTGTTTCTTATAGTTCAGTTTTTACGTACGTACGTGTGTGTGTGTGTGTGTGTACACATTTTGTATTTAAAAATGTGACTTGTAACTAATTCTTGGTTTTTCCCCCATACATTTATTTCAATAACAATGATGACATAGAAGCAAACTGATAATGTCAGTGATTAGTGTCACTAGATATAGAGTAAAAAGGGCCACCTAGGTTTTTATAAAGCAAAATGACAAGTTTTACAAATCAACTTGTATTTGGAGAAAATATGTATGTCCTGTTTGTCTTGCGAAACTCTTTGTATCATTGGTTTGCATGACATTAATGGAGGGCTATTGTGAAGAAAACATCCATTTCTTAAGTAGGGTTTGTTTCAGCTTGTTTGAGAGATTTCTAAATGAAAGTGTGAAAGAGAACCTATTTTAGGGATAACCACAGTGTTCAAGTACCTAGAAATCTTAAACAGTACTTGTAAATGTGAGGCGAGGTGAGGTGGGGTAATATCTTTTATTGGACCAACTTTTGTTGGTGAGAGAGTCAAGCTTTTGGGCTTACACAGAACTGCTCTTCAGGTCTGCAAAACTAACTCATAGTGTCACTGCTAAATACAAGGTGGAACAGATTTAACACATTTTAAGGGACCATTCAAGGTGAAGTGGCCTGTATAACACCTGTATAAGGAGGGGGGGAGGAAGTAACTGGATGGAGGGAGTTGTTAGTGGGTTACAGATTTATGGCTTATTACAACAATCCGGTGTGTCTATTGAGTCCATGACTTTTAGTATCTAGCAAAGTTCTGAATGAAAGCTCTCAGGCTTGTCTTTTGAAAGTGTTGTATTTGTTTCCTTTGAGGATGAGGACTAGTAGGTCAGATATAGAGCGATCCATAGGTGTGGAACCTATGGATCTTGAAAGGTGTGCTGTGTGGGGTGTTGATCATTGTAGCTTTGAAGATATATCTGCAGGTTTAGCATCTATTCTGGCAGGATCTGGGGCTGCTTTGAGTCAGTGTGTCATGGTCTTTGGGGAGCTTGGTTCTGATGATGAGCTTGGAGAGGTTGGGGGGTTGTTTGAAGGCCAGAAGAGGGGGTTCAAGAAAGATTTCTTTCAGGATGGGGTCCCCATTGAGTATGGGTTGTAGTTGTTTGATGAAACTGAATATGGTTCCAGTAGGGGGTGGTAGGTGACAACTAGGGGTGTGCAGTCAGAGTTGGTTTTATTTCTGTATTGTAGCAGGTTCTCTTGGGTTTTTTGTGTGGCCCGTTTTGTGATGCAATCTACTTCTCTGGTGGAGTGTCTTTATTTGGTGAAGGTGGTTTTGGGTGTGTTAGGGTGTATATCCCAGGCCTTGTCTACACTAGAAAGGTTTGTTGACAGTAGTTACATCGGTGATCGAAAAGCACTGTAATTACAGCGCTTGCGCCCATCCACACAGCACTCGTGTCGCCAAAACGCATCCACACTTGGTGCTCTAGCATTGACAGCGAAATCCCATTATGTAACTCACCACCTTGTGCCGCTAGGAGTTGTGGGAAGGCGGAGAGGATGGCAGCGCATCATGGATGCGGGCTTAACATCCCATGATGCATTGATTTCCATCCTGTTGTTCCTTGCATTCCTGTTTGCATTTCACAGCATTTTTCAACAGCCCCCCATTTCCTGAGCGCCAGCCATCTACATCTGAAAGGATGGATCCTACACTGCTCTCCACTGTTGCTGTCAGTGTTCTGAACACATTGCGGCTGATCGCACAGTATGTCATGAGCTCCCATTCAGAGCAGGAATCCAAGGCGCCTGACCTGCTGTGTGACATGCAAACGAACAGCACTGCATTATTGTTTGCATTCATGGAGCATCTGCACAAATTGCAATGCTGCTTTTGGGCACGTGAAACAAGCACTGAGTGGCGGGATCACATTGTTATTCAGGTCTGGGATGAGGAATAGTAGCTGCAGAACTTTCGAATGCACAAAGCCACCTTCATGGGACTCTGTAAGGAGCTTGCCCCTGCCCTGCAGCACAAGGACACCAGAATGAAAACTGCTGTCTTGGTAGAGAAGTGTGTGGTGATTGCCATTTGGAAGCTTGCAACTCCAGACTGCTACTGTCGGTCACTAATCAATTTGGAGACAGGAAGTCCACCATTGGCGTTGTGTTATCGCAAGTGTGCAGGGCCATTTACCACATTCTGCTACCAAGAACTGTGATTCTGGAAAATGTTCATGAAATAGTGGGTGGGTTCACAGTGATGGGATTCCCTAAGTGTGGTGGGTCGATAGATGACATTAATATCCCAACTTTGGCCCCGGACCATCTTGTGATGGTGTACATCAATAGAAAGGGGTACTTCTCTGTGGTACTACAGGTGCTTGTAAATCACTGTAGGCATATCATTGACATCAATGCGGGTTGGTCAGGGAAGGTGCATGACACGCCTCTTCAAGAACACTGGCCTATACAAGAAGCTCCAAGAGGGACTTTCTTTCCAGACCAAAAGATCCCAATGAGGGATGTTGAAATGCCCGTAGTGATCCTGGGAGACCCAGCCTACTCATTAATGCCATGGCTCATGAGGCTTTACATGGACAACCTGGATAGAAGCAAGGAATGCTTCAGTAACAGGCAGAGTATGTGCCATATGACCGTTGAATGTGTGTTTGGTAGATTAAAAGCTCTCTGGAGATGCCTCTTTGGTAGGCTAGACCTAAATGAGGACAATATTCCCATGGTTATCGCCGCCTGCTGTGTGCTCCATAATTTATGTGAAGCTAAGGGTGAAAAGTTTGCTCTTGGGTGGATCGCAAAGGCGGAGATCGCCTTCCATCTGAATATGAAAAGCCAGATGCTAGGGATATTAGAGGGGCACCACAGGAGGCCATTTGGATCAGGGAGACATTGAGGGCCCATTTTGAGAATGAGAACCAAGAGGGTGTTTTTGCTGTGCAGTTCTATGACTGCTATTCAGTTTGAGCTGTGTATCAGTGCAAAGTGAAAGTACCATGTGCAACACAGCAATAGAGTGCTTATTGTTCCCACAGCTTGTCTTTATTAAACAAAAACAGTTTACAAACGGAAACAAAACACTGGGCTGGAGGGGAGAAAGCAGTGAGGGGCAGTGTGAGTGATGATAGCTGGGTGCAAGTCCAATTGTCACTTTCATAACTGTCTGAAGGGGTGGAGTGTAAGGGATAACGAGACGAGATGGGAGTTTGGTAGAAATGAGGGGGGGGCGGGGTTTTGGATGTGTATGGAAAGCAGTTCTGTAGTAGCTGCAAGCGGGGGTGAGCATGCATGTACTCTGTCTGCAGTGTCACGATTGTCTTTACCAGCTCCGTCTGCTCCTCCATGTCCTTAATCATATGATCATGATCTGCCAGCACTTGGTCATGGTTTTCCCACCTTTCCTATCTATCAGTTCTCTGACTTTCAGACATAGGTTGTCTCTATGCCCTTTTTTCTCTTTTTGCCATCTGAGAGGACTGGAGGAGTTCTTGGCACATCTCTTTGCTTTTCCGAGGTCACTTCCTTTTCAGGCGGAGGTGCTCCGCTGGAGTTGGGGGGGGGGGGGGTAGCTGCAAAAGTCACATCTATGGAAGCACAGGAAACAATGAACAGAGGCATTATTGTGGGTGCCCTAACACTATAGATGCATTACTGTTAAACACACCTCTTTCTCAACGTCCCCTGGGAAGAGCACAGCTCTGTGATCAGTCTGGAAATGGTGAGTTTTTGCCAGGGGTGGGGGGCAATCTATCTGGGGTAGAGGTTCTGGGTGGGTGGCTGCTTTGAGCATAAATGTAGGTACATAGGGACAAAATTTCAAATTGTGCCACCATTCTCCACAGGCGGGGGCCATAGAAGCTGATATCTCGCTCCTGAGAGTAAACAGGGATGCTAAGGTGCATCTCCATGTGAGCAGCTTCAAATCAGGTTCCTACGCTGTTCGCCTGTGCGCCACTTTGGTCTCTGCACGAGTGATTGCTGATTGGTGCGGGAAAGTATCTTACAATGGGGGAAGAAACAGCCACTCTGCTGAGGAATCTGAGGCAGAGGATTGGCGAGTACCTCCACGAAAGTTTCCTAGACATCTCACCAGAGGACACCCGTGAAATCTTGGCATTCATTAACATGCTTCTCAGTCATGCTACCTAGCTGCGCAAGGGAATGGGAAGCACATGGAAACATGGCTACTCTTATGCATTTCTATCCCTTGAACTACCTCTTATCATTTACCAAAGCAAAGGACTCCCATGCCTCCTGTTAATAAGCAGCATCAGCCCCGAAAAACACTTAGGAGAGCTCCCCTCTTTTGCATCCTGCATGCCAGAGCTGCAGGGCTGAGACTGGCTGGAACCCTTAGGGGTTGCAAAGATATCCTGACTCCCCATGTCACCAAATGACCCCAGTCCCCGGTTACAGTTCCTCATCCAACTCCACCTCCTCATCAATGATTTCTTTGTAGGGGTCAAGTCCAGTGTTCGCTGACCCCGGGCACACGGAGGTATCCACGGGTGTCTTGGGGGTCCAGGCAGGGTCGCTGCTGTGGATGGCTTCCAGCTCCTTATAGAAGCGACAGGTCTTTGGCTGTGCACCAGGGCGATGGTTTGCCTCCTTGACCTTCTGGTAGCCCTGCCACAGCTCCTTGATTTTTCGCTCGGCACTTCAGTTTGTCCTGTTCATAGCTCTTCTGCGTCATGGCAGGAGAAATCTGGCAGTAGGTATCAGTTCCTTTGGCTAGAGTAGAGCTGGGACTGCATGGCTTACTCTCCCCAAATGCCAGTGAGATCCAGAAGCTCCAGTGTGCTCCAAGCGGGAGAGCGTTTGGTGCGTGCAGCTGCCATGGCTAGCTGGAAAGAATAAATGAGAGCTCTCCACACCGACTAAGCAGGAAGTGAAATTTCAAAAATTCCCTGGACTTTAAAGGGGGAGTGGTGGGTGGCTGCAGAGCAGCGGAGTTCAAACTGATGGCCAGAGTGGTCAGGATGGGCATTGTGGGAACTTCCTGAGGCCATTTACCATGACATAACCAACCTCAGTGTCTAGACTTGACGCTTTGTCGATTTACGTTGGGCAAAAAAAAGCTCTATGCCTCTCGTTGAGGTGATTTTATTTTGTTGAAAAAATAGGGCAGTTTTGTTGGTGGGGAGGAGGGAGCATGATTGCAGTGTGTACACCACCTCTGTTTTGTCAACAAAAGCTGACTTTGGTCGACAAAACTTTCTAGTGTAGACCAGGCCTCACACTTTCTCCTCTGAGCATATTCTGCGATATCTGTGTGCTTAGCTGTAAGTAACAGGTTTCTTGGTGTGTTTGGGGTGGTTACTTGATTTGTGAAGGTAGACATGGTTATCTGTGAGTTTTTTGTATATAGCTGTCTGTAGGGTTCCATTGGTGAAGCTGATTGTGGTGTTCAGGAAGGTGATGCTGGTATGGGAGTATTTCATAGAGTGTTGGATGGATGGATGGTGGTTGAAGTTGTGGTGGTGATCTATAACAGAATTTAGAGTCATCTGTCCAGCAGATGAAAATATCATAGATGTATCTTAGGTATATCATTGGTTTCATGGTGCATTTGTCCAGAAATTCTTCAAGGTGGCCCATGAAGAAGTTGGCATATTGGTGAGCCATCCTGATACCCCTGTGGTTTGGACAAAGTGTTTGTTGTTGAATATAAAATTGTAATGAGTGAGGATGGAATGGATGAGTTTGATTGTGTTTTGGGTGGATATCTGAGGGTTATCCATTGTCTTATAAATATTTGAGGCAGGCAGCTATGTTGTCATTGTGGGGGATGACGATGTATAGGGAGGTGACATCCATAGTGGCAAGGATGGTGTTCTGAAGGAGGTTATTAATATTATGAAGTTTCTGGAGGAAGTCGGTTGTGTCCTGGAGGAAGCCGGCCCTTTTTGTGATGAGTGATTTGAGGATGCTTTCTAGTAGTCTTGATGTTCCTTCAGTAAGGGTGCCATGGCCAGATATGATGGGTCTGCCTGTGTTCCCTTGTTTGTGTATCTAAAGAAGTATGTAGAAGGTCTCTGGGGTATGTTCATGGGGGATAAATTTGTAGAGTTTCTCTTGGAGTTGTTTGGGGAAGGATTTGATGATATTTTTAAATTCCTCGGTAAATTGTGGCGTGGGGTCACCTTTTGTTCTTTATAGTAGGTGGTGGTGTAGAGTTGTCAGTTGGACTCATTAATGTAGTTATCATGGTTGAGGACTACGGTAGTGCTCCCTTTGTCTGTTGGTTTGATCACTATCTGATGTTTAGTTTTCAGGGTCTGTATAGCTGTCCTCTCGGCAGTGGAGGATTGTGGTGGATGTGATGTTTCTTAAGGCTTTCACAGTTTGTTTTTTTTCCCCTGAAGCAATCAATGTGATGATCAAGAGTGTGGTTTCATCTGTTCTGTGGTGTCCAGTCAGATGATTCGTTTTTTTCTTATGATTATCAGTGGGGACGTGGTAACTGTGAGTGGTGTCGTCATAATGAAAGAATTCTTTGAGGTGGAGTTGGTGGGAAAATTCTCTAGTTCTCCACATGTTAATATGGTATTAGGTTCTGCAGTGGAGCAGACGTTCAGACCCCTTAGAGTACAGATAATTCATAACTTTGTTAGGCACTAAAAATCAGGGACTGCATCAGAGCCATAACTAGGCATTTTAGCACCTGGAGCGAGCAAGCATATTTGCGCTTCCTACTATTTTCTTGTCATTTTTCCACCCCCATGTTTTTGTACCCTGGGCAGCTGCCCTGTTCGCCCCACCCTCGTTACGGCCTTGTGCTTTCTTATCCTTCTCCCTTACTCTGGCTTTTGAGAACAAAAGGGGTCTCATGTCTTAGATCACTCCATTAGGTCATGAATCCTTAACTGGAGTCTTAAAAATGGGGAAGGTGGGCAAGGATTGTGGGTCCATAAGAGTTAGTGAGTTCTTCCCACAATTACTCATGTAAATCCCATTTCTTAACAGATTAACAAGCACTAGTGACCTTCCATAGCTGCTGCTTACTGGAGAGTTTCTGGGAATGTCCTTTTCTCAAAATGGGAATCCCTATGGACAATTTTCAAAGAAGTTTGTTTTCTAACACACAAGAAGACTGAGTCAAGACCACAAAATGATGTGGCGAGATTAAAATGGTTTGTGAGTAAAGATTTGATACTAACAAATACAAAGCTAGAGCTTCTCATAGCTTTTCCATGCAGCTCATTTTCACTACTACCCAAAGAGTTCTGTACAGCAGTGTTTCTCAAACTGCGGGGATCCCAATCCAAAAGGAGGTCACAAGGCTATTGTAGGGAGGTTGCAATATTGCCACTCTTACTTCTGTGCTGTCTTCAGAGCTGGGAAGTAGCAGTGCAGAAAGAAGGATGGCATGGTATGGTAGAAGGTTATCGCTTTTGGAGGAGGGTCATCACAGCCTGAAATATTTTCAAAGGGGGGCCAAGCAAAATGAAGTTTGAGAATCCCTGCACAGCATCAGTGAAAGTATCAAGAATTTCCCAAGTTTCATTCTGCTGCTGCTTGGGAAAGCTATAAGCAGCAGCTGGGGCAGTGGAGCTTTCAGCAAGCTGAGCATGACACCACTGCCTCATGTTTATATTAGAACACTCCTTGCAACTGTAAAGGCTAGACACTTTAAAATTAAACAGACAGGCAGAAACCAGGCATCCCCACCTACTGAATTAAAACAAGTTTATTTTGATCTTGTATCTTTAATAATGCCTTTATATTACTACTTCATGTAACTAAACATTACACAGTTGTTTCTGGGAATGGGCATTGAGAGATCTGGAAAAGGAGTCTGGGATAGGAAGTGTTTGTGAGAGGCCTTCTCTTAAGAAGTATTCTGTAATATGGACGTGTTTGAAAACCATTTAAAGACCACCTGTAGTATGCAAATTATTTTTTCCTGGGCCCTTGGAAGACAGTTACACAAAATGGTTTGGTTTTTTTATTGATCCCAATTCTAATATTATTATTTGCACTTAAATAGGACTTTTCATCACTGGATGTCACAGGTCTTGACAGAAGTTTCAAGCATTATTTCCCTTTTACAGATGGGGTGACTGAGGCAGAGTTTCAAACCACAACTTTAAAGAGTGGTCAGTGATTTTGGGTGCTTAACTGGGGACACTTTACACCTGATTTTCAGAAGCACTGCACTGAACGCTAGCAGCTTCCAAAAGTGGCAATTATGGGATCCTCATCTCGTAAAAATCAGGCACTGTGGACATTAAAAACCTGGATCACTCAAAATCAGCAGCCATTTCTGATCACTCGATTTTAATTAAAGGTCATAAGAGCAAATAAAGGGAGAGCTAGGAACAGCAATCAAACTATTGCTCGAGCCAAGGGGCCATTGCTGTTCCCAATCAGAGGTCGGCTTTGAGGCAGGTTTATGATGCGCAGTGAAAGGCTGGGGACCAAACATCCGATGGACAGGTGGATGCCACCTGTCCTGTGGCCAGACGGGGCCTGCTGAGTGGGGGGTTTGTAGTGGGGATGGGTGAGTCCTTCAGCTAGTAACACATCACGGGGGGTCCTTTCACCTCAGCAGTTGAGGGGCGAAGGAGTGCCAGGGTGCCTGAGAGCAGCCCCCGGCCTGTGTCCCCACTTGCTGGAGTGTGCCACCCAAGACAGGTGGAGTGTCTGGGGCTCCCCACAGCGGCCTGTACTGACCTGCTCTGGCCTGGGTTCCTGGCCTGCTCCCCGAGGACTCTGCTGGCCCCATAACTAGGTCCCCTCACCTGGGCAACTCTTACTGGCTCCAAGCAGTCGAAGGGCAGCAGAGAACTGAGGAGCAGCTAGGGCTCTGAGCACTAGCAGCAGCAGGAGGAGGAGACGGGTGCGCCACAGCTACCCGCATTTGGCACCAACTAGTGCAGCAGCTGCCCCACACTGCCTAGCTCTCGCTTCAGGCTTCTGACTTGGCCAGAGGGGGAGGAGGTGGAGGTGGCATTTACCTGAGGAGGAGCAGGGGCGGGACCTAGTTGAGAAGGAGCATGTAGAGGGGCGAGGCAACAGGGAAGAGGCAGGCTCTTTTGGTGATGGGTGGACCAGAATTTACTAGAGAGGGAAGGGGCGGAGCCAAGTCCGATCTGTATGGGAGGAGATGTGGCTTGGTGGGGGAGGTGGGAACGACAAAGTCGGGGTGAGAGAAATGCCAGGGGAGGGGCTAGGCTCAGCTCATAGAGCCAGGTTGGAGATCAGCCTTTGGCCTCCCAGACTGCATGGGGAGGGCTGGTGGTGTGGGACACACAGACTAGAAGTGTCTTTGCAGTGGTACTGTGTCTGTTGAGCCATCCCCCATGGCTTTGTGCCCTGTGTGGTTGCCCCACTCGCCCCGCCTTGGTTACCGTGCTGTACTACATAAAGGCATTGGATTTATGGCTTATTACAACAATATGTAACCCACTAACAGCTGCTTTCCTCCCCACTCTTTCCTTTCCTCCTTATGACAGGAAGGGTGTTAATGGGCTACTTAATTGTGAATGGTCCCTTGAAATATGTTAACTATTTATGCTAAACAGTCTGTTCCACCTTGTATTTATCAATGATGCTCTGAGTCAATGTCTATCATTGCTGTGTAGACTTCCAGGGCTGGGCTCTAAGACCCTTGCAGGGTCTGCACAGCACTGAAACAGCCCCGGAGCCTGAGCCCCATGAGCCCGAATCATCTGGCATGGACTAATGGTGGGTTTTTCTCTGCTATGTAGACATACCCTGAGTTAGTTTTCCAGACATGAAGAAGAGCTCTGTGTAAATATGCACATTTTGGAGACAACTGAGATTTGAGAGAACTTCCTCAATGTGTAAAATTTGTCACCATATAATGTAACAGTAATGCTGTTTTCCTTAAAGATATTTTAATGTTCTTGTGGAGTGAAAAAACCTTATATAAACAGACATTGCATTTATATATACACAGTTTAATATAATATTTGTACAAATATATAGACACTTGTGTAGTTATTAAAGTAAGAATGCAAGGTAAATAGACTTTACGTTTTGGTTATAATTCTATCTGGTTCTTTCCTGTGGTCCCTAGGGGAGTTATTCAGAGTTTAGAGCTTTGAATCTTAAAAAATTGCTGTAGTTAGATACAGAAGCATGCTTTGTTTTATTGTAAACATAAAATTTGTGCTTCAGAGGGATAGCAAATCAGTCGCTCTCTAAATTTTCTTCATGCATGTTATCATTGCTTTTCTTGGGTTTTCCTTCTCGGTTAACTTTTCCTCAGTTGCTGTGTTTATAAATAATTGTTTCAAATCAGATGTGGTACAGCAGTTTTGTATATGCTTAGAGAAATCCTCTTGAGAGAGGTTCTGTGTATTTAGTAGTCTCAAGTGGTATTTGTTAATCATCTGCATGTGTGTTATCTTATCTTATAAATTTGACTATAGGATGACTTTATAAATTACAGTATAGGATTAAGTTTAAAGTGATAAATTAAGGTCTAGTCTGTAGTACAGACTTTTGTTGATAAACAGCTTTTTGCGCCAAAACAGTCATGGTGTACACAGTGCAATCCCCCTCTCCCATTGGCCCAACTCCCTCGATTTTGCAACAAAATAAAACCACCTCAATGAGAGGCGTAGGCTGGGTCTCCCAGGATCACTATGGGCATTTCAGCATCCCCCATTGGGATCTTTTGGTGTGGAAAGAACAGAAAGCTGCAAGCAGAGACTAACAGGCCAGTGTTCATGAAGATGTGTGCGTCGTGCACCTACCCTGACTCACCCACGTTGATGTCAGTGAAACGTCCATGGTGATCCACAAGTGCCTGTAGTACCACAGAGAAGTACGCTTTTCTGTTGATGTACCCAATCATAAGATGCTCTGGGGCCGAAATTGTGATGTGTGCGCCATCCATTGCCCCATCACAGGGAATCCCATTGTTGCGAAGCCATCGACTATTTCACGTACATTTCCAAGACTCTCAGTCCTTCATAGCAGAATGCAATTAATGGCCTTGCACACTTGCGATAACACATGCCAACAGTGGACTTCCCAACTTCAAACTGATTAGCGACCGACCAGTAGCAGTCTGGCGTTGCCAGCTTCCACACAGCAATCGCCATGCGCTTCTCCACCGAGAGAGCAGCTCTCATTCCGGTGTCCTTGTGCCGCAGGGCAGAGGCAAGCTCCACACAGAGTTCCGTGAAGGTGGTTTTGTGCATTCGAAAGTTCTGCGGCCACTGCTCATCATCCCAGACTTGCATAACTAGGTGATCCCACCACTCAGTGCTTGTTTCACACACACCAAAGTGGTGGTGCATCATGTGCAGATGCTCCGTGAATGCAAACAGTAATCTGGCGTTGTTTGTTTGCATGGCACACAGCAGGTCAGGTGCCTCAGATTCCAGTCCCAATTGGGAGTTCATGATATACTGCATGAGCAGCTGCGATGTGTTTAGCACAATAATCACAACAGTTGAGAGCAGTGCAGGATCCGTTCTTTCAGATAGAGATGGTGGGCACACAGGAAACGGGGGCCGTTGAAAAATGCCACAAAACACAGTCGGAAACCCCTGGAATGATGGGATAGAAATCACTGCATTATGGGATATTGAGCCCGCACTCATGATGCACTATGTTCCTCTGCCTTTCCACAGCTCCCAGCAGCACAAGGTGGTGATTTTCACAGTGGGATAGCTGCCTACCGTGCACTGTTCTCACTGTCGATGCTAGGGCACCAGCTGTGGATGCGCTTTGGTGACACAAGTGCTATGTGAACAGGCACAAGCATTGTAATTATAGCTTTTTTGGATCATCGCTGTAACTTGTCGACAACATTCTCTAGTGTAGACAAGGCCTTAGAGGCAAATAATTCATGTCTGTCTAATGAGATGATTGGCTGATCATAAGGACATCACCACAGTCCTAAACACTATCCACAAACTGTTTGTGAGCTTGAGCCTGGTAGTGAGCTACAGAAAGTTATTGTTAAAGTTGTTATTATTATTGTTATTATTATTATTATTCACAGAGAATAGATGTCATAGGAGCTCTAGTTGATGTCAAATTTATCAAAGGCATACCTTCCAAAGGAGAGATGTCAGTCACAGATCCAGACATTCTTCTCCAGCATCAAGATAAATCCATCACATTCAGACTCTATGAAACTTTTAGGCCATATGCTGGCTTATGCCCATTACAGGCCTAGCTGAGGTCCGTGTATCCCCCTGAGAGACATTAAATTGACATGCATGTTTTAGTTCCATCTCCATATCCTTTCATTGCAAAACTGGTGGACAGACTCCCAGAATGTTTGGATAGGGGTATCCTTCTTCCACCTCTGCACCTACAAAGACACTGATCACAGATGCATCAGGAACAGGTTGGGGAGCTCATCTGTACCATTTCCAAACACAGAGAATGTGATCCCAAGAAGAGATGAGACTCCATATACATGTCTTGCGACTCAGGGCAGTGAGATAAGATCATCAGAAGTGCTTTGCAGACTAAAGGAATTCCATCATACACATCCTCACAGACAACACATCCTCAGTGTATTGTGTTTATTAAAAAAAAAAGGGCAGGAGGGGTGCCTGTTTGTCACTTATGTTCCAAAAGGCAATCAGATTATGGATGTGGAATCAGCTTATGGAAAAACCCAAATTGCTTTTCATCTCCAAGGAGCCAATAATAACTTGACAGATTTTGTCAGCAGACAGTCTGTCATCAATCATGAATGATCTCTCCATTCTGTGATTTTTTTTTTCCATATCGCCCTGGGTATCAAAGGAATAGGGGAAGTGCATGTATGAGGTCTTGATTCCATGGTATGAGAAAAACATCTTGTAAAGATCCCAGACTCATACCTCTTCTAAAATAAAAGACTGGATACTTTGTGTTCTCTTTGGCGATGAATAAATTTACAATGGGATTTTCCCACTGATGAAAAAGTCCTGTAGATCTCATTGCTGGACGATAATGTGGTCGATAAGATGCTCTTTGGGTGCATCCATGATGATTTGTTTTTTGTCTGGTAAGCTGAAAAAGGTATATGTGATCGTGAACGCATCAAGCAGCAATTAGCTGAGTTCCATTGCCATTCTCCATCCCAGTCCTATGCTGTCTGATGTCATGCGCCAGTTTATCACATTTCTTTCAACCCTTGCATTAAAATTCCCCATGGTAATCAGTTTATCTGACACCAGTGTAAGACATGATTTTTTTCTAAGTCACTATAGAACTTCTTTCTCATCATCAACATTTATAGTGTTAGGAGCATAAGTGCTGATGATGGTTACGTACCACTTATGTTTCACTGGCAACTGTAACCATAAAATGATCACTTAGTTTCAAGCTTGAAGGCAATGGAGTTGCTAATGGCAAAGCCAATACTTTATTATCGTGACTCAGAGTATGGACATCCTCACCAAAAGAATGTGTACCCTGCACTGATCTGTGTGTTGCTCTTTGTCGGGAAGTCTGGTTTCACTGTAAAAATGTTAACCGTATACCTGGCCAGTTCTTTTGGAACAGGTGCTGGGCCTCTTTTAGGTTGGCTGGGGTAGGGCTTTTGCACAGAGTTCTAACATTCCACAAAACTATTATAATTGGTGTCGTAAGCCACCTACCTGCCGACTTATGACTACGACCACCAGCATCTCCATGCCTGTCACTTTACCACTCGCCCATGATTGTAAAATTTTCCTCTGTCATCCGAACACATGTGAGTTGTTGCCAACGGTAATGGCTTGCATCGCACCATCCACTCTGTTTACTTATGCTCTAGTAGCATGCATTCACAGGACAACTGGCAAGGATTAGGGTGCATTCCCTGGCTGTCTATAGAGAATTGTTCTGTGTGCCCTTTATAGTAGCAGATGGCTGCTATGCCTCTATCCACTTGCTACGCTTTTGTAGAGTGTAACACTCTCATCCTACATAGAAACGGCTGAGATCTTTGCTACTGACCTGGTAACTAAGGGCATGGGTTAGTGAGTGTCAAGACGTGTTCTGCACGCTGATTGTCCTGTTCACTACACCGCTGGGGCCCCATGCTGCTCTGAAACCCTTGCAGAATTTGCCAGGGCATGCAAGGATTCAGTTACCAGTTGGTCTGACTAAGAAGGTACTGCAGGGTCTTGTCTTTGGAAAGGTTGTGTACCAGCAGGGAGGACTTATACACTCTGCCTCCTTTTTATCTAAATGAAGCGATTTGGCAGCCATTGATGATAGTAGTAGAATCACTACATTGTTCAGTGGCACAAGATGTTTCACACAGGCCTGTGCCATTAACCATGCCATGGCACTAACCAAACAATCCATTAATTTTGTGTTAAACATTGTTATGCTCCTGATTTGATTAAAGGAATGCCAATTTCTTCTTTGAGCTTGTGTGTGTGGGGATCCCATTCATGGTCCACATGCGCGCTCTGCACTGGCGTTCCAAAAAGTTTTTTATAGTAGTGCCTATTATGGGTTGCATGTGTGCACCCTAAATACCCTCATGTTTCCCCTCCTGAAGCCATAAAGGGCAAAGTGACCCCAACTGCCACTCAGTTCCTTCTGACTACTCCTTGGCAGAGAGCTGGAATAACACAATGTCCCTTCTTCTGATAGACAGTTATAGTGTTGATATTGTTTTTATTTATAGTTATTGTAGATATTTAGTGCTTTAAGTTAGCCTGTTGAAAAAATTATATAGATAGATTTTAGTTTTATGGTGAGTGAGTTAGTTGCTCAGTACTTATATTTGGCCATTCTGGCTGAGTCTTGGTCCCTGCGATTTAAATCTTACCCCTCCTCTAGATGGACAATTGCCATAAATGATGGACAAGACATATGTCTTAATTGTTTAAGTGAGAGCCATATCATGTCTAAGTGTGCAAGTTGTAAATCTTTCAAAAAATGCACACAGAAGGCAAGGGAGTCAAGACATGAATTTCTCCATGAGAAATAATTTCAAAGACTGACTCAGAAGTGCCTCAAGGGCAGGAGATCCGAGCCTCTTCTGGGTCAAGTCAGACTTTCAGTGCTCCATCAAGAGAGATGACTCCGGGTGCCAGAGGATCATAAAGACCTCAGCCTTCTACTAAAAGCTCTACATCTGAGTCATGCACTGCTGGAGCAGTCAGACACCCTAGCTTCCCACAGGAGGACGAAGCACTGTGCAAGTCATCTCGTGGCATAGAGAAACAGGCAGCAAGAGAATTAGCTAAGTGGTATTGTTCCAATCGGCACCACATGCAAATGCGACACCAAAACAGCAAACTCTGGCACTGACTAACTCAACATACCACCTTCACAATCTGCTTCAGCACTGAATCACTTGGCATCAGTCTCAACATATGTGGCACTAGTGCATTCATTGCCAACTGTGAAAATGGTGATGCTTATTGTACTGTTGCTGTCTGAACTGGTGTTAGGTGGTTTGGCACTGAATTTGCTGATGCTGGAACTCAACTGGTGGTACCTTTTACCACTCATCTGAGATCAAAAACATGTAGCCAGAATCTCCCCTGGACATGTCTCCAATTATCGGCACATCTAAATCTCCGCTGGAGCTTGAACCCAGGGTCCTGGTGGTCACTGGGACAATCTATAATGACCTAAGCGATTCTTTCACTAAAAAAATAACATGCCCAAGGACAGTTCCTCTATTGGAGTTTTCTTCTGTCTCCTCATTCGCTGCCTCCACTACAGACCCATCACCGTAATAGCCACTGCTTACACAGGTTCCATCCAGCAGTACATAAGAATGGCATATTGTGTCAGACCAATGGTCCATCTAGCCCAATAGCCTGTCTTCCAACAGTGGCCAATGCCAGGTGCATCAGAGGGAATAATAGAACAGGTAATCATTAAGTGATCCATCCTGTCAGCCATTCTTAATCTCCCAGTAGTTGAGATCTGAAGAAGAGCTCATTTTGTACTACATCATTTAGAAATCCTGCATGAGAAACCTTTGCTCCGTGAACACTACCACCTAGCCCAATATGCCTTATTCATGTGGGTATCAATCCTGGCCATATTGCCTTATCTTCATCATTCCAGAACATCAAGTCATCCATCTGCACCTCCCTCATGACATGGTGATAAATCTCCTCAGTGAGGTCTTCAGGTATCTGCCCTTTTGCTTTCAAGATAAATTACTTCAGAAACACTGCAATTGAGCGAAGAGGAAGAGGTGGCGCACCTGACAGAATCATCTCCACAATGATTTTTTTCATCTTCATCTCCAGATTAAACAATTGTGTTGTCAGTACTAACGACTATAAATGGTTCTAAGGCTTTCCAAGAACTCTTGGAGTATTCTTCACAGGTAACATGTACAAAGAATTCATATTTCTGGCTTGCTTTCTTCCCCAGAATGGTGGACTTTCAACCCATCGTGTCAGAGAACTTAAGCTTTTAAAAGAATAATTGTAAAATTCTAGATATTGGACATTGAAGTGCACTCCCTGTACTTGAGACTCAGGTGCGTATGGAGCTGTAGCTCAATCCTCGAGCAAAATGGATTCATACTCAAATGATGATAGTGGAACATGTTTGTCCTAATTGCAGATAGCACTAAATGTGTATAGGGAGCCAGATCTCACTTTTAATTTATATGAATTCTTATTACTTATAAATTAATGTTAATAGATTGTAAGCTCTTTGGGGGCAGGAGTTGCCTTTTCAGTAAGTAGGTGAATTTAGTTCATTCTGACTTTAGAAGAATTACAACTTCTAGTGCTATGCCATATTTTAAGAATGGGGAATATGCTGTAATCAGTGATACTTCTAAAACTGAAAATGACTATTGAAGTGTATTTACTCTGTTTGTACAGTATTTAGTGCCGTTAGGTCTCAGTTCTGATTGGTGTCTTTGAGTTCTACTGTAATATAAATGACAGAAATATCTTGTACATACACTTCATGGCGTATGACTTATAATAGACTGTTAGGATGCTTGTTTTTAAAAAGTCTTAGCTCTGGATTCTTGAAGAAATAAAATTAATGTTTTTAAACTTCTGTAACAAAAATACTGAGTTTTCATTATATCATATTTACCAAACCACAGAATATAGGTTGGCTCTTCAGTAACAAGGTTGAGCTAGAAATTGAACTGGTGGCAGTGCCATCCAGAATAGGTTTCAGCAGAAGACCTCCCAAGATCACCAAAAGACCTTATGTTTAGATGACCTAATGGACCTTAGTTTGGACTGCCTTTAAAAAAACAACCACCCCAGCAACAGTGTTTAAAAAAAAAAAAAAAAAAAAAAAAAGGGGGCGGGATCTTAACATAGTAATCTAGCAAGATTTTAGTAGAAGTAAAGATCAAAAACCCATTAAATATTTCCTTTAAGGCCCTGTAGTAGAAGATCTGCATGCTGTTGGATGACCCTCAAATACAGCAGAAATTAAGAAAGCAAAAGTCCAAACTAAGAAAATAAAGTATGTTGCCCTCTGCAGGCACCGAATGGGAAACATCTCTGTTTTGTAGACAGTGGTGGACACAGAAAAATAGATCATGTCATACTTGGACATACAATAAGAATTCCTTTCCCTAGAGAATTCTGAGGTCTGGCAGTACTTATGCAGAAACCTTGCTTGTAAATCAGAGCCAAGAACAATGTTGGAACTAGATTGAATTTGTAATTTTATCAAGTATAAACAACAGAAAGAGTAAATGAAAACATTCTCACTTCTGCCACAAATGTTAGAATTCAAACTTCGAAATACTTGATCACATTGGTAATGTGGAAATAGAATAAAGTCCAGACCAGTGAGAGAGAGAGAGAGATACTTGCTTCTTTAAAAATGTCAATTTCACAAAGCTGAAAACAATTGAGCCGTATTAGCTGGGATGGAACACTTAATCAGAAAAATGTGAATGATAATTGGGAATTGTTTAAGAACACTTTACTTGATGCCCAAAAAGCCACAATTGAGGAGGAAGGCTATATTGGTTAAAACAATAACAAAAAAACAGGTTTAGAGGGGAAAATGAAGGCAAATTATATCTATATCTATATATAAATAACAAATGAAAGACAGGAGAAGTTGATAGTAATTAATATAAATCTGAAGCTAGGAATCACAGAAAATTGATAAGGGAAGTTCCAGAAGACTGTAAGAAAGCTAATGTTAGAGGCCTTTCGGTCTGACATCGATCTCAAGCAAGAAAATGGAGCAGCTGATATGGGACTTAATTAATAAATAATTAAAGGAGAGTAATATGATTTATGCATCTCAACATGGGCTTATGGAAAATAGATCCTATCAAACTAACTTAGTATCTTTTTTTATGACATTACAAGTGTGGTTGATGATAGTAATAGTGTTGGTGTAATAGACTTATGTAAGACATTTGACTTGGTATTGAATAAATTGGATTTATAAAAACTAGAATGATGTAAAATTAACATGGCACAGATTAAATGGATTAAAAGATGGCTTACTAATAGTTCTCAAAATGAAATTGTAAATGGGAAATAGTCATCAAACCGATGTTTGCAGTGTGGTCCCACAGGGATCAGTTCTTGGCCCTATGCTATTTAACATTTTTATTAATGGCCTGGAAGAAAATGTAAGATAATAAGAACACAAAAATTGGGAGAGTGATAAATAATGAGGACAGGTCACTGACTCAATGTGATATGGATCGCTTGGTAAGCTGAGTTCAGACAAAGAATATGTGATTTAATATGGCCAAATGTAAATATATACAGTTAGGAACAAAAAGTGCAGGCCATAGTTACTTGATTAGGGACTCTATCCTGGGAATTAGTGACTCTAAAAAAGAGTTGGGGGGTCGTGATGAGTGCAGCTGAATATAAACTCCCAGTGTGCAGTTATTAGCCCTTTTGGACAAGTGATCTTTGGATATATACATTGGGGAGTCTTGAGTAGGAGTAGAGAGGTTATTTTACCTTTAGATGTGGCACTGGTGTGACTGCTTCTGGAATACCGTGTCCTGGTCTGGTGTTCGCTATTCAAGAGGATGTTGGTAAACTGGAGGGGGTTTAGAGAAGACCCACTGATTAAAAGATTAGAAAACATGCCTTATGGTGATAAACTCTATCTATTTAGTTTAACAACCAGATGGTTAAGGGATGTCTTGATTACAGACTACAAGTATATAGATGGGGTACAAATATTTAATACTGGGCTCTTCAGTCTAACAGAGAAAGGTATAACATGATCCAGTGGCTGGAAGTTGAAGCTAGACAAATTCAGACTGGAAATAAGGCCTGCGTTTTTAACAGTGAGAGTAATTAACGATTGGAACAGCTTACCAAGAATTGTGATGGATTCTCCATCACAGACAATTTTTAAATCAAGATTGAATATTTTACTAGTAGATATGCTCTAGGAATTATTTTGGAGATGTTCTATGGCCTATGTTATACAAGAGGTCAACTTAGATGATCAAAATGGCCCCTACTGATCTTGGAATTTGTCAGTCTACCCCACTGCTGTTGAGTTGGCTGCATGATATCCTAGGAAAAGAAGCTGGCCTGGTGTGTATGTTAAAATGAAAAGCACTATCAGTGACAAATGAAGAAAATGAGGACAAAATTGGATATCTCCAGCAACTGAAATTGAAAAAAAGTTCTCATGTAAGCTAATGTAGAGGGACTCTAGCATCCCTTAAAGTAAGAGGAGAAATTACTTCACAAACTAAAGGGAAGTAGGCACGGACACTTTCCTGTGTGCAGGGTTGTCTTCACTGCAAGGTTAACGTGAGCATAGTCCCTAACAAGTCCTCTCAACTCACACAGACTCTTAACTCGAGTCTGATGGTACTTGACCTGACTGACCCATCAGATGGTACAGGCTAAAGCTTGTTAGCACAACCCGTCAGCTACTAACACAAGCACTCTGCAGTGTAGATGCAGGCTAGCTCCACTTGAGTGCCACTATACTTCAAATGCGTTTCCAAAGTCTCCCTCAGTGTGCCCAAAAAGGAAAGAGAGGAGTCTCCCCACAGTTCACTGGAAAAGAATTCATACAGCAGCTCAGTTTAGTGTAGCTTAAAGAACACACAAGCGAGTACAGCACCTGTGTGTGAACGCAGCAGTTCAAGTGCTACTTTGCAGTGTGGCTGCTTTTATTTGAGCAAGGCTATCTTGACAGTAGATAGCTCAACTTACCTCTGCAGTGAAGGTGCATCCCAACAGTTCCTCTTCTACAGAGGAAGGAGTTCTCTCCAACGAGAAGGCTTTTCAGATAATATGGAATGGAATATCTTGGGGCTATATTGGCACTGTGCTTAGCAAGCTCATTAAGACTTCAAACAGGTGCAGGAAAAGGAAACATTTTGTAAATATATTCCTTCACTTATAGACAATAGTTCTCTATTTCTATATTGTCAGCAATAGAAATTAAGCAGAATGAGAATTTTCCAAACAAGAGTGGCTAACCAGACAAATCATGATTCTGGAAAAATCTTTTAAAAAGCCAAATCACATTTTCACTCTAGGCAGAGTGATAAATGTAATATTGGTTGTGAAGTACACAGATTCTTTCATCCAGGGACTTCTTTCCAAAAGAACCAGTAGACAAGAAAATTGAAACTTTGTCAGGGAGAAACTGAAGCTTACCAGCAGCTTTAAAAACATGCAGATGCTTTCCTGGAATCATTTGAGCATGGACAATTGTATTAAAGTCTAACTCGTGTGCAAGAGAGATTAAATTATGGTAAAATCTATAATTTCATCTTTGGTTTTGGAAACATGGATGCAAGTTTTAATGGCCTCCAATCCACTAACGAGAAAGCACCTGTCATGAAAGCCTTGTGGCAGGCTGATTTGCGTGCAAGATGATTGTTAGTTGCTACAAAATATTGAGGCAGAGAGCTTTTGGAAGAAGCAAAATATTCACTCATCTGTCAGACAGAAAAGGAAAGCTTTTCTGCAATTCACACTGTAATTCTCATTTACACTAAAGATCTTTACACCACTTTGCCCACAATCCTTTTCCAAACCTTAGTTATCCACCTCTTGCTTTGACCAGTGTAATCTATTCTGGCATTCTTACATATCCTTTCTTTACCCTTTTCTAATCTAACCAAAATGCTTTTGCTAGTTTTTCTTCTTTGCCTGCCACTCTTACCACAACACACATACCTTGAAATCCCTGCATACGTGTCCTTTCTTTTATTCCATCAAATGCACACTGCTTGTCCTTGTCTTCAAGGTCTTGCTGTAATCTCATCTCAACTTCATTTCTTAACTTGTCTTTCTTCCTCTCTTGCTTCTTATGCTCTTCCGAGTCCTTTGTCTCTTTACTCCCAGTTCTTCCTATTTCAGATCCTCCTAATACCTTTTCAACAATAAAAGCATCAGAGATGGGTGTAATCAGGTTTTTTTTAAAGTATATGGAGGGATTAATTTGGCTGCACAGTTGACAGGAAAATATAGCATTTCAGCAGCAAGTATAGAACATTTTGGTGCTTAAATATAATAAAATTAGACAACTAATTCAAATAGATGATATTTATTAACAGAACCAAGTTTCCATTTCAGGGCAACTGAAACAAATAGTGAGCAAAAAAGTTTGTTTTAAGAACAATATGACATTGACAGAGAGCTTTTATGGGATTCCACCAAGATTGTGGAACAGAATCCTGCAGCATCCAAGCATTACTACAAATATCACATTGTACATGAGATATAAAAAAAATTCTGATGTAATTTTCCATCTGGGAGGAAAGGAGAGAACCATACATGGTAATCATATCACTTAATGAACTCCTAGAAGGTGATGAGATACCAATGGGTAGAGTTGAATAAAGGCAATCCAGGCCCCTTGGCAACTTGTAACAGGAGACCTGCATATTTATGCCCCTATGGTCTTTTCCCCACTTGGAGTCATGGTGGTCCATCTCATCTCCCAGAGAGGCAGAAACATGAGCCCCTTCTTCCATCAAGAGCAGCAGCAACAGGAACTTCTTCTCCTTGGAAGCAGTAGGGGCTGAAGAAGGTGTCCTTTCTCCCACCATGGAGAGGCAGGGTGCCAGCAGGGAGCTCCACCCAGTATTTAGGGTGTATCTGCTTGGATGGGTGGACCAAGACAGGCCTCCTGCACTCTTTCCCCTCTTGCCAGACACACAGGCTATGTCTACACTGCTGCGGGAAGTCAACTTTATTTAATCTGACTTTCAGCAGGCAATTTTTAGAAATCGCAGCAGAGTGTACACACTACAGTGTTTGCACTGGTCTCTTGTGTTCACACTGACCAGCCTTAATTCGAATTAGAAAGCAGTGCAGTGTGGGTAGCAATCCCACAGTGTAACTAGCCACGGGGGATGTTGGGACGAGTGTCTTCATCCCAGGATGCAATGCTGCTTCCCCCCATCTTACCCCCAAACAAACAGGAAAAGTGTTTTCGCACTGTTTTTTTTGTTTTTTTGTTTTTTTAAACTCCCTGCGATCATGGGGTGAGTGGTTCCCTCAGGGTTGGGCTGTGTGGAGGCAGAAAGACTGGCTGCCAATTATGAGCAGCCAGATGCCAGCACTACGCTGAGAGCTAACTGCAGAGTGCTTTGCATTAGGGAAGCTTTGAAAACCAGGTTCTGCAATGAGATGCAGGACTGATTTCTGTTCCTGTATGTTGTTTGCTTTTGGTGTACACTCCCCTTCCCCCCAACAATATCTGTGCCCACCAAATCCCTCCTACACAAGATATGATTTAATAAAGAAATGTGTTGAAATGATGCAAAACTTTATTTCTGAACATTCAAGTCATGGGAGGGGTGTCCAGTCACTGTATCTAGGGGTGGGATGGTAGCTTGCTGGCCAGCTATCAGCATGTCCACCGCTGCTTTCTGCTCGCCTCCACCAGGGTGGAGGAGAGCATGTACTGCATCCTGGACAATCTCCTCTGAGAGCTCTTGGGGGCGGGGGAGGGGGAGGGGGAGGGGGAGGGCGGCAAAGCCCTTGGTTGAGGAACATTATGGAGGGGCTGCAGCAGGACTTTGTCCTGCCTCCGCTCCTCCTGAAGCTCCACAAGTCACCAGAGCAGGTCTTCTTGGTCCCGCATGATTCGCAGCATTTCCTGCGTGTTGCTGCAATCATGCTCCATCATTTCTCACCGACTCTCCCTGTCCATGTCCATGTTCTGTGGCAAGGTCAGCCTCTACGCTCTGTGCTCGGTCTCTGTGGTTGCTGAGGCATTCATGAGCTCCGCAAGCATGTTGTCTGCTTTTTTTTCCCCCTCTTCCTAATCAGAGACAGTCTGTCCACAGCATTTCTTAAGGGTTGGTCCAGTGGAGGTGTCTACAGATGAAAGAAAAGTAACAAGGTAGCCACAGTTAGGATAGTGAAGAAAATGAAACAAATGTAACAATGTAGATAATGATCCCCTGAAAAAATGTAGCAAATGATTACAGAGAAACAATGTATATAATGTTACCAGTAAAAATGTTGCAAATGGTTCCCTTGATACAATGTAGCATCTGATTCATTCCCTCTGCTTGTATTTTAAACTCACAGAGAGGAACTGTGGACAGCGTGGTGGTGGTGGAGGCTATGTTTAAAACACATGAAGCCATGATGCATTACATGCATACATTACATTTTCCATGAGATATCAATTGATGATAAACGTAGCATTTCTCATCACATAAAAAATATTATCCCTGGGTAACCACCCAGTACAGTCAACGAAACACCTGAGATCCCCTTCGTGCCCCCGCCCTTCCCCAAAAAGTACAAGGACAGAAATGCTAATAAGAGAGAATATTCACCAGATGTGCCTTCCCTGGGATCATTTGTGCTGTCCTGTGTGCTGCTGGACTGCTCGGGGGTCAGGAATAACGGACACCCTGCACCCTGCTCTCAACTTCCTCCTCAGCTTCCTCCTCGTTCACCAGTGTAGACCAGACCACAAAGTCCTCTACTAGAGTGGTGTGGGTTGGACGGACCCCTGCCCCCCTCATACTTTGAGCAGTAGGTCTTGGAGCTAACACCCCATTGAGGGGCATGGGGGAAGATCACAACACTCAAAGCTATTGTTTTAGGCTCTCAGTAGACTTGGAAAGACATCATTGTGTTCGTTATGTTGTTTGCAAGTGTTTCTTCACAACTATCAGGACTACAAACTTACTTTTTTAGAAAATGAAAGCGGAGATTTTGATAACACTGGAATGCTAGGTGTGGGCTATATCTTAATCTTGTCTTGGTGATGGGCATGGTGTCAAAACCTGAATAGAATAGAACTAATTATTGCTTCAGATTGGTAGGCTCTTGTAAAAGGGACACTAGTAATTAGAAACCACTTTGAATTTTTGTTAAAAATATTCCATGTACTTTTAAGTCATCACACCAACTTTTGTGGTTTTACTATAACAATTTCTTATTGGTAAAAGTTATATGCCTTTTTCCTCTTTTGGTATTCAAAGACCAGTCACGTGATGAACAAGGGAAACTAATTCCACAGGAGAAATGGTGAAACAAAGTATCGACAAATGCACAGTTAAACTGAAAGTAAAGGTGTTTTCTCTGATCTTTGCTACAATAATCATGGGTGTCTTTGGGAGGAAGATAAATGTTCTGATACAAATGTGTTTTTTAAGTTGTCGGTGCCTCTCTATCTTTGGTTTAATTTCTTGCGCCTCCATAATGGGTGGGCGTGTGATAAAATACACGATTGTGTGTTCAGGGACTCATCTTGGTTTGTATTTTAGGAATGCCAGGTTGAACTTCGAATATGTTTCCCCCTTTAGTATAAGCTTTTAAAATGACATTAAGCATATTCTGCTGTTGCAGCATTTGTGGATGCTAAGTCTGCATTCAGAGACTGTTTAACACCATCTTCTATAAGTGCTGAGAATCTTAATACAAAAATAGTGACAAATTTCAAGTGCAGTTGATGTGCTACATGTTTAAAAATATATATATTTACCTTACAGTAACTAGTTCTTTAAAATGTGTTGTCCATATATATATTCCATTCTTGGAAACTCATATGAGACTGCTGTAATGATCTGATAGCACCAGCTTGGCCCAGGCAATTCTGGTACCCAGCCTTCATGAGACTTTCAGTTTAGCCTCCAGTAACATTGTCAGTGAACCCAGATGTTGTCTCCGTGAGCAACAAGAACATCTAGCATCCAAAGCTGGCCTTCATAATTCTCACAGCCTGGATGTTGACAACCATGGAAAGAGCTTGTTCTAGAGATGTCCAAAAGATTCTCATATAAAATAGAAAGGACTCTACAAGGTACACTTACGCAGCAAAGTGGAAAAGTTCTCCCTATTGACAGAGCAACATCATATTTCTCCAACAGCATCGAATATTCCTAAACATTTGGACTACTTAATGTTATTAAAAAGATCAGGGCTTTTTATAGTTCTGTAAGGTGCACCTGGCAGCTCTATCAACGCATCATCCTTCTGTTCAGAATCCCCTCCTATAGTGGCTGGATTTCTTAAGGGACTAATACATGTATTCCCACCAGTGTGGGAACTCCCACCCTCCTGGGATCTCAATGTGAACTTGGGTGGGTTGATGTGTCCTCCCTTTGAGTCCTGACATCATATTCCTTACACTGTCTTTCCATGAAGACAGACTTTTTAGTGGCCGTGACCAGTCTGTAGGATCAGGGAATTGCAGGGACTCATGGCAGCCTCCCTATACCCACAAAACCAAGGTAATGCTTAGGCCTCATCCAAAATTTCTACTGAAGGTGGTGTCTGACTTTATCTTAAACCAGATGATTCATCTACCAGTGTTATTACCCAAGCCCCACTCCAATCAACAGGAATCTAGACTCTGCTCTTCAGATGTACGCAAGGCCCTTTCTCTTTACCTGGATAGAATTAAGTATTCAGTATTTCACCCATATTGTTTGCTACCTTTGTGGAGAGAATGAAGGGCCAAGCCGTTTCATCTCAAAGTCTTTGTAAGTGGGTCTGAGGTTATATTAACATATGTTATCAGTTAGCTAGTTTAGATCCACCAGGTCAAGTCAGGGTTTATTCCACTTGAACTCAGATGGTTTCTTTTAGAATTGTTCCCATCTCAGTATAGCAGTTACTTGGGGGATCAATTCATACGTTATCAAAACACTGTTCACTGATAGGAGTATCTAGATTGAATGTCTCCTTTGGCAGAGCTGTTTTACAAGTTTACTGCTTGTGCATCATGAAGACTGGAATGTCTGTGGACAAGCACTCAAAGAAAAGTTACTTACTTTACAGGGATGGATTGTGGAACATATATGGAAAACACACTCTCCATGCCCACTTCTACAGAGTCTTATAACTCCTAGATTCTGTACTGGTGAAGGAACTGAGGGGTGAGTTAGCTCCTCTATGCCCTTTATGCTCTTGGAGAGTATGGACACCAATGGATGCCGCTGGCCAAGAGATTCTGATCTTGAATGCATAGGGTGCATATGTACCAAAAGTGGAATATATATATGGACAAAGAAGATACAAGTATGTTTACCTTTACAATTTCAAGGATTCTTACCAGATTTTGCTGAGCTGCATGTTTTAATCTCTAAATTAGGAGGGTAAATTTTAATAGCTATAAATAGTTAAAAGATCATAGTTTATTCTTCCCACCCCCTTTCAGTAGCCTTATAGTTTGTAAAGACCCCCACTTACACTCCCCATTCTCTTTCTAGAGCCTATGCTATTGTGATACTTGCTTTAGCAGAGCGGATCTATGGGCAATTCCCTATAGAACTCCTTACCACCACTCTTTGCAGTGACCATATTCTTTTGCTACTAGGGCAAATGACACCTAGGGAGTGATTACCTTCTCCGTTGTCTTAAGTACACGGTCCCTCTGTGTTTCAGATTTAAAGGGAGACAGTTGTACGAAAGCTAGCTATTTTCAGTTTGTGTAGACATTTCCTATTTTAAAATTTTTCTTTTTGTTTAAAGAGATAAAATTTCATTCCTTAAATGTTGCCAGATGTTTTAATAAATTAAAAGGAAAAATGTGTGGCTGTTTCAGTCTTTTTATGGGCTTGATCCTGTAACATAAACTACTGCACATGTGCATGTCATGTATGCATGTCATTGAAGTTAATGGGAGGCTTGATCCTGCCTCGTGCAGGGGACTGGACTAGAAGACCTCTCGAGGTCTCTGCCAGTCCTACGGATTCTGTGATTCTATGCTTAAGAATCTATCTGTGCTTGCCAATTCTGCTTGCAGGATTGAAGTCTGTTACTATTTTATTTGTATTACTGTGGCACCTAAGAACGGGACACGGTTCTTGTGCTAAGTGATCTACAAACACAGATCAAAAAGACAATCCTTGCCTATGGTACTCAGTCTGGCAGCTCAATTAGGAAGTGTGCTTTTTCTGATTTTCTTAGGATCCTAGGGTGGTTTAAGATGTGATAATTATACATTTAAACAGAAGCCGTATACTTTGCCTCCACTCTTTTTTTTTTTGAGGGGGGTTTGTTTCGAGTACTGCCTATGGTGGCTAAGATCAAGCGTAGTATTTGTTTTTATCTTATCTTAACTTTCAGTATAGCTTCTCTGCATGGCTGTAAGGAGACGTAGGGATTCTGAATGTACAGTGTATGTAAATGTGTATGTAAATATTTGACCTGGAACTTTTCCAACTGTTAAGAATCAAAGGCAGTCCTATATGTTTTTAGGATGATTTTCTCTTCATGAGTGAGAAGGACTAAGATTTGGCTGAGTTCTGTTGCCATCATAATTCATTTGTCTGAGTGCCTTTGACTAGATGTGTCTAAATTAAATGACCATTTGTATTTTTTCCTTATAAGTTGTATGTAAATGTCTTTAAAATAAACTGAAAAATTAAATGCAAATACTTCATTATGGCTGTGACTTCAAACATATGCATCTGTATAGTCACATATCTGCAATTTTGCACATTGCACATGCTAAAAAATAAGTTATGAAAATATTACATTTTTGCAGTGAGGACCAAATTAAGGTGAACCATAAATCTGAATTTCTTGACTCTTTTTTTTTTTGTCTAAAGTCTTGGTTATAACACTGTATTGAGGAGCATATTGTTCCGTCTTATGGGAAAGGGGATCCAAGAGGAAGAAAATGCTGAGCTTCCTCTTGTGAAGTATCATTCAAATTCTTCCAGCAGAAGAATTCTTCTGCTGGGAGAACTTTGGAGATGAGTTGTTGAACCATCAACAAAATCTTGGCATTTGTTATAAATTCACTCCATTTAATATCTAGTATTTTCCTAAGGCATTTGCTGTCATAGGCATTTATACATCTGTCTATACCTTTGTAGATTTTCAGCTTTCACATCCATATTTTGAGGTAGAAATAACTATTGAGATGAAGATTCATAATTTGGTCTTTAAATTGTAGCTGTAGATGTTTTGTAATAAATGCCTCTAAGTGAAAATGTTCAGAGTTTCAGGCATATGTGGTTTAAAACCCGCAAGAAATATAGGAATTAGTGAAAATACTTGTATGTGGATTTTTTTTATACTTTAAATCTTCACTCTCAGCTTTTCAGTACTTATGTGTTTTTTAATTGTTCTTCTCTTTAGAGAATAAAAGAATGCTAATGGGACAGTCATTTCTCTGAAGTTCAGGTTTTCAGGCTGGCTGCCATGATGGGTAAGTTACATATAAGTAGAATCCAGTTAAATTGTTACTGTGGCTTAATTTTTGGTGAAAAGAACAAGACCATTTATGTAATTATCATTACTTTTTATTATGAAGGTTCATGTCATGGCTTTGATAGTTAAATTTGAATTGATGTTTGCACTTAAAGCAGGGATTCAACTAGATTATGTATGAAACAGATATCAAATTGTTGCCAGAATTACTGCGCTTCCTCTTTGGGTATGGAATAAAATTAAAAGAAAACAGAATATGTTGAAGTATGGAAATGAGCTGTTAGGGGACAGAACATTCACTTTACCCTGTAATGACACCATGAGAGGGAAAATTCTTTCTTTAAAAATGATTTTAATCTAAACTGGGACTACAAACACTCAAATGTTTTAATCATAAACATAGTTGTTGCTTAGTTTCACTACAGGATGGTGTTAACTTAAGGTTGTCTAGGTGTCCTAACCATGCATTTCTGTACCTCAAAATTTTTGGATTTTTTTTTTATGTTTAATGTTAATGAATCTTTTTGGGTTTATAAAGCTTAAGTTTTTGGAATAATTACACTGTCCCAGTTTTAACCTAAAATACTCATGTGCTCTGAACCATAACTCTATTTGTGTATTCTTTGCCTGGGAATTATGATATAATTCATTTTTGTGCAAGTTTTTGTTCTGATCTGATACTTTTAAAAAATGAATGAACCAGCATTATTTAAGAATATAGTTAGAGCCCTGCAAATCTGCGGATATCTGCTTTATATCCACAGATCATTTTTGTGGATCGGATGTGGATACAAATTTTGTATCTGTGTAGGGCTCTAGATATAGTGTTTCTCATGCTGATGATGTTTTTGCACACACTGACATTTGTGAGTACAGAGATTTTGTCAAATTATAATATGTATTGGATGTTAAATAAATTGAGTTTAGTGTCCTCAAGCTAAAACTTAGGTTTCTTATTTTTATCAGATACAGTGGTCTAGCATGCTCCTCCATTATAAGGAATGATACATAAGCACTAGTGTCAGATGTAACACAATAAAGGAATGTTCAGAACTGTCAGGCTGCAATAATGCCTTCAACTTTGCAATGAAATGCTTCAAATAAAACTTGGTGTGACAGGGTCTGCTCTACTCACTGCTTGGCGGTGCCTCCTTGTGGCTCATCTGGGGAATTAGTTGCCACCTGGTTGGATGCCCCTTTCTGCAGTTACTCAGTCATTTCCTTCACTCGCTCCAGAGCCTCTTATGCTCCTGGAGCTGCAGTGCTTTCCTCTTCATAGTTTAGCCCTCCGGCCAAGTAAATTAAAATTCTCCCCGCTTTTGGAGTATCGCAAGCCCGTTGAGGCAAACTGTCCCCTCTGCCTGGTCTGTGCTATTCCCACAGTGGCTAGTAGGGGAACGCTGACCCTCTACACCAGCTTCCAGTCCAGGGACCCTCAACCCAGCAGCTCTGGCCTTTTACTCTCCCAGCCCTTACTGCTTGTTCCCTGGATAGCTTCCTACTCTGTTCATGCAGCTTCCTGCTCTTCTCCCTTGTATTAGGGAGTGAAACAGTTGGTTTCCTCTCTTGCAGGGTTGCAGCCTACCAACTTCCTCTCTATATAGACCTGCCCAGCTCCTCCCCTCAGCTGGACTTCATCTGCAGTTAGGCCCTAGCACACCTTATGTTTCCTCCAGGTGCAGCCTAAGCTTAATTGGCCTAATTAACCCCTTCAGGCCTTGTGTGGATGGATACCCCATCACACGTGGTAGTGTCCCCATGGAGGCTCCACTTCGGATCTGTGTGTGCTTCCATGTGCTTCTGATTGGAGATTTTCAGGAGCAGTACCTGTTCGGCCCATGCACTGGCCCTACTCATTCTTGTGCCCCAAATCAAGGACATATAGGGCTGCTCAGGCAAACTGCCCTTACTTCATTCTCAACCACCTGATGCAGAGCATTGATCATGCCCACTTTACTCACTTAGTTTTTAGTATAATTTTAGTTTAATTAACAGTTTGTTGTTCCCGTTTTGTTCATTTTCCCTGATTGAGGGGTGATTCTGAACTTCTGCCCTGGGGAATTTTGGATAATCCCCACAGAAGACGGTAAGAAGTAGCCCACCCAGGGGACTTAACCATTGCTACGGTTGGAGAATCAGAGAACTGATCAGCGTGTTTCGAGAGGATCCTTGCTGACTCGGTGGCGAGGACCCTCGCCACTGCTAGGGCCCTGGGCTGGGGCTTGGAGGAGCAGGGAGGGCCCGACCCCCCTCCCCCAAGCTCAGGCGCCATACACCCCGTAGGTGGCACTCCACTTCCCCAACACGCCAATAGGCCACATTCACCCACAGAGGGGGGTGACTTTATTGACTCTGGCCATTAGGCCATCCTGCCCTTACTGAAAGGGCCATTTTACTGACTCCAGCCACTAGGCCTTGTTGCCCTGCGCACCAGGGTCGACCTACTGAATACTGGTACCAGGCAGCTGTCTGCACAGAGAACCTCTTTCTTGCTGACTCCACGTTTTTTTCATTGAGACCCCCTTGTTTACCGACTTCAACCATCGAGGGTGAACAATTATTACCTCCTCCGGATTATGTTGAGGATGACTCTTCCAACTCAGATTTCAGCACGGGGTTCTCCTGTTTATTCTCCGAGACATCATTCAGTGGAGCCCCAGTAGGGACACTACTCAAAGAAGAATCCACGTATGCCACACTGAAAACAGAGGGAAACCAAGCAATGTCTCCTGAACGCTCTATTTGTTACAATAGACCAACCTTTAAAGGAAAGTTTTGAGACTTATTTTAATTCTGTATTTCTAATAAACACATTTCCATGGTTCTCCTTGGGTACAACTATGTTTATCTTAATGGGACATGGTTAAAATAAGTACGTCAAAAGTTTTACTTACCATATCAGGTGGACAGGGGTCAAGGTTTTCTATCCTCCATCAAGTTGTAGTGGGTAGGAGAATAATACCAAACCAACAGGGCAAGTCGGAATGCGTAAAGACCTGATTTGTACAGGCAAAGAATCATCAGTACCACGGGGATTTGAGAAACATAGAAGATCCGCCCCAGGGAAGGCTCCTTTGGTATGGTCATGAATATCTGTATTGCTGATGATACGCCAGGCACCGATGGATCCTGCTCTCAGGTCCGCGTCTCTAACACTGTTGGCACAAGCCTCTTAATTCTGACAGCTCCGCCGGTACAGACGTCCTCTGCACAGACAGATTTCTGGTGCACAATGGATCTTTCAGTGTCCAAAGCACCGGACTCATCTCTGTGAGTTCATCTGGTGCCCTTGGCTCATCGACAGCCTTCTGCCATGCAACGCCTTTTTCGTTGTCGGAATCAGAAAGCAAGCAAGAGGACCTATTTTCCCAATGAACTTCTCATCCACCATACAGAGCCCAGCTTCACTATGGACACTGGGGATACCACCCCTGTGATTCACAGCCTTCCTGGTTTGGGCAACCCCTTATACTTCTGTTCACTCGGCTTTTTCCATTTAGGCCTTAGCCTGTTTTACAGGCCTTAAGCTCTCACTTCTTACTACAGTGCCAATCACCAGGCCCTTTGCCACTACAGTGGCTGTACTAAGACCCCTGGCAGGCCCAAAGGCAACAGACCTCCATCACCTCTAATGTGGCCTACCAATAGTCGAGGAAGTACTCTCCTACACCTGCTGCCATGAGGGTTTCTGAACTCTCCAAGTAGGCAAGGGAGGAACTGGAGGTCCAAGTTGAGGAGCAAGTCATTCCTCCAGCCCACTTCTCGTCGTCCTCACCAGACGAGACAGTGATGCCCCTTTTGCCGTCTCTGGTGGATGACTTTAAACCATTCCAGGACTTGGCACAGAGGGTGGCAGTGACACTCCAAATATCTTTACAGGAGGTGTCTGAGTCACACCACAAGCTGGTGGACATTCTACATTCCTCCACCTCCTCCAGAATGGCTCTCCCTATTAATGGGGCTCTGCCTGAAACACCCACCTCCCAAAGTGACATGCAGACCCCTGCATCCATCCCACCAAGTTGTAAGAGGATGGACAAGAAATACTGTGTGCCAGCGAAGGATACAGAATTCCTGTTTTCACACCTGTCTCCCAATTCAATAATTGTGGATGCAGTTAACTCTAAAGGCTGCAAACACCACTTTAAGTCCACCTCTTATGACTGGGACTGGAAGTGCCTGGACCTGTTTGGCAGGAAGGCCTACTCTTCGGCCACCCTACGATAAAGAGTGGCGAACCATCAAGACTTGTCGGCTAAGTCTGACTATCAGAACTTAATTCTTTCATTGAACAGCTCCCTGATTCTCAAAAGGATCAATTTAAAACCTTGGTTAATGAGGGCCAGTTGATGGTGAAAAACATCTCTCCATCACTGCACTTGATGCAGCTGACATGGTGGCACACTCTGTTTCGACTGCCATTGTGATGAGACAGGCCTTCATCTCTTTGGCTTCCCCACGGAGTTCAAATAACAGTGGAGGACCTCCCCTTTGAGGGGACAAAATTATTTGCTGAAAAGACAGATGCTTCTCTCCACACATTAAAAGATTTGAGGACCACTCTTCAATCTCTTGGGATCTATCCACCTGGGTATAAAAGAAAGTACATCCCTCAGCCACCATTCAAGCCTCCCTCATAATGCTGATCCCAACATCCATCTTAATATGCACAGAGATCATATGAACCCCAGAGGAAGAAACCCAGGTTCTCTGAGCGGAAGAGATTGGGATCTCAGCAAACTTCCTCTCAGCCCTCCACTTTGAATGGGCAATTTTGATGGGTCTGTGTGCCCACAGAACACTTTCCTCACTTCAGACTGGAAAACCCCACCCATCCCTTCGGAGATAATCTCGCTTGTTCCGCAGCATAACTGGGAACAGAGAACCTCTGACAAATGTGTGCTGGAGATCATCCGAAAGGGATAGTCCATCCATTTCTTCCCCCCTCCAAAACACCCTTCCATGTCCCTCTTTAGGGACCCTTCTCATGAGAGCCTCTTATGTCAGGAGATAAACCACCTCAGCGTAGAAGCCATAGAGCCGGCACCCACACATCTAAGAGGCAGAGGCTTCTATTCTCGATACTTCCTGATACTGAAGAAAAGAGGGGTTTCAGCAAGTTTGTCAAGGCTCAGACATTCAAGATGGTCACTTTATCAATGATTATTCCAGTGTTTGAAAAAGGAGACTGGTTCTCGGCACACTACTTTCAAGAAGCATATTTTCACATCTCTTTCAAACCAAGCCACAGATGTTACCTCAGGTTCATGCTAGGCCAAGACCACTACTGATACAGAGTACTCCCTTTTGGCCTCTCATCAGCCCCCAGAGTATTTCCAAGGGCCTCTCTGTAGTGGCGGCTCACTTATTCTCTCAAGGCATCATGATTTATCCTTACCTGCACGATTGCCTTCTCAGAGCACGGTCCTTCATAGAGGCCTAACAAGTCACTCAGACCATACTGGACTTTTTTCAGAATCTGGGCCTCCAGATCAACAAACAAAAGTCGACTTTAACACCAGTACGGAGGCAAGAATTCTGTGCAGAGTGCTGGAGTAGATGACCTCCTGAGGTCTCTTCCAACTCTAATCTATGATCCTATGAATTCATAGGAGCTGACCTCAACTCCATTCAGATGAAGGCACTCCTCCCACATCACAGATTTCTCAGTCTCTCCTCATTGATAGAGACTGTACAATCCAGCCCCCAAATTTTGGCTAGATGTTGCCTTCAGCTCCTAGGGCACATGGTTGTGGGCACATCGGTTATTTCTTGTGCCAGACTATGCACGAGATGCTTCTAAGCATGGTTGGGTTCAGTTTACAGGTGGAACAGACACAACATAAGCAAACTACTCTGGATGGCCACCAGGGTCAAGCAATCCTTGGGCTGGTGGAAGAACCCAGTAAATGTGTGTATGGGAATCCAGTTTGTCTTCTCTATCTCTACTCCTGACCACTAATGAATCCCTCATAGGATGGGGTGCATATCTCAGTGGGCGCACAATGAAGGGCAAATAGTCTCCAGTAGAGACAGGCCTCCACATCAACCTGCTCGAACTGAGTGGTCAGAAAAGCGTGTGTTCACTTCCTTCTGCTGATCAAAGACATGCACACGAGGGCCATGATGGACAATATGGCCTGTATATATTACGTAAACTGTCAGAGACGTGCCAGGTCTCACTCCCTTGCATAGAAGCACTAGAACTATGGAACTGATGTATCTCCCACAAAATCCTAATATCAGCTGGCTACTTGCTAGGAATACCCCCACATGACTGTGGACAGTCTCAGCCGCAAATTCCCACATGACCATGAACAGGAGATAGATTTGGTGGTTCTCTATAACTTATTCTGACAATGGGGGACACCAATAACAGACTAATTCTGTACTTACCAGAACAAGAAATGTCCACGGTACTGCTCCAGATCAGGGATCAGACAACACTCCAAGGGAGACGCTCTCCTCCTTCCAGGGGACAAGGGCCTTCTTTACGCCTTCCTCCAATTCCCTCTGATACTGAAAATCTTGTTGAAAGGGGAAAAAAGGGCAAATGTCATAGACTCCATAGACTCTCAGGTCAGACGGGACCATTATGATCATCTAGTCTGACCATCTGCACAGTGCAGGCCTCAGAACTTCACCCACCCACTCCTGTAATAGACCCCTAACCTAAGACTGAGTTATTGAAGTCCTCAAATAATGTTTTAAAGATTTCAAAGTACAGAGAATCCACCAGCGAGTGACCCATGCACCATGCTACAGAGGAAGGCGAAAAACCCCCAGGGCCCACGCCAATCTACCCTGGGAGAAAATTCCTGCCTAACCCCAAATATGGCGATCAGTTAAACCCTGGGCATGTGGGTAAGTCTCACCAGCCAGACACCCAGAAAGAATTCTCTGTAGTAACTCAGAATCCACCCCATCTAATGTTCCCATCACAGGCCATTGGGCATATTTGCCACTAGAGTAATCAAAGAACAGCCCAATTGCCAAATTAGGCTGTCCCATCATACTGTCTCCTCCATAAACTTAACAAGCTCGTCTTGAAGCCAGCTAGGTTTCTTGCCCCCCACTGCTCCCCTTGGAAGGCTGTTCCCGAACGTTGCTCCTTTGATGATTCAAAACCTTTGTCTAATTTCTAGTCTAAACTTCCTGATGGCCAATTTATATCCATTTGTTCTTGTGTCGACATTGGTGCCGAACTTAAATAACTCCTCTCCCTCCCTCCCTAGTATTTATCCCTCTGGTGTATTTATAGAGAGCAATCATATCTCCCCTCAGCCTTCTTTCGGTTAGGCTAAACAAGCCAAGCTCTTTGAGTCTCCTCTCATAAGGCCGGTTTTCCATTCCTCAGATCATCCTAGTAGCCCTTCTCTGCACCTGTTGCAGTTTGAATTCATCTTTCTTAAACATGGGAGACCAGAACTGCTCCCACATGGCCCAGATAGACATGGTACACTTACTTCTCACAGCTGGCACTATGTTCACCGATGACTCTTCCAGTCACTTCTTACCTTTTATTGCAGAGTGAGAGATGCAACCTCTCTATCCCAATGTACAGATTCTGTGGTTCAAAGCCTGACTCCTTCATGGTTCCAGCACATAGTGACATCTTGCTCTGAAGAGGTGCAAGAAGTGTTATTGCACAGTAGGAAAGGAGCTACTCGCCATACCTATCCACAGAAATGGAAGAGATTTCAGATCTGGTGTCAGCCCAAAGGTGTTATCCCTAATACCACCCTACCGATGATCCTGTTGACTCTCAAGAAATTGGGACTCTCTGTCAGTTCACTGAAAGTTCATCTAGCAGCAATTGCAACCTTACATGAGTCTGTAGAAGTATACTAAACCTTTTCACATCCAACTATGAAGAGGTTTCTCAAAGACATAGTGAACCTCCTCCCAGTACCCAGACTTCCCATTCCTCAGTGGGACCTGAACCTAGTATTAGGTGGACTAGGCCACCATTTGAACCAATGGCCACTTGCTCATAAACTCATCTTTCCATGAAGACAGCATTCCTCATGGTTATCACCACTGCAAGAAAGATTGGGGAAATAGCGCCTCTAATGGCGCATCACCCTTCCACAGTGTTCTTCCCTGACAGGTCACACTTAGACTACATCTGAAATTCATTCCTAAGGTGACTTCAGCATTTCACATAAATCAGCTTATTCAGCTTCCAGCCTTTTATCCCAAACCCCATCAGGATAATAGGGAAGCCATCCTCCATACACTTGACATGAAGAGAGCCCTGGCCTTCTATTTGGACAGGACGAGAGCCTTCAGGAAATCTCAGAGACTCTTCTTTTCCATTGCAGATAGGTCAAAGGTACAGCGATTTCTTTTCAGAGACTCTCCACGTTGGTTTTGGGCTGTATTAAACTCTGTTATCAATTGTAAAACGTAACACCCCCATCTTTGATATGTACGCATTCTACAAGGTCAGACGGTCTGTCTCGTCCGTCGCCCTCTCCAAGAGTATCCCTATATCATAAATCTGTAGAACAGCTACCTGGACATCTGCACACACCTTTGTAGGACATTATGCCATCCAGGGGGATTCAGCTGCAGATACCAAATTCAGTGTCACTCTACTATCATCCATATCAGACACAACTCTGAAGTCCCAGCCTCCAGTGGTGGGCACTGCTTGGGAGTCACCTTGGCTAATAGCATATTGGGCTGCATTAGGAGGGGCATTGCTAGCAGGTCGCGGGAAGTGATTGTTCCCCTCTATTCGGCATTGGTGAGGCCGCATTTAGAATATTGTGTCCAGTTTTGGGCCCCCCACTACAAAAAGGATGTGGACAAGTTGGTGAGAGTACAGCGGAGGGCAACAAAAATGATTAGTGGGCTGGAGCACAGGACTTATGAGGAGAGGCTAAGGGAACTGGGCTTGTTTAGTCCGCAAAAGAGAAGAATGAGGGGGGATTTGATAGCGGCCTTTAACTACCTGAAAGGGAGTTCCAGGGAGGATGGGGCTAGGCTGTTCTCGGTGGTGGCAGATGACAGAACAAGGAGCAACGGTTTCAAGTTACAGTGGGGGAGGTCTAGGTCGGACATTAGGAAAAAGATTTTCCCTAGGAGGGTGGTGAAGCACTGGAATGGGTTACCTAGGGAGGTGGTGGAATCTCCATTTTTAGAGGTTTTTAAACTGAGGCTTGACAAAGCCCTGGCTGGGATGATATAGCTGAGGTTAGTCCTGCTTTGAGCAGGGGGTTGGACTAGATGACCTCCTGAGGTCCCTTCCAGCTCTAATATTCTATGATTCTATGATTCTATACAATGGAGCATCCTTAGGGACACTACTTGAAGAAGAAGTTACTCACCTTGTGCAGTAACAATGGTTCTTCAAGATGTGTCCCCCAAAGGGTGCTCCATGACCCACTCTCCTCCCCTCTACTTCAGAGTTCTAATAGGTGATTCTGCGGTAGAGAAGGAACTGAGAAGGGATTGCCCATGCATGCTGGCTAGCCTCATGGTGAGGGGGAGCAGCGCGTGTATGGGCGGGACAGCCTGCTACCAAAGTGCTCCGATCAATAGCACAGGGACACAGATACACCAACAGCGGAGCACTCATAGGTGACACATCTCAAAGAACCATCGTTACTGCACAAGATGAGTAACTTCTCCTTCCTCTCCTTTTAAACAGACATTTTGGGAAGCCTGATACTTGTATTGGTTGGTGTGGTGATATGTAGCTGTGGTCTTGTTAAACTGTAGAAAAATATTATTACTAGTGCAGAAGTATTATCCATTGGTGATTACTAACAAAAATGAGAGGGAGAAGCTTCCTTGAAAAGTGGGAGTGGATTAATTTCTCTCATTTAAAATACCATTTAGAATGTTCCTAATAGTAAAGGCTCCTCTAGTTGAGCTGTTTTGATATAAAGACTATAAACTTCTTAAACCAATAGATTTAAATTATTTGAATGTATCAAATCATCACCCTCATCCCTCACAAACTCTTGGGTAGCTCATTATTGCTATTGGATAATGATAGTTACATTTTTAACATCTTCAGTTGTGTGCAGACATTTACAACTGTGGTGTTACTGTACTGTACTGTACAATATTTTATGACAATTCTTGTGGTATTAAAGACAAGAAATGGCATTTTTGAACTTGCCAGTGTTATCTTTAAATAAATGAAGTTTACCATAACTTGATTTTTATCTTTGACTTCAGTTTGATCAATGAGTAATAATAGATAACTAATATTTATCTAGAGCTCTGTGAAACTCAAAAATGTGTGCCCTTCGCCAACAGAAATTGGTCCAATAAAAGATATTACCTACCTTGTCTATCTAATTTTTGGGCATTCACGCCCAATAGTCTTTGGATAATTTAAAAAAATAAAAATCTGGATTATAGTTAACATTTACATTAAACAGTAGTTTATATATTATACAAGTTTGTATTTTATTCTTTTCAACCTTTTTTTAGTGTTCGGCATAAGCCACAGCTTCCCTAAAAGGACCGTGAGAGTGAGATACTGAGCTGCTGTAAATCCCAGTACAAGTTATTTTAAAGAAGAGAGAAGTTAGCTAGATGAACATGGAATCACAGTTATCCACAGCTCTTCCTTTCCTTGCGTAAGGTGATGTTGGCATAAATGAACAGTATCAGTTGCAATCCCTGGATGACATCTGACTTAGCCCTGAAACCTCTTCAAATGACAGCACGTTATTCTTGCTTGCTTCCTATTTCTGCAAAGTTAACATTATAACAAAATTGCATTTCACAAGGATGCTTGTCAAGGGTCATAAAATTGAATCTTTGAATCTGGCATTCATTTATGCATAGGACCAATGCAGCCATTAATATTTAACTTTGATAACCTAATAGAGTTCTTCCACAGGGCTGACTGCAGTGAATGGTATTCTATTAAAACATTAGAGACTCAGCCGTTTCACCTTTTGAAACACTGATTGGGTCATTCATACTATTGTTTGACTTTGTAGAGTCCTCAAAGCAGGCTTATTCACATTTAAAATGTGAATTTCTGAGAATAATCAAGTTTTAGTATATGTAACTGTTCTCTCCCTTCTACCACTCTTCTGGGCTTTCCTTGTTGTCCAAATGGCTTTAGTCATAGGGAATATAAAGTCATAGAATCATAGGGTTAGAAGGGACCACAAAGATCATCTAGTCTAACTCCCTGCCAAGATGTAGGATTTGTTGTGTTTAACCCATCCAAGACAGAGGGCTATCCAGCCTCCTTTTGAAAACATTCAGCAAAGGAGCTTTCACAATCTCCCTGTGCTGTCTGTTTCATTGCCCTACTGTTCTTACAGTTAGGAAATTTTTCCTGAGATTTAGTCCAAATCTGCTATGCTGTAGTTTGAACCAATTGCCTCTTGTCCTGCCCTCTGTGGCAAGAGAGAATGACTTTTCTCTGTCTTTTTTTATGGCAGCCTTTCAAGTATTTGAAGACCGCTATCATGTCCCCTCCTTAATCTCTTTTCCAAACTAAACATACCTAGTTCCTTCAGCCTTTACTCATATGGCTTGCATTCCATCCCTTTGGTCGTCTTTGTTGCTCGCCTCTGGATCCTTTCTATACATTGGTGACCAAAACTGGACACCAGTACTCCAACTGAGGCCTAACCAGTGCCAAATATAGTACTATCACTTCCCATGACTTACATGCTAGGCCTCTGTTAATGCAACCTAAAATTGCATTTGCCTTTTTTTTTTTTTTTTTTTTTTTTTTGCAACAGCAACATGTTGCTTACTCATGTTGAGGTTGTGATCCACCACAACTCTCGGATCCTTCTGGAGCAGTGCTGCTGTCAAGCCAGTTTTCCCCCATTCTGTACTTGTGCATTCAGTTTTTCTTCCCTAAGTGTAATACCTTCCATTTGTCTTTGTTGAATTTTATTTTGTTGCCTATAGCCCAATTCTCCAATTTATCAAGATCCCTCTGAATTTTAGCGTTATCCTCCAAAGTGTTTGTGTCACTGTTGAGCCGGGATCAATTCACATACGCACACGTGGGTACCCCATAACTGTACCAGTGAAGACTAGGATTCAATCTCTACAATGCAGAGCTACTTATTGGAAAGCAGGCATCACAGACAAACAGAAAAGGCTATCCAGTGCCTTTCCTTAATAAGCCTCAGTTCCCCAAGCATAAACCCTCAGTAACTCTGCTGGCCCCACATAGTATCCTGATTAGCAAACAAAGCAGATATAGATACCAATTCTAGGTAGAGACTGTTTCCTTCCTTTCTTCTTGTCCCTTCAGGTACTTAGTCTGTTTTCTGAGTTCCGTGAAGCAAGGTATTGGCTTCCCCAAGGCCCTCTGGTTCTTCTTTTTCTTGAGTACCTGATCTAGTCAGTGGTCCCTTGTGATAGGCTTATGGCTTATGTCCGTGCCAAGTGCAAGTTCCTAGTGATTTTGCCATATAATCTGTCTAGTGCTAAGAGGTCTTGCACCCAGAATCCTTTAGCACTCAAACTTACCAAGCTTTACCATACTTATGCCAACCACAGTGATGTATAGTAATTTAATACCGTCCCCACAGCCATCTGCAAATTTGATCAGTATGCTGTCTATACCTACATCCAGATCATTAATAAAAATGTTAAACTACACCATATCCAAAACAGATCCCTGTGGAACCCCGCTGGAGACCTCTCTCCAGCCTGAGATCATTAATTGTTACTCTTTGTTTGTGGTTGTTTAACCAATTATTAAGGATAAGATTGTCACAGAGATCACAGAACTCACGGATTCCCTGACTTCCAAAGACCTCTGCAACATTTACTGCTTCAGCCCTGGTACTGGGGGGCCCCCTGAGCTCCCAGCTGCCATGGGGCAATCCCAGAACTCCCATCCCCTGCAGACAGTGGGGCAATCTGCAGCTCTGACCCCCATGGGGGGGATCCAGAGCTCCCTGCTACCACAGGTGGCAGGGGGCCCCTGCAATTCCTAGTTGCCACTGGCCATGGGTAGCTGAGGGACAAATCCAGAGCTCTGAGCCACCACTCAGGTCCTCCCAGCTCCAAGTCCTGGGGGTGGCAGAGGCCCTGGAGAACTGGAGCTCCCAGCCTTCCAGAGCCACTCGGGCAGCAGGGGTCCCAGAACTGTCAGCTGTGGCAAGTTCTTACCCATCACACAGCAGGGTTGGGGCTGTCATCACCCCAGGTCACGGCTTTCGTGAATTTTTGTTTATTGTCCGTGACCTGTCCCTGACTGTCAAAAAAGGAAATCAAGCTGGTTTGGTATAATTTGTTCTTAGTAATTCCATGCTGTCTGCTACTCCTTCATCCTCCAGGTATTTGTGAATTAAATGTTTTATACATTGCTCTAATAGCTTCCCGGTATTAAAGCCACGCTGACTAATCTATAGTTCCCCAGCTCCTCCTTTTTAAAGATGGGCACTGTTAGCCCTTCTCCAGTCTTCTGATCTCCTGTCATCAATGAGTTGGCAAATATTATTGCCAATAGCTCAGATTTCTTCAGCTAATTCCTTCAGTACCCTGGGGTGAATAGCATCCAGCCCCGCTGATTTGAATTCATTCAGATTGGTCAGAAGATCTCTGATGTGTTCTTTACTTATCCCGATCTTCATCCTTTCTTCTTACTGTCTATGCCAGTGATCCCCAAACTTTTTACCCCGCGCCCTCCTTACCCCTGTCTGCGCTTCCCAGCTGGGGTGGGGAGCAGGGCTGGAGGCTGTGACTGGAAGCGGGGCCACGGTCGGGGGGCTGCAGCCAGGGGCCAAGACTGCGAGTGGGGTTTTGGGGGCTGAGGCTGGGAGCGGGGGCCAAGCACCAGGAGCCAAGGCAGGGACCGGGCGTCGAGACCGCAGATGGGGGGCTGGGCCTGAGGCTGAGGGGCAGGACTGGAGCAGAGCTCAGGGCTGGGTAGCACTCCCTCTTCACCCTCCTATGGGTACTGACCTGGGCCCTGCCGCATTCCCTCCCAAACATTCCTCTTTGCTGCCCTGGGGGGTGAGGGGGTGCGCCCCACAGTTTGGGGACTTCTGGTCTGTGATAACTTCGTTAGTCATCAGGTCACATGTAATTTTTTGTAAGAATACTGCAGCAAAGTAGTTATTCAGCAGCTCTGTTTTCCTATCATCTTCCATTATCAGTTCACCTTCCCCATTGAGCAGCAGACCTACACCGTCTTTGAGCTTTCTGAGTGTACATGGTCCATTTAGGCAGTTCCCTAGATTCTAGTGGTAGCTCTTCACCACCTATCTATGAACTTTGCAGTAGAATTTGTCCTGAGGGTAGTTAATTAGTCCATCAACAAGAAAATCCAGAGAAAAGTTCTTCATTATGTCACTGTTTAATAATTTTTTGCCTTCGTAGTGGGATTTTATTTCTTTCCTTACACCTCCAAGTGTTGATTTATCCTTGACACATCTAGAGTATACCAAAGGCCATTGTACATAGGAACAACCACTGTGATGTGGGTTTGGTGTAAATGAAGGGTACGTCTCCCAACTACCTCCCAAAACTTTTTACTGTCCAATGTTTGTCCACGTTATTGTGGCTGTAGGACTAATTCTGACTTTTGATCACCTCCAACTTTAAGGATGCTTGCACCATTGCCAGCCATACTGACTTCTAACTGTCCCTTAACTCAAACGTACTGAGGCTGTAGCCCTTTTGTCATTGAACCCTCACTGCTCTCTTTTGCTTTAATAAGCTGCAGTTGCAGTGCTGGAATGATGAACCTAATGTAAAAACTACACTGTGAGCAATCAACAGGTGTTCAATAGCAAAGGTCTCCTGTAATTAGAGTTCCAAGGTGTTGCTTTTTTGGTGTGCCTGAGTTCTGGTTTAAGTCAGGGAAGAATGATACCCACATTAAATTTTTAACTTTGATCTTTCTGTGCCACAAACAAATACTACCGTAATATATAATCTTTACAATTTATCATAGAATATTAGAGTTGGAAGGGACCTCAGGAGGTCATCTAGTCCAGTGTTTCTCAATTGGTGTTCCGCGGGAACACTGTTGGGGTTCCGTGGGCAGCTGTTCTCCGTGCCGCCGAAAAAGGGAAGATGTCCCGGATTTTTCAGCGGAGGGTATCGAGTGTAAGTGTAATTTAATTGAGAAACGCTGACCTAGTTGTTTGGGTTAAGAGTTTGGGGGGTTCCGCAATTATTTATAGAGTTCAAAAGGGTTCCGTGGCCAAATTTAATTGAGAAACACTGATCTAGTCCAACCCCCTGCTCAAAGCAGGACCAACCCCAGCTAAATCATCCACTTGAAGGTCTTTTTTTTTTTTCACATTTTTCTGAGAATTTTACATGAAACAGACTTTGAAACTCTTTCCTAGTTCTACAGTTGTATCAAGGTAAATTTAATTGTTAGCTCTAATTTGTTAATTTTTTCAAAAATTTAAAGTTAAGTACTTTTATTGTTAAAGTGGTTCATTTCCTTAAGGCCTGCTTATGATGTTACTTCCTGGAAACTAATTAAATGAAGAATGTTTGTATATAATTGCAATATGCTAGCCACATGATCCTATATTTTTATTAAGCTAATTGTGATGTATATGTGTGCCCTTTTTTAAGATTTTAGTAAATATGTTACTTTCCTATTGCTACTCAATTTTTAAATGAAGCTTTCAAGTGAAACAATGATTTGGACTTCTGAATGTCTGTTTTTTGTGTCTCTCTCCCTCACCTTTCCCCCAAACAGATGATCAGCAGGATTTGAATTCAATTGAGCAGCAAGCTTTGAATTCAATCATGCAGGATTTGGCTGTCCTTCATAAGGCCAGTCGTCCTGCATTGCCAGTACAAGAAGCAGGAAAACCAAAATCATCTTCACCCAAAAAACAGGTAGTTTTCAGCATTCTTGTGTAACACAATGAAAAGTGTATATCATACTGTGACTTCCATAGTTTTTCAATTGCAAAACCAAAGTCAGAGTTAAATGAGTGATTCTAATCCGCTGTGGATGCTGCAGATTTCTTGGTGCATATTTTTAAAATTAATTACAAAATGATGAGTAGTTTTTCAGGACAGATTCTAAATACTCACACACTAAAAGTATCTGGTAAAGGTAAAGCATCTCCTTCCTGCTCCCATAATCTGGGAGGTGTAGTAGTTGTCAAGATCACTCTTTGGTTTGGATCAGTCTTTTCTGCTGACTTGTTTTAGGATTTTTATTTTAAAAGCAAGGTTTGCTGCCATCCTTTTTTAATTATTTCTTTAAACTGAATTGGATTATCCAGGTATTGAAACTGTCATATTAAAGCAGTGGTTCTCAACCAGGGGTACGTGTATCCCTGGGGCACGCAGGTGTGTTCCAGGAGGTACATCAACTCCTCTAGATATTTGCTTAGTTTTACAACAGGCTACATAAAAAGCACTAGCGAAGAAGTCAATACAAACTAAAATTTTATACAGACAATGACTTGTTTATACTGCTCTATATACTATACACTGAAATGTAAGTATAATATTTATATTCCAGTTGATTCATTTTATAATTATATGGTAAAAATGAGAAAGAAAGCAATTTTTCAATAATAATGTGCTGTGACACTTGTATTTTTATGTCTGATTTTGTAAGTAGTTTTTAAGTGAGCTCCTGAAAAGGGTACAGAAGTCTGGAAAGGTTTGAGAGCCACTGTATTAAAGGATGTCTGCAGTGAGGGAAATATATAGAGAATGTATTAAAAGTTTTTTCCACTTGTGTTTTACATTACAAATACCAAGTCTTGTGAATGCTATTTTTCCTAGAGACTCCATGGGCAGCTGGAAAACTAGTGGAGATTGTGAAATTGTAAAAGAGAATTGATAAAACTGAACACTGGGGTAAAGGGATTTTTAGTCAGAAGGTTGAAATTTTAGATTTATTTTGGAAAAAAAAATTCAAGCCTTCTGTGAGCTTCACAATGAGGCAAAAAGGCTACAGTTTCCCCCCTTTTATACAGCAGGTCACCTTTAATGTACATTCTGTATAAGGGCATGTGAATAGTGTTGCTCATGAAATAGTCCCATGGAATTAAATGGATGTTTATTGGATTAGACCCTGAATTGGTGGTCTGTCGAGACATTTGAATTTTTACATATATTTGTGTATTAATCTATTTTATCTTCAGTATATAGAATAATGGGAGGTTCATTCCTTACTGGTGGTTTAAAAGCCATAGATATTTCACTTGTAATAAACAAGAGGAATTGCAATTAGAATTGTCCATTTATGAGCATAAATTCAATGTAGTTGGTGTTATTGAAACATGATGTTTTGATTCACATCATTGGAATGTTAAAATCAATGGTAATACCTATATAGGAAGAATCGAGCAGGCAAAAGGGGTGGGAGAGTGGTACTCTGTCATAAATGGCGTTATCTGTTTCTGAGTCACTGATAACTTGGAAGAAAATGATCTTGAATGCTTATGGATCAATGTCTTAATAGATAAAGCACAAGATGGGGGTTCTAGTTGATCTACAAACCACTAGGGAACAGGATGACCACCTTCTTACGCACCTATTTACAATGTGTAGGGAAAAGAGCTGCGTGATCATGAGGAACTTCAGTTTGAGTGGCATGTGCTGAAGGTCTCATGCTGCTATTACTAAAAGATCCTTAGAATTCCTAAATATTATAGGTGACAATTTTCTAACTCAAAAAGTGTTGCGGCCAACACGGGAGTCATTCTTTATTAAACCTTGTCCTAAGAAATAAAAAGGAACTGATTACAGAACTAAAAATTAATGGTAGCGTAGGTACAAGTGATCATGACTTGATTACATTTATAATGTGCATGCATTATAAAGTCCAAACCATATGTACTTGGTGCTTGAACAGGGGCAATTTCCCAAAGATGAAGACAATTATGAGCCAAATCAGCTGGGAGAAACAATTTAAGCAGAGAAATGTGACTAATAATTCGGAATCATTTAACACAACCTTACTAGATGCCCACAGAGCCACAATTGAGGAAGAAGGCTGTACTGATTTTAAAAAACCAAACTGATCTGGTTTAGAGGGGAAGTGAAGGCAGCTGTAAGTGTGTGTGTGTGTGTGTGTGTGTGTGTGTGTATTCAAGACAAGGATTTTTAAAATATTATATTAGGAACAAAAAGAATCCTGACAATAGTATTGGGCAATTAGTAGATGGAAATGGTAAAATTATGAATAATAACGCCGAAAAGAGACCTGTTCAATAAATATTTCTGTTCCATATTTGAGGAAAAACAGATATTGTCCCATTATATGGTGATAACACACTTTCCATTCCACTAATATCTCTGGAGAATGTTAAACAGAAGCTGCTAAAGTTGGCCATTTTAAAATCAGTAGGTCCAGATAACTTGCATCCAATAATTGTAAAAGCTGGTTGAGGAGCTGGCTGGACTGATAATGCAGATTTTCATTAAGTCTTGGAGCACTGGGGAAGTTCTAGAAGACTTGTGTGCCAACTAATGTTGTACCAATTTTTAAAAAGGGTAAATTGGATGACCCAGGTAAATTATAGGCCTGTCAGCCTGACGTTGATCCTGGGCAAGATAATAGAGTGGCTGATATGGAACTCAATTAATAAATAATTAAAGGAGGATAATATAATTAATACAAATCAACATGGGTTTAGGGAAAATAGATCCTGTTAAACTAACTTCCTATGTTTCTTTAATGAGATTACACCAAGTGTTGGTGTAATATCCTTAGACTTCTGTAAGGTATTTGACTTGGTACCATATGACATTTTGATTAAAAAACTAGAAAGACCTAAAATAAAAATGGCACACATTAAATTACTTAAAAATGGGCTAACTGATTGGTTTAAAAAAGTAACTGTAAATGGGAAATCATCAAGTTGGTGTGTTTCCAGTGCGGATCCCAGTTCTCAGTTATTTAACATGTTTATTAATAACCTGGAAAAATACCTAAAATCATCATTGATGACGTTTGCAGATGACACAAAAATTGGGGGAGCAGTAGATAACGAAGAGGAAAGGTCACTGATTCAGAGCGATCTGGATTGCTTGGTAAAGTGGGCACAAGCAAATAATATGCATTTTAATATGGCTAAATGTAAATATGTACATCTTGGAACAGAGACTGTTGGCCATGCTTACATGATGAGGGATTCTATCTTGAGATTTAGTGCTTCTGAAAAAGAATTAGGGGTCATGATGGATAATCAGCTGACCATGACCTTCAGTGTGCAGCTGTATCCAAAACAGCTAATGCAATCCTGAGATGCATAAGCAGGGGAATCTCAAGTAGGAGTAAAGAGGCTATTTTACCACAGCATTTAGCAGTGATGCGACTGCAGCTGTAATATTTTGTCCAGTTCTGTTGCCCACAATACAAGAAAAATGTTGATAAATTGGAGAGGATTCAGAGAAGAACCATGAGAATGATTAAAGGATTAGAAAACATGCCTTATAGCAGTAGCTCTAAACCTTTACAATCTACTGTACCCCTTTCAGGAATCTGATTTGTCTTGCGTACCCCAAGTTTCACCTCACTTAAAAACGATTTGCTTACAAAATCAGACATAAAAATAGAAAAGTGTCACAGCACACTATTACTGAAAAATTGCCTACTTTCTCATTTTTATCATATAATTATAAAATTAATCAATTGGAATATAAATATTATACTTACATTTCAGTGTATAGTATATAGAGCAGTATAAACAAGTCATTGTCCATATGAAATTTTAGTTTGTACTGACTTTGCTAGTGCTTTTTATGTAGCCTGTTGTAAAACTAAGCAAATATCTAGATGACTTGATGTACCCCCTGGAAGACCTCTGCATACTCCCCACAGGCATATGCACTGCTTCTTGAGGACCACTGACTTATAGTGGTAGACTCAAGGAGCTCAATCTATTTAGCTTAACAAAGAGAAGGTTGAGGGGGTGACTTGATTACAATCTACAAGTATTTACATGGGGAACAAATATTTAATAATGGACACTTCAGTCTTGCAGAGAAAGGAATAACATGATCCAATGGCTAGAAGCTGAAGTTAGCCTAATTCAGACTTGAAAATAAGATGTAAATTTTGAATAGTAAGAGTAATTAACCATTGGAATAATTTACCAGGGGTCCTGGTGGATTCTCCACCACTGACCATTTTTAAACCAACATTGGCTGTTTTTCTAAACTATATGCTCTAGGAATTATTTTGGAAGTTCTCTGACCTGTGTTACATATGAGGTCAGCTTAGATGATCACAGCGGTCCCTTCTGGGCTTAGAATCTATTAATATTCATAGGAGTTTGACATTTCAAAGCATACCAAGTGTTCAGTTTATTGAGTGATAAAATGATGATATTCTGAAGTGTGGAATTTTGTGTTCCCATTCTACATATCGTTTTTAGGTAGTAAGATCAAAAATGTTTTCATATATAGTATAATAAAACAAAAATATAAAATGTAGAATAAATAATAGGAGAAAAACAGAGCCGCAAGCCCCTGTTGTGGCAACATAAGTGTTTCCATTCTTACAATAAAAGCCCTTCCTGCTCTGGACTGTATCTGAAAATAAACTACATTTGGGAAGTTTGATTAAAGATGGGTAAGCCATTCCGAAGTTCAAAGGAAGTGAACAAAATGCACATTTGTCTTTTATTTATTTATTTATTTAAAGCTACAAACCCTTTTTGAACAGCTTAATGCCTCCACTGAAGAGCATAAAATTTCATTATTTGGACATAGATCCTAGATTGGATTTATTATAGTCTGGTGATAATCCTTTCTGGTTTGGCAAAATTATAAGTGTTTAAAAACAATACTTTCTGGATATGTGGAAAAATGTTGACTGAAGCATACTTTAACAGTTACCCAGTGTTCTATTGACACTGCTTATGTGTGCATAATAAAACACTGTTGAATTCCATGTGGAGGTCTTTATGGAGTGAATGAGGTAGGGCATTGAAGAAACCCTTCAATTCATAAAGTTTGTACTCATCATTCTAGTGCAATCTAACAAATAGTTCCACACTATATAATTTATTTTTTTCTGTCACTTTAATTTTTTTTAGACTTAGGAAATTCAGCCACAAAAACTGTTTAAAGGATATTAAATCTAACAAAATGAAACACACAAAAGTCAGGAAATACCAAAATTTAAGGCCACCTGTGCAGTCATCATTCTGCCCCCTTGTGTTTATGCATGAGAGCACAGTCTTCATTTACATGAACACTTCTGGCTTGCAAAAATTGGTAATAGTGCTAGTGAAAGTCATAAAATTGAATTACTGGCTGGAGGTTACCAGAATATCCGGTCTCATGAATATCAGGTTGTCTGCAGGAGGGAGCTGCTCTCAAAAAGAGGTCTGCAAGAAAGAGTTCCTTTCCTGCATACTTTGCAAAATGGCCAACTCCTCCTTCAACCTCTGAAAATTTTGTAAGGTGCACAGGCACTAAGATTGGGGAATAGAGAAATTTTCCACTGTAGATAGAAGAGAACAAGAGCTTCTTTGTGCCTTTAGGAGGTTCAAAGAGCTGCTAAACTGTTCACCTCCGAAGGTGAAAGCTTTGGATAGCGAACTATCAGAATAATGGAAATGCTTATGCAATCTGAAATTTCAGGTGACTGTTTTTTGTGTTCTTTCACCTGTAACACAAAGTACTTCAGCACAAAGAAAGAGGAGAATAACTAAAACATCATAAAACACTAAATTTAAATGACTGTATGTGTAATTTCTCAGGCCACTTGTGTGAGAGGCCAATCTATAAGTAAAGGAAACTCTTTTTCTCTTGGTTATCAATTTCATATTTAATTTGATTTCACTGATGCATTATATCATACTTTCTGTAATTAGGTTTTTTTTTTCCACATAAACATTTAGTTACTTAAAAACCAATCTTTTGATCCTCATGGATTTCTGGATTTTACCTTAGCAGAAGAAATCATCTTCCACTTCTCTGTGTTGGTTTCTGCCAAAATGTTCAATAAGCCAGAAAAAACAGTGTAAATCAGCGGTTCTCAACCTTTTTTTCCCCGAGTACCACTCGGGTCAGGTACAGTCAGGTCAAGTACCACTTGACCTGACTGTACCTGACCCAAGTACCACTCGGGGAAAAAAGGGGGGGGACTTTAGGCGGCGGCGGGGTTTTGCAGCAGCGGCGGCGGGGGACTTTCGGTGGAGGCGGGGTTACATGGGGGGAACAATGCCCTCCGCCAAAACCCTGCCGCTGTTTGCCCCTTTTCGGCGGCAGGGTTTTGCGGGGGTGGGTGGGTGCGGGGGAATTTCGGCCGGGGGGGGGGGGACGGGACGGGACTTTCGGCGGCGCGGTACGGCTCACATACCACCCAGCCTTCTTCGAAGTACCACCGGTGGTACACATACCACCAGTTGAGAACCGCTGGTGTAAATAAACCTTATGGGCCTTCTAACAATTAAATGTTAAAATGTTAAATGTTTGAGAACATGAAGTGTATTTTAATGTTTGAGTGAGAATTTGTCACCAACTAATAATTGATAGTTTTTTCTATTATGGCTTCCTTTTTATATGTACAATTTCTTTCATTACAGAATGATATTAGAGTCAAATTTGAACACCGAGGTGAAAAAAGGTAAGGCAGGATAAGAAACTATTTTAATGCATTTCTGTTGCTAGTTTATGGGTTTTATTGGCTATTTCTCTGTTAGTGTCCCAAAGAAACCATTGAAAGTACTTCATAGAAATTGATGTACATACATTGTTTAAGAGAAGTAGAATACTCAGCACAATAAGCAGAAAATAGAAATGTATAATTTTAACAAAATTTAATTGAAAACTCTTAAATGTAGACCCCCAAATTATACTTAAAGCTACAGAACTATCTTATTAGCAAATGTCTTGTCAAATCTCCTTCATATGTTGACTTTTAAAATAGATCTTTCTAGCATAGAGTAATTACACAAACCGGGAGTGTAGGCCTCAAATGTAAATAGATTTGCATATGTGGTTAGGAGTTGCTGCAATATATTCATGGTACATGAAGTGAGAAAGCAAAATGTCCTAAACTGGACCATCAGAGGTATTTTGTATCAGTGTAAAGAATTTATAATAATTACTGACCTGCCATATTTGCCTGGGATCTGATGCTAGCTGGGGTCTGATGCTGTGTGTGGTAGTCATTAGCAGCAATGATATATAAAAAGGAACAAGTCTGATTGAAATGTTAAGAAAGAAATGTTGATCATAAGGTTAGAGGAATAATTGACCCAGAGCGGTTGTGACACCATCACCAGAAATGTGTAGACAAGTTTAGATGTAATTTCCAGAGAAGTGAGTTGAGCAATTCATGCACTTCTGCAGAAGGCCAGACTAATCTGGAGGCTGCTTCCAGCCTTAAGCTTTATTAAATTAATATATTTTTAAGAGTGAAAAATGGGATTTAGAATGTTTTCCATTGCATAGTTAGCTTGATGCCCTTTTGATTAGCCAAGGAATTGTCGAATATGATTTGGTTAGAGGTGAATTTGAAAGAATGGATCTGGTTCTTTAAATGCTCTCACATGAGCAACTTTATTCACATGAGTGAAGTTACTGGGATTATCATGTGGGTGTAAAGTTGCTCATATGCATAAGTGTTTGCAGGATCAAGCCCTACATAATTAAGAAAATAAAACATTTTGATCCACCCTTTCTGTACTGACTGTGGTTTTATGGGGAAATCCTAACTGGCAGTTCTGCTATGGGAAAGTCTTTTGAGATTTATAACTGAGCTGTTCTGTTTGGTCTCTGCTGAAACTTCATTTCAAATATAAGTTCATGTTGGGGGCAGAGAGTGATCAATGCACAAGCTTAAAAAAGCATAATTAAAGCTAGGATGTATGACTCAGTCTCCCCTTTGTTGAGGTCTCCCACTCTCCTCCTTCACTTTCATGCCTTCTTCATGCATTTTCTTTGCTTGGAACTCATTCCTGATCTGTTTTGCCATGCCTCATGTCTCTTCTTCAAGTACTTCCTGCCAATATGCTTCTTCCATGAGGCCAGTAAACCCTAGGTCTCCCTATGGTGAAGTGGTCATAAATTAAACTATTGAAAATGAATTAAAAGAAAATCTCAAACAAAAATTCTGGTCATATGTGTTGCGTAAATTGTAAATTCTTTAAAGCCAGGACCTTTATCTTCATACTGGTGAGTGTGAAACACCAATATTCTATAATATTCTGGGACCGACACGGCTAAAACTGCAAACAGGTGATGCTGGACAGACCAAGTACAATATGCATGTTCAGCTATAGTGTTCTGTGTGAGAACATGTCCAAAGATACCAGGATGGGGTGGCACAATGGAAATATGGTTATGCAATAAATACATATTTTGAATGGTGCTTCCACATTGTTATAAAATAGGAGATAGAAAGGAGGAGTCAGAAGTTATTAATGAATTCCTAAACTGATAGCCAAAGTCATCTAGTAGGGAAAGTTCCAAGCTTGCTGAATGCACAATGAACTAAAGTGAGACAGGCAAGAGAAACTTTTCTTAATGACCTAGCTTCTGTCCTTTCTCTGAGAAAACAATGTTCTTATTGCTATATTGGTTAATAAACACACAGATAAAAGGGACCATTAGCCATTGTTAATTTTCCAGTGTAATATCCATAAAATTCAAGTTGAATTTCTTCTCTGGATTTGTGGTTCATATCTGCCTCGGTAACTTGGAATAGATATGAAGCAAAAGTCTTTTTGTATGGCCTTTCTGCCAAAATAATTTAATAGCCTCTATTTGAGAGAGATTTGTTTCTCATGGAAACTCAGAATGCACATTTAGGATTTTTTAGTTCTTCTTTGAGTGTTTGCTCATGTCCATTCTGATTTAGGTCTGTGTGCACACCACATGTACCAGTGCCTGAAGTTTTTCCGCTAGTGGTACCCGTAGGGCCGGCTCTAGCTCCCTCTGCAGTGGGGTGCGTATGAGCTTGCATATATGGTGCTGCTGGCCCCCCCTCTCAGTTTCTTCTTACTGCCCCTGACAGTGCTGCAACAAATCTCTTGCTCTCGCAAGTCTCCGTGTTCCTACTAGTTCTTTCACTGTCTTTTTCTAACTTTTGCTAATGTATGTAGTTTTAAATAGTTTTAGAAGTTTGTTGGTTAATTAGTAGTTAGCTAAGTTCGTAGATATTAAGTTCCCAGGGCCTGGGCATGCCCCAGTTCCCAAGGTTTAAGGCCTGCGTTTCTTGCAAGAAGCCTGTGCCACTGAGCAACCCGCATCAGAGCTGTTTAAGGTGCTTAGGAGAAGCTCACCTCTCCGCAAAGTGTAGGATCTGCAAGAGTTTTTGCCCAAGAACTAAGAAGGACCAAGACCTAAGACTTAAGGCCTTTCTGATAGAGGTGGCGCTCAGATTGGCATTGGAGCTGAGATCAGACTCGGGACTGAATACTGCAGCATTGTTAAAAAGCGCACCTCCGACGTCAGAGTTGACCCGGCACCGTTCGACATCTCCGGTGCCGAAGAAGTGCCAGAAGAAGGTGCACTCAGAAAGGGAGCACTCGCTGGCACCAAAGCTGGCTAAGAAAACTTCAGGGAAGCCGAAGTCAGCTTGGAAAGGGTCTCCACCCGGATGGGCGTCAAGTCCGGCACCTGTGCCGCCGACGACTCCAAGGAGCGGCAGGGGCCCGTGCCACCTATTGATCCCTTCCACGCTTGTGGCATTCCAAGTGATGAAGGACCTATTGGCCATGCCGGTGCCGCTTACGCCTCGGGAGGGTAGGCCTATGCACCATGGAGCAGATGCCCTGGCTTGGGGTTCGTTGAAGAGGATGTCAACACTGACGCAGCAGCTTCATCCCCCATCCACTGGTTGCTGTTCGCCAGCCTCGAGGCGCTCTTTGGATTCTTGGCACCAGTCGCTGGAACCGCACTGGGACAGATGGGATTCAGATCATTGGTCACCAAGTGCGAGGCACTGATCCGCTGAGCGTTGGCATTGTTATTCGGAGTCCCGAAGTTCACCGAGCCTGCAGCATCACGGATCACCGGCGTGCAGCAGGGCACTGGAGCCACGGCACCACAGAAGTCCATATAGGAAACCGAAGGACAAAATGCAGTCAAGGCATGACCAACGCTCCAGCTCCAGGCACTACTCCCTGGCACTGGACTGCCGATGCAGGGATGCGGAGAAGCAGGCAAAATCAACACCCCTGTGGTCATCGGGGCATTCTTCCTCGGTCTCGGGGGAGGAAGTTATAGACCCCCAAAGGTGAAGGCTACGAAGCCACCTGTGGGTCTCCCCATGCCGCCTCAGATGAGGGGATGGCCGCAAGGACACTGGGCTGGACCCTGGCAGTACTGGAACCCCTGGGGGTTCTGCCCTTCTGCAGTGCCTTATCCATTCTCCTCTGCAGGAGTTTCGTTGCAAGAGTCTTCTAAAGACCTCCCTACAGCACTAGCCTTAGACATCGATTAGGAGCTTGAGGAGTGTCTGCCAGGCAGTCTGTTGGTGATCACCCTGACTCGGGCAGAGGCACCCACAGCCCCTGCGCTGCCAGCCTCCTCCGCAGATGAGGCAGTAGCAGGCCCCTTGCATGCTGCCCAGCTGGATGATTATACGTCCCATTAAGACCTACTGAAGAGGGTAGCAGCCAACCTGGGTCTTACGATAGAGGAACTTAAAGAAATCATGGATGAGCTCTTCAGGAGCTGGTGTCCGCAGCCCCGTCCAGGGTGGCCCTTCCTGTGCATGAGGGAGTAGTGAAACTGGCTAAGGCCTTGTGGCAAACCCTGGCATCTCTGCCCCTTTGCGGGCAGAGAAAAAGCACTATGTGCCCGCTAAGGTTTTGAATATCTGTATACGCACCCTGCTCCGGGCTCGCTGGTGGTAGCAGTGGCAAACGGGTGTGACAGGCAGGGGCAAATGAGCTCCATGTCAAAGACCAAAGAGGCAAAGAAAATGGATTTATTTGGCCAACAAAATTATTCAACAGCGAGCCTCCAGCTAAGGGGATCTAACCAGCAGGCATTGCTGGGGCGATACCATTTTAACATATGGCAATTGCTTGAGAAGTTTGCTGACTCCCTCACCCAGTCCTCCAAGCAAGAGTTCGAGGCCATCCTGGAGGAGGGTAAGATGTGGCCGGGGCCTCCCTGCAGGTGGCGTCAGACGTGGTGGACTCAGCTGTGTGGGCAATGGCCTCTGTGGTGTCGATGAGAAGAGCCTCATGGCTCCAGTCACTTGGCCTCTCGACGGAAGTCCAGCAGTCCATCCAGAACCTTCTGTTCAATGGCGCCGCATTGTTGGCGGAACAGACAGACTCCAGGCTACACGGTCTGAAAGACTCCATGGCCGTGTTGCGCTCGTTGGGCATTTACACCCTGTCCTCATCAAAGAGGCACTTCAGACCATCACATCAGCAGCGCTTTGGGAGCCAATCCAGAGGGGAGCCCTATGGAAGGAGAAATAGAGATTACAAACACCGCTGGGGCAGTCATTGGCATTTATCTCAAAATCAGGCCCGAGCTGCCATTCCTCAGGTGGGAAGAAAGGCTTTTGAAGGTGTGCCCAAGGGTGACCAACCAGTTCATGCCTGAGATCCAGTCTCAAGTCCATTCGCCCTTCTGCTTTGCCCCTTTTCTCCCAGCCTCGAGGGCCATTATTTTGAAGCGGTGGATATTGAACACGGTGGCTACTGGATACATCCTTCAGTTCATCTCTATCCCTCTCTTCCACCCTCCTTTCCCGTCCCTCTTCAGGGACCCCTCTCAGGAGCAACTCCTCACCCAGGAGGTGCAAACTCCCGTGCAGTTGGGAGCAGTAGAGGAGATTCCTTACAATCTGAGGGGAAAAGGTTTCTACTCAAGGTATTTCCTGCTCCCAAAGGCAAAGGGAGGCCCGAGACCCATATTACACTTGAGAGCCCTAAACAAATTCCTCAAAAAGATAAAGTTTTGCATGGTCTCCCTAGCAGCTATCATTCCCTCTCTGGATCCGGGCGACTGGTCTGCTGCCCTCAGTTTAAAGGATTCTTATTTTCACATCAATATCTTCCCGGGCCACAGGAGGTTCCTGCAGTTTGCAGTGGGCATGTGGCATTACCAGTTTGCAATCCTGCAGTTTGGCCTTTCTACAGACCCCCACGTTTTTATCAAGTGTATGGCAGTAGTAACGGCCCACCTCAGGCACAGGGGAGTACTGGTGTTCCCTTACGTGGACGATTGGCTCATCAGAGGCCACTCAAGAGACCACTCAGAGGTCCATCATGACGTGCAAATAGTGAGACACACGTCAGTCACTGGGCCTGTTAATAAACTAGCAGAAATCATTACTCATGCCTGTGCAAAGAATAGAATTCACGGGGGCAGTCCTGGACTCTATCCAAGCCAAAGCACTGCTGCCCAATGCCAGATTCCAGACTATGACGGATCTTAAAGCCAGCCTGGGGAACTACCCGATTACCATGTTGAGGGTATGCCTCAGCCTCATGGGGCATATGGCAGTGTGTACCTACATGGTTCGCCACGCGAGGCTACGTTTATGACTGCTTCAAATGTGGCTGGCATGGTATTTTCCCCATCGAGGCACTCCCTGGACAGGGTTCTCACAATCCTCTCCCAAATACTTACCTCCCTGTCGTGATGGATGAACCCCTTGTCAGGTGCTAGCAGGAATTCCCTTAGTGGCACCGAGACCAACACTGTTCTGGTTTCAGATGCCTCAGATGTGGGGTGGAGAGCCCACCAAGGTGCCCTCAGGACTCAAGGTTGATGGACTGTGGAGGAGTTAAACGTTCACATAAATGTCATGGAGCTCAGAGCCATCCGGCTGGCCTGTAAGGTGTTTCTGTCCAACAAGGTGGTGAGGGTCCTCACGGACAACACAGTGACGATGTACTATATCAACAAGCGAGGAGGAGCCAGGTCCCGAGCCCTGTGTCGAGAAGCCATTCGTCTCTGAGACGTCTGTGTGGAGCACAATATCCTCCTTGAAGCAGTCCATCTGCCAGGGCTGAAGAATACCCTAGCAGATCGCTTGAGCAGGTCCTTTTGCTCTCACCATGAGTGGTCATTCCACCAGGAGGTGACTGACCACATCTTCCAAAAGTGGAGAGCTCCCCAAGTGGACCTGTTTGCCACCAGGGAAAACAGGAAATGTGTCCACTTCTGCTTTCTCTTGGGATCAGAGGGTGGCTCCCTGATTAGTGCTTTCCTACTCTCGTGGTTGAGGGGTTTCTTGTATGCATTTTCCCCGATACCTCTCATGCACAGAGTTCTGATGAAAGTCAAGAGAGACAAAGCACAAGTCATCCTGATAGTCCCGGTGTGGCCTCGCTAACACTGGTTCGGGATGCTGTTGGATCTCTTAGTGGCTCGCCCTTGGTCTCTGCCGCTGCACCCAGACCTCATTTCCCAAGACAGGCCTGTTACTTCACCCACACCTAGCCTCCTGGCATCTGACGGCCTGGCTGCTGCATGGTTGAACAGGGAAGAGCGCTACTGTTCAACCCAGGTCTAGAGAGTGCTGTTAGAAAATAGGAAGCCCTCCACCAGGGCATCTTACCTAGCAAAGTTGAAGTGCTTCGCCTGCTAGGCGGCCAGGCAGAATGATCACCATCAGAGTCTCCTATGCAGGTGATCTTAGACTATTTGCTTCATTTGAAGCAGGAAGGCTTAGCTCTTTTGTTGGTGAAGGTTCACCTGGTGGCAATATCTTTGTTCCACTCACTGATACACGGCAGATCAGTTTTCTCCCTGAACATTTCTCCCTGAACCTTGTCCTATCCTGGCTCACTGTTCCGCCGTTTGAACCGTTGGCCTCCTGTTTGCTCACACACCTGTCCTGGAAGGTGACTTTTCTAGTAGCAATCACTTCTGCATGCAGTGTATCGGAGATTAAGGCCCTGACCTCAGAGTCGCCTTATATGGTGTTCTTCAAGGACAAGGTCCAGCTTTGCCCTCATCCTGCATTCCTCCCGAAGGTCGTTTCCCATTTTCATGTTAATCAGGACATCTTCCTGCGGTGTTCTGCCCTAAACCTCACAGCTCCAATGAAGAGAGGCACCTGCACTCACTCGTGGGCCCTAGCCTTCTACATCGATAGTACCAAACCGTTCTGCCGCTCCATGCAACTCTTTGTAGCGATTGTGGACAGGATGAAGAGCAAAAGGGTCTCTCAGTGAATATTGTCCTGGATTACAGCCTGCATCTGCGCCTGTTATGAACAAGCCAGAGTCATGCCTCCAGCGTCCCTGTCAGCCCATTTCACAAGAGCCAGGCATCTTCAGCGACTTTCCTGGTGCGTGTGACTATTCAGGATATTTGCCGGGCCTCCACTTGGTCATCCATACATACCTTCATGTCCCGTCACGCAGCAAGCTCGGGATGATGTGGGATTCAGCAGAGCGGTTCTACAATCTTCACGGCCATGAACTCCTGCCCACCTCCAGAGACACAGCTGGTGAGTCACCTAATTCAGAATGGACATAATGGACACTCAAAGAAGAAAGAACGGTTACTTACCTCGTAACTGTTGTTCTTTGAGCTGTGTTCTTCATGTCCATTCCACAACCCACCATCTGTCCCCTCTGTCGGAGTTCCAGCAAAAAGGAACTGAGAGGAAGAGGGCCAGCAGTGCCATATATGTGAGTGCATACATGCACCGCTGCAGAGGGCGCTGGAGCTGGCCCTCTGGGTACCACTAGGGAAAAAATTTTCAGCACTGGTGCATGGTGGCGCACATATACACCTAAAATCAGAATGGACATGAGCCACACATCTTGAAGAACAACAGTTATGAGGTAAGTAACCGTTCTTTTCAGTGGAATTCAGCTAATAGAAGATCTTTAATTTGAGTTGATAACCCACATTTTAGAAATTTTTAAGCGGGTTTTACCTAAAGATACACTGTCAGTGTTAATGGTTTTAACAATTTAACTATATCATGTCTTTTAAATTTTTAAGCTGCCCTCCTGATCCTAGAAAATCTGTTAGCTATCTAAAATGAAAGCTGTAATATTGATGTAATTCTAACTTTCTGCTGGTCAGCCCATTACTAGCCTACATCCTGTTTTTGTTAGGGCAAATCTTTACGACAAATTTAAATTGGCACAACTGCAGTGTGTCTGGTGAAGATGTTCTAAGCCGTTGGGAGAGCTCTCCTGTCAGATTAATAACTCTGCCTCTTTAAGATGCGGTAGCTATGTTTGTAGAAGATGCTCTCCTGCTGACATAGTGCTGTCTACAAGGGGGGTTAAGGATGGTTTAATTACTTCACTTCAGGAGTGTGGATTTTTCACATCCCTGAGCAACATAATTATACCGAAGTAAATATGTAGTGTAAACCAAGCCTCAGTGAAATCTGTCTCCACTATTCTGCTTAGTTCTGTTAAACAGAAGCTATTGAAATTTGCAAGAATCCTCTACTCTGGAATATTTGGAGTATGCTCACCAGAATGGAGCAATATGCAAACAACTAAAGCACAGATAGTAGGACTTAATTTTATACCTACTAACTGTGAGTGTTCCTTTAATATTTAACTGTAAAAGACACTTCTTTGATTTATTCTGCATATTAATATTCCCAAAAAAGACAGCAAATATTTTGTGAACAGTTTTTTCTTTTTCCTGTTATGTTTAATAAACTTAATTTTAAGATTATACATGGATAATGTATTAATAATCAATGATCCTTTCAAATTAGTGAAAAAATTCTCTAAAAATTAATTTTTGTATTACAGGATCCTACAATTTCCCAGGCCTGTCAAACTGGAATGTCTTGCATCTAAAGCTAAAATTGCTTTTGGACAGCCTATGGATTTGCATTACAGCAATAATGAGGTAATATTCTGCCTTCCTAAATCCTCGGTTTCTCATATTTTAATGTATTAATGGTTTTGACAGCAGAACATTTCAAGACTAAAATCAAACATATTTTCATAATGACGGAAGGCCGTGTGATGCCTTCCTGCATAAAAATCTTCAGCAGAGCCAAGGTTAGTCAATCACTTTTGCCATGAGATTTCCGGGTTGTCCACTGCACCATTCCCTCAGGTGAATGGGATTTGTCTGAACAGGGGTAAGGCAGAGGGCACAGCCCAAGATTTTGTTGGGGGACAGCGTGCTCTGATAGGACACCAGACGGAGAGAATGAATTTCAGTTTTATTCCTAGTTCTCCACTGACTTGCTGAGTGACTTTGGACAACTCACTTAATTTCTCTTTGTGCCTCCCTTCCTTTTTGTAAAATGTGGATGATACTTACCTGCACTGTAAAGTGCTTTGAGATCTAAAGATTAATATTATGTAAGTGTAAAATACTACTATTAGTATTGGGACCTCTGAGTGAAGAGCCAGACCTTCTGTCTCAATTCTGGACTTAATTGTTCTTGTTCGAGTGCTTGCTTCAGGCCAGTGACTAAGAAAGACAGGGACATTCGCCTGAAAAGCCTGTTAATGGAGGTGGCACTCAGTCAGCTCCTGCTTGGACTCCGCACCAAGTACTTCAGTGTCGGTGCGGAGCACCCCACCAGCACCGAGCCCTTCTCGACACGGTTCGCCTTTGTTGGTGCCGAAGAAGTGGCAATAGAAACAGCGCGCCAATAGAGGCTGTTCCCACACGCCGAAGAGGGATAAGAAGGCAAAGTTGGGCAAAGGACCCACATTGGGCTTGTCACCTGCTCCGGAGAGGGTAGAGCCAGCTTCTCCTCCCAGGGCTGAAATCCTTTGTGGGAGCCATCTACAACTCCTGAGAGCGGAAGGGGGCCCCCTCCACCTAATGGTGCCCTCAACGCCAGAAGCTTTTCAAGGGTCCAGCTCCCATTGCCTCCCACTCCGCTGTCCTCTACCCCTTGGCATCCGAATGGGTAAAGGCACCCATCTTCAGGGGTAAGCCTGCCATGGGGCCACCACAGTGGTCAGTCAACCAACACCTTTCCTCATCTCAGCACTGGTCCACAACACCTCGGCCAACATCTCCGGCAACGTGTGGAAGGTCTCCACCATGTCAGCCCCGATCTCTGACCTGGAGGAGAGACTCATTGGCTACATATCGTCAATCTCGGTCTGCCTGGTACGGTCATCACCCTCATGGCATCGGTCACTGGTAGCATGGTGACAGTTGCCTGACCCCTGGCACCGATCCACAGCATCACATGGCCTGACACCTTATCACACGCTGCCATGCACGGGTGCCTGGCCTTAAGGACAATGGCCTGTCCAGTGGCCATACTGGAACCCATGGGGGATCCCGGTGGCACCAGGACCCTACTCGCTCCAGTCCTCTGCAGCTGCATCTAGAAAACGATCCACAGCACTGACTGGCCCAGTGTGAGACCCGGACTCGGGATCTGATACCGGCACTGAACCATGGAACCCAGAGGTGGAGATAACTCCTCTTGAAGAGGAGGCGGCACCACTCCCTCCCCTAGCATTACCATCATCGTCCTCATCCCTGAACAAGGTGGTGGCCAGCCTGGCTCCCCCAGTACCATCAGATTTTCGGGCACACCAAAAATGCCTTAAAAGGATTGCATCCAACCTGGACTTGGTGGCTGAGGAGCTCACAGAGCCTACGGACGGCCTCTTTGACATCCTGGCAGCTGCGGCACTGGCTAAAGTTGCATTGCTGGTGCACGAAGGAGTGCAGAAGGTTGTCAGTCTTTGGCAGACCCCATCCTCCCTGCCACCAATATCCAAAAGGGCCGAGAAGAAATATTATGTTCCGGCCAAGGGATATGAATACCTGTTCTTCCACCTACCCCCAAGGTCCCTGGTGGTGGTTGCGGCGAATGAGTGGGACAAACAAGTTCAACACCTAAGAACCAGGACGTTAAGAGGCAGGACTTGTTTGGAAGAAAGATTTATTCCACAGTCGGTCTTCAACTCAGAATTTCCAGCCTTGCATGCATTGTTAGGGAGATACAATTATAACATTTGGGACACTGTAGCCAAATTCAAGGACTCTCAGCCACAGGACACGAGGCAGGAGTTTGCATCCATCTTGGAGGAGGGCAAGACAGTGGTTAGAGTCAATGGCCTCAGCGGTATCCATGTGTCAGTGTTCCTGGCTGCAGTCCTTGGGATCATCTTAGGAGGTGCAGCAATCTATACAGGACCTCCCATTTGAGGGGAACACCCTATTTTCAGAGCAGACTGATACCAGGCTTTACGGCCTGAAAGACTCCAGGGCCACTTCATGATCCCTTGGCCTGTATATACTGCAGGAGTCCAGGAGACATTTCCGGCTGCCACAGCCACCGCCTAGATATTCAGGTCAGCTGTGGCAAGGAACCTATAAGAAAAGGAACAGAGATATAGGGATTAAGTGCTGCCATCCCACTTCTTCCTCTTCTGCTTCCCAGTCAGGGCCTGTGTGCCATCAGGGTGGCCGGTGGCAGGTGTTTTGAGGGTGCACTTGAGAATGGTGTCTCAGTCTGGCCTCAGGTTCCATCCCCCATTTATTTTTGAACCAACTGTTCCCCTTCCTTTCTGCATGGGCCAGATTACATCGGAACACTGGAGCCTCAACACCGTTATCAGATGGTTACACCCTGCAATTTTCTTCAGTATCCCCCTCCCATCCTTCCTCTCTGTCCCTCTTCAAGCACCCTTCTCCCGAAAAACTTTTCATTCAGGAGGTGGAAACCCTCTATGGGTAGGGGTTGTGGAGGAAGTTCCTTAAGACATGAGAAGGAAAGGGTTTTACTCTGGATACTTTCTTATTCCGGAGGCCAAAAAAAGGCCTCAGACCCATCCTGGCCTGCGTCACCTCAACAGATTTCTCAAAAAGTTGAAGTTCCACATGGTCTCCCTAGCCTCCATCATCCCTTCTCGGGATCCAGGGTGTGCCATCCTCAACTTAAAGGACTTAAAGGATGCATATTTCCATTTCCAAGGCCACAGGAGATACCTCCAGTTTGTGGTTGGCCAACAACACTACCAATTCACAGCACTGCCCTTTGGCTTCTCTTCCACCCCAAAGGCTGTCACAAAATGTATGGCAGTAGTGGCTGCTTACCTGAGGCACCGAGGTAAATTTACGCATATCTCGACAACTGGCTCATCAAGGGCAAGTCACAATTTCAGGTCCAGCACAACCTCAGTCTCATGAGATCCACCTGTCAAAATCTGGGCTTGTTCATGAACGAGCAAAAATCAACTCTCTTCAACTGATGAAGTTTATAGCAGCGATTCTTGATCCACACAGGCCAAGGCCTACCTTCTGGAGTCCCTGTTTCAAGTCATGCTGGGTCTCATTACAGACATACAATCCCACCCAATCACGACTGCTCGGTCATGCCTCAGACTGCTGGGACACATGGCAGTGTGCATGTACATGATCCAGCATGCTCATCTAGGTCTCTGCCCGCTACCGTCATGGCTAGCACCAGTCTACACTCCCAGCAGGCACAGTCTGGACCTTGTGGAACTCGCAACAGCAACTCCACTGGAACTGCCACTTTGGCCAGACCTTCTGTCCCAGGATCACGGTCTGTTGCATCTGGACCTAGCATCCCTGTACCTGCAGAGGAGCAAACTTGCTCAGCGCAAGTTCAGCAGTTTCTCATGGGCAGCAGAAAGCTTTCTACCAGAGCAACATATCTGACCAAATGGAAAAGGTTTTCCTGTTGGGCCTCAGACCTGAACCTTTCTCCTCACTGAACCTCAATACAATGTGTGCACGCGCCCTCGTGCAGAGCTGTCAGATTTTTTTGTCTTAGTGGTATCTGTAGGGCCAGCTCTGGCACCCTCAAGAGCCCCGTGATCATGCAGCAGTATATGAGGCGCCTCCGGCCCTTTGCCCCCTCAGTTCCTTCTTGCTGTCAACTCCAACAGCGGGGATGGAGGGCGGGTCATGGAATGGACATGAGCAACACATCTCGAAGAACAATGTTACAGAAGGTTAGTAACCGGGTTTTTTTTCTTCCCCATAGTTCCTCTGGGCAGCACAGCTTGTTCAGGAGCTATGCTACCAGTGTCATTCCACCCATGCCTCACACAGATTGCATCTTCCAAAGGAGCTAGAAGGCATAAAAGAGGAACTTATTGGTAATCATGCCAATGGGGTCAATATCCATTCCGGTTCAGCAAGGTGCTTAAGGGGGTACTCGTATGTAGTCACACACATGCTAGTTACCTTGCTGAACCTGAGCCTTTGCTAGGAAAGATGCCTAGGGTGGCTGTCCATCAGCCACTGGCCCTTTTGCCCTGCACCCCTCCTTCAACCTACTGATTGTTGACAACGAAGAGTTCGCACAGAGCACCTCTAAGGGGTTGTAGGGCAGGGGGTGTGTATGATGCTGCCTAGGTTCAGCTCCTCTCCTTCACAGATTTTTGGGCATTTGAATGGATTTTCTGCTTCTCTTGTTCCCTCTTGAGTTCCAGTGTTAAAGGAGAAGATATGGTCAGAAGTGTGTTGGAAATAACCAGCCACTGCTAAGCTAATAAATATTAGAAACTACTGCTTATGGTGAAAAAAAGTGCATGTTTCATCGTTACCTCATCTTCCCTCTTTTCTTCCCTAATCATTTGTTTGGTTTTGTCTACTTGTATCATAATTAAGATCTTTGAGGTAGAACTTTCTTTACTTTATATCTCTACAGTGACCATTATGATAAGGTCCCAATCCCTGATTATGGGTTTTAGATGCTAACATAATATAAATACTAATTGATAGTTTCTTGTTTTACTCTAAAATGTAATGCCCTTCCCTCCCCTCCTCCCCCCACCACACACTGTTTGTGTTTTCTTTGGGTAACATTAAGGCTAATTGATTGCTAGAGAGCCAAATTTGCAAAATGTTTTATTCCTCAAATTTCATTAGAATAGTTACTTGTGGGCAGGGAAAATCCATTGATATATACCAGTATTGTGTAGTTTCTTTATATAAACAGGAGATATTTCAATTCCAATTTGATTAAAATCTGGTTATTGTTTAAAAAAAAGTTAATTATAATTTAAGTGGATTTCAGTTGGCAATTTGTGACCCTGGTCTACAAAAATTAATTCAGTTTGTGCATTCCTAGTGAGGCCTGTGTTGATCCCATGGAGGAGTGTTCATGTTTGGCACCCTTCCTTGGATAATGGAATTGCATTCCCCAATGACTTCTCTATTAAGTGTGTAAACAACACTATTGTTTTTAAAAATTATATTTTGAATGTATGCTATGTGAGGTGACAATACTGTACGTGAAAAATTATATGAGCTCTGTGGAAAAAAGGTACAGTGATTTATTATGATAATTCTATGTGGGAGAATGAAGAAAATATATTTGAAGATGCTACACATACATGTAGCTAAAGTTGCAGAAAATGTATTACGTTGTATGTTTTGAAATGGTTGTTACTGTGTAATGAATGCCTGCTTCATAATGCTGTACACACCAGAAGGCAAAGTGAAAATTGTGATTCAAATTTAATGTTGGTATTTCCTGACTCTCTTAGTGCCTGACTGAGCCATCTCAATACTGCATCATTAATTGATAAAACAATTGTTTTGTTTTGGTTTGGTTTTTTTTGGGGGGGTGGGGGGGACGGACACCTAGTGACATACAATATTGAGTTTCTAACAACCCTACTATTTTTGTTTCCATTATTAAGACTACTTTTTTCCTCTTTACCTGTAGCTGGTGATTCCATTAACCACACAAGATGACTTGGACAAAGCTATTGAACTGCTAGATCGTAGTGTTCACATGAAGAGCCTCAAGATATTGCTCGTAATACATGGAAATACACAGGTATGAATCAGTATTTTTATTACTGGCTAGGTTAAAGAGTTTCCTGAAGGCAGTTCAAAGGGACACTGCCTACTTAAAAATTACACTTCTGTCTGAAATAATTATCTGTTATTGTTACAAGTAACATCTAAGATTACTCTGAGAGAGGTTAGAGAGAATGGTTTTCTGTTTGGTCAGTCTGTTTACTTTATGAATATTATGTTATTTTATGTTTGGTCAATTTCACTGTGTTCCCCTGAAGAGTTAATTATTTGGGGATCCTGTTTGTGTGGGTTTTTCATAAAGCAGCAAAGATACATTTTTTAAAATAGGAAAATGGGATGTAATATCACCAACATTGGCATTCCATTTTAGAGGCAAGTGCAGTACTTGAAACTGCTATTTTAACTTTTTAAAATTAGGACATTATAAACACAATAAGACCCTGATAATGACTGAGTCATTTGAGTTATACCACATTATAAATTATTATTATTATTATTATTATTTTATTATTATTTTGTATGACTCTTTCAAGCTGAAATCCAAACATCAGATGCCATGAGCACAAAGAGAACGTGTATTTTTCTCGACACAAATTGAAAATTGCGAGTTTGAAAAAAGTTCTAATTATCACAAAAACATAACCTTCTATTTCAGCGTAATTTAAGACTGATTGTAGAAATCTTTGAATAAACTATTGATGAAATTATATGAAATATATGGAGTTTGATGCAAATGAGCTTCTTTTCCCTCTGCTTATATTATAAAAAAGGGGAAAAGGATATATAGCATGGAAACATTTCTCTTAATATAAAGAGCTTTTGAAAATTTGTAGTGTTTTTCACATTTCAGGACTATAAAATTAAACTTACTTGTTGTTTTATTCTGTTTTCATTTTTAGGTTCCCACCCTGAGTAACATGGAGCCCCTGCCATCACTGGAAGATTTGGATAATACTGTGTTTGGAGTGGCAGAGAGGAAAAACATGCTGTCTGTAATAGGTAAAACAATTAATATTCCTGTAACTTTAAGTGTTTTAAATTTCCTTTTAAATCATCTGCAGACTCATACGTGAGAGTGTATCTCTATTAATCCTGTTTGATTAGTTGATGTCATATTAATTTTATTGAGGTTTATTCATACTGATGAATTAGGTGATGTCTTAATGAATTTCTAGTTGTAAAAATCAAAGAAAAATTAAATAAAGGTAAACATATTTTTGTAATATGTCTAAGTGTTTAGTGCAGAAAACACTGACAAAAAGAATTCATCCATAGTTGAAAGAACCCTGTAATACAGTGGTCCCCAAACTTTTTGGGTCACACTCCCTCCTTACCTGGTCCATGCTACCCGGGAGCTGGGGTCAGAGTCACGGTTGGGGGCCACAAGTAGAGCCAGGAGCTGGGGCCCGAATTGTGTCTGCAGCTGGAGCTGCAGCTGCAGAGCCAGGGCTGGGGCCGCAGCTGGGAGCTGAGGCTGCAGCCAGGGGCCGGGGCTGGATTGGCGATGGGGGCAGAGCAGGGCTGCGTGGTGCTTTGCCCTGCCCCTGCGGGGGCTGGCCCATGCTCTGCCATGCTCCCCTGAAGGTTGTTCCATACCCCCCCGGGGGGAGGGGCCGCCCACAGCTTGAGGACCTCTGTTGTATAGAATTAGCTTTAGGATATTAAAGTTAGCAAATGGGTTTAATTCTTTGTTCCCCAATGTTCATCTATAGATTTATTTTTTTATTGTTCATTTGTGGCCTCATCCCTTCTATCCATGAAAGTCGGTGTCAGTGCTCCCTTTGACTTCATTGTGTGCAGGACTGAGCCTCTGAACAAAGCCATATTTATTTAAATGCAATGCATTTTGCTGATTGCAAGATTCCATTCTTAAAATTTATGTTTGGCGATTTAGATTGTTCAGGCTGCATTTAAAATATCTCTAACAGAAGCAGCGGTGTTAGCATTGGGTTAATTAACCATTTCTCAAACTCGTGGTTTGAAGTGTGAGGTTTACTTGTGAAATTTAATTATGAGGATTTCTTGGTTTCACTTATATTATGGCTAAAGAATTAATTGAACAAGTAACATTTGTTCAGTCAGTTTAAATGTAAATTAAATTTTGATTTTGCACATCATATAAGGATATTTTTGCAGTGTATTTTATAAAGAAAAGAAAATAATGTGGCACTGTAACCCAGCTGTGTTAAGGAAGAAGTTGGATGCTTAATTAAATGCTTGCTTACTTTATTTTCAGATTGGATATTGAGCCACCTTTTCTTTAAATTTTACATATGACCATATTAATAAATACAAATGTTTAATGTGATACAAGAACCCATATTTAGTTAACAATTTGTCAATCTAGTTTGATCCAATTGAAATATATTTTTTATTTACAACATCCATTATTGCCAACCACAAGGTTTAAAATCATGAGCCAGGCCACAAAAAATCATGATTCTCTTACAAATAATCCAAAATGTATTATTTTAATTTGCCTTCTGTATTTTGAGTCTTTAAGGTTTGTGTTTTCAAGCCCTTCTCTGAAGTGATGATGGTTAAAAACATTTTGTTTTTAGTGATTCTCACATAAACGTAAGACTCCAGGAGATGGGTTTTTAAGTAAAACTTCATGAAATGCTCAGTAAAATCATGATGATTGGCATAAGTAAATACTCCACTCTTATGAAATCTTGATCCAGTCATCTGATGTGCTGCCTGTCTGGAGAATGAATGAATTATAACCCTGTGCCATACAATGGAAAATGGGGCATTATAAATGTGAGATTTAGAAGGTGCAAATTTTTGTCTAGAGACAGATATGTAGATGGTCACAATTCCCAGATTATAGGTTTAGAATTATATTGTCTGTCTTCTAATGATGTTGTGGGCACCAAAAATTGCAGGAGAAACACAGAATGTTGACCATAGGTCCAGGAGTGTTTATAAGGAGAAAGTGATCACAGCTGGCTTTGGGCTCTGTGAAGCCTATGATTCCCTTGATTTTGGTTTAGTGAGGAATCTAAAGGAGAATTTCAGATTTTATTTTCTTTAAAGTAAGTTTCTATCCTTAAAGATAACACTGAAAACATAAACTGATGTATACTAATCTCTGGGGAGAAAGGAAGAAGCAGCAGGTGGCTAAGAGGCACATGAAGATTCATCCCTTTCACACACTTTCATGTAATATGAGTTAGTTAATTTGGGGAGTTTATCCCAAAGAATCATTTTGCTAAACCTCTCCAAAATCCAGAGGCCTTGAGCATGGTGATGTGATGATAGTGGGTTCTTTGTGGTTACCTTTAAACCCTCTACACTAAACTGAACTGTTGTTCTTGTTATCTACTATGGGAATTAATGGAAATTTTGATGATGGAAAACTCCAGTACCCTAATACACTTTTCCAGTCTTTCAATATATAGATTGAATTTCTTAAGCAATGCTAACTCATAATTTAGTTTAGTACTTCTTAATTTGTTGTCTTCAGCCCTGATCCTGGAACCTGATCCACAGGAGCAGAACCCATTTCCATTGAGCAGGATTGGGGCTTTATTTTGTCCCTTAATAAAATAAAGTAAAATAAAATAAAATAAAAGTGATTTTAAAATCTCATGACACTAAATTTTAGGAGATGACAAAGTTTTAGTTGATGGTGCCCAGTTTGGGTTTTTTTGAATCCCTGGCCCTTGGGTGTTCAGCACCTTGCAATATCAGACTCCATGAGAGCAACAGTCAGCATTTAAAAATTGTGAAATAAATCATAATAAATATAGAAAAAAAATTTTGCTTTAAAAAAGGAAAATACGATAGTAAGCCTTTTTGCAGGAGGGATTGTTTTAAATCACCTATCCAAGCAAAGTGTTCTTCAATGAACTGTTTTTTTGTTTGTTTTTTTAAGGTTCTAATACACGTGATAGAAGTTCACCGCCCCCAGGATACATTCCAGATGAGCTGCACCAGGTGGTACGAAATGGCTCATTCACTAGTATCAATAGTGAAGGCGAGTTCATTCCAGAAAGCATGGATCAAGTAAATATTTTTTTTTCATTTCCACTTGATTAAAGGCCTCTGTGAGCTTGGTGACTGACTGACTGCCCTATCAATTACCACCTATCAGCCTGTCAGTTAATGTGTGACAATCTGTCCTTCTGATCTATTTGCTTCATTCTGATTGAGTAGTTGAATATTAGAATATATAAGAATTCTGAACAAAAATGGGAAAGGTGGGTGGGGTCTGAATAGTTTGGAGGATTGAAAATGGGATAGGTAGTGCCTTTCACATCTGTGCCATTATTAATCCTTTTTAGAGTGGTGCGTAATTCCCTGTTTGAGATCAGGACCTTCTAGAGGTAGGCTCTTGACTCACAAATAATAAGAGGCAGTACCTACCATGAAGAATTTACAATCTAAGTAGATGCGGGAGGGTGGAAGAGAAAACAGAGGCGTAGCATTAAAGTGTGTTATGTGTGCATACTACGTACATTTATTTTAACATAATTGCTATAGTTTACTATTTCCCACACACTGTAAATCAAATACATAAATACAAACAAGATGTTCATATTAGGTGGGAGAAGGGCACAGAGTGCTTTTCAACAAGCAGGACTCCATACAATATGACTTCAGCCACATAAAAGCTATAACTGCTGGCTTTTATGTTTCATATGTTGGGTTTTTGAGCTATAAAATGTGATGTTAAGAATCATCCACCATAAAAAAAGATTGAATGTTTCAGTCCCTCTCTTATTGTTACTTGATAGATGCTGGATCCATTGTCCTTGAGCAGTCCTGAAAACTCTGGCTCAGGTAGCTGCCCCTCACTGGACAGTCCTTTAGATGGGTAAGAACTACTTACATTCAGCACTTCTTTCTACTAGATTGCTTCAAAGTACCTACCACAGAACATAGTAATTATACCTTCAGAAACAATTTCTAGGTGTATTTTTTCCAACACAAAAAAAGAACAAAAAGCAAGAACAATAGAACAGCGTATTAGGATTTAACTGCTTACTGATGCGCAGAAGAGAAGAGCATGTTGTTTTTGAAGGTGCATGACATTTAAAACATCAGATTCTGGACTTGCTGCTTTGTTGCACACAATGTAAATCTAGCCACTGTTGTCCTGTTTGTCAATTGACTGTACTCCACAACCATGAACAGCTCTATTAAACATACACTTCAGATATTGGCATAATCTGCCAAAACCCTTCCATTCCCCTAATGGTTTACCCAGTACTGTTCTTAATACTACTGCACAGATGATAAATCAGTTGCAAACAGTCAAACGTAAATGGGAATCTGAGTTATAGTTGTATGTAGTCATTGACGATAAAGATCCATTTGAGATATAAGATCATGTTATTGGCATATGTTTTAAAGAACATTTCAGGTCCACCTACATACCTAAATATTACAAATAAAACAAAATTTGAACATTTCCCAGATGAACTGACTGATGATGTTTTTATTTGCTGATTTTTTTTTTAAAAAAATGAATATTTTCTGTTTTGAAAGAAGTTGTACAGGAGAAATAAGCAGATAACAGTCAATCATCATGGGTTAGTTTTAAATTTGCTTAGGTTTTGTCATTTTGTGCCACGCTTGCCTAATATTTGAAGGTTTGGGGTTAAATATTTAATAAAAATTATTAGTTCACATTTATGAACCACAGATCCACCAATCTGAAATAGATGGTTGTTCCCATGTTGAACAAGACAGAACAGCCAGTCATAGTTGAGGTAAATTCCTTGTGCCTCTTTTCCTGATCTGATTGGGACACCATTGAGAATGGATTTGTTTATCTTCCACGCATGCTTCAAAGTCCATCTCCATATTTGGATGGATTGGAAACTGAAGGATGTTTTGATAGGGTCTCATGATATGGTTGGGGAGAGGGTGTTTATTTTATTTTTTGTGGAAAAGTATAAATTAATACATTTAAAATCAGAAGTTTGACTCAGAACTTGGAAATGATATATTTTTTAATGTATTTAAATTTTGGGGGGTGGTTAAAGCTTGGGTAGACATCAGATAAGTCAAATCAATAAACATTATTCAACTCAGCACATAGTGCAAAATTTCAGCATTGTCTTCAGAAATTAAACATGTCCACTTTTTCCCTTTCTGATGTCTTTTAATTTAATTTAATTTTCTATAGAATTTTGTGATCATGCTGTTAATGATTGAAGAGCTGATGGAGTTATAAATATCCATTCAAAAGTCTTGCTCTCTTCCTGTTTCACTCCGACAGGAGCCAAAGGTGGCAAAAGACTAACTTTCCATGTCCAAAGCACCTCAGGAACTTCTTTGTCTAGTCGGTTCTTACAGGCAAAACATCAACAGCACTCCTTTCCTGTACTAGTAATGGAGATGGACTAGAAAAGGGTAAAAAGTGTGGGAAAAGATATCAGTTCCCAGCTTTTTTTGTGCTTATGGAACATAGGACTGAATGTCAATAACAGGGACTTCTGGTCCATCTCTGCTTCTCAATTGTTTATATCAGTAGGGAAAAACCTCTGTGTCCAGGAACCCTGTGCTAGATAGACTCAGAACCAGACTGCAGTCTCGTGAGTCAAAATATTGGCACAGCAACAGGCATATCAGTCACTCTGAAATCTAGCTTTGTATCAATGCCATACTGAATACAGTCATCTTGGAGTTGAAAGGAAAGTCAGATAAAACTTTGACTGCCAACTTCTGTAAGTAGTTGGATTCTACAAACTCTGTAGTAGGTATAGCCTTCAGACTATCTCTTCGTGTCTATTTTGTGGAAAAGATGTGAAATTGGAAGCCAGCTGTTATCAAAATATCACATAAAGGAACTTTGAAAACCTTTGAGATTTGAGCTTTCCAGAAGCTTGGAAGTACTTAAGCGCAAAAGATTGCTTACCGGATGAACTCATTCAATTATGCTTATCCAATTCTAGAGTGAGAGAGAGAAATTACTATTGTTTCCAATAGAAGGAAAGATAAGCTATTCTATGGCTATTTATACCATGTTTAAGAAGTTTCTCAGACTTTACAGGAAAACTTGAATCCTGGATCTCCATTCCTCAAAAACACATCCTCATGGCATTTGTTTTCTGATAAGAGTGTATTCCATTTTCATAGAAGGAAATAGTTTCTACTGCTAAATATTCTGCACTTCCATAGCAACTTTTCATCTGGGGGCTGGACTCCACTAGAGAGTTTTGTCGACAAAAGTCAGCTTTTGTCAATAAGATAATGGAGGTGTACACACTGAAATGCTCCTCCCACTGATGTAACTCCCCTGCTATAATAAAACCACCTCAACAAGAGGTGTACAGCTTATGTTGGTGGCAGTAGAGCGATGCAATGTCAATGTGGACTGCGTTCCTTACATTGGCTGTTGGCTGTCCCCTGGAGAGCTGAGCAGCTGGCCCCTGCTCCCGGCTGGAAGTGGGGTGAGAAGCCCCAGGCAGCTGGATCCCACTGCCGGTGGGGGAAGGAAGAAGCCCCGAGTGGCTTTCCCCAGCGCCCAGCGGGGAAATAGGGAGTGGAAGGGGCAACCTGCCAGGAGCCCCTAGGGCAATGGAAGTGCTCCTGGTGAGGAGACACATCACCGACCGAAGGAGGGTAGTGTGGACATCAGCCACCACAGTAAGTTGACCTAACATAGGTCGACTTAGTTTGTAGTGTAGGCAAGGTCTGAGAATCTGTGCTTTGCAAATATTACTTTAGTCTCATAAATACCCCTTTGAGTTATGTAACTGTTATCCCCATTTTACAGATGAGAAACCTTATGTATGGTACAAAGAGATTGCATCAAGGCTTAAATTATCCATTTTGTTGCTGGTGTGTATAAGGTTATGCACTCAGTATTAGGTATTTAGGGGGTTTACCCTATTTTAATGGTTGCCTAATTTTTGAGGATTTTTCCTCTAAGAAAACCAGTGTAACCTTGGTCTAGTAGACTGAAAGTATTCCATGAAAACATTTCTTGCTTAGAAATGTTTTGACTTGCCTCTACCAATCCAGAGACCCTTTTGTCATCCTCATTTAGTTTGCCTCTGTTAGTTTGTTCGAGGACTCCTAACAGGGTTTTAGGCTTGTGTCTCCATTTCTGCTTCTGTTGCCTATTAGAGAAATTCTTATCTGGAAAAGGAAGATCCTGGGGTGGTATGGTTATGGAAGTGCTCTACTGCAATTGGTTGTTCTGTCTGATGTTTTGATTTTGTTTATCCATAAAGGTGCAAGGCATGAGCTCCTGTGGCTGTGGCTTCATTTGCACTGCTTTATGTGTCTTCTAGTAGACTGATCTAAAGAGCAATGCCATTTGTTTCCTCCCTACCCCAAGTAAGATCCATCCATTGTAACTGATACCTACAAGCTTTGGTATTTCAAAGTTGGGTCCCAGCCTGTCTACAAGCATAGCAGACTGGGATAGCACAAACTTTGCTGTGTCATTCTACAGTTATAAAACAGAAAGACTTAGGTGTTTGCCTGACTACTCGCTCTCTAATAACATAGTGTTGTTTTACACTTCTAGAGATAGCTACCCCAAATCTCGGATGCCAAGAGCACAGAGCTATCCAGATAACCACCAGGAGTTTTCAGGTTGGTAAAACTACTGAGCCCATTTATTTTTATCAGTTACGTCCAGCTGTAAGTAACATGTCTCAGGATGCACTTTTTTAGTATATGTTATGCCTCCTTGGGGTGCCCAGGGTTGTGAGGCACCTTGCTACCACCTTTCCTCTGTGTGAGGAAGCCTTGTCTGTGTCTGGCATGGCTCAGCTCCCCAACTCTACCAGCACTTGCCTCTAGACCTCACAGGCCCACTGTCACTGTACAGGTCAGTGATTGGCACACCCCAACTCTCTCTGAGGGTCTCCCTGGAGTGTCCATCCCTTGATCAGGTGGACATTCAGTAGTCACAGATTCGCTGCTTCTAAGGAATCAAAACACCCAGCTTAGTTTCACCTTAGATCACTGCTGTCCTTAACACACAGAACTTAGATCTGTTGATCATGAAATCAAATATGAGTTTATTTAATAAAGCATAGAGAGTCAGTAGTAGCAAGTAGAAAGTATTGGAAACAAATGATTACATAAAAAATAAAATTGTAACACACATTGTAGAGCCTAGACTTAATTAACAAGATACTCTACAAGACATGAGAGTATCTGCTCACCCAGAATCTTTGCAGAGCTTTACAGCCAGGCTGTCTGTGCCCCTCCTTTCATGAGATAAGCATGCTATCAGTTTGCCTTCTAGGTGAAGAATTCAGTGTGTTCCTTTGGACTCCCAGGACCAATCCTTTGTCTTTATTCATAAACAGAATATCCCCCTGCTGTTTGTTCCTTCTAGTAGATTTCTTCTCTTGTAGATTTTGCAATCTCTTAACTGGCAGTGGCTCAGTATGCATATAGGGCAGTGTTCTCACAACAATTTTTTTGGTGGCCTCAGAGTGCGGTCACCAACTCTTGCTGGTGGCCGCATTGACAATTTTTCCTAATATACTCAGTTATCATTAGGAAAATCAAATAAATGTGCACATAGACATGTCCAAATAAGAAGTACTGGGTTTTGCTAATATTCTGACCCAGACAATTGATGCATCAAAAGTTAAGGAGCTCTTTGAATGGACAGGCTGCCTCACTTGCCCCACTCACCTTTCAGCTGAGAAAGGTGTGTGGGGCGCATGAAGAACTGCGGCTCCTGCCAGGCGGCTGGAGGGAGTTACTTGTTCTTCCCTGCAGAGCAGCCAGTCTGGCTACATGTGCAGCAACTGCCCTGAGCCACCTGGCAGGAGGCAGGAAGGGGGCTGCTTTGGACGGGGGGGGGGAGAGAAGAACTGCAGCTTAGGGAGGCGCTGCTGGAGTCACTTCCACGGTTGCAGGGAGGGGGGGATGAGTGGATGAATACAAGGACCCTGGAGGCAATCGAGCGGTTGGCAGGCATGGAGGGAGGAAAGGGGGATGGATGTCGGAAAGACAGGGAGGGAAGAAGGTGGAAGTCGGGACCCAGAGGCATTGGCATGGCCGGCCAGGGGGTGAGTGGATGAATATAAGGAGTCAGACCCTCGAGGCAATCGAGTGGCTGGCAGGGAGAAAATGGGGAGGGTGGGGGAGTTGGGACCCCAGGCACTGGCGGACAGCCAGTGGCTGGCAGGGAGGGGTGCGGACCCCGAGGCAGACACACCGGGGGGACGAGGGGGCACTTACCTTGTCACTGCAGTCCGGTGGTGGAAGGTGCTTCTGGGAGCCAAGGGCCGGGGGTTATTCACCCTGCGGGGGCTGCTCAAAACAAGTCTCGGCTTGTGATCAGGTGAAACCTGGCTGGGCCGGGTGGATCCTTTCCCCTCCCTCCTCAGCTGCCTCGTGGCCACCCAGAAACCCCCTGGTAGCTACATTTGAGAACTGTTGATATAGGCATACATCTCAGGAATACAACACACAAATGTCCAGACAGGGAGTTAAGTGTGTGTTACTGCCTACCTGAAAGGAACATTTCTGAGGTGTGTCACTTTCTGGTGACCTGCCTTAATTACAAGACCTTAAGAACATGATTTTCAGTATAGATACATAACTCCTTAAATATTATCCATATAGACATTTTGCAGTGGTTATGATGACCAGTGGGCTACTGGCTCTCAGTAGAGACCTCACATACCATTCTTTGGTGAACTATTATGCAGCTAACCCTGTAAAACCCTCTGTGCCCTCTGCCAATTGGCCCCAAGAGATTCCTGGGTCACAGGATAATATAATTTTTGCCTCTCATCCAAAAGCAAAAGAGACAACTTTTGTCCGGTGGCACAGGACTGGAACTCAGACCTGGACCATAGTCCTGGTTTTTCAGAGAATTGCTGTGTAACCTTGGGTGGTTTATTCAATCTCTCTAAGCCTTTCTTTCAGTATTTTTTCCACAGGACCCATGCCTCATTCAGTGCACAGAACAGAGGGTACTCAATATTTTGTTTTATCCTTTGTTCAGTGTATGGCCCTAGACCTTATTTAGTGTAAACTATTCAAACCCTTGTATGAAGACAGAATGATTAATTTTGTCATAGGCTTTTCATTGGCACTCACAGTAGTATCCTAGTGCTCCACAAACATCAATAACTTATCTTCACAAAACTATGAGTTGATGGGGTTGTATTATCCCTATTTTACACATGGGGAGCTAAGGCACGGATAGATTAAGGTCAGAAGTATTCATTAAGGTACCTAATTTGAGAGGCGTAGGACCTGATTTGTCAGAGTACTTAGCATTATATAGTACTTTGTATATTAAAGCACAACTCCAGTTTACTTCAAATGCTGTTGTGAGTGTTCAGAACTTCACAGATCAGACACCTGAAAAATGAAGAGCACACAGTTACTGGCTACCTGTGAAAAATTTGGTTTAAGTAACTTGCTTAGCATCACACAGGAGCTGTGTGGCAGAGACAATGATATAATTAAATTTTCTGGGGCAGCTTTGAACTTTCTTAACCATGGGATCTTCCTTTCTCTTCCTGCAATTTCCTGCGTCATTCACTATCAATCTTCCAATTTCTGCAACAAAAGAGGCAGTAGTCCTACAGCCAGCAGCCTGCTTCACTACACATTCTTGATTCATCCCCAGAGTAGGTCCATCCAAGTACTGAATGAGGCAGGCGTCCTCTGAAAAAACAGTATGTGATCATTAATTAAAGACTGTCATAATGCATACACATAACAGGCGTTAATTAAGGTGGCATAGGCAACCTTAATTCTGGCATTTCCTAACTTTTGTTTGCTTGACTTTACGATCTGAAAAATTTTCTTTTAAGATTTTTTTCAGCATGTTTTTTTTTTTTTTAAAAACTAGGAAATTACATACAAAAACAAATTCCATGAGGTGGCATCATATTGAATCTTTAAATCTATCACAGAGGCTTCTGCCACTTGAGATAATAGAGTAAATGATAGCAGTTTTAGGTTGTCATCTGCTATGGAGAAGAGCACTAAGGAGAGATGAGACACCTACTTTGCCAGTGGGTCTAATAGATATATGCTAACAGCAGAAATGGTGAGACTCAGGAATCTTGGGTTCCATTCCAGGCTCTGGAGGGGAATGTCCTCTATTGGACCTGCTTCCCCAAAGTTTGATCCTTCTGCTCCATTCCCTCCAATGTGTCTGTGTGCTAATCTTCCCCACCCCTGGCTTCTCATCCCACTCCCAGTCTCCTTGTTCAGTCAGCTCCAGTTCCTCCCTTCCTGCCCTAGCTCCTTGGCCCATTCTTAATGCCCAGCCAGCCTCCATTGTTGTCCTCCCTTGGCTCCTCATCCAGTCTCTTTCTCCTACCCCACCACTGGCTCCCAGTCTCTGTCCCAGGATTCCTCATCCAATCTCAGACTCCCCTCTTCACTCCCACCTTCTCCTTGGCTTCATGTCCCATGTTCTCCTGTCCAGCTCCTTGTATAATATCAGTGTTCCCTACTCGGACAGCTGGCTCCCATTCCCTCCCTCTTCTGCCCCTCCCCCATTTCCCTCACCAGTTCTGACATAGCTCCCAATTCCCAGTCTCTGTCTCCTCCTCCTCAACTCCCAGTCACAGTTGCTCTCTCCACCTTCCAATTCCAGTCTCTCCAGGCTACTTGTCCCAATCTACTGCTGTCTCTTCCTCGTGCTCTGATTTTTGTCTCCTCTGCATTCATATCAGACAGCCTACTCTTCCACACTGCCTGAGTGCCAGTGAGAGCATTATTGATCGCACAGGAGAGACCATGTACCTGCTCTCAGATTTGGTACCCAGCCTAGAGCAGCCAGTACAAGAAAATTCCTTCCAAGCCCTTGTAGCTCTGGGTTGGAGCATACTCAGTCTCCACTCTGTGGGGATGATGCATGCACAGTCTGGTCAGTGCTAGGTGCTCTGAGAGGCTGGAGCATGCTCAGTAAGGATGAAACCTTCAGAGATTTTAGCTACAAAACTCTAGCAAGTCTCAACTGAGTATGTGAAAAAGGCTTATAACTTAACCAAATTTGGGTGGTTTTTCACCAGTATCGCAAAAAGCACATCCTTGAGATAAAGGCCACTCCCACCCCCGGCCAAATTTCAGGTTCTTACTCCAAAGCATGCAGGGGCTAGAGCATTTCAAAGACAAAGTCACCAGAATTTTTTAACATGGGCAAAACCATATATTTTCTCCTAGTTTGCTTCTCAGAAATATCTGAACCCTTTTGGATGAAATTGTCCAGACAAACTGAGCCTGAATCAGACACTCAGCATAGAAAATGTCAACCCAAATGGTTAAAGTTTGCCGAGGTATAAGAAACTGAAAAACTGTTGGATGACATTAATAATAGGTGGTGCAACCAGCCCTGCTTATGATAGGAATCATGCAGTGACCTTCGGGGTAGTGGGTGGCAAACACTGGATACATCAGTGATGGAGGGGCAATTTTAGCCATAGATACTGCAACTAACCCTTTTTATATATTGAATGATAAGTAAACAAACATGCATAGTGTTTCCATACACATGAAGCCTCTAGATGTTTTATATATACTTTTACAGAAAGTGCCATGAATCTTTTCTCCATTCAGCGTAAACAGGAGATTGGTTTTAACATTTCATGCAGAAAATTCTCACATAAATAATGCTGCCACTCCAGATCGTTAACTAAGTAAGTTTTTTAATATAAAAAGCTTACTTGCCAATTGAAGGAAAAAATAAATTGACACAACTTTCTGTTGTACAGTTATTGTAATGTTGTGTCTGCTTAGAACAGATGGTAGCACGTTTGAGTGAATATGATATTCAGTTAAATTTATTTTTATTGCTTTATTGTTTTATCATTTATAGGGACTATAACAACATGATTTGTAGCCTGAATGTTAATTTACTGATCTTTATATGCACAGCATTCCAGTTTAGAGACTTGTTAGGTCTCTTTATAACACACTCCACTTAAGGGTTAAGTGTAGGGTTGCTTTTTTAAACTTGTGGTGTAAGACTGATTTAAAATTTGATTTGTCTTATAAATTGTCCTCATATTTTGAATTCTGCAATGTATAGTAATACTTTATTTTGTTCCCCCCACAGACTATGATAGCCCAATATTTGAGAAATTTGGAAAAGGTGGGACTTATCCCCGAAGGTATCATATTTCATATCATCACCAAGATTACAATGATGGTGAGTGTGGGACAGTGCAACGTTTTCAATGTTTATTCTTTTTTCAAAAATTAAGTTGAAAGATTTTACAATATAACTAGAAAATGTGAAAAGAAATGAGAAGCAAACAAGTGTTCTCTCAGAAATAAATATAAAGCACGCTTAATCTGAGTGCTTACGGTTAACTACAAATCTGCGTTTAGGCTCCTAAATTAAAATAGCCTGATTTTCAGAGATGCTGAGCTATACCAGCTCCTGTGAAGATATAGATTAGAGAATTAGGGAATCATGGGAGCAGCTGTATATGAAAATCTTCTCTGCCAAAAGCCTATGCATAAACTGTACAGAGCACATTTTGAATGCCATGAGTCACTGTAATCCTTTACTACCCCAAATAAGCTTTGCTGTTACTCAGTCTGTTATGTAAAATAAGGAATGGCATAGAGTAGGTACCTTATTGCTCTTGTTTACTGATTCTCGTAATAAAAGAGGAGCGGGATATGTCACGAAATTGATAAGCAGTAAATTTAGATTGATAAAATAAATAATTGTTTACTTAATGAATAATTAACCAGTGGAACTAATTGCTGGAAGGTATTGTATTTCAAAACAAGATTAGACATTTTGTTAATATGTTACATTAGATAGAAGAGAAAAAAGGCGGAGAGGGGAATCTTTATGTTTCAGGGTATGTAACCACTAACTGATGGGAGCTAGGAAGAAACCTCCTACAGGCAGATAATTGATGATGTGTCCATTATGGACTGACTTCCATCTTCATCTGAACTTATTAAACACCCTCTGTGTGAGGATACCTGACTAGATGGATCATTAGAACTCTACTGAATCTTTGGTCGGTTTTTTTCAGAACTAAAGATAGCCTCTCACAGCAGTGAGCAGTGAGCAGTCCCTTTGGAACTTGTCTCCATTTTCTTCAAACCACCAGTAAAGAGTCACTTAATTATGAAACTCTGTTCGTAGGAATTGCAGATGTTACTTATGCACTGCTCCCAACCAGCCAGTCATGGACTAAATCATTAAGCTAGTTTGTCTGATCCCTGCATGTAGGCATTCTGCATACTCTTTCCCTCTCAGCAGGCTAAACCATTAACTTTCTTTACCATTCAATCTATTCTCTGCAAGATTTGAACTGTATTATGTTTTCAGTCTGCATTTCATGCAGTATACATACACACATATCACTTAGTACTTTTTCTTCATGGTACAGTATTATAGGTAGTCTTTGTGCATCATTGTAGGTCGTAAAACCTTTCCAAGGGCGAGAAGGACCCAGGGGAACAGCTTCCGGTCTCCAGTCAGTTTCAGCCCCACCGATCATTCACTAAGTACAAGCAGTGGGAGCAGCACCTTTACTCCTGAGTATGAAGATAATCGAATGAGAAGAAGGGGAAGTGACATTGACAATCCTACCCTGTCAGTAATGGACATCAGCCCGCCTAGCCGCTGTAAGTTATTAAGGCACATTATGGTCTTCAAAGAAAAATAAAAAAATACTTTATCAGAACTGACAAAATTACTACAATACATGTTATTAAAGGATATCATAATCCATGCCATAATATTATTGCAGTATTACATTACAATTATAATTTACATTATATTATAACAAATCACTACAGATTTTCTTAACATTAATAATATTAGGGTACGTCTGCACCTGAAGTAGTAAGATGCTTACCAGTCAAATACTAACTTCATTTACTCTTGCTGGTAAAGGTCCTTTTTAAAAAAAAAAAAAAAAAAAAAAAATAGGGAACTTAATTAGTATGGTAGTTGGGTGTATGAGTTATTTATTTGATAGGTGAATGTACTTAGCTTTATACTGGCTATGTAATCAGTACACTTCGTAGTTGCTGTAGATCATGACTTGGTTTTTAAAGGGTACTCTTAAAATACTTAGGTGATCAAAGGTATTTTAGTTTCCTTTTCAGATTAGCTCTTGGTAAGTACCTCAGATGTCATATCTTGTATTTATGTGTTTGGATGTATTTTTATGGATAAAATATAGATTATTAGATAGCTGACAAGATCACATTTTCCATTTAGGGAAAATTTTATAAATCTGTGCTTTTTACATGGAGCTATTTTAATTAAAAAAACAGTCTTTTTTCAAACGTTTTGTTTGTGTTCCAGTTTTTCTTGAACTGAATAACAATCTCATTTGAAAAACAAAACATACTTATATTTTCAGCACCACGAGCTCCAACTAACTGGAGACTTGGCAAGCTGCTGGGTCAGGGTGCTTTTGGCAGAGTGTATCTGTGTTATGACGCTGACACTGGAAGAGAATTGGCTGTTAAACAAGTTCAGTTTGACCCTGATAGTCCAGAGACCAGCAAGGTAAGAGACCCTGAAAGAAATATTTGTAAAGGGATTACTGTAAGAGTGGTTTTCTGTATGATTTCTCTTAATGTTATTAATGTTTATGAGGACATGTACTTCAATGAGTTTGTATGATAAAAAGACATCCTGTTCAATTAAAATATTTGTGAAGATAACTCAGTTAAATGATTCTGGTGTTATAGAGTCATAGACTTTAAGGTCAGAAGGGACCATTATGATCATCTAATCTGACCTGCACAATGCAGGTCACTGAACCTTACCCACCCACTCCTGTAATAGATACCTAACCTATGACTGAGTTATTAAAGTCCTCAAATCATGGTTTAAAGACTTCAAGGTACAGGGAATCCACAAGACAATCCACCAGCAAGTAACCTGTGCCTCATGCTGCAGAGGAAGGCAAAAAAACCCCAGGGCCTCTGCCAATCTGCCCTGGGGGAAAATTCCTTCCTGACCCCAAATATAGCAATCAGCTAAGCCCTGAGCATGTAGGCAAGACTCACCAGCCAGACAAATTATTTCATCTTCAGATATATCTCTATGAAACTGACATGTAGCATCATCAGATTCAACAGGTCCTGAGGCTATAAAGCTAAACGATCTAACATGGAAGGTACATTCTGCAGATATTTTACTTTAAGTAGTAAAGTGAAAAATATAGGAAATAGTATACATTAGCTTTATTTTATAATGAGACCAATAAAGAATGTTGTTTTAAAGAATACTGTTAAGTGGACATGACTTCAGTTGTGTACAAATTGATGATATAGGTAAAGTCCAATGCCAGTGAATCTACTATAATTGATCCCCTATATTGCTCCCCCTAAGAGCATTGTTTTAGAGTTTTTATTTCCAGATGTCTAATCTGAACATGTCCTTCTCTAAATACAGTTATAGTCAGAAAAGAGACAATGTAAAAATGGTACTGCCCAGATCTGCTCCTTGTTAGTATTCCAAATTGTAGCTGCCAATTTTACTGACAAAAATAAATTCTTCTTTTCACTCATTAGGATTCCATAGTCAGTGCAGGTACGCAGAGAGTGGGCTGGATTCCATTCTGGCGCATGCATCTGCAGAACTGACTGACTTGCAATTGTAGACTCTATTACTGGTGATGGTGTAGGAGCCAGACAGAACAAAGATTGACTTGCAGCTGTAGTTTTTAGTGCTGATGGTTTAAAAACAAATTATTGTAAAAATAACCAATTTGCTCTGGAAATGATAGACAGTAAACATGGAACCCTATGATGCCATTTTTGCAGCAGTTACTTTTCAGAGGATACCTACACTTGCCATTACTTCTTGAAACACACCCATGTCAATATCAAGAAAATTTTCTCCCTCTAATTTTGGAGCATCACAAGTGGTCTGCAATGGATAAATACCAAGTTTTGACTCAGGGCTTCCACGTTGAATCTCTGAATTGCTTTAAAATTCTAAATCACAGCTATTTTTTAAAGTACGTGTACAGGGAAACTTTACAAACAGGGACTAAATGGCTTTTCTACCCTTAACCACTTCCATGCTGTAAAATAAAATAAATATTAAAGTAAAATATAGTTGGGAGGAAAAACAAAAGTAAAATATGTAATTGTGAAATATAGTTGTTAGATTTATAAATGTATTGTTTATTTGGTATAACTTGAGATAAGCTTTTAAGAACTAACTCAACTGATACCTGTAGAAAGACTTAATTTTCAGCTGGATGAAAAATTCTCAAATTTGCAACATAATATTATAGTACAGCTCTTGAACTCATTTGCATTTTAAAATAAAATTACCCAACGTTCTAGTTTCTGAGTAAATGAGATGGGGAATGATTCTTAAAATCCAAAAGAATAAATAATTGAATGAAATAACTGGAAAATATCCCTGAAGAATTTAGAGAAGTCAAACATTTCTCAGATTATGCTGTAGATCTGCTCTCCCACATTCTAACTCTGATGTTTTCTAACAAGAAAATGTGTAAACTTTACACAAACTGCAGAGTAAACCCTCCACTTAATTTAGATTCCCCAAAAGCTTCCCCATAAAGTCAGTCTTTTTAACAGAAATCTAAAAGTTGTTAGATTATTTATCTCTTAACTATTGTAAACTTTACTGTATATTTTCTTTTCAGGAGGTAAATGCACTTGAATGTGAGATTCAGCTGTTGAAAAACTTGCTGCATGAAAGAATTGTTCAGTATTATGGCTGCTTGAGGGATCCCTCAGAAAGAACACTTTCTATATTCATGGAATACATGCCAGGGGTAAGTAAGAGAGATCATTGCAGGCAATCATCTCTACAGAATATGTGCCAAGCATTTAAATGATGCAGGAGCACACACAGATATTAAAGCAATGTCTTATAATAAATGGCTAACCAAAGACACAAATGCGTTAACATGATTTCACTTTTGCCTACCATATTAACTGCTTATTAATTTAGAATGAGAACAGTTTAGAGAGTACAGTAATTGAGTGCTTCTGGCTGTTTACTTCTTGCAACAAATCTCTTTAAAAAGACAGTTTTGTGAGCTTTTTTTTAACAACTTTTAAACATGTCTCTCAGTTTTAACTTTTTAAGTTTGCATCCATGTCCAGTTTGACTGTGTTCTAGAGATTCTCCTAACAGAACAAGACCTGTATGCAGCTCCCTCTAGAGCCAATTAGCAAGCCTGGGAGTGGTCTCTCAGAAGCTGTATGTAGGACTCCTGTTGGCTTGGGGAGAGACAGATCAAGCTGGAGTTTCAAGGTTTAGGTCTCTTTCTTAGTGCATTGGGCACTGTTACTAGGTCACTGTGTCAGCCAGTCAAAGATATTGAGAGGGCAAAAACTCTTTAATAACACTACCTGTTTGTCTTTTCATTTGTTGGCACAGTGGCACGTCACACTGTCCCTTCTCTATGCGTACTCCTTTATTGAAATATTTTGCTCTCTGAAAATTGCAGATTTTCACTTATTCACCAAATGGAACAAGCAGAACTGATTATAGTAATATATGCAGTTGGTTCATGCATCCGTATGTGTTCATAAAGAATTGCAACATTCTGGTTTGTTGTTGTAAGGTTGCACAGAAGAAAAATTAGGATTTTAGAGGAGATGTGGGCCTCATTTTAGGGACTTGTCAGATACTTTGTCCTCCAGATCTCAGGAAATCAAAGTATGCATTTTTAAAGACCTGTATAGTTTTGGGGTTTTATCTTGGTACTGTTCCTTTTAAGCTATTTAATTTGCATAATTTAAATGGCCAAGCCAAATTATATTAAGATATTTAGAAAAAGATCAGTTCCTGGCTGAGACTTTTGATACCAGGTTTCTGCCTGTTGGTGTTTTGAGACATAAAATTATCAGATAGCTTTTTTTTAAATGCCGTTCTCTGAGTTGTCCAGTGCATTTGTGTCTATTCATTGTCTGAGTCTAAGATGGATTGGGCAGAGTCAGTGGCTGTGTCATATACAGCGACAAACGTAGCATCATCATGTAACTAGCAAACTCTAAAAAAAAAAAATTATGTTTAGAATGAAAATACTCTACTATATTACCTGTACAGCAGCTCAGCAGCATTTCAGTTATTTGGTATTTTTAAAACTCATTGTCTGATAACATGTCTGTGTATCATTATGCTCCTGTTAAAGGCTGAATCATTTTGTTTTGCTGGAGATATAACTGCTTATGTGAATGAAGCTGATCAGAGAGGTTGTGGAGCCTTGTATTTCTAAATTTCTGATACAAACTTTATACAATCCAATTATTTTTTAATAATGGTTAAAAAATAAATTATTCTATCATTCTTAAAAGTACAGTAATTACTACTTTTTCTTTTTGGCCATAGGGTTCCATTAAGGATCAGTTAAAAGCATATGGAGCACTCACAGAGAATGTGACCCGAAAATACACACGGCAGATTTTGGAGGGAGTTTACTATTTGCACAGTAATATGATTGTTCATAGAGATATTAAAGGTAATTAAAGGAGAAGTGTGAGTTCTACTTTCTCTACTCCAGATAAGCAACATGACCTTGAAACATTTGAAGCTTCATAAACCAAAAGGAAATGATTACAATAAAATTAAAGGATCGCTGCTAAATTTGTGATAGAATCATAGAATATTAGAGTTGGAAGGGAACTCAGGAGGTATCTAGTCCAACTCCCTGCTCAAAGCAGGACTGACCTCAGCTAAATCATCCCAGCCAATCAAGCTGCAGTTCAAAAACCGCTAAAGATGGAGATTCCACCACCTCCTAGTGAAACAGTTTTTCCTAATATCCAACCTAGACCTCCCCCAGTGCAACTTGAGACCATTGCTCCTTGTTCTGTCATCTACTACTATGGAGAATAGCCTAGCTCCATCCTCCCTGGAATCCCCTTTCAGGTAGTTAAAGGCTGCTATCAAATCCCCCCTCATTCTTCTCTTTTGTAGACTAAACAAGCCTAGTTCCCTCAGTCTCTCCTCAAAAGTCTTGTGCTCCAGCCCCCTAATCATTTTTGTTGCCCTCCGCTGGACTCACTCCAACTTCTCCACACCCTTTTTGTAGTGGGGGCCCAAAACTGGACACAATACTCCAAATGTGGCCTCACCAATGCCAAATAGAGGGGAATAATCACTTTCCGCAATCTGCTGGCAATGCTCCTACTAATGCAGCCCAATATGCCGTTGGCCTTCCTGGCAACCAGGGCACACTGCTGACTCATATCCAGCTTCTTATCCACTGTGACCCCCAGGTCCTTTTCTGCAGAACTGCTGCCTAGCCCATCAGTCCCCAGTCTGTAGCTGTGCATGGAATTCTTCCGTCCTAAGTGCAGGACTCTGCACTTGTCCTTGCTGAACCTTATCAGATTTCTTTTGGCCCAATCCTTCAGTTTGTTTAGGTCACTCTTTATCCTATCCCTACCTTCCAGGGTATCTACCACTCCCCCTAGCTTAATGTCATCTGCAAACTTGCTGAGGGTGCAATCTACCCCATCCTCCAGATCATTAATGAAGATGTTGAACGAAACCGGCCTCAGGACTGACCCTTGGGGCACTCTGCTTCTGACCAGCTGCCAGCTAGACATCAAGCCATTGATCACTACCCGTTAAGCCCGATGATCTAGCCAGCTTTCTATTCAACTTATAGTCCATTCATCCAACCGATACTTCTTTAACTTGCTGATAAGAATACTGTGGGAGACTGTATCAAAAGCTTTGCTAAAGTCAAGGTATATCACGTCCACCGCTTTCCCCACATCCACAGAGCCAGTCACCTCTTCATAGAAGACAATCAGGTTGGTCAGGCATGACTTGCCCATGGTGAATCCATGTTGACTGTTCCCGATCACCTTCCTCTCTTCCAGAATATTGGCTTAACTTCACAGTAGTTCCATCAGAAAGGCTTTACTTTTAATAGTCCAGTCTTTGTAATGTTTTGCAAATCTGATAATGGCCAATGTTGCAGACTAAAGAGGAAAAAAATCTGTTTTAGTGAGTATAGGAAACTAATAGGGGTATATATGACTTTTTTAGTATCTGGACTTTTCAAAACATTTATTTATGAACAGCAACCCAGAGAATACAATGTAAAAACCTATAGTGAGTGTGATTCCAATTTGGTGGACATAACCTCATCATAGTTGCTAAAATTGTTACATTATTTTCTTGTTTATGTGTCAGTAACATTTTTTCATAAGTTTCAAGGTGACAGATGCAGTCTATGCATACCTATTCCAAGTTAAATAGATTTGTAAACATAAAAGTATGTCATTCAGTTTGAACATGATATGAAGATGCAGATTTTCTGAGTGCTCTAACTACTTTCCTTCCTTACTTCACTTTTCTTGCCTGCCCTGTTTCCTTTTGTTCATTCTTATATTAAGATAGATTTGAAAAGTCAATAATTTTCTCAGAAAGCCCATAGAAAGATCTGCATAATTCCCAGGGGGTTGCAAATAGGTGTTAGAGAGATGTGACCACTCTGCCATTTTTATTTTGATAAATAGGAGGAATTAGGTAGTCCTGGCTAGAGGAGTAGAAACAGCCCAGAACAGTCTCATTATGGAAAAGGTAGAAAAGCACTGAGTTAATCCAATTTTTTTTTTTTTCAAATTGCTCAATTTCAAAAGGCCATGGAGACAACCAGCAAACTCTCAGATGACAGACGTGCCCCATGTATTCTGCCCTCTGAATTTGGACTTCATTTTTGTACATCAAATGAATTTTAATGTGACTTTATCTAAAATTACAATCAGGCCTCATTTATTCTGCAGCCACAGCTCTTAAAAGCTGCAACAACATCACTTTATTCTAAGGGAAAATAGTCTCTTGTCCCCATCCCTGCCACCACCACCAATACACAGACAGCTCTGGCTCAGAATTGAACATACTCATTAATGTAAAATTTGTTCATGATTGTCAGTGGTAGGATTTTATGATGTTCTCCAGGTGGCAGAGTTCCACTCCCTGGGCCTTAATTCCCAGGATGCTGCCCAAAGGACTCAGCTCAGATCCTCCTTCTCATAAGAGTCAGGAAAGATGGACATAGCTAGCTTTAGCAGTTTATCTTCCCAGCTACCCTGGTCTCCTGCTGCCTAGCTTACCAGACTACTCTTCCATTTCTTCTGGTCCTTGGGTGTAAACTGTATTCTAGCTCTGGCTTCCCAACTCACTGCTACCTTGCTCCAGGGAACACTGCAGGGAGCATTCACTGTAATTCCATTAGCTTCCCCTTGTGAGCAAAGCTGCAGAGCTGAGCCGGTAACTCAGGAAGACACAAAAAACCCCCAAATGTTGGTCACCAGGCTGCAGCAAAATGATGCATTTCATGATATTTTGGAAATATGCCAAATTATGCAGCGGTGGAATTGTGGAATCCACAGAGACTTGTCTGAGACAAAAAGGGCAGGTTATGCCTCAGGACTATAATTTTCAGACTCTCTGCAGATGCACGTAGATGACACTGCATCAGTTACACTTGGTTCACATTTCTGAGGTTTTTTTCTACAACCATAAGGACTAGAAACCTTTTTTTTAAAATGAAAGCTCACATTCCAGAGAACAGTTCTGAGGCAAGGGGCAAATTCTGCACCATGGAATATACAAGGCTGTAATTATAATGCATCAACTAAACCAAATGTATGTTGATTCCATTCACTCTCATGTAGTTGATGGGCTTTTACTGAATGTAATGCAGAGATTTTTCTCTTTCTTCCAGGAGCAAATATTTTGCGGGATTCAGCAGGCAATGTGAAGCTAGGTGATTTCGGTGCCAGCAAGCGACTTCAGACTATTTGTCTCTCTGGCACAGGAATGAAGTCTGTCACAGGGACTCCATACTGGATGAGTCCTGAAGTTATCAGTGGAGAAGGGTATGGGAGAAAAGCAGATATCTGGTATGTCTGAGAGCTATTCTAATGAAGATAACTCCACACTACCCCAGAGGAGATGGTTTCAGAGACAAATTAAAATTGTAATTATTTTAAGTTTGCGCATTCTCATTCTTTGTTTCTGGTTGCCCAAGGTGAAAACAAGCTGTGTAGGCAACAAACAATATATTGGAGGAAAAAAATCAGTGAACACTCTTACAAGTACGAGAGTAAATATAGGGGCAACTGTTGTAAAACACCTTTTTATTGGGGGGCCAGAGGGGAGAGCATTAAATGACTTTCAGAAGTGGGGATAGATAAAATGAGACTGATTTAAAGGGTAAGTATGTTCCACATCATAAAGTCTATCCTATCAAAAGCACAATTGACAGGTGATTTCTGGCATGGGGGAATTCCTTACAAAACACATGGTATGTGAGCAAAGAACCAACAGTACAGAGGTAAAGAAACATGTTGCTGGGTCAACATCATTAAGGGCTTTAAAAACAGTAGTGTCACACCATTAGCAGCCAACATAACGGACACAAGTCAGTAAAGTATAATCAGGATGGTTCAGACCAATGAGCAGTTGTGTCCTACTGTACTTTGAACAATGGAGAAGCCCAACCATGTTGCTGTTACAAAGTTATAGTGCATAAATAAGCAGACCCAAGCTGCACAATTCAGGAACCTTCAGGAATTCGACACCTGGCTTTCTGTGGAAAGATTATGGTGAAAAATGACACTTTTTTTTTTAGTTGGTTCACTGTTGCTGAACAAATCCTTCAGCAAGCGCAGATGTGAAGAAGCGAGCCTCCTGTTATATAGTCCTTTGCCCAACAGCACGACTGCCTAAGTCATCCATTTGGCAATATTCAGATATTCTTTTGGAACAGAGACTGAACTTGCAGGGTCTATGGAGCAAGAGCTACCTCGATGTACTGATATTATTCTGTCTGCTTGGTGTTTAGAAATCATCTCAACCTAGGTTTTAATGTACAATGAAGCAACTGATTAATTACTCCAGACCTCCTGCAAACTGCTGCTAATGAACTGACTACTACAGAAATTGTATACCCTAATGCAAAGGGCAGGAAATGGCGTAATTTTCAATATTTAAGTGCTTCTTAATGCATTGTAAGGAGTGTGGGCACCTTAAGCATTTTTTAAATGGAATTGCATGACGCTAAATAATATGATGTCTGATAGGAGCTAGAGTCTGATGGAAATGCAAAGTGATAGGAATATTTTCAGTTAAAACAAATTAAGTGCCTTCTCTGGGCCAAGGAAGGTTGAGTGCATTTCTCTCCATCAGTATGATCACTGTGCTGTCTCCAAAGTCAATTGCTTCTGTAGAGTAGTATTCCCAGCCCCTGCCACCTTGAGGTATGGGGGCCAAGCTCTGAATCTGAATACAGATTTAGTAGGTGATAGCACAGCCAGTAGACAGTGGAGCTGGCCCAGAAATTCAGATTGCTGGCTGTGGCATTTCTAACCTTTCTTTCCAAGTAAGAAATTAACCTGCTGTCTAGATAAACATCCTCCTCCTGGAGTAACTGCATTCAGGTTAGCTGACAGGTGGAGCAGGACATAGGTTGTGATTTGCAGTGGCAAGTGTGACCTTTGAATAAAGTGCATGATTATACATGTGACAGAAGTCTGTTTTTTCAATTGAAATTGAATTGCAATGTTGTGTAGGAAACAGTCTCCAACTTGTGGCATTTCAGTAGCTGCCATGTTGTAGTTTTTGTTTCCACAGAGGGAGAACATGATTCTGTCTGTAACCTGCTGTTGTTTCATCTCTGTTTCAGGAGCGTAGGTTGCACGGTGGTAGAAATGCTCACTGAGAAACCTCCTTGGGCAGAGTATGAAGCGATGGCTGCCATCTTTAAAATTGCCACCCAAGCAACCAATCCACAGTTGCCACCTCATGTCTCGGACCATAGTCGGGATTTCCTGAAGCGGATTTTTATCGAGGCCAAGTTGCGACCATCTGCAGATGAACTGCTAAGACACACATTTGCACATTATCACTAACAGCCTGCCTCAACTCAGCTTGTAGCTACTGCATTTATTTTCTATTTGACTGCACTTTTATTTTTATTTTTATAAAAAAGGAGAAAAAAGACAAGAGAGAAAACATTTTTCTCTTGATTCTTTGTTTCACTTAGATTGTAAACAAGAATCTAAATTTTTGTATTTAGAATGAGGGTCTCTTTTTTTCCCCCTACCAGGACCTAGAACTTTTTGTTTCTATAATGTACTGATGTGGTTCACAAAGATAAAGCACTTTAGTACATATTAATTCCTTAATTAACGAGGAAACAGACATATAACTTGGACTGTCAAGAACTGTGTAACTTTTTCTAACACCGCCTGACTGTCTCAGGATGCAGGGGAAAATACACAAGCAGCTAGCATACAGGGAGAAGAAAATCATTATCTATGATTGTTCTTTTGTACTGTAGGTAGTTGCTGCTGACCATTTTCAGTTATGTTTTAGCTTGTTAATCAGTTTCTGAATAGCACACCTGAGGCATGAACCCACAGCTCTGGAAATGAATTAGAAAGCTGAAAGAGAACTTAGAGCCTGCAGTAGAGAGTGCTCTGCACAATAAAGCACCTGCCTGACATTTCCTTTGTGACCAAAAGAAAATAAGGCAGGAACATAGCCCTAAATCAGTAGTTGGTGAATGCTGATACAGAGTTATTGTATTACCTTCATAGAACAAGAATTACAGGTAAATTGTTTATTATAGATCCAGACTCCTGCTGCAAAGCTCAGGGGAGAAGTCTCCATAATAAACAAAAAATAACCAAAAATATCAACAGTTAAAGAGAGAGTCAGGAGAATCCTTACCCCCTGCAGCTGCCAAAGATATGGCTACCATCTAAGTGAAGAGGGGAAAAGTCATTTCCCTATGATGGTAAGATAGACACAAAACTGTGTGAGGGAAAGTCCTTCTCTACCATTCAATGAATGGCAGAGAAAAATACTAATCCCTACCTGCTATATACATCATCTGACAGGATGAACTACAAAAAATAAGAGATCAGGACAATTGCCAGAGACTGATAAGGAATGTATATCCAAGGTCATGCACCTGAATATAATAATCCTTCTCAAATTGTTTTAAAAACACAATCCAGTCATTTAGGATGTTTGAAAGAGCCCCTGAAATAAAATGAATTCTAATTCCTTGTGTCTAATTCTTAGTGTCAAATGATGACAAGGCACTTTGAAGAGACTTCTTTGGTCACATATTTTAAGCTGTAATGATGATAGACACAACTTTAAAATGCCTCTTTCCCGGGAAAATCCTTGAACACAATCAATATAGATATATCAGGGACAGACGATACAGGAAAACTGGAACATTTTTAAAGCTGCATATCTGACACAGCAATATTACTTGAGCACTGAATTTTGAAAATGAAGTCTGTCTAAACAAAGTGCAGCAGCCCAATGTGTCATGCTAGGTTTTGCATTAAAAATGACCAAAGATGTAAAAGGCAAAGAAGCAACTAAATAGTATGAATCTACAATTTCACAATTCAGAAGGATCAAACTGTGCTAGATCTGAGACAATCATAAAAAGTGCATTCGTCTTTGCAGTCTCTAGAACAGAGCATTAAAAGAGTAAGACAAAATTCTGAGACACAATCACACAGTTCTTGAATAACTCCACTGGAAAATACTGGTGCGAATTTAAGAAAGAGAGTTTGGAAATAAGTTGTTTGATGCATATAATTTAAGTTTGATTCATGCTAGTATGTTTGATTCACTGGTTGCTTATCTTTCCTTCCTAGTTATGTAAAGACAGAATGTATTGATGCTTTGGATTGTCAAACCATTTTGACAAGGCTTTGTATTATGGTCCCGAGAGCCCACTCTGCTTTATGTCATTAGGACTATCAAAAGCTTGAGGTGCATGAAAATTAAGAAGTGAATGTATTGGGCTACAATGAGAGATTAGTGTTGGCTCATGTGACAGTGACTCTTAAGGTTTCTGAATTTTTATTTTGCTAAATTAGCTGCCAAATCCTGTACCAGCAACATAACTAGGAGTCTTGCTCTATCCCAATCCATATACCTGTAGTAGGTAAAACAGTTGTTATTCTTCTAACTGGGGCCACTCTCTCAATATTTTGGGCAAGTGGTCTATTTCAGTTGTCTGTTTCCTGTGATTATTGTGACTTTTATCTGGTTGGTCATTCTGTTGGTCACAGTAAGCAACTGTGCAAGGTTTATATTAATGAGATGAAGGTTCAATCAGGGAAAACCCACGGGCCAAAATTAAAGTAAACTTGTGTTCACTTTCTTTGGCCTCCTTGTCACTCGATGGAAGCTATGGAAGAAGCCTATGGAAAGAACCTGCATGAACCTTTGTGCTGTAAAGGATCTTTGCTTCATAAGCAACATTTAGTGGCCGTGGGGACAGTAGGGAGTGTTATGTAGAGACTGTCTTTAAAATTGACTAATAGTTTACATAATGTACAAACCCTATATCTGAAATTGATTTAAAAAGAATTAGGAAGGTACCAAAATCCAAGCTGAAAATGTGTGTGTATATATATAAAATCAGTGGTGGACAGTGGTATCTGAAAGGGTAAGAAAGTTATTTATATTACCAAAAAAGTACAAAAAATGAACTTAAAGGGAAAATTTAATCATGTTTAACTGCAGCACTCAGAAATTTTAAAGATACTCTTGGATCAATAAAAGAAACTACTCTCTCTGAAGTACTCTGTGAAGCTTGAAAATTTTCTTTCTTGTTTTCTAAAAATATATCCTGTTTGCAAGGCAAAGTTGGCTTCTCTATATTGCAGTATCATTTCCAGGCTGTTGCTGAAAACAAACAAACAAGCAGAATAAGGCTGCTGCTTTTGTGCCTTTTTAAAAGATTGCTTTCTGTCTTGACAATGGTAAACTTGTTTGAGACTGGGAAAAGATAAACATGCAGAATAATACGAAGTTTCATAAACTTTTAGATATAGCTTTCCCCTTAAAATATAATTCCATCTGGATTGTAAATTATTAGACATATCAGAAAGCCGCTGAGGCAATGACGACTAATTTCACCAGTTTTGTTGCTTATCATTAAGATCTCATTAAATGAATCACAAGGACTGAACTATTTCTTTTTATCCTGGGGAGAACCTCCCAGCTGAACTAAGCTACTTATGTATAGCCTTTAAATAATTACTGTATAAAATAATCCATATTTTGAGCTAGAAATGGGAATTATTGAGGCTAGTCAAATTCTGCCTTTTGAGAAACATGCAGTACATTCATCCCCTTGTATGTTCCATTTTGGAAACCTGGTAAGGTCATGTTGGGGTAAAATGTTTTTTGTGCTTTCTGCTTTTAATGATGGTACAGTAAACCCCTATGTGTCTGTTAAGCATCTAGCACACTATTGGCAGTATAATAAACTCTGTCTGTAATTCCAACGGTGCATGGAGCTGCATGGTTAAAATCCAATTGAAGATTAGGGTCATGAAGCAAGATTTCTCTGCACCACTTTGAACAGCCTACCAACTAAAATTACAGTATTTTAGAATCATTAACTTATCAGTGCTACATCCAATTATGAGAAAATGTCAGTGGGATAGAATGTTGTCACAGGGTTATGGTCTGCTCCCATGTAAATGCCAATGCGAAACTGGATTTACAGAAAATAAGCGTCAAGGCTTATTGAGAGAGTAGAAATGTTTATTTTCAAATCAGGAGCTATTGATCTGGAAACTATTTTTTATTGCACTGTCTTTATTTCTTTTACACCCAGTTAGTTATATATATTTAACCACTTGTCTGTAAATTGGTTTTAATAGTGAGTTAGCCACTGCATAATATTTGATATGCTGCATTCTTATTGGCTTACATAACAGATTGATTTGTACTTCAGCCAGTCAGAAACAAGCTTATTCATTAAACTAGTTTTGTGTGTATGTTTTAATAAGCTGGATTCTATCTGGTTGAAATGAAGAAAAATATGATTAACAGCTGGCATAGACTCCATTTGGTGTAAAAACAAACGTGTGCTTTGGTGCAAGTTCTCTCTTAGTGGGAAATTGGTGCTGATAATTTTAAGAAAATGCTTACTTTAACAAAAAAGAATAGTGACGGGAATTATCAGGAGTGGCCAAACCATGGCTCGTGAGCTGCATGCGGCTCTTTTACAGTTAAAGTGCGGCTCGCAGCGCCCCCCCATACTTCTCCTATTCTCTGCCTACCAGACTTGGGGACAGAGCTTAGGGCTTTTGTCCTGCAGTGGAGTGGTGGGGTTCAGGGCTTCAGCCCTGTGGGAGGCACCTCCCCCAGGGCTGAGGCCTCGAGCCCCAGCAGGCGCGCCTGGTTCTTGAGCTTCTGAAAATTATCAGATGCGGGTCAGAGGGTGAATAAATTTGGCCACCCCGGCATATACAGTAGCAGTACGGGTTAAATCTAAAACACACACTTTACTTTTTGCATACATAATTACTTCCATTTTTTAGGTAAAATTTATTTTGTGTAATAGTTCACGATAAATTTCTAATTGAGTTAAACTGTCCTTTCGGTTATAATAATGAAAAATAATTTAACAGCTGTCTCTTCAATTAGTGCCTTTTTATCTATATGCCTTAATTTTGTTTATGTATAGACACCATATTTAAATCATATGGCTGTCTAATCATTCAGTGCCACCAAAACAGTCTTTAAAAATATATGCAAGACTCCTGAGACAGAATTCACTAACTCCATCAAAAGCTGTACTTTAACTAGAGTCTGCAGCAGACTTTTAGGTTGAGAATTTACTACAATTATTTTTAAATAATAAAAATACTTAGCACTTACAGTGCTCTCCATTTTAGTACAAAACATCCCAGCAAAGAAGTTAGTGTTATCCCCATTTTACAGATTGGAAAACTGAGACAAGTTAGACAAATCAAACAAGATAGATAACTTGCCCAAGAGTATAGACTCTTGCTTCAGTAAAGATTAGAACTCAAGAGTTCTTAGTACTGTGCTCTTATCACTAGACTTCAACTTCATTTTAACGTTAGAAATCTTAGCACAGTTCTTAATGGACTCATATATGGCTTAGACATGCCACCTACTATACCTGGTACAGTACTATAATAAAGGAAGTTGTTTGCTTAGGAAAAGTATACAGTAGTATTGGCTCTGTCTTGACAAAATAGTTTAAATGAGCTACCTTTGTTTCCAATATTGTGTTCTCTGCTTTTAAATAATCCTAATCCTGCCATTGTCTTGACTGAAAGCTTTCCTGCTAGAAGCAGAAGGTACAGTGCAGTGTAGCAAGCCATTTCCTCAGACAATATTGAACAATGTCAAACTGCAGCTTCAGAGACTTGAGCAAATTGGTCAGATATACAGTTATTTAGAACTAAACTTATGTTTTTAATCTTCAAGTTATTTAACTATATCATGCATATGAAAAAGCGTATTTTGTGTGCTTGAATGCAAATCCTTATGGTATTTTTGGATTAGCGAAGTTATTACTGCCAATATCATTTCTTATTGCTGGGAACTTCCTATCTTGTGTTCATGATAAGTATACAGTGTCCAAAAACCAAAGTTTTTCTATCCCCTCTACAAGAGCCAAAAGTGATGTTTTGTAGATTAGTACTGTTACTCATCCTTATCTACTAGTAAGATATTGCTAAATGGAATAAAACAGGTACTAGTAAAAGATATATCCAGCACTGCCCATTTTTAAAGGATAGATTTGGATGCTCACTGTTGCTGTTTTGATATGCAAAATTCATTCCAGCATTAAAATGAAAAGTTTTGAACAAAACGCTACACAATATTATTGACATCACTAAATGCACAAACTTGGTGACTAATTCCTTTTCTATGACTTATTTTTTATAGCCAAGTTTGAGCTTGGAGGCATTTAAGAAAAGTAGATTTATGATCTGAACTGCTCTTAGTGCCATAGCAAACAAGAACATTTCAGATTGTTGCTGGGGAAACAGTCCTTTTTAATTTAAGAGCCAAATCTCACCCTAGATACATGGGACTTCCACTGCCCTTAAGGGGAGAGCCACAAATGCACACTGGAGGGAGCAGATTTGTCCCCAGATAGGATTTTTAAGTCATTAAACTTCAGATCAGGAACAAAGAGTGCTTTTGCATTTAACTTCTATTTGGTTTATGTTTTAAATTTTCTTTGGCATTACTGCCATGCCTTTTTTGGATTGTATTTAAGTTCCACCATTTGCAATACCTTGGGGGAAAATCTGAAGTAACAAAAGATATAGTTCAATTGACCTCTCGTTTCAAAAGGTCAGAATTTAGTAAGCTAATTTTTACTAGCTCTTGGTTTTTTCATGATTTTTTTTAAAAGGGGAGAAAACTGGATAAAAATTAGGGAAAATTTGGACCTGATTGTTCAATTGTTATGCTGGTGGAACTCTCACTAATAAGGACTGGAGGACCAGGCTCCCTGCGGGGAGGAGAGAAGACCTATAATATGGGTTTACATTGAATGTAAGGTGGGGAATATTTCAGAAAGTTTTGCATCTTTCCCCCATATTATAGATCTTCTCTCCCATCCCGAATAGATAATGGTGGCTATAAAGACAAGCATTGCATTTTCTTTTCTCAGTTTCACAGTGCTTATCTTTCCCTAATACCTGTTTAAATCTTGATGTCATTCACTTTAAAATGTATATGGTTTATTAAAACTTAATGTCTGCCACCTCAGACGTCACACAATTCATTTAATGGAATATCATTGTAAATAAATGGAGGAGACTTGGATAAGTTTGAAAGTAGGTCTTTTAATTTTCACAATGCTATGAATAAATGTGTAAATTTTCCCTTTTGGTCTAATGTACATTTTTATGTGGCCATTAAATTCCCTATATTTAATCTATCCGTTTCTCTCTGTAAATGTTTTTACTTTCAGTTGAATGCTGGGCACAGTTTATAACGTATGTACACAAAGGTGTTTTTTTCTATCAATGTTGACTTTTTTGCACATTTTTGAAAATGTTTAATTTGTACACTGATTAATACTCTGGCCAATTGTTAATGGATGTATGAGAATCACGTATGTGTGCAATGTACTACTGTCTGGATGTATGTTTTTATTACTTTTGAGATGTTGCTATCAGTAACTGCACTGCTGTTGCTGCTTTAAATGGAATATCTTGTATAAAACTGTATTAGCCTATGGTTATATCTTGGTTGAGGAACTCAGGAGTTGAGCGTTGCTTACTAGTTCCATAATGTATCAAACAACTCTCCCAACTTTAAAGTATACTTGTAATTCTGTGTATGAATTGAGTGTACACACACACACACACACACACACACACACAGATATATATATATATATATATATATCCCAGTAGTCTTATTCCACAGTTTCATTTCTACATTTTTATGAACTTGTTTTTTAAGGGTACTATGTTTAGTTAGAATAATTAAATATATAAAAGCTTTGAGACATAATTTACTAGATAAATATATTTTCAGCTGGCTGATGTTCAGAAAATATTTTTTTAATTTTGTCTTTAATCATTCAAAATGTATTTGTATTTCCAAAATTGGACGTGAATTGTACTTAGAAGTATATTAAAACACTCTGGAGGGGCAACAGTGTAATTTCTCTTTTAAGAATTTTGTAAAAAACCAAAATGCTAAGGTGTTTCAGTGATACAGAGAAAATAGACTGTTGTGGAAAGGGGAACGCAATCTTTGAATTCTCAGAGCCACTTGTAAAATTTTGGAAAATGGAAAAACCTGACTTTTCCAAGATTGATTCTGTCTCCTGTCCTTTGTGTTACTTTTAATGGTAAAGCTTCTCTTTCTTTACCCTGTCTAGTTTTCTGGTACTGGAAAAGATAAAGCATGTTACTATATTGCTGATTGATTGGTGCATGCAATAAGTTCAGAACATGCTTTAAAACTGCAGCTTACTCCTTTCAAAAATACCAGTCAAACTTTTGAGTTTCCAATTTGGTTAACAATTTTTGTGGCTTAAAAAAATAAAAATCCTGTTTAATGTTTAAAGTGATACCAAGTAAAAATTCTCATGATAGGTATACAGTGCACTGTTGAATGTCTCTAAATCCATAGTTTAGGAAAAGAGCCAGTACACTCTGTCAAACAAAGGACCTACTAATTGCCTGGTACGGTGTGGTTTCTTCTACTTTTCATGCACATGTTGACTTTGTTACATTCTCAAAATTGTGCTTGTAAAAATGTATAAAAAAGAACTTTGATTTTTTTAAATTTTTTTTATGTATTTACCTGTTTTATTTTCTTGCTGGTAAATGGCTTTTATTTTGTTTGGGGGGTTTTTTGTATCTGATGTAAAAGAAGCCATGTTTATATTTTGTGTTTGACCAATGACTTTGTTTATATGAAATTTGTATATTGTTGGTACACATCTTTGTTTAGGTTGATCATGCATGAGGACCTGAAAGAATTAGCACAATGAAAGATTGCTTTTTCTTCCAAATTTAATTAATTTTTGAAAGGTTATGGTACAGAGGTTTACTGGATGTAACCTTGTGAACTATATGGAACAACTATAGATAATGGCACTTTGAGTGTTAATAAAACAAAAATATTTATTTCCAATTTGTATTTCCCTTCATTTTGTTATATTTTCAAGACATGAAATTTATGCACTTCCTATGCTGCATTTGCCTACAATGCAAGTGTTCTAAGAAAAGTAAAATATAACATGCTAGTAATGGTACAGAAAGCATCTCTCATTATCAACATCCATCAGCTAGAATATTTAAATCTACAATGGTCCTCTTATAAATGCAAAAAATAATTGTAATAAAAAATGATCACCCTCTCATGCTTTAAAACAAATGCCTCTGATTTTTTTACACAGTAAATATCAGTCTGCATAGCTGAGATGGGAACAAGGAGCCCAGTATTTAGTTCCTACTCGTGCCAAACTAAGGTTAAGTTAGACCTGAGTAAACTGCAGCAGATAACTGTATGTGAAATATCATCTGTAAGAACACACTCCTGTTGTAGAGAGGGGGAGAAACCATCTTTACAATGTGTTTTTTCATTTGACTTCTGAGTATTTCTTTATACAAACAAGGGAATGTTCAGGCTATATTCAGAATCAGGGAGGAGAGACATTTTGTTGGTAAAGAAATTGCAAATGTTCCCCCACTTGACATATTTAATGATGTAGTGCAAACTTTTGACTCTCCTAGAGCTTGACAATAAGTCGAAGTACTTTTAAAATGTAGTCCGTATGAGACTTACTTGTTAAGTACCCAATTTTAACTGATATTCTCTAAGGTGCTGATTCTGCAGTTTACTATACATAGGCAGACTACTGCACTTGTCTGAAGCCCATTGAAGTCAGCAGGGTTCCCTGGGGCTGCAGCCGCTTGTCTGTGCATCGTAAATTGCAAGATTGGGAATGATGACACTCAAATTTAACTTTTTTGACCAAAGCCCAAGGACTAACTCCCTCTGTCATTGAACAAATGCTGAGGGATCTTTAATGACTGTACCCGATAAGGGGGAGAGAAAACTTGGTTAAAGTTTAAGGAAGTAATAATGGAGCTGGCTAAAAGTGTGCTGAGGTTCATAACTACAACTTTTAATGTGGAAAAGGGGCCTCTTAAAAATAGCAAAACTAGAGCTCTTAAGTAATCTTCACTAATATGCTTCACACCCTCACAGTTAAGTACAAACAGTAGCTATCTGCCTTGTAATGATAGACTCAAGATGCTAAATCTATTTAGCTTAACAAAGAGAAGGCTAAGGGAGTGACTTGATTACAGTCTCTAAGAACCTACATGGAGAATAAATATTTGATAATGGGCCCTTTAATTTAGCAGACAAAGGTATAATTAGATCCAGTGGTTTACAGTTGAAGTTAGCCACATTCAAACTGGAACTAAGGTGAATTTTTAACAGTGAGGGTAATTAACCACTGGGACAATTTACCAAAGAGGTGGGGGGGAGGGGGCAGATTCATCCATCACCAGCAATTTTTAAATCAAGATGTGATGTTTTTCTAAAGATCTGCTGTACGTCAGCCAAGAATTTTCTGAGAAGTGCTACTGCCTGTGTTATGCAGTAGGTATATAACCATATGGTTCCCCACCAACCTTGCAGTGGTGTTAGAAGGATGAAATATCATTATACTGTAAGTGAACAAGCTGTGACAACTCACATGACTTGTTGAAGACCAGTGGTTTTTATTTAATTCCCTAGATCAGGGGTGGGGAACGTCCGGCCCACGGGCCGTATAAGGCCCGCAAAATCATTTGGTCTGGCCCTGGCAAGGCAACCGCAGGGGGGAATTCGGCGGCGGCGCAGTTTCACGATGGTGGCGGGGTTCCGTGGGGGGGGGCAGTGCCCGCCGCCGAAACCCTGAAGCCGTTTGCCCCTTTGCGGCGGTAGCGCGGTTTCACGGCGGTGGCGGCGGGGGGGGGAATTGGGTGGCAGACACTCAGACATTTTCCACGTACCACCATCAGGCCCTTGGCAGAAAAAAGATTCCCCACCCCTGCCCTAGATGAATCAGGGACAGCACTTTAGCGGCATAGCCCTCATTCCAATCCTGACTCGTACCGTTGAGTTCTTTCTGCAATCTAGACCACGCTGTCTTCCAGCTAGATGGTACGAAGACAATGCTGCAGTTTCTATTTTAGCTTCCCACGTGCAGATCTGAAATCCAGTGCATTCTCAGTTGGCAAAGCGCTGCCCTAAATTGAAGTCTGATGCTAGTACAGCAAAGGAACAGTATGAGCCTCCCATGACAGAGGTTGATTATTGGTGAAGTGGAGGATTTGATGTGAAGAAGTTGACAGATTTACTTAGGACAGTGCCTCCCAACATTCCCAGAATACTGTACTCCTTCCAGGCATCTGATTTGTCTTGTGTACCTCCAAGTTTCACCTCACTTAATCTTCTTGCTTACAAAATCAGATGTAAAAATACAAAAGTGTCACGGCATGCTATTACAGAAAAATTACTCACTTTCTCATTTTTACCATATAATTATAAAATAAACCAATTGGAATATAAATATTGTACTTACATTTCAGTGTATAGTATATAGATGGAGTTACCAGATGTCCCAATTTTTATAGATTATCGTTATCACTCCCATTACCGCATTGGTCTTTGGGGCACCATCATTGATGAATGATCAAATGTCTCCACCCCTGATGATCATGTCAATGCCTGAAACTCCGCAAAGTCCATTCCTGTCCACTTTTTTATGTTGTCAGTCCATCTCTTCTTCTACCTGGCTCTTCTCCTCTTCCTCTGTACTGGCCCTTGGAGGATGATCTTGGAGAGGCCAGGTGATCTTGTTACATGGCCGTACCACTTCAACTTTCGCTTCTTCACTGTTGTCAGGAGATCTTCATATGACCCAGCAAATTCAAATTGGATGGTGGTGATCTGATATTCAGGGCTTTGTCTTATATAGGTGCCTATTACCCCCTACGCTGTCCTAATTTTTCTCTCTTGCTAGCTGGTCACCCTCTATAGAGAGCAGTATACAAAATTATTGTCCATATGAAATTGTAGTTGTAAAACTAGGCAAATATCTAGATGAGCTGACGTACCCCCTGGAAGACCTCTGCATACCCCTGCTTGAGAACCCCTGCTTTAAGGTAGATGCTGGGGCAGTTACAGGATGGTGATACTCAGAGGCCTAGTGTGGACTAGTGCCCTCTTGTGCTAGGTGCTGTACAAATAAGCAGGGCTCCTGCTCTTTACCTGGAAGCACTTTCAATGGAAGCTAATGCCCTGAGCTAGAGGGCCAGAAGGTGCTGAGGATGAGAGTAACAAATAATCACTGGCGCTCGGGGTGAATGATTTGCATACTGGATGGTCCCTAATTACTGAAAAGGCTTTTAAAAATAGATCTCTGCCCTCCCCTGGGGGGGGGGGGCAGGCTGCTGGGGGATGAGGAAGAGGCTGCTGGGAGGTGTGATGGGGTGTGGGCATAATGTGCGGGATGGGCGTGTAGGTGTGTGTGGGGCCGTTGAGGGGTCAGGGTGTGGGTGGGCGATGGAGGTGGGATGAATGTGAGGGGTATTGGGGATGATGTGGGGGATGGGCGTGCAGGTGGGCGACGGGATGATGTGGGGGATGGGAGTGCGACGGGGATGTGGGGGATGGGTGGGCGATGGAGGTGGGATGAACGTGAGGGGTGTTGGGGATGATGTGGGGGATGGGCGTGCAGGTGTGGGGGGGCAGTTGAGGGGTCAGGGTGTGGGTGGGCGACGGGATGGTGGGAGGGGTGGCGGAGGGAGGTGGAGGGACCGTTATCGGGGAGCTGAAATGACGCTGGGAGGAGGAGCCCGAGGGCGTGCGATGGGGGGGAGGGGCTATATGGGACGGGAGTTGCTAGGTGACCGGACGTTGGTTTAGCCCCGCCCCGGAAGTGACGCCCAGGACAGGCGCCGGGAGGGCGGGGCTAACGGTCATCGCGCGCGCCGCGGTCGGTGGCCGGGGCGGGTGACGGCGGAGTGACCGAGCCGTGACCATGGGTCGGCGGGAGCGAGGTGAGACCCTCCCGTCCCCCCTGCTCCGGCCGGGCCGCGGGCACCGGCTCACTCGGCCTGTGGGGACCCGCCGTAGCCTGGGTCTCTCGGCGGGCCGCGCCGCCCCTGCCCGGCCCTTCAGCGGCCCCGGCCGCCCCCAGCCGTGAGGGCCACGTCTGGGAAGCGGGGCCTGGACGGGACCGTAGCTCTTAGCGTGGGCGTGTGTGCGTGAGTGTGCAAGTGGTAGAGGAGTGCGCGTGTCTACGGCAGGCGCGTGCCTGCCTGCGGCTCTGGGTGCGTGTGCGTGGCAGGTGTGCGCGTGTCTGACTCTGCGTGGGCACGCGCGGCCGGGGTGGGTGCAGCCACGCGCACACCACCTAGCACGAGGGAGCCCCACTCCTGGCTCGAGAAGGCGGTCATTGCTGTAGTGCACACTTTGAACAAGCTGGGTGTGCGTGGTGCTCCTGTAACTGGGGGTGGGTGTGATGGCAGTGCACCGTTAAAGAGCCCAGAGCAGTTGGGAGAGTGGAGTTATCGCCACTTGGGAAAGCTAAGCCCTGGTCTACATCTAAAATTTAGATCCACCTAGCTGTGTTGTTCAGGCTTGTGAAAAGAGACGTTTTTAAACTGACCAGACCCCAGTGTAGACACCGCTAGGTCGGTAGAAGCATTTTCCCAGCAACCTAGTAACTACTGCCGAAGCGGGTGAATTCACTCCTGGGATGACCCCTTTTGTGGCTTTAGTAAGTGTCTGTGCTACAGTGGCATGACTGCAGCTGTGCTCTTGCAGTGCAGGCATATCCTACTTCTACAAAACAGTCTGAGTGGAAGGTGGTTTTCCCCTTCTCCCACCTCTAAATTCCCATTTCAGGCCTTCCTGCCAAAGAGGCCTATAAACTAGTCCCTCTTCATCTGCCAACCAGGGGCTAAGCTCAAAAGAACAGCCATACTGGGTTAGACCAATGGTCCATCTAGTCTGGTATCCTGTCTTCTGATAGTGACCCATGCCAGATGGTTCAGAAGAAATGAACAGAACGGGGCAATTTCGAGTGATCTAACCCTTGTTGTCCAGTCTTTGCTTCTGGCAGCTGGAGGTTTATGGACTCAACCCAGGGTATGGGGTTGTCTCCCTGACCATCTTGGCTAATAACCATTGATGGACCCTATTCTTCATTAATTTATCTATTTCTTGTTTGAACCCTGTTACAATTTTGGCCTTCACAACATCCGTTGGCAATGAGTTCCACAAATTGATGGTGCTCTGTGTGAAAAGAAATACTTCCTTATGTTTGTTTTAAACTTGATGCCTATTTGTTTCATCAGGGGACCTCTAGAAGGGATGAATAACACTTCCAGATTCACTTTCTTGACACCAGTCATGATTTTATAGACCTCTATCATATCCCTCCTTAGTCATCTCCTAAACTGAACAGCCTCTGTCTTTTTAATCTCTCTTTCTAGTTGTTCTTCAAATTCTTTCTTGGTCTGCCTTATTATATTTCTACACTTGACTTGACTTGACTGAGTTTACGCTCCTTTCTGTTTCCTCGCTAGAATTTTACTTCCAATTTTTAAAGAATGCCTTTTTGCCTCTAACCAACACTTTTCTTTAGCTGTAGTGGAATTTTTTGATCCTCCTACTGTTTTTTTTATATTTGGGTTATACATTTAGTTTGAAAATTTTATTATGGTGTTTTTAAATAGTGTCGATGCAGTTTGCAGGCTTTTTACACTTGTGACTGTCCCTTTTAATTTCTATTTAACTAGCTACCTCATTTTTGTGAAGTTTCCCTTTTTGAAGTTAAATGCTACTGCAGTGGGTTTCTTTGGTATTTTTCCCCCAAAAAAGGAGGTTAAATGTAATACATTATGGTCGCTATTACCGAGTGGTTCCTCTATATTCACCTCTTGAACCAAATTCTGTGTTACACTTAGGACTAAATCAAAAATTGCCTTTCCCCTTGTAGGTTCCAGGACAAGCTGCTCCAAAAAGCAGTCATTTAATGTGTCTAGAAATTTTATCTCTACATTCCTCCCTGAGGTGACATATTCCAGTCAATATGAGGATAGTTGAAATCCCACGTGAAAATCCCCCCATTTTCTGCCTATGTAGGCTTTCTAATCTCCCTGAGTTTTTCACAGTCACCATCCTGGTTAGATGATCAGTAGTATAAAGCTACTGCAATTGTCTTATTATTTGAGTATAGACTTCCTATCCATAGACGTTCTGTGATTCAGCTTGATTCAGTTAAGATTTTTACTTTATTTGATTCTATGTTTTCTTGCACATATAGTGCTACTCTCCCACCAGTGTGACTTACTCTGTCATTCCTATATATTTTGTACCCTGGTATTAGTGTCCAACTGATTATCCTTATTCCACCAAGTTTCCGTGATGCCTGTTATATCAATAACGTCACAGCAAGCATCTTTTAATGTATGGTTTTTTTAACAGATGGCTTGGCTACAGATGTGGACAGTACCTTGTACTGCCTGTGTATTTCTTCTAGACCTTAATTGATCAAGATGTAGGTAAATTTATATTTTAATTCTTGTGACTTTGTTTTCAGATAAGAAGAAATCTAAGAAACGTCACTACGATGAAGATGATGATGATGAAGATGAAACTCCAGGTAGAGAGTCTCAGGAAGCAGTTCCATCTGCAGCAGGGAAGCAAGTGGAAGAGTCTGGGATCAGAGTGGACGAGTATGGAGCAAAAGATTATAGACACCAAATGCTTCTAAAGGATGACCATTCCTCACGTCCACTCTGGGTGGTAAGTCCCAACCAACAGCTTTGGAAAAGACTTCTTCTTTTGTTTGTGGCAAATAACAAAGGAGAGTGAAGTGTGGTACTGTGTAGTGGCTTAGGTGTTAGGTTGATTTAGAAAGAGACACTGTGAGGAGGAAGGTTTTGCTTAAGACCCAAAAATATGGCCCAATACTGTACAAAACAGAGGCAGTGAGACAGCCTCTGTCCTAGATGGCTAACCATGGACATAGGACAAGATGCACTGGAGATATGGAGTAGGGATTCATGTTATCTAGATAAAATCTTTGTCTGTAATAAATGAGGTTTGAGGTAAAAGGTTAAAATTGGGAGGCCTCTTCAGTATTTTTTTCCCCAGAGAAAAGCTGGGAATACAGGCGGTTTCTTAGCAATTTCAGAATATGCTTCACTTACTGCAATCTAGTAGAGGCACAGTAAAAATATTGTGTGTCTGCAGGTAAATAGAATCCTTGGCCTGAATTTGCCTATGTAAAATATTCTGAGCAAATTTTAAAGTTTGGTACAGCCCTATTTTAGCATGGCGTGAGTGGATGTGTGTGTAGGGGGATGTCATTTTAGCATTAATTCTATAGAAAACTTCTGAAGTAGGTAGAATTAAGGGGTTAACAGTGTCACTTTAAGAGAAGGTGGGGGGGAGAAATAGGGCAGCATACTGAAGGAATCTGTGCATTTCAGTCTAAACGACATAGAAGGATAATAGAAGCAAATAAAATTTGATTTTTAAGTGACAATAATTTGAGTACCTATATTGAAATAAAACACAATTTGTACAGTATAGTCTGATACCCTGCCTCTGTACTGTCAGTTAAATAATAGTGGTCTCTCTGCATAGTGTGTCCTTAATCCGAGTAATAAAGAGGGCTTTTTACCTTTCTCACTCATCATTATTTCTTTAACATCTTTTTCCTTTTCTGTCTTATAGGCTCCTGATGGCCACGTGTTCCTGGAAGCCTTTTCTCCCGTTTACAAATATGCACAGGATTTTCTGGTTGCTATTGCTGAACCTGTGTGCAGGCCAACCCATATACATGAATACAAACTCACTGCTTACTCGCTTTATGCTGCTGTCAGTGTTGGTTTACAAACAAGTGACATCACTGAATATTTACAAAAGCTGAGCAAGACTGGTGTCCCAGATGGAATAATTCAGTTTATCAAGGTAAGACCTTTCAGTGGAAGGTCATTCTCCTTTTCCTTTTTGTGTCTCTAGTACTCCTGTTCTCTTCAGTTTTCTCTGTTTCAGAATCCCGGGAAGCACGCTCTTCATTGTATCTTCCTTTACCTTTAGGGTAGTCTCAGAAACATTGCTTTCAGGCTGTGACAGATTGGAACTGAACATAAAAATTGCATATTTCTGATTGGTTTCTCCATGCAACATGTATGCACATGCTAAATATTGAAAACATCTCTTAAATAGCTTTGACCCACAGACAGAAAATTTCAAATACAGGTCTGATCCTATAACCCTTGTTCATGTTAATAATTTAACTGGCATCAGTAAGTGCTGCAGCATCTGGCCTCTAATCTGGAATCACCCCTGCTATAGGCATTAAAATGTCACACTATCAGAAGGTACAAACCTGCACTATTAAACAGTATCTGAGTTGCTTAAATTTTTTTTTTGCATTTAATATATAATTATTGAAGAATTGAGGTTACTCTATTAAAATCCAAGTCAGCAATGCCAAAGTCAAAGTTCCAACAGATATCTTATCACGTCTGTGTTGCACATCCTATATGATTTTTTTAATATATTTTATTATATAAACAGAAATATGGTAATCTACACATTTAACCATAAAAGCAGTATAGAAAATGCACTCTTAATCAGGAATCAAGAACTACTTTCTATTATTTTTGACAGAAATTATTCCATAGAACATACAAAGCTGTGCAATGTGGCAGAGTTAACATTGCTGTGGGAATCTTAATTTAACTGAGTAACCATAGCTTTGCATTAATGAAACATGTTGCCATTAATTTCCATTATTATACAATAGTATACATTGGCTGGAGGCAGTTCTTTGAAAAAGATGATGTAATTTCTTTTAAACCAAGAAAAGCACATGCTCCTTAGTGAGGACTATGTCTTTCAACCTTAGCTCTTAGTAGCAGAGACTTCTTTTTTTTTTGTTTTTGGACAGCACCTAACACAACAGAAACAACGAGAGTCCTGTAGCACCTTAGACTAACAAATTTCTGCGGGCATAAGCTTTTTTGGGCTGCAACCCACTTCGTCAGATGCCTGGCTACCCCTCTTGAATTTAACACAACAGAGTTGTCGTCATTGAATTGGGCTTCTAAGTGCAATGATTAGACAATAATAACTTTTGCAGGTAGTGCCAGGCAGCCGCTGTAAACGGTCCTGTTATCAGCAAATAGTCATAACCTGTCTGGGTCCTCAAGATCTCTATGGAGATGAATTGCAAGAGGGCAGAAGCTTGTGAAAGACATCATTGCGCGGCTCTAAAGACTTGTGAACAAGCTGTTATTTGGACAGATATTACCAAAGATTGTTGAAAATGGGACTGCTGTCCTGGAGTCTCTACCACTAGATAGTGGGATATATGAATTCCTCTCTCTTCTGTATCAAGGAGGGGAAATAGCTTAGGTTTTACAAAGTATCCAGTTCTTAACCATAACTAAGACAGTCTTTTTTACATAATCCATATTAGGGTGTGAAACCTCCTGAAGACCTCTTATCTTTGATACCCTCAGTTATTCAGCAGCTCCCAGCGATCCTGTGTACGTAGAGTTTAACTGATTTCAGTTCTCTTAATTTCCCACTTGTTCTGTCTCTTGTGGATCCTTTACTAGTCTTAGTGAACTGTTTTGGTCACACAGCAAAGGATATGTGTTTATGTATTTCTATATACACCCAAATGCATGTGCTGTCATTAAATCAGCTACTGCTTTATTATGCTGAATATGAATTACTTGTTCCTAATGGATGTTCTTCTCTGTTTGTAGCTGTGTACGGTCAGCTATGGAAAGGTAAAGCTAGTGCTGAAACACAACAGGTAAGCAGCTTTTTTTTTTTTTTTTTTTTTTTTTTTTTAAGGGAGTATCTATTTTTTGGAGTGCTTTAGTACAGTAATTATGACAGTTCTGAGTACACTCTAGTGGTGGTCATTGTGTTAGCATGTGTATGCTTGTTTTTTGTTTTGTTTTTTGTTTTTTTAGAAAGAGTCTTTAGACCAAAAACACTGATTTACCTTGATTGACTGGTCCAGCTGTGGTCTCAGACTGCTGAGTGAGAATGTTAGTTTTACAGTTCCTGTTTGAGTGTAATATATATTGGATAGCACAAGAACACATTTTTTGCGTGCTTGCAATCAGGATGGATTTATTTAAATCAAGGCCATTTAAAATCGCCAAGTGGAAAGTCTCAGTTGAAATAATCTATTTTAATCAGCTCTTCCATTTTTGATTTAATTCTTTGCTAAAGAAAGGTGCATCTCATTGATTGATGTAACCATTAAAATATGTTGATTTATAGTGAAATAGACCTTTTACACTATATTTGGAACATCCTTTTGCTATCTAGGAAGGTACACTATAACTATAATTGCTTAAATACATGCATATACAGTTTAATATTTTTAGATTCCTGTTAATTGTATATTTATTATGTTAGAAAATGGTGAATGATTTATTGCTTATTTACTAGTTAATTAACTTCTTGCTCATGATTTGTGTCAAGCTGTATTAGGGTGGTAACTGGAATTTAATTAAACACACAAAACAGCATATAAAATTTATTTTTATTAATCAAAACAACCTTAAATGTTTCGTATACATAAACTTATCTTATCAAAACATGTTCCCCATTTGCAACTAAATAATTTGTTAAATTGAGGGATTAACTGTAGTCAGTGAATTAAACTGATTATTTCAGGTCAGCCTGGAAAAATTTTCAAATATGCCTAAGGGAAAGTGACTGGAGTTTAAATTCCTACTTGCCTAAATCTCTTGAAGATTAGCCTCCTAAATTACTTAAAATGACCTATTGTACCATATTTATAAAATGTAACCTTAAAAGTTAGATTACTCCCCTCCGCCTTCCCCCAATTGTTTCTTTATATAGAAAAGCAGCCTTTAACACACAGTTTTTGATAGAGGTTCATGGATTCTGCATATTTTATTTAAATATTTTAGGCTTTAACGTAATTTGTATTCTTTTTGTTTTTAAAAAGAAACACTTATTATAATTTAAATAACAAACTCAAAAATATCATTGATTTTTATCCACCCTGTTTGCAGTGCTTTAGTACAATAGTCAGTTGCTTGATGTTAAATTAGGAACAGAGGCTAACTTCAGCATGGAACCAGGTGGTCCTTGGATTGACTTGTCATGCCTTCTGTGTAGGGTTAATGTATTAGGCAGTCTAAAAACATACTCCAGAACCAGTCCAAACATTTGTATAGTGCAAGTATTCTCACCAAAATTACAGAAACTGAGACACTTTAAAAATACTCTACAAAAATTCCCCAATGAATAGGGCTGCTTTCATTCATGTGTCTTAATAATATCCGAAGAAATGCTTCTCATCTAGCTTTCAAATTGCTTTACAAGAGAGCCCACTCACTATCAACAAGGTGGTATTACCTCTGCATACAGAACTGGTGAGCCATTACTGGAATATTCTATCGAACTGAGGTGTCCACAATTCAAAAAGGATGTTGAAAAATTGGAAAGGGTTCAGAAAAGAGCTACAAGAATGATTTTGAAAACATTCCTTACAGTTAAACTAAAGAAGCTCAGTCTATTTAGTTTATTCAAGAGACAGCTAAGGGGTGAGTTGATCACAGTCTACCAATACCTCCATGGGGAAAGAGAGATGGTAGCAGAGGACTGTATCTAGTAGACATAAGCATAATGAGGTCCAGTGGTTGGAGGCTGAAGTTAGACAAACCCAGACTAGAAATAAGGTATACATTTGTGATGGTAATTAACCATTTCAGTCATTTGAAGACTTCAGATCAAGACATCTTTCTAAAATGCTATAGAAGCATAGAATATTAGGGTTGGAAGGGTCCTCAAGAGGTCATCTAGTCCAACCTCCTGCTCAAAGCAGGACCAACCCCAACTAAATCATCCCAACCAGGGCTTTGTCAAGCCAGGCCTTAAAAACCAATAAGGATAGAGATTCCAATGTCTTCCTAGGTAACCCATTCCAGTGCTTCACCACCCTCCTAGTGAAAAACTTTTTCCTAATATCCAACCTAGACCTCCCCCCCTGCAGCTTGAGACCATTGCTCCTTGTTCTGTCATCTGCCAGCACTGAGAACAGCCTAGCGCCATCATCTTTGGAACCCCCCTTCAGGTAGTTGAAGGTTTATATCAAATCAACCCTCACTCTTCTCTTCTGCAGACTAAACAAGCCTGGTTCCTTCAGTCTCTCCTCATAAGTCCTGTGCTCCAGCCCCCTAATCATTTTTGTTGCCATCTGCTGGACTCTCTCCAATTTGTCCACATCCTTCCTGTAGTGGGGGCCCAAAACTGGATATAGTAATTCAGATGTGCCCTCAGAAAAGAAGTGAGCTTGATGCCACAGCATGTCAGTGGCTGAGCCAAGAAGGGAACCCAAAGCTCCTGATTCCCGGTGCCCTGCCCTTGTTGTGTCCCTTTTAACCTGCCTCTTTGGGTAAAACAGAGATACACCAATACTAGCAGACCTTTTATAGGACTTTCAGGAGGCCTCTCTGAACCACCTTCCACTTCTCCAGTTCAAACTTTTTTTGAGCTTCTCTGGACTCACATTTTAACCAGACTCTCCAATAAGCACCTTTATTGTCAAGCTTCAGGGGGAATAAACACTTCCAGGGCTTCCAGAACAAGGTGTTCATGGATTCTGCCTTATACTCAGGACTCAGGCAGCTCACGTGCACTCAGATTCCTTTCATAGCCCCAGCCCAATTAGGCTGCTTCCCTTTAGAGATAGTGGACAGTAAAGTGGGGAGATTTTCAGGGCTATCTAAATGGTGCTTTTGGAGTCTTTCCAGTCTAATTTTTTTAATGGATTATTCAGGTAAGGGAATGTTTAACAGCTTTGGCCTTGTTTACACTACAAAGTTTTGTTGATAAAAGTCCGCTTTCGTCAACAAAACAGTGTAGGTGTACACACTACAATGCTCCTCCCATCGACAAAACTCTGCTGCATTGCTGACAAAATAAAAACTACCTTAACGAGAGGTGTAGAGTTTTTTGTGGCAAAGTTAGTTTGCCAAATTGTCAGTGTAGACACTGAGCTTGATTATGTTGCCAGAAATGGCCCCCAGGAAGTGTCCCACAATACCCATCCTGACCTCTGTGGTCAGCAGTTTGAACTCCACTGCCCTGCACCCAGGTACACAGGCATTCACCCCTCTCCCTTGAAAGGCTCGGGAATTTTTGAAATTCCACTTCACGTTTGCTCGGTGTGGAGAGCTCACATTGCATCTTCCCAGCAGACCATGGCAGCTGCACACAGCAAATGCTCTCCCGCTTGGAGCACACCAGTGTTGTTGAATTGGCTGTGTCTGTGGGGAGAGGAGCCTATGCAGTCCCGGCTCCGCTTCAGCCGTAGGAACTGTGATACTTATGGTCCGTTTTCTTGTGACACATTGGATGAAGGCGACGAGTGGAACGTGCATCTGTGCCAGAAGACAAGGGAGTCAAAACTTCACTCTGCTGCACTGAAGACCTACTGCTGCCATAAGGAGCTGGGTGCCATCCTTGGCAGCACCCCCACCTCCACTGCCAAGAGCCCTGTGGATACTTTGGGGGGGGATGGAGGGACTGAAGATAGTCGCCAGCGGACTCAGCCCTGATGATGAAGTGGTGGATGAGAGTTGGAGGATGAGATGGGACAGGCAACAGGGTCGTCTGATACTATGTTGAGCCAGGACCTCTTCTCGACCCCGGATGGTTCGAGCCAGTCCCAGCACTCTGTCTCTGGCGCACATGGTGTGGGACAGAGGAATACTGGTAAGTGATCATTTTGAGTTGATATTGCTCAGTTACATGTGGTTGAACTGTCCTTTGCTTTGTTATATGCTAGAAGTGGGTTAAGAGATTAGCTGTGTTTGTGTCTGCTTCCCATTCCCCTGTGCAGCTATGCAGTGGGGCAGAGCAGTGTGTTAATGCACACCGAGATTTCACAGGAATCCTCCAGAGGTCTCTAGGAAATTTCCCTGAAGGTACTCACCAATTTTTCGCTGAAGGTTCCTTGGCAGAGCTGTTTTGTTCCTTCCCCCATTGTAGGAAACTTTCCTATGCCAATTGGCAATCACTTGTGCAGGGACCAAAGCAGCACACAAGCGAGCAGCATAGAGACCTAATCTGAAACTGCATGCAGGAGATGCATCCTTGCTTACCCTCAGGAGGGAAATATCAGCTTCAGTGACCCCAGTCTGTGGAGGATGGTGGAAGAATTTACAATATTGTCCCTAGTTGCTTGCAGTGATCCCTTTAAAAACCACCAAGACCCTTTTACTTATCTTGAGCCCACCCCCTTCTCCAGGCCAAACTCATAATGTTTAGGGCATTTGCCGAGCAGTGTGCTTGCCAAGGGACAGTGAGAAAGAGGTGTATTTTACTATTTTGATTTGATGCCGTGAATGCACTAACAATCATGCTTGTTTGTTTCATGTGTTTCTGTAGATGTAGCCTTCAGGGGATCCCCCTACACGCCAGCAGAATGCCTCTGCCAGATAAAGAAGCGACTGAGGAGAAGCAAGGAGGGCATGTTTCGGGAAGTGCTCTAATCCTCTCATGCCACAGAACAAGAACGCAGGGCATGGATAGAGACAGTTAATGAAAATTTAAAAATAGATTGGCAGGAGAGGAAGCAGGGCCAGGAGTGAATTTTAGTGGGCCAGGAATGGATGATAAAGTGATGGAGGAGCAAACAGAGAAGCTGAAGTCCCTAATGATGCTGCAGGCAAAAGAGATGTGTGCTCACCCTGCAGCCCATACAGAACTGCTTGCCATACATTCCCCAAACTCCTCCCACACATTCCTGGCATCTTCCCAGTCTGTCGCAGTACCCTGTTCACTCCACCCCTTTGAACAGCTTCCAAAATGATAGCTGGAGTTACACGCAACCGTGAGAACCTCCATCGGGAGGGTGCCCTTCAGCATTATCTCCCTTTCAACCAAGCATTTTCTGTGTGTTTTTTATTACTATTTAATAAAAACAAAAACATCTGTGAAAGATAATCTTTTTTTGTCTCCTACGCACAGTGGTTGCTTTTGGAATTAATACATAGTGGCAACTGGTGCATTTACACACTACAAATCACAATCAGGATCATCAATATTTTCATGCAAGGCAGCAAGTTAACAAAGCATGGCAGAATGTGTTATGGAAAGATACGTTACTTGTGCTCATTGTCAAAATGATGCCTGGAAGCCTCCCTGATTCGAATACCCCCCCTCTTTTGCCCCTCTAATAGCTGTGGTATCTGGCTGCTCAAAATCAGCTGCCAGGTGATCCGCCTCCATGCTCCATCCCTGAGGAAACTTTTCACCTTTAGCCTCACAAGTACTATGCAGCACACAGCAGGCTGCTATAGCCACAAGAATATTCTCTAGCCTGCCATGAAGGCAATGCCAGCAAGCTTTTAATCTTCCAAACACACATTAATTCTGCACCAGCTCAGCCTATTGTTGTAGCGCTCCTTGCTGCTGTCCAGGTTTCCCGTGTAAGGCTTTATGAACCCTGTGAGTAAGGGGTACGCTAGGTCTCCCACGATACTTATGAGCATTTCAATGTCTCCCATTGGAATCTTCTGGTCTGGCAGCGCTCACAGTGCTGGGGCAGGCTCCGCACACAGTTCCAGGAAGGTGGCTTTGTACATCCGGAAGTTCTGCAGCCGCTGCTCATCATCCCAGACCTGCATAACGATGCAATCCATCCACTCAGTTCTTGTTTCCTGAGCCCAATAGCGATGGTCTGCCATGTGCAGCTGCTTTGTGAATGCCAAAAGTAATTTGGTGGTGTTTCTTTCTTTGTATGGCACACAGGAGGCACTGTGGATTCATGTTCAGGTTTGGAGCTCATAATATACTGCATGATCAGCTGCGTTGTCTTCGTAACACTGACCACAACAGTAGAGAGCAGTGCAGGGTCCATCCTTTCAGGAACAGGTGGCAAGTGCACAGTAAACGAGGTGTTGAAAAATGGCACAAAATGTAGTTGGAAGCCCATGGAATGATGGGACAAAAAAAAGGCATACTGGGATGTTGAGCCCACACCCATCATGCATTGCAATCCACTCCGCCTTCCCACAACTCCCTGCTGCGGAAAGTGGCAAGTTGCTCAGTAGGATAGCTACCCTCAGTGCACTGCTCTCACTATCAATGCTAGAGCAACGACTCTGGGCGCGCTTCACTGACAGAAGGAACGTTCCGTGAACATGCACAAATGATGTTATAGCAGTTTATGAGTGTAATTTGTGTCTGTAGTGTAGACATAGCCTAAATTAAGTGTTTACTTGCTGTGAGGATATCTATTAAAAGTTCTGTGTAGTAGCAACAACTGTTTTAACCTTAACATACAAAAGTGATGACAAAGATGCTAGAACTTGAGCAACTTCATCTGAGTCAGGTAGAGAAACTTCAGTGCCAGTGTTCCTGGCGGGGTTCAGATAGATTCTCTGCTGATTGGTATAACTTGCTTTAAACTTGTTAGTAGCTGCTTGTACAATTCTTGGGTTTTTTTCCATTTAGATATTTTGTAGAAAGCACCCACCCTGAAGTCATCCAGCAGCTTCTGCAGGACCACGTCATCAGAGAGTGTCGGCTGCGAAATGCTGAAGGTGAAGAAACAGAACTCATCATGGAGACATTCACGAGTAAATCAGCAGTACGTTGGGATTGAGTATCCCCTTCTAAAACATTGGATTCCTCTTTATGAGGCTGTACATACTGTCGAATATCTGCAGTTGTGATTGTTGTGTGTTTTCTTCTGTTGTAAATGTTGTGAGTGCTCTGGGCTTTATTAATGAATCAGTGCTTAGCGAGAATCCCTAATGGAGTGTTAAATTCCTGTTTCAGATTTCCAAATCTAGTGAAGGAGGTCCTTCAACATCACAAGGGACAGATGCTCAGAATAAATCGGATGTTCCGACTGACTTATTTGAGTTTTATGAGCAGATGGACAAAGATGAGGAGGAGGAGGAAGAAACGCAGACTGTATCTTTTGAAGTCAAGCAGGTAAATATATGTTAACCCCTTAGCATCCATGGTCATGGTGAGTCCCACTGCAGGGAATCAAATGTGTGGTTGCTAAGTACCATATCGTTAGGGCTTTACCTAAGAGGGGACTTGGGGTGGGCCTCTGAGCCACAAAGATTTCTTTCCCTACCTCTGAAAGTCCCATATCACCGAATCTTCCTCTCCAGCATTGTGGGAGGGTTAAGACACTGCCCCTTCCCTGGCTGATGCATGAGTGATGTTGACAGGCTACAGGTTAATTGCTAGAGAATATGGGGATGCTCCCTTTCTGCAAGAATGAATTTACTTACCTCTGTGTTAGGTGCCTCATGTGGACTCTGTCATGCTGACCAAACATGAGTGAGATAATTACTTGAAAATATTGATATAGTCTGAAGGCAGACTGTAAATCACCTGGATGCTATGTGAAACTTCATATCTCCTTCCAGCCATCGCAGCTTCTGGCAACTGGAATTTACCTTATGTGTTTGATCTTGTGGACTGTTAGCTTTGGCTGAATAGTATAGGCTAATGTAGCTTGCATATGTCACCTCTATGTTTGGGGTGTTTGGTTAGATTTTATAGATTTTTTTTCTTTTGTGCTCAGTGTTGTAATTTCTGAGAATGTCACAAATACTAGTGAATTTGGCTATGATTTTCAGAGGAGCCTACAGAAGTTAAAAGTTCATAATAAATCGGAGTGGTGTGCTTAACTCTTTTGGGCACACTTGAAAATCCCAACCTCAGTCCTCAAAACATAGAGAAAATCTATAGGCTCTTCAGGTCATTTTTTCCATGTCTCAGATAGCAATTAAAAACAGCATGCTTTTGTGGTAGAATAACTGTTAGTGGGTAGTGAAGATTTCTCAGTTACCAGATATGTAACTTTTGTGGATCTTCAGTTACAAAACAGTGACCAGATATGCTGTATTTAGAATTTTTTGTGTTTGAAGAAGAGATTTGCTACTTCAAAATGTTGATTCGTCAATAGTCCCATAAAGGATGCTATTGAAGGCTTTTCACCCTCTGAGATTTGAATATCTCACTTTTTTCCATTTTTGTCAAACAATTTCCCCCTTTGTTTCTAATATTCTGTAGTACATACATTGTTCTTTTTGCTGCTTTGGTCACTAGCAAAGTTCTGGGAATAGGTTTTAACTCCTGCTGCCGCCGACCTAGCAAAGGGTGTAAAAGAACAATACACTTGCTTTTATACAGTAGTGTGTATAAACGGGCAATTTAAAAAAAATCTTCATCAGGTTCCAGAAATGTAGAATGTGCTGTTAGAAGCTTTGTTTCCTTTCTAGGAAATGATTGAAGAGCTTCAGAAGCGTTGCATCCATTTGGAGTATCCCTTGCTGGCAGAGTATGATTTCAGAAATGATTCTGTGAATCCTGACATTAATATAGACCTCAAGCCCACAGCTGTTCTCAGACCTTATCAGGAGAAAAGTCTAAGGAAGATGTTTGGGAATGGACGTGCTAGATCTGGTGTTATTGTCCTGCCATGTGGTAAGTAGCTGGATTTTGGCTGCGTGAAGCAAGACCTTACAGACAACTCAATGTCATTTATCTGTCTGTAGCATAATAATTTTTTAATGCTACATCTGATCAATTCCAGAGTTTCAGGGAATTTTGGTGAAAAATGAGGGGGAGGGTCGACGACGACAGACACAGAGCCCCTGACATCTCATTAGCTGCTAGGTCTTCAGATGTCTGTAGATCAAAGAGCCAGCTGCTGGCATCCATTAACACCTTCCAGCGTAACAATAATCCATCTCAGTTCTGCTGATTCTCCCAATAGAGTTTTAAAATGTTGATAAATCATTTAGTGTATTTCTCATATAGAAAGAAAAGAAATAAGAGTGATGGCAAGGTGGGAAACATAAGAATAGCCACACTGGGTCAGACCAATCATCCACCTAACCCAGTATCCTGTCTTCTGACAGTAGCCAATGCCATGTGCTTCCAAGGGAATGAACAGAACAGGACAATCATCAAGTGAGGCATTCCCTGCATCCACTCCCAGCTTCTGACAATCAGAGTCTAGAGACACCCTCCGCCCGAGCATGGGATTGCATCCCTGATCATCTTGGCTAATAGCCATTGATGGACCTATCCTCCATGAACTTATCTAATTCTTTTTAAAAAACCTGCTATAGTTTTGGCCTTCTTCATGTCCCCTGTCAATGAGTTCCGCAGGTTGACTGTGTTCTGTGTGAAGAAGTACTTCCTTTTGTTTGTTTTAAACCTGCTGCTTATTTATTTCGTCACATGCCCCCTGGTTCTTGTGAAATGGTATATAACAAAAAAAAAAACAAACCACTTTCTTGACACCATTCACAATTTTATAGACCTCTATCATATCCCCTCTTAGTCATCTCTTTTCCAAGCTGAAAAGTCCCAATAATTTTAATGTCTCCTCATACAGAAACTGTTCCTTATCCTTAATTGTTTTTGTTGCCCTTCTCTGTACCTTTTCCATTTCTAATGCATCTTTTTTGAGATAGCATGACCAGAATTGCACACCATATTCAAGCTGCGGGCGTGCCATGTGATGGCATTGTGATATTTTCTGTCGTCTTATCGATCCCTTTCCTAACGATTCTCAACATTCGGTTTGCTTTTTTCACTGCCGCTGCACATTGAGCGGATGTTTTTAGAGAACCATCCACAGTGACTCCAAGATCTTTCTTGAATAGTGACAGCTCATTTAGACCCCATTGTTTTGTATGCATAGGTGGGAATGTGTTTTTCAATATGCATTACTTTGCATTTATTAACATTGAATTTCATCTGCCATTTTGTTGGTCAGTCACCCAGTTTAATGAGATCCATTTGTAACTTCTCGCAGTCTGCTTTGGACTTAACTAATTGAGTAATTTTGTATCCTCTGCAAATTTTCCCCCTCACTGCTTACCCCTGTTTCCAGATGATTTATTAGTGTCTTGAACAGCACTGGTCTGGGGACATCGCTATTTACTTCTCTCCATTCTGAAAACTGACCATTTATTCCTATCCTGTGTATTCTGTCCTTTAACTAGTTATTAATCCATTGAAGTCTGAGGGTACATGGAGCCCCTGGCATGAGGGAGGTAGTGGGTAGGAAGCTTCAGGGAGTCTCTGAAATAGTGGGGAAGGGAGGGTGGCTGGCACAAAGGGAGTTTGTGGGGGGTATGGAATAGAGGAATGCTAGGAGCTGCTGTTGTATGCAATGGGCTCAGCCTACAGAAGCAACAAAAACCCTCTAGGTAAATAACAGCTTGCTGAAGCCACCTGGTCTAATCTAAGGGCTTGTCTAAACATTCAGCACTGTAGTGTTTTAGTGAAGACGCTACTACACTGATGAGAGAGTGTCTCCCATCACTATAATTATTCCATCTCCATGAGAGATTGTGGCTCTGTCAATAGCAGAAGCTCTCCCATCAACTTAGCAGTGTCTATACCAAGGGTTAGGTTGATATAACTGCATCGCTCAGGGGTGTCAATTTTTCACACCCCTGAGCAATGTAGTTATACCGATGTAAGTTTTTAGAGTAGACCTGGCCTAAGTTTTGGAGCAAAGAAACTATTTGCAGCAATATGAACTGCTTCCAAGAGAAAATTAATTGCAGTGATTTTTGCTGAGATTTTCCATAAGCATATGAGAAGCAGCAAACACAGATGTGTGGTTTCATATGCTAACATGTGAAGGCTGCTTCTTTTGTTAGCATAATCTGGAAACTGTGGTTACTAAGGAATTTTCCCTCCTTGAGTTACCCTACTGGGTAACCATTCCACAGTGGTTTTCCTCCCCTTCCCCTTTTTATCCAGGGAATGATGGGGTCTGTCTGTGCGGCTAATTATTAATGGAAGTTGCTTCCCTGCAGGTGCTGGCAAGTCGCTAGTTGGAGTTACAGCTGCGTGTACAGTCCGCAAGCGTTGCCTGGTACTTGGCAACTCTTCTGTCTCTGTGGAGCAGTGGAAAGCCCAATTCAAAATGTGGTCCACAATAGACGACAGCCAAATCTGTCGATTCACTTCAGATGCCAAGGACAAGCCTATCGGTTGCTCTGTTGCAATTAGCACCTACTCTATGTTGGGACACACGACTAAGAGGTCTTGGGAGGCAGAGAGAGTGATGGAATGGCTTAAAAGTCAAGAGTGGGGCCTTATGATACTTGATGAGGTGCATACCATACCTGGTAAGGAAGTAGTGTACAAATTCTTAAATATTCCCTCTCGCCATACACATTGTTAATGCTGTGTTATTGTTGACAGGCAGTTTTTTTGCTGGCTTTCTCATAATGTTGTTCTGGAGTTTTGGAATACATTCATAGCTTAATATTTGAACTTAAAACATGTAAACAATCATGCTCTGGTACAAGTTTTTGCAGTACTACAGTATTTATATAAAGACTGCTTTCCAGAGACCTCTTAAATCGTTAGGGTACACGTGTTACTGTTCTTAATACCAGTGGGAAATCATTATAGTAATGTTAGCATTTTTTTCCTAATTACAATAAGTGTTATCTCTAGAGACATGGCCCAGAGAACTGGTTGGTCACATGATGCAGGCTTCTTTGTCTGAAGCTGCTAAACTTCACTAAAAATACCTAAAATACACTTAATACTCATTTACTTTTCATGTAATGGTTGCTAAAGTTGCCGCATGGATGTTACATCAACACAAGTGGAAAAGGAGTTGGCCTGCATTCTCTTAAGTGTGAGAGGAGGAGTCATAATACAATCTCTTGAGACGTGGTCACTATGAATAAGTTAGAGATCCCTTCGTCCACATATGTATTTTACAGGGAGGAAATATATCTATGCTAATTTGTTCCTGAAGTAATTGTTGATAGTTGAAATAGGTGTGTTGACTTCCAAATAGGGTTATATGTTGTTGGAAGCAAAAAGTGGAGCATTACATTTTACAGGCAATAATGTTGGTTAGAAATGCCATGCCATACCATACAATCCAGGTCTCTGACTGCTATTTCTTTACTGTAATGGTTTGGATGTAATTTTTAAGTATTAACAAAATTGGTAAAATAAGGAAATAGCCATTGCTGAATGCTGATTGGCAGCAACTTTAACAAAGCTATATGCTGCTGCCTCAGTTTTCTTACCATCATGCCTTCTTAGACTTGGTCATAAAAAATAAGGTAGAAGGCCTACTTTATACTACTAGATAGATGATGGGAGCGCTAGAAATGCATTAGGAAGCGATACCTGAGAGAGCCATTGAACTCCAATGGACCGATAGCAGAACCATTGTATTCTAATCCTGGCTCTGAAATGCTGTTTGTCCTAGATCAAGTCACTTAACACCTCTGTATCTGTTTTTTTCCCCATCTGTTAAATGGGGATAGTGATGCTGGCAATCCAGGTGCCAGCTCATGTCATGACCCCTAGACCTCACTGAACACTGAAAAATGCATAGCTGGCTCACCCATGTGTTAGTGTTGTTAAAATAGCTATTAGATTTATGGAAATGTGTTTAGTGTTTAGATTTTGTGAAATGCTAGTGAATTGCTGCATGCATTAACCTCACTTCTTGTATTGGAATCCCCATGTTACAAAGCAAACGCTTAAATATTACCTTATAACTATAGAAGTGTTTGCTATGAAACTGGAAACCCCCACAGTCAGGAGAGAAACATTACCAAGTGTGAAATTCTCCTTTTACCCCAAGAGGTGTTATCTTCTGTCCAACAAAAGAAGGCCTAGAGACACCAGACGAACATGAGTGGACAAAAGACTTTGTTGATTCTTCCCCCCCCACACCCATGAAAAGGGGATGCACTCAAACCCGCGTCCCATCGCAGTTTGAACTCTGGGGGAAGAGAATAAAAATCCCTGACCAGAAGGATCTGTATCGCTGTGCTGCTTGGAATTTGGAGAGGGCCATATTTCTAAGCATAAGCAAAGGATCTCCAAGCTGCTTCTCTTGGGTTAGCCCTAAAGGACGTATAGAGCTGACACATTACAGTAGCACCATTACTTTTTGAAACCTGAGACTGAGAGCATGTCTACACTACAGTTATGTTGACATCCAGCCGCTGCCGTAATTAAGTCAGTCAGGTGTGTCCACACCATGCTCACTGTGTCAGTGGAGTGTGTTCTCCCTAGCAGTAATGCACAGAGCAGTGCACTGTGGCTAGCTATCCCATAGTGCGACTAGGCATGGGTTTTGGGAAGGGCTTGCAAAGCCTCATGGGACCAAAACATTGTCTCAGGATGGAACGGGAACATGGCTTCGGCCTCCAATGATGCAGTTTCCTCCCTCCCTCCCTCCCCTGATATTAATGGCAAACAACCAGTACTTTTTGTGCCTTTTTTTTTCAAAAGTCTGGCTTAGCCGCGGGTACACTGTAGCCCCAGAAGCATGGACCCTCTCGCTGTTAGCATTACAAACATCTCGCGCCTTATCCTGCAGTATTCCCAGAGCTGTGACAGGAGCCACCGCATGGAACATTGTGATGTCATTCAAGCAGCCCTTAGAATGAATGCAAGCCATAGAATGAAACAATTCCTGCTGCAACCGAACATGGTGGAGTGCCATTTCTGGTCCTGGGAAACGAGCGCTGGCTGGTGGGATCGCATAGCTGTGCAGCTGTCGGATGATGAGCAGTGGCATTAAGCCACTCTCCAGGAGCTTTGTGCAGAGCTTTCCCCAGCCTTCACATGCGGCAACACGAAAATGAGACCTGCCCTGACAGTGGAGAGGCGAGTGGTGATTGCTCTGTGGAAGTTTGCAGCACCAGACTGCTACCGTTCAGTGTGGGTCTAGTGCAAGGTTTAAGATTGCTATTTAAAAAACACTCCCCTTATTACACTCAAATGCAAACCAGATTATAATTCGAATCCCTAGCTATTCAGTGAACCAGTTTGCCGTTCCAGTCGTGGAGAGCATGGGCGATGGGACTTGTGCTGCAACTTGTGGAAAACCCGTGTCTGGAGCACATGTGGGCAGGTGGACAATGCTTCCTCACCCCAAGCAACATGGACATTGCTTTGCGACCAGGGACCAGCGTTAAGCCTCCCTAATTGCTGTCTTTTTCCAAGGCAGCTCGGGGCAGTGTGCGGCCACGAGAAAACACATGATGATGCCCACCCATCCCTTCCCTTAATTCTGGTGGTGGCAGTCTTCCTGGACTGGCTGATTCTGAGGTCAACCCCTATCCCTGCCAGCCAAACCACTGGCATGTTTGAGAAACTGGTTGAAGGACCCGGAAATCATCCTGGGTGGGGAATCACATGCTATGTTGTTTGCAGTTTGAGCACTTGTAATGAAAACTTCCACCGTCTCTCCTAGGTGACTCTATGTGATATTAGTCTCTTGAGGGTAATAGAAGAGGCAAGGGAGCAAATGCTGCAAGCGTCTGGATACAGACCTGGTCCTTATGCTGCTATGCTGCATTCTGTGCTGATGCCAGGAGAATTAATACCGGATTGGCATGGGAAAATGTCCTATTGTGGTTGAAGAAATAAGGCAACTCTCCCCAGAAACTTTCTGCGAAGGATTGCAGAGTACCGCCATGAAAGTTTCCTGGAGATCTCTGTGGAGGATTCCCAGGCCATCCCTATGCAAATAAACAGTCTTTTCCAGGGGACACTCTCTGGGTAGCTGGAGCAGCCCCTGGGAAGCAGATACATATTGTACCTCACTTTTTCTTCATGTAACACATGAAATATAAGAGCATGTAACCCCTATAGTTTGATTGGCATTGCATACTCACCAGAGATGCCTTCCCCAGCATCATACTCAGCCACCATGCTGTCCTGCGACTGGCTGGACTACTCCAGGGTTAAAAATAGTTCCAGGCCTCAAGGAGAATGGATCCCCCACTCGCCTGTCTCCCATTCTGCTCCTGCTCCTCTGCTTCATCCAGAATGTCTTCCTTGTTGTTGCCTGAGGTAGGAGGTATCCACACTGCGTTTGGGGGCAGTGGTGGGGTCACCGCTGAGAATTGCATGCAGTTCACTGTAGAAGTGACATGTCTGTGGTACAGAACCAAAATGACTGGTTGCCTTGTCTTCTGGTACGCCTGCTGAAGTTCTTTGATTTTTGTGTGGCACTGCTGAATGTCCATTCTCCCCCATTCCCCACGCGATCTTTTTGCAAATGTCGACGTTTCTTTGGCTGGATCGGAGCTGTGCCTGCACAGACTCTTCTCCTCACAGACCGATGAGATTCATCACCTCCTGTGTGCTCCAGGCTGATGTGCGTTTGGGACATTGAGTCACCATGATCAGCTGTACTGGCGAGCTCTCCATGCTGACAGGAAATAGGAATTCAGAATTTTCTAGGCCTCTAACAAGGAAAGGACTGTTTCCTGTGTACCTAGCTGCTGTTCAGCGGAGTTGAAAACAATCTAGAGTGGTCACAGCAGAGCATTGTGGGACACCACCTGGAGGCCAATTCAGTCGACTTCCACAACGTTGTATCTACACTGCCTCTCTATCAACCCATCAGCATCCATTAAAGTGTTACGCCTCTCGCAGAGGTGGAGTGATTAAGTTGACATTACAGGGGAGCTAGGTCAGCAGAAGGGACCTGGTAGTATAGCCGCACACGTTATTTGGTTGACTCAAGTGTGTGTAGTGTAAACCAGGCCTGAAACTCATTTGTGTGTATGTTTACCAACTTTAAGCTTATAAATAACTTTCATTTCTTAGTTAATGAAACGTTAGTTAATTTAATAAAGGATTGGATACTAGCGTTGTCTTTGAGAAATCTCAAGTACAATTGACTGGGGGTTAAGTGACTGGTCCTTTTGAGACTGGGAGTAACCTGAACATTGTTGTGATTTTTGTTGTAGGATCATCTATCACAAAGGCAGGCTTGCCTGGGTGCCCAGATAGACTGGGGTGCCCAAGGGGACTGTCTGTGACTCCATGTTAAGGCTCTTATAGTGCTTGAGGAGTTCGCAGTTGATACTGGTGAAATCTAATTATTGAACACACATCCAGTTTGGTGTTAGTGCCTTGGTGTGTAACCGTCTGAGGTTGGCACCCATATTTGTGAACCATTCCGGGCAACCTGACATGGATAATACGGGAGTCTGAGGATTAGTTAAGGTTTGTTCAGTGCTTTAGAGATGTACAATGCAGCAAAAGTTCTTAAGTATGTCAAAAGCTGCAACCAACCTAGAGTTTGGTTTTAATGTAGAAGTAGGTATTAAATCATTTAGATTAGAATCATGTCTGAAATGGGTCAATATTTGCTTAAGCATTTATGCCATGCTCATCTCTGGTGTGCAGCTATGCATCATGGCTTTTTATAAGATCTGCTCACGTGCAGTGTGTTTCTTTTTAATCCATTTGTGAACTCTAAAGGAAATCTCACCTTGTGTTTCCTAGCCAAAATGTTCAGACGTGTGCTCACCATTGTGCAAGCTCACTGCAAACTGGGACTGACTGCAACTCTTGTCAGAGAAGATGACAAAATTGTCGACTTGAATTTCCTGATTGGACCTAAACTCTATGAAGCCAACTGGATGGAGCTGCAGAACAGTGGCTACATTGCTAAAGTCCAGTGTGCTGAGGTGATGCTCTGCTTTTTACTACCACAAGTATAGTTCACTGCGCTACCGACTATATTCGCTAGCAGCCAACACTGTCTTATCCCATTTATGTTTAATTGGGGCAACATTGAGATACTGTGTAATTCAGGCAAGACTGTGGGTAATCAGTATAAATCCATGGTAACTCCTGTACTGTGGCTCTGTCATTGCATGCTAATATGGTATCTGCACATGCATCAGCTGAGAGACTAATGCTGACTGCAGGTACTGTAATGCTTGGCTGGCTGTCTGTAGCCCCATCCTCAGACATGCACGCACTGGTTTCCATACTAGTGTAGTGCCATGATCATAGATCCTGCGGTCAGAAGGGATCATTATGATCATCTAGTTTGTTCTGCATAATAAACCATAGAATGCCATCTAGTATCAAGCCCAGTAATTTGTAGTGGAGTTACATCCTATATTGTAGAAAAGCACCCAATTGTGATTTACGTACTTTCGAATGGCTGAGAACCTACTGCAGCCCTTGGGAAAGCACTTCCAGTGGTTAATTATTCTGACTGTTAAAAAGTGTGTGCCTTATTTCATGTACAAACTTGTGTGGCTGCAAATTCCAGCCACTGGTTCTTGTTAGGCATATTTCAAAGGTGTATATATATGTGTGATCTGCTCTGCTGGTCACTCAATTGGAGGGACACAAGGATTAGTGTTATAGATTTTCCCTTCTCAGGAACCATAGTTGTCTCTCACCTTTTTAAGCACTCAAGCTTTTGAGGATATAATTGATATAAAGTCAAGCAATCCTTGTATAGGAATAGAGTTCAGTCTGAATGGTGGATGTGAGATGGAATCCTTCTCTAGTTCTCCTTTTGCTGTTCCATTTGGGATCTCTGTACAGGGAGTGGCTGGAAGGTGAGGGGTTATCTCAAAATGGATCACCGCCAAAGGCGCAAACTTAGAGGCTTTACTCCTGCTTTGGTGTTGCCTTCTGCTATCAATCGTGTTACTGTCTTAAGTGCAAGATGGGGAGGACTAGTGACCATGGCTTTACAGTTGATTGCTGCCACTCCACTGCCATCAAGAGTGAGTTCAGTCTTCTTATGGACAAATTGGTTTTCCTTAAAACAAAATAAATAAATAAGTAAATCCCCAAGCAGGTTGAATTTCCGACCTCTCAGCTATAACAGTGCACCTACCCTTGGTTCTGTGGCGCTTCCCCTAATCTTGTCCCTTCAGTGGAGCTATTGGGAGGACTGCTGTCATGGTAAATGAACATGCATATACATTGCAGCACTGGAGCTGCAGTATTAAAGGGATAACAACTTGAAAATTTCATCCTCTCTTTGTATCCATTTAATTACAGGTAATGCCCAAGATTACCAAAAAATTGTGTTTTGGGTTTTTTTCAGTTTTACACCACATTTGTCAGCATTTCCCCTGTTGCCTTCCCCTGCAGAATGAGTCATTTTTTTCCTTGCTAATAAGAACTTTATAAACCTCAAGTCTCATAAAAATGACTTTTTTTTTTTTTTTTAAGGCTGTACTATGTGAACTATATGAACTATTTTAAAGGCCGTACTATGTGAACTACTAGAATGTCTGGAAATTGATCAAGTTAAAACAAAAAAAACCAATCCTGGCAAACAATGTTGCTTTAACTATGATAGACACTTCAGGCAATTCCATTTCAGGAGTATAGTTTCCTCCTATTGTCATAGCACAGAGAACATTCCCTGTTGTGAACTTTTTTTAGTGACTTGTAGCTTTGTGTGAGTTCATGTTCTTTAAGTGAATGTGTTAGATTTTTTGGCATTTAATTTAGAATCTACCTTATTTCAGCAAACAACCAAAAATGGGAATGGTAGTTGCTGGGAAGTAATGAACATTTCTTACAGGTATGAACTTTACTCGAGTTCATGTAGCATGTCATTTCATAGCTTGCCTTGTCTATCCTGGCCTGAGAAAGCCACCTGGTTGCTCCTGGAGCCAGATCTTCCATGTGGCAGTAGAGGGCAGTGCTACCCAGTGATGAGGCAGATGGTATTCAGTGCATATATCATTTGCTCATTCACTGCTTCAATATAAACTGAGTTACAGAATATCAAGTTGTATCAGTATAGCTGCAGCATGTTAAGGTAAATGCTAAGTAGTAGCTCCCTTTAATATTTTCACTGTTTCCAGAGGTTTCTGATTTGCAATAAACTAGCTTTACTCTTGGAAGAATGTGTAAGTTAATAAACAGGAAAGGTCCTGTGTACTGTGTGGCAGTAATTCTTAAATCCTGTGGTTTAAGTTAGTCTGTGTTGTCAAGAAATATCCATTATTTCCATCTTCCTCTTACTCCCCTAGCAAAACTCACACATCTGCTGATCCTCGTAGAAGATAGTCACTGATGTAAAATTTCTTACCCCTTTCATGTAGGGGATGTGCAGGAAGTCTGAAACCTACTCCAGAATAGTTCCATTGTTACACTCTAGCCTGGTAGGAAAGGAAACTTCCTCTAAACCAGAGGTCCCCAAACTGTGGGATGCACCCCGGAGAAACGTTCAGAGGGCAGGGCCAAGGCCAATGCTTATGGGGGTGGGAGGGAGCACCACCCAGCCATGCTTTGTCCCCAGTTCTGCTCCAGCCCCACTCCCAGCTGCAACCCTGGTCCCTGGCCGTGGCCTTGACCATGGCCTGGCTACAGCTCCACTCCCGTTCCCAGCCACAGACCCAACCCTAGATGTGGCCCCCACCTCAGGCCCTGACTGCGGCCTTGCTCCGGGCCCAGGCTCCCAACTGCGGGTGGGAGAGGGAGAGGGTACAGACAGCAGTAAGGGGGGCACGAGGTGAAAAGCTTGGGGATCACTACTCTAAACCCATTGTATAGCCCACTTGTTAAATATGTGCACTGAAGACAGGATTTGAGCCAAAGACAATAGTTGTTTCCTCTAAGAAAGCAGTAATTATTCAATAGGGTCTCCTATATTGTTTCCATACCATGGTGCAAATGTTCATTTAAACAAATGACACCCCAGACTACTGAATAGATTTGTTCTTAAACTTGCTTTACTAAACAACAATTATGACATAAGCTTGCATTTACAAGTATAGTTGTTATATGTTCTTAGCTTTGATTTGCAAGTGTTCTGTTCTTATGTGCTTGAATACTATAATGATGAGTATGTATATAAAATAGAAAAAAAAAAAGGGGTCTCAGTAAATATAAAATCATGCAATGCTAGAAAAATGTCTAAACTATGGAAAAAATGGAATTTGGCATGCACGTTTAAAAAAGCAGATTGGTGAGTTGCTACGCTTATACACTAATGAAGACTAAATGTCTCTTTCAGCTGATAGTGATTTAAGATATTGGGCAAGAGGTGATTTCAGCTAATAGTTTTCTTTTGGATTTCCAACCATCTTTATATCAAGATTGGATGTCTAAAATATAGCTTCTACTTCAACCAGAAGTTATGGGCTTGTTGCAGGAATTATTGGGTGAAATTCTCTGGACTGTGTTATGCAGGAAGTCAGACTAGATGATTATAATGGTACCTTCTGGCCATAAATTCTACGAATATCTCTTTTCTGCTACAGATGGAATCTCATTATGGATTACTGTGTATAATTTGTTTTTTCAAAAATTCTAGGTTTGGTGCCCAATGTCTCCAGAGTTTTACAGAGAATATGTAGCTATCAAAACAAAGAAGCGGATATTGCTCTACACTATGAACCCAAATAAATTCAGAGCCTGCCAGTTCCTGATTAAGTTTCATGAGCGAAGGAATGACAAGATCATTGTATTTGCTGACAACGTGTTTGCACTGAAGGAGTATGCAATCAGACTGGGGAAGTAAGTATTAGTGAATGAATGTCCCCCTTTTCCCTACTGGAAAACTAATATGTTTCACAAATTTCAGTTACTTAAGGCATTTTTATAATAAACGTAAAACTTAATAAAGATAGGAAACACTGAAGAGCATTTCAGGTAAATTTCAATGTATATTACAATGTTTTTTCCCAAGTGTGACATTCTAAGGTAAACTGAGTGTTTTTTGTAGTTGCTACAGAGGAATTTTAAACCAAGACGTATGCAGAGAGATAATAGTCACAGTAAAAAGACCTGAAGATAAAAGCACTGTAGGCAAGTGACTAAATAAGGGTTATTTGGATGGTCAACTAGTCTGTTACATGCATAGATAGTCTTCCTGTCAACCGTATGACGTGAGAAGGAAATTTTGGACCAAGGAGCCCCACGATCTTTCAGGATCCACAGAAAGCCACAGCCTTCCCTACTTTCTGTCCCCTTCCAGGCCTGTACCAATTTTGTCTGTCTTAAACTAAGATTTTTAAGCACTTTGGGGCAAGAGCTCTTACTATATGTCTGTACAGTGCCTAGTACATCAGGCGTCCAGGCACTACTGTAATACAATTAATAAACAACATCATAGCTTCTGTAGGAGCTCCTCTGCTGCTTTTGAATTGCTCTTTGCGGTAGGGTTCAATTGCAAAAGCAGAGGGCAAGTAAATGTTAAGGGTTAGCATCAAAGTACTTGTAGCATTGATGAGGGAATAGTAAAGGAGACTGGCTCTTCCCTGGCTGATACTCATCGAAAGGCTTCCCAGGCAGCCTGTGGAGAAGCCAGCCTTACTCAATCATGAGTCAAAATCATTGCTTTTCTGTTCCCCTCTGTTGGCAGAAAGGCGAGGAGCATTAGCCCTGTAAACTTTTTCAGCTGTCCAGGAGTTTCCAACAGTACTTCTGACAAAAACCAAATTCCCATATCTCTTGCCAAAATTTGTGATGAATTTTGAATGGCAAGGCAATAGCCGTTCTATACCAGCTCCCTGTCACGTCAAACAATGAGCAGGGCTAACGGTGCTGGATGACGTCCAGATTCTGAACTCGTGGTCTCCTTCATCCTTATTCTTAAATCTGTCTGGACAGAGATTAGCTAGAATGATGCTTCTGGAATGTTATTAATCGTGCTCAGTGGCCCATATGCGATAATGAATCAAATGAATCTTTGAGTAAAGAAAAAAAAAGAGAGATGGGTGGCAGGGGGGGTCCATGTAGCTTACTGACTGGTGAAGCTGTTTGAGAAGCATTGTAAGAAAAGCTACTGGAGGTTTTTGGCAGAGCTGTTAAGCTGGGGAGGGGAGGTTTGGAGTTTTTTTGTAATTTTTTTTTTAAGTGAAATGTCTATCTTCCAAATTGCTCTCTTCATATCAGGTATGGAACCTGAGGTTACACAGCTGTCAGTACCACAAAGAAGGAAGAATTGCAGTGCTAGGCAGGCATGGGGGGTTGGTATGGGGCAGAAAAAGCGGAGTTTCTTGAAGCTCATGTAAAGTGCTGAAATTAGGGCTCTTTCCTAAGAGTAGTTTGAGCTGATCTTGGTACCTTGACCATCATTCTGTGTGTCATCCAGAGCTGGTATAGTTTGTATGGTAGCCATTCTTTGCTTACAGCCATAGTGCTTATCAATACATCTAAACCATTGCTTTATAGAAGCCACATCCAGCCGTCCTGGGTTTGATAGATTATGATGACACATGTATTGATCCTTGAGGCTCAGTATCTTCCCAGGGGTTGAAGGGAGGATTAGTTTTCAAGTTGTTAGATGTTTTGTGTTTATTCAGGGTGGGGGGGGAAGTGTTGTAACTTACTCATCACTATAAACCCAGCTGAAAGGAGTGTAAATGTCCACCAGTTTTAGGTCATCCCATTTTATTGGTTTAACTAATGGGCAAATGCTTGACAACCTCTCTCCATACGGCCTTGGGAAGCAGCACCTGATGGACATATGAGGTTCTCACAAGTTTTTAATTTAGTTCTGTCAACAGCGGGCTGTTTTGTGTGTGAATTTTGTTTGGGACTACTATCACCTTCACGTGAAATGAAATTATAAATCAAGGTTTAAAATAGAAGCAATGGCAGGCTGTTAACTATAGCAGCATTACAGAGTGTCACTAACTGTACAATAACTGTTGTTTCAAACAGTTTGCGTCTCGTTCCTATTAGCCACTTCAGCTTTGGCTAGGAGACGACTGTGAATAAAATGTATTAAGAAGAATTGGATTGAGGGGATTTTGGCAGCGCAAAAACTAGAACGAAGTTCCAGTAAGAGAAGGGATTAGTAGCCAATACCTAGGGGAAAAGTGATGATGTATAGAAGGCCTTGACATGCTATGAGTTGGGTTCTTGTGCTCAGATACCACAGTGATGTGTGCAGTGTGTAAATTTAAGCTAAACTTTTGGAGCTGATACTCCTTTTTTTAAAAAAAGGAAAAAACTTCTTAACATGAATTATAAAACTTGCTCCTCTTGGTTTTTGGAGGTGTGTATTAAGCTTCTCCAAAGAATGGGGAAGAAATGGAAAAGCAGCAGCTACGCTTCGCTTCAGGTTTCTCTTCATTTATAGGCAGGCCCTGAAGTCCGCAGCAAATACTGCAGATTCTCAGCAAACTGTTTAAAGTGGAATGGAGTTAATGATGAAGGGGTCAAATTATATGCAGTGTTATGTTTAACTGGTAATAATGTAAGGTAGTCGGGAGACTATATAAAACGAAGGAGATCCAGAGCCGATCTAGAGATACAAAATCAGTGCATGTACAGCATTCCCACAAACTCTTCCTGTATTATCGCTTTCCCGTCAGACTTTGTCAGGAGGTAACCTGTACAGTCTGAACTGTACTGCTGCCTTCTTAAGACTGCCCACAGAAGTATGAATTTCCCACATCTATCTTAGCCTTGGCATGTCAGCTTGCAAGGTACACTGAAGTGTCTCAGCTTCCTCCACCATTGTAAACCTCGATGGAATGCCAAGTTGTGCTGGTCTTGTCCATGGGACCCAGTGGCCATCATATCCTGTTCACCAACGTCCAGGGGTTACTGGAGAGGAGAAGAAAGGTGTTGACTTCAAAACGGACATCATTTTCCAGATAAAAATATCTAACAACCAGCTTGAGACACTGAGAATTTAATTAAAAGGGAAAGCTGAGTTCTTAAGACTCAAGTGGAAAGAAGCGAGAGGGGGCACAGCTGTCCATATATTAGCTCAATGGGTTTGAGCAAAAAAAATAACCTACCTTTTTATTTTAACAGCTGCCTTCAACCTTTCATCTATGATTAGCAAATGTTTTCAGTCCACTAATCTGCAGTTCAGTCAGATCACACTTTCAGGATTTATTTCTGCAGGAAGTGGAAAGATGCCTGGGTTTGCCCCAGGCGGTGATTCAGTGTATATTTGGGCAGGGTTACAGTGAAGAGCCAAAGGATTAAATATGAGCAGCAAAACTGGTCTGGGTTTTTGGGGTTTTTTTTTTTGCTTTTGTTTCTTTTAAACCAAAAACCAAATTTTTCCTATCTGTATACTGATCTTAAATTTTAAGTGGTATGAATTTAATATAAATGGGTATACTGCACTCCCTCCATGGTATCCAAGCACCTAAGGACAAATAGAACTGATTACTTTCAATGTTTGTTCTATCTTCTTAGACCTTACATATATGGTCCTACTGCACAAGGAGAGAGAATGCAGATTCTACAGAACTTCAAACACAATCCGAAAATCAACACTATCTTTATTTCCAAGGTAAGTGAAGGCATTCACTGTGACACTGCATCAGGTTGCAGAATACAAATTTATTTTTATAAGGCAATAGGTTATGTATGCCAACTTATTTTTTTTTACATACTACTTATTGCATCACCAAAGGTGTTGTTTTTCATTGTCTTCATTTCTTAATGTGGGGAAATAGCTTATTTCTCAGAGGCTGCTTCTGTATCGTAGGTAGGTGACACATCCTTTGATCTGCCAGAAGCCAATGTTCTGATTCAGATTTCGTCCCATGGTGGATCTCGAAGACAGGAGGCTCAAAGATTGGGACGAGTGCTGAGAGCCAAAAAAGGTAAATGAAGTTGTTCTTGGGCTCTGTGTCTTGGGTTCTGGTACAGCATTTTAGGAATTCTTAATAATTTAAGATGAACACTCAAATGTTGGTGTAACACAAAGCATCCATATAACTAAGCATGCAGATTTCCATAGTCATTGTTGGCCACTGTTGACCCAAGGTTACATATAAAATAAAAATGGAAGAGTAGCTATTAGACTGTGTTACACTAAGGAACCATCTCTTTTCCTGATCTTTTCTTTTTTCTTTTCTTTACCTTTTCTCAGCCATGTGTTTATCCTTCCCCTTCTCATTTTTGTTTGTCCCATCTCTTATCCTTTCCTGTCTGCCTGTTGGGCACTTTATCACCTTTGTTCCTGCTTGGCTCTTTCTTTCTTTTGCCTTTTCTTTCCTTAAGAACCTATTAAAGTCCATGCTCTTCTGGAAACCCCAGATGCATATTCTGAGCAGCAGCTGTCTTGCTGTCTTGAAACATGTTGAATCAGTATTCTGAAGATTGGGTCTTATTGCAGTTCCTAATGGACAAGTGTCAGCATTACCAAAACCACTGTCAAAATTAGCACAAATTGATAATCTTGTTAGAAGTATCTGCAGAGGTCAAGGATTTGTCTGCACATGGAGACTGAATTATATGATCACTTTTCTAGGTAGTCCCTCCAGAGCATAGGATGGTTACTGGCAAGGTGCTGCGGGAAAGCTTGCACTAGTGCTGCGTGTTGCTGTGTCTGTTCTGTAGAGGACAGGAGTGGATGGGCATGTGTGACATTCTCCAGAGTGCAACGTGAACTGCTGGGTGCCCTTAGCTTGATAGCCTGGGATGCCTTTCACACTGCTTTGCTAGTGAACAGCAAATGCCTCCAGGCTCTGTTCACTCACAGCCACCAGCATGCAGTCACTCCCAGCTATATACATGAATGCTATGCCCACCCATCCATGAATAGATAGGGGATGACACCCACAAATCCCTCAGCTCCAACTTTGACCCTGAGAAATTTGTGTCTTGTACTGTTCAGTAGCCCACTGGATGGTACAAGCTCATAATTAGTCAATCATTCCAACAAAGGGTAATGAATATGCACCGGTACTGTTGACCTGAGTAGAGATTTCCCAAACACTTCAATAAAACACACTGGTGTAGATAAAACAATACAGTAAGTTTATTAACTAGAGGAAGACAGGTTTTAAGTGATTTACAAATGATAAGGCATAAAAGTCAGAGTTGGTTACAAAAGAAATAAAAAGATAAACACACAAGCTAATTCCTGAACTTTACCATGGCCAATAGTTTAAAAGCAAAAAGGTTTCTCTTACCCAAAAGCTTTCCACAGTCTCCAGTCTGGAGAATCCTCCAGGCCACGATCACTGCCTCCAGTTCAATGATGCACCTTTGTCTTTCAAGCAATCTTGCTGTGAGTATAGAGGTATCTGGAGGCATTTCCCCCCCGTTATTATACTTTGTCTCTTTGTACTGGAAAAATCTTTGTTGGGTCATAGGGTCAGGTAGTTCCAGGCCATATGTGAGCTGCCAGCTATTCTTCAGGTGAATTGTAAATTTCTTGTTCACAACTCCTCTGCTGATGAATCTCTTACTAAGCAGTTAACAGCTTTTTAGCACTTACCTGGCATGCCAGTGTGCCTTTGTCTTTGAGAAAATGATCTGAAAGTGTTACCCAGAAGAGCAGCATATTTCAGTAACAATCATATAACAAGATCTCATAGCTCCATATACAATGTTGATACACACATTTTAACAGGACAATGATGTTCAGTAGATCGAGATTTCAAATGTTACCTCACAAGGCATACTTCGTACAAAACGTTTCATCTCACCATATCAAAGTGGTGAACATGGGGTACGGAGTGCGTCATGGGGTACAGGATGTCACCAAAACTTCAGAAAATGGTTAACAAACAAATCCTGTGTTTCTCCTTGATACACTCCTCTGCCCCCTTCCTGGCTCCTGGGTGGCATGATGTGTAGCATGCTATTCTCCCTCCCCACCATCTCCTGAGCAGGACCCTCTATTCATTCTTCCTCCGGCTTGGCTAAGGGCCTTTTTTGCACCCATGTGGTTCTGGGAGGGTGGGGTTAGGAGGGTCTCACCTGCTTCTCTTCCCTCCTGCTTAGAGAGTTTTAGGATTGACTCTTTTTCTTGATATATCCTGGGCTTCTCACCTTTTTATACTTAGGTGGGAGAATGCTTTGGTGGCTTGAATCTACTGCAGCACTATGTGCTAATTAGCTCCCAGTAAAGCTGAAGGCCAGTGTGGTATGAGGACCTGCAAGCTGAGCCGCTGCTCCCATACCATGGAATATTAATGGAACACGATTTTGGAGGCCCCCTCTGAACACATGGTGCTTCAGATATCGTCCTTTCTTCAACCACTAAATGGATGACTGACTGGTACCTTCCACCAGCATAATTTTCACATTTAAAAACTAAATAAACATGTTTGCAAGACAATGAGAGTATATTTTCTTTGTAGTTGCATAATAGTACTTGCAACTTGCAACTTCTCTGAGCTGTGGATTTTGAGTTAAGAAATTTCTGAGTGGCAAATCTCAAAACAGCTCAATGCTTAACATGTATAATCACTCTCCACGTCAAACCTAATCTGCTGAAAATTGGTATTAACATTTTTTTTCAGTCTTGAAAGATTTCCCTTTTCAAATAAACATAAATTAAAAAACATGTTAAGTTTTGGCTACAGTTTTGGAATATGGCTTCCATAATTAAGCAGGAGGGAATCTAACTATCACTTGGCCTGGATGGTCACAGTCTACCATTGTTGGATCGGTGGTCTCTAAATATTCACTACACCCTTGCAGCTCATGACGGTTCTGATGACCCATAACAAATGAAATAAGAGGAGAGAGAACTAGAGAATGGATGATAGAAGTCTTTTATGTGAATCTCACCAGTTATGATGTGCAGACTTTGATTGTATGTTGTGGCTTTGCAGGAGTTAAGTCAGGTTTCTTCTCCCTCCATTACAACAGAACTATTTGAAGTGACCAACAGCTTAGTAAAACCTAACTGTCACCACCCCATTGACCTTTACTTATCTGAAAAATGTCATGTTGTTTTTCAGACAAACTTGCTCTGATTCAAAATGAGTTGTCCACTGATACTGAAACAGAACCAAGTCTAGCAGGGACAAATGCTGTCATTGCTTGAATTACAGCTGGTGCCTTTCAGGTTACAGAGATGCCGGAGTGCCTTTGTGCTACAACTTGAGTGAAGGCCAGCTGGGGGGAGTACTGTGTCAGTTCCCGGTTGTGTGTGTTGATGTTTCCCTATAGGGTGAGAAAGATGCCAGTGGCTCTTAAGCTGTTGAGGCTAGAGTTCAAAAAACCAATTCTTGATTCTGACATTCTGGCTTAACTGTGTCTGGGTATCCACCTTCCATCTGGGGAAGGTCATTGAGAAGGTGGTAGTAGGGTAGTTCTCATTTTCTTGATTCTTCAGATTTCCTTGGCCTCAGTCAATTGAGTTATAAGTCTGGTGCCAAAACTGCACAGATTGCATTAGTTAACTATTTCCTATTAATGGACGAAGACATGATTGTGTTGATTCTCTTAAATCTGGAAGTTGCCTTTGATATTTTTGACCATAAGATTTTGACTCACTTGTGGTCCCTCGTGAGGGTGGTTGAGCTACTCTTGAATGGCTCCATTGTTGTTCTGAGATTATCTAAAATGTAGCTGGAGGCAACTGTTCTGTTGCTCCAAGGATTCTTTCCTGCAAGGTACATTGTACCTAGATGAGCCTGGGGCCGACTGTACCATAGTCCTGAAGAGAGAGAGAGAGAGAGAGAATGAATGTCGGTTGGCTGGAGGAGGCAGCCAGAAGAATTTTAGTAGAACTTACTAGCAGCCCTCATTGAGAGAATGCAACCATTTGTAATACAGATGTGCACCATGGTTGTGTCACATCCTGGGCTGCTTTTGGATGCTTGGACAGTGGCTGTGGTGCACAGTGCCTTTTTCCCAATCCTCACCATGTGAGGAGTATGACCTTATTTGCAATGCAGACCTCACCACAATTATCCATGCCTTTATCACCTGGAAACTAGATTGCTGTAATGCACTTGGTATGGGTCTACGTCTTGGGACTCTTTAGAGGCTGAAGCTAGTACAAAATGCTGCGTCCTTCCGGGTGAGTGGAATTGCGCATTGGGAGCATGTCAGATCGGTGCCCTGGGAGATGATGGGCTTGCAGTAAGCTTCCAGGTGGAATTCAAGGTACTGGTTTTACCTTGTAAAGCCCTATATAATTTGACACTTGCTTACTTGAGAATGCTTTCTCCTTGCCAGTCTACCACAGTTAAGTCACTGGTGGTGTTGAACTGGAGCTGCTGGCAGGGCATTCTCTGTGAAGGTCAATGACTTGGGATCTCTCTCCCAAACTCTGGTCTGAAGAGTCTAGTTTCTTAACCTTTCTGGCATGCTGTAAAGCTTCTTCCCCGTCCCCCGCCGCCAGCTACTGAGGAGAAATGAGCAAGTTGCATATTTATAGGTATTCCTTTTATATTAGGTGTCCTTCAATCCCATGGCCTAGGCACAGAAAGAATAGGATGGGTGCGTATATTTTTATAAATTAGAAGAAATATAGTACATGTATTTGTGCTGCTTTTCATTCGGGTAATTCCCTATTAGATTCAGTATTTGATTCCAGTAATACACATTTTTATCTTCAGGTAAAGTTCCCTCTAATTCATCTTCCTTTAGTTTTATTTCCTCAATGCTCTCCTGGTCCATAATCCTAGTAAAAAAAAATACCACAAATAAATTATTGTTGCATTACTGTAGATGCATAGATCTACATTTTTAAAGTATCTAAGTTCCATTGGCTAAGGGCTTAGTTGCTTTTGAAAAATATACCCAAAATGGCTTGTATTTAGATATCAGTTACCTGGAGCACTATTTTTCTTTGAAATTAGAATGTGCAACCCTTAGTGTGTATGGAGGAATATGGTTCCTTGTTGCTTAGACTTCACGATGGAAAATGTATGGATTTGAAAATGTGTCTGAAATAGAGACAACATTTGCATTATTGTATCAGCTGGTGGGAAGGGGGGCTTAGATTCTCCAATAGTTGCTTTATGCTGTTTGAGCCATAAAAGCTATTACCCATATATAAATATATATAGCCTAGGTTATTCTGAAGTTTGAATGGCCTTACTAATTCCTAGATAAATATCTTATTGTCTCATCTGCTTTTGTCCCATGTCAGTGCAAATCTCTACATTTGCATTTGTAAAACTTTTCCTCTGATATCTTGCTGTTGTACTGTTTCCTGACTTTTATCACAAGTGCAATTTAAATTCTTAAGATTATCCTGCATAACACCCTTGTGAATTTTTTGTTCTTACTTTGTTTGGAATACACAATTCGGCAAACAATATTTTCCTCCAAGAGTTAGGTCTCAAATATCTCTCTTCCCACATTCTTTTCCAGTTGTCAATAGTTGTCAGCAAGAATTTCCATACTGTATACATTATCACTTGCTGATTGTTCAGATTATCTCAATGCATGTGTGCAGTTAATCTTTAAAGTATGTTCAGAAAAGCAGCTCTGTAAAAACAACTTTACACTTCCTGATGTGGATGTTTTCTTTTTATCCTTCACTTCAGTGTTCTACTCATATAGGCTAATTGTCCACTATCTTTTGTCTCCTAGGGACGGTTGCAGAGGAATACAATGCCTTCTTTTATTCTCTTGTATCTCAAGATACTCAGGAAATGGCATATTCAACCAAACGACAAAGATTTCTGGTAGATCAGGGTTACAGCTTCAAGGTAATTTTGTCCTTTTAATGTGAAACAGTGATGACTTGTGTGTATGTCAAATTCTCATATCTTGGAGTCTTAATAGTACCTCATATGCTTCCTTAAGATAATGAAGTGTGCAGTTGGTTAACCAGTTGGTGCTTAGAAGCAACTATTGTTGTAACATTACTATATTTTGGAGCCTGTACTGTAGAGGACAGATTAAGCATCTCACATTGCAAAGCATTCCTGACTGTATAGGAGGCAACAACTGGGAAATGGGGCAAGGGGAATAACTTGTCTGAAAAATTGTCAGATTCCACAAAAATGGAATGACTAACCTGTACTTGAAGTTTTGGAAGCCCTTCCATTTGGAAGTATGGAGACTCAAGTAAATAACTTCATGTCAGTAAAAGATGATGTGGAAAAAGCTGAAGTACTCAATGCTTTTTTGGCCTCTGTCTTCACAGACGAGGTCAGCTCCCAGACTGCTGCACTGGGCAGCACAATATGGGAAGAAGGTGAGCAGCCCTCAGTGGTGAAAGAACAGGTTCAGGACTATTTAGAAAAGCTGGACATGCACAAGACCACGAGGCCAGACGCAATGCATCTGACAGTGCTGAGGGAGTTGGCTGACGTGATTGCAGAACCATTGGCCATTATTTTTGAGAACTCATGGCAATTGGGTGAGGTCCTGGACCACTGGAAAAAGGCAACTATAGTGCCCATCTTTAAAAAAGGGAAGGAGGATCCGGGGAACTACAGACCAGTTGTCCTCACCTCAGTCCCCAGAAAAATCATGGAGCAAGTCCTCAAGGCATCCATTTTGAAGCACTTTGAGGAGAGGAAGGGGATCAGGAACAGTCAGCATGGATTTACCAAGGGCAAGTCATGCCTGACCAACCTGATTGCCTTCTATGATGAGTTAGTGATAGTTGGCAGCTGGCATCAAGCAGAGTGCCCCTGGGGTCGGTCGGTCCTGGGGCCAGTTTTGTTCAATATCTTCATTAATGGTCTGTAAGATGGGATGGATTGCACCCTCAGCAACTTCGCGGATGACACTAAGATGGGTGGAGTGGTAGGTATGCAGGAGGGTAGTGATAGGATACAAAGTGACCTAGACAAATTGGAGGATTGGTCCAAAAGACAAGGACAAGTGCAGAGTCCTCCACTTAGGATGGAAGAATCCCATGCACTGCTACAGACTGGGGACTGATTGGCTAAGCATCAGTTCGGCAGAAAAGGACCTGGGGGTTACAGTGGACAAGAAGCTGGGTATGAATCGCCAGAGTGCCCTTGTTGCCAAGAAGGCTAAGGGCATATTGGGCTGCATTAGTAGGAGCATTGCCAGCAGATGGAGGGAAGTGATTATTTCCCTCTGTTTAGCACTGGTGAAGCCACATCTGGAGCATTGTGTCTAGTTTTGACCCCCTGCTACAGAAAGGATGGACTCTCTCCAATTTGTCCACAGTGGAGGGCAACAAAAATTATGAGGGGTCTGGGGTACTTGACGTGTGAGGAGAGGCTGAGGGAACTGGGCTTATTTAGTCTGCAGAAGAGAAGTGTGTGGGGGGGATTTGATAGCAGCCTTCAACTACCTGAATGGGGGTTCCAAAGAGGCTGGAGCCAGGCTGTTTTCAGTGGTGGCAGATGACAGAACTAGGAGCAATGGTCTCAAGTTGCAGGGGGGATGGTCTAGATTGGATATTAGGAAAAACTTTTTCACTAGGAGGGTGGTTAAGCACTGGAATGTGGGGAATCTCCATTCTTAGAGGTTTTTAAGGTGGAGCTTCACAAAGCCCTGGTTGGGATGATTAATTGGGGTTGACACTGCTTTGAGCAGAGGGTTGGACTAGATACCTCCTAAGATCCCTTCCAACCCTAGTCTTCTATGATTCTGTGTCCCCAGTTGATCAAAGTCCTCATTGCTTTAGGTGATGATGTGTATAGTGTACACCAGGCTCCAGTGAATATCTTGGTATATTTTACTACCTCTGGTTATATGTTAAGAAAACGACTCCTCTTGTCATTTGTGACCCTTTCCTTCCCTCCACTTCATCAGTTCTGCTTGATCCTTTCATGAAAGACTTCATAATTGAACTGCAGTTTGAACAGCCTTTTTTCCAGAAACCATATTGCCCAAATTAATGGTTCAGTGGTTGGTATCTTTTCTCTCTGTATTTGTTTTCAACATCCACATTGAGAATAACACCTTTCAGTGCTTAATATCAAAGATACTCTAAAAAATTTGTAAATTATTAGTTCTGATTCCTTATCATTGGACTAGTAGGGCTAGCGCAGTTATCCATAACTATTCCAACCATAATAGGTTGGTATCAACATTGCCTCAAAGATTAGCATCACCATTGGAAGAAGTCTATTCCATCTTCCAGCAGAGAACCTTCTCCCCACCATTAAACAGACATGTCTTGAGCCACCTGACCAACACCCTTCATCCTGTCCCCAAGACCCATTGTGTTCTCCCAACAAGGCAGTCTGCTTGGCACTTATACTATCTCCTGATGTCTTTAGAGCCCTCCAGAAGCTGTTTGCCTGGATTTTTGATGCACTAGAAACAGAGACCTCATTGACCAAGGAAAATTATTTGACATAATATATTGTTCTGGTTCTGCTATAATAACATTGCCCATTAATAAGGACATTTTAGAACTGCAAAAAATTCTATGGAAAATGCAAGCAAACATTATACTTGACTGCTAAAGAGCGCAAAAAAAAAAAAAAAAAAGGTTGCAAGTAACCAAAAGGGTTTTGAACAATTCTGTACCCAGCCAACGTCAGATTCTTTAGTGGAACCCTGCATTTAATGAAAAAGCTAAATAGTCTAAGAGCACATCTAAGGACAAAGACCTAAAGAAACTAGATCTCTTTGGGAGGAAGATGTATTCATGAACATCACTTCAACTACAGATAGTAAACTAAAGCTTTGTTTGTAAAGTTGAATTACATAATATCCCTCTTCCTGGCCAAACTCTATAGAGTGGAGTTAAAAACCATTATGACTGAAGAAAACTAATGGCAAATTTGTTACAGGCAGCCACGAATGCATCAGACATGATGACTAGGCCTATGGCTGTTGCACTTACTATGTAAAGAGCATCATGCCTCTGGAATTCCCAGGGAGGAACAGAACACAACAGACTTTTCACGTTTGAGTACATATTTATTCAGCACCTGTGTTGATGATGCTTTACATTCCCTAAAAGAATCCAGAGTCACTCTATGGTCACTGGACACTTATAACTCAGCCCCAAACTGCAAGCTTTTCAGATACAAAAGGCAAGTTAGACAGAAGACACCCAACTGCTCTCCACAACAGCCTTCTGAGTACCCACCCAGGAAGAAGCAGAGGGTGTCTCAAAAGAGATGAATATCTTTCTCAGTCACTATTCGGATTACACTTGTTTCCAGATAACAGATTTGACGTAAGAGTTGAGAACCACATTGAAACTGAATGAGAGCCATCCCCGAACTGCACCTGCAGATGCCATCTCTCTTTTCTACCAAGCTTGGACTGGAATAACAAATTGACAAATGGGTGCTGGAAGTTGTCTCCTTTGAATATTAGAACCAATTTCAATCCTTTTCTCCCCCATCCAACCTCTCCCCATCCCTCTTCAGGGACCCTTCTCATGAAAACCAACTAAAAGAAGTGGTTTCCCTGCTTCATCCAGGAGCCTTTCAGAAGGTACCTCTGGAGTTTAGGGAAAGAGGCTTCAGGTCCTGAAATATCCTTATTCTGAAGATAAAAGGGGCTCTTTGTCCTATCCTAGACCTGAGCAGACTGAACAAATATCTATGCCTTTTTAGTTTCAAGGTGAAAATGATTGCTGCCATCATCCTTTTCCTTCAGCTCAAGACCGGTTTGTGGCTGTCAGTCTCCAGCTACTGTTCAGTCTCTCCACAGCACCAGTGGTCTTCACAAAATGCCTACTTGTTGTGGCAGCAGATCTAAATAGACAAACCTTTCACATCTAGACAATTGGTTGGTCAAAGGCTGGTCTCATCAGGAAGTCATCACAGCCCAGAACTATATCCTTCACCTATGTAGACAGCTGGGCCTCATGGTGAAAGTCTCTCAACCCATCATAAGGTTCATAAGAGCCCTAATTGATTCCAAAGCATTCTTTCCCAAGGACACATGTCACTTGCTCTAGGCAGTTATCACCAACATCAGAGTGAACTCATCAGCCACAATCGCAACTTGCCTTAAATTTAATGGCCACAAGCCATCATGTACCTACGTGGCACCGCTAGACTTCACCTATGTCCGTTGCAAGGCTGACTAGAGTCAGTACATCACCCCACAAGACATCAAATGACCACGCACACTGTGGTTCCAGTTCATATCCTGTTGTAACTGAACTGATGGTTATATCTCTTAATGGGACAAAACCCTTCAGACAGACTCCCAATCTGTTGCCATAAGTAGTGTTTAAGAGGCAGATGGCTTCTTCCAAGAGAACATCTATGCGTATATCTACACTGCAAATGGGAGGTGCGATTGCAGTAGTTGTAGATGTACCTGAGCTAATTTTGATCTGTCAGTGGTTCTCAAACTGTGGGTCGATGCCAGAGTGGGTTGCGACTCTGTTTTGATGGAGTCTCCAGGGCAGAAAGCTGCAGCTGGGAGCTTCATGGGCACCAGGAGACTGAAATCCCAGCTGGGAGACAGGGCACAAGCTGGAGAAGTAGGTGCTGTGCTGTGCAAAGAGCACAGTGTTGCGTGGAAGAACAGAGGAGTCCTGAGAAAGGTACTGGGTCCAGGAGGGGGGAAACCCGCCCCCCGCAGGACTGAGAAACTCCCCCAGGCATAGGGGCCTGGGTGAGGAAGCCCAGTCCAGGCGGCAAGGAAGCAGGGCCTGAGAGGCCAGAAGGACCGAGAGGGGAAAATTAGCCCACGGGAAAAAGACTGCAGCTGCTAGTACGGCGCTAGCAGCTCATAGCTGCTACTCATAGGGCCCCTGGGCTGGGACCTGGAGGAACAGGTGGGCCCGGGTCCCTACCCCCCTTTCTGGAGAGACGGGGTAACTGACGACTCCCTGGCCCACTACAAAAGGCAAAAGCGTGAGACCCACTAGGGCAAAGCCGGCCGTTTGCCACACCATTTAGGGCATTTCAGTCTACTATCACATGGCTGGCATGCTTCCTCCAAACATCAAAGCTCATTCTACTAGAATGGGAGCTTGTTTTACAAACCTCTCCATATCTGAGGTGTGCTTGGCAGCCACTTGGAGTAACCCCCTTTGTTAAATATCATACCTTGGACTCCTCAGTCCAGATGGTGACTGATGAGCAGTGCCCTAGAATGGGATCGAATACTTGGAGAAAAAATGATTATTTATCTTACAGTAACTGGTTCTTCATTGTTTTGTCCATATGGACCCCATGATCCACCTGCTATCCCTGCTTTTTCAGTCTTCTTTAACTGAGATTGAGAATTAATGAGGGAATTGAGGGATGGTTGTGGCTCTCTCTGCGCTTGTGTCCTCGGGTAAGGGAAGGTGGTCGTTAGGACATGCACAATTCAGGTGTAGTCCAATGGACACTGCTATTCAAAGATTCTGCCCTTGCACGCAGGAGGTGTATGCACAACCGGGAGTGGGATCTACCTGGATAAAATAGCTAGAAGAATCAGTTACTATAAAATACCATTTTTTTCCCAGATAAGAGGACAGCTTCAGAATAGGTCTCAACTGAAATAATTTCACCGCAGTCTCTGTATATGAAAGCCTTTTATGTAGCGTATCTATTTTGCCCACAGAACTGCAGATTAGTGTTGATCTAATAGTGAACAGGCCTACATGGGAAAGCCAAAAAGACTCAAAGAAATCGCTTTACTTGTATTTGAATGCTTTGGATTATGGAACTAATTAAAAGAGGCCAAAACAGAGAGATTTCCTTTTGCAAGTAATCCTTGGTTTTAGGAGCCTTAAACTGGCATTGTAACAAGGACAATGTGAGCGCCAGTCACATGGTTGGTGCCAAATTTAAGGCTGGTGCCGTGGGAAATAAAAAAAAAATTAGTTTTTTGGAAACACATGCTATGTTTTTGACAACTTTATGTACCATTTATTAAATAGTTGCATCCTTTATATCAGTCTGTATGGATAAAAATGGAGGCTTTTTTCATTTTTGCTATTTTGTGTGGTGCACTCGCTTTTGAAGCAGAGCTGTGTTGTCATGATTCCTTGTTCAGAACCCAGTGAGTTAGCTGCATTTGGCTCATGTTATATCTTATTAAAGAATATTCCCTTTGGAGAATATTGCTCCACAAATCGCAGACTTATATAAATCTTGGACCAATAGCAGAAATACCTGCTAGACCAAAGAATCGGTGATAACTTCTAAATTTGACACTTTTTGAACAAGGCCAGTTTGAAACAAGTATTATGTACTGTCGAAAAGCAAAGATTATCTCTTTAGTTGTACACATCATTTTGTTAAACGATAGTAGGGGACAGATTAATACACCTCAAAATCACTTTTCTACTTTTTTTTTCCTGTTAGAAGCTTGACATGATCTTAGCAGATGCTGTTTATCAGAGACTCAGACTATAAGTCAGAAGGGACCATAGTGATCATCTATTCTGACCTCCTGCACAATGCAGGTCACAAAACTTCACCCACTCACTCCTGTAATAGACTCCTCACCTAAGACTGAGTTATTGAAGTCCTTAAATAATGATTTAAAGACTTCAAGGTACAGAAAATCCACCTGCAAGTGACCCATGCCCCATCCTGCAGAGGAAGGTGAAAACCCCCCAGGGCCTATGCCACTCTGCCCCAAGGGAAAATTCCTTCCCGACCCCAAAAATGGTGATCAGCTAAACCCTGAACATGTGGGCAAAACTCACCAGCCAGACACCCAGAAATAATTCTCTGTAGTAATTCAGAGCCCACCCCATCTAACATCTCATCACAGGCCATTGGGCATATTTACCGCTAGTAGTCAAAGATCGGTTAACTGCCAAATTAGGCTGTCCCATCATATCATCACCTCCATAAACTTTTATCAAGCTCAGTCTTGAAGCCAGCTAGGTTTCTTGCCCCCACTGTTCCCCTTGGAAGGCTGTTCCAGAACTTCACTCCTCTGATGGTTAGAAACCTTCGTCTGATTTCAAGTCTAAACTTCCTGATGGCCAGTTTGTTCTTGTGTCCACATTTGGTGCTGAATTTAAATAACTCCTCTCCCTCCTTGGTATTTATCGCTCTGATGTATTTATAGAGAACAATCATATCTCCCTTCAGCCTTCTTTTGGTTAGGTTAAACACACCAAGCTCTTCGAGTCTCCTTTCATAAGACAGGTTTTCCATTCTTCGGCTCATCCTAGTCACCCTTCTCTGCTCCTTGTCCAGTTTGAATTCACCTTTCTTAAACATGGGAGACCAGAACTAATAGATTATAAGGCCAGAATGGACTATTGTGATTTAGTTTGGCCTAAATAACGCAGGCCATTGGACTTCCCTGAATTAATGTCTGTTTGGATGTTTTTCTGAAAGATACGCTGTATTGTTCAATCTTGATTAAAACAATCTTCAGTGAGGGAGAATCAACTGCAATTGTTGGTAAATTGTTGCTGTGGATAATTACCCACTGTTAAAGGTATGAACCTTATTTCTTATAGTCTGAATTTGTCTAGCTTCAGCTTTCAGCCATTATACCTTGTTATACGCTTGTCTGCTAGATTGAAGAGGCCGTTCTCAAAGTTTTATTTGTCATGTAGGCATTTGTAGACTGTGCCACGAACCAATCCCTGTGGAACCTCAGTAGAAACATACCCTTTGATAATGATTCTCCATTTCTATTTACATTTTGAGACATGTTGGTTAGCCAGTCTTTAATCCATTTGTGTTCCATGTTGATATTATATCATTCCAGTTTCTTATTCAAAATGCTTTATAGAAGTCTAAATATATTGCATGAACATTATACCTTTGTAATCTCATATATATATATATATATATAATATTGTTTGACAAGATCTATTTTCCATAAACCCCAGTGATTGGCATTAATTATATGTTCTAAAACAGCTATATAAACCAAAGCTTTATACAGTAAAGCAAGCTGATTTCCTAACTTCCTAATGGTATAACGCATTAACCTCTTAACTGTAGACGTTCAAGAGAACTCAGGTGTTCAGAGAATGTCTAGATTGAAATGAGAGAGGAAAAAAACCAGATGGTAAAACAGTATGACCCAATTTGAATGTCTGTCTTGCAACTTGCCATGGCTGGAAACACTGTGAAATCATAAGTGTACTCAGGACTACTATAATTATTTAAAGCACTAGAATCAGTAATGAAAATGGAAAAAAAATATTGATTCCTTTCTACTCTGGATTTAAACAGATTGTATTTGAATCTGGCAGCCTTACTGAGGGGAGAGATCTTTCAGTGGTTATGAAAGAAACTGAATTTACTGAATGGTCATATATTGCAAAAATTCTTTTCACTAAGACTAAGAAGCAGAAGCTGGAAGACTTTGGAGTTCTCTAGGAAAAAGAGGACTTTGCAGTAGAGTGGTGATATATTACCAGCAAATAGCACATGTACTACACTGCACAGATATGTGACTAAATAGGAGGCTAAAATATGTGCTAACCTATACTCACGTCCTGGGTGGTGAAGGAAAATCAAGGTAGGATGCACATGTCAAAATTGTCATAGTAAGAGCTGGTGAATTGTGCTTCATGAAAATGTAGAATAGTGAAGAAAGCTAAAGAAATAAACAAAAGTGAGTCAGTCCATAAAAAGAAAGTGTAATCTAAAAAGCAGTTTTCTGTCCTCTTTATTATTAACACAAGTATAATAAATAAGATAATTGTGCTTTGCTCAGTTTCCTTGTCAAGGTGGTACATTAAGCATTTGTCTGAACATTCTGAAATGAGCATTCCCTCTATCCTCAGCTGTGTGTTTTTGTTCTAGCCTCTTATCTAAGTGACATTTTGCATTAGCATTACGTTCTTTTAGCACAGAATGTAACAAGGCAGGTGTATGGTATCATTCACCTTATATTGTGTATATTTAGGCTTAACAATTTTTTTATATATATAATTTTAGATTTTATTGGCTTATTTTTAAGCATTGTTTAAATTTTTATCTATTTAAATTTTCACGGTTGTGCCAAATTAGGGATTTTAAGCATTTTAATTTTTTTATCAATTTAAATTTTCCCACTTGTGTAAAATTGGAGAGAGGGGTCAGATGATAATTTAATGACAGTACATGTTGAGAATCAAAAAGTTGAAGCTTTATAACTGTTAAAACATCAACATCATGTCAAAATATACAAAGTAAATATCCTTAAATCAATTTCTAAATTCTGAAACCATTTTTCTTTATTTGCCCATCTGTAAATTTTGATAATCATTGATAGAAATATTTCCATCAGTAGGCGTGTGCCATGAAATCAAGGTTTACCAACATTTACTAATTTTAAAATGTAATCCTTCCAAGCCTATCTATATTTGTGTAGCTATGAAGCAAAGCTATTGAATTGCTAATACACTAAATGCTGCATTAAGGTCCACTGGGTGGGTATAGTTGATTTTCCTGGGAATGGGGTAGACATAATTCAAAAAAAATCTAAACTGAACACTGAGAAAATGCATCCTTCACCACATTCTGCTTCCTAGGTGATCACAAAGCTTGCAGGAATGGAAGAAGAACAACTTTCATTTTCATCCAAAGAAGAGCAGCAGCAGCTTCTTCAGAAGGTCCTGCAAGCATCTGACCTGGATGCTGAGGAAGAGGTGGTAGCAGGAGAATATGGCTCAAAGTCAGCTCAGGTAAACGAAGAATGCTTAGCCTCTGGTAATTGTTGACCACAAATGCTACAGAACTCTACCCTTACTTCCTAGTCTTACCTCTGCATAACAGTGCCACAGTTGTCCATCAGCTGCAATACGCAGAGCATTGGAAAATAGAATTCTTTACTTTCTGCTCCTATAACACCTGGTTAGCCATAAGAGAACCTCAGTTATGAACACCAGAGTTACAAATTGACCAGTCAACCGCACACCTCGTTTGGAACCAGAAGTACACAATCAGTCAGCAGCAGAGAGAAAAAAAATACAGTACAGCACTGTGTTAAATGGTTAAATATAAACTACTAAAACAAAAGGGAAAACAGCATTTTTTCTTCTGCATATTAGTTTCAAAGCTGTATTAAGTCAATGTTTTTGTAAACTTTCAAAAGAACAACCATAATGTTTTGTTCAGTTAGAACATTTCAGAGTTACAGACAACCTCCATTCCTGATGTATTCATGACTTTGAGGTTCTACTATACTAGCTTAGGCACTAGACAGAAATGAGACACTTGAGGAGGTGTGATCTCTACGGTATCCTTTTATGTTTTAGGACATTGGTGGCAGATGGCAGATAAGAATTTCTGCTTTTATAGAGACTACTTTTATAAAATACACATTAAAAATATCCTAGTGCACTTAAATTTATTTGCAATGTCACACTGATTGAAAGGTTTCATGCTCCAAGACCTCATCCAAGATTATAGTACTTCAAATAGGACTGACTGTTGAGGATATTCAAGAAGAGCAATCTTTGTATATGCTGTTTTATTTTTACTTAGAGATTATAAAACATAATTTCCCTAAAAATAAGCATTAGAAACTAAGGGCTTTTCTACACAATGACATCTAGTAAAGTTAATACGAATTAACCAAAGGTTTGAATTTATCGAGGGTTAGTTAAATCACATTAAATCCCTGTGTGAACATCCTTACTCAGAATTCAAATGTCCTTTATTCAGTTTACTTTAATTCATTTCTAAAGTGAATTAAACTAAACTGAATTAAGGCCACTTTACTCTGAACTAGGGTGTTCCCACAGGAATTTAATAGTGGTTTGTTTAATTCACTTTAATTATTAATTTGGATTAATTTTCCTGAGCGTCTGTGTGTAGACAAGCCCAGGGTCATTATGATAGTGTAATTCAGACTTCCGGTTTGACCGTTAACTGTGATGGCATTGGATTGGAATGCCCTTTGAATTCTGAATCGGTTGAGATCTCTTTTCTTTAGATCCATTGCTTTATTTATACCAACTTTAACTAAAGTGTCATATTACTCTTGTAGCGTATAGTCAGGTGCTTTGATTGAGGAGCAGCCCTGACGCAGGAGCAGGGGTAGTGTTAACCTACGCGCCTCGGCATACAGAATTCTTTATTATCCACTAAATGTCCAGAGTTTTGGTATTTAATGTAAAAATATATATTTATTTGATCATTCTGCTTTGTATCTAGCTACTCTGGCATCAGTGAGTTGTTCAGTTTAACTATATACATCATCTCCTTAATAATTGTGATTTTTCTTACTCTAGGTTTCCCGTCGTTTTGGCACAATGAGCTCTATGTCTGGGGCAGATGACACGGTTTATATGGAATATCACACCTCACGGAGCAAGGCATCTTCAAATAAACACGTCCATCCACTTTTCAAACGTTTCAGGAAATGATGTAATCTATGGATGCATTTTGTCAAATTTGGACCTATTTATCCTTCCATACAGAAAAATATGGAGCCTAAATATCTTATAGGCTCTTAAAGGACTTTTTAATGTGTGTCTATATAGATGTATATATAGTTGTCAATATATCTGTGCTAATGGGTGGGGCTGAAAGAATGAAGGAATAATCTCTGACCACAGTGAAAGATGTTATAAAAAGGACTGAATCCTGGTTACATCTGTGTGGTGTTTCCAAGGTAATAAAAACCTTTATTTTTATCAAGTGAATTTAGAGACCGTTTTTTAGGCAAATTCTACAAAGGTGATTTTTTTGTATATTAAGTTTGTACCAATGTTTAAAATTCTATTTATCTTATAAATATTCTAGTTGGAAAAAACATAGCAAAGTCTAAAATGCTTGAAGAAAAGCTTAAATAAAAATCATTCATCGTGCTTATTTTATGATGTTCATTTTTTACATATGGAGAATGGAGTAATTTATACTCATAATTTAACTGAGTTTAAATTGGTATCAACCTGGGTCAAAATGTCACAAAGTTTCAAGAGAAAAAACCTGAAAAGGGACTTTGTCACTGGACTAAACCTGGGGAAAACATGTAAAAGTTAATGCACAATCCACTTACCTTGTATTTTTGCAGTTCTTACAGTTCATCTTCTGTTGTATTGATCGTGCCTGCAACCATAAATAATCCTCTGTTTAACACTGGCATGTTACCATGGAAATTAATTTTGCATTAAAAAGGTAGTATTTTGACTTGCTACGGGTGAGTTGGAAGCTGGTCTGTGATGGAGAGAGCCCCTTTTTAAAATGCAGGTATTTTAGTAATTGGCAATTCTGGCCAAGAAATCTTCTGAAATGTGAGTTAATTTGATTGTGATGGATTTGCTTTTACCACTGTGAAAATTCCTGACAAAACAATGTGATCATAAAACTGCTGAGATTTTTTTTTAAACACAAAGCCACCAAACAGCCCACTAATGATATAAGACCAAAACATTCGGTATTGCATTTATTAGTTCCTTTCTGGGAGTAGGATTTCTGTGAACAACTCGTAATGCTGTCCTTGATCCAACAATTCACAGATCTAAGGCAGGATAAGTCTTACTGTGCTGGATGGGATGTATATTAGGAGGTAAGTCTTTAGGTAACTATGTAAAAAGGTGTTCTTTTGAGAAAGAACAGAGAGAGAGACTTATTTCCTTACTGGAAACAAACACCAAAGCACTGTTTGTGCTGGCAAATGCTGGTGTTTCCATTCTTGGTTCAGGTGCTTGGAGAATACAAACTGTTCATGTTCGCACAAACGCTTCTAATCTTTCATAGATATTCCCAGGATCTGTATAATTGCACCAGAACCAGATAGATTTGAGAATTGAACCTAACAGGTTCAATTCAAATTATTTCATTATTAGTTCCCTCAACTTCATCTCACAATGCTCAATTCTCCCTCCACGGTGCAGTATCTTCCATGTGGCAAGCCTGGAACCACTCAAGGTAGTGCTTGGGTGGCTTCTATTTAAGGTATTTATATGGGAACAATGTGTGTAGTATCTCGGTACTCGTTCCTTTCCCCTCCCCAACGCTTTGAATTCCTCAGACAGTAAGCAAGAGCACAGCACCAGAATAGTTGCCCATTCCACATAACTGCTATCTTTGTCTTGGGTCTTATATAAAGTAATCTGTTGAATCGTTTGTTTAGCAGACCAAAATGAGGAAGTAGGTTGATGTGATCATTAGACAAGTTCGTCAATGTTCCTCGTGGGGACACTTAGTTCTGCCAGGTTTTAATGCTCACTTCAGAACAATTTTCTGCTGTTAAAAACTTTGAAAAGATCTAATATGCCAAAATATGGAGATGGCTGTAATTTACTAGTTAAATTAATCCTCATGAGGCATTTATAGCACTGGCTAGAGTCAAGGATATACTCTGCAGCTTTGACAATGAATCTTGGTCCTGACCTATAGCCCTTCTGTTACAACACTATACATGTAGACCTCTGCTGTGCACATAGGCAGCAAGTTATATGGGCCCGTGATGCCTGGGCTCCATCAATATTGAAGATGGTGGGCCCGGCTCCACCAATATGCTTCCAATGGTGCTCAGTCATGCAGGTGCAGAGCACTGCGGCGCCCAGGGCAGCCCGGTCGTTCTGCCTCCTTTCCCCTGACATGCTCAGCGGCTGGCCAGGACTGCTCTGGCACCGGCCCCGCCCCCAAGTGACATGGCGGTGGCTGCTCCCCCATCCCGACTTTGTCCCTTCCCCCCCCCCACGTGATGTGGGCACAGTGCCTTGGCTAGGAGCCATTCCTAGCCCCAAGCAGTGCCAGGCACCAGCTGCTCCGCCCTCTCCCATGTGACATGGGCTCAGTGCCCTGGCCAGGAGCTGATCCCCGCACCACCAAAAATTATACAACCCTGGCGCCCATGGCTGTGCAGACTGTTCTCAGCACAGAAATATTACACACAACTGCACGTGTGGTAAGAATTAATCAAATCACTGCCACTTGTTTCAAGATTAGAATCTAGGTCTTCAGAGATGAACAGCTAGAGTATATTCTACCATGCTTAGAGGGACTATTGCTACGTTTTAAAATAAACAATAGATTCTCTTGTTTAAAGTTGTGCATAACTGCATTTGGATCGTAGCCTGCTAATGTTCCATAAATCTCATTACTCAAAGATTTCAAGCTTTGAAAATACTTAACAGTTTGAAGAATGGCTATTTATTAGGTCCCTTGCTGATGTACAGAAAGATCATCTTCAACTGACCCATCCTCCTTTTAAAATGTACACTTCAAAGTATCCCCATGCAGTTTCCAGTATAATTTCCTTCATCCTTTAAAGACAGCTTTTATTGTGTAACCAACTCTTTCTGAGCCATAGAGTAGTTACTGAAGGCAGGTTTGACTGTATGGTACTTGGTTTATTGATGCAGATGTTCAGCTGACCTACACGGTGAACAGCACACTGAAAGGAGTGAAAATTGATCGCTGCCACAGTTGGAGGTAATCTGCATAATTTTTTCCTATTTTCTCTGCCATGCACCCAAGTGCTCAGTTTTTTAGAGAAGAATGGAATGGAACACAGAAATATTGCTTCAGCACTGGGCCGGTCCTGTAATGTGCCGAATACCCTTAACTCACACATCGATGCCTTACTCAGCTCCGATACTATGGTGATGGATGCCAATATAAGTGTGCCCTTGGGGGACAGATGTGTAGGCAGTGTGGTGGGAAGGGTTCTTTGACAAGAGACTTGGGCATCAGGGATTTGGTTGCAATGTTTTATTAATTCTCCCAAGCCTCCTTAAGTGAATACTTTTCTGTGAGCAATTTTTGGATTTTAGCAGGCCCCAGGCTTCCAAGGGTGAGAGATGGTGTGATGGCTTTCTGTTATGTAATGAGGAAGTATTGATCTCTGTAATCAAAACAAGACAGGATAGTTCTTTCATTACTAATGTCTACATACAGTCTGGGGTGTGTCCACCTGTATGGTACTGTACATTGCCTGTGTGAAACCAAAAGTGAATAGATCAGATAGGAGGTTTTATGTTGTGATATGCGCTGATGTTGGAGTCTCCCATGATGATGAGTCTTGTGAACTCTATTACCACAATCAGATAGTGCTCAATCATAATTAAAGACTCTCTCTTGCAGGAAGCCTTTGGTGTCCAAAGGTCTATAGAGTAAAAGGATGTCCAAGTTTTATTCCTCGTTGGTGGCTTAGTCCCATTAATGGGAGATTGCAGCCATTTTGAATCTTCGTGGAATTCTCTGCAGAAAAATAATTCTTCAGCCTCTGTTGAAAAACTTTCAGTTCTTCAAGTGCTAGTCCATGTATATATACATGTATATAGAGTCCTTCCAATCTGGGCGCACATACATGCGAGATTGCAGTCTTTTAGTCAGCAGTGTCTATGGGGTCTGTGCAGACAAACTCTGAGTGCCCTTGTGCTCCATCCCAAGGGCATAAAAGATGGTGTGGGACCAACCACCACATAGTTCTTTCTCACTGCCTGGGGTGGCATCCAGCCATCAGCTTTGATCATAAGGTATTTTGAGAGTTCTGGAGCCATGGAGGTCTAGCACGCCCGGCATTTAACACATTTCTGTTTACTGCATAGATGAGTTACTCCCAGAGGATAAGTTCATTAGGGAAAATGGTCCAGACAGAGAGGCAATTAATAAACAGTTACCTTAATGAAATACCACACATACTTTGAGAATAGAAAGACAGCATGGGTGTGTTGCAATGAGAAACAATCACCCCTTTTCAAAAGGGACTCCAGCCACTATTTCACATACTCTGCAATATGCAATTTATTAATTTGGTAGCTTAATTTTATAAGTAGGCCCAGCCTAGCTGAAATTTCATGGTCTACACTTTCTTATAATATTATGCTCGAACAATCTCACTGTATCTGAATATGGACTCAGTATTGTCTTTCACAGTTCCAGTTTTACATCTGAATTTGTATTCATATGCTGCCATCCACCAAATGTTTCCATGAACTTACATTAGCATTGTTCAGCTTTTTCCATTTAATTAAAATGAAAGCCACAGGGCCATATGCAATCTTGACATGAAGCTGTAGAACTATTCAATACATTCACTCTAGGTGGTAGAATATAAATCTGTAGAAGGGAGATTGAATTAAAATGAAAACGCCGGGACTGTCAGACACAGACATGAAAAGTGAGGGTCACTAAGAGACAGACTAACAACTTTAAGTGAAACAAATAAATAGGTATTCCCCCCCCCCCCTTTTTTAAACTGGTTCATATTGAGAGTCTTGAGACACACTTAGCTAGAGCAGAATAAAAGCTGACCAGCTTGTTGATGAAATCCAGACTTTTTATTTTACTTTTTTCTTTTGATCTCAACCAGCTAGCTTACATTAGGGAAATATCCACATCTGGCTCTACCCTGCAGACATTACTCAAGCATAATTCCCATTGATTTAAAAACTTCTGCCCGAGTAAAACTGTAAGAGTGGGACCTAAGGTAAGAGATGTTCTCATTGTTGTGAAAAAACATGTTTTCTTCTTCACACACTATGAAGGAAGCTCTCTAAATTAAATCAAGTTCTTCCAAATCAAATTATTTGTTGACGTTATAACTTAAATTCTCCCCTCTTCTCAAAGCTTTTCTGTTTTCCCCTTTGAAGGAAAAACACAATCCTTATTTCTGCAGAAGATTAGAAGAAAGTCAGGTAATCACAAAGGATAACATTTTCAGAAGCATGTCATTTTCATAGTGCTTAATGTTTGTAGTGTTTACTGCCAGAAGGGACCATTAGATCATCTAGTTTGACCTCCTGTATATCACAGGCCCTTAAATTTCACCCAATTATCCCTACATGAAGCCCAAAAACTTGAAGACTGAAATTCTTTGCTCCAACTCAGGAGAAACCAAGTTGCCGCCAGTGCCCAAGATCCCTGCACTGTCACGGGATTGACTAGGTGAGATATGCCCAGATGCTCCTAGCAGATGATCCATGCTGCAAAGGAAGGCAAAAAAAACCCCACCAAATTCCCTGTCAGTCTGACTTAGGGGAAAATTCCTTTCCAGCCTCAATCTGGAATAGGAAATGAGATTGTAAAGCCACAAAAATCTGTTGTGGGTCTTAGAGACAATTGTAATGGAAATTATTTTTAATTCACTATTTAAAAATGACTAGATTTTAAGCTAATGTTTTCCCTTTAAATAAAAACTCTCTCCATACTGGAGCAGCAGATAGTGTTAATTACAGCTTAGTTTGAAAATAATTGTCATGCACAAGTATGTTAATCTTACAATTTTATAGATATAATATTTGCTAAGAGTAATAAAAAACTTAAAATATAGAGAACATTTTTAGAAATTTGGGTTTGTCACAATTAAAATAAACAAAAATATCTAAAATGGACACTGCGAAATAAAAATCATATTCTGTAAAAAAACCAAATTTTAATTTATATTTTATTTTATCTTTACTTATATTACTAATAGCAAATACAGTCAAGAATTTTATTTCAACTTTTTATGCTGTTTGTTTACTTTTGACATTACTCTCAGTGTGGACAATGAAAATCAGTTAAATCTGTTTTACTTTTATTCATAACCAGGTTCATAGCTCTGAGAATATGCTGCAATGTTTGGATTGCAAATATTACAATAGACATTCACTTGTTCTAAAATAACTTCTGTTGGGAGTTTTACTCACAAATTAATGAAAATATTTGTATTGGTCTTAGGGTATTTTCCTAATGTTTCATTTTAACAAAATCTAAATCTTGGGTTCAGTATGAGTTGAGGGAGATGATTTGTGAAAACAAAACTATGTAGTCATATAGGGCTCAAGTGAACAAGACAAATGCAATATTTTTAGTTTCCTAGTTTTGGTAACTAGTACTAAAGTTATTGATTTACAAATACAGGACATGAACGTCATCCAATGGAAATCAGTGGCAGTTTTGCCATTGCTTTACAGTAAGAGCAGGATCAAGTCCATAGGCTCAACCTTGCACTTTCAAATCATAAATGGAATCCTTCATTCACACAAGTAGTTCCATTGAGTTAAATGGGCTCATGTGATTAAGGATTGCTGGATTAGAACCTTAACAGTATATTCTTCTTCAAGTGATGGTCCCTGTGTGTGTTCCACAGGTGGGTGTGCATGCGCGCCATGCAGCTGAGTCTGGAAGTGTTTCTTAGCCATGTCCGTTGACCCACACATGCATGTGTGTCCCCTCGTGCTCACAGCTAATAAGTAGTGTGGGTTGACACCTGTCCAGTTTATTTTTCCCCAGAGTTTGTCTGTAACTCATATTGCTGTTAATGGGAGTTAGGAATATCTCCAAAGGAGAACAGACTCCTTAACCTGGCAATTTTTGCCTTTTAATCCTTTGATTAGTTAATTACTGTACAGTTTTCACAGCTGTTATTTATCTTTGTGTGACATATCTAAAGAAGAGAAATGGGGAGGGCTCTATGGAACAGAGAAAGCTGCAGCTATGTAGACATGTTAAAAGTTTTCTCTGAGTTATATCACGCTATATCTGAAATACCAAACTTCATTAGAAAAAAGTAGCCAAAAGGCACGGGAGGAATCAGGCTTTAAACCTGTTACAAAAAATCCATGTGCAAAGTTGAATTCTCTATTGTTCTTTGTTGCAATCAACTAATGTTCTTTCTTAAATACTAAACAAAGTCACATGGAATGCTACCACTACGATGGACTTTAATTTCTTTCCTCCTTCCTTCAATCTTATTTTTTTAATCTCTTCTTTTGTTAAAATGTTTGGTTTAGATTTTAGTGGCTTTCATGTGATAGATGACGGGGTGCAGAAACCTCACACTAATATAGATAAACAGACTTCTTTTCTTAAACCAAAGCTGCTTTCATAACTGATTATCTGTTTACTATGATATTTTCCTCTAGTAGTGGACCAATTCCATTGTTAGAATTCTTTTTATTCCTAATATATTTAACCTCCTCATTGTCCTTAACTCTGCTGGCCATGGATTTTCTTGTAACAGGTTTTGCTTTCCTTACTAATTTTCTACTTTCTAATTTCTGATTTATATTAATTACTATCAACTTCTCCTTTCTTCCATTTCTTATATTTTATTTGTATTGTTTTATTTTTTATAGCTGCCTTCACTTTTCTAAGATGCCAGGTTTTTATTTTTGTTTTTTGACCAGTACAGCCTTCTTTCTTGATTGTGGGGTTTTTTGGGGGGGGGGGAATTTAGTAAAGTGTTCTTCAACAATTCCCAATTATCATTCACGTTTTTCTGATTAAATTCTTCCTCCCAGCTGATTTGCCTCATAATTGTTTTCAGCTTTGTGAAATTAGCCCTTTTAAAGCTTTAAGGCTGAGCGTTGCAAGCTGGAGGTTTCTTCAGCAATGGTTTCTTGTAATTTTTTTCTTAGTGTGCATAGGAACTCAGTACTGTAACTACTATGATGTTTGTGGTAACAATTTTGGAGAAGTACATAACTATTCCTTGAAATATCTGTAATTCCTATTTTATTTTGAGTTGCTTATTTTCATTTAGACTAAATCCAGTTTAATAGGGTTTTTAACTAATATATTTCCAAATATTTTAGATCTATCGGGTACTGTTCCTCTTAAATTTTTAATTTTTTTGTTAGTGAGAACTTTCTTAGACTATGATGTTCCTCTCAAGTTGTGTACTAAGATTGTAACGACCTTATGATCTTTGTTACTCTCTTTAGTAATAAAATAGTCAGTAAGATTTATATAGTTGGAAATGTTTCTTTGGCACACTCTTACCTGTTATGGAACACGATGTGTTTTGAGAGGAGGCCATATTCAGATGATATTTGGTATATTTCTTTATCCCATAAGGGGAAGAGAAAGATTTGCTGTAAAATCTGAATACTCTTGTACTGTTATTGTAGACTCATCACAATATGCTAGGCAAATTCAAAATTGCTTAATTCTATTCTATCTACCTGTGATGGGGTATACAAACCCCACACTGAGGAGCGGGGAGGGAGGAGGGTAAGGAACAGCTTTGGGCCCAGGTGGCCCTGCCCAGACACATCTGCATGAGCTGGAGACAGGTCTTTAAAAGGGGAGCCGAGTGGTTCAGAGGCAGGGCATTAGAAGGGAGCAGATAGCCGCTCTGAGGGGAAAGTACTACCTAGGAGCTCATTTCCTGTGACCTGACAATACATACTGTGCAAATCCACAAGGGAAAAGCAGGGGTCAGAATGTGCAGGTCAGAGACTTTATTGGAGTTGTTTGCTCTGGGAAGCAAAAGGAGACTAGGATAGAAAAGTGTACTGGGGGAGGATGGGGTGGGCAGCAGCTTAGCCCCAAGGTGTTGGGTGTAGCTGCCCACCACTGGACCCTGGAATGGAGCCCGGTAGAAAGAGTGGTCCTGGGCTCCACTGCCCATTCTGAGAGGACAATACAACAAGAATCCTGTCCTCAAAGGAAAGGCCTGCTGTAAAAGACTGTGCCTATTCAAGGGTCCCACCCATAAAGTGTCTGTGCTAAAGGAAGGACTGGAAACCCCTGGGGCAGGGGACACTGAGGGACAAGACTGCGCTTCAGTGGTGAGACATCCTGCCAAACACTGCCTGACCACTAGGCACCACTGTTGTTGGTTGTGTTCCTTTTCTACACTACCCAGATTCCACTTGCAATTCCAATTGGACAAAGTATCTTTTACTTCCTGTTCTGAACTAAGGTATAGTGTTTCCTGTGCATCTTTGCTCAGAGCTCTCAAAGGTACAAATGAGAGTTCCATGAATGAAAAAAGGGTAGAATATAGTCCTGGGGGTGGAAATGACTACAAAAGCCAACACTGTAACTGCATTAAATTACCTAAAATGTGTTCAATTATTGTACATGACCAAGATTGAATCTTACAAACAAACAAACATTGTTAGCTTTACAAGGCCACTATCAACTTAAATTAACTATTTTAAAATAATGTAGTTAGAATCCCTTTCTATCCATAATTTAATTTTTTAAATATTTGCTCTGAAATGTGTAATACTGGCTGATCAGTATCTCAGGCTGGAAGATAGGAAGATCCATATAAATAAGTCTTGAGTGTATACACATAGAGCATGCCTGGGCAGCTGCTACCTGCAGGGCTCCCTCAGAAAGACAAGAAAAGTTGTTCCTGGGGAAATTATATAAGACAAGATGCTCAGGCCTGAAACACTTTTCTTGTGAATAGCTGAGTTGGGAGTTCTCCTTCTGGCATGGGCTGGAAGAAAAAGAGGAAAATCGTAGTAAGTTGTTGGACTAACAAATCAAAAGTGTGGGATGCTACTGCAGCTCTATGTCCCCAGCAAACCTCTAGACTAGAGGGTGTTCCTCCCAAATAAGGCTAGTGCAATGCCTCTACCGCACAAAAAAGTGCAATTTCAAAAGTACAATAAAATATCTTTAGTAATATTCACTTCACTAACACGCAGACTGGAGCAATTGCTCTTGCCATACTCTGCTTTTAGAGTGAACGGGGAGGATGCATTTGGCTTTAAGAGTGGTGCATGAACCTAATGATAGCCACCACACCACTGCATGTGAACAGAAAATACCAGGAAGCATAAACAAATCCTCTCAATCAACATAGAAATTTGCATAGGAAAACAAGTTGTAAAACTGGAAAATTATAAATTAGATTTGAAAACCAATTTCACTTTCAGGTTATTTAATATTGTCAGCAACAAAATTAAAGAGAAAAGACTCTTGAAAATATGATTTTCATATTGATCATGTTCCTTTTAATATCAATAGCTAAGGAACTATGTCGATGCTTGTACTCCAGAAAGCAGGTCCATATCATCCTCATTCTTATTGTTCACTGGAAGATCTGATCTTGTTTGCTAAGCAACTTCAGGTTTCTTTGTCCACCTTTCTTAGAGCCTGACCGCTTTAATTTGGAGTTGGAGATACTTAACGCCTCCCAGGTTATATCCACCTGTTTCTTAAGCCACTCACTCTACTTCTTCATTCTTGGTCTCCAGTGTCCATTTACCACAGATAGGGAATTGTGCTTTCACTTGTGATTAAGGATACGATTTTGTCAGAGAGATCATGGAAGACACGGATTCCATGAATTTTTGTTTATTACATGAAATTCCATTAATTTTTGTTTATTGCACAAAATTCACAGATGCTGTGAATTTAGTTTATTGCACAGAGCTCATGGAAGTCATGGATTCAGTTAATTTTTATTTATTGCTCATGACCTGTCTGTGACTTTTTTACTAAAAATAACCAGACAAAATCTTAACCTTACTTATGATGCCTTACATATACTGACCTCTCTCCAAGTCACCCACCTGTTTAAAAATATTTTCCTGAAAATATTTCTTTTGTTTATGATTGGTGCTCATTGGAAAGCATTTTTATATAAAAATGAAATTATTTTATTGTCATTATGATGAATACACCAAATATTAACAGAGCCCATCTTAAAGACATTGTCATAGTATAAACCAATGAGTATTCTATAGATATAAAAAAGGGTGTTTTATTTCTGTAGTGTATATTACCATGCCTACAAAGTTAGGCCCCAATCTTGCAAAGACATACATATGCTTAACTTTACTACTGTAAGTAAATTGATCTTCATGGGACTACTCACAGTGGCAAAGTTAAGCATGTACATTAAGTCTTTGCAGGACTGGGTCCTAGAGAACATAAATATTGGAAAATAAACATAATAGAAAAAAATAAGCTAAATAGAATGAATACACTGTACACTGAATTACTGGATTTGGCTCTGATAAATTCCAGGGGTAGTGGATTCCAAAAGCAGGGACCCTGGGCCTCACTTAAAAGCCATACTTATGTCCTGAAGCTTTACTAGAGAAAGTGACAGATAGAGCCTCTCATTATGTCTTAACTGCTGCAATGGAATACAGGGTAAGAATCATTTTCATTGCCCTCCCCTGGACTCTCTCCAATTTGTCTACATCCTTTCTGTAGTGGGGGGGCCCAAAAACTGGACCCAGTACTCCAGATGTGGCCTCACCAGTGCTGAATAAAGGGGAATAATTACTTTCCTTGATCTAATGGCAATGCTCCTCACCCCATCATCCAGATCATTAATGAAGATGAACAAAACCGGACCTAGGACCGACCCCTGGGGCACTCCGCTTGATACCGGCTGCCAATGAGACATTGAGCTGTTGATCACTACTCGTTGAGCCCGATGAGCTAGCCAACTTTCTAGCCACCTTTATAGTCCATTCATCCAAACCAAACTTCTTTAACTTGATGGTAAAATACTGTGGGAGACTGTATCAAAAGCTTTGCTAAAGTCAAGATATATCCCGTCCACTGCTTTCTCCACATGCACAGAGCCAGTTATCTCATTATAGAGGGCAATCAGGTTGGTCAGGCATGACTTGCCCTTGGTGAATCCATGCTGACTGTTCCTGATCCCCTTCCTCTCCTCAAAGTACTTCAAAATGGATGCCTTGAGGACTTGCTCCATGATTTTTCTGGGGACTGAGGTGAGGACAACTGGTCTGTAGTTCCCCAGATCCTCCTTCCCTTTTTAAAAGATGGGCACTATAGTTGCCTTTTTCCAGTGGTCCAGGACCTCACCCAATTGCCATGAGTTCTCAAAAATAATGGCCAATGGTTCTGCAATCACGTCAGCCAACTCCCTCAGCACTGTCAGATGCATTGCGTCTGGCCTCGTGGTCTTGTGCATGTCCAGCTTTTCTAAATAGTCCTGAACCTGTTCTTTCATCTCTGAGGGCTGCTCACTTTCTTCCCATACTGTGCTGCCCAGTGCAGTAATCTGGGAGCTGACCTTGTCTGTGAAGACAGGCAAAAAAAGGATTCAGCTTTTTCCACATCATCTGTCACTAAGTTGCCTCCCCCATTTGGTAAGAGGCCCACACTTTCCCTGACCACCTTCTTGTTGCTAACATACCTTTGGAAACCCTTCCTGTTACCCTTCTTATCCTTTACTAGCTGCAACTCTAATTGTGCTTTGGCCTTCCTGATTTCATTCCTGTATGCCTGAGCAATATTTTTATACTCCTCCCTAGTCATCTGTCCAAGCTTCCACTTCTTGTAAGCTTCCTTTTTGAGTTTCAGCTCTCTGAAGATTTCTCTATTAAGCCAAGTTGGTCTCCTGCCATATTTGCTATTCTTTCTGCACATTGGGATGGTTTGTTCCTGCACCCTCAGTAAGGTTTCTTTAAAATGCAGCCAGCTCTCCTGGACTCCTTTTCCCCTCATATTAGTCTCCCAGGGTATCTTGCCCCATCAGTTCCCTGAGGGAGTCAGTTTGTTTTTCTGAAGTCCAGGGCCTGTATTTTGCTGCTCTCCTTTCTTCCTTTTGTCAGCTCCTGAACTCTACCATCTCATGTCACTGCTGCCCAGGTTGCCACTTCTACTTCCTCTATCAATTCTTCCGTTTGTGAGCAGCAGGTAAAGAGGAGCACAGCCCCTAGTTGATTCCTCCAGCACTTTCATCAGGAAGTTGTCCCCAACAGTCTCCAAAAACTTCCTGGATTGTCTGTGGACTGCTGTATTGCTCTCCCAGCAGATGTTGGGATGAGATCGAAGTCCCTCATGAGAACTAGGACCTGCGATCTGGAAACTTCTGTTAGTTGTCTGAAGAAAGCCTGGTCTACCTCATCCTCCTGGTCTGGTGGTCTATAGCAGATGCCCACCACAACATCACCTTTGTTGCTCTCACCTCTAAACTTAACCCAGAAACTCTCAACAGGCTTTTCTGCAGTTTCATACTGGAGCTCTGAGCAATCATACAACTCTCTTATATACAGTGCAAGTCTTCCACCTTTTCTCCCCTGCCTGTCCTTCCTGAACAGTTTATACCCATCCATGATGGTGCTCTAGTAATGTGAGTTACCCCACAAAGTCTCTGTTATTCCAATCACATCATAGTTCCTCGACTGTGCCAGGACTTCCTGCTTGTTTCCCACGCTTCTTGTGTTTGTGTACAGGCAACTAAAATAACTAGCTGACTGCCCTACTTTCTCAGTATGAACCGGGAGGCCTCCTCTATTGCACCCTTCTCCTTGTGCTTCCTTCCGGTATCCCACTTCCCCACTTACCTCCAGGCTTAGGTCTCCATTCCTTGGCGAACCTAGTTTAAAGTTCTCCTCATTAGGGCTACGGCTACACTGATGGTGGCAAAGTCATTGCCGTCAGATCAATTTCTCTGGATCGACTGAGCGGTCAGTGAAGACCCACTCAGTCGATCCAGAAATTGATGTACTAAGACCACCTTCACAAGTGGCATAGCACTGCATCGACAGGAACACGGTTCCCATTGGCGCAGTGCAGTGAAGACGGTGAGCAGAAGAGAAGTCGATGGAAATTATGCAAGTTTTTTGTGTAGCTTGCGTAACTCCTGTTGACTGCTGCAGAATCTCGGAGGTAAGTGTAGACAGGGTCTAGGTTAGCAAGGCTATCTGTGAAGATGCTCTTCCTTCTCTTCGTTAGGTGGATCCCATCTCTTCCTAGCAATCCTTCCTGGAACAACATCCCGTGGTCAAAGAATCCAAAGCCCTCTCCAACATCACCTGCATAAGTAACTATGCATTTACTTCAACAATTCGATGGTCCCTTCTTTGGCCTTTTCCTTCAACAGAGAGGATGGACGAGAACACCATTTGTGCCTCAAATGCCTTTATCCTTCTTATCAGAGCCACATAGTCTGCAATGACTGCTCGAGGTCATTCTTGGTAGTATCATTGGTGCCCACGTGGAGAAATAGGAAGGGGTAGCAATCCGAGGGCTTAATGAGTCTCGGCAGACTCTCCCTCACATCCTGAATTCTAGCTCCAGGCAAGCAGCACACTTCTCTAGTTTCCTGGTCTGGATGGCAGATGGATGACTCTGTCCCTCTTAGGAGGAAGTCCCCTCTTTAAGAGGGAGTCCCCTTCTTTCTTGGCTCTCCAGAGCCAAGAAAGAAGGTTTTGTCTAGTCAAACCAAGAGGCAATTAAGTCTGTGGGAACAGAGGGACAGAATTGCTGTGGATGAGGGAAAAGAGTAGTGTGGCCAGTGGATCTGCCAAAAGGGCTGAAGTAACTAAAAATTGCTGGAAGAAAGGATAAAAACAGATTTCATCTCTTTAAAAAAAAAAAAAAAAAAAAAAAAAAGCTATTATAGACTATTTGATTTTAGCAGACTTTTGTCAGTTCAACTCTTTTTAAAATTATGCAAAATAAATTGCTATCCAGTTTTTAACTTTAATTCCTTGTGCAGAAAAAATAATCACAATTAATTTTAGACCTGTACATGTTTATTGAGAGCCAAAGAGTGGCTGAACATTACATGCAATTACAAGACAGAGTTCAGTTAAAACTCTGTTCTACAAAAGTATGCAGATGTTATTCCTGGAGGAAAGTACTGCATGCTGAAGACAGAGAGATTTGTGCAATAAAATCAAGAACAAAGAAAACATGAATAACCTGATTATCACCACGGGAACTGTTGGCAAACATAATTGCTGTAGAAAAGCACTGCTATTTATATATGAATAAAAGTGTTCATGTATTTTATTGCATATTGAGTAGTAGTTACATACGTTTTATTAAAAGAACTTAGTATCTGTTGAAACATGGAAAAGCTAGATTTCAGGAAAAAATAATTTACTATTCTTAACACCTCCTTTTAATCAATGAAAAAACTGTAATCCAGGAGAGATTGTTGCCAAAACGGAGGTGGAAGGGTGGAATCGAAATCTTGATTGCTTCAGAGCAGGCTTAATTGGTAAATTGATTTGATTTGACTTAAACAAAATAATAGGCTCATTTTATTCAAGTCTCATCCCAGACCACCCCCCTTTTCCAGGCTTAGGGGAGGGAGCCTTTAATAATGGTCTGTGTAAACTGATGCTCACACATTAAGGGATTGGAGAAGTGCTGCTTGCGCAAGTTAGAACAGAAGAGAAACGGCAATCAAATAAAAAGCAGCTGCAAAAACAAAATAGAACTTTTTCTGAATTAAAAAAAAAAATGTCTCTTTTCACCAACGTCTTGAAAACCAGTTGCAAACAGGCGCTTGAGCCTGAGAAAAGGAGTTGCTTTCTTTGTGTGATTTTTGTCAGCAGGTTTCACCAACTGACCAAACGTTCTAGCAGCCAGACTTTGGAGGTGCAGAATACTACTACAGCAGCAGCAGCAGAGGACAAAGAGGAGGAGATGGTAGCAGTTTCGGGGGCACAGGGACTCCTGAAGCCCACCCAACACCACTACTGCAACGTGAAGAGCCTGCAAGAAATGCCAGGACCCAAAACCCTCTCCAACCTATTTGAGTTCTTCTGGAAGGACGGCTTTGGCCGCATTCATGAAATCCAGGTACAATTTAGTTAAAAGAATAATGCATTGATTTATTCCAGGATGTAAATTAAAAAACAATAGAGTTGCTGTTTAACTGATGAGTTAGCCAGTTAATCCAGCTTGTCATTACAACGCCGTGTGGGTGCTGCTGTTATGATAGAGTTGGCGTTTGTTTACAGGAGGATCCCTGTTCTCCTCATTCAATCTTCATGTAATGAGTGCTTTAGTGTTTGGAGACTTAAACACTTCCTTTCTTCTCTCTTTTCGTTCTTTCCATCAGGGGACAGGATTAAAAACGTGCTTTTCAGCCCTAGACAAAAGACAGTCTGCAGAAAATGCATTAGAATCTGAGTTTGTAAGAAGAGATTTCTGTTCTATCTGTCTAACATTAGGGCTTTGTGTAAACACAGCAGCTTTGGGGACTTCCTTTGCATGTTCCCCCTGCTCTTTTTTTGATATCCCCCCATATTTTCAACCTTAGCTGCTGGGAATTGTAGTTGGCCTGACTTATTTAACACCAGACAGTGCCCCCAGTTCTCGTTGACCTGAAGAAATCCAGCCCTAATCATACATTGCAAAGGGTGGGTTTTTTCCCCCCTCTTTAAGATTTGAGGAACGCAAGAAAGGATTTTTCCCTCAAGTTTTACTGAAAACCCCCAACCAAATTCACCTCCAGGTGAGACCGTGTCAGCACCCGGCGGCAGACTTTGTTTTATATAATAAACTTCCCTGAGGGCTTGTAGCAGCGTCCACACTAAGCTGTGGGCGGGCAGAATTTGGCCATATACATCGGGGGTGGGGGTTTGTTCCCTCAGGTTTTTCCGCCCATATCTCCCCAGAGCTCGCCCGTTCCTGTCAGAGAGACCATTTTGTCTCTTCACTATCCCGGCCCGCACGCCCCTGCGGGGCCGGTGTATGTGCCTATGTCTGACTGCGCTGGCTGTGTATTGGCGTGAGGGCTGGCTGGGCTGCCGCGGCTGAGTCGTTCAGGCAGCCAGCCAGCCGTCCGTCCCCTCAGCCGGCGGCGGGCGATTTGAAACCCTCCCTTCCCTCCGCCTCAGGCGGCGGTGGGGGGGGGAGGGGACAGCGCGCGCCAAAGTTGGAGAGGGGGGGGGGCGGGGGGAGCAAGTCAACGGTTGCGGCTCGCGCGAATCCCCAACGGTCCAAAGGGGCTCGCGCTGCCCGAAGGAAGCCAACGGCGCCGCGGCGCGGTCCGAGCCAGTCCCTAGCGTTCCGCCGAGGCAGCTCAGCTGCTGCTGCCGCCCGTCCTCCCGCGCCCCCTGTTGGCCGGCGGGGGAGGCGGGGCGGACTCGCTGTGTGGGATGGCGGGATTGTGTGTGTGTGTGGAGGTGGGGCGGCCTGGTTCCCTTCTGGCTGGGCTGCGGGGGAAGATTAGGAAGCTTCCTCGTGCGGGCAAGGAGAAGAAGGGAGGGGGGAGCGAGTAAGTGCAGGCTGGGGGGCCCTGGGGGCAAGGCTTGGCAATGTGCTCACTGATGTTGCACGCCCAGTTGCATGCACGCTACAGCCCTGCAGCCAGGCGGGTGTGATAAACCGCTCTGAGGCGGGCCAAGCCATGACACAGGCTAGGGCAGCTGAGGCACCACATGCAGATGCCAGATACTTAATTTGGGAGAGGACCAGTGTCTGTTCTGGGCCCTTAAAGGGAAGCTCCAGGGCAGCACAGACAATGGGGTCACCAGCTTGGTTCATCTCAGCCATCTCCATCTCTATACCCTGTGCCTTCGTGTTAGATCGGTCCCCACTTGCAACGTGCCACTCTGCACAATTCCCAGGAGCAGGAGAGGCGTGGGAAGCAGATAATCAGAGCATGCAGCTCACAGAGCCTCTGGAATGGCTTATTATAAAGTGGGAGTTCCTCTTTATAGTTCTGCAGAAAAGGACCCCTGGGGGTTACAGTGGACAAGAAGCTGGATAGGAGTCCACAGTGTGCCCTTGTTGCCAAGAAAGCTAATGGCATACTGGGCTGTTTTAGTAGGAGCATTGCCAGCAGATGGAGGGAAGTGATTATTCCCCTCTATTTGGCACTGGTGAGGCCTCATTTGGAGTACTGTGTCCAGTTTTGGGGCCCCCCACTACAGAAAGGATGAGGACAAATTGGAAAGAGTCCAGCGGAGGACAACAAAATGATTAGGGGGCTGGGGTACATGACTTATGAGAACTGGACTTGTTTAGTCTGCAGAAGAGAAGAATGAGGGGGGATTTGATAGCAGCCTTCATCTACCTGAAGGGGGGTTCCAGGGAGGATGGAGCTAGGCTGTTCTCAGTGGTGGCAGATGACAGAACAAGGAGCAATGGTCTCAAGTTGCAGTGGGGGAGGTCTAGGTTGGATAGTAGGAAAAACTTTTTCACTAGGAGGGTGGTAAAACACTGGAATGGGTTACCTAGGGAGGTGGTGGAACCTCTATCCTTAGAGGTTTTTAAGGCCTGGCTTGAATCAAAGCCTTGGCTGGGATGGTTTAGTTGGGGTTGGTCCTGCTACAAGCAGGGGGTTGAACTAGATGACCTCCTGTGGTCTCTTCCAACCCTAATCTTCTATGATTCTTACTCCCTGGACACATTTGTTTCCTATGCTGGGGCTCCCTTCCCTCCTGCCTGCATCTTCCTAGGACAAGTGGGTTTAGGGTGAGCCCCTGCATTTCAAGAAAATAAAGAACTGTATGAAAAATATAAGCTTGTGTTTATATTTTTAGGGACAGTACCTAATGGGTTTTCATGCCTGGTACAAAATCAGACATTTGTAACATAAAGTATGACCCTTTGGAATAATTATTGCTTGAAAAAATGCTGCCTGATCAAATGTTTCTTTTTGTTAGCTAGAGAACATTTGACTTTAGGCATCAAATATGGATGGTCCATTACAATACACTACTGGGTGGGATGTCATTGTAGATAGGTTTGAATCTTCCAGCAGTGGTTACACCCACTGTAGGAATCCCTACCATCCAAACCAGCTTACCCTCAGGCTTTTGACCAGAGGATGGCTTTCCATCTCAATTCTGGGCTCCCTAATGGTGTCTCCAGCTTTGCTCGGTCAGCATCCAGAATATCATTTCTCACCTGCTCACTCTCAACTGCTGGGTAGGTGAGTTGAGAGACCAGCAGTTGAGACTTCCTCTCTTTCTTCCCTGGTTGATCCCTTGTCACACTCTCTTTGGTTTCTCCATCAGCTCCTGCTCAGTGCGCTTGTTACATGAGAAAAGAGTCAGCGTTGGGACTGTGTGGTGAGGGACCATATAGAGAAGGGAGAAAGGACCTGCAGCATCAAGCAGTGGCGGAAGCAACAGTTGTCTTGAGTCCCTTCCATCTCTTGAGCAGTCCATGCGGATCAGGAGAGCTGAAAGGGGCAAAGTCTAGTGAGTCATGAGACAGAGGAAAGTTGTGAAGTTGTTAGACGTTGAGGGAAGAGGTACAGAAAAGAATGGGACAAAAAGAAGGGAAAAACTTCAATGGAAAACTTCAGAAGAAGAGAGGAGCTCTTCACCCGTCAGAGGAAGAAGAGGGAACTGACAGTGAAACCCCTGCAGTGGGGGAGGGACTTGTTTGCCCTCTGGAGACACGACCCCTGAAGAAGGCAAAATAAAAAGCATAAACTTCATTTTCTATCAAATTTGATTACCAGCTTTACAGTAGCTCAGGGTTAAGCAGGTCTGCTTCCCCCTCCTTTCCAGAAGAATGCAAAGACTGCAGCTGTGGCTGCACTGGGGCTATAAGGGTGGGATGACTCTTTGTGACCAAAGAGTCACTTTATAGGTGCAGGGATCAGCTGCATTCTAGTCCAGAAGGCCTTGTCTACACGTAAAAGTTTTGCAGCCTTAACTCTGTTGGTATAGTTAAAGCAGCAAAAATCCTGTTAGGCAGATGAAATTATACTAGAGTAAAAATGCTTATGTCAGTATAGCTTATTCCTGTTTGGGGAACAAAATATACTAGACCAGTATAAAGAGCTTTATGCCACTATGACTGCATCTACACTTGGGCTTAATTGTTTGTAAAAAATCACACTCCTTAACTACATAAATTGTCCCATAAATTAAAGCTTTTTAAGTGTAGATCAGGTCTAAGAAGCAGCAGCAGAGGTGTGATCTTGGGGGGTGGAAAAGGAGCTGAGAAGATAAAAAAAGGAAGAGAGGGGAGAGGTAAGGCAGCTGTTGAGAAAACACAAGGTATCAGGATAGAAACATGAATGATGATAGGAAACAAAAATCAAGATGGAGAAGAGGGACTAAAAATTCCCAGAAAGGAGCAGGAAAGGCAAAAAAGGAAAAATTCAAACAAGTTGCTGAATTTTAGAGTAAAGATTATTTGTTTCTTTCAGTTAAGACTTTAAAAATAGACAGGATCAGTCTCCTAAATCTGTAGTGAGGTCAATGGCAGCCAAACTTTAGTCTTCTATTTTTTAATTTCTTGGCCTAACTGGATTGGTAACAGTTTAAAACAACTGACTCGCCCTAGAGAGAAACAAAGCAAGAAATAATCTGTGTGTGTGTGCACAAGACAGACCTCTGACCCACAGCCAAGAATTAAATTACAACAGGGTATACTATGCAAAAATATTGCTTTTTAGCAACTAAAATATATGTTAGTGCTATGAATAATTTTGGAAATAACAATCAAAGAAACTAGAGGTGGAAAAATCCTAAGTAATACATGCAAATATGCTTCTCCACTTTTCACAATCACCAAACTACAGGATTTCCCGCTTAATCCAGAGGTTCCTTCTCAAAGTTTTTTTGCTGGGGCCCTCTCTGAAAATATTTCAGGCTGTGACGACCCCCCACAAAAAGTGATACCCCCCCAAGCCATGCCACCCTTACCGGCATGCACTGGGGCTTATAGCTTGTGACCCCTCTATAATAACCTCGCAACCCCCTGTGAGCGGTCACAACCCCCTATTTGAGAACCCGTGCCTTAAACCAATACAATTTATGGAAGGAAAAACAGCAAAAAAAGATGTGGGGCAGTATACTTTATCAATTTTTTATTCATTTTAGAGTCTCTCACAAAACATTTTACTTTATAAATCACGATGGCCTGTTTGCAAAGACTCTCTCACTGGATTAGTAACAACCTGTTAAATTTAACAACAGAGTGAACATCAGGAATGAATTAATCTGAAACCTCTTTGTAACCACCTCAGCTACTTAATTTATGTTCTTGAGACACAGAAATGTTCCATACACCATATGCAGAAGGGGTAGGGTGGTGAGTGTGGGGGAGATTTAAGCATTTTTTTACAATGAAGGTTCTGTTCTCAGTAACCTGATTCCAGAATTTAGTTGGCTCAGGCCATAGCAGCAGAGCCTACAGCAACTCTGGATAAAGGGAAAGGGTTTTGAATTCAGTGGAGTTGGAATAGTTGTGTTCCATCCGTAGGTTCAGAAGGAAGGAAAATGAAGGTGAGGAAGAAGGTTTTGGACTTTGACAATTCAAACGTTATGTGTGAAGCTCAGCATGACATGAGAGGGAGTAGGGAGACAAAGTAGGATATTTTTAATAACTGGAAAAAGAAGAAATATTGAATGAACAGGTTTGTGACATAAAATATCAAACGGATCTTCCTGCCATATCCGCAATATAGATTTGATGCACGGAACACCATTCTGTTAATTATTTATTATTAATTTTTACAAGTAATGTCCCCAGATGAGCTAGTGGCTGTACAGACAAAATTGAAAGCAAAATTCCTGCCCCAGAGTTGCATCTATTTTTACTTTTTGTGGAAAGAACATACAATTCATTAGATTACATTCCTCAAAATTTAGTCCAAATTTGTCTTTACTGAATTCTATAGTGTAAATTTAACCATTATTAAAAAAGAGTATATCTGAATGTTATAAAAATGTAGTACAATATGTTAAAGAATGATTAATTCTATCCGAAGTTATTAAAGGCAATTAAACATTTCATTTATACAATAGTGGAAGATTAAGGGATATTACTCAAATTAAATCTGCTCTCATAGTGGATTTTTTCCAGTCCTGATTCTCTGATTGTAAATTTTCTTCTGCACCACCTACCCTGCTAATGGATTTTTATTATCTATATCTGCTATCTCTTGAAGTGGTTTTGTGGCTTCAACTTGGACCTACCTACATTTATCCCTAATCTCTCCTCAGATATATTCAAAATGAATTCCTGATTGATGGGTGCTTCATTTCAAGACCAGCTCAGAATTACATTTGTTAATCTTTTTTTATTTATTGGGAAAGATAGAGCATCACTCTAAAATAATCTCTTAGGAAATCTTTTTTATTTTTATTGTTGAATGTTTCTCAATTCCTCTTTCTTAATTGCCTGCTCTTTGCCTCCAGCTAGTATTCATAGATCACTCAGCAGAAATACCTTACTGGATGAGTAAGACATTCTCCATCTTTTCTTTTCCCTCACCTGACAATGTATGTCTTTTTTGCGATTTTTGTCGTAATAAATCTACTCTAAAATTTGGAGATCTCCACGCAATGCTATTAAAGCAGCCCTAATGGCAAGGTCATGAAGTAGCCTTTGTAAAGAATAAGGAACACACTAATTGGTTCATTTATAAGAGAAGGACAAGTGAGCCTTTTTAAAAACAAAAAAGTACAAATTTACTTCATGATTATGCTTCTGATCTCCCTTTACTTCCATCCCTTGTTTTGATCTTTTCAGGGATGATCTTTTATATGAGACCAAATATTTTTATCATGGAGCACTGCTCAACAGGTTGATATGGGGTAGAATTAGTTTTGTGACTCTTTGACATGAGCTGAACATTTTCCTACTCCACAAGTCCTTTCACCTCTTCAATATTCAATTTAGCTAGCCCCTTGTGTCTTGTGGAGGTCTGGGGAGTCTCAAAGGTCCTGCATGGCAGTGACCTCCCCTTCTGGTCATAGTGAAAATTTCAAGAGTGATGTGAAGATGCTTTCTAGTGATACTTCCAGCTACTACTTGATTGGAGAGCTTGGAACCTAGATCTGGATCCAACACATGATTACTCACTGATCTGCCATGAGATCAGCTGGCTGGTCTTCAACACCTATCTTTCAAGTAATGAAATATCTTTGAAGATGGCTGATATTCAGAAGTATGGTTTGCTCCTGAATAACTTATTCTGTTTCTAAAGTGCTACCTCTGCAAACCCTCCCCTCACGAGATTAGGTGGCATTTTATATCAATGCAGATCAACATGCTCTATGACAAAAGTATCCGTTTCCTTTGTCTTTATTTTTTTCATAATTTTTTTTCTCTGATTTGTTGATGTTGCAGCAAAAACACACTCAGGAGTATGGAAAGATCTTCAAGTCTCACTTTGGTCCCCAGTTTGTAGTGTCCATTGCAGATCGAGACATGGTTGCTCAGGTTCTCCGGGCGGAAGGTAGAACTCCACAAAGAGCTAACATGGAATCCTGGCAGGAGTACAGAGATTTACGAGGGAGAGCTACAGGACTTATTTCTGCGTAAGCATAGTCTTAATTTTTTTCCCTTCTTAATTTGTATTATCAAAGCATGTTAATCTTCTGAAGTACCACATAAATCAGCCTAGAGTTTTTTCATTTAGTATATGACTGGTTTCAAGAAGAGTTATCTCTCTCTGAAAGCTTGCATGTAACATGACGTTCTGTGTGTGGGTGTATGTGGGTAATTGTCCTTATGAAGCATTCACAGTAATGAATGATGTAATGTGTTTATCCAAAAGAGAACTAATCTTTTTATGAGTCTTGGCCATTGTCTTTGTTTGATGAGATAAAATTGCAGTAGCAAAAGGTTTTATATAGTGAAAGACTAATAATGCATTTAATATTCACATTACACCAAAATCTCAGGGTTAAGATACAGGCCAGAGTCAAAATAATGGCTCCTTGTTGATATATTAGAGGTGGAAAAGGTATAGAGAAGGGTAACAAAAATGACTAGGGTATAGAACAGCTTCTATACGAGAAGAGATTTAAAAGTCTGGGACTGTTCATCTTAGAAAAGAGATGAGTAAGTGGGATATGATAGAGGTCTATAAAATCATGAATGATGTGGTGAAACTGAATAGAGAAGTGTTATTTACCCCTTCTTGTAACACAGGAATGGGGGTCACCCAAAGAAATTAATAGGCAGCAGGTTTAAAACAAACAAAAGGAAATATTTCTTCACACAATGCAGTCAACCTGCAGAACTCGTTGCCAGGGGATGTTGTGAAATCTGAAAGTATAACTGAGTTCCAGAAAGAATTAGCTAAATCATGAAGGTAGATCCATCAAAGGCTATTACCCAAGATGATCTGGGATACAACTCCATGCTCGGGTGTTCCTAAATCTCTGCCAGAAGCTGGGACTGGATGACAGGGGTTGGCTCACTCAATACTTGCCCTGTTCTGTTCATTCCCTCTGAGGCACCTGGCATTAGTCACTATCAGAAGTACGGATACTGGGCTAGATGGGCCATTGGTCTGTCCCAATAAGGTAGTTCTTATGTTCTTACTTTGTTTTGCTGAACAGTGGGTCCATAGTGTAAGATTTGGAAGGTGCCACTTATTTATTATTATTATTAGTAGTAGTAGAATCATAGCCTCAGAGCCTCATCATGGACCAGGACCCCATTGTGCTAGGTGCTGTGCAAACACAGAACAAAAGGACAGTCCCTATCCCAAAGAGCTGACAATCTAAGTATAAGACAAGAGACAACAAGGGGTAGAAGCCAGACTGAAGAGGGTCTGGGATGGAATTGGAGAAGAGGAACTCCAGACAAAGGCTCGTAAGCAAAGTAAACTGTCATGGAATAAGAGGGAAGGTCCTCTCCTGGATTAGTAACTGGTTAAAAGATATGAAACAAAGGGTAGGAATAAATGATCAGTTTTCAGAATGGAGAGAGATAAATAGCGGTGTCCCTCAGGGGTCTGTACTGGGACCAGTACTGCTTAACATATTCATAAATGCTTTGGAAAAAGGGTTAAACAGTGAGATGGCAAAATTTCCAGATGGTACAAAACTACTCAAGATAATTAAGTCCAAAGCTGACTGCAAAGAGTTACAAAGGGATCTCGCTAAACTGGGTGACTGAGCAACAGAATGGCAGATGAAATTCAATGTTGATAAATGCAAAATAATGCACATTGGAAAACAATCTCAACTATATATATAAAATGATGGGCTCTACTCTAGCTGTTACCACTCAAGAAAGAGATCTTGGAGTCATTGTGGATACTTCTCTGAAAACATCTGCTCAATCTGCAGCGGCAGTCAAAAAAGGTTGGAAATCATTAGGAAAGGGATAGATAATAAGACAGAAAATATCATATTGCCTCTTTATAAATCCATAGTACACCCACATCTTGAATACTGTATGCAGAGCTGGTCGCCCCATCTCAAAAAACATATATTAGAATTGGAAAAGGTACAGAAAGGTGCAACAAAAATTATTAGAGGTTGTGGAACAGCTTCCCTATGAGGAGAGATTAATCAAACTGGGACTTTTCAGCTTGGAAAAGTGTCGACTAAGAGAGGTATGATAGAGGTTTATAAAATCATGACTGGTGTGGAGAAAGTAAATCAAAAAGTGTTATTTACTCCTTCACATAACACAAGAACAAGGGGTGACCCAATGAAATTAATAGGCAGCAGGTTTAAAACAAACTTAAGAAAATATTTCTTCACACAATGCACAGTCAACCTGTGGAACTCTTTGCCAGAGGATGTTGTGAAGGCTCAGACTATAACAAGCCAAAAAGAAATAGATACATTCATGAAGGATAGGTCATCAATGGTACTAGCCAGGATGGGCAGGGATGCAAAACCATGCTCTGAAGTGTCCCTGGCCTCTGTTTACCAAAGCTGGGAATGTGCAACTGGGGACAGCTCACTTGATGATAAACTGTTCTGTTCATTCCTTCTGAAGCACTTGGCACTAGCCACTGTTGGAAGGCAGGACACTGGGCTAGATGGACCATTGGTCTGACCCAGTATCGCTGTTCTTATGTTCTTATATTGTAGATAATGTGTTCAATGAGCTTAGAGATGAACTGGAGAAGGAAGATGGGGCAGTAGTTGGAGAGGCAAGTGGGGTCAAGGGTGTTTTTTTTTTTAAGAAAAGAGAGACTAAAACATGTTTGTATGATGAAGGGAAAGAGCTGGAGGATAGTGAGCAGTTAAGGAGATGAGTAATGTAGAGGATGAAAGTGGGTACAAGGGAGATCAGGAGATAGAATAGGATGATGTCACTGGGGCAAGTGGAGGGATTGGAGGAGGAGATCAGAGAGAAACTTTTGTATCTGTGACCAGGAAGAAGGAGGACAGAATTTTAAGTGGTGGAAAGGAAGGCAAGCTGAATGGGGGAAAATCACATCATATTTTGTCAATTTTTTCGTGAAAGACATCGGCAAGATACTCTGCAAAGAAAGAAGTGGAGGCAGGAGGATAAGAGAATTTGAGGAATAAATCAAAGGTCGTGAAAAGGCGATGGGGATTGCAGAAGTCCTTGCAATGGGAAAGGAGGGCAAAAGAATCAAGGGTGGAGGAGAGAGAGAGCAATGGAGAGAATCAATAACCATATCAATGGAGAAAAGGGAAGAGAGGGTTGAGCGCAGAAGAGAAGTCATCAATACTGGAAGTCATGGAAAGGCTGAGTGACAGAGTTTGAGAGAGGGCTAATAAGCAATGTTGAAAGAGACTAGATAATGGTTGGAGAGAGGGAGCTCAGCAACAGAGAAATCAAAGAGAAAGCAGTGCTTTGGTCAGACCAAGTCAAGTGAATAGCCCTTTTTGTGAGTGGGATAGTTGAACCAGGGCTGCAGGTTGAAAGAAGACGTGAGGGTGAGGAAACATGCAGCTAAGACGGTTGGATGGCTTATCAACCTGAAATCACCGAGGGATGAGAAGGATGAGTATGGTGGATTGTGAGGAGAGGAAGAGAGAGAGCCAGAAATCAAAGTCGGAGAAGAAGGCTAATGGGCAGGAGTTGAGTGGATCGTAAATGATAAGCAACATGGACAGGGAACGGAAAGAAGAGTTGGATGCAGTGCTGCTCAAAAGAGGAGAAAGGTTGGGAAGAGGGAGGGGTTGGAAGCAGCAGGAATGGGAAAGAAGCCTGACATCCCCACCACAGTCTTATCCAAGGCTGGAGGTGTGAGAGCGATGGCCTCCAGAAGAGAGGGCAAGTTTCACAGGCCATGCCAATTGAAGGGCTCCAGGTCTCTGTGAGAGCCAGGAGCTGGAGGGAGTGAGATATGAAGAGGTCATGGATGACTGAGATCTTCTTTAGAGATGGAGTGGGCATTCCAGAGACACCAGGAGGCAGTGGGGGGAGTGAAATTCCTCTCTGGGCCAGTAACTTTTTTGTAACCTACTGCAGCATCATTCCAAGTAGAAGACTTTCAGGGGGAATATTTATGCAAATAATTTAAAATATGTTTTCAAAACTGTTGGTTTGTCTGCTCAAATAACTGTAAGAGAGACAAGGTGGATGAGGTAATATTTTTTATTAGGTTAACTTCTGTTGGTGAAAGAGATGAGCTTCCGAGCTTACACAGAGCTCTTCTTCAGGTCTGGGAAAGGTACTCAGAGTAAATACAAGGGTAGAACAGATAAGGAGTTAACACATGTTACAAGAGGCCATTCAATGTGAAGTGGGCAGATAACACCTCTACAATCAGGACAAAGGCATGTTAATGGGTTACAGATTGTTGTAATAAGTTATAAATCCAGTATCTTTTTTAAGTCTATGATTTTGGTGTCTAGTGGAGCTGTGAATTTAAATTCCCAGGCTCATCTTTTAAAGATGCTGTGCAGGTTTCTTTTGAGGATGAGGACTGAGAGGTCAGATACAGAGTAACCATTTTGTGAAAGTTGTTTGCCCACAAGCCAGTGATATGGTGTTTTTGCCTTTTATCATTTTTCTGTGTGAGTTCATTTGAAAGTGTAGTGATTGTCTTTTTTCAGCCACGTAGTTTTTGGGGCATTTAATGCACTGGATGAGGTACACCACATTTTGTGTGGGCATGTGTAGGACCCTTGAATCTTAAAAGGTGTATTCTGGGGGATGTTGATCATCATAGCAACCGAGATATGTTTGCAGGTTTTACATCTGTTGTTATGGCAGCAACTTGTGCCACTCTTGCAACATGAGTTGGTATGTATATGTTAACTTCTCATCTGATCCATCTTGTACTTACCTGTGACACACTGAGTACCTTTCCTAGACCTGAAGAAGAGCTCTGTGTAAATGCAAAAGCGTGTCTCTTTCACCAACAGAAGATGGTCCAATAAAAGATATTACCTCACTCACAATGTCTCTCTAATATCTTGGGATTAACATGACTGCAACAACACTGCAAACAAATAAAGAATTGTAATACATCCATCACCATCTAGATACAGACACTGTTGTCACAAACTAAACTGCATATGCGAGGCATGGAAAATATAAATCAGGACCTTAAACTTCAAAAACACAGGTCTCTGTATATTTGAGCTAAAAGAGACTCTCTTCTGGCTATAAGAAATGCCTCCAACAACCTGAAAACCAACATTTCAGTGTGTCTGATTTACTCCAGCTACAGACCGTGGTATAACAGACACATTATAGTAACTGAGTTAGCATGAGCCTGTTCAGCTCACATATTCTAAGTTATATAATTCTTAATATATTAATGGTTTGTGTTGAACTTCTCATACGTGTAGGCTGTTAGGACTCGAAAAGAATACCATTTGTCACAGAAAAGGTAACTTCCCCTAGATTTGGAATAACCAGGCTTGATATGCCAATAACAGGATTTGCTATATTAGAACAGACCATTGGTTCAGGATATCTGGTTATGCTGGATGTTTTTGGGAGAAAAGCACTAAATCTATATAAAAGAAAACAAATTAGCTAAGATAAATATATATATTTAAAATTTCATTTTAATGGGAAAACGTTTGATACTTTTGCAAACCATAATCTCTTGATGTGTTTTGCTGGTCAGGTGTTGTATGTGAGACTAAACAATTACCTGAAGGCACTTCCAGAATACTGGTAGAAAAAGTCCTACAGCTCTAACCAGTACACATTAATTAACTTACAAACTTGATTCCATACTGTAACAGTGAGGTGAATTAGACAATGGAATGACTTGCCACTTTCAGTAAATACAGAATAAAAAACATAGGAACGTATTACTTGACATACCAGTGGCTGCTATACTCCCTCCCGGTAGTGGTTCCTATTTTACCAATGAATTTATCACCTGCTAATGAGAGACTCATTTAATTCATGGACTTCCTGCCCAGCTAATGATTGTCAGGAAGAATTGTGTATAGACTTTTTAATTATTTCTTCTAGGGAGGGGGAACAATGGCTAAAAATGAGAAGTGTACTAAGGCAGAAGGTCCTGAAACCCAAAGATGTGGCTATTTTCTCTGAAGGAGTCAATGAAGTCATCACAGATTTAATTAAGAGAATCCACGTTCTCAGGAGTCAAGAGGAAGATGGGGAAACAGTGACCAATGTTAACAACCTTTTCTTCAAGTATTCCATGGAAGGTAAGAAACAGACCATATAATATCTGGACAGAAAATGAGTGCTAAACTATGTGATTATAATTAGGCATTTTTATCATAAATGGCCACTGTCACACTCAAGCTAACTTAAAGAAATCAGAGTGCTTGGTCCTAGAAATGCTGCACCTAAGTAGCTCCTACTTCAGCTAATGAATCAGTAGCATTCTTTCATCCGAGTCAAAACCGATCCCTTGAATTAAGTCTTGCTACTGAAGTTCCTGCCTATAGACAAAGTGTAAACCCAAGGTCCTGACCACTTGTAATCATCCAAAATCCTATGGTATTTCTCACAAGTGCAGGGGTGCTAAGTTTCAGTATACTTGCTAAATTCCAGACCAAGGAGTCACATTTGGCCTAACTAAATTCTGTCTGCAGTTTCAACAGGGAAAAATATTTTTCTTCATTGCCTACATCTGCCTACTATGTGTTCTCTTACTTCCTTTAAAAGCATCTGGCTACTGGTGGAGATAAAGATCTCCAGTGCGATCAAGTATAACAATTCCTATATTCTTGTGCAACTGTTGTGTAGTATTGTTTTTGTGCATTTAAACATTTGTTTTATTCCTTTCCTAAAATATCTGATTTTCAGCAGTGGATGAATTATTTTTTATTTGATTTATGTTAATATTATTAGTTTTTGTTTTAAAGTTTCACGTGGTCCTTTAACTGAAACTGCGTGAACTAGAGAGACAAGGTGGGTGAGGTAATATCTTTTATTGGACCAGCTTCTGTTGATGAGAGACAAACTTTTGAGCTTACACTGACCTCTTCTTTGGGACTGGGAAACTTACTCAGAGTGTCACAGCTAAATACAAGATGGAACAGATTATTTAGTGTAAGTAGTTAATACATATTTCCAGGGACCATTCAAGGTGAAGTGGTCCGTTTACACCTGTCAAGTCATAGGGAGGAAAGGAAGTTGGGGGGGGGGGGAGACAGGGGAAGCGGCTGGGGAAGGGTTGTTAGTGGGTTTGTAATAAGCCATAAATCCAGTATCTGTTCAGTCCATGATTTTTAGCAAAGTTTTAGCAAAGTTATGAATTTAAGCTTCCAGGATTGTCTTTTGAAAGTGTTATGCAGGTTTCCTTTGAGGATGAGGACTGATAGGTCAGATATAGAGTAATGACTCTGTGAAAAGTGTTCACTCATAGGTTATAGGGTGTTTTTGTCTTTTATTATTTTTCTTTGTGAATTCATTTGAGTGTGTAATGATTGTCTGATTTCACCCACATAGTTGCTATTGGGGCATTTAGTGCACTCGATGAGGTACACCACATGTTGTGATAGGCATGAATAGGACCTATGAATCTTGAAAGGTGTGTGTCGGGGATGTTGATCATTGTAGCAGTGGAGATACACGTGCAGGTTTTTCTTCAGTTGTTCTGGCAGGGTCTGGTGCCGCTTTGAGTTGGTGTGTTCTGGCCTGTGGGGAGTTTGCTTTTGATGATGAATTTGGAGAAGTTGAGGCTCTTTTTGAGGTTTGAAGGCCAGAAGAGGAGGTTCAGGAAACATTTCTTTCAGGATGGGTCCCCATCGAGGATGGGTTGTAGTTTTTTGATGATACTCCATATGGGTTCCTATGTGGGGTGGTAGGTGACAACCAGAGATGTGCAGTTGGAGGGGGTTTTATTTCTATACTGAAACAGGTTCTCTTGGGCCATTTGGGTAACCTGTTCCATGAGGCAATGCTCTTCTCTGATGAGGTATCCTTGTTTGGTTGAAGGCAGTTTTGAATGTGTTAAGGTATATATCTTGGACTTTCTCCTAAGAGCATATTCTGTGTTAGCTGAGTGCCTGGTTGTAGGTAACAGATTTCTTGGTATGTTTGGGGTGGTTACTGGATCTCTGAAGGTAGGTGTGGTGATCCGTGTGCTTGTATATAGTTGTCTGTAGGATTTCATTGTTGTAGCTGATTGTGGTGTCCAGGAAGTTAATGCTAGTATGGGAGTGTTTCAGAGAGAGTTTAATGGATGGGTGTTGGTTGTTGAAGTTGTGGTGGAAATCTAATAACGGAGTTTGTTGTCTGTTCAGAGGATGAAAATACCATCAGTGTATCTCAGGTATATGATAGGTTTCATGGTTTGTTTGTCCAGAAATTCTTCTTCAAGGTGGCCCATGAAGAGGTTGGCATATTGCGGAGCCATCCTAGTACCTGTGACTGTGCCGTGATTTGGACAAATTATTTGTTTTTTAATGTAAAATTAGTATGGGTGAACATGAGGTAGATGAGTTTGGTTATGTGTTTGGGGTGGCTATCTGATGGTTGTCCATTGTCTTGTAAATATTTGAGGCAGGCAGTTATGCCGTCATTGTGACGAATGTTGGTGTATGGTGAGGTGACAGCCACAGAGGCATGGATGGTGTTCTGAAGGAGGTTTTTAACGTTGTGGAGTTTGTGAAGGAAGTTAGTTGTGTCCTGGAGGAAGCTGGCCCTTTGTGTGGTGAATGGTTTGAGGATGGTTTCTATGAATCCTGATCTTCCTTCAGTAAGAGTCCATAGCCAGATATGATGGGTCTGCTTGGATTTCCTTGTTTGTGTATCTTGGGAAGCACGTAGAAGGTCTGTGGGTGGGTTCATGGGGGATGAGTTTGTAGAATTTCTCTTGGTGTTTGGGAAGGATTTGATGATATCTTAAATTCTTGGGTAAATTGTGTTGTGGGGTCTTCTTTGAGTTCTGCATGAACTGGTGTTATAAATATTACAAGATGGATTCTATCACATAATACCCATCTTAAGAAAATCTCATTTAAATGAAATCTCTCTCATATGCCTAATAAAGCACTGTGTGTTTGCCTGATGCTTAAAATATTGGCACTTTTTGCTGAGAACTAGCTGACTCATTGAGATTTGTAACCACTTCCAGCATTGCTGATCTATGAAGCCACTGTCTCAAATGGCTGACTACTTGGTAAGCTAACCTGGGTCTATGCTAACTAGATAATGTCTAAATAGTATAATCCGCTAAGTACCAGCTGTCTTAAAGCATTTTATCCTTTAGAGCCATGGACTCTCTCTAATTGATAGGTGAATTAAATTCTCTAAGTTCCTTTGAATTTTCATTCTCGTCCTCTACCCTGCACATTTTTACCTCAAATCTAAAGTCAACTTATATTATAAATTATTTACATTCTGAAATAGTTTAGACCTAGAATTTTACCCACCTAAAATATGCATTTAAGATACTATCTGTTTTTGTCAACATTAATTGTTTCACTGCTGATCATTTTAGCAGAAACATCCAGATAAGGAGATCTGTTGGTTGAGAGTGCTGTCATCTTTGACAGTTTAAAAATGACAGCCATCCTTATGTCACAGAATCTCCTGAGTGAGATGAATGGAACAATTCATGCCTCTCACAACTATTGTTTCAGGCCGTCTGGAGACTCAGTAAAACAACATTTCATTGGTTACACTTGATTCAGATCTTCCAGGTTTTCTTCACAATGATGAGAATGAGAAACATTTTTTTTAAATGAAAGCCTACATTCTGGCACAATCTATTCAATAAGAAGTCTGAATTTGGTTATCGTAATTTTTTATGTTTCTTGAAAGCTCTGGTTAAGAGTCCACAGAAAAGTGACATTTGTGTGGGTGCTTGGTTTTGTTTTAGTTTTGTTTAAAGAAAGTTAGGAAAATATAAACATGAGTCAAATATTGGACTGTAAATTCCATGACTTTTCTTCTGTGCAGGTGTGGCAACTATTCTGTATGAATCCCGATTGGGTTGCCTGGAAAACAACATCCCACAGAAGACTGTGGAATACATTGAGGCTCTGGAGTTGATGTTTAGCATGTTTAAGACCACTATGTATGCAGGGGCAATTCCCAAATGGCTTCGTCCATTTATTCCAAAACCCTGGAGAGAGTTCTGCAGATCCTGGGATGGACTCTTCAAATTTAGTAAGATTTAATCATAGAAATTTCAACTTTGTCTCTAGCTGCTGTCACTGTATTTGAATAGAGCTTGTTGCATTTGTACCCTAAAATTATAGTAAGATACTGGGGAAGAGAAAGAAAAAGAGGAAGAAACTACAGTGGGCAATATTAAGGGTGGTACAATAAGAGAAACTAGATGGACATTTAGGCTACATATCAGAAAAAACTTCTTGATAATGGGATCTATTAGGTTGTGGTGCAATGTTCTTTTAAGAGGAGTGGTGGAAGCCGCACTGATGGGGACAATTGAAATTAGCCTGAACAGAGTGCTAGGAAAAGTATTTTAGGAAACAGTTCTTTATTGGCTAAGTGATGGACTGTGCAGCCTAATTGATCTTTTCCATCTCTGTCTTCTCACTCTCTTATCACTCTCAGCAGCACGGGAGAGATCAGACCCACCTCCCGTACCTCCACCTGCTGTAGGAAGCTCTGAGGTTGGGCAGCAACCCTGGAGGTTCCTGCAACCAGAGGAGGCTTCCGATCTCCTTGTGCTGCTGGGAGCATCCCAGCCTGGCCATAGCATGGGAGAGATCAGAAGCCTCTTCCAGCTGCAGGATCCTCCGGGGCTGCTGCCCAGCCCAGGAGCTTCCTGCAGCAGAGGGAGGTATTGGAGGTGGGTCTCCCCCATGCTTCTGGGAGCATCCCAACCTGGCCGGGACTAGCAGCTAGGGGTCCCTGGCTGGGGCCCTTCCAGCAGCACAGGGAAGATCTGATTTCATGGGGAAGGGCCAATTTCACAGTCCATGATGCATTTTTCATTGCCAGGAAATTGGTAGGCCGTTTGGGTAGTTCTCTGAAAACATCCACTGAATGTGCAGTGGCAGTCAAAAAAGCTAACAGAATGTTAGGAACCATTAGGAAACAGATAGATAAGACAGTAAATATCATAATGCCACTATATAAATCCATGGTGCTCCCACACCTTGAATACTGGGTGCAGTTCTGGTTGCCCCATCTCAAGAAAGATGTATTAGAAATGGAAAAGGTACAGAGAAGGGCAACAAAAACGATTAAGGGTATGGAACAGCCTCCATATGAGGAGAAATTAAAAAGACTTGGATTGTTCAGCTTGGAAAAGAAATGACTAAGTGGGGATATGATACGTCTATAAAATTATGACTGCTGTGGAGAAAGTGAATAAGGAAGTGTTATTTACTCCTTTACATAACACAAGAACAGGGATCACCCAATGAAATTAATAAGCAGCAGGTTTAAAACAAACTTAAGGAAGTACTTCTTCACACAACATACAATCAACTGTGGAACTGATTGCCAGGAGATGTTGTGAAGGCCAAAAGTATAACTGGGTTAAAAAAAGAATTAAATAAGTTCGTGGAGGATAGGTCCATCAAAGGCTATTAGCCAAGATGGTCAGGGATGCAACTCCATTCTCAGGGTATCCCTAAGCCCCTGACTTCTAGATGCTGGGACTGGACACAGCAGATGAATAACTTGATGATTGCCCTGTTCTGTTCATTCCTTTCAAAGTGTTTGGCATTGGCCACTGTCAGAAGACAGGATGCTGGGTTAGGTGGACCATTAGTCTGACCCAGTATGGCCATTCTTATGTTTTTAAGTAAAAGTTTGAAAAATATTCAATTTAGAAACAATTTTTCCAATGTTGTCTATTTAGTCCCTTATTTTATATTACCAGTTCATTATTTATTTTCATCTGTTCTGTTGCTTGTTCCTCAATTGATGTCAGAATCCTCTGTTAAGCACTTGTCCAAAACTTACTCAATTTAATGGAAGTTTTTCCATTGAATTCAATGAGTGTTGAAATAGGCGCTCTGTGACAAAACAATCATCTTTTCAACTGACAAAATGAGGAAGCTGCTGATGAACTCTTAAGAAATACTGAGTACATATCATGAAAATATACCTATTACTTAAAAAGAAAAAAAGAGGGAATAAAAATAAGGGAATGTATGGCAAAAGGTTTGAAACATTTTATTTACAAACATTTCAATGGCCTATAATTACTCTGAGGAAATGAAGCCTTGTTTTAATATTTCTAATTTAAAATTTGGAGGTATCAAAAATCCTGCAGAAGTAGTGCTAGGAAACTGCATAAGTCTGCATATATTTCATTAAGATTGTGGCAGAATCTTCTTTTGCTACATGCCCCCAAATGCATACTTTTTGGGAGAAGATTTGAGATTCTTTCAGATTATTTACTATAAATCTGTCATATGGCTGGAACTATATTGACCGATAGTAATTAAAGATGAACAATATCTATCAGGAAATCAAGTCCATACTCCTACCCATATAAAATTATTCCCTACAGCACATTTTTAAATGCTTTAAAGGATTCACTTGATGGGGCTTCTACCATTTCCCATTGTGGAATACCCCTCTCCAAAAAAAAAACAAAACCGAAAACCTCTCTCCCCTGCAAACCTCTGATTAATATGAACAGCAGCTGAACAAAGTTGCTGAAGAATCCAATGTCTTTGATTTCAGCTTTCTTTGTCACATTGTTTCTTTTCTGTGGTAGCACCTGCTATGATAAAGGAGTTAAAATATAGGTGAAGATTATGTGCTTTACTAAGGCCACCTGTTTGTGTGGTTGTGTTTGTCTGTATGGTCTTCATGTAAGAATATGCTAATTATGGTTCTTTTTTCTATGAGGTCAGCATCTGACCAATCTGTGGGGTGGTTGTGGTATGACCTACTGGAGGTGCCTTGTTTGTAATCACCGAAGTATAAAGCGGAAAGAAGGGAGGGAAGAAAAGAAGGGCTGAACAATGATCAGGGGATTTTTTGTGTGTGTAATTTAAAAGGTCAAATCCACGTTGACAACAAGACAAAAGATATTCAGTCCCAATTGGACCGAGGAGAAGAAGTAAAAGGTGGGCTACTCACCTATCTTCTAATGAGTAAAGAGCTAACGGTGGAAGAGATCTACGCCAATATGACTGAAATGCTTCTGGCAGGAGTGGACACAGTAAGCTTATTATTATATCATTTTCCTTTTCGACAGTTTGATTGCTGTATAAATCCACTCCATTGGCATCCTAACATCAGTGTTGTGTAAGGATTTTTATGCATCATAAATTGCATGTACGAATCACAGAATTATAGTAATAATGGAAAATACTTACTAGTTCATGTAGTCCATCCATGGAAGCCAAAACATACTCGCTACCATGCAATTTAATTTTGAACTTGGTACCACCTTTTTCCTATGGGACACTATTCTACAGTCTAATAGAAATAAATGTAATTGTTAGTTTTTCTTAATTTTTCCTTTTCTAGTTTGTGGATGGAATAAATATTTATTGTCCCTTTGGAAAGACTGCAGTAAGCAAAACTATTGAGGGTCTCTATTAAAAAAGAATAGGGCAGTAACTGGCTTGTAGAATTTGCTAATGGATTTGATATATGTACAATTAATCATTGAGAGACATTATAGGTCAGATATCTGGCCTCTGTTAAAGTCCCTTTGTGGCACTACACTGATACAAAGGGACCTTAGACCACCCATAAAGGGGATGATGTGGAGTCATTAGCATGGAGGAAGCTTGATCTCTGTGCCATCTTTCTACCAGTCCTCCTGGTTCAGGTGACATGACAGGGTCTGGTGGGAGCATTCCAAGGCAGGGAGAGGGCATGATGGAGCTGGGGGAGAGGCTAGCATATGAGGCACATGTTGCCTAAGGAACCTAGACCAGTGGTTCTCAACCTTTCTGGACTACTGTACCCCTTTCCAGGAGTCAGATTTGTCTTGTGTACCCACGTTTCACCTCACTTAAAAACTACTTGCTTACAAAATAAGATATAAAAATTCAGAAGTGTCACAGCACACTGTTCCGAAAAAATTGCTTACTTTCTCATTTTTACCATATAATTCTAAAATAAATTGATTGGAATATAAATATTGTACTTACATTTCAGCGTATGGTATATAGAGCAATATAAACAAGGCATTGTCTGAATGAAAGTTTAGTTTGTACTGACTTCACTAGTGCTTTTTTAATGTAGCCTGTTGTAAAACTAGGTAAATTTCTAGATGAGTTGACGTACCCCCTGGAAGACCTCTTTGTACCCCCAGGGTTCCATGTACCCTTGGTTGAGAACCACTGTTCTAGACAGTTCAAGTTAGAACAACCCAGTGGATTAGAGATGAGGACATCATAAAGGTGGTTTTAGAGCCACCTTTGCCTACTCCTGCCCCACAGCCTGGGCTCAACACAGCTGAAAATTGCACCCGAGGATTGGGTTCATCCACTGAGATATAAATGAGCTGTGTGCTAGAGATTGTAATTAAGCAAGCTTTTTGCTTCAAAACCTAGAAGGATTTGATGAAGATACACAACTCCATACAAGATTGTTTGCCAGTAACTTTGAAATAAAAAGCCAGTTCATTTGCTGCTAACTGGATTCAGTTTTATCTGGGTGTGAGAGCAGTCTGGAAGAATTCAGGATGGTTGGAGAAAAAAGAAACTTTATGACCCGCAGAATAAAAAGCATATGTAAGGGCTTATTTCTGTATTGAGAATTACTCAGTTGATTAAGTTTTCCAGAGACTTATGAACTTGGTGAGCTTTTTGTTTTTTTAAAAATAAAGCAGAATTTATTCATTCCATTAGTTTTCCAGTCCTTCAAAGCCCTAATTTTCCACTTTTAGGCTGAGAGTTTCCATTAAACCAAAAGGGTAATGTACTAGTTCATGACAACAGAGTCTGTGTTTGCATTTAATACAGCTTTCTCTGCTGGCAATGATCATTTTATGAGAAACCAGTGCTTCTGACTTCTGGTACATGAGAGAAGTGGAGGGAGCCCTGTTTCCCCACTGCTGGCATTTCAGGTTTTGTTACACCATGGAAACTGAAGGAGCTCAAAAGGAGTATTAAAGACTTTGAATAAATGTGTAAAGCTTTTATTTGGCTTCCAAGCATTTTGGCTGTTGTAGCTCAGAGACAGTTTTGAAGAGAATGTGAAGGAGCTGGGAACCTGAGAGGAGACACAGTTTATATCACAATAACTGCTGTGTGTAGTTTGGCACAGCTGTCAGCCTCTTCAGAGAAGAGCAACCCAGAACTGAGCTCTAGTAAAAGACAATTACTCTGGATGTTATGCGAACAAGCAGGGGCACCATTTCAGATTTTGGGTGGGTGGGGAGAGTAACTTTAACCATGATTCCAGGAGCTACTTAGGCACCTGAAAACACTAGCTTTTTTGCAAATAATAACTTAGAATTAGCTGACAGAAGCACTGTATTTAATTCCTATAAAAGAAAGGAAATTAAATAAATTTTAGACCCACTCAGCTCTAATACTAACATGTTCTGACATATTATGCAAGTCACTTAAGTAACACTGGTTAGGTACAAAATATTCTTACTTTGTTACTAACCCTTGAATACAGCAAGTAAAACAATTGTAGAAAAATCTAGATTATTTTCTGTCATTTAAGCTACTTACTTTTTGCAGTTTACCAGGCTTGGAATAGATCATTTAACTTTTGGAGACATCCTACTAGGGTAAGGTCCTGTGAGTTTCTACTGCACCTGCCTGGGGCTCTTTGGGTCTTACCCCACTCTAAATAATAGACTAGAAATTACTTTGAACAGGAGTGAAACTGACACTTTCAAGACACTTTCACTTCTGTTTAAAGGCTAGTTACTTTCCAGAAGGCTCTTAAACACAACAGTACAATGACTGAGTTGCAGTTCGCACAGGAGAATATTTAAAACTAAACACGAAGAAAATTCCACATTTTAAAGTTGAGAAAAAATTGAGTTTTATTTATTATTTAGAGTTTGTATATATGTTTTTTTTAAAGTACCATTCTATGTTTGGACACTGTGCCTCAGTTCCCATTGCTATAAAATGGGAATAATAATGCCTGCCTGCCTGCCTGCCATATGGCATTATAAGGATTAGACTGAGATCTGTGGGGCAGGAATTGGTCCTTCTTAATAGTTTGTATGGTGCCTAGCACAAAGGGAGACTCCTACTGATTAAGTTCTTTGGGCACTACTGTAACATTACTTAGCTGTTGCGATGCCTCCTAGTGGTAGCTGCAGGGGATTTACCTGGTGGGTGGGATGTTGGTGGAGTACAGGTTGATCTCTGTGTTGGCCAGCAGCACAGCCTTCATCCCCCGCAAGCTCAGCATCTGCTGGCAGAATTTGCAGCACAGCCTGGACACACACCTGTCCTTGAAGCTGCAGCCGCTAGGGATCGTGATGGCTCTGGACCAGAAGGGGCTGTCCCTGATCTCTTCCCAGGGAGAGGGGAGGGTGCTCCATGCTTCTCTGAGAGCAAACGGACCCCAAGACCCACTTAGCTGCTCCTAGCCTCCCCCGTCTTCATTTCCCCTCCCTCAGGATCCTTGCACCAGGAACTGTTCCCTCTCAGCTGCTCCTCTCACACTCACTGTCCCCTCCCTCAGGGCACAGCCCTATGCCCTCACCTCTCCCTTCCCCTGGAGACTGACTCCCTTTTCCTATCCCACTGGCTCCCCTAGGATCCAATGCCACTGGGATCCCTATATTTCCCTCTCTTTCCCACTGCCACTAGGTGGAATCCTGTGACTCCCTCTGCTTCCCCCACCACCACTGTGGACCCTCTGCTTCTTACCCCCACCCACCACAGGGTACTTTATGCTCCACCCTTCCACCCTGACACCTTTGGGGGCACTATTTTCAACATTGTGTCCCATTTTTGCAAATAAATACAAACTGAAAAGGTCACTGTCATGTGAAATTTTCTCTCTGATTCAAATTTTGTAGTTATACTAATAGAAGTATTTCTATAACATTTTTTTTACCAATGTACTGTTGGCAACCCAAAATTTCCAACATTGTGGTAGTGCTTAGTTATAGCTTTTGTATTACATATATCATTTTGTTTTAGCTTGCTTTTTCTGTTGCTGTTTGATCTTTCCCTGGTAGAAATATGGAGGAGGGTTTGTTTTTGTTTGTTTGTTTGTTTTTCCAGGTGGAAAAGGGCTGAAGTAGAGGATGATGTAGCCTGATTCCATGCCCTGAAGCCCAGATGTTACTCATAACTGTTTTATAACTGTGTATATATATAGTGACTCCTCAGCTGAAAACTGCTTGTTTTTCCTGGCATTGAATTAAATATTTGTAGCTACTTTCATTATTTGTTTCTTTTTCTTGATGATGTTGGCTGTTTCTTTCTTAGACGTCTTTTACTTTGTCCTGGGCAACATACTTGTTGGCAAAGCATCCCGAAGTTCAGCAATCTGTGTATGAAGAGATAGTCTATAATCTGGGAAAGGATCAAGTTCCCACTTCAGATGACGTTCCCAGATTACCAATGATTAGAGCCCTGCTCAAAGAAACCCTGAGGTAAGTGAAACTTTTAATGATCAGCTTGCAGTTGTCTGTCAGTTTCTTTCTGATTATAGTGACTCTTGTGTCCAAGCTAAAATATGTATTCAGTTGTTGGTGGCTGCTATTACTTTTATTTGTTGTATCACCAGTGTATTCAGAGCAATTTAATTTAATACATAGCACCTATATAGTGCTTGATATTTTCTACGTGCTGTATAATATTAACTAATTAACGCTCACAATGTTCCTGTGAGGTAGATGATTAAGAGCTTAATTGTGGTTTTAAAGCATTGGTCCCTGTGAGGGATTGTGAAACCACACCACCTCAGCAGGAATTCTAGAGAAATTGTGCCTCAGGCAGTACAGGGGGAGCGTGCCCACTGCTACAATACTTAAGGAGGCCATGGATGCATAGCCTACTTCTCCCTTTTGTAGATGGCTAACTGTTAGCCAGGAACAGTCCCCATGTTCATAGAAGTAAAATGACAGCAACTATACCTGGCTCCTGAGTGAGGGGTTTCTTTCACACTGCCCCATACATATTTTTATAGAGCACATCTGTGGTCTGGCCCTAAGTATCATTGTCCCTATTTCACAGATGGAGAAACTGAGGCACAGAGGTTAACTGATCTGCTTAAGGTACCCATTATTTCATTTTTGGTTGCAGTGTTGTTGTAACTTGTTGGTCCCAGAATATTAGAGAGACAAGGTGGGTGGGGGAATATCTTTTATTGGACCAGCTTCTGTTTGTGAAAAAGACAAGCTTTCGAACTTACGCAGAGCTCTCTTTCAGGACCAGGAAAGATACATCAGTCCAATAAAAGATATTACCTCACCCACCTTGTCTCTCATTATTTCACTGACAGAGCCAGAATTAGAACTATGGAGATATTAGCAACTAGTCTTATACTCAGACCACTAGACAGACCAGGATGCCCCCCACTCTTTTGGTTCCCAACAGAATCCATACTTGCTACAGTTCTCCAAGTGTATGTTAATGTGGTATCTAAGCTGGATCCAACTGAACCTTTGTAAATTTTGTTAATTATAGAAGCTGAATCCCTCATTAATATTTGTCTATAGGTTATTCCCAGTATTGCCAGGAAATGGTAGAGTGACTCAAGAAGACTTGGTTGTTGGAGGATACTTCATACCTAAAGGGGTGAGTTGTGTGTTAGTCTTATGGAGAGGAACAGATTCCAGCCTTACAGTTCCATGATTCTATGAAGAGAAAGGACTTCAAGAGGTCATCTATCCCTGCAGTGCTGAGGCAGGATAAATATACCTAGATCAATCCTGACAGATGTATGTCTTTTATGTACAAGAAGTCTTCTATTAAGACAGAAATACACTTGTGTGACTTCACAGGATATCACCAAAGATGGGAGCACAGTAAAGAGGAATTTATAATCGTGTTCATTTATGTGAAAAAGATTAATTTTGTCATTGACTATGTTTTTTACCTGAATCCTAATGTCAATGTGAGGTGTTTTCCTTATTTCCTTCTCACCTCTAATGAGTCTTTCAGTTTTGGCTTTACTCTTCAGGACCCTAGAAACAGAAGGCTGTTGATAAATTTGTACGAGGATGCTATGAATAGGTTTCACAACTACACCACATGTTTTATCATTTTTGTGAATTAGTGTAATTTGGGGTGTCAAACTCATTCTATTGGGAGAGATGAATTTCTGTTTTAATTATAGTCCATAGCTAAGGCATAAAGTTAGGACTACAAACTACTCTCAGTTCACAGTGGAACTCTTCACTGATACCATTTGGAGATTTACACAGAGATCAAGGATAGAATATGCCTTTACAATAATTAAACTTACAAAGCCTGATTCTCATTTACAGAAAGGCTCTCTTACACTGGCAGAGTTAAGTGGCCTTATAAATGGATGTAAATGTAATTTGATCCCATTTTACAGCCCTTTTATATTGACAGAGAAAGGTAAAAGGGATTGGTGTAAAGGATCAGACCCTCACTTTCGTAATATTCTTTATTGCATTTATTGTTGCATTTAGCATGTCTCTTGGTAACATGATTGCCATTAGTACTGCCACTATTTCTGATCTCTGTTTTCCTTCCTTCTCCAGTCTCTTTTCTGTTTCTCTCCTTTTCCATCCTGTTGGCCTGAATCCACAAAGGGATTTAGGTATTGAGATGCTCAGCATTCAGTACCTAACTTTTAAGTGCCTGGAAAATCATTGAAACAACAATGAGATTCACAAAACTTGAGTTAGGTATCTAGGCTCCCTGCACAATGAATGGGGAGAGAAATAAGTGTCTAAGAAAATGATCCACAAAGATCACACACGAGACAAGGAGCTACCTAAGCTTGCCAATGGGAGATTCTGACAAGAGTGGTATGTCCTAAATCCCTTCCCTTTCATGGAGATAGGCATCTGAGTCTGGGATGCTGGGAGGCACCTATCTCTGCTGGTGATTCGTAACTAGGAACTGCTCTCCTCCTTAAGTCATTTATTGTGAGAAGGAGTTAGGCATCTGCCTCACTCCACATAAAACGACGGGAGGAAGAGGAGGTGATAGTAGTGCCAGCCTTATAACCTAGTGATTAGTGCACTCACTTGGGATGTGGGAGACCCAGTTTCAATTCCCCCTTCTACCTGATAGGGAGAAAGGAGGTGGGAAATATTCTCCCCCTCTCAGGAGAGTGCTCTAACTACTGAGTAATGGGATATTCTGACGTAGAGCTCCCTCAATCCCTCCTCTTGAAGCTGTTGCACTTTGGATAAATAGTACAAGTCACTGGGCAAGAGAGAATGAGAATATCTTTATAGCCTGGAGTGTTGGGCATGCACCTGGCAGGTGGGAGACCTATGGTCCAGCCCCACTTTGTGATCTGGGCCTTTGTGTCTGTCTCCTCCCAGCTCTCTCTTCTATTTCTCTTCCTGAGGCAATTCCCAGTTCTCTACTTGTAGGTTTCGCTCCCATCATCTTCTCTATCCCATCTGCTCTAAAGTAATCATTGCCCTCAAGGGCTCCCCTGCCCTCAACTCCGGTCCAAGTAACGGAAAATAAACACTGTAACTTCTGTTATTGCCCATTTTTCTCTCACATCCGGGTTCACTTTGCTGCCTACCTAAATAATCTAAAATAATCATCAATTAAATAACTAATGCTGACATTTACAATATCATGAATAGCTTTTAGTGTTAACAACACAGTGAGGTTATTGAGGGAGCTGGGAAATCCATCTCTCTCAAAGCTATTGTTTCACAATATCTGCAGACTCAAGAATTGCATTGGTTTACACCTGGTTCATGTTTGGAAAGTTACTTTCACAATCATGAAGTTAAAATTTATTAATTTTTTTAAATGAAAGCTTAGATTTTGAACATAAAAAATAAGAACAGCTATACTGGGTCAGACCAATGGTCCATCTAGATCAGTATCCTGTCTTCCGACAGTGGCCAATGCCAGGTGCTTCAGAGGGAATGAATATAATGGGTAATAGAATAGAAGAATCTGAATATGGCATGTGAGCCACAAAAATGCATCACGCTGGGTGTGGGTTTGACTCATGGAAAGCACTGGTTTAATTCTGATATATGTTTGCAAAATAGATCATAATGGTTCTGAAGGAGTGATGAAACTGCCTATTGTGTCACCCCTTATGGATAAATTCTGCTCTTGGATGCATATATCTGGCTTCTGTTCTTTGCTGTTTTATATTATAAATTGTGATGTATTTCTTCTCCATGCTATCTCCTGTTGTGTCATCTCCTAAGGCCAAATTCCACTCTGTTACACTGGTGTAAATTCAGAGTTAATTTGTTGAAGTCAGTACACCAAAGTAATTGAGAACAAAATCTAGTCTCCAGTTTCTTTTTTGTTTTATAAATGCATATCCTCTTTTCCTTTTATTGTATTAGGCAATACATACAGAAGAAAAACAGTACATAAGAGTTTTTTATATTTTATATTACACTCCCTTATGTATTTTCTGTTTACACAAGCTCATAAGGAATCTTCTATTGAGCCTAAAAGCTTTTGAAGATGATCTAATTTGAGCCAATGAGAAGGAGATCTAATTTTGAGTCTTTGTGAATACTCAGATATGTAATTTCTACATCATCTTTTTATCACATCATATTTCATGTTACAGAAATTATAATTGAATTATTATTATTATTACTACTACATGTATCAGAATTAACTAAAATTAAAATGTCATTTGTTTTCTCAGACCCAGTTAGCACTCTGTCATTATGCTACATCGTATGAGGAAGAGAATTTTCCAGTGGCAAATGAGTTCCGACCTGAGCGGTGGCTGAGGAAAGACAATATGGACAGAGTGGACAACTTTGGTTCCATCCCGTTTGGTTATGGCATTCGCAGTTGTATAGGAAAAAGAATTGCAGAACTGGAAATTCACCTTGCATTGATTCAGGTGAGGAATCTGTGACAATGTTATAAAGAGATAAAAATATATTAGTATCAGTATATATTAGTATTAGTATCTTCATTAATGATCTGGAGGATGGGGTAGATTGCACCCTCAGCACATTTGCAGATGACACTAAGCTGGGGGGCGTGGTAGATACCCTGGAAGGTAGGGATAGGATACAGAAGGACCTAAACAAACTGGAGGATTGGGCCAAAAGAAATCTAATGAGGTTCAACAAGGACAAGTGCAGAGTCCTGCACTTAGGACGGAAGAATCCCATGCACAGCTACAGACTGGGGACTGACGAGCTAGGCAGCAGTTCTGCAGAAAAGGACCTGGGGGTCACAGTGGATAAGAAGCTGGATCTGAGTCAGCAGTGTGCCCTGGTTGCCGAGAAGGCTAATAGCATATTGGGCTGCATTAGTAGGAGCATTGACAGCAGATTGCGGGAAGTGATTATTCCCCTTTATTTGGCATTGGTGAGGCCGCATTTGGAGTGTTGTGTCCAGTTTTGGGCCCCCTACTACAAAAAGGGTGGGGATAAGTTGGAGAGAGTCCAGCGGAGGGCAACAAAAATGATTAGGGGGCTTAAGCACAAGACTTATGAGGAGGGGCTGAGGGAACTAGGCTTGTTTAGTCTGCAGAAGAGAAGAAAGAGGGGGGATTTGATAGCAGCCTTTAACTACCTGAAAGGGGGTTCCAGGGAGGATGGGGCTAGGCTGTTCTCAGTGGTGGCAGATGACAGAACAAGGAGCAATGGTCTCAAGTTGCAGTTGGGGAGGTCTAGGTTGGACATTAGGAAAAAGTTTTTCACTAGGAGGGTGGTGAAGCACTGGAATGGGTTACCTAGAGAGGTGGTGGAGTCTCCATCTTTAGAGGCTTTTAAGCTGCGCCTTGACAAAATCCTGGCTGGGATTATTTAGCTGAGGTTAGTCCTGCTTAGAGCAGGGGGTTGGACTAGATGACCTGCTGAGGTCCCTTCCAACTCTATGATTCTATCAGCTCTTTGCTATGTAAAGCACCTCTGGACATCTCTTTAGTTAAGAAAAGCTTTGTTTAAAGAAAGCTGACTATGCCCCGATCTTGTAAAGAGTCTCTTTTTCACTAAGCATACACGTGCATAGATTTAGACATGCCAATAAAAAGCTACATTGCAGAAAGAAATATTGTAAATCCTTGTTGTAGTACAAGCAAAATCCATCCCATGTAAGATTACTAAGGAAATAAATTACTTTAGTATAGAAGGATTTTCATAAATCAATTGCAACCTTTAAGTGAAAGGCTTCCTTGGCATATGGTAGAACGGTTCTTTGCTCAGTTATAGGATTTTGATTAAAACATTGTTGTATTACAAACAGCTAAGCATTTACCAGAAAGTGAAGTAGGTTTGTAATGCTGAGACTGAGGCAGACCATACTAACCAACCTTCAAATCAAACATCCACTCTCTCCATGTTTTCTCTGCTCCTTGTATCTTCTTTTTCAGGCTTCTGCATGTATTCTTTTTGCTGTTTTAGGTAGATTATTTTGTATTTCTTCCTGAGGTAGAGAAGGTTTTCTTACTTTATGTAGCCATCTCCAAAAATTTCCCAAAAGATTTGGATCAGATTGATCAATCAAAACACAAGGGTATGCAATCTTTTTTTTTTCCCCACCATGACTTCACAGTCACAGCTGATCCACTCGGATGTGCTCAAGGGTCTATTGTGTAATACTCTGTAGCACTTCAAAGAAATCACTGTCTCTCCCATATATTGGTTCTCATACTGCTTTAGTGGAGGTATCATGGGCATCAATGCAGTGGTCTAATATCAGCAGAATCACCTTGATTGAATGACAGCCTGTTATTGTTGTTCTATTCTATATAGGTTCTTATATCATGCTCATCACTTTATTATCCGATCACTTGCACTAAGGAATTTGACTAACATCTGTCATGTTCTGTTCTTCCATCCTCTCTCCAGAAGGAGACGTGTGTGCAGTGGAGTATTTCGTTTTGAAATATTTTTTATTATATACACACACTATATATTTGCTAGTGAAAGCAAGGTCAGACGTATGTGCCTTGCACTTAGAGAGGAAGGTGAATAATCCTTAATTCCTGTGGGAGTTCATTCCACAGTTTTAATCCAACCTCCGAAAAAGCTCTGTCTCCTGCACAGACGAGCTTTTCCCTTATTATAGAAAGTATTATTGTGCCAGAGGAGAATAGTTGTCAGCCATGGTCTTCATCCTGGAGCAATGTTTCATTTTCCCTACAGAGAAATCGTGTTAAGCAGGCTCACTGGAACTGACAGCAAAGTTGGTGGCAGTGATGAACTCTAAGGAATATTATAGGTTTTCTGCTTGTAGCATTATACGTTTGTATTTGTAGATTTATAAGCTTTCTAATATCAACATTTATCTCTTTTCAGCTGCTTCAAAATTTTGAGATCAAAATTTCTCCCAAAACTAAACCAGTCCAGGCCAAAACTCATGGACTTTTGACTCCTGGAGACTCCATCAATGTGAAATTTGCTGACAGGAAGTGAGATGCAAATGATTAGGAAATGTTAGTGTACTCTTCTTGGAAATGGACTTGCCTCTGATTGAAATCTGATGATCATTCTCTTGTCCATTGCCTTGTGGGCATTCTGCAAAATGATCAAGTCTTAGATGCTGACCTGCTTCTAGCAATACCCAAGAGATGTTATCCCTCTCATAGAAGATAATTCAGCAAGTTAACATAAAACTGTATGGAAATATAAACTTAAACACTTCCTTTTTGCACTGGGAGTCACCTTTTCTCTGGAGTCATTTTGGATGATAGCAGGAGATGCATTGAAACAACAGCATCAAGTTCAGACATAGCATATTGTCTTGTGACTTTGTCATGAAAGACAAGCATTTGGTGTGTCTATGTGATGATATATACTGTACTGATATATACTCTCTATATATGTTAATTTGCAGTTTCTGTTTGTTGTCTTAAATGCCTTTTTTGGAATTCTCCCTCTTTAGTTAGTTTCAAAAAGCATTTACATGATATGCATCAAAATAAAATTAATGCAATAGTCTGAAACAATGATATTGTAAAAATACGTGAAAGACCCCAGCACTTTGTTTAGACTCAACATTTAGGATCTGTTTTTAAAAATGTTTTTATAAAATATAAAGTGAATAGAAATAATAATTGCCCTGTTCTGTTAATTTCCTTTGAAGCATCTTGCATTGGCCACTGTCAGAAGACAGGAGACAGCTAGATGGACTATTGGTTTGACCCAATATGGCTGTTCGTATGTAAATGTGTCTGTAAAATTAAAAGCATATTTTTAAAAAGTAAAACTTTTTTAAAAATAAAGATTTAAATACCACGTAGAAGGGTTATGAACCCAAACAAACAATGTTATCATTATGCTGACACATGAAAAGCAGAAAGTGAAACTAGATTATTTCTCTGTTCCAGTTGAGTAACATGCAAATAGTAAATAAACAAGATAAAAGATGGAAATAAATTAATTTGTGTGACCTAACTATTACTAGTAACAGAGATGTTTAAAAAAAAATGGCAACCAAAACAAACACACACAATTTTTATCCTGACAGTCTTTTTCTAAAAGTAAGAACTGAAATCTCCCATTGTAATGGACTGCCCTTTGTAGATGGGTATGTTACAGCCATATGTTTATCGATTCTAAATTCATTGACTATCTAGCGTGGCCAGTCTAAAAAGTGTATATTTTAAAGTTACATTATCTTTGATAGCTAGTGGAAAGTCTTTCTTTTATGTGGCTTCTGATCGTTATGGCTCCAATTTTACATTTATAAAAATATTCTTATTTGAGAGAACCCTTGACCTTGGAGTTATTTTATGCCTTGAGCTAAACCATTTTGCAAAAGATTCAAATCTGTATATTCTATAGTCAAATTAACTATGTAAAAATGTGTATATTTAGCTATCAAAGTGTCAGGATATTGATGATTGTGCAGGTATAGTTTACTTACTGATGTTCATAAACCTTCTGACATGTTACATAGTTATTAAATTCAAGAAAGCATGTTGTAGCAGGGCTAATTTTCAAATTGGGATTCATTTTTTGTTCTTCATCCATCTGACTATCAAAAACAGGTTAACATGGGCTAAAAACAAAATTATTTTCCTTTGTTAGTCTTACTTTTGATTGACAGCTGAATAATAATTCTGAGCTGTGTAGATACAGACACTGTTCAGGCCTGTTTTGGTTATATGTTTGTGAGGATTTGGCAACATTTATCCTTTCCATGGATTGACTATGTAAAATGGGCTTACAGATCAAAAATTGATCAGATCTTGTCAGAATTTTAAGTTTGCACAGTGGCCCAATGAATTTTCTTGAAGAAATTTAAGCTGCTTAGGCATTTCTACATACCATAAGATCTGCAGGCAGTGTTCAGAGTTCTTTATGCAAAATGTTCCTGTCTTGTGGGCTGCTGGTTTTTGTTTTGTTTGTGTGGGTAGGTTTTTACTAAGACTTCCCATTTTGCCCCTTTATTTTTTCCCTAACATCACCTCCAATGACCCCAGCTTTGCACTGACCCTCCATTTGTCTGAGAAGGTCTGGACTAACCTCCCTCCAGAGCCGGTCTACATATATCTGAGTGTCATCCAGAAGGAATTGCTTAACAGAGGCGCCAAATCTCCTCACCCATCGGGTTAAGCATACTGCCTTCTTTCCACTCCCAGCATCTGCTGATCTGAGCAGCAAGGGGTCTGCATTTTGCACTGTCACATCACCACCAGTCTAGACCAATGATTGGTGTATTCTAATAATTTCAGTACATGGTACTAATTCTAAGCTAATATTTCACAGTATAAGAGGGAAGAGGCATTGTAGAAATACTAATAAATAAAGCATTTACTTAATTTTTAATTGAAAAAGCTTTGATTTGTTTTTTATTAAGAATCTGTCTAATTTGTCTGTTACATATAATAAAATATTTATAAAAATGTAGACGTCCCCGTTCCCATTTCAAATTGTCACTTACAGTGGTACTTTTTTCTGGTATCTTAAAACTTTGGAAGAGATACCTTGCACATTAATGGCAACTTCATTTGTTGGACAGTTACTGGAAATAAATACAAATCACTTTAGAGTTATTAATTTACTAATCAATATAGAAAATTGGTATTTTAAAAAACAAAGTTATACAGAAGCTGTAGTGGATACAGCAGCCAAAGAGTTTGAAAATGAATCACTTACAAACATCATGATTCAAGAATTTGTTACTAGTGGTGCATTGGCAAATTAAAGGACACTGAAGTAATTTTTTTTGCTCTTGATCATAATGTTTTCTTAGAAACTTGAGAGTTTATTTCTTTTCAAGTTCACACCACTGCACATTCTAAAATTATTCAGGACTTCTTTTGTTTAACTGCTTCAATTTAAATACTGTTTGCTGGATTTATACAGTGGAACGAGAGAATAAAAACTAGCATTATTTATCTTAGATTAAACGTTAAAGGGGGCTTGTCACAGGGTGGCTGGCCTCTTCAAGTGAAGCAAGATCCAGCACCCCTGATGAGTAGGCAGGGCCTAATGAGGGGCAGGGCAACACCTGAGTTAGAGGATAAGAAAAGAGCTGCAGCCGGGTACCTCAAAAACGAAGGCAGCTACAGAACGGCAGTTCCACAAACAGGCGAGAAGAGGAGACTAGGGGAAGGCCCTGAAGAGAGCTGCAGGAGCAGAGTTAGCTTCTGTGGTGATAACCAGGAAGGGAGCCAAAAAGAGACCAGTTGGGAAGCTGCTTGAAACCTCTTGGAAAGAAAGTCGTCCCAGAGAGGGCAGGTATGGAATACAATAACACTGTGATTACCCCAGGTTGGAAAGATATCATTTTGGTTGACTGCTACATTTATGAAGGAACATGGAGCCTGTGCCAGGAGAAAGGAGTTGAGTGCCCGAAGAACCAGGCACAGAGAAGAAGGGATTGATCAAGGACTTTAAGTTGGGACATTAAGGTTTGTTTTTAGACTGTGGGCAGAGTCATTTGGAATATTAATGAATAAATCTGTAACGGGGTGCTTTCTAGTTTATAAAGGTGGCAGTGGAGTAATTGTTGAGATCCTCGAAGACAGGGTGCAATCAGGGCTGTGTCCTGATGTGTTCTACTTCGCCAGCAAAGCGCGCTTGGAAACTGCACCCTCTGTGACAGCATAAGTGGAGTATTGAATTTTTGAAGGACATAGTGGAACAAGATAATTGCTTTCTTTTTGTGCTGTTCCGTAATATTAAAAAGAGGGATCACTAAAATCATAGAGGTAATGAAGGAAAATACTTCTTCACACAGACAATCTGTGGAATTCAGTGCTGCACTCATATGGCGCCCATCACCCTAGTATGCAATTGCCTGATAATCCTTAATGTATTTATCCCCACAACACCCTGTGAGGTAGGGAATTTCTATTTTATAGCTGGGGAACTGAGGCACAGCTAGGCTAAATGACATGCAGGGTCACACAGGAAGTCTAGGGCCCAGCAGGGAATTGAACTTGGGTTTCCCAAGTCCCCAACTATATTTCTAACCAGTGGATCAGAAAGGATATTATGAGCGTATGAACGTTAATACATTTTGTATTGAATAAGTTAAGATAAAATGATACAGAATTATCAAACTACCTGCTTTGAAGTATAAAGGCATAAAAAGGGTCACAAAGGCATTTTATTTTATTGTGTATTTCCTGGCACGCTAGGCTAAAGGGAAAATCCAGTCAGTTGTGTTCTAACTGATTATTTTGCCTGAACTTTGGGGAGGAAGGAAAGAATTGTCTGATGTAGCGAGGGGGTGTGGCCTCCCTCTAAGATTGACAGGGGGGACACCCTACCCACCTCCAATGGGCGGAATCAGAACAGCCACGCCCACAGGATAGGAAGTATAAAGAGAGAGTGCAACAAGCAACAGCTCAGTGGGGTGAGAGCTGCTGGGAGAGAAGGACATCTCCCTGCCACTGCTAGAGCTGCCTGCCACCAGAGACCCTGAGGAGCTGCTGGAGCTGCCACTAGCCATCTACCCTGAGGAGACCAATGACGACCCCGAAAGCCAGGTACCCCATGGTGAGGTGTTAGGTAGTAGCCCAGGGAAAGTAGATGATAGGCTGACTGTGTTGTGGCCTGGTACTCGGTCAGTGTGCTTCAGATGGGATCATGCTGACCCAGTGCTGGAACCTTCCACCACTGTTAGGGCCCTGGGTTGGGACATGGGGGAGTCGGGTGGGCCCGCATCCCCCTATTCACTACCGCCCCTCCGTGGGCTCGGTAACTCCCCACAACAGCCTAGGATGCCTGCTCACTCACCTTTGAACCTACAGTGGGGGTATGCCATGAAACTTACTCCAGCCTAATATTTGGTGTATACCTCATGGCCCTGCCCCTCACTCTATCCAGGGCAGGAAAGGATTGGAGGAAAGGGCCAGAAGGATCTCAGGCCCTGGACGTGCCCATCCTCTGAACTGCTTTTGCTCCTATGTCAAGCTCATCCCATGCATGGCCAGAGAAGGAGTCCCCACAGAGCTGGGTTCTGCACAGTGCAGAGGATGTGACCCCCCCTCACGCCTGCAAGACACTTAACAGACCCTGCATTCCTAGTGCCCTGGAACTGCATTGATTCCACTGACATGCAGCCCTCTGTATGCATGGAATTAAAGGTACATGGGAGGATTTTTCACTGCCTTCTGAAGCAGCAGGTATTAGTAGACAAACTTTTTTCAGTTTTACTTTTGAATTAGGGTAAATAAAAGATAAGGGTGATTTTCAGGTGTAACGTCAAACTTTTACTTTAAAAACCAAAACTTGAGGGATTTTTGTGATTGTTTAGATTCCTTAATGTATTGAGCTGACATTGATCATCAGTTGAAAACTCGCTGAAGGAGCATATAGTACTTGTATTTACAGCCCATGGGCTCTTCTAATCTGAATGATGTGTTTATCTGGTTCTACACACAGATTCAGAGGATAAGATTCCAGTTTTTTTTTTAAAAAGTACATTCTTAACCCTTATAGCTTTAAAGAAAACCATTCAAAGATGACCCAGCTAGTGCTTAGACAGTCTAAAACAACAGCTCTGAACAGCAGTAATTTCAATGGGATATCGTCTTTTAAAACTAACAATAACCTAAGGACTAGAATTTCAAATAGTTTAGGAATGCAAATATGCACGTCATTTGCTCTTGCATTCACCACTGTTACGTACAAATATCATGTAACTGCATGTTCTGCCCTTTGGGCAGAAACAAGCAGTTGTAAAGTGCCTTTTATAATTTCTCCCACTGAGTGATGTTGAATGCAGTGTAAATTTACTGCCATAGAGCCATATTTTTGGAAGTTCTTAACTAATTGTGCCACAAGTTTTGGGTGCCCAACTTTTCATATATATTGTGCTTGGTTTTCCGAGGTACTTAGGATCCGCAGCTCACCAGGGAAGCTTACAGTAGGGGTAGAAATTAGATTTTACTGGATTTAATCCTGAAAATATTGGACTTTATTCTCTACTGCCTTGCACCTTGTGTAGTCATTTATTTCTATGCAAAGAGGATGTAAAATACTACAAAATTAGAATGGTACCACTTATCAGTCTCTTTGAGCAGGTGTAACTGTTGATGCAAGACTAGAGAATCAGTCCAGCTTTCCCTAGGTATTGTTTAGTGAAAGAGCCAGGATACTAGAACTGATGGCCTGATTTCTGAATATAGAAATCTATGTCCTATAGATTGCATATAATGAAGCCAGGTATTCTTATTGCTTGCTGGAAACTGTGCGAAAGAAACTTTTAGGAGACTGGTGCAAAGTGAGTGTGTAAGTATAGATTAATTTGTTTGGTGTATATTAGATATGTTCCTTTTGGCTGTCTTTGTCTATGCATCCCACGCCCAGTTCAATCATAGGGGATTCATTCATGATGTTTCAATGGGTGGCACTTTTATCTCAGTGGTGTCCATCACCTCTCTGGGACCCTTGAGGTAGGAAAGCATTATCATCCCCATTTATAGATGGGAAACTGAGGTGTAGAGGCCAAGTGTCTTGCCCCAGGTCAAACATGAAGTCTGTGGCAGACTAGGCAATTGAACCTGGGTTTTCCCTGTCCCAGGCCAGTGCCCCAACCAATGGACCATTCCTCCTCCCTTTCTTTTTGGTTAAAAAATAAATGCAAGTGTTGTCTGGGTTTTTTTTTTTTAAATAGATTTCTTCTGAGAACTTCCTCAACTGTCCAAAATGTAATTAATACCAGAAAGTATAGCATGGGGTATTTTTCTGTAATCTCTGAGGAATACCATTGTGTGGTCTTGTAACACCACTAGATGGTGCTGCCCTCACAGTATTCTGGAGCTCAATTAGTACAGGACATTTTAAGAAGAAAAATATTACATAAAATAAACCAAAACAAGCAGTTTACAGTTTTACACTATTTTCCCTTCTGTAGCCAGATCTAAACCGCTGTACTTCAGGTGAGGTCAGTTCTTCAACATACAAGATTTCTGTGATATTTGTTTGACATGGACTTTAAGGAACTTATTTTCATACATCAGGTCAACGTGCATCTTTTTGTGTGCAACCATGGGCCTACTTTGCACAGGTACTTCTCCATATATTTGCTCAAAATGAGGATTTGCACAGATACACACAGAACTATGCACGCAAAACAAGCACACAGTTGTGTGCACAAAGTTGTGTGTGGGCAGGGCTGAAAAGAAGGGAAGAGATAATTGTTCCAGGGCCCAGACCAGTGGCACCCCCCCCCCCAACATCTGTAACATCTGAATAAATAAAAAATGAGAGGGGGTGGGGCCCCAGCAAACGTGATGCACCAGGGCTTCAAATTTTTCTCAACAGGCCTGTGTGGAGAAAATTGGGTCCTCAGAACCTTGTATACATTTTGATCCATTTTATCATTATTAACATCTATTAATTATTAAGCTTCAAGAATGTGCTTAGTGCTATGCAAAATGTAAAATAAAAACAGTTCCTGCCTGGAGGAGCTTAGTATAAACAGGGCAGACACAGAGAAGACACGAGCTGTTGGGAAGATGGGACAAAGGAGTAAGTTGGAAGGAAGTCTTTGTTTGTTCGCTTGGTTCTAGCTTTGTTATTGACTTACTTGGAGGTGTTGCAGAAAAGTGTCTTTCGGAATTGGCTATGGAGGCTGCTCTGACGGGCGTGGCAGTGTTTGTCTGAAACACCCCTACCTCCTATCAAGTATTGATCCAGTTGGGAAACAGTTAAATGGGATCTGCTGACTCATATAAGGATATAAGGGAGGTTGGAGCCCTTGAATCGGGGAGAGCAGATTTAGGGAACGAATTTAGCAATCCTGAGGGAGGAGCAGTTGTAGCAATCAATGCTGGAAAATCAAACCAAATAAGGTTTGGTTTTACCTTTTTGCTTGTTGAAATTCGTGACATGCTGATTCAGGCGCTAAGTGATCAGATAGCCCAGACTGTATCATTTCAGAAAGAGAAACTAGAAATGAAGGAAATCAGTCAAAATATTAATGATTTTCTGACAGGCAGAAATTCGAGCTGTGAAATTGCCCACCTTTGGTCAAATTTGCCATGTATGCAATATTTTTCCAAGATAAGTCACAGTTAAAGCCAAGAGTGTCCATGTATCTGGAGAACAGCAAGGTGGTGACACACATCTCCTTGGAAGATGCAGTGACTGCAAAGCAAGTTTCTTCTTTTGGAAAATGCAGCTAACATTAACGGCAGAGCAGTGACCTTTAACCCGGACACTGAAATACAAGGTAGTTTTGTATCAAGGAACATGCTTAGTACTGTAGCTAAAAAAAAGGAAACGCAAAGCTTCTTTCATATTCAAGACATAAAATGCCAATACAGGGATAAGTAACTGTTACAACTATATAAACAATCCAAGATCACTTACTAACATTTCCAATAGTAAATAGATGTTCCACCACTATTAAAATTAAAAACTTGCTTAGGCATGAAATCACTTTTTTAAAAAAAGTACTCACTGTAAATGCCACATAATTGTATACAAAAAACACAGGCAGCTTAGTAAGAGAATTCTCAGTTGTCTTCTGGAGCCTAGAATGTCTGAAAGGTAAATCATACATTAAGACAGACAAATCCAGAATGATGGATTTATACACCGAGAAAAGTTCTATTTATCCTAAGCAGATAAATTTAAAAACTGAACTTGATAATATGGAAAAGCTGGGAGTTATTGAAAAGATAGAACATCAATATAGTGCATTAGTTGTATGGTGTTATGGAGTGCTGAAGTTATAGTGGATGATGTTTCAATATGGGATAGAAATCTAAGGCCTGGATTCAGGAAAACATCCCAATTCAAAAAATTGCTTCATTGCTTTCCTTAATCAAGGTCTTAAGGAGCACAATGAACAACTTCAGACGTGTCTATGCTGCCAAATAGCATCATTTCAGCAACTGGCTGTCAGTAATCGGTTTAGCTGAATCAGTGCTGACCATGGTTTAGCTGTTAAGTGTAGAGCAACAGCAGTTTCATTGAAGCAAATCAGTTTTACATATAGGTGGTGCGTGCCTCTTGAATTTGGGGAGGCTGGCTCTGCCTGAGGCCCCGCCCCTACTCTGCCTCCTCCTCTGAGGCCCCGCCCATGCTCCACTCCCACTCCTCCCCAGGGCCTGCCCTTGCTCTGCTTGCTCCCCGGAGGCCCCATCCCTGCTCCATTCCTGCCCTGCCCCAAGCTCCACCCCCACTCGGCTCTCTCCCATGAGGCCCCTGCTGCTCACTCCTTTGGGCTTCAGCAAAGACACAGAAGGCCAGATCTTCATCTTAAAACCATGTTGATTTACACTAGCTGAGGATCTGACCAAAGGATCTTGCTTTCTGAGGGGAAATGGAGGCTAAAAGAGCAAAATTACTACTTTTCCCTGCAGGGAAAATTTGCATAACTCTAAATACTCAACAGTAAGAATGCTAAATAGATGTAGGAGCTGTTGTGATTTGGCTTCATCAAGTCATGTTCAGGGCAATGCTCCACTCCATATGATGCACAAACAAAAGTCGCCTCATCTCTGTTGAATTTGTGAGATCCTAGTCCATGACCAGGGCTCCTAGGCATTATGGTAATACAAATAAGAGATAATTTGTTCACATCCATTTTTTAAATATTTGAAAATATTTTAGAAGCAGGAGAACGAAAGCTTGCATGCCATATATTATGTGGATGGGATAATCAAATAGCCCTGAGGAAACAGTATATTAATGACCAAGTCAGTCCTCAGACTCCCCCAAAAAGGCTTCTGTATAGAATAGGGGTATGTAATTTCAGTAGGTACCAACTTTGTGACCTCTGGCACTGTCATGTCACTATGGAGCTATGAATAGAGGAAGTCTATATATTGGCAGGGTTTGCAACTGACTCCTTCCTATGTGTATCTCTTGCTGGAGTTAAAAGCTCCATAGGCAGAGGATCCACTTTCAGATGTACTCTGCGCCTATATAAATAATACCCATCCTATTGCTTTTTGAACAATTTAGTCTTAGGGATCAAATTCAGTAGGGTGGGTAAGCAAAAGACCGAAAGGGAATATGGGGTTGGTCCCTTTGCTAAACATTTATTACTTAAGCCCTAGTGAAGGGGCATTTTATTGGCATGCCCAGAGGTGACAACACATTTGTGATCTCAGAAGACCTGACAGCATCCTGCAGTATATCTATAGCCTGAGAATAGTTCTGTGCCAGATCATCCCTGTCCATGCAGTTTGGTTTCTCATCCTGCCATAGAGCAGACGAATGTTTCACGGGCCCGGAAATTCTGCTCCCTTGTTATCCTTGCTGCTTGTTTTTATATTTTGTTACCAGTAATCTAGAACCTGAAATGAGTGGAGATAATGTAGTGTCTTACGTTTTCATATTCAGATCTGGGTATAAGGTCCACTGCCAGCAGAGTGACTGTATTAAAGTTACAGGCAGAGAATCCAATCCTGCTCAGTGAGAGGCTCTCCACTTACTCAGTGAGAGAAGGATCAGACCCAAAGTTTTGAACTCTCAGAATCAGTCACTACTGGGGAGCATTGCCTTACAATGCTGGATTCTCTAAATCCAGAATTCCAAAAAATCAGACAGATGATCAGCTGAGTTTGGGTTTTTTTTAATGTTAAATCCAGAGCTCTCAGAATGAGTCATTTAGAATTTCTGCACAGCCTCACAATAATACTTTGTTCTAAGAGGCATCTGCAAACAGACTGGCCGTGTAAGATGTGAAAAATCCTACAGAGAGGATAAAAGGAACTCCATGTTTGTGGTTTTGCTTTTTTTTAGCCACAGAGTGACATTTTTTCAGACACTTATCCTAGATAAAAATATTTGCAATCTCTCTTCTGCTTTTCCCAACTTCTGAATACACAGCTGAGTTATTTATATATGTTTGAGAGATTTCCTGCCTATCAGAAGAAGGTGGGGGAAAAAAGAAACAACAGCTAGAAACGAATCCTTAGCTTGTTATTATGCAGGTTCCTCCATTTTGCATCAGATGGTAGCACAGAAATAAAATATCAAATACCCTTCGCTCTTGGAATTTCATATTCCTTTGTTTGCTCTTTCTTGTTGGTGGTCATTTGTGCTAAAGTGCATGGAGATTGTGCAGCTTTGTTCCCTTCTCAGAGCTGGTCTATATAACAGGTTTATGAGTTTCCAATTGTTTCCACCTAATAGATGTGCTCCTTTCAGCTCAAGCATTAGTATCTCAAGCTTTTAGCACAGACATTCCCAAGTTCTAATCACACCCTTAATCCAGCTGAGTTCAGATCCACACATGTGGAACATCTCTGTGTGTATGAGACACGATACTGCCTGTTCATTTGGTGGTGGTGTATCTTGGACCTCCCACCGCTCAACAGCTTCTTCCTTAACTTTGGCAACCTTTAATCAGTATGCCAGGCAGAAACTGTGGCCTCTTCCCAAGCTGCTATCAGTGCTTCACTGTAGAACAGATTCTCGGGGCAGGTGTAGTGATCCTTTCCAGAACTAAGCGAACAACAGATTTTTCAGTCCACTGGCAATTAAAAAATAATGTTTTGGGTCAAACCAAAAATAAATACTTAGAAAATTTTCAACAATTGAGAGGAAATAAAAATTCATTTAACATTTCAAAAATGTTTTGTTTTCCAATTTTTAAAATAATAAATACATAAAAGAATAAAATTAAAGAACAAAGAGTCATCTTGAACTGAAAAAAACCAAACTATTTTGTGTTGAAAACGCCGAAACAATTTTTTTTTTCTCCAAATCAACAATTCAGCAAAAATCCACCTGAATTCCCGAAACATTAATCTGTGGTGCCAAATCTGCATTTTTTTTTCTGGAAAAAAAGTTTTGATCAAAAAACTTTGCTTACTTCTAAGCCTCTGCTCCTTAACTTATGGGCCTGGTTATGTAAGTCATCAAGATTCTTCATCAATCCCTCATCCTTGTGAGGGAATAGGAAGGAACACGAGGCATTTAGGTGTTAATGCTGCCAATGTGCTTCTGGCAGTGGAACAAACCATGGTGCCTCTGCTGCACAAGCGGTAGAGATGATGCAAAGCGGGTTTGCAAGCCCTGCTGAGCACAGAGACTCCCCAGATTGCTGGGCCCCGATTAGCTGCATGCAAGCCAGTAGTGGTGGTGAGGTGGGGATGAGTCTAGAGGATTCTCAGGTCCTTCCTCAAGCAGAGTGATGGAAGCTGCTTGTGCCACTGAGACTATTCCCTCTCCATCGCCTGGGGGGGAAGGATTTCTCCCCTATCTCTTCTCTTTGCAGGTTATCAGTTTCAGTATCGCCCGTCCCAACCTTTGGAAAATCACGAGTCAGATCCTGAAAATCCATGAGATTGGCCCAAAAACCAAGAGATTTTTTAAAAAATAATCCTTTTTTTTTCTTTTCTCATTTTTGAGCCTTTAGGATTCACGCTGTCAAGGGGTTAGCCACAATTTCATGGCTAGACACTGGCTTTTTGAAAACAATGAAAGTCAAGTTTTTCACATAGTCACATGATTTAAAGCTGGAGCTTTAAGAAAACACCAATTCCTGCAAGATTTACATTCCAGTTGTGAGAGTGGGCAACACTGATTATTTCTCCCTTGACGCTTGGACTAGAAAAAAGAAGGTACAACAAGAGCAGTGTGCTCGTTGCCTGTAGGGCGACCTGTTAAGGACAGGCTTTGTTTAGATAAAATACCTTTTGTTGCTTTGCTCTGAAACGGATTCCTTCATTTCAGTGAAGGGGAGCACAGTGATGAAGCGGAAATCCATCTTGAAGAAATGTATTCATCACAGTATGCTGATGACCCTGATGTCTGTTTACATGAGGCCATGAAGGATTAAACAGTGAAGTGTGTCTAAGACTCTGTAAATATTATCTGTTAGCCTTGGCAGGGCTACATCAAGACGTAAAAGCATTTGATACAGTGGTAGACAATGTCAGCGCTTCCGTGTGCGTGAATAGGAATGCTAATGTCCGTACAGAGTTAGTTAGTATTCTAGAGCCTGGACTACATTACAGAATTAGGTCAACATAAGGCAACTTAGTCTGTAAGTGTCTACACTACAAAGGTGCTCTCGCTGATTTAAGTCTCCCACTACATCGACTTAATAACTCCATCTCTGTGAGAGGCGGAGCGCTTAGGTCGATGTAGTTAGAGCGATGCAATGTCTGTATAGACACCACGTTACTTTCATTAGCCTGTCGGCTGTCGGCCCAGCGCAGGGCTCACAGCTGGAGCCCTCCCCTGACAGGGCTCCAGCTGTCAGTACCCCACAATGCCCCACTTCAGGTGGTGGAAGTGCTCCTGGTGAGGACACACCCCGCTGACAGAAGAAGCATAATGTGCACGTGAACCCCCGCTTTAATTAATGTGGTGGCTGTACACTGACTTAAGTCGACTTAATTTTGTAATGTAGACAAGGCCTGGTTTATAATCAGCTAAATCTGTGTAGCAGACCAATATTAGAGTGTCATGTAAAACACTCGATTATGAGAGAAGGTATGTAGTTTTCGTGAAACTAAACCCCAAAAGACTAACGTTTCTTGATAAGAAATATGGGATTTAACAAGAGTCGCTTCAGAAAGCAATGACTTTGCCAGGGTCTAAGGCATAACAGGACAGAGAAGGTAAGTAATTTTAAGAACAGACCCAGCTCATCTAACCCAGTTTGCCGCCTTTGGTTTATCTTAATCCCAAATTTCTACTTTTACCATGCCACCCTGAATCCCTACATTCTATTAGAGAGCTGCTGCAGTGACTTGATGGCAACAGTTACAGCTCACAGTTATGAATTCTACCCCCAGCTTCCTCACTGTCTTCTTTTCCCCTCACATTTCTTGGTGTGGTTTCCTGCACAAGTAGAATATATGTTAGAAAATCTGTGGTTAATGGGACAGGATGTTTTAGAGATTTGAGAGTCTGAAAAGTGAATGGTTTTTCTGTTTTGGAAGTCATTTAACATTTAAAAAAATGTTTGGGACATCATTATCTAAAAATGTCTAGGAACCCAAATCAGTTTTATTAATTTGCCCTGAGTGTGAATTAGTGCCTCTCAGCAATTGGTTTAGGAAAGATGAATGCTTAATTTTGTAATTATATATATATATATAGAGAGAGAGAGAGAGTGAGCGAGAGAGATCTCACTGGGTTTATACATTGCTTCATAAACCTGGGGGAGTTGATGAACTTCTTCATAAGTCCAGCTGAGTTTCTAAACCCTGTTCATGACGATAAGCTTACACACTTTCCATTCAAAACAGATGTTAAAAAAAAGGAGTTAAAAAAAACCTCTCAGGTGTGTAAGCAGAGTCTGAATGAGTTCTCCCCTGACATCTAATGATGAGCTGGGGCAGAAGACCTCAAGAATGGATCTTGTTTGCATAGACACGCCCACTCTGCCTAGCGGCACAGCATGATGGAGTGGCTTTGCCCAAATGATCACTTCTGGCTGGTGTTGGGTTGCAAATCACTTTGGTATTGGATGCAGGAGTGGGGTGATAAAGCGTTGTTACCTTTGTTGTGTGAGTAAAGGGCAGCAGAACTGTGGTTGGCAAGCCCTTATTGAGGGTGCTCAACCTCAGCTGAACTGCACTCACTAAGTAGGGGGTAAGGGCACCGAAGGCCAATGGAAATGAGAGTGGGCAGTTATAGGTATGTGTGTTTGGTGGTGTGGTCTCTGCCCAAAGAGCCCAATACACTATTTGACCCCTTCCCTTTTTACTGTTTAATGACAGAGCTGATTAGACTCAATGGGGAGTCTTTTGTTTTGTCATGGGTCACTAGAGCTGAAATCATTGATAACCCAAGCCCTGGTCTACACTTACCTGGTGATTTGGTGGTAATTTAAGGGAGTTACGCAAGCTACCCAGAGTAGTTTGCATAACTCCCATCGCCTGCTGTGCTTCCCTTCTACGCGGCGTCTTCACTGCACCGTGTCTCTTGAGGGGTAGTTTACCAGCCTCTTCACTGACCGTTCAATTGATCAAGATAAGTCGATCTGACGGCGGTGACTTTGCCACCGTCAGTGTAGACGTACCCCAAGTCTAAATGCCAAGCCTTAGATCTGCTGTGGGGGAGGGTCTCCAGTGAAAGATTGACTAGCCTGCGTTAGTAGTGAGATTCCCCCACTAATCCCTGAAATCACTGAGAGTTGTGTTAAGCGATGGGACCTCAAGACATTGCAGGGTTTCAGTAGAACAATGCAATGGGTGATGATGCAGTGGTAGTGTAATTGATGGCCCGGTGGCCAGTGGTAGAGTGGATGGTGTAATGGTGGTAGCAACAGGCAGTGTTCGATGCCTTCCCCTCGCAGCATGGGAGGTGAATTCACACAAATGCACCTTTAACTCTGCATCTTCGCTGACCAAGGACAGCCATTGTGAGTGGGTTGTGGTGGAGGGAATACTTCTGGGGGAATTCACGTCCCACACCGATTTCTTTGCTTCCCTGCAGAAGATGATGGGGAAGCAAAGGGAAGTCACAAAAGTGGTCACGTGACACTCCCCAGCAACATGGGCATGTAGTTTTGGGCACCCAGGGCGGCCAGTGGAGAGAGAAATCACTCCGGGGCTGGGGATGCCCTGACCGGTGGCTCTTACCCTGCACCGAGCTCAGCTGCTAGTCCCAGCTGCGCTGGGGGTGTGGGGGAGGACAGGATTTCCTTTTCCCCTGCAAGGAACCGCCAGGGCCAGGTTCAGGTCAGACCCACCCCCAGAAACCTCCTCTGGCACAGGAAGCTCTGAACACCTCCCTCCCCCACTTTCTGCCCCATCACACCTCATCCGCTGGGGGGGAGGGGTCACTATACAGGGAGCTGCATCCACCCATGCACCCAGACCACTCCCTGCTGAGCCCCCCCCATACTTGAACCCCCACCCCGATGAGTCGTCCCCCTTGCACCTGGCCCACCCCGACAAGCCGGCTGCACCCAGCCCATCACCCCACTGTGCCCCAACCAGCTGTACCAGACCCCCACCCCACCAAGCCCCATTCCCCCAAAACCTGGCCCTGCTGCTGAACCCCCCCATACCCAGAACCCCCCACTGCTGAGCCCCAAACACCTTCACCTGGACCCCTCCCTGCAGATTCCCATTCCCTGTGCACCTGGATCCTCCACCGAGCTGCCCGCACCCAGATTGCTGCACAGAGAATCCTCTCACCCTGCACTTCACACTTGGATCTTGCCGGGCTGAGCCTGCCTGCCCTGAGACTGGATCGGGGGCCCGGGCTGGGCATGCATACGAGACTCTGTCCTGCCTGCTTGCTATCTTGGTGCGTCCAGCGTGGAGGGGCAGGGTGCCGGGGTGTCTCTGGGGCTGGCCCAGCCCTTGTGCTGTGTCAAGGTTGGGTGTAGCCTCACCACCGAGTCCATGTCCGAGGCAGGGGAGTTGCAGGGTGATCGCCCACCGCCTGTGCTCCCCACCATCACGGTGGAGCCTCCACATTTATTTATTGACACATAACATTTGCAGAATTAAAAATACTGTGCATAGAATTTTTATTTTTTTGGCACAGAACTTTTTGATGCAGAATTCCCTCAGGAGTAAGGGAAAGGGAACAGTAAGGGAACATTTATTTGTCAGACTTTCACACTGCGAAGTGAGAACGCTGCCTAATGTACGCTGGGGTGGGTGTTTTGCTCATGGCCATATACTTTCAAATCACGCTTGTGGCATTTTTCCAAATTGAAGTTGGGTTCCTTTTTTTCTATTATTATTAAAAGTCTTTTCTTTGCTCTGCACTGACTCAGCATCTGCGAGAGGAAAAGTATTGCCTCTTAGAAGCGCCCCGGGGTGGTGCTTAATTTTCCCAGATTACTGGGTAGAGGTTCGAGCCAGTTCTGTGTTGCAACCCTTGCAGACTCCATCTGGCAGAAGGGTTACAAGGGCAATTTGAGGAATCATCTAGATCTGGAGATGAACTGGTCAGTTTACAAACTCCACAATCAAAGCCTGACTCTGCCTGTGGAATGCGTCCCTTCTCACTGAAATGCAGCCACCCCAGGGTGAAAAGTAGCTAAATAGCAATTCTTTAACAGCACACTCCAGTACCACTCAACAGTATTTGGAACAAAATAGATAGAAAACAATGGGCCATCCCATGTTTACCACCTTTCCAACATTAAATGTTTCCATTGTGGAATCAAAGAATTAATCATAGAATTGATTAATAGAAGGCCTGGCCTGAAACTGGTCATAGAAGGCCTGGCCTGAAGTTGTAGCCTGAAACTGAAATAGAAGCCCCAGGCTAACCCATTAACAGAATGCCTCAGATGAAATTATGCTAAAGATGCTAAAATCCCACAAGATGTCTCTGGACCACACCCCAAATGCAAGATCTCTGTTATAAGCCTTTTGAAGTCTGTGAACAGACTTCACCTGTTTTGATAAGTACCGGTACCTGCCCCCCTTTGTCTTACCAGCCCCATACAAACTTACTCCGTACAAATTAGCATGTGAACAGGAATTGTGTAACCACCCATCTTCGGGTGTTAGCCAGGGTACCTGAAAACCACATTGTATAATCAAGTGACTCGTTGGGCGTTCCTGTGAGAGCGTCTGGTGTGCTCCACTGTGCATTGTGATTGTCTTTCCTGTTAAGTATAATCTGTTAATCAAATTCCACTATAGGATCAACATGTAAATGAACCTAAGCAACCCCTATATAAGTCTTTTGTATCTGGTAGCCAGGGGAAGTACATTTGCCCAGCATCCAGACATGCTGCTTGACTTCCCTATAGCCACCTGGGTTTTCCCTATGGCTATAGTATTCCCCATAGCTATGGTTATTTGATTGTGTGTGTGTCACAATTAAAGCTGCACCTGATCCAACTCTAAAATGTAGCAGAGTGATTCTTTCCTCGACACCATCCATGATTCCCCTTTGTTGCTTGCTCTTAAGGAAGAGTTCTTTCTAGCATCCTGTGTGTTACTTTTAACATGGCGCATTGAAACATTTATTTTTTAACATATAAAAGCAAAAAGAACAGAACAGTAAACTTTAACTAACACGAAAAATAAAATGTAACAGAGCCACATACCACAAACACATTGGGCAGGAGGCATTCTTGAACAATGATGGCAAATATTCCCAGTCAATAGCAGGCAAGCGAGTGCTGGATTCTGAAGTATGAAATCAAAGCCTGGGTTTCCCAGTTAGAGCTCAGCAAATATTGCAGAAAGTTCTTCTTCTTATAATTATTTGTTATTTGTATTGCCGTAGTGCCTATCAGCCCTACTTATGGACCAGGACCTGATTACGCTAGGTGCTGTACAAACACAGGTTTACTTGAAGTCATGTAAAATTTATTTGCATCCCTGTTGTGTTTGCTCTCCATGAACGCTCATTCACTTGGGCTGTGCTGACACATTGTTCATACAAGGAGAATTTCAAAGTCACATGTACGCATTGATGCAGAAACCAGATGTTAAATATGCACATACAAGTATTTGTACTGAAAGTGCTTAAGCACTCTGCATTTAGGAAATAGAAACAATCTCATTTGACTCATCTGAGCAACCACAACTACCCAACTCCTCTCAAATAGTAGCTGATGCATATGAATTCTTGCAAAGAACTGTTCACAATCAAACCAAAAAAAATTGTCCAAAAAAAATCACAAAAACAATTTTTTAGATTGTTTTGAATAATGAGTAAATCCAAGGCAGTGCTCATCTGCTGGCAGGACATGATGTGAAATAGGCCAGAGAAATTTATTTGTTGGGAATGAGCCACTCAGTTCTGTCATCAAGGAAGTAAAATGAAGTTATGAGTGTCCTGTAAAGGAGAGAAAGGATGAAGGAATACCAGCAGGGCCTACTATGGACATCCAGACCTCCTTATCTGGGCTAGACATCTCTGACGTGAAACCTTGTCAATTGCTCTAAAGAAACACTTAATATACGATATTTGCTGATTTTCACTTATCTGTCATGCCAGTGATATGATCACAGAACTCCAGGGTTTTTTTTAGGACGCCAGTGGATAAATTCCCATTGACTGATCTTTGTCTTATCCATGACCACCCCTGCTAGAATTCATGCTGGCTTTCAAATTGTCCAGGAATTCTTTTCCACCACTGGAGACTGGGAAGAACTAGAATCTTGCCTCTTTTACAATACAATGCAAGACACATCTCTTTGACCAGGTTCTACCCGATGGCAACAGAAGAGCTAGCAAGTTGGTCCCTTCCCCAAGCAAATATATGGAGAAGTTCAGAGAAATGGTCTATTCCTAAACAACTGACACTTTTCTTAACTGTTCTATTGATGCGTAGATACTGCAACAGGGCATGTACTAGACATCCATGAATATACAGAGATCAAATGTATAGAGGCTTTCTGCTTAACTGATATTTATAACCCTGTTGCACTCTATACTAATACTAAGCTCTTTTCATCAGTAGAGCTCAAAGCACTTTAAAAGGAGGTTAGTATCATTATTCCTATTTTACAGATGGGGAAACTGAGGCATGTAAAGTGAAGTGAGTTGCTCAAGGTCACCCAGCAGGCCAGTGGCAGACCCGGGAATAGAACCAGATCTCCCGAGTCCCATTCCAAGGTGCTATCCACTAGACCACATTATTTGTCTCTTGACTTGCATGCCCTTTTTAAAAATAAGAATGATAATTAATTAATAATGGCAACAGCCTCCCAAAACTGTCAGGAAAATTTACTAGACCAAGCACAAGAGTTGCTTACATGCCCTTGGCCAGGATGATTGAGGCTAATGAAACAAAAATAAGGATGCTTTACTCGCCTATCTAAAAACTTGCTTGGATTACCTGGATGAGTGAATGAGTATAATTTTGCTAAGATCAATGGAAGTATGTTTTCCCTTTTTCCATATCTTGGGCATCACTCATGAATTAGTGAATTCTTTAAAAGGCTCACTAATTTTCCTAATCATTCATTTTGAAACACATGGATGTATGTTAGCTGGTCCTAGTATTTGTTTACATGATCCTTTATTGTGAGAGCCATCTTGACTAGAAAAATCACAGTGAGCAAGGAACCGGGGAAGGGTTTGAAAATGAACCGTTTGGTGTCAGGGTTTCCTGTGATAGGCCCAGTTTTATTCAGCATTTTTCTTAATGAGCTGGAAGAGTGAGTTACCATCATGTTAATTAAATTTGCAAATAATATTAAATCAGGAGGAGTTAAGAACAGCGGCAAGGATGGAGACAGTACAAAAGGATCTAGCAAGGTCAGAAATATGGCCACAAAGTAATAAAATGATATTCAGCTTGGAAAACAATGTAGTAGGTGAAAAAAGCCAATGCATTTGCGAGCCACATCTGTTTATCTATGCTTCCTTCAGAGTCGCAAACCTATCAGCAGTCTCAGAAACCAAGCCTTGAGCTGGAAGATCTCACCAGCTATCACCCCCATCTCCAACTTCCTATTCCTGGGCATAATAATAATTAATAACAATGTTTAAAAATCATTTTGAAAGTGGTTAAAACTAAGCTCCAGTAACATGTGATCTCTGCTGACATCCTGGTTGCTTCACAATCAGACTTCAGAGAGGGAGGTAACACAGAGTGAGCCCTTGTAGTACTGCTTGAAAACCTCCTCATGGCAATCAGCAGAGGACATATTTCACTGCTTGTACTACTTAACTTCTCAGCATCATCTGATCCAGCAGATCACAAGGTATAACAGTCCTGCCTGTGTGACATAGCTGGAATAGATGGCCCAGTATTCCATTGGCTCCAATCATTCCTCTCCATCAGAACCCACAGCATGGCAATGGGTAACCTTTCTTTTCCTCAAAGGCCCTCACCTCCATAGACCTGCCAGGAAATATCCTGTACTCCCCTCCTCTTCAACGCCGACATCAGAGAAATAGTGAGATACCAGAAAGATCCACTACCAACAAGATGCCAGTGATACTAACACTGTCACCAACCAGACTGGATGATCTAGATGATCCAGCAGGCCCTCGCTGGCTATGGATTACGGTAATTCACTGTTTCTAAGACTGAAGGTGGAAGCAATTAAGAGGCTTCAGTCTGTGTAGAATGTGGCTGTTTGTCTTCCCAGGAAACTGTCCACTGTGAATCCATCACCCCTTGCTGGACAAAGAACTAGAAAATAGGGAAGAATCCTGCACTGGCCATGGGATGGACTGGATAACCTGATATACCTTTTCCATCTTTAGTCTTTATGATAAATGAGGGCATTATCCCTTTTTCAAATGGTAGGAATAGGTTTTGCACTTAAAACTTAAGAGCTAACGAGGGGAAACCATGCATCATGGGGTAGCTGGTCCTTTCCTGACAGCTGTGAAGTTAATTAAGGAGCAAAAAATGTACATCAGTAACATGCAATTGACTCTAGGCTCCAGGACATGAAGGGATGGGGGATGACACCCTTTTTTAGCTAGGATCTGAAATGTAATGAAAATTCCTTTGAGATGCCAATGAGGCATCTGACTGACACCACATAATTCTTCTCAGGAATGCTGCTAACCAAGGAATAATCTCTGGAAAGATAAGGGCCAGTGGTTTATTGTGAAATGCTGCCTCCTCCCCAGCTACACTAGAGACATTTTTCTAAGACAGACTAGCTGTTGCTAAACCAAATCAGAGCATTCTTTGAGCTGAGCCAGCAGAAGTTGTGTTCAGTTTGTTTCAGCGGGGAGTCACTCTTGCATGTCTTACAAAGTTTCCATGAAGGAAGCAAATAATTAAGAATAGTGATGGAATAGCCACAAGTTTTGGGGATGTGGCATAGTGCAGCTTCTGAGAGCAATTTTAAAAATGAAAATGCTTTTCTTTACGTGAAGTGTTTTTATCTCTTTCCCTGTTCTAAAGGAGAGAGAAAACACCAGTTACTAAATAAGCTATTATCCATCATTATTACTACAGAACCTCTCCCTGGCACCTTTCCACTGGAGAACAAAGGTCTTAGGGAAATGTCTGCATGAGAACATGCTCAATCAGCTGGATCAGAAAGGAATGTTAAAATAAACCAGATAACGGGGAAGCAGACACCTCTTTGCCTGAAAGAAAAAACTCCCAAGGCTGAAGGGAAAGGTAAGACTCAAAATGGGCCAATCCATACTGGATATTGTCCAGTGAAAATGCATTATCTGAGGAAGGTCACTACATATGTTCCACCAGGTGGAACATATAAAACATATAAAAACTATAGGAGTCTGTTTAAAACAAACTTGGCATCAGAATTGAATTAGGGTCTATATCATATGTTAACTACCAAAACCAAAGTTTGTTTGTTTAAAGATGTTGGTTTTATTGAGATAGGTTCATCTCGAGTGTAACATAAGTAAGACAATGGAGTTAAACCAGAGATGAATTTGGCCCATTCTCTTCAATATTATGGCTAGATATGGACCTGAACCAAAACTCCAGATCTGAACACCCTTCAGCCTTACAGATGTTTGGAATCTGAAACCCAGACACAGGTCCAAATCCAAAGATCAGGGCATAAATCCATTTCTAGTTATAACATCTCACACTCTTTTGGTCTAAGTGTTTTTAAACTTCATGACTGATTTTTAGAACTGGGTAATAATTCATTGAGAATAATACTCATTTTGAATTTTTGCATTTTAAAAATCTAATAATATATAAATAAACATCTTTATTGATAAACTTAGTATAGTTTGTGAAATAAAGATGGTTATTAATATATAATTATTAGATTTTTAACATGCAAAAATTCATAATATAATATTATATATAATATATATATAAAATAAAACTAGGATTCTTTCTTTAATCAATAGAATACAGATATCTCAGCACTACTGTGTATAAATCTTAAACCGAGCAGGGAATGTAGCCATTCCAAGAGTATGAATGTTAGCAACCATTGTCTTCTTTTTTTAATACACGGTTTTTACATGAAGACTTTCACCACGATAGGGGAAAAAAGCTATATTTTCATTCTGACAGTTTGGAGCTCAAAATGTAGCGAGCTGTAATCAAAACCTTTAAGCCAGAAAAGATAAATATGTCACGTGGGTGTGTTGCTGAGGTCACTATTTAGAAATAAAATGTTTTGAACCAGTTCAAACTAGAAAACAATATCCTGTGCCCAGGACAAACTTTGCCCATACCAAAACAAGAAATACAATAATAGTTTGTGCAATGAAGGCAATAAACTTGTTTGAGGATTGCAGAATATAGTTGATGACACAGACCTCAATCTAGCAAAACACTTAACCACACGCTTAATTTTAAATAGGTGAGCTCTCCCAATGACTTTAATGAGACTACTCATGTGCTTAAAACTAAGCACATGCTTAAGTGTTTTACTGGATTGGGACCTAAAGGGACACCATCAACTTGAAATGAAGTCAGTTAAAAAACCAATGTTTTCAGGTACCCTCTGCCAGTATTTGTGGTTTTCCCATCACATTTTCCTGTTGGTTAAATATTTTTCTTGGCCCTAGGGTTTGTGTGAATGATTCATACAATCATCAGGGGAAACTAGCTAAGGGTCTGATCATAAATAAGTGCCATATGGGTATCATGGCCTGACCACATGGATCTCGTTGCAGGATCTGGGCCTGTGGACCTAGTCCTGCCCCTGTTGACCCCATCTTGCACGATCAAGCCTTACTCACATGAGTAGTCCCGCTGACTTCAATGGGATCCCTTGTGTGAGTTAAGTTACCCATGTGTGTGTGTTTGCAGCTTTAGACCCTAAATGATTGACCATAGTAAGGAAACTGCGACACTCACCACACACAAAATGTTGTCAAATACACAAAAGAAACAAACAAACAAACAAAAAAGACATTTTTCCTTTCTAATCAGTTTTAGTGTTTTTAGATGTTACTTATAATAAGAGTAGACAAAACATGTTCATTGAGAAGTGTGATTTTAAACTGATGGTGTCCCTTTACATTTTTTTGTGGGGGGGGGGGGGAGAGGAGAGAGGAAGGTTGTTTTTGTTTTCTTTTAAAAAAAAGTAAACCTATACAAGGAACCAATTTTTTAAAGACTGATTTATCTACCCTATCTACAATGACTGGCCTTATAAAAATATACTGTAGTATTCTACCCTGATAGTCAGAATCATTGCAGTGTCTTTATTGTAAGCTGTTGTATTTTGGATCATTATTCTAGAATGCTGCCCTGCTATTTATAAGGGTAGGGCCATGCAGTATGGCTCAGATTCAGCAATGCACTTATTCACATGCTTAATTTTAAGTGTGTGCTTTATTTCCATATTATAATGTGTCATGTATGTGTATGAATTAAGCACATGCTGAAGTGTTTTACGGAATAGGAATGGTATTATTACTCACACGCTTACATTTGAGCATATGTTTAAGTGCTTTGCTATATCAGGGCCTATGTCACAAAAAATAAAGGGCTCATGCAAATACGGGCAACACATGGCATTGCAAAGCAGAGCAGAGCAGTGCTGACAGATTCTCTGTAAACAGCTTCAAGGGGACATATATGGAATACTGTATTTTATTCCAGTTACTGCAACAGCAGAAATAACAGAAATAAATTCGAGCAAAAGCAGAAGAGGGGAACAAAATTTGTTAACTATATGAGGAAAGATCAATAATAGCCTTTCCAGTGCTCACCCTTAAAACTTTTCAGTTGCCTTAGATAATTAGATAATGTTAGCTCAATATCTGCAGTATTCCTATTTTTGGTATGGCAAACACTGACATAACCTTCTATAAGGTGAAACTGGAATGCTTTGAGGGTAGCCACTGTACCATGTTCAAAACACTGGACAAACATTCACTAATTAATCTTCATAACACCCCATGTGAGGCCGGCCAGTAGCATTATTATCCCCAGTTTGCAGACAGAGAAGATGAGGGAAGGGATTTATCTGAGGTCCAAAAGCAAGTCAATAACTGAGCCAGCATTAAAATTCAGGGATGAAATTCTGCCCCACTGAAGTCAACAGTAGATTTGCCACTGACTCCCTGGGGCCAGGATTTCAGCCCAGACTGTCTGCTCCATGCTCAAGCCTGCAATCCACATCCCTGGTATAGTAAAAGAGCTAGCGAGGCAGAGGCTGACTAAATGATGACTCAGGGCTCGATCCTGCTCCGTTGAAGTCAATGGGAGTTTTGCCATGGTTGTTGTTGTTCATCTGTTGGGTTGGAAGATGACTACGACATCACTGGTTGGTTTGGTTTCTGTGAACATGTGAGTGGCTGATCAGGCCAATTTGAGCTTTGAACTGTTGATGGCACATTGAACAAGAGATGCCGTTGTGGGTGACTTGATTAACAGTGGACATGCTGCTGTTGAGAGATTTATGGGGCGGGCGCTGCCGTTCTGCCTCAACGATTCTCCTCTCATAGACTGTATTTGTAGTAAGGATGAGGCTTTTCCAGGTAGAACAATCATGAGTGAGCTCTTCCAAAAACTCTGGGTCAGTGCTGAAACTTCTCCAGGATAACGTGAAGGAGTCCGTGAAATATTTCTTCTGGCCCCCCTGAGAGCATTGTCCCTCCTTTAGCTTGCCATAAAAGACCTCCTTTGGCAGTTGCTCATCCGACAGTCTGGTGACATGGCCTGTCCATCTCATCTGTGCTTTCATCAACAGAGTATGGCTGCCTGCTTGAGAACTTCAGTATGTAGAGCCTTGTCTTGCCATCTTATCTGCCTCAGTTTCCTCATACAGCCTAATGGAGAGTGATTCAGCTTCATAGCATGGCGTCCGTATATCGTCCAGGTTGCGCATGCATATGTCAGAGTTGGCAACATGATGGCTTTGTAGATATTCCGTTTTGTTTGTTGACTAATGCCTCTATGCTCCCCATACATTTGCGTGTCGTCTTCCACAGGCAAAGACCTCATTGGATAAGCCTACACTGCATCTGGGTGCCTGGGTAGATAGACTTGCACTAACTCGCTAAAAATAGCACTGGAGACAATGTCACTTGGAGGCAGCTTGGGGCTCTCAAGCCCACCCAACCCCCATGGTCTGAGCTCGGAGGGCTATCCCAAGTCTCTGCTGGAACCGCAGCGACCATACTTCTATTTTTAGTGTGCTAGTTTGAGCTAAGCGAGAGCGAATCCATCTGACCAGGGCTGGGAAGCTCACTCCTAGCCGCAGTGTAGACATATCCATTGGGAGCAGGATCAAGCCCTGAGAGCGTGTTCCTGCAAACCCTACTGCTCCCTCCTGGAAGTCAATGGGGCAACACATGATAAAAGCACTATTCATGGTATTGAGTGTGTGTGGGTCCAAGCTCTAAGAGGGGATATGAAAACCATCCATTTAAGGATCTAAATTCGAATGCAGGAGAGGAATTGTTTATTATTGCTCAAGGAAGATGTGGCTAGAAGTATTGGGATGATTAAGAAAAGGTAAGTCACATTAAGTCCAAATTCTGTCAAAAACTTGGAGATGGTGCAGAGGGGAGCCACAGAAATGATCTGAGGGCTGGAAAAAGGTGCTGTATAGTGAGAAACTGGAACCATTCTGTTTAGCTTATCAAAAAGAGAAAGGATCAAGGGGTGATTTATTACTGTGTATAAGTACCTCCACAGGGACAAAATACTGGGTATTAAATGTCTCTTCAGTCTCGCAGAGAAAGGCAGAACAAGAAGCAATGGCTGGAAGTCAAAGCCATACCCATTTGAATAAGAAATAAGATAATATTTAACTCTGAGGAACAAGCTACCAAGGGAAGCGATACACTCTCCATCTTGTGGAGAAAACTGGCTGTCTTTCTGGAAGATACGTTTTAATCAAACACAATGTATTGGGCTCAATACAGGAATAACTGGGTAAAATTCTCTGGCTTGTGTTATGCAGGAGGCTAGGCCAGATGATCTCATGGTCCCTTTTGGCCTTAAAATGTACAACACTGTATAAACAAACCTGGGCTGTTTTTAAGGGTGAAATTAAGAGCTGGTTGCTCTGAAGTACAGAAGAGAAAACTATACGAGACCCTCCTCATTCTTTAAAATGACTACTTCTGGGGGTATGCAGTTCCTGATGATGATATGTCACACCTGGTAGCTGAACTTTGTGACTTTGTCCTGACTCACAACTACTTCAGATTTGGAGCCAATCTATACCTTCAAGTCAGTGGCACAGCTATGGGCACCTGCATGGCCCCACAGTATGCCAACATTTTTATGGCTGATCTAGAACAACGCTTCCTAAAAACTTGTCCCCAAGCATCTCTCCTTTATCTACGCTACATCGATGACATTTTCATCATCTGGACCCATGGGAAAGAATCCCTCAAAGAATTCCACTGGGATTTCAATAATTTTCACCCCACCATCAACCTCAGCCTGGACCAGTCCACACAAGAAATCCACTTCCTGGACACTACAATACAAATAAAGGATGGTCACATTAATATCACCCTATACCGAAAAACAACTGACCGCAATACATACCTTCATGCCTTCAGCTTCCACCCTGGACACATTACACAATCCATTGTCTACAGCCAAGCCTTAAGATACAACCGGATTTGCTCCAATCCCTCAGACAGAGACAAACACCTACAGGATCTCCATAAAACATTCTTAAAACTACAATACCCATTTGGAGAGGTGAAGAAACAAATTGACAGAGCCAGACAGGTACCCAGAAGTCACCTACTACAGGACAGACCCAACAAAGAAAACAACAGAACACCACTGGCCATCACCTACAGCCCCCAGCTAAAATCTCTCCAACACATCATTAAGGATCTACAACCTATCCTAGCAGATGATCCCTCACTCGCTCAAGCTGTGGAAGGCAGACCTATCGTTGCTTACAGACAGCCCCCCAACCTGAAGCAAATACTCACCAGCAACCGTACACCATACAACAAGAACATTAACACAGGGACCTATCCCTGCAACAAACCCCGTTGCCAGCTCTGCCTGCACATTAACTCTAGTGACACCATCACAGGTCCTAACCACATCAGCCACACCATCAGGAGCTCATTCACCTGCACATCTACTAATGTGATATATGCCATCCTGTGCCAGCAATGCCCCTCTGCCATGTGCATTGGCCAAACCGGACTGTCACTGCGCAAAAGAATAAATGGACACAAATCAGACATAAAAAATGGTAACATCCATAAACCAGTCGGAGAGCACTTCAATCTCCCAGGACACTCTGTAGCTGACTTGAAAGTTGCCATACTTCTATAAAAAAACTTCAAAAACAGACTTCAGTGAGAAACTGCAGAGCTGGAACTGATCTGCAAACTTGACACAATCAGACTGGGTCTGAACAGGGACTTGGAATGGTTCTCTCATTACAAGAAGTAATTGTCACTGTTCTCACATTCTGACCTTCTGATTAAGGGTTGTGAATAGGCCTCATCTACTCTAACTGACTGGACTTTGCTTTTATCTACCTTCCCCATTGTTGTTCCTTACCCTTGGATGTATATATATACCCCCTATCTGATTTCTATTCCTTACATCTGACAAAGTGGGTTACAGCCCGCAAAAGCTTATGCCTGCAGAAATCAAATTTGTTAGTCTTTAAAGTGCTATAGGACTTGTTGTTTTTGCTGTATACAGACTAACCCGGCTACCCCTCTGGAACCAAGCGCCTCAGCAAAGGTTAATTCTCCTGCACTCACCATCCAGGGCTTAAAATATTTTTTTAAAAAGATTCTTCAGGGTTCCCATGCCAGATACATGATTAATTATTATTTATATAGCACCAAAAGTGTGCTAGTCACTTTATAGACAAATAAGGGAACACACGTCCTGCCCCAAGGAGTTTTCAATCTAAAGATCCAGTCCTGTAGACACTTATTACTAAGTTATTATTTATTGCGTATTACTCTGAGTAGTCCTATTGGGCTACGCTCCATAGTGCTTTCAGAATTAGGTCCCAAACAGGCAATTTATAGACAAAGGGTGGGAAACGGAATACAACGAAGAGCAAGAGAGTGAGTGGAGAAATGTAGTGTGTGTCTTGTTCATTGCTTGTTTTTATTTTTTGTGAGTTTTATCTATGAACGATTGTATGAGGTAAGCACTAGGATTTATACATGTCCTGGCAGAAGCGCATTTTGAGAAGGGACTTGGAGGAGGAGTGGGAGGAGGGCAGGCAGGCTTGGACATTTCCTTTTACTGCAGAACTGATTAACTGATAGAGCTGATTTACATGACTACAATTATTACCCTGTTCCTGGACCTGTTATCATTTTGTTCGTTGTTTGTCTAATGGCGAATGTGAATTCTGCAGGTCAAGGGCCGTGTCTTTCTTATCTCTGTGAAGTGCCATATAAAGGTAGTACACTAACAATATCTTTGATAATAATGGCAGCAATAATAATGAATAGCAAGACCAAAGATCAGACTTTTTATGGTATGTAGACTATTTCCATCTTCTCAACCTGCAATGAAATTGGTGCTGATTTAGATGAAAAACTGTGAACTGTGATATGTGGATGAAAGAAGTTCTCCCTCTTCTCCCTTAACAATAGTACTAATATCCACCTCCACCATCCCCAGCTACACCATAAAGACCAGGCTGAGAGGATCTGGATTCCAGTGTGACAACAGTCCATCCTTTCAGATAGAATCTTTAGACTTTTGCATGAAGTTGAACACAGCCAGTAAGAAGCTTCTGTTCAGTTTTCTACGGAGATTGTATGTGGGCCCCTGGAAATGATCTTGGCTATTGCCACCATTTCAATTACCACAGACTGAGAACCTGGTACCAGACCCATGTTTAGGTTAACCAATTAGCTGCTGGGAACCAGGTAATTTATTCCCAGCTTAGGCCTTCTTTATACTAAAAGAAGAAAATGATAAAAGGTCTGTGATATACTCTGCTAAACTTCAGATTTTTAAGGCCAGAAGGGACCATGAGGACATCTAGTCTGATCTCCTGCATAGCTCTGGCCAGAGAAATGTATCCAGAGGCCTTTCTACTGAACCCAGTAACTTGTGTTTGACTAACCCATCTCTTCCAGAAGACAACCAGTCTTGGCTTGAAGATTCCAAAAGTTGGAGAATCCATCACTTCCCTTGGTAGTTTGTTCTGATGGTTAATCACCTTCACTGGTTAAAAAAAAAAAAAAGAATTGTGCCTTATTTTTCATTTGAATTTGTCTGGATTTAACTTCCAGCCATTGCATCTTACATTTGTCTTCATTAGCTTAAAGGGTCCTTTAGTACCTGGTATACTTTCACCCCATGTAGGTATTTATGCACCCTAATCAAATCTATTTGAAAACTTTCAGTTCACTTGGCAAACTCTGACTTTTGGTTCAGTTAAATACAGTTGTCTATGATGTGTCACTTTCTAATTGTAGGTGTCAAGTAATAATTTGAAAAGCAGCAGGATGCATTATTTATAAATATTAATAATCAACAACAGCAGTTAGTTGCAATTAGTTGTATAAGTCTTTGAAAATTAATAAGAAGGACAAATTGCCGTGCACGTGGAGAGATGTCTGCAAATCTGTATCCTTGACAATGTCTAAGAAGGAGTTTGGTTGTTCTATTTTTCAGCATAAAACCTTTAACCATAAATCACACCCCAACTGAAATTAAGGTGAATGGAGCATCAGCAGGCACCTGTAAATAACGGTTCTCATGTATTTATTTTAAACCATTGGCTCAGTGGTGTGGGCTATGGGATGCACATCTTGTTTTCATAAGGGACCTTAGGTGACAGCAGCTCTTCAGTATTATTTCAGCATGGTTCGTATACTCTCAGACAGATATGCGGGACCCATGCTGAGAAGACAACATGTCAGTGCATTTGACAATGACAAAACATGTGTTTGGTATTAGCCAAGATGGCTTAAACCTGCTTCTCCTCTTGCTTACATCCGTGTAACCCCATTGACATCAACGGAGTCATATGTGTATTATGCTGGGATGAGCGGAGGGCCCCCATCTTTCCTCTCATCACACACCTCACTGAGCCTCTTCGTTGACTCCCTGTCACACTTTGTGTCAAGTTCAGACTTCCCCTTCCCTGAATGACGTAATTATACCGACCTACCCCCTGGTGTGGACAGCGCTGTGTTGACGGGAGGGCTTCTCCTGTCGACATAGCTACTGCCTCTGGGAGTGGTGGAGTACCTACACTGATAGAAGAACCTCTTCTGTCAGCATAAGTAGCATCTACAGTGCTACAGCGCTGTAAGTCTAGACAAGCCCTGAGACCGCAGCTCTGTCTACAAAAACGAGTGTGCCTCTCTCTCCATTAAAAACACAGCCAATGAACCGGTCACATGCAGTGGCTGAACTATCAAGGTGTATCTATGTGCTCCTAAATGGATTACACATGTTAGCCTATTTCTGTAATCCATACCTTCCTTGCACCCCCTTTCCCTACACTGGGTCACTTGTCTGGCCTGTCTATCAGTTAGACTGTAAGCTCTTTGGAATAGGACCTGACCTGTCTTCTGTATCTTTTCTGTTACGTATCTAGCCAGTATTTATGGGTGCTAAATTTGACAATGGTTAGGCAGTTGTGTGCTGAGACTACTGCCCATCATGCTGACCAATACTGTTTCCTTGGACTCCCCCTTCTGTCTATCTGTATCCATCCGGGGTCTCTTGTCTTACATGTAGGTTGTCAGCTCTTTGGGGTAGGGACTGTCTTTTTGTTCTGTGTTTGTACAGCACCTAGCGCAATGGGTTTTGCCCATGGCAGCCCTGCAGTACAAATAAATTGTAAGAACAATTAATAGCAATATTAATAATAATTAATAATTAATAATAATATTGGGACAAAATGGAGGAATGACGAAAACAGGGCAATTATTGAGTAATCCATCCGCTGTCGCCCATTCCCAGCTTCTGGTAAACAGAGGCTAGGGACACTTCAGAGCCTGGTTTTGCATCCCTGCCCATCTTGGCTAATAGCCATTGATAAACCTATCCTCCATGAACTTATCTAATTCTTTTTTGAACCCAGTTATATTCTTGGCCTTCACAACATTCCCTGTCAATGAGTTCCACAGGTTGACTGTGCATTGTGTGAAGAAGTATTTTCTTAAGTTTGTTTTAAACCTGCTGCCTATTAATTTCATTGGGTCACCCCTTGCTCTTGTGTTATGTGAAGGAGTAAATAACACTTCCTTATTCACTTTCTCCACACCAGTCATGATTTTATAGCCCTCTATCATATCCCCCCTTGGTCGTCTCTTTTCCAAGCTGAACAGTCCCCGTCTTTTTAATCTCTCCTCATACGGAAGCTGTTCCATCCCCTTAATAATTTTTGTTGCCCTTCTCTGTACGTTTTCCAATTCTGATATATCTTTTTTGAGGAGATCTACTGAAGAGGCTCAGAACCATTCAAATACGTGTCAGGGGCCCTGCACGGCTAGAAGCCAAAGCCCAGAGCATCCCATCGGAGTTAGGCATCTAAATCGATTTGACGATCTGGGCCTGACCTTTTTGGCTCCAGATGTGGGGAGCAATGCGCTAGAAGCAGGCGAATCTGAGTTCTACCCCCCTGAATCTCTGAACGGACACCATGGGGAGCAGAGGGAAGCGAAACCCTTGTGTCTGTCACACTTTTGCACGAATAAATGTCAACCAGGACTAAAACCCACTAGCAGGAACGTGGTGGGAGAGCTACAGAGCGGGAGCCAAGGAGGGAAACAGGGCTGGGAAGCGAAAGGAGCCGCTGGCAGACCTGAGCAGAGATTGTTGTCACTGCAGGGCCGTGCGAACGGTGCACCCCTGAGCCGCGGGCAGGGCGCTGTGCGGCCGGAGGGAGCTGTCAGCTGCAGGGCGAGCTGCCCCTTTAAGGAGCGGCTGCGAATTCGCGGCGCTGTGTCTTTAAAAGGCTGTATCCCGGCGCCTGGCCCGGCTCTCGGAGCAGGCGATGGCCATTGTTTCTCGCCGGGTTTCCCCGTCTTTCCTCCTGCTCTGATTATTTGAGGCGCAGGCAGACAAGATGGCTGAGCTGGGCAAGGGAGTCACGGCGGGGAAAATCGCCAGCAACGTGCAGAAGAAACTCACCCGCGCCCAGGAGAAGGTAAAGCCAAGCCAAGCCAAGCCAAGCCTAGCGGGCGCGGAAACGGGGCGCGGGCTGGCGCTGGATCCGGAGCGCGGCAGCGGCGCGGGCTGCGTTTGCTGGGGGGACGTGTCCGTGCAAGGAGGGGGCAGAGCGCTGCAGTCTCCCCTTTACCCCCCCCCCCCGGGTGCTGGTGCCAGGATTTGCTCCCCGCTCCCAGAGACACGGGCAGCTCAGTGGAAGGGCTGGGGGGACTGGGGGGTGCATTGGACTGACGGGGGGTCAGTGGAAGGGCTGGAGGGGTGTATTGCAATGACTGGGGGGTCAGTGGAAGGGCTGGAGGGGTGTATTGCAATGACTGGGGGTCAGTGGAAGGGCTGGGGGGTGTATTGCAATGGCTGGGGGTCAGTGGAAGGGCTGGGGGTCAGTGGAAGGGCTGGAGGGGTGTATTGCAATGACTGGGGGGTCAGTGGAAGGGCTGGAGGGGTGTATTGCAATGACTGGGGGGTCAGTGGAAGGGCTGGGGGGGGTACAGACAAGCCCGGTGCAAGGCTGGACGTGTTGGCCCCTTTGCAGATCCGCTCCATCCTTTTTATTGTGCCCCTGCATTTACCCTCCTGGCCGCTCTCCACGGCTCCTTTGCCCTCCCCTGTCTGGCCGCAGAGGCTGTCCGGCCCTGCACTGGATGTAGGGCGACGATTCCCCCGAATGAGACTGCAGGGGGAAGGGGTAGGTCCCCACGGGCTGGCCCAGTGGCTGGCTGCCGGGTGGGTTGCCCCACGCCTGTGCCGGCCTGTGGCTCCTTTCAGGAGGTTTCTTTGCAGACAGGGAGGGAGTTAAATCAGCCCCTGTCACATGCGGGGAGATTCCCTTGGTAGGGATTAAATCTGGCGAGGTGGTAAAGCGTTCCCCACCCCCTGGCCCACAGAGCAAAGCACTTGGGTTGAACACAGCCTTTCAAAGGAGTGGCGGCCTCCCCACTTGCTTGGGTTATTCTCTGGGCCATCCTGCCCCACGAATACTCCCGGGAAAACGGTTACAGATCCTTCCCGGCTTGTAACGTGGGCCCAGGAGCCTAAGACCCTTTCCCAGGCCCCGCAGGACAGCAGCTCTCCCTGAGATACTGGACACCCAAATCCGTCAGAGGGCCCCTCTCCTCTCCAAGGTCAGGCCACTCTCCTATTCTGGACCCAGGTTAGCCCCTGGGTTTATCACTGGAGGAGATGCCCCATGGAGGAAATCAAAAATTTAAAACTGGTGAGGGATCGGGCCTCTTCCCTTTGCCACTCATTGCTGGCTGTAGATTGAACAGAAAAGCCCTCCTGACATTTTAGGCAGCACTGCATGGCAACCCCAGTAGATCTTTGTGCTTCGCTAGCTGGAGGGTGCTAAACATGTCCCCCAAGAGTCGGGGATTAAAGGAGTTTGACACCACCTACCTCCCTGTCTCGTTCTCGCCTCTAAAAACCTAGGGCAACATTTCCTCTTTGATGCCCAGATTTTGGAGACTGTCACTGTGCTGTGTATGCCTTCCTCGTCTAACATCAAGCTGTTGCTGGGAGGATGGGTTTGGATCGCTATTCCCCCGATGTCCGGGAAAGGTTAGGGGACTATGCAGGGGATAGTTTTCATGTCTGTCTCTCTGCGATCCTGTTCTGGATGCCAGATGCCTCGCCTGTGCGGGGATTATCGGACATTTTGTGCAGGGACGCTGATCAGCTGTTTTCATCTCCAGCCTGCTCATCTTGGTTTTCAGTGATTGCTGTTGCAGAGAGATGACATTGACTCAGTAAGGAGCGGCGGCGTGTGGAAAAGGTTTCTACCGTGGCTGTTTCTATTCTCCGGGAGTTGCCTTTCCCCCTTTGCTCTAGATTGAAGGCCCTGGTTACACAAAGCCGAGGGAGCTATAAAATGCGACCAGATCAGCATGGTGAATGGAGGTCAGAGGGGCCCCCTCTGCCCTCGCTGAATTACACTTATTTAATGAAGCTGGAACCGAGGGCTTTAAAAAACAACAGAACAGTGACAGCGCAGGTAGCAGCAATGAAAATTCCTTCTCATGCCCGCTAAACAAGGGCTCTAGAACAGTGACATCTCTTGGGTTGTAAACAATGAAAACAGAAATTTCCTGGCTTGGTTCATCCTCTACTTGGCCTCTGTGAACTGATGCAATGGTGAGTGCGTCTCGTCAAGTGGTGGAGGGAGACTTCACCCTTTTCTCCTAGGGAGTGGCTTGCACAGCGGAGTTATCCCACTAATTTAGAAACTGGCAAAGTGAGAGGTAGGCATACCGCAGTAGTCAGTATTGCCCTCCGTTATACGCGACGTGGTAGTGTAGGGAGACACATGCAATGATCGTTATGCCATCGCCCTGACATTTGTCCGACTTTATTTCCTTTAAATAACAGATAAATATAAATCAGTGGTTGATGGGACAAATGTAATGCCACTCTGATCTAAAACAAGAGTTGCATATATTTAAAGCCAGACAAGCTTCATTAAGCCAAAGTTTGTTGAAGATAAGCTGGGTGCTCATCACACAAACATTAAAAAGATTATCTTGACAGGATGTTTTGAAAGATATGTCAATGTCCTGCAATAGCTTTTAAAAACCTTATTGAATTAAGTTGAAATGGTTTTGAAGTCCACTGTATTAAAAATGCAAAATGTATACATTATTGTGAGTTTCTATGTAACTTCTCTAAGGGGGAGAAGTGACCATTGTAAAGCCTGGGAAGTGTAAGGAGTGTCAGAGGACTAGTTTAAGCAGTGCGCCAGACAAGGAAGGAACTTTTGGGACAAACAAAGTTAAGTGGATTTGCTAGAGAGGAGGTGAACGCAAAATCCCTCCTCTGGTTATGCAGGAACCCAGCCTTTTGAAGCTCTGCCCAGAGGAGGTGAACCGTTGTCTGCTGTTCATCTGGTACTTGAGGCCAAGGTCAAAGGCCCAAGGTGTATAAAGGAAAGAATTAATTTTATCCATGATTGTGTTTGTTCTGAGCTAAAGGTGATATCAAATTGTGATCACAGAAAAAACTCTAGCAGGGGCTAGAAGGAATGATCACCTATCAGAGACCTTGCTGGAAGTGGGGATGATTTCTGGTAAGTTTATTAGCAGGCGTGTAGGTTCTTTTATTGTTTTTAACATGTTTTCTCTGTAATGCTTTCACCATAAGAATAAATGTGCTTGCTTAGAAAAGCTGTGTGGTAACTTGTAACTACGGGCAGTTACGCTGTTTATACCTCTGGCAAGAAAGCGGTGTACAGATGCTGGCTGTTCAGGCTGTCTAGCTTGCCGGGGAAATCACAGCATAGGCAGGAAAACAGTGCAGCGTGGGAAATCCCTGATCAGAAGGGAGAGAGAGACATGGTCTCCACCCAAGAGAGGTGATAGTTGGGGAGATAGAAGCCTACAAGCAGGCGCCCTTAGAATCATAGAGTTGGAAGGGACCTCAGGAGGTATCTAGTCCAACCCCCTGCTCAGAGCAGGGCCAACCCCGACTAAACCATCCCAGCCAGGGTTTTGTCAAGCCGCAGCTTAAAAACCTCTAAGGATGGAGATTCCACCACCTCCCTAGGTAACCCATTCCAGTGCTTCACCACCCTCCTAGGGAAAAACCTTTTCCTAATGTCCAACCTAGACCTCCCCAACTGCAACTTGAGACCATTGCTCCTTGTTCTGTCATCTGCCACCACTGAGAACAGCCTAGCTCCATCCTCCCTGGAACCCCCTTTCAGGTAGGTAAAGGCCGCTATCAAATCCCCCCTCATTCTTCTCGTCTGTAGACTGAACAAGCCTAGTTCCTTCAGCCTCTCCTCATAAGTCTTGTGCTCCAGCCCCCTAATCATTTTTGTTGCCCTCCGCTGGACTCTCTCCAACTTGTCCACATCCTTTTTGTAGTGGGGGGCCCAAAACTGGACACAGTACTCCAAATGCGGCTTCACCAATGCCGAATAAAGGGGAATAATCGCTTCGCGTGATCTGCTGGCGATGCTCCTACTAATGCAGCCCAATATGCTATTAGCCTTCTTGGCAACCAGGGCACTGCTGGAATACAGATGTAGTTGTCCTGAACGGCAAAGATGCTCCAGGGGATTTTAACTTCCTCGTAAAGCTGGTGTATTTTGGGGTTTCAACACACTTAGAGTGTCCCTGTCAACTAAGTATCCTTTTTAGGTTTTGTATTTGGAACAAGAATCCCTCCTCTTACATTGATTTCCATCTTGAGCTCTGAGAGTTTATGATCTCAGCAGTTTCCCTTGTGATGAATTTGAGCCTTGTATTGAATGAAGAATGTCATCTTATTCAATACCAAATTCACAATGGAATATTGGACACATCCTCTTTCCTCTTCTGAGATCGCTGTTATGTAAAGGATGCAAGATGTTCCTTCCGTTGTGGGGTTTGTGTCCGCTTTTCGCCAAAGCCCTTGGTTTATTTCTGGAAGATACTTTCTTTCATCAGGCAGAAATATGCGATGAAGTGGTTGACTGTGTGGTTGGGGAATGGGATACGAAGTCTTGTCCATTCATGTTCTGCCTAAAATAGCAGTGAGTAAAAATTGCCACCAGCTGGTGGTTATTCAGTGATCTGTGAAAGAATGATTTTGGTGTCTCAGACCAGTTACTAGCGGACAGGTGTCCACATGGCAAAAACAACCGGTACTTACTCACACACCCTTCTTTACAGCCTTAACAGAAATGCTAGTAATTAAATGGGGCTTAAGCAAGGAGTCACCTCTTGTGGTATGTCTACACAGCAGCTGGGAGAGAGAGTACCCGCTCCAGTAGACATACAGGTGCTAGCACTTCCCCAGCTAGTGCGCTAAAAATAGCAGTTTGGCTGCAGTGGCTCAGGCTGGCCTCATGAATACATACCCATGGGGATGGCTGCGATTTTATTGGGGTGGCTAGCTCAATCTGCTGCTATTTTTAGTGCGCTACTTGGGCAGAGCTAGCATATATATATCTACCTGAGTTGGAAATGGCATCTCCCAGCTGCTGGGGTGACATCAGAAACCATCTGTTGGCTCTTCTTTGTCATGGATGAGGCATGTTTGTGGGACAAGTTCATTGCAATTGTCTAGCCTGTAGCTAACAGGCAGATCTTCAGCTTCTGAGGCTTTAAATATTGTACCTTTCTTGGGTTCTAAACTAACTATAAACAAGAAAAATGGTTGGTGCCACAAAAACATTACAGATGCTCAAGTAGGGGGTCATCATGGGCCTAGCGTGTGTTTGTGCTTTTTATGGCATGTAATAAGTATCCCACAATCAATGCTGTTTCTTTCTTCTTCTTTTTTTAACCTATAATAATTTAGTTTCTTGTCTAGATTATACATTTCGCTGTTCCCTATTCCACGCAGTCACTTTTCCTTTACTGATATCACGTTTACATCCTGAGTTACGTCATCCTAGCTGTGTTCCAGGGATTCGCTGTTTCTAGGCCTTTCAGTCTACCTACAGAAGTACAAATTTGCACTCCAAATTTAAATAAAAATGAGTTGGTTGATTGGAGTGAATCATGGTGTTTTGCAAATTCCTCTGTAAGATTCCAGGTGAAAGGTCAATTAATGCCACCCGCAAACCCATAACTGGCTTCTTCTTATTGCTCAGTTGGTTGTACCTGGGCATGTCACTGAGACTAGCACCTCCTGTTGGCTGGCTAGAGAGCAGGAGTGGAATGATAGTAGCTCTGATGAGACCTTAAATTCTGAGCTGGTCTCTGGAGACAAGCCAACAAGGTGAGGAGAGAAATGTGTGGTAGACGCAAGGAATAGAAAATGATGAGACTTTGGCCAAGGGATTTCTTCAAGAATAATGTGAGGTAGAAATAATAGGCTAGTTTATTCCTCTCTCTCCAGGTTTGGATAGTGTGTGTTGGGGTGTGTGTGTGTGTTGGGGTGTGTGTCATATTTTGTTGTTGTTGGTATGTAGATAAGAATGGTGGTCCCTTTTCTCTGTGTAGTAAATATTACATTAAAAGACCTCTGCATCCAGTTCAATCTTCCAGACCTTCTGGGAGATGCATTCTTCTATTGTTATGAGATCAATGGGGTGTAATCATTCTCTGTAATGTGACATGCTAACAAACAAATCCATCTTCTCTTCCCTATCTTCATTCCTAATCTAAACAAGATAAGAGCAGGAGGGGTAGGTCAAGCTGTGTTTCAGTGATAATTCACATTATGCTAGGCCGCCCTACTGTGGTGTAGATCACTGGTCTGGAAGTCAGGACTCCCAAGGTCTAACTTTCCCAAACTCTGCCACTGACCTGGGCATTTTACTTCAACTCTCTGTGCTTCACTTTCCCCGTGTGTACTCTGGGGATGATGACCCATATCCATCTTTGTGAAGATGGCCTCAGAAGAGAATGTTCTGTAAGTGCAAAGTGTTATCCGTTTATTATTGGTGTGCATAACATTTTATATACCAGTAAGACAATCACTGCTTTAAAGAATTTACAATCCCACGCAAATGGTTAACAATGAGAAATAACAAAGGACCGGGGGATAGAAAGTGACTGGGAAGGAAGGGGTAAAAGAAAACTGTTTTTGGGAGGCCACTATTGTTCTCTCTCCCAACCCTTTCTCAAATAAATTGTCTCTCACTCGAATGGTGACAGTGCCAACACATTTCAGAAAGGAGCTGTCTCTCTAGTGATCTCAGACTCTGTTCCTTTCTTTTGCTCACTCTTTTTTTCCTTAGCTCTCCACTGAACAGGAGCCATGGGGAGGATGTTACTGGGTAGAAAGGAGTTAGCAAAAAGGCAGGCCTTACATTTTGATCAGACCTGGGCTCAGTCTGCTCCCTTATGTGAAGAAGCCCCTAGGGTGGGGTTCAACAGCCAAGAACCACCTGGTGAAATTGTGGCCCTATTGAAGTCAATGGGACTTTTGCTGCTGACTTCAGTGGTCCCCAGGATTTCACATCAGGGTCTTCCAAGAGTTTTAATCTGGTCTTCTCCAGATGTAGCAATCCCTGTGGACTGCAGCAGTCAGAAAGGAGCCTCTGATAGCCAGGTCCTAGCTCACTGAGGGCCCTGGAGGTGCGAAGTGAATCTTTTAAACTTGTGTTGAAGGGGCAAAGAGGCCAGTGCAATGTGTTGCCTTGGCCCTTCCGTTGGGATTGCGGGGAGGAAATATCTGAAGAAGCATGCCTCTCTCTTCTGTTCAGTAGGGTGGCATTCAGGGCTTTTCAAAGACTTTGATCCGCCGCTACTGTTTGACCTCGTTCCTGGGCAAAGTGTCAAATGCTCTGTGTAAACTCAGGCGGGAGGAGAGCAGAAGTGGCACTGCAGCAGGGGACAGGAGTACTGTACACATGCGGCGCTCGTGTGAAACTGGCTTTTTCTGGAGAACTCTCCCATCAACTTGTACAAGGTTTGCTCTGTGGGTGGGGGTCATGGGCAGCCGGTATAATAGGCCAGGCTTGGTGCAACCGCTCCCCCCCTCTCTCGACACCTGGACCGTGGTGGCCCTTCCTCTTCCTGTCTCTCGTGGGCGGGTAATGGAAGCTGGGGGGGCTGGGCTGTGGTGGGGCTCAGAGCTCCTCTGGCTAGCCAAGGCTCGGGACTCCTCCGGACTGCTCCAGGCGCTGGCAGAGCGAGCCGGGGCTGCTCTGGGTGCTGGGCTGGTCAGCCAGGGACAGTGGGGTGGGAGGTGTGGAGTGGGGGGGGGCTGGGCAGGGCCTCAGGCAGAAGGGGCAGGGCAGGAGGGGGGTGAACATGCTGCCCATGGCAGTGGTCTCTCTTACTTAACACTTGCAATGGACCTTCTCTACCCGCCTTTCCTAGATCTAATCCTGGAAGTGACAATTAAAGCCATAATTAAGGACAGCTGCAAACGGACCACACTGAAGTTAATTCATTTTCCTATAGGGAACATAAAGCTCTGGAACGCTTTCTGGTTCAGCTCTCTCTCTCTTCACCTGTGATTTAATTTGATTATTGCAGCAAGCCCCCTTGAAAGTTGTTCTTGGGAAATCCGGGGTTTGCATTGTTTATTGAGGTAGTTTGTAAGAGGAATATTGATAAGACTTCAAGGGAATCAGGGCTTAACTTCCAGTGGGCTATTGTAAATCTAACTTCCGAGTTAGAGTGCAATTGAAGAGTTTTTGTCCTTTCAGCCTTTCTTCCCTGCTAATCGTTGCCCTCGAGTAAAACCCAAACCACATCATTTAATTATTAATTATTGTTAGAGCATCATAAACTTGCCTAGCATTGTACTGACAAAAGAGATGAATCACTGCCCTGAAGCATTTACAATCTGCGGTGTTCCGTTCCTTGCAGGATTGGACCCTGTGGGCGTGTCTACACTACAGAATTAAGTCAACCTAATTTAGCACACAGTCACTGCAGTGATTACATCACTTGTTCCTGGAAACCCTTTGCTTGTGCCAGGGCTGTGTCCCCACATCGGAGCGCTTGCACCGATTGAACTGCCTGTCGCGTGGAGCATCATGGGATGGCTTCTGAACACCAGCAACAGTTGATGTAAGCAATGCAGTGTCTACACCAGTGGTTCCCAACCCATGGCCAGTGGGCCAAAAGTGGCCTGCAGGGTCTTTCAGAGTGGCCCAGCGGCTCCCCTCCTGCTGGCCGCAGAAGGGAGCCGCTGCCTAAGTACCCGGGCGGAGTGCGTTGCTGGTGCAAGCTTCTTGCTGCAGCGAAGGGGACGGGAGATCTGCGCTCCCCTCCCCCTGGCTGTAGCAAGGAGCACGGCAAAGTGCTCTGCGTGGGTCCCTAGGCGCTGAGGTCCCTGCTAGCGCCAGAGAGAGGGGAGCACTGATCTCCTGTCCCCCTGGCTGCAGAAGAGAGCCACTGCCTAGGGACCCAGGTGGAGCACACGGTTTCCCTGCTGCAGCCAGGGGGATGGGAGATCCTCCTTGCTGAACTCCTTCCCTTTGGCTGCAGTGAGGCAGGAGGGGGACTGTGGCGGAGGCTGGTGGCCCTTTAGGTTTGTAAAAATTGTATTTGTGGCCCTCGAGCCAAAAAGGTTGGGAACCACTGCACTACACTGACCCTGCATTGACCTAACTACGTCGACACTGACTCTACACGTCTCGTGGAGGTGGAGTTATTAAGTTGGTGTAGTGAGCCAGTTATGTCAGTGGGAGCGAAATTGTAATGTAAACGCTTACGAGTTAGCTCAATGTAAGCAGCCTTGCATGGACCTAACTGTGTAGTGTAGACCAGGGCTAAGTAAAGACCGTGATAGTAACAAACACTGTCCTCCTTTCCTTCCCACCTCCTCGTCTGCCCCGGAAAGTTTATCACAATAAGATCTCGTGGTTGCTTTGTTTAGACCTGTAGGGAAGTCTGAACTGGGGGGTAGGAACTGCTGGGGGGGGGGGGGGCAGGAGGGGGAGCTGGGGTGCTGCTGAACAATGTCTATATTTATGTAGTGATCAAAATTATGCAGAGAAGAAAAATGTCAAATTATTTTTGAGCTACTTTGGAGGTGACTGAATTGATTATTTAAAAAATAATATTTAGGGATGATAAATATCATGATTAACAAACATGCCAAACTCTGAAAGCTGGTCGAGGTTCTTGCATGTGAAGATCATCCAGGCTCAGATAAATCGTTTACTGAAAAATAATGGGAAAACTTGATAACGAAAGAGAGCGCCTTGTGTTTCTTAGACATTTATTGTTCATTTCCCAGCTCCATTTTATAGGCCTTGTATAGTATATTTCTAAATAATGTGAATTAAGTTTTTCCATCTAACTTTGTCACACTCTGGAGCTTTTCACAGAGTACTTATGTGTACAAGAACTGAACAGAAGCGCTCCCTGTTTTTTCCACCAGCATGGTTGCCTTCCCTCCCGTCCATCTTTCTGTTTTCAAAAGAACAGCCAGGGAGAGAAGCATGCGTGGATTAAAGGTCGTATGCAGCATAGTTGGAGCCCTGTCAGTCCCAGGATATTAGAGACAAGGTGGGTGAGGTAATGTTTTATTGGACCAACTTCTGTTGGTGAAAGAGACAGGCTATCGAGCTTACCCAGAGCTCTTCTTCAAGTCTGGGAACCATACTACTAGGGTGACAGCTAAATACAAGGTGGAACAGGTAGTTTAGCGTAAGTAGTTAGCATGTATTGTAAGGGACCATTCAAGTTGAGTGGCCCGTTAACACTTTCACAGTCCTAGGATGAAAGAGGGAGTTAGTGGGTTACAGATTGTTGTAATAAACCATAAATCCAGTGAGACCCTGATTCAATACAGAAATTAACCCCCTTCTGACTGCACACATCTAGTCGTCACCTGCCACCCTCCACTGTGACCCATGCGGGGTATCATCAGACAACTACAATCCATACTCAATGGGGTCCCAATGCTGAAAGAAATCTTTCCTGAGCCCCCTTTTCTAGCCTTCCAGTAACCTCCCAACCTCTCCAAAATCAAAGCTTCCCGCAGACCGGGACCCACCAACTCAAGGTGGCACCAGACCCTGCTGAAACAACAGATGCAAAACTCGCAGACCTATCTCCACTGCTATGTTGATCAACACCGCCCGCCTTTCAAGATCCATGAATTCTACACATGCCTATCACAACGTGTGGTGTACATCATCCACTGCAGACTGCACTAAGATCCCCAATAACCACTGTGGGTGAAACCAGACAACCGCTACCCTGTCGGCTGAATTCACACAGGAAAATAAGACAAAAACACCCTATCACCTCTGGGTGAACCGTTTTCACAAAGCGATCACTCCATATCTGACCTTTCAGTGCGCATCCTCAAAGGAAACCTACACAACACTTTCAAAAGATGAGCCGGGGAGCTTAAATTCATAACTTTGCTAGACACTAAAAATCATGGACTGAACAGAGACACTGGATTTATGGCTTTATCACAACAATCTGTAACTCACTGTCCCCCTCTTTTTATTCTATGACTGCAGAGCTGTTAACGGGCCCCTCTACCTTGAATGGTCCTTCACAAAATGTGCTAACTACCTATGCTAAACAGTCTGTTCCACCTTGCATTTTGCTGTGATGCTAGAAGCACCTGAAGAAGAGCTCTGTGTGTCTGCATTAAAGATAGACTTTTCCACCTGAAATTATCAAACACACATTGCCAGGAGAGTAAAGGGGGTTAAAGTCAAATTACAGATAAAAACATGTTTGAGGAGGATTTCTAATTTTCACAATTTGTGGGGCCAATCTCATGATTCTTTTTTTTTTTTTTTTTTAGTCTCAGACTCATGCTTTGTAATCTCTTTTGGTTGGCAATACTGCTTGAAGCGTCTACATTTAAAATAAAATAATTTATGTGAAGGGAAGATGAGGGCTTAATTGACAAGTATTTGATTGATTCTTGTCATATTATGGGACACATCCTAGTTCCATTCCCCAATGCTACCTTCACAACTCCGCATAGGCTGCCTGACAGTCCTTTGTCACCATGCAGAGCCCCCGTGATCAAATCTTGCCCCAGTCAGTTGCATGGACAACTTGCCGGGATCCCGAAGGCTGTGCTTGGTTTGCATTAACAGAACAGATTGCAGCCACCCTCTTCTGCAGAGAGATGCAGTTCATGGTCTTAGCTTTCAGTCCTTCCTCTTTATTCCAGTGACATTGGGACATGTATTCCGTCTCTTAAAGAGCTGCATTTGGCCAATGGGCTCTGCATTATCCTCCCTCGTACAATGTGTCTTTTCTATTTATGCAACACAAGAACAAGAATTAAGTTATCTGCTATGGTGGTTTCAGAAGCCGCCCACACAAAAAGCTTGGGCTCCTGACAGGCAGCAGAGTAGAGGGAATTGATGGTGGTGTTGGAATGGACAGCCTGCCTTTTAACCTTCTGCTGCATGGCTGGTTGATTTGCCTCGTTGGCGTTCACTAGCAAACAATCCAAGTGTTCCACAAGGGAAGGTGAAGTGAAAGTGTAATAATCTGGTGTCAGTTACTGCTGAGCTAAGAGAAACTGAAACTTAGTTTTTATTCATTTAAAAAAATCTTTGGGAAGATAGGTAAAAGTCATCCATTAACATGCAAGTTGTTATCCATTTAACACTGCAAGTCGCACCACATTTAAATAAACAGTCTGAGACATAAGCAGAAGCCTTTGCAGAAAAGCCTAGTTTTTATGGCCTTGGGGACAACAGATGATCTGTTGTCAGGACATGGGATTTTTGCAGTGGGTACATTTGTTGATGCATGGGCCTCAGATGTTTCAGGTAAGCCCTCAGAATTGTAGATACATTTGCAAACTTTTGGAACCTCTTGGAACTTCACAAAGTGGCAGCTACTATGAGAGGGTTTCAACCCCGACAGAAACCGAAACTATAGTAGTGCCAAGCAAATAGAAAAATAACTGTGCAAGGTTGGTAAGGATTAAACCAAATGTTTTGGTTTAAGACACACGGGTTAGGGCCGATTGCATGCATGGTTAGTGTGCTTACACTAGGTGCCTTTGGAGGTGCATCTACTTAATTTGCCTGTACAGTTACTAAATGTGCATGCACTATCATGGTAAATAAGCATGCACATTAAGTGGCTAAATTGTGTGAAAATCTGGCCATAGATTTTTAATTGGGGGGGAGGAAATGGTGGGATCACAAAAAGCCCAAGTTAAAAAAAACCCCCTTTAATTAGAGTTTCTTCAGTCTTCTTCAACTTTCTCATAAATGAATAATAAGTTGATAAAAGGCTTCACCTCCAGTCTGCTGAGGAAGCCAGAGCCCAGTGCAGCTTCTTTTGCCTTGGCAATATGTGTAAACATAGCAGCAGCAGCAGCATACATTGTCCAAATCTAGCCAGAGAAACCAGGCATACAGGGAAACTGTAGATGGAATAGTTGATGGATTGGAAAACAAGACTCTGATTGTGCCTTCTTGCTCTCTTTCTCTCTATGTAACGTAAACAGAAGTCCAACAGGTCTCTACTCTGTATTAACTCAAATATATTAAACATGCTCAGGCGAGCTCTTCCTCCAGAGCTGTGACCTGCAGTTAAAAAACCCCTTTGATTACTGTAATTGGCCCTCATGACAAGGTAGTTGCTCTTGCTGTTGCTTATCTTCTGTTTTGCTTCTGAGAACCACTGCTGAGATCAGATGTTCTTAGCTTTTTTTTGCCTCTCGATTTAGAAGAAGGGAGAAGTTTAGATGGCAGTTGTTCCTTAAAATAGGCTACAGCGTAGGGTGAAGAGAGCGCTAAATATTTTGCTGTTTCAGAGCATAACATTATTTAGGAGTGACAAATCCATGACTAAATAAGCTTGGTTACTGTTACCAGCTTGATAGTGCACTGGTAATAAATAAAACCTAGAATACCATATGATCTGCAAGATGTCTGCATTTTAAGCTAAAGAAAATTGTTACCTCGGTTTGGAATGATTCATTAATGAAGCAATTCTCTATCAAGCATGTTTTTTTTTAAACAAGTCAAAGGGCTTTTTGGTTGGAATTGCATAATAACCACTCCTCCGAAGAAAGATATTTTATCAGTATAGTAACGAGAGCTGAGCATAGATAGTGTAAACATTTTTTCAGTGAATAGCTGCTCATATTCCAGTGTAAAATTGGAATAGACAGGACGGCAGTGCTCTCTTGTTCATTTTCTGCGAACATTAGTGCAGTACTGGAAAACATTAGCTGCAACATTTTGAGAGGTATCAGTCATTGTAAAATTTGCAATTCATGCTGTGTTGCTTGGTCAAATACGTTATCCAATCAAGGACCAGACACAGGAACACATGACTTATATCACAAACCTACAGTCATGGAACAAACTTGTTATTTATACTATAGTAATGCTTAGAAGCCCAACTGAGATTAGGGCCCCATTGAGACAGGTGTTGGGCGTACATGGTAAGATGGTCCCTGCCCCAAAGACTTTACAGTCTAGAGAGGCAAGAATGGGTTACCTAGGAAGATGGTGGAATCTCTATCCTTATTGGTTTTTAAGACCTGGCTTGACAAAGCCCTGGTTGGAATGATTTAGTTGAGGTTAGTCCTGCTTTGAGCAGGAGGTTGGATTGGATGACCTCCTGTGGTCTCTTCCAACCCTCACCTTCTGTGGTTCTATAACAGGAACTCTGTGAAAATGGCAGAAAGACTGCGCTGGACAGGATGTCAGGTTGGATGCAGGAAATGCCATTGATTGGTGGACTTCCCGTGACTCCATGGAAAAAGTTTCTAAACGTGGCATCCAACAAGCCGTCACTTGTAAAATTCCTTTGTGAATATATGGTTCAAAATGCACCTGGCTGTAGGAACACAAACACTCCTTCTTGCTGGAGGCTTTTCTAATGGTGAAGTACCAAAGTCCATCACTAGTAGAGGTGTTGAAGAAACCCAAGACCCTACTCAAGAAGAAGCAGACACAAAGATGCTTCTGCATGCTGTGTATGCCAGTATGGCTTTTGGGTCTCTTGGTGTCAAAGGAGCCATAATAATTTGGTCACTTGATACAAATGTTTTGGTCCTTGCTGTCCACTAACCTTCCAAAAATGGAACACCTAGATAACATGTGGGTTGAAACAAGTACAACTGACAAGTGTCGCTTTAAACCTGTGTACACAGTTTGTGACGCAGTCACTCCTGACTTCTGCAACCTGCTTCCTGCTGTACATGCATTAACAAGGTGTGACTCTGTGTCATCCATATTTGGTTTGGGGGGGAAAAAGATCTGTGTTTAATGTCAAAAGAAAGGGAGCTTTCCCCTTCAGAGACCTTGCCAGATTGGGAGAGACAAGCTGCAATTTCTGCAAGGAAGTTGATAAATGCTGTGTGACTTGAGCGAGGAAAAAAGGTGCTCCAGAGACCTGAATTGCTTGCACCCCAGTCTAGGCATGAAAAAGGAGAAGTGATTGGCCAAACTCCCACCATATGAGCAGAATTTTGAAAAGCATGTCAAAAGAGCATCTTGGCACACAAAGATTTGGATGTCTTTGCACATATATAAATCAGATATTGGATCGCCATTGCTATGTGGATGATGAACTACTTCCTGAATTCTTCAAGGGGCCAATGGCATCTAAGTGCCTACAAGACCTTATTTGTGTGCGCACTAGTAGGGGTTGCTACACAATCAACTGTGTATAGTCAGAACAACCTTCCCTGCACACAACTGGGTACATGCCAAGCCATTGAAGACTGTGGTAACCCACCCACTCTTGGCAGAGATCATAATGACAAACAAGATGCTAGCAATGTTGACTAGAAATGTCACCAGCACTATTACATTTCAATGATTCCCGTACAAATTTATGATTAGATTTTTTTTCTTTTCTTTTAGACTGTTGTGATACTTTGAGGGCGCAGAGAAATCCAATTCTTTGTCTTGAAATAAGACATAGTTTAATGAATTTAACGGAAACAAGTGCAAATATTTCAAAGTGGTTATTTCAGTGTGTTGATGGTGTCATTGTTTATCCCTGTTTCTATGGTAATGGCACCGCTTTACCTCTTCATATGGTTCCTCATCTTAAAGTACGTATAATAAACTTGTGTGTGTACGTGTGTGTGTACGTGTGTGTGTACGTGTACATTAAGTTGACCAAATCGGTGGTGTCGCCTGTGTGGCTAGGGTAGTGGTTTTGTGAAGTAGAGGACTGAGGTCATTCTGCACATAGTGCACCATATAGAAAATCACAGACAGGACTGGACATAAGAAACAAGGCCTGGAGGAAGGTGTCAGAGGAAGGGAGGTTGATCTGCAGGTTGGAGAGGAGTTGTGCAGGGCTTTGAAGGTGAGGACTCGAAGTTTGATATGGACTTTGATATGGGAGGAAGGGCGAGCTCGCGGAGAGATGAAGGGGCGATGTGGCCAGTTGGCTGGGCGAATCAACTTGCAAAGCACTGAACTGACTGGAATGTCCGAATCTCTGATCTTCCAATAGTCACCTATGAATGGATGACTATAATCAGCCACCAGACCAGATTCCCCCTCCCCCCCCGACCCGTCTAACTGATATTAATGGCCTTTAATGCCTGGCCTTTAGCACGTGCGGGCAGCTGGGCGACAGGAATGTAGGATTCAGCAGCCTGTCTTGGTTTCTCAGCTCATGTCTGAACTCCCGAGGAGCGTGTTAAGGTGGAGCATAGCCCTTGCCGCACACAATGGGAGCATAATGGCACTTTCCCTACCGCTTCATTGACTTCATGTCCATTAGACCACTTGGTAGCTCCAGTGGAACTACTTCTGGATTATAATACCGTAGGAGAGGAGGCGAATTGGGACCAGTGCTACTTACTTCTGTTTTTCTAGAGTAGGAATAAGTTATGCAGAAAGTAACTGACTGAAATAGAGATCTGAAGGAAACTAAATCAGAGAATCCTTGACTTGATTTGATCAACCAGCTAGACCAGTTATCGGTGCTCACACTCACTGTCCACGTTATAGGCTGGCTTTGCATCCAAGCTCAAACCTGTACTGCCGCATTACCAAGGCATTTCCAGCTGTCCCACCCGTGGCCATGTGCGTCTTTTCAGGTCAGAGCTGCATTACAGCATATCAGAGGTTCTGCTGTATTTTCCCTCTCTACGCCTTACTGCTTTGACTGTCCCCTCGTCTGGGGCTCAGACCTACACTGCAGCATTACAGGAATTCTCTTCTTCTTAATGTCCCAGACTCAAACCTGCCTTGCAGGAAACATTACAGTAGCTCTGCTACTTCCCCGTTTTCCTCCACGCTCTGCACCCAGGCTCAGAGCTGCCTTGCAGGAGTAGAGCACTTCTGTTGTGTTCCCACTGCCCCAAGTTTTTCTGCTCTTCAGCTGGGACCCACGCTGCCATTATGCAGGAGCTCTCCAGCTTTCCCATTCTCCTGCTCCCCACCTCTGGCCCATGCTTCAGACCTCTGTCCCTTTTAAATTTTCATCCTAAATTGTCACTTCATTTTGCATCAGTGTCCAGCTCTGGAGAAACAAAAATAATTTTTGCAGCTGTATCAGCATTTAAAATTGAATGTTACCTGGGGGGGGGGGGGGAGGCGGAGGAAGAGAAGAGACGGGAGGCAGGGATTTGTACGAATGGGACTATTTATGTGATCTGTCCTTCTTACTAGTGTTACAGCCAACTATAGATAGGCATTTAACATGGCTTAATTAAACCCTATCCAAATAACAGATTTAACTTGTTGTGAAGTTCTATCGTCTGGAATGTGACATTGATGCAACCTGAATTAAATGATGCCATTTTGGCCCTCTTGGTTACATGGTTACTATGCAGTTAATATCCTGATTCACAGACAAGTTTCTAGAAGTTTTGCCTCTAATATGATGACAAGCAGAATTTTTCATGGAAATTTATCTAATTTCTCAGAGACTGTTTCAGGTTATTCAGAAAACTGACTAACAGTTGGCTAAAATTTTGTTAATCATGAGAGTGGGAGTATATTCCTTTCCCCCCAAAATTCCTAGTTTTCAGGAATTCAGGGTGTGAGTTTTAAAACTAGGCACATGCAATAATGTGCAAAATAAAAAACCCTAAATGCAATTGTGTGCTTAATTTGTGTGCAGAATGACCCTTCTAACACAAGCAAATCTGGTCTTTGTGTACACTAATGATCGATTGCATGCCAGTTGACTTACCAATGTAAATTACATATGCAATTGCATGCACCTAACTTTAAAAATCAAGGCTGAGTATTTAAGTGACCTTATTACAGGTGCTAAGTACCCATAGCGATCATTGACCTATGGTGAAATGTAGGGTGTTCAGCACGTTTGAGAATCAGGCCAATTATTTAAGTGTCAAAATGTCAGGCTCTGAAATTTTGGAAAGTTTTGATTTAAATTCTTAAATTTCCTGGTTTCTTATGGATTTTTAAACAAAGTTAACATCTTGTTTAATTGAGGTTTTAAGGCAAGAGATACTGTCAAAATAAAAAAAAACAATTTAAAAGCAATGTCCTTTGGTATATAAACCCGTTAGACAATCAAAATTGAATTAATAGTACAAATCTCATTTAAACTTTTAACTTGGCCGTTTGTTTGCTTTTTCATTTTGCCTTACCATCAGCTTGGCTGGTTAAACTAAAATGGTCTCTTCCGGATCTCATGCACTCTTACAATACTGTTGTGTTTGAGATACTGCAAGGGCATTATCTTAAATTTAAATGAGAGAGCTTGTGTTTTCATTTAAACTGTTAAATCGTTCAAGCATAAGAAAAATGTCTAAAAGCAACTTAAAATAGTTTTTGGCATCCAAAGCAAGAGTTTAATTTGTTTCCCTGATATATTTACTCAAAACAAGTCAAGAACATCCATTTACACAGCAAAATCTGTTACACACCGTGTGTTCAGCCTGCATGTAGGAAAATTTGAATGACAGTCTTCAGTCTTCTGGTGAGGAACAGAGGCAAAATAATTACACTAGGAATTCAAATAAGAAGAGCTTTTGGTTCACTGGCTTTACTCTAGCAAAACAGTGACATCTTACACATGAACTAAGGTGTAAGTTTTGATCAGAGTTGGATATATAACAGGGAAAGGCAGAATGCAAAGGGGCCTGAGAGATCAGAAATATGTACAAAGATAGAAGAATGTTGGGAATCACCAGAAAACAGATAGAAAATATCATATTGCCTCTTTATAAATGGTACGCCCCCATCTTGAATACTGCATGCAAATCTGGTCGCCCCATCTCAAAAAATATGTACTGGAATTGGAAAAAGTACAGAAAAGGGCAACAAAAATGATTAGAGGTATGGAACAGCTTCCATATGAAGAGACTAAAAAGACTGGGATAGTTCATCTTGCAAAAGAGATGACTAAGGGGAGATATGATACAGGTCTATAAAATCCTGACTGGTGTGAAGAAAGTGAATATGGAAGTGTTATTTACCCCTTCACATAACACAAGAACCAGGGGTCACCTGATGAAATGAATAGGCGGCAGATTTAAAACAAACAAAAGGAAGTATTTCTTAACACAATGCACAATCAACCTGTGGAACTCTTTGCCAGAGGATGTTGTGAATGCCAAGACGATAACAGGGTTAAAAAAAAAAAAAAAAAATCGATAAATTCATGGGGGATAGGTCCATCAATGGCTACTAGCCAGAATGGGCAGGAATGTAAAACCATGCTCTGAAGTGTCCCTAGCCTCTGTTTGCCAGAAGCCGGGAATGGGCAACAGGGGATGGATCACTTGATGACTCCCTGTTCTGTTCATTCCGTCTGAAGCACCTGGCATTGGCTACTGTCAGAAGACAGGACACTGTGCTAGGTAGACCATTGATCTGACACAATATGGCTATTTCTATGAGATAGCATAATCAGATTAAATGCAGGGAAAGTTCTTCGGGAATGACGTAATCCCGACCACCAGGACTCAGTGGAGTGTGGGGATGAGCTGCGCTGGATGAGATTGGAGGGATAGTGGACAGCAAAATGGATGTGATATTGTAAGGAAACTTATTTTGGAATTGAGCTATGTAGACAGAGGCACCGTGCCATGGAGAAGGGGAGCAATCCTCCCTCCCTGTGTAGCAGTGATGAGGTCACACCTGGAAGATTGCATTCTGTTGGACATGGCGATTCTAGAAAGAAATGGAGAGAGTGCAGAGGAAAAAGCAACCAACGTGCTGCAGAAGCTGGAGGGAGAAACTATGGAGAGAAAAGAACCAAACAGGCTGGATTGTCTGAACGACCACCTGAACTGCACAATAATCTGGCATTCCCGCGTGCAGTATGGGGACCTATGTCCATGAGCAGGTGTTGGAATTGCACTCATGCTTTTGGTGTCTGGTCAACAATCCTTTTTAAATGTATGTTTCTGGTTGCTTTTAGCACCAGACTTTACTTTTTAGTTTGAAGGGATGGTGCTTCAACTCAGCTGGGATAAATCAGCCTATGTCCGTTGATGGCAGTGGCGCCATGATGATTGACACCAGCTGGAGACCTGGCCGTCTCCTGAGTTTGGCAGGTAGGAGAGAGATGGCTTAGTGATGTGAGCAGAAGATTGAGAGCCAATCCTAATCTAAATTCTAATCCCAGCATTGTCACTGGTTTTTTCTCCTTAGTTTTGGGCACGTCACAGAACCTCTCTGCTTAACTATCCCTGTCTTACAGAACAGAACCTTGCAAAAGGATGGTGAGAATTAGCTCCTGTTTGTAGAGCACTGCGGGAATTAGCAGTTTGTATAGGTTAATACCAAGAGCTGTTGCTCAGCAGTGCAATGATGTGGATGTGTGTGTTACATATGGTAAAAGAACCTATAACTCTTGCATGCTGGAGATGGACTGTGCTGTAAACTCTTCTAAATCTACAGGACAACACTATATCAAGTATTGTGGGTTGGGCAGGAACTTGCCCTGAGGTCAGACTGGCAATGACTTTTTTTTTTTTTTTTGCCTTCTGCTGCAGCATGGGGCATGGATCAGCTGGACATATCTCCCCTAATTAATCAAGGCCCTACGATTGCCAGGGCCACAGGCATTGGTGTCACCTCAGTCTCCTCTGTTCTCTGCCTGTGGGGCAAACAACAGTTTAGTCTGCTGAGGACTGAAGTGCTTTGGTAAAGTACTGGGTGAAATTTAATGGCCTGCGTTATGCAGGAGGCCAGATTAGCTGTCCTAATGGCCTCTTCTGGCTTTAAACTCTGAAGCTAAACAATTTGTTTGGCTGGTTGATTGGAAAAACACCTGTATTCTAAAGGTTGATTTTTAAAATACTAAGGCACAATATAGCTTTATTCTTTCTCTTCCCTAGAGCAAGAATGTTTTTTAAAATTAGCACCTGCTTCCAGTCAGTGGACTGCAGACTCCAGACAACTGGTAGGGTCACTGATTTCCATGGTTGGCTTTTCTGTTACCTCTCTTGGGTCTCCTAGTTCTATTGCTTTAGATATCTGTTGCTCTTGCAGAATCAGTTTCAGAAATGGTCAAAATATGACTGGTGCATAATCACTAGGTTGGCTTCATCTTTAAAAGCATCTTGTGGGGTTTCTACCATATTCAGTTGAGCAACCACATCCTTCATTTACCTCTCCATGTTAGTCTGTGTCTTTAGTGCCTTTGTATCTAAGTGACTTTTGTCAGTTTCATTTAATCTTTAAAACTGTAGAGACAGAGAAAGGATGTGCTATGCTTGCACTGAGTCCATCCAAATCATGACAGAACTGTAGGCAATATCCTCTACGGTGCAATCTCCAATGCCAAATGGATAATGCTTATTTTTATCTTGGACTTTCTCTGACTGCTAACCCGCTGGCATTATGGCGCTCTTGCTGACAGATGTGAGAGAAATGCTCTTTTTATTCAGGTTGTGACCTACAGGTTTAAGGGGTGAGCTGATTACCTTGGCCAACTAGTAAACGGCTCTCTGAGGTATGTTGTATTCACACAGATGGGCTAAATATAGCTAGTGGCTTTTCCTTCCCATTTGCCACAGCGATTCAGTGTTTCCAACTCTTGTGATTTTTATCATGCATCTCACAATAATTGATGGCTTTTGTTCTTAAAGCCCCAGCTTCTAGTGTCATGTGATTACATGAGACTCTCTGCTTTCACTTTAAAAAAAATGTAAGTTTTCCAGTCTTCATGCCTGCAGAGAAAAGCTTGAAATGTGATTCTTAAAGGCTCAACATTCAAAAAGCAAATAAAAGGACCCAATATTTATTGGGTTAAAAATATGACTATTCATAGCTAAGCATGTTAACAGTACATTCATGTTACTCTGCTGGTGCATGCCATAGTAACTTGACTTTCTCATGCTGTGTCCTCCAAAATCTTAACTCTGGTCCCCATTTGGTCCATTGTTTGCTGGGAACATCTGACAGTGGTTCGGTTAAGTGAACTTGGGAAAAGGAACCTGAAATGGCTATCTAAGGCATCTGGAATATTACCAGGCATCATTGGTAGTCTAGCTGTTTTCTCCTCCAGTATTCAGAACTAATGACTTAATTTGACACCTGCAGTGCAGTATTTATGGGGGGACGCTGACAGCAACTACCGTGGAAGAGGAAGAGAAAAGTGGAAAATTGGGCAAACGGTATTTGTGAGGCACTAACAGTCCAAGATCCAAAGGAGACATGGTCCCTGCCACAAGAACACTGAAACCTAAATTGAGGGGAGTGTGGGGTACCCACTAAGGAGTTGAGGAAAAATGGACCAATGCAGGAACGTAAGGAATACAGTGAATTGTCAGCATGATGACCTTAGCTGAGTGTGCAGCAGTGAACCATCTCTCAGCAAAAGGGCTCTTTGTGCGCCATTAGTGGCCTATTTTAGGAAGTTGATTCCATAAATGGACTATTCACTCTGCTTAGGAGGCTTTGGAATGGAGTTTTCCAATTCCATTACCTGCAAGGTCACTCTGCCCTCAGAGAGCACACAGCCGGAGAGCGGTGTTGCTTTGCCCCATGGCGTATATGCTTACTGAGCATTACTCTGATTACTCAGGAGTGTTTGTGGGACGGCAGAGTAATGGTGGTTGGTGATGGATGCTGGAGGAGGTGAATTTGGGCTGGCAGACTTGTCATGTGGAGCAGTGCACTTCCCTCTTCAGAAAAGCCAGGCCTAAAGGAACGGGGTGGGTTGGAATATCCTCCTCTGAAAAACTTGAGAAGATGGAGAGCAAGAGGCTTATTTGGACAGAGCAACCGTAAAGTCGGGTCATTAATAAAAGGACTGGTGTGAGGTGACAATCATGGTAGTATGGGACATGCCAGTGGCATTAAATTATGAAGGGGGTGACGTTGGAAATAGAGGGGGAGCTGCAGTGAACCCTTAGATCCTAACACCCCAAACTTTGTGACTGTACAGCCAGGGATTTGCATTTTCTGGCTCCACCTCCATTCGGAATGGAATTGTGTAGGAGCAGAGTGCTGGGGAGCGCAGATGTGAAACAGCTCCGTGCATGCAGCTCAGCTGTCAATCAGCTAGCACAGGAGCCTCAGCAGAGGGAAGAAAAGGTACTGCCGAGTGCAACGCAGAACTGGTGTGGGCAGTGGCCTGCATCTCTACCACAGAGAGGGCCGGGAAAGCCAGAGGGAAAACTAGTCATGAGAAATTTTAACGCTTTCCAGAGAGAATGAAGTGTGAAATCCAGAGGTTGTGCAGAATATTTTCTGAGACTGGAGTGGAAATAAAATGGAAGTGTCCTGACTGCCTTAGGCAAGCAATTGTACATGAGGAACAGACATAGAGTAGGAAGAGAACTGAGAAGGGGCCAAATGTATTAAGAACATAAGAATGGCCATACTGGGTCAGACCAATGGTCCATCTTGTCCAATATTCTGTCTTCTGACAGTGGCTAGTGCCAGATGCTGCTGAGAATGAACAGAACAGGGGAGTTTCTCAGTGATCCATCCTCTGTCATCCAATCCTAGCTCCTGGCAGTCAGAGGCTTAAGGACATTCAGTGCATGGGTTGTGTCTCTGACCATCTTGGCTAATAGCCATTCATGGACCTATCCTCCATGAACTTACCTCATTCTTTTTTGAACCTAGTTATACTTTTGGCCTTCACAACATCCCCTGGCAAGGAGTTCCACAGGTCGACTGTGCGTTGTGTAAAGAAACACTTCCTTTTGTTTGTTTTAAATCTGCTGCCTATTCATTTCATCAGGTGACCCCTGGTTCTTGTATTATGTGAAGGGGTAAATAACACTTCCGTATTCACTTTCTTCACACTAGTCATGATTTTATAGACCTCCATCATATCTCCCCTTAGTCATTTCTTTTCCAAGCTGAACTGTCCCAGTCTCTTTAATCTCTTCTCATATGGAAGCTGTTCCATCCCACTAATCATTTTTGTTGTCCTTCTCTGTACCTTTCCCAATTCTGATATACCTTTTTTGAGATGGGGCTACTGGAAGTGCACGCAGTATTTGAGTTGTGGGTGTGTCATGGATTTATATAGTGGCGTTATGATAATTATTGTCTAATTATCTATCCCTTTTCTGATGGTTCCTAACCTTCTGTTAGCTTTCTGTTGCATATTCAGTGTTGGAAATAGAGAGGGAGCTGCAGTGAACCTTTAGATCCTAACACCCCAAATTTTGTGACTTTCATCCACAATGACTCCAAGATCCTCTTCTTGAGTGGTAACAGCTAATTTAGACCCCAACATTTTGTATGTATAGCTGGGATTATGTTTTCCAGTGTGCATTACTTTGCATTTCTAAACACTGAATTTCATCTGTCGCTTTGTTGCCCAGTCACCCAGTTTAGTGAGATCCCTTTGTAACGCTTGGTAGTCTGCTTTGAACTTTACTATCTTGAGTAATTTTGTCTGCCCTTTTTCCAGATCATTTATGAATATGTTGAGCAGCACTAGTTCCTGGTCAGATCCTTGGGGGACCCTGCTATTTTACCTCTCTTCATTGTGAAACCTGTCCATTTGTTCCTATCCTCTTTTTCCTGCCTTTTAACCAGTTACTGATGCATGAGACCAAGTGTGCAGAGGAAAAGGAAAGAGCTGAGGTTAGAATGGGAATTCCCATATGGCAGGTTCAGAGGAGGAAGCTAGACATTTCCAGGGAATCTGCAGAAGTATGTTGGTGTTGATGCTTATCTAAGACTGCTCTGCTACTGGGGTAAGCAGCTGAAGAAGAGCAGAAAGGAAAGGCACCAGGGTAGTTAAGATGAATGCACTGGAGAGAGATCTGTAGAGGTCAAAGGCTTTCCTTGCCATTCCTGAGCATTTATGTGTATGGACCGAATTCTGCTCTTGGAATTTCTCACACATCCCTAGCTGACGTCAGTGGGAGCTGTGCATATATATCTAATGAACTGGCTACATCTTCAAAGCCCGGTATAAACTCTAATTAACTGATCAGTTCTCACAACAATCCAGTGAGGGAATGAAGTAGTAATATCCCAGTTTTACTGATGGGGAAACTGAGACCTAGGACAAGGTCCCGATTTAGGGCTTGTCTACCTTGGTAAAATTACTGGCGTAGCTATGCTGGCAAAACTCCCCGTCTGGACACTTATCCTGGAAGAAGAGTGTTTGTTTTTTTTCTGGTTTAGTTTGTCACTTTGAAAGTTGGTAATCTTCTCCATCTAGACAAACCCCTTATATATTTGGGTCTTGTTTAGACCTTTGCTAAGTTGAAGAGCCCTCTATTATCAAATTTCTGTTCCCAATATAAACACTCACAGCTTGTGATCGTCACCCCCTTAACCTTCTCTTTGACAAAATTAGACTAATTCAGACTAGAAATAAGGCACAAGTTTTTTAACACTGAGAGTAATTAACCGTCAGGACAATTTACCAAGGGCTGTGATAGATTCTCTGTCTCTGGAAAATTTTTAATTAAGATTGGATGTTTTTTTCTAAAAGACACCCTCATGTCAGTTGAAATCAGTGGGAGATGTAGAAGCTCAGCAAATTAGGCTTTAAGTGATTTTCTCAAAGCAAGTTAATGACAGAGCTGGGATTAGATCTTGACGGATTTCTGATTCACATCCTTGTACACATTCCTTTAGGTTACACTGATTATACTGCTTGGCTGAAGGAAGAATTTGGCCTTATATGTTAACCTACAGATTTTTGTCCCTCTGCCTGGTGAGTTAAAGTTCACTATCGTGAATAGGAGCTGAATGAGAAACAGGGTGGTAATCGGGTCTGGAAAATGGTGGGACTGAGAATAAAGTGCTTCTTCTGAGCCAGCCGCAACCTCCTGCTAACTTCAGCTAATTTGCAGCACCGAGACAAGAGAACAGCTGAGGGCTATGTAGGGAGATGCTCCCTGCAGAACATTCTCTCAGACTGTAGTGTGGCATTGGCCCGGGGCCAGTAACGCTACAGACATGCTGGGGTATTAAAAGCCCTGGCAGATATTTTAGACAAGGAGAGGTTGGAGACAAGGAATCAGGGGGTCAGGAAGAACCAGTGGTTCGGTAAATTTGCAGTTAATAGTGTCCTGGGGAGCAAGGCATCTCGGGAGGGAATTCTTTCAACGTTTGTGGAGAGGAGAGTGGAAACGGACCAGGAGACAGAGCATTTGTTTTCTAGATTAAACAACCACCATAGATTTGCCTTCGTCGTCGTCATCATCTTGCTTTAACGATTGCCACTTCTTTCTGTGTGTCTTCCCTGGGCCACGGCTTTCCGGACTCCAGCATGTGCAGAACATTGCTAGACAGCATTTTTTATGTATAAAGACTGCCCATAATCTCAGACCACTTACTTGCTTCTCTGTACATTTCAGATTGCCCTTGTTTTTAAAAATTGTCCAGAGTGAGTGTATTGTTTAATCACATTAGTTTGTCATTCTAGGATTGTTCATGACAGCTGGGCTATGGACCGTTCTCCCTACATCTCCTGCTCTCTGTATTGCTCTAAAAAAAGAATATTTAGCAAACTTTTTTGGGGGCGAGGAAGTTTAGGAAGAAGAAGCCTGCAAAGCAGAGAGTGTACATGGGATTTGAATGATGTATGGGTTTGGTGCTGGTCTTCTGCACAGGGGCAAAATTCTTCTATAAAGAATTTAAGACCCAGATTCTCAAAGGTATTTAAGTGCCCAACTCCCTTTGATTTCAATAATATATGAATAATGTGGGTCCAATAAACTGCAAGCAGATTGAAAAAGGAAAAGAACTCTAAAATTTGGTGGTCACAGTGACCTTCGAAAACTGTTCTATAGTTGTTTCTACTTTATTACAAATGAAAGAGAGCAAATATAAAGACATAAAAATACAAAGACTGCAATCTCCATTGGTAATGGTATCTTTCCTAATAGCCGTATGGGGATGGATCAACCTCAATAACCCTTTAACAAGTTACTCTGTGACCCTGGCTAGAATAAACTTTGCCAATAGCAAGTGGTGATTTCACAGGCCTGGAGTTTTTTATAAACTAGGTTTCTTGTTCTGGTCACTAGGAGGGAGAAATACACATCATAGAAGATTAGGGCTGGAAGGGACCTCAGGAGATCATGTAGTCCAACCTCCTGCTCAAAGCAGGACCAATCCCAACTAAATCATCCCAGCCAGGGCTTTGTCAAGCCACACCTTAAAAACCTCTAGGGATGGAGATTCCACCACTTCCCTAGGTAACCCATTCCAGTGCTTCACCACCCTCCTAGGGAAAAACTTTTTCCTAATATCCAAGCTAGACCTCCCCCATTGCAACTTGAGACCATTGCTCCTAATTCTGTCATCTACTACCACTGAAAACAGCCTAGCTCCATCCTCCCTGGAACTCCCTTTCAGGTAGTTGAAGGCTGCTATCAAATCCCCCCTCATTCTTCTCTTCTGCAGACGAAACAAGCCTAGTTCCCTCAGCCTCTCCTCATAAGTCTTGTGCTCCAGCCCCCTAATCATTTTCGTTGTCTTCCACTGGACTCTTTCCAATTTGTCCTCATTCTTTCTGTAGTGGGGGGCCCAAAACTGGACACAATACTCCAAATGAGGCCTAACCAGTGCCGAATAGAGGGGAATAATCACTTCCCTCCATCTGCTGGCAATGCTCCTACTAATGCAGCCCAATATGCCGTTAGCTGTCTTGGCAATAAGGGCACACTGTTGACTCATATCCAGCTTCTTGTCCCCTGTAACCCCCAGATCATTTTATGCCCAACTGCTGCCTAGACAGTCGATCTCCAGTCTGTAGCAGTGCATGGGATTCTTTCATCCTAAGTGAAGGACTCTGCACTTGTCCTTGTTGAACCTCATCAGATTTCTTTTGGCCCAATCCTCCAATTTGTCTAGGTCACTCTGTATCCTGTCCCTGCCCTCCAGCGTATCTACCACTCCCCCTAGCTTAGTGTCATCTGCAAACTTGCTGAGGGTGCAATCCATTCCATTCTCCAGATCATTAATGAAGACGTTGAACAAAACTGGCCCCAGCACCGCCCCCTAGTGCACTCCGCTTGTGACTGGCTGCCAACTAGACATCGAGCTGTTGATCACTATCCGTTGAGCTCGATGATCTAGCCGGCTTTCATGTAACAGCTCACATATAACATCTTGCGCTGCCTTAACCAACTGGCTCCTTCCTATTTAAGCCCCTTTATTTATTTCTTCTGTTCTTCACTTACTGCCTCTTTTAACATCAGCGTTCCAAGGGCTCATTCAATGATTTCCTTAGTTCCTTAGGATGTTGGATTGTAAACTATGAATCAGGGGCATAGAGACTGATTCTGATGTTGTATACACAGAGTGTTAATGCTGAAGGCAGTGGAGTTCTAGCAGCGTAAAAAAGAAACCAACCCTGATGAGATGAGCATCAGTTCCACTGTCTTATTTGTCTGGAAAACACCATGAACATTTTAGGGTGAATTTATGGCTTATTAAGACCTCCAAGTCATTGCCCATTGAAATCATTGGAAAGACTCCAATTCATTTCAGCAGGCTTTGGATCAAGTCCTCAGTGACTGGTTACCAGGACTGGCCAGAGAAAGCTACTACGCTTTGTGCATATTCCAGCTGTGAGTCCTTCTGCAGTGACTACCAAAGGCCTATGTTGTGTGCAAATGGCCCACGGTGCTGGGACCGCCCACCTGACTTCCACTGCGGCTTCAGATGGGTTCAGAACTCCGCTTTCCAGAGGTGAAAGGCAAGTGCACTAACGCAGCTGCCTCAAGACTGGAAAAAGTCAACAGCTTTTTCCCAGCCTCATCACCGCCCAGTTATTAGAAACCAGAAGGTAAAAACAGAGCCTTGAAAACAGCCAACACCTTCTCATTTTCCCAAGCCAGAATAGGGTTTTGCCTCTGCATCTGGAAACTTGTCTGATAACTGAGAACGTGTGTTAGTAATAATACCAAGCATTAATTAGCCCTTCACTGTGCAGACATTAACAACCAATTCCAAATGCCCCCTGGGAGGTGGTGGTGGGGTAAATATCATTAGCCCCATTTTAGAGAAGGGGAAATTGAGACAGAAAGGTGTCCTGACTCGCCCAAAGCCATGAATCGATGGCAGAGGCAGAATTTTGGTTCAGGCTCGCCTGGCTCTGGACCAGTCCTTCTCTGGAGAGGAATGATTATCCTCATGGTTAACGAATGCTGGAGGTGAGAGAGCAGTCCTTGGTTCTGCCCAAATTTCTGGTGTGGCTTTTGGCAAATCACCAAATCCCTGTGTCTGTTTGCCATCTGTAAAATGGGGGAAAATAATCTTACTTAATCTATTAAGGTGGAAATGCTTTGGATAAGGACTTTCTCTTACTATGTGTATGTGCAGCACCTAGCACAATGGGGTGCTGATTTTGAGGGCGGGGGGAGGGTATCTGTGCACTGTGGTATACAAATTAGATAGAATAGATAGAAATTAGCCCAGCCTGCCCTGTGACCTGTCAGCTCTGTAGAGGCAGACTGATTCCTCTTCCCTAATTCACTCAGGTAGCATTTCACTGGTGGTCTTGTTTCCTCTCTCCAAAGTGCAGGAGTAGGAGGTGTTGGTTTTGCACTGCCAGAGAAATCTGCTGCACCTGTTCTGTTGTTGTATCCCAGATTCTGCTATTTCAGACTTGTCGCTGCCTCTTTATCTGGAGGAAGGGGCCCTGGTATGATTCAGAGGAAGGTATCCTTGGGCCAAGTGCCAGCTGTGGAGGAGGAGTGGGCGGTGGTGAAAGGTGAAAGCAGCGGCTGTTGCTGTTCACAAGATCTAGGAGACTGATCCCTGAAGTCTCCCCTGCATTTGCAAAGATCTCGCTCCCTCTGCTTAGCAAAAACCCCAAACCCGCCCAGCAAACTTCAGCTGCTTGTATCTACTTTTCATTTTCCTCCTCCTAGCCACTTCCTTCCTTGTACCCCCTCTGCTGTAATCTCCTGCCGTCTCATCGTCCGGCAGGGAACCAAGCACCGAATGAGATGGCTGTCCTGATCATGCAGATACGAAGGAGGAGGGCTTCCTTATCGCAATAAGCAAGGGGAACCCCCAGCAGCCTCCTCGCTCCGCTACCCTCCAACCCTTGTTTTGGGAGAAAGAAGCCTAGCACTGATTGCATCTCCCTGCCAGGAGACCACTCGCTGCCTCACCCCTTCCCCCTCCGGTTTGCCCTGGGGTTGGTATGAATCGAAGAACAGACATTCCTTCCTCTTCCAGCTTTTACTCCTGTCTTCGGCTGCCTTTCCCATCTCTCTCTGCTGCTTTTCATCATTTGACCATCACTTCGCTGCCTCCGTCTTGCTTCGCGTTAATGGAGTTCAGTGCTGGTGCCAGGCCCTCTTGCTGCCTTTGTTTATTGCTCTTTTCCTTCCCCCCCGCCCACTTCCTAAGCCTTTGCCTGTGGCAGTAACGTAACTGGCGCATAATACAAAGGCGCTCGTGCAATGCCAGGTTGCCATTTAATAACAGGGGTCTGGTTACTCCCAAGGAAATAACACACCAGTGCAGCCCTGCTCCTATCTCCTCTTCAAGTTTAATTAGGGATTCGGGTGATGTACGGGGGCTGCGGGAGTGGTTATGTGGCGTCTGACATTTGCAGGTAGGTTGGATGCTCTGAGACCGCTGCTGCCTTAGCTCTTAGCATGGACTTTTTGAACTCGATCTTGGTTCTCTCTCTGTCTCTCCTTCCCCCATTCTTGTTGTTAGCTTGAGGCATTTCCATTTGGCTGCTGTTCTCGTGTCCATGTGTTTGCTCCAGGCCCTCGCAGTTCAGTGCGGTAGCAGTTGGATGAACGGATTTGGAGCAGTAGCTACCTTTGCACCACCTTCCAGTGAATTCAGTGATCTGGCTGTCCTGTTTGACTTCCATGGAGACTAGAGAGCAGGAGCAGCATGGACTGGGGCCATGCAAGAGAGCCTCCACTGGCACCAATAATACTGGGAATCTTTATGTTGTGGACACTTGTCCAGTAGGGACCAGACAAAGGTTACCGGAGCGGCCGTCACGGTGTAATGTGTTTTTGATCATCATGGGCCAGGCTGTCAAAAGAGCTCTGCTCCCATTTAGGCACCAGAATCCATGGCCAGCTTCTCATGTTGGCCCTTTCTAAGCCTGACCTTGAATGTCATCGTGGGAACTGCTGGGTGCTCAGCCCTATTGAAAAATCAGATCTCAGTTGTGGGAACTGAACTCTAGAAAATCTGGCCTGCTAATCCTGGGTTGCATTTGAGCCAGAAACCAGGAAGTGGGTGTCTCTGTGACCTATTAAGAATGCTCTGAACCTCTGCCTTGCTTCGCTTGCAATAAGATGCAGGCTGCCCCTTTTGAAAGGCCCCTGGAGCAGAGGACAATTAACCATCATCCGTGGTAGGGTCTGTTTGCAAATATGTGGACCATATTTTATCCTGCGTCTCAGAGCAAAATTACCTTTCATGTCCATGAGTGCCCGCCATAGCTAGTAGTTATCAGAGGTGCGCTGTACCCTATTCAGTATCTATTCTGACTTAGAAAGTTTGTTTTATTTTGGCTGCTCATTGGTTTGATTACAGTGCACAGACTGTATCACCGATGTGACGTCCTCTTATCGAGACTGCAGTAGGCAAACTCTTGAGCCAGCCTTTGCAGTAGAGAGTGCGGAAATTCTGACTCTCCAAACAAACATGGTGCCCGCATCCTTAAAACTAGTTGTGTGGCTTTGCTGTTTGCGTGGAGACAATGTAAACCCAATATCCTGACTGGTGAACTCCTCACCTCTTTTCACAAGAGCGTTTTGGCCAAATTCCTACATTGGGTGATCATCTTCTACCTACCTAATATTTCTTCCTGCAGTTTCAACTCATCAAGGTATTCACTTCCTCTCCTAGACCGTCTGCTTAGAGCTCTTGTTACACTAAATTACTATTTATTTGTGTTATCGTAGTTCATAGGAGCCCTAGTGAAGCTGCCCCTATTGTGCTAGGTGCTGTACAAACAGAACAAAAAGACAGTCCCTCTTCCAAAGGTGTTGGGTCACAGAGAGAATAAACTGGATGGAACACTTGGCATTTGCAATGCCTGTAAATCATCTTGTGTCCAAGCACACCAGTTGCTCCAGGTGTTGCTACAAACATTAGTTGTACCAATAGGTTGCAACTTTGGAGAGCAGGTCTCCAGCCCGTGTCTGACTGAGCTGACGTGGTCTGCAGTACTTCTGGTTGGGCAGCTGCAAATGCTGCAATGCGCGTATTTTGTTGGTCATCCTATTTCCATCCCACAATGCCGAGCCTCATGCTTAGAAATTACCCAGCAACTCCTGCTCCCAGCGACAGATGGGTGCTTCAGGATTCCCAGAATGCAGTGGTGCAAGCACAGGTGTAAGGCACGTTGACCTGCCAGAAAGGTTCTGCTGTCATAAATGAATTTGCCGTGTGGATAGCCCAGTGCAGTTAATAGGGCAAACGATGTGACGACTCGCGTCAAGCAACCAATGTGCCTGCAATGGTTTCCTCCCTTAGTGTAGACACGCCCAAGATGAAGCCCTACTTTATCGCTTAGTAAGCTGGTTTGCAGGGTGCTCTGGAATCCTTGGCTAGAAACGCGTTAAAGCAACTCCATGATCAGAATGAGGCATGCTTTGGTGTGTGCATATGTGAGGGATGCTGCTTCACAAATAAACACAGGATGATACTAGTGGTGTGTGATTGTTTGTTTGTTATCCAAACACGGACAGTAATAAGGGCCTGTGTCGAGTAGGAGAGAGAGAGGCTAGTCTGTAGCATTACAGGTTGGATTGAACTCCTTCATTTCAGTTTGTATTGCACACTGCTCAGCTCTCGGGAGTCTCCCCGTGAAAACTTCACACCACTCCTAGCATAGCCACAGAATCATCTTCACAACAAGACGACGGGGCTACAGGACACTATTTTGTTTGGCATCTTTTTTTCGAGAAGAAAAACAAACTTGCCCGAGGGCTGGAAATGAGAACCATTGACATTTAAATAGCACCAAAATACGTGCTTCAGGATAGTGAGGGGTTGAAACCAAACATTAAAGTGGAAGAAGAACAGACATTCCCCAGCTGGTGTTTGATATAAAAGTATTTGTTGTGAGTCCTTCTTCCTTCCAGCTCTTTATAGTGAATTTTGGTGCTGATGACACGTGCATGTCTGACAAATGTTGAAGTCTTCCAGTTATTCTTAGAGTAGGCGCAGGATGGGCAGTGGTAGCCCTGCCAGTGCAGTTTATCCTGTATCTAGAAAGTTTCCCCTAGCAGTGGAAATATGACGTTAGTCTCATCAATCTTTGATATCCCTTTGACTACATTTTTGTGTGTGTGGTGGACACCTCTACAGCTGGGACTGGGCTCAGGCTGCTGGATCATTTCATTGAAGTGTTGTTGGATGCCTGTGGCTTTTGGCGCTTTATGTGAACCAGCAATCCAAGGGTGACAGGCTCCATATCTCCTGCCCAGTGCCTTCAGCTCCCTACCCCTCTAGAATGTGGTCTGTTCTCCAGAGTTTGGATCTTCCCTTTCACATGAGTGTGCAACTGCTAGTGCGATGAGAACTGCATGCATGCCAGAGCTGCGTGTCTATTGCACTCCCTTCCCTGCTCCCCTTTCCTGGCTTCTTGGAATCCGGTCCCTTTCAGACTGGGCCAGTTGTGCTGAAAGGCACCCAAGGACAAAGGCTTCTTTGTAGAGAGCTGCAGCTGGGCACATCCATGTCCTTCTCTCTCCATTGCTTCTCAGCCCTCGCCTATCCTCAGAACATCACCCGGTGATGGCAGTGCCTCTTGGGAGGAGCGTTTCTAGGTTTGACGTTGGAGTGCCAGCCCGTGGGCTTTTTGGACTCTGCCACGTTATGGAAACGATGCTCTCGAGGAGGGTGGCACAGAAGGGAAAAAATAAACAACCTTCCATTTATAAAGCCCAGATCCCAAAGTCCTTCCTCATTTTTCTACCCGTCCTTACTCAGTCGACGCTCCCATTTGAGTCCCCCGTCTTTCATTCATTTCAAACACTGTGCATGGCTGTCACTGACGCGCAGCCGTTGCTGGGGGTGGGACGCGGTAGCCGTTCTGCAACAGCAGGCAGTCGCGACTTGGGAATCGGGGCACCAACCCCTGGGATTGCAAATTTGGACTGTCCTGTGTCTGTCGCCCACAGAGAGGCTGCAGTCCCATTTCTGGTTCCCGTAACAGTTTATGTGGTTGCAGGGGAGGGGAGAGTGAAATCTGCAGGGGGAAAGCAGGGAGGTCGAATGCAATGACCAGAAATGGTGATTCTTGCAAATGAGAGATGAATGATCACAGCTGGTCTCTCCTAAAAGACTCCCAGATGCCAGATGCACCTTCAGAATGTGGTGCAGTGTGGACGTGAAACAGGCAGCCGCTGTTGTGTTTACTAACCCTTTAGCAGTGTGTGTTTTCCTCCAGTGCTCCCAGTTGCAGTGCTTTGCCTCTCCTTCCTGCCCGCTAGCTCTCTAGAATAGAAAGTGATTGATTAACTGAAGGGCATCTTCTGCACCCAACAGCCTGCCTCGGCAGCAACACAGCGGGTGGTGTGTGCGTGTGTCATTCTCTTCCCTGAGTTATTCGTGTGGATGTAGGCAGCAACGGAACATTTGCTGGTCACCGTCATGACTCATTTTTATTAGAGCGCTGCCAGGCCAGAACGAGTATTTATAGGAGCTGCCTGGGAGGATGATGTGACGCTCTTGGAAAAGGCAGCTGCGTGGGGTTAGCAGCTGCGTCGCCAGCACGATCTGCACAGGACAAGGCTGTTGTCTCTTGCCTGATTGCAATGGTTTAACGCAGTCCAAAATCCATTGTGTTGAATGAGTGGGTTGATGGCTGTTCTGGGAGAATTACTACACGGCATGGTGCGGCAGAAACGCTGGATGCACCACCCTGGCAACGTTGTACTGCCAGCCCTGGAAATACTTCGTATTTGGGGACAAACAGGAGAGTCGATTGTGCCTTCTCTTTTTTGAAATCGATGGGAGTTAGGCACCAAAATACCTCTGAGGATCTGGGCTTTCGTGTATGAGTGGGGAGTGGCAGATTATCTCACATATGCCTCCTGTTAGGAATTTTGCACCTTCCCCTGAAATATCAGGCGCGGACCACCTTTGGAGAAGGGATGCTGGATGAGAAGGACCATTGGTCCGATCCAGTCTAAGTCCTTTGCTTTTCGTAGCAGTATGGCCATTAGAATGGGGAATAGTTTCCTGAGGAGTGGTGCAAGCCCCATTTAAAACTGGGATGGAGACGGTACTTCTGGGGAAAGTCCTACTCTGGCTTCTTAGGGAGGGACTACGTGGAGAAGCCAGTGGGATCACCTGGCACTGGTCACTGTCGGAAGACAGGATACTGGGTTAGATGGACCATTGGTCTGACCCAGTATGGCCGTTCTTATGATCATCTCCCATCTCTGTGGTTTAATCCCATTCCGTTGTGGCCTCCCTGAGTTTACTCATGATATTATGTTTTGAGTTCTAAACAAATTGTTGAGCATGGACAGGGCACCCATGTTCCTTCCACTTGGGAATCAGCCTGATTCTCATCGATGCTGAATCTCCCTTTGGGGAATTTAGCATTGGACACCCAAAATCTGGGCATTTCCCTTTCATGCTGGTAGCAACCAGTGTCTACCTGTCACCTCCCTCCCCCTCCCCATGACTCATCTGTAATTTCCAAGAAATGCTCTTTAAATATACTCAGGGGGCTGGTAAGTGTGAACTTTCCCTTCCCTTTACCAGACCCCCTATTTCCTCGTCCACTGTTTCTGTTCCAGGGCAGCTTGTTGCCGTGTGATCATGTCTGAGTAGAACCGAGCGGAGGCGGTAACATAACTCCGGCCGGTTAGTAATAGCAACGATGCTCTGAATGTTATCAGATTGTGCACTGCAACTCTGAATGGCTTCTGCAGCACACCCCGTGTAGTGTTACTTTATATTATGCATGGGCATCTGAAGGGCAAATACCCAGCTCAGCTCCCCATTCTCCCAGCCCCACCATCTGTTCCAGGGTGCTCTCGTTAGCGTCTTCTCCTCTGCTTTCGCCTTCCTTGTGCTGCTTCAGCTGTTTCTTGTCTCCTATGGCTTAGGGAGGTGGTGGTGGGGGCGGTGGTGTTTATTCCCTGTTGAAATCAGACTGAGAGTTGCAAAGGGACATGTGGGTCCTGGAGGCTGCTGAAAACTCCAGGGAGCTGTCCGGTTGTAGGCGACCCAAATACCGCCCAGGGAGCTTTTAAGCAGAAAGGATGTTGGACTCCTCCCTTGTGCTATCGAAACCAGGCCGTGAACCTCTATGATAAAAGGTGATGGTTACACGCAAAACGTTCTGAAAGGGATGCCTTAATCTTTGGACTCTAACAGTTCTCCTTGCCTTTTTCTATGATCTATTGGCCCCAAGGGAGCAGATGCAAACTTTGGCCTCTGCTCCAAACTCCCCCCGAGTCGGAGTGTGTTGGGCTGCAGGGTTTTGGTTCTGGCCCACGTGGTTTGTGTCGTGTGTTTCTCTTTGGGCTTGCTCCGGAAGATACGTATGGTGACACAAATGCTGTGGAAGGGACGGAGCTGGCTCAGTAGTTCAGAGATGCGTGCTTCTTCCTTTGAAAGGCGTTTTTCCCTCTGACTAAATGGGTAGGGGAGGGAATGGAATGTATTTCCCCTGATGGATCTTAGGTTTCCTTGCCCAGTGGAAGGTGAGGCCAGAGCCCCCTCTGATGATGCTCTGGAAAACTCCCTTGGCCCACCCATCTAGCATGAAGTGCGGTGGAAAGGCTGGGAGATAAATTTCTTTTGGCTTCCCCTCTATTCCCAGCTTGGCGCATTAATATTTAGAAACTTGATGTCGATGTATTTCCCCTGCCCAGCGAAGCAGCATGGACGAGGGATCTTGGCTTCCTAGGTGTGTTGAGAATTGCAGACTAAGGCTGCTGTCTGGTTGAGGGATTGGTGAACGGGATATTTTCACTTTCCACCTCCAGGTCATAAGTTCGCCATTGGCCCAGCTCCGCAGTGATCAAAACTCAGTCTTGTCTTTTGAGCGATAAGCTGTTGATCTCAGGCTAGTTACTGAAGAACAAGCACTCTCATCACAGCAGAGAGAACGAGGAATGAATGGGACATAAAGCTCCCTATTCTGTCTTCACTGCGGAGTTAACCTGGGTGTTGCCCCTCACCCGCCTTCTGTCCACACACACACAACTCTCTCGCTTGAATTTGGTGGGGCTTTCAACCCAGGCTGGCTGGCGGGGGGAGGGTTAGAGCCCAGGTGCTGTTTTCAGGCTAAATCACTCCAGTGCTGCTAGTCCCACAATTCCCCCCATGAGCTCAGAAGGACAGACCAGTTCCCCCACCATTCAGTGGGAAAGCACCACAGAGCAGCTCAGCTTGCAGCCGCGCTGGGAACCCTGCACTGTGCCCCTAGAAGTCCTAGCGACATACCTGGGGGGGGCACAGGAATTCGCCTAGGACTTTGCGGTGGGGACGCTCACACCAGTCTAGGCTAACCTGAGTGCTCCAACCCAGGGACTGACCACCCGGGAGAATTCTGCAGTGAAGACCCCCCTAGAGGGTGGTTCCTTAGCACAGGTGAGACGTGTTGGCAGGGGGGAGGCAGTTTGTCCTGTGCTTGTCCTGCTTTGTGATCATTCAAGTTTTGGCAGATGGCAGCCTGCCTGATTCCTCCCTGGTTCTTGCTTCCCCTGTAGCGTCTCTTCTCGTTCCTATGACAGGTGCTGAAGCAGTCATGCTGAGTCGTCCATTGCTTCCTGCAATGCAGGAGCTTCATATTGCAGTTTAAGCTTCTAAATCAGCTTCAATCACTCCCGTTCTGGGTCTCTTCTCTTGCCACACAGCAGGGATTTAACACACCGAAAAGCCAAACAAAACCTGCTGTCAAATTTCTTTTCCTTCTGTGAAGTCATTAAGACCTGGTATCGCCTCCTTTGCTGGTGCCTCCTTTGTCCTAACCTCCACATGACACTGGGGAACAGGAACTGAACCGGGAACCACAAGGGTTACTGTATATGCTGTGAAACAAAGCCAGAACAGAGACCTTAATTGAAGGGTCCTACCCCTGGCAGCAGGTCTGCTCTATAATGAGCTGTCTCCTGGAAAATCAAGTTTATATTGTATCTGTTAACTGTTGGAGGACAACAGCAAGCAATTTAAGTCAGTCAATTCGGCATCGACAGTAAATGTTTAAAATCTCTAAACTGCAACGCCCTAAATCGCCGAGGTAGCACAACTGTCTTTGAGACGGGCTAGCTGAACAGTTAATGTTAGGTCCTGGATTGTGGATGGTTGATTGCAGATGGTTAATGTGTAAACAGGGCAGGTTAAGGATGAGGAAGGCTGGTTTTGTCACGCAGAACATGTACATTACAGCTCATTGTAATGAGAAGTGCCAATAAACGGATCCTGTTAAGTCCTGCAAAACAAATCTCTTAGATGGCTTCGGAAAATGAGCATAAAAGCTCGTCTGCCACTTTCTAGTGTAAAGCTCTGTCTCTCTCACGCACACGTGTGCACACACACACACGTGAGACAGAGTGTAAAACCTTAGCATAGCTGTGTAGATTGGAAAACCATTCTGGGTATTGGCATTTTAAGTAAGCCACCAGCAATCCCATTTCACTTCCAAGACTCTAGCACCTGGCACTGCTGTAGAAAAATGGATTTTACTGAGAATTTTAGAAAATGGACAGGACAGCGGGAACAACCTGATTGGTTAGCCACGGTTGTAATACCCACGTAATTATGGGACAAAGACCACACAGTAGTTAGACTTACTATAATTTCAGTGTGGGTAATTGAAAAAACAAAAAATCCCAGTGGTATTTAAAAAGAAAAATGAAATGTAAATACTCCTGGCAGATGACTTTGCTAGTGAGGTAAAGCTTCTGTTGATAACCATAATGGACCGCAAGACATTGGGACATACTTCTTGCTGACCCAGGATCCCGTCCTGTTCCTCACTGCAGTGTACTTTGGAGGGAGGAGGGGAACTCCACATTTAGGAGAAAGAAGGAAACCCTTTTGACTTCTGGGTTTGGGGTTTTACTAGTCCTTTTTTAAATGCACCTTGGAGGCTACTCAGAAGTTTGCAATGTTAAAAGTAGCCTTGGCAGAGATCACTTTAGCAGGCAGATTACAGGGGAGATGATTAAAAGTACATGTTAAATACAAGTTTTGGCTAATTGTTCTAGGTTTGATACTATGCTCATCACCATAGCACCTGGGTGGCTTCTGCCTGGGAATAGTGCCTTGGGTAGTTTCACACTCTGACTAGTCTACATGAAAGCTAAGCCCCTGCTAGCTAGTGGAGTGGCTTTAGTGGAGCTTATGTGTATCTGTGGCTAAGAACAAAATGCACTGGAGGTGGTTTTCTGGACTCTTTATGCATGCTGTGTACTGGTGTACATGTGTGCTTGGGTCCAAGCTGCACCTGTTTTGTCTGTATGATTGAAGCTCTGTTTAAGTGGTTCCATGCTAGTAAGTTCTGCAAAATCATTGTTTCAAGGCATTCTGGTGGAGACCATAAAACCCTAGAGAGATGTTTGCAAAATCCTGACCGTTTGATGGGAAGTGGGAGGAGGCTTCCAATTTAGCCACCAGAAGACCGTCACCCTTCAAATGGTCCATCCTTCCACTAGTACTGTTGCTTTTTCGTAAGTTAAATACCCTGTACTGATTTCACTGTGGTGCTCTCTCAGCTGATGTTAATTAGCAACATTTATTTGGAAGATGGCAGGATGACTGGGGGAGAAATGGGAGATGGCTTCTGTGGGGTGGGAGACTGGCTATCACTTTGATAATTACCCTAGAGATACCATGGGGAAATAAGGTTTGCATAGCGCTGTGGATAGTTCATGTAACTGATTCATTTTAAAAATCTCTAAAAACGTCACTTTGTAAACATTCATAGAAGCCTTATTTATTGCTCCCCTTCTCAAACGTTATGGTTCAAATTCATCCTTGGAGCAACCCAGCAACAAATTTGATCTGCATCATTTTTTAACATGTGACCATATGAATGTTCAAGTCACTAGTGCATCCACCACGATGCCTTCGTCTAAGGTTGGAACTCGCTGTCCTTTTGGGCTGGTCGGAAATTTTCTGTCAGAACTGTTTTGTGACAGAAAATTGGGGTGTCTATTTCCAGAGAAAGCGTCTGCTTTCTGGGCAAACTTTTGACTTTTCTTCAAAATTGGAAAGCGAAAATGCTTTGGTTTCTTGATGAAAAGTCAAAATTTTCTGCAGAAAAGTAAACTTTTTTTTCTGTTGAAACTTTCTGTGGGAGGAAAAAACCCTTTCTGCCCAGCTCTCCTATTCATGCCCTGCATGGCAGACAGTGGTGGTCTGTATGAGCTCTTGACACCACAGGGCAATGGACAGAGCAGCTGAACTCTGAAGCTTTGCCAAATTAGGTTTTGCTTGAATCTGGAGTTTCTTCCCCCGCCTGCTCCTTTCATGTCGTGTGTATTTATAGGGTGCAGGCGATATAGGCCCAGTACAGCATGTGTATCTGCAAATTAACTCTATTAGTCAATAAGTGGGTGAAGCACTATTAAGTGAAATACATACAAAAAAGCACACATAAGCAACACAAACCATCTCTTCTCCCAGCTGCTGATGTGGTCGCATGCGGTCCCATATATCACGAGTTTACAAGGCTCAGCAGAGTTCACTCCCAATGCAAGTCTCAAAGACCAGCCTAGAGGCTTTCTTTTTTATTTTCCATTTCAAATGCCCTGTTAAATGAGGGACTAAATCTGCACTTGTGCCCTCTTCTTTTCCCCCCAGTCTTTGTTTCTACATGTTGGAAGCATTTAGGTCCTGATTCTCAGGTATACCAAGGCTCCTTTATGCCACTCGGGCTCTGACTTTAACTGAGGCTCAGGGCCCTGCATGGTTTTTTTTTAAGGTGTCTTAACTCCAGAAAGTAAAACTCAGTTAAAAATGGGTCGACCAGCGTCTGATCTCAGTTACACCAGTGTAAACCGTGAGTCGTTCTGCTGAAGTCCGTGAAGTGTGTAGCTGAGCTCAGAGTCCAGCCCGGTGTGCTTTACGAAGTGTCTATTATTCTTCAAGCCAGGGGGGCACTTTGCAATGAGTGACAGCTGAGGATCAGCCCCCTTACCCCTCTTCCCCCATCTGTATTTTTTTCCTGATGTATCACAGATGTCACTTCTTCATGACTCGTTTGTGAGCAGATGAAATGAGCAAGTTTTAATCCATTCTTAGCTCGACAGACTCTTGCATAACGGAGGCCGGGCCCTGGACGCAGAGTGGCTTTCTGCAATCCCCCTGCATCGTGCACTGGTGCTGCTGGTCCATTGCTGATTTTAAGGATCTCTAGGCAGGGCTATAATAGAAGGTGTTGGTGCATGGGAGCAAGGGCAAGGAAGGGGAGGAGTGAAGGTTGCTGACAGTCCTAGGGTTATTGATGTCCGTACCAGGGACCAGCAGGCCTGAGAGTAGACTCCACACTTGCTTTAAAGGAGACAGCTGACAGTGGTGTTTGGTACAGTGATCCGTCTTTGCCCGATATTTGAGTGACAGCAACACAAACCCAATGTCCTCTCAGCAGTAGCTTAGCTCTGGTGACATTTACGGGCAGAGCTGCCTTCTCCAGCCTAATTTTAGATGGAGGGAGAGAGAGAGAGAGAGAGTGTGTGTGTGTGTGTTTAATTAGTGATATCAAGGCAGAAGAAGATTTATGTAAACAGAGATGAAACAAGGATCCTAATTGTGGCTAGAGCGTGAAAGAGGATTGTTTCTTCTGTTTGCTTGGAAACCTTGTTAACATACCTAGCGGGTGTGTGGTTATTCTCTGCTTTAGTGTGTGTGCCTGGCTCCCTTGAAAGTTAATGGTGAATCTGTGTAGCTATGTAAATCTCTCTATCCCATGTGCTATTCCTGAAGGTTTTGCAATGCTAAGAATGTCTGTGTGTACGTGTAGGCGCAGGGGATGAGCGTTTCAATGCCAGGGCTAAAGGACAAGTTGGAAAAGTTGGATTCTTTTTTGCAAATGAGTCTCTTGTTGGTGAAAAGCTGCTGGGCTGCCAGAATGAAATCTTCACGCCACAGAACGGCTACAGCCCTGGCAGGCCAGGATGACTGGAGCTTACAGCCTGTCTCAAAGGGAGCAGCTCCGGTGGGGACTCAGCCTGACCGGCCATGTCAGCCCTGGGTTCTGCCACCTGTGTTGAGGACACCTGTCCACCAGGCACTGGGCAGAGACCTGCTAACTCATTTCATATACACTAAGCCACTGAGTGGATATCAGATGGTAACAACTTTCTGTCATAACAACCTGAGGCCAATTTCAGACCAGTGACCTACCGAGGAAAGGCTTCGTGTCCCATTACCAGCCCCCCTGCCCCTGAGCCATCCCCTGCACCGCGGAGCCCACATTCCTTGAGAAGCTACTTCTTGTTGGCAAACGTCTTTCCTCTGCCGCCCTCTTCTCCAAGGACTGAGCAGGGAACAGGCCACGCGGCAGCGCTTCCAGAACATTTTCCCTGCATGACCCCCTTTTCAGATGTGGTGTTTCCCACCACCCCGGGCAGCCCGGAAGTTGCTGTTGAAAAACGGTGTCCTCCCTGCAGTGTGACCTCACCCGCACTGGACGTGCGTGGACACACCGCCAGGAGGGGATGCCATTTTGCCTTACAAAATTGCGTCCTCTGGACCGCATGGCCCCACACACATACAGCTCGTGCGAAGTCGTGCTGCATGGAGGGAGCCGATTTGTGGAGCGTTCTCCGGGCGACGTGACCTCGCGCATGTGGTGCGGGTGAGGTCGTGCCGTGCGGCGGAGGCCAGTTTGTAAATGGTCTCTGCTGATGAAGTCACGACCCACAGTTTGGGAACTGCTGCCAATCAGCCTCAATGGAAAGAAATGCCTTTTTAGTCTGACTGCTTGGGTGAGGGTGCCCCTACGAAGGATACACTGTACGTTCTCTCCTGGATGCGGAAGGGTTTTGCAAAGATCTCCTCCTGGCACCACGACGAGAACATGTTCCAAAGAGTGGCCGAGTGGAATCCAAAGGAAACACTGTGACCGTTTCGGCCGGGCCTGGCTGGAGAGTTAAACTGTGACGTTGGATGGGGTGGAAGGGGCAGCGTGTTGCTCAGGGGTTCTGTGCGGAGCGCTGTTTGGCGATGCTGTTTCTGTACGCGAGATGCACCCGTTTCAGCAGGGGGGCTAGCGGTTATAAAAGTGGTTTTGGCAGGCGAGCATTTTTGAATGAAAGATCTCTACGAGTTACCCTCCCAGCCAAAGATGAAGGCACTGGCTTAAGCTGAGACAGCTTCATTGACTTCCGTGCGGTAGCACCTGCTATGCTAGCATTAAATTTGTGCCAAAGCCTTGGAAAACATTGACTCTAGCAAGCTCCTGACTTCACTGGTAGTAAAGATCCCCGGGCTGTGTTCGGTGGAAAAGAGCAACCTTGAAAGAGTTTCCATTTCTTTTTCCTCTCAACTTCTACTTTGCTTCCCCACGTCACATATTTAAGACTATTCTTATGTAAGCAAGACCTCCTGAGGTCCCTTCCTACCCTAATCGTCTGCGATTCTATGCTAAGCAGCGCTGGGAGTGTTTTGAGCTGTCCGATGATGGCCATCAAATGTGCATGTTCTTTTGCCGTCATGAGACTTGGGCATCTAAGTACACTTCAGTCCAGTGTTCTGCAACCTCACCCCCTTTTCCCTCATCAGCCTTCCAGACGTGTGCCGGACTCACCGGTATAATTACTGTTCGGTACTATTTCTTTGTATTGCAGTAATGCTTTAGACCACCAGTCCATGGATCAGGACCCCACAGTATTATGTGCTGTCTCTGTACACTCACAAGAGAAGGAGAACCTTGTTCCAAAGAGCTTACAATGTAGTTTAACAGTGCTCTGGTGATGCAATGCAGTTCCTATGCAAACAGCCAGAGCAGGCTGGTGAATCTGTCCCGTAACCTCTAGTCTCTGTTACCTGGACCTGAGCAGTCGCGTGTGGAAAATTCGATACATTAGGATCCCTCTGAGGAGGTCCATAGAATGAAAGCTCTGGAGTGATGCCAATTTAACGGGCATGACTCTTGTTCCCTGTGCTTTGTTCTGGGATTGCACCTACTCCACCAGCTAATAATAGTGTGGTGTCAGAAGCTGTAGCCACCCCTCTGTCTGGATGTGTGCTGGCACTGGCGTTTAAATCCCAGGTGGCTCACGGGGGAAACTTCTCCAACCACTAATCTGATTAGAGAGATTTCCCCAGCCATTCCGTTGTGGCAGTGAGGCCTCTTGGCTTTTTCACTGCCGTGTTCTGTGTCATGGCTTTAAATAATCACCTCTGTATTGTTTTCCAGTGTGTTTTAACCCTGATGAATGTGCATAGTGGGTGGTAGGAATCAAAGGTACACTGAGAATAACTGAACAGAGCCCTTTTGAGTTGCAGTGGCTTTATGCCTCTGGGCCATTCGGCAGTGACAGCTTTTGTCCACTTGTATGTAATATATTCATCATCTGTCGCCACTCTCCCAGCCCAGAACTGAGCAAACACCCTTCGGATCCAAGCCTGGTAACTGAACCCTTAGAGTGCTGTCAAAAATAAAACCTGCTGAGCTTGAACTGGATCCGGTTATCTGAGAACTAGAAACGTTATGAAGGACAGAAGCGAGTCGGTCAATAAGTGGGCATGTTGGAGGAGAGAGAAGTGACTGGCCACCCCATTCTTTATATTTCACATAAGTCTAAAAATCTGGGTTTGGAATGGGTGTGGGGTATGATCAGGAAAATCTACTTACTTTATTTTTTTTAAGGTGCTAGAGCTTCCCAGTGTCCCTAAATCCCAAAGGAGAGAGGCAGATAGTGAATGCGCCTGTGTGCATACTTAGCATACCTTTGGGTTGATGTGGAAGCTGCATTGGTACCGGAGGGATGCGGTGAATTTGATTCAGGTTTTAGCAAATACTAGCGCCCTTCTGTAGTTCCAGCTTCCCCACGTGAAAGCCAGATTATGTTTCTGTCTCTAATTCGTGGTAGCCACAGGCATGCTCCTCATTTTAGGAGGATGAGACTTCCACGCCATTCTGAAGCAGGTTTTCTCCTCTTCTTTGGGTTGGAGATGATATTGTGACAAATCATCATTCAAGGAGGGCTTCACAGTAGTCATTTTCCTGCAGACTCTGATCACCTGCAACTTCATGCCAACAGTGGGGCTAAGACTTGCTCCAAAAGCATAAGCATGTGGAATCTTCATTAGTTTTTGGCAGTAGAGGTCATATGATTCAAAACTGAGCAGTACTGATTCCATGCAGTGGGGGGCAGTGTGGCCACACATACATACTAGCGTTTCACTACCGTACTTGGCTGTTTATAGCGCCTTTCATCAGAGGATCTGATGTGCTTTGCAGACACTGGCTACATAATGAAGCCTGACAATTCCTCCAGTGAGGTAGGAGTTTATTTAACAGATAGGGAAACTGAGGCACAAAAGTTAAGTGACTTGCCCAAGGTCATTCAGCAACTGTGTCAAAAATGGAAAGAGAACTCGAGCATTTCTTTTGTTCAGACCATGCACCCATCCTTTTTAACATGGACACGTGGCCTCTGACCATTTAACGTTCTTGTCATGTAATGGTCCAGCTTGGTGCAAATAGAAGTCTCTTTGAAGCTGGAGTCTTACAGGCTGGGACCCCGTAGAGCTCCATATTGTAACTGAGGGGCATATGTGGTCTGCTCCCTTAAATGCAAAATAAAGCTCCTGGCTAGTTGTCAATGCGGCCCTGACTCAGGAGAAGTTTGTGAGCATCACCTCCCTGAGTTTCAGGATCCCTTGTGCGATCGGGACCTTCAAGGGCTCCCCCCAGCTCAGACAAGAGGCCTCTACATTAGACCTGCCAGCCATGTTTTGGTTGGTGGGTATGTGTGTGACGTGCGCACACAAGTGAAGAGTTCTCTTCTGCTATTCTCACTCTATGCAGGCAGGGCGTTCAACCACAAGCGACACTTGGTCTCTGCAAACAGCAGTGAGCAGACTTATTGTATTCTGATCAAAAGCACACTACATTGAACTGCTAGTGCACTGCATCCTTGAGCTCTAGAAGTAGAGGCTTGTGCTTTTGGAACAAGGGGATCTAAGCTTCAGCCCCAGAGTCACCAGGCAGTTCTGCATGGCTGGGGTGAGCAGCAATGGCAGCCGAGAAGTGCTGGATTATTTATAATAATAATTTAGCATTTCAGTTGTACCTTCAACCTGAGGATCTCAAAGCATGGTAAGCTGCCCGCAGAGCTGAGCAGACATCTGCTGGCATAGACAGACATCTGCCAGCCAGAGAGTTTCTGGAGAAGAGCCAATTTGTATCTGAAGATTTAAAAAAAAAAAAAAAAATCTAGTGATTGAATTAGAGAAAAGAACTTTGCAAATTCAGAGGGGAAGAGTTGGGGTGTTCTCTAACCCAGCAGCTCTCAGCTTTTCCAGATGACTGTACCCCATTCAGGAGTCTGATTTGTCTTGCGTACCCCAACTTTCACCTCACTTAAAAACGACTTGGTTACAAAATCAGATGTTAAAAATACAGATGTGTCAGAGCACACTAGTACTGAAAAATTGCTTCCTTTCTCATTTTTACCATATAATTATGCAATAAATCAACTGGAATATAAATATTGTACTTACGTTTCAGTGTATCGTCTATAGAGCAGTATAAACAAGTCACTGTCTGTATGAAATTTTAATTTGTATTGACTTTGCTAGTGCTTTCTATGTAGTCTGTTGTAAAACTAGGCAAATATCTAGACGAGTTGATGTACCCCCAGAAGACCTTTGCGTACCCCCAGTGATGCACGTACCCCTGGTTGAGAACACTGCCCTAATCCTTGAAAGAACCAGTTTAGGTGGGTTTTAAAAAAACCTTCTCTGAAGTTCTCCATCAGGATACAGCCGACCAAAGATATGCTTAATCAGTGAAGCCTGGGGTAAATGAAGCATGTGGCTGATGATCAACGAGTCTGTAGGCATGGTGCTCTCACCTTGCTCTGAGAAGCTGTTGGCTTTCTCAAATAACCTTTATGGGTGTGAGGGCATACCCACATCAGACACAGGATGCTATTGTAGGGTCACTTTAACTTTACCAGCTTTGTAGTACTCCTTGCAGGGATGTCATAGATTTTTTTTTCAGGGCAGTTAATAAAACTGCTGACCATCCCATTGCATGGGGAGTCATTTGCTTTGGGATTTGTTCTTTTCTTTACATATAAAAAAGGAAGAAAATCTAAACTGATGATCAATGGGGATTTTTTTTGTTTTGTTTTGTTTTTTTAAACTGAAACATTTCTTCGGCTTCTCCTGGCGATATGTTTCTTTTGACTCTTTACTTGGCTTTAAGACTTAAATGTATCTTTCTTTAAAAGGCCTGTGGCTCCAGATACTTGAAAACAAACCAACCAAATTCTATAGGAAGCTGATGTTTATAGAACTTTCCCATACCCCAAAAGACAATGTGATTTATTGACTCCTTGGCATGCTTGTTCTAGGGATGTTGCACGGGGTTGGCTCCTGCTCAGAAAAAAAATCTTTATCTCTTTCCAAATGAGTTTGTACAAGGCTGAAACTGGTGCAAGCCAGCAGCAGTCCACTTCCTGTGCTTTCAGTTTCAGAGCTGTGATGCACCCCCTCCCTCAGAATGGACGCTTGTCTTGTTTCCAGGAAGCTCCATTTTGAATGTGATCAGGCTCGCTGAGATGTAGGTAGGGTGTCGCAGTTAACTGGGAGCACCTTCAAGCACCGAGCCTTGATGTTGTGGTATGGAGCTATGATGTGTTAATATTGTGTGCACTGCAGAGCTGTCTGCAACTCACTGAACTTGCCACTTCCCAGCATGATAATGGGCTCTGTGCAAAACCTGGGATAAATTATCTTGGGGAGGTATCTTTGCTCCAAATTCCTGATCAGGAACCTGGACAAGGTGTCAGCAGGACCTCAGAGGAATTAGTGAAAGCAAAGATTCCAGGACGGTAAATTACTACTACTTGATTGCCTGTGGCTATGTACACACCGATGGCGGCAAATTCGCCACCGTCAGATCGATCTTTCTGGATCGATTGAATGGTCGGTAAACACCCGCTCAATCGATCCAGAAGTCGATGTACTAAAACCACCTCCTCAAATGGTGCAGCGCAGTGAAGACGCCGGGCACGATGGAAGTTAAGAAATCGACGGGAGTCATGCAAGCTACTCTGTGTTCTTGCGTAACTTCCGTCGACTGCTGCCGAATTCTCAGGTACGTGTAGACCTGGCCCCAGACACAGCGCTGTGCACTTTGAGCGAAGGCGGATCAAAGGCAAACTGAAGCACAGCTGTGTTCCTCCATTATCTTGTTGGGTAGAAGATACACTTGATGTAATGAAAATTTGTTGTGGACACAAAGTAGCCCTAACAAAAAAAAAAAAAAAAACACTGGGTGTGCGTATGGACTGGTTTCTGGGTCAATGGATGGTTTCAACGCTGGCTTCCTCTCTGCCCTGGTCCATTTTGCAAGCAGTCTCGATTGTGATGTATTTGTGTAGTCAAAGATGAGAGATGGGATGATGAATGGATTCTCTGAATGCTCTTCTATGGGAACCCGGAGCCCAGAGGCAGGAGAGAACAACAGATTGTCTTGGTGCAGTGAGAATGCTACAGGTAACCTTAACAACAGGCTTAACTTTCAACTGTCAGAGAAAAAATTTCTAAAGAGTGATGGAGATCAGGACGGAAGTCTTATCTAAGAACTGAGCCTACTTTTCAGCAAAAGCAAAGTCTCCAGATAAATTAAGTGCAGGTACTAGCTAGAACACTAGTTGCAACAATGTATCTCATCTACTTCTGTTACTTCTAGAAACACAACCATTCACATGGACTCTGAGTTCCGGTGCATACACTGCATAAACCTTTAGGCAAGTGGGTTCCCAACTTTCCTGCGCAAGCTCTGGCATTCAGGGGGAGAATGGGAAACTGGAGATTTCCATCACCCCAAGGCACTCGTGCCCTTAAGCCTGCAAGAGCAGACTTTAAAAACATTACACCTTTAGATGCAGAAAATGTGTGAGGCTTTTTTCTAGGGGTTTGGTGCTCCTCTGAGCCTTGTAGGCTGGAAAAATAAAAATAAATGTGTAAAAAACTCTTTTAAATATAGTTTGTTTTTAAATTTTGTACTACATGTGATGGTGTATTATGGTTTTATCAGCATGCACAATATTCTTCATATAACACACTCACAGCTTGAACACATGATTAATCAGTGGTCATCTCAAACCTCTGCTAATGAATTTTTTTATACCACGCCATGTGTTCTTTATAGAATATGAATTTTACATAGACAAAGGTACATATTGTACAGGTGTACCTCTGAAAGGTTTCTCTGCCAGCATCTTCTTTCCGGTAGCAACTATACTGGTTCAGATTAGGGTTCAAAAGTACTGGTGAAATACCCAGAAACGAAACACGTGTGTTCAGTATGTGTGTACCTACAAGTATGTGTGTATAACCACAGTGAGGGGTGAGGGAGGTGCACATCCACACAGAGCACCTGGCTTTTACACTAAACAAATAGACTTTGTCTCTTTGAGATAGCGTCTTGAACCAAAATTCCTGGAATTTAGAGCAGGTTGGACCTGATCTGTACATTGTGGCTTGGGCCAGTCTCTAACATTTATTGCTAGGAGGTAAATAGCACCTTTTAGCAATATGGCGAGGAAACGGGAGGTAGGCAGAAGTCCCTTTCCTTTTTTGAGGAATGTCTTCTGTAAACCTCTTAGGAAAAAATCCTGATCATTAGGTCAAATCTCCCAAGGGGAACAGAATGGAACCCCGGTGCTCGGACATTTGAAACCAGCCGGAATAAAGCCTCGGAGATTATACCGGCAGAAGTACTGCATTGGCAGGGGTGGACTAGCTAAGTTAGCAGGACATTTTCAAACCTAATTTTTATGAATATGGCAAATCCAGCCTTTGGAGGAAACTAATATGCTCCATTCTGGGGGGAAATGATCTGGATTCATTTACACAGTGTTTTTTTGTGTGGTCTTCAGCTGACTCTGCCTTCAAATACATGCTCTGCAGGGCAGTGGCCTATCAGCAATGCGCATCAACATTGTCCATCTGTGTGCTGGCCTCCCCCTCCTTCGCTTTCCTACGCTCTTCCTTTCATTTACCTGCACAGGGAACACTATGATTAGATCCAGTGCAAATGACCCTGGTAACGGAGGCTTCCCTGCGGGTGTGATGCTGGGGCAGGCAAATGTTAGTGTACAGTTTAGAACTGTGATTCAAGATGGGGCCTCAAAAGCAGCACACTAGGAACAAAGCTACTGTTATGGACACACGGCAGAGAAGAAGGGCTCCCACCCATTCTGTGTTCTGTAATGACGTACAAAGTTGTAGGGCTCGAGCTAATTAGAGACATAGTGATGGGGAACTAGCTTGATTGATAGACTTTATTACAGGTGCTGAGTTAATAGCCTTCCCAATCTGAGAAATCAAATGCCAGGTTTATGGTGCAGGGGGAGTAGCCCTTAGACTGAATATTCTCTTAATTAGATTTGACGGAGGCCTTGGATGAGGTTTTGGATTTAATGGGGGAAGAATACTGAAGTTACCTGGAATGGTCAGGAAAACTAAAGGCTTGTTATCCTGACCTCACTTCTGGGCAAAACAATGGAAAACTGATACAGGGTCCAGCTGATCAAAAATTAAAGGATAGGAATGTAATTAATGCCAGTCAACGTGGTTTTATGGACAGACAAAACTTATTTCATTCTTTGAGATTACAAATTTTGGTTGATAAAGGTATTTGCTTAGACGTAATATACTTGGAGTTTTGTAAGGTATTTGGCCGGTATTGCACAACATTCTGGTTAAAAAAGCAGCATTATACAGTATCAATAGAGCCCACGTTCATTGGATTAAGAACTGACTAAGTGGCAGATCTCAAAAAGTAGTTGTCAATGGAGAATCATCACTGAATTGGGCTGTTTCTCGTAGACTTTAAGGCCAGAAGGGATCATTATGATCATCTAGTCTGATCTCCTGCACAATGCAGGCCACAGAACCTCACCCACCCACTCTTGTAATAGACCCTAACCTTTGGCTGGGTTACTGAAGTTCTCAAATCATGGTTTAAAGACTTCGTTACTGAGAATCTACCATGCACACTAGTTTAAACTTGCAACTCACCCATGCCCCACACTGCAGAGGAAGACAAAATCCCCCCCCAGGGACTTTGGTATTTTCTCAGGGATCAGTACTAGGCCCTACCTTGTTCAACATTGTCATCAATGATCTGGAAGTAAATATAAAATTGCTGCTAATAAAATTTGCTGATGACACAAAGACTGTTGGTATTGTAACTAATGAGGACAGGGCAGTCATACAGAAGAGCTCTGGGTTGCTTGGTAAGATGGGCCCATTCAAACAATTCAGCAGGTACACAGTTCTCTAGGAACAATGAATGCAGACCACAGCAATAGCATGCCGGGCTGTATCCTGGAAAGCCGTGAGTTTTAAAGAGATGTAGAGTACATAGTGAACAAACAACTCAACGTGACCTCCCAGTGTGATGCTGTAGCAAACTGGAGTGATGCGAGGATTCCTGGGCATATAAACCAGAAGTAGTGAGTAGGAGCAGGGAGCTGGTTTTACCTCTATATACGACTGGTGAGATCAGTTCTGGAATACTGCGTCCAGGGCTGGTGGCCATATTTTTAAAAGGATGTTGAAAAATTGGAGAGGGTGCAGACAAGAGGCACAACACTTATGCAAGGGCTGGGGAAAAGGCCTTCCAGCGAGAGACTCCAAGAGCTCAATCTATTTAGCTTCTCAAAAAGAAGATAGTGAGGTGACTTGATCGCAGTGCATAAGTACCTGTCTGGGGAGAAAATACCAGGTACTAAAGGGCCCTTTAATCTAGCGAAGAAAGGCAGAACTAGAGCCAACGGCTAGAAGATAAATCCAGACAAAGTCAAATTAGAAACTTTAACACTGAGGGTGATTAACATTGGAATAAACTACCCGGGGGAGTGGTGGATTCTCCATCTCTTGATGCTGAACAGTGGGTCTGTCGACACTGGTGTCTTGATGGTCAGGATAGGTTGTCTCTGCTTTGCTTTAGGTTGAAAAGAGAGAGGGAAAGGCAAACATGCCAGCTCCTAAGAACGGCCATTGGCCAGCTTAGTGTGTTTTGAGAACCTTAGTGTGTTTTGAGGTTACATGTCCCCTCCTTGGGGAGGCGCTCCCAGGAGGGAATGAAGTAGGCATGGAACTCCATGAGATCCATCAGAGCTTCCATCATGAAGGGGAGAGTGTTGGGGGATATATAGGAGAGAGAAGGGCGCTAGAGGCCCTATGGTGGAGAATCTGAATATACTGCCCTGTTCTTTAGTCATGCAGGCATTTCTTACATTTCCCCCAGTCCTGTCCTTCCTAGCACTGTGATATTTTATATATATATTTATTTTTTTTCTCCATGTGGGATAGAAAAATCCCCTACAAGGGCTTGGCTTAGCTACAGGTATCTATCGCAGGACAGAACAACAGTACATAATGATTCTGCTTTGCACTTCTAGGGTAGCTACCGTTTACTTGAGCATCTGTAGTTGCTTTATACACCACACAATTGAGTCTTGGCATGCATGTGAAGTAGGCACTAGCCCCATTGTACAGATGGGGAAACCGAGGCATAGAAAGCTTGACTTTCCCAAGGTCACACATGAAGGAAGCACAGCTGGGAATAGAACTCAGACCTTATGTCTCTTCGTGACTTAACCACAAGACCATCCTCTGCAGCTGCTGTGGGGAAAATCCTGGGCTTGGAAAGATGACAGTGACTGATCGAAAAAATAATCGGCTGTCACCAAACCACATGCTGATCGTTTGTTTTTGTGATTGAATGTAAAATCAGGGCGGGTTTCTGGAGTGAACAGCCAACTGCACAAGCGAAGCAGCTCGGTTTTCTTTCTGACTCTTTCTGGGTGATTCTGTCCCTGTCTGTTGTGGGGAGGGGGTGAAAAATCACTTCCGGCTCAAAAGCCGAGGATCAGCTGGGAGTCCATCTGGTGGACCAGATTCAATGTAGCAGGTGACTGTAGATTTTTTTTACACCTACCTTTTCTCCAGCCTGAGCTCAAAGGAAGGAGACTCGGTCTTTTTTTGGAATTTAACATTACTCCTCCTGCGAGCGCAGGTCACCTCGGGCGATGATACCAAATGCAGTCAGGCAGGGGTGAGCTTTCAGTGCGACTCTCCTTGCTACAAATACCTCGCAGCGTAGTACCAGCTTTTGGAAGGTGGCAAAATGAGACTTTCCATAAAACACCTTCCTGTGCTCTGTCACCTGACTTGCCACGGCTGCATATTCTTATGCAGCGGCTGGTTTAGGGTGGGCAGTCTGGCACTCTGATGATGTGCTGTGAAGGGCCTGACTGTGGGACCCAGGAGTTCTGGGTTCTGTCACTGATGTTCTTCTGTGGCCTCGTGCATGTCATAGACAAACGGTCTGATGTGGCCGCTGGTTTTGTTTTTTCTGTGCCTGGATTTATTTATTTTTGTGCGCAACTTTTAGGTGCAGTGCGTGCATTCACCGCTCTTGTTGGGAGACGCAGATGCTCAGCTCTTCCAAACATCAGGCCCGAGGTGCTTCCGCTTGGTCATCGTACAATCCGTGATATCCTCTTGGTGTCTCTGCCAAATGGGGATAGTCACATACCCTCACGGCACCCCGGGAGATAGGCTAAATCCGTTGCTCTGTATGAGGTGCCCATGTACAATAGTGATGGAGACTGTAGAAAACAGGATCCGACCTGGTAGTTGGAGGGGAAACCTCCAAAGAAAGTCCAGGGAGTTGCAGGAAGTAAAACGGTATTGTGTACCAGTCCCTGGGCGTGGTGCTGGAGGAGACGGTGGTTGCGCCCCCGAGAGGTTTCGGTGACCAGAGGACGTAGGACTGGATCTCTTGGAAAGAGGCAGAAGAGTGAAATTTGCAAACAATTCTGTTTGCAGGAAGTGTGGAGCAGATTGGCACAGCCGGGATGATTGCTCCCATCGAAGGCACATGTATGCTATGGAGGAACATATATGGCCCCCATCGCCCTAGTATTTGAGCACCTCTAACGTACGTCTTCCCAGTCCCTCTGTTACCCCCATTTTACAAAGGGGGACCTTAGGCAAAGAGAGGTTAAATGACCTTCACAAGGTCCAGGAAGGTCTGTGGGAGAGCAGGGAACTGAATCTCTTGTCTTCCAGGTCTTAAGCTAACGCACTAACCACTAGACCATCCTTCCTTTCAGCACAAGTGCCTGTGTTCTGCTGGGCTTTGCTGTGGAATCAGGTGGACCTTGTCAACAGGCAGGTAGCTGGTAGGAAGGAAACGCCTCTGTGCTAAGGTTGATTTTTGCCTTCCCTTCCCCACCCCGAATGCTCAAAGAGTCTCCATGATTGGCCAGACCCAGGAATCATTTCTGAATGTAAAATGCAGCGTGGAGGCATTTGAACTCCCTTCCCCTCCCCCGCCCCATCTGCCTTTGTTCCATTGTTCCAAGGAAAGACTTAATTGTGCGGTGCTCCGATGCAAACAATGGAGCTGTCCTTTGCCCAGGACAAGGAGCTGGAGCAGCACAAAGAGCACCACCGGGTACCTCACTCCCACTGAAAGCTAAGTGGGAGTTCACCACCTAGTTACCACCTGTGCTTTTCAAAATCTCCGGGAATCTGAATGCAAAACAGGTCATAGAGGAACTTGCACTCATTTATTTCACTGGGGGCTGAGATGTGGTTCCCTTTTTAGCAAGGACGGTGGTGCAGTTGCTCAGGATCAAAATACGATGTGGTGCAAATGTTCTCGGTGATCTCTTCTGGGGCAAGGCAGAGACGGGCGTGGTGCCGATGTGGGGTAGAAGGTATTACGGAGCCTTTTCAGCTACAAGATTATGGTTTCAATGCTCACTTTGCAGCTCCAAGCACAGGTCTACCCTGACAAGCGAGTGGCTGATAAATGGGATCGGAACCCTGCATGTTTATTGTGTCCCAGATCAGATATGCTCAGTTTGCCCTGCCAGTCTTGTAGGCTCAACTGGGGGTCTGAAATCAAGCTGGGTTCTTTCCTTCTTGCAGATCATCACCAGTGAAAAAGATCCTGTAAACCAATGTATGCCCTGCAGTTGTATGTATTTCTGCAGTTACCGTTGGAGACTAATTGGTTTGTGCAGTTAACACTGAGGACAGAATTAAGAGGAAGTGGGTTTAGTGGCCACTTTAAGCATAGTTTGGCTTGCAGAGCCGTACGTATCATCACCATAATAAACAGGATGGTGGTGTGTGGATTCTCGACCGAGTTCTCAGTTCTCCATCCCAGACTGAATTTGCTGTCAGTTAGCAAGGAAAAGTTGTTTCTTCCCCCACCCCTCGATGGAGAAAGTGTGATCTGAAACCACTAAAAGACAATAAATATGAAATCCTTGGTGCTCTCTGCTGTCACTTTTCAGAGCAGAATCACACTTTAGCTGATATGACCCTGCACTACCGTGTAAGGGAGTTGCTGCATGGCCAGAAAGTGCGGTCCTTCATAGAAATGGAAGATTGGATCAGACTAGGAGTACGTTTGTGCAGCATCCTGTCGCCAGTTGTGTCCAGTGCCAGATGCTTGAGCGGAAAGTAAATAAAGGCAGTAATGGGATAATCTGTTCCCAGGGAAAGTTACCTTCTAATGCCCAATCTTAGAGGTTGATTTAAGTGCTGAAACATGAAGGACATTATTGTCCCTTCCAAAACTCTCGTATAAAATTTTCTCATGATCCCTATAAATGTCCAATCCTTTTATGAATCCTGCTAAACTCTTGGTCTCTGTGATATCCTGTGGCAGTGAGTTCCACAAGCTAATTGTTCATTGGGAGATTAAAAAGAAATTGTCCTTCAGGTGATGGTATGAACTTCTGAGTAGCACTCTAAAGAGCCCATGGCATAAAAGTGTTTTGGATAACCCTGTGTTGTGGCCATTGTTGACCCTCGACTAATCAGGTTCTAGTTTCCAAGGCTCTGTCTTAGCTATTGCTTTGTGCATAATGGCTGCTGCATTTGCCTATGCAGCCACTGAAATTTGACTAGTGGCACCTAATTCCTGTCTTAATGAAGTATTATAAGTATGTGAAACCAGGTCTTATTCCCACTAATCCCGTTTGTAATCCTAATGTACGTTTGGCATATTTATTCGTGTATTTAAAAAAAAATAGTTGGCTTTTGTACAGTACCGTGCATCTAAGGGTCTCAGAGTACTTGCTAAATATTATTCAAGCCCTGTAATGTACAGTAAAAGATAGAATTCCTGGTCTACAGAAGGGGAAACTGAGGCACAAAGGGGGGATTTTGTTTTTGTTTTTAAACACGAGTGTTTTAAAGTTAAGCCCCAGTATTCTGACTCTCCCAGAAATGCTGAACACTTGTGGCTCCACCAGATCTCAGTGGGCCTCCTGGGTTCTCAGCACCACCGAAAATCAGATGATTTATTTAGGTGCATAAAATAGATTAGGGCTCCTAATGAGGCACTAGTTAGGCACGCGAGTCTGAACGCTTTGCCCCAGGCTATCGCAGCCAATCTGCGTGTGACCCAGGAATAGAAGCCACTTTAGTGCAGGGGCCTTGTGCTGAAATCCCTTTTAATGCCCAGCATGAAACTGCCTTCGGTAAAAGCGCTTCCCTGATCCAAAGCTGTCTGTCTCTCCTTTGGCTTTGTCTTGCTCTAAAACCCATTGTAAATGTTCACTGCCCCCTTCACGTGCTAGGATTTTGGAGAGCGAAAGCTGGGGAGGGTGTCCGGCTGTGGTTTGTTACTAACGTTTGTACGTCAGATCCATGCTTCTGGCCGCCATTGCTGCGTGTGGTCTGACGGCAGACAGCAGCTGACTGCAGCTTTCCTGTCTGATCCTTCCTTGGCTAGCCAGCCCCGGCTGCTGGGGCTGTGTTAGGATCTTAATTTACCACATCTATGTGCAGGCAAATCTGCTCCATTAATAGCTATAAAGAGCCTGAAGTTTCCATCCTAACTTGATCTGGCTTTGCAATGATCCGAGGGATTAAACACTGTCACCCGGGGGAAGGGTGGGAGGGAATAGCCTGACCTATGACAGCCCCTGCACTCCTGGCAGAGGGAACTTGTCTTATGAGCTCATTCTTTATTCACAGCCATCATGGACATGTGGTGTTGGCTTCACATGCCCACCCATCTCCTCCAGCAGCCGCCATCCTCCTGTACCGAGGGGAGGATGTATGTGGGTCTGGGTGGCTGTGTGTGCTCGTGTGGGAAGATCCAGTGAACCACCTGCCCAGCTTTTAGGGTGACCAGGTAGCAAGTGTGGAAAAATCGGGATGGGGCAGGGGTTAAGAGGTGCCTCTATAAGACAAAGCCCCTACCGGCTCTCCACTTCATCCTTGGGATGGGTGGGAACTACTTTATGTCAGGGCCCCTCACTCTGTTGGTACCTGTGAAGCGTGTGTGTGTGTGTGTGTGTGTGTGTGTGTGTGTGTGTGTGTGTCTTTTCCCTCAACCCATGAGAGCACATGACACAGGAGCTGTCAGGCTGGTGACGCCTCTTGTGCGCTCTCTCTTTTTCAGGCTTGATCTTGTTAAAAACGTTTTTAAATAAGCGCTATTTCCCTCACCCCGCTTCCCATCCTAGGGTTCCCTGAGGCTATAGATGCCTCTGTTTTTGCATGTCCTGGTCCGTCTCTCAGCTGCCAGCCATCCAAGGACAGGATTCCATGGGGTTTCCTTGGATGCTGCTCCTTTGATGTCTGCAGCACTCCTGGCCTGGGTGGGCAAGAGCTTGAGGAATGAATCTGAGTTCTCAAGAACGGAGAACGCTTAGCAGCACCTAAACGGCGCTCACAGGAAGGGGACGTGAGATATAGACCCAGGGGAACAACGGGCTGGCCCTGAGGACTCTGTGTTTGATAGCAGCTTGTGTGTAAGAAGTATGGTGCATTCAAAATGCATGGCCAGTTCCCAGGCACAGAGGATGCAGGAGCCCAAGGAAACCCAGTGGCCTTTTCCTTATCATTTCCTGTGACTAATATCATGTCTGTTTGCACATACAAGGTCTGTTTCAAACCTTTGAACCCTGGCAACATACTCAACATTCCTATCTGAGTTAAATGATCTCTCCAGAGTCCTGAAAACATCGTTATCAGTCGGACACAGGCCAGGTAAAAAAGCCTCTTTATATCAACGACCGTTCCCTTGATGTTCTTATCAGGGATTTTGTCCCTGGTTGGAATCTGCAGAATGAAGTATTGGATCAACGTCCTTGACAAGTGCGCCTGTGAAATGGGTCTCATGGAGTGCTAGAGATTGTAGAAAATCCACCCTCTGCCCTGGAGATGCTTTTGGCAGGAAATCCTCACCTGGCCAATGGTAATCCATGGAGTGTATCTGGATATCTGCTCAGCAAGTGACACCTTTCCCGGAGGTTCTGCATCACATCTGAGAATGGTGTCTCAGTGGCAAGGCATTACTTTGGTGCTGCCCCGGACCTTCCTGGCTTTTGGGATTTCTGCCTCTGGGCATGACCCTGAAGCCCTGAAGCGGATACGTAGCCTCATGAAGATCATCCGTGCGTCAGACGTCCCCCATCACTTGAGCAGATGAAACAGACAGTGGGAAGAAAATGACCCTTGTTACAGGCCAACCCCCAGCCTCCAGAACTGCCAGTACTGGGCCACAGAGCATAAGCGGGTCTTTTATCGCTCTCAGCTGCAGCACGTTAGCTCAGGTTGTAGACACTTGTAGCTCTGGAGGTCTTTGGTTCAATCCACGGTCAGAAGGAAGATGGTGCTGGTCACCAGTGCATGTGTCACTTCCTCCTCTTGCTGTTACACTAACACCCCATAGACCTTCTCTTCCCCCCCTCCCCCAAACGCAGGCGGATGAGCATAATGCAATCACTCTAACCTAGATAATCTGGCCACAGCCTGAATAGGGCTGTGTGGACCAGGTGCTGAATGACTAAACAGATCTGTCACGCACCGCTCCAGTGTGAGCTGCTGGTCCTTCTCTGGCTGGCGCTTGCGACCTTGAGGAAAGGTTACAAGCCGTTGCACGGGCTGTGTCAGCAGGCTGCTCATTTCATCAGCCTGGCTGTGCAACGGGATGGGCTGGCCGGTGGGTGCATTACGTGCCATTGCACCAAGTCGCTTTCTTAATACTGTGTTGAAAAAAATAATGCAGGACGTGATTTCTCGGTCGTGCTCGCCTGACCCGCAAAGCCACCTTCCTGTTGCCTCTGGAAGGAGTGACATCCGGGGGTGGGGTCACTGGCTTGACTGAAGTTGCCATCATCACCATCCAACTTGCTGCCCGTTGTGCAATGAGCTGGGAGAAGTTCCTAGGGGCTCTCCCAATTGCCACCATCTTATTAGCCCCGCAATGCACGTATCGATGGTCTCCTCTGTGAGGATCCGGATGTGACGGTCCACGAAGGCTGTTCCCCTCTGCTGTGAGCTAAAGCACGTTGTCCGGGCCCGTCTTGTGCGCGTTCCATGCGGCGAGAGGGGGCTTTGCTTTCCACAGCTGTCAGTCTGGCGGTGGCCCCCTGCGTTAGTCCTGTGCTACGCGCTTGCAGGCAGCGAAAGGGCCAGCGGGTGACGGGGTAGCAAGTGGCGATCTTCCTTTGCAACCAGAGAGCTGGAGAAGAACCAGCCGCTGTGCAGCGAGGAGGGCAGGTAACCTTCCCAACCTGAGTCCGTGACGCTGGCCCGGGCTGCCATGGCAGTGCTCTCTGGGCTAGAACGCCCGATGCCTCCAACCTCAGTTTACCCACCGCACCCTGCAGCCTGGGGGCGGGGGGAGGGGGGTTTGACCTTTCCCTGCTCACCTGTTTTGAGGCTCTGTGGGCTCGGATGCTGCTACCCCAGCTGGCCTGGAAAGTTGAACTGGCCAAGAGGGTAACAGAGAAGGGCCCGGGCAGCTAGGAAATCCCCTCTCTGCTTTTCCCTGTCGGCAGTGGGCTCAGGTCGGACTGTGAGCAGGGAGTCCGTGGTGGCACCCTCGTGCTTAGGTGGGACGAGGTTTGTAGCCCCATGTGGGTGCATGGGCCAACCTAAGGCTGCCAATCTGGTTCCTCGAAGGCAGCCTGGCTGTGGGTGAGGCGTGCCATGCCCTGCCTGCAGAGATTCACAGAGCCCCATCAACCTTCCAGCGGGGGGGGCTCTCTCCCTGCTTAAGTAGTGGGGGTCAGGGTGGTGTGGGGGAGCGTCTCAAGCCTGATATCCTTAAGTACCGCCGTAGGGTCACGCTGGGTACCTTCCCTCGCCCCCACGCTTATGCTTATGGAATTATTCGGCTGATAGGAGAGGTTTTGGGATGCAGAATTCATGTTTGTTAGGTTGCATTTTTCTAACTCCAGAGTACTCTGCGTGTGCACGTAACACTCTGCGTGCGCATGTAACACTCCGCGTGTGCACGTACGTACGGTGTGATAGTCATGACCAACCTGTGCGTCTGCACCTCGCAGCTGCCTGGCTGGGAATACCACCTGCCCATTCTGCACGCAGCATTTTTTTTGCTTCACAAAGGGACTCCCTAAGTGGACTGTGTAGCAGGTTGGATTCAATGTCCTTCTCCCCTGAGGTCCCTCCCAGCGTCCCTGCGGCCCCAGTCCTGGAATTGCTCGAGGCAGGCTGAATCAGTCCTGGCCTCCTCTGCAGCAGAGTACAGGCTATATCGGAGCGGGTCTCCCTGGACTAAGTGGGTCTTCCTAGGCCAAGCAGTGCGCTGTGTGGTGGGTGTGTTAAAAGGAAACTCCTGATAGGGGAAGTGGCCTGATAAGATTTACTTGGCCTGGGGCCAGCTGCATTGTGCAAAGAGCTCCCCGCTGAGAGGCGGCTAGCTGGTCTGAGGTGATTGGGTGTGGAGTGAGAGTCAGATGGGTGTATGGTCTCCTGGCCGCCTCCAGCACAAGCTGAAATGGAATACCATTTGATCAGGGCCCTTTTACCCCTTAGCGACCAGGTACCCCAAGACTATTGTGTGTGTGTGTGGGGGGGGAAGGTGGTGTTCCCTCTCCTCTGTACTTTGTGACTCTCCCCTTCCTTACAGACCCTCAGTTGCCTTCCCTTTTGCTGGCTGGGCAATCCAGCGCTCTTGGGAGGGGAAAAAATGATCCCCTGACTGGACCTGATTCTGCGCCACTTGGTACCCTGTGCCGTCATTTATGCCTGTGCAGAGCGGGTGTAAAAGGCTGTGCACTCAGGCTTCTCCACTCACAGACACCGGGCTTAGTGTGTCACGCCCATTCCGCACAAGGTGCGAGGCAGTGGGGTCCCTCCTTCGGTGGCCTCAGAAACAAAATCCGGCACCCTCCATCCTGTTGCTGTTGCCTGATTCGCCCTCTTTTTTTTTTTTTTTTTTTAAAGGCCGCACTGGGCAGAGACTGGGCCAAGCCAAGCTCTGATCACTGATGTAGCGTTCCCAGCAGATCCAAGCAAGGTGTCAGCTCGCCCTGACTCCGCTCTGCACCCTTTTGTCCACCCATGAAACATCTCAGAAATGCTGAGCGCATGGGACGGGAGAGGCCTGCCTCTGCCTGTCTGATGAGCCAAGAAGCTGCAACAGTTTGCGCCTGTCCCTTACAATTTTGTGTCAGTCTTGTGACCTCCGGGTTAAAGCCTCTTCTTCTGTTCCCTGCCTGCAGGTCTTGCAGAAACTCGGTAAAGCCGACGAAACGAAAGATGAACAGTTTGAGCAGTGCGTGCAGAACTTCAACAAACAGCTGGTAAGCTAATTGGAGATATGTAATTACACACTAGGCCCTGGCGTTGCAGGGGGGCTGTTGGAAACGAATATGCGATTAAGGCGCTTGCAAACGAAGCCATAGTCCTACAGAAGTTACCCACCACCCACCTGTGGTCCCTCTTACTGCACATACACAGCAGATCACACTAATCTCTTATTTCATTTCCTCGCCACGTGGCAGCCCACACTGTATGTTAAATGGCCCGTTTAGGCCCACAGTTTAGGCTTAATAAAATCTAATCTGAATAGAAATATTTCTGTATTTTTTCCCTCCTTTATAAGCTCAGTTTTACAACCCTGGTTTGCGGCGTGCTGGAAACCCAGCCGGCAGCCACATGGTGCTAGCACCCCAGAACCAGGAAATGAAACTGACTGGAAATGAAACATAAAATGGGCCAAGGTAAACAGTGAAGGGAAATACACTGCCAAGGCTGAGAGAACCCGCAGCATTACTTCCTTTTTGTATCTGTTTGCTAAGTCCAAGCAATCCTTTCTCTGTGTGCGTGTGTGTGTGTTGTTAAATGTTTCACTGCTGTATTTTAACAAAACACAGTACAAAAATAAAAGTATGTTTGCAGTATGGCAAGAAAACCCATTGAATTTTAGGCTTTTTTATATAGAGGCATCACCTCGCCACTGTGAATATTCTCTATCTAGAATGCATTGTGACTTAGACTGGAAAACTGTAGCGAAGTGGAGGGATTTTGGAGAAACGAAGCTAAAGAATTAGTGGGCTGGAGGGAGTGATTTATGAAGAAAGGTAGAAATAGCGAAGCATGATACTGTAGCTTCCCCATACAGGAATGAAGGGAAAGGATGATAACTGCGGTGTAGAAAAGGTTGAAGAAGCCTACAACAGCTCAGCCGAAGAAGGCAAACCTGAATGCTAGAAGACTTCTAGATAGCCATTGTTTAAGGTGTAGAGACATAGAAGATGAAGGTTGGAAGGGATTTCAGGAGGTCATTTAGTCCAACCCCCTGCTCAAAGCAGGACCAACCCCAACTAAATCATCCCAGCCAGGGCTTTGTCAAGCCAGGCCTTAAAAACCTCTCAGGATGGAGATTCCACCACCTCCCTAGGTAACCCATTCCAGTGCTTCACCACCCTCCTAGGGAAATAGTTTTTCCTAATATCCAACGTAGACCTCCCCCACTGCAACTTGAGACCGTTGCTCCTAGTTCTGTCATCTGCCACCACTGAGAACAGCCTAGCTCCATCCTCCTTGCCCCCTTTCAGGTAGTTGAAGGCTGCTCTCAAATCCTTCCTCACTCTTCTTTTCTGCAGACTAAACAAGCCCAGTTCCCTCAGTCTCTCCTCATAAGTCATGTGCTCCAGCCCCCTAATCATTTTTGTCGCTCTCTGCAGGACTCTTTCCAATTTGCCCACATCCTTCCTGTACTGGGGAGCCCAAAACTGGACACAATACTCCAAACGTGGCCTCACCAGTGCCGAGTAGAGGGGAATAATCATTTCCCTCGATCTGCTGGCAATGCTCCTATTAATGCAGTTGAATATACTGTGAGCCTTCTTGGCAACCAGGGCACACTGCTGACTCATATCCAGCTTTTTGTCTGCTGTAACACCCAGGTTCTTTTCTGCAGAACTGCTGCTTAACCAGTCGGTCCCCAGTCTGTAGCTGTGCATGGGATTCTTCCATCCTAAGTGCAGGACTCTGCACTTGTCCTTGTTGAACCTCATCAGATTTCTTTTGACCCCATCATCCAATTTGTCTAGGTCACTCTGTATCCTATCCCTACCCTCCAGGGTATCTACCACTCACCCTAGCTTAGTGTCATCTGCAAACGTGCTGAGGGTGCAATCTACCCCATCCTCCAGATCATTCATGATGATGTTGAACAAAAGCGGCCCCAGCACCAACTCCTGGGTCACACCACTTGTTATTGGCTGCCAACTAGACATCGAGCTGTTGTTCACTATCTGTTTGAGCCCGATGATACAGCCAGCTTTCTATCCACGATATAGACCATTCATCCAACACATCCTTCTGTAACTTGCTGGCAAGAAACTGTGGGAGACCGTATCAAAAGCTTTGCTAAAGTCAAGGCGTATCATGTCCACTGATTTCCCCACATGCCCAGAGCCAGTCACTCGTCATAGAAGGCCATCGGGCTGGTCAGGCGTGACTTGCCCTTGGTGAATCCATGCTGACTGTTCCTGATCATCTTCCTGTCTTCCAAGTACCTCAAAATGGATGTCTTGAGGACGTGCTCCGTGATTTTTTGGGGGACTGAGGTGAGGCTGGTTGGTATTCGGAGCCAGACTGGGAGATGGGACAAGGAAAGCTTTAATTTGCACTGGGTACTTAAAGGATAGACACCGGTTTTAGTCTCTCTCAGCTCCTCTCCTGACCAATGGTCTGGACTCCTTCTCTCTCCCTGCCCTGCCAATCAGTCACTGCCTGGCTCCCTTCCTCGTGTCCAGAGAACTTCTTTCCCAGTCTTCCGGCTCCCTCTCCATTTCCACACGCACCCTTCCCCCTCCTGCCGATGCATCCGTGTGTCCCCAGCCTCAGAGAACCCATTCCGGGCCCCTACTGCCCAGAGCCTGTTCCAGTCCCTCCCTGCAGCCTGGCCCCAAGTCCCAGAAGCACAGAAGTTCGTGATAGCATGACCTGCTAGGACCGAGTCATCCAGCTCACTTTATTCACTGCCTGTATCTAGGAGCCCTGTCCAGCGTCCGCTAGGTGCTGTTGGCTAATGCCCAGTGCTCAGCGAAACTCAGCAGTGTGCTACCACACGTCCCTAAACTACTCACAGGCCTTTTCCTTTGCCCACACTCCCTTTCTGCTGCTGACTGCAGAGTCGTGTGATGAGATTTCAGGGTCCCTTGGTCTCACATTAGACGCACCTAATCCTGTGAATCCCTCAAGGCCACTGTCCTGCCTTCAGGCAGCAGCAGTAGCTGGCGATTCAGAAGGAAGTGCAAAATTCCTGTAACTGGTCTAGGCAATTGTACGTTGGAGAGAAGCGTCTTTCCCTGGCTCCTTGCAGCTGATGTGGGCTCCTGAAATGCAGTTTACCCTTAACATTTGTTGCGTGACTAGCCATCAGCAGCCACAGAATTATACGGCCCTTTTAAAAGAAAATAAACAGCCCCTCACCCGCCCCCCAAATTAAATCTAGCCATTGTATGTGACTTTCCACCCTCCCTCCTGCAGCAGAGAGTTCTACAGTGCATCAATATGAGTAAAGAAGCATTTCATTTTTGTGCATCCTGAGTGGTATGGTGTTCAATTTCATTCTGACCTCTCTCTTCTCTTATGGGGACCGGACAAAAGGAAGGAGGAACAATTTCCCCATCAAAATCCCCAATAAATCCCAATTTCTCCAACAAAATCCCACATAAAAAGAGGGGGCAAAAAGATGCCTGTTTTGCAGGGCGTGCCATGAGCCTGGATTAGTTTGATTGTGTAGCTCTCTGAAAATGTCAGGGGTAATTATTATTATGTTGGCTCAGATATGCTAGAAAAAGAACTCTATATATAGATGAGATTTCTGTGACTTCCTTATAAAGGGTGTGTCCACACAGGGAAATGGACCAGAATAGCTGTTGCGGAATAAGCTATTCTGGAATAGTTCCCTCTGTGAATACGCTCTCTATTCCCGACTGATGAGTGTGCTCACACACTGCACAATTATTCCAGAATGAAATGAGTGAGGAGTATCTACCCTGGAGAGCTAATGTGGAATCCGCAGCGTGGACAATTTCCTCACGTGGACAATCCCAACAAAGGGGACCTCAGGTTAAAACCGAAATCTTGAGCAAAGTTGGGCTCAGATCCTCAATAGTATTTAGGCCCCGAACTCCCAGGGGGAGTTAGGCATCTGATCACCTTTGGAGGATCTGGGCCTTGATCTCTGGCAGCAAGGGGCTGCGGGTTTGTATCCAGTTTAATGTTTCCTTGGGCTGGGATTGACTCGGGTGTGTGCAGAGGGCTGTTGAAGCAGGAGGGGAGGGAAGGGAAACCAATGACTTACCGAGGGTCTCCGGCACCCGGGGGCCAAGCCTGCATTTGTGCTCACCTCATGCCCCCGCCCCCCCACACACAGTGCAGGAGGGGTCCCTGGTTCACAGCAGATGGTGACACCTCCCAGCTGCCCCGGGAAGAAGGGGGTCTGTACCTGCAGGAGGGTGGGGGGATGGGGACGACACGCCGCTTACCTTCTCCAGCTTGGGGGCCTGTCTGCGGCTCGTTGCGGCAGCGGAGTCCAGCTCTGGCCAGGCTCTGCCACTTCTCCCCCTCGACTTACCCACCGCGCGGCGCCCGCCTCTCTCGCTCCAGCCCTGCAGCCTGGCATCGGCTCAGGCAGGGCGGCTTCACTACCCCAGCCTGTAGGGGAATGGGGGGGAGATTGTTGGTGGTGTACCAGGCCAGCCCTTCACGATGTGCAGGGGGTGGGGGGCACAGAGGGAACGCAGGCCGGCACCCTTCCCTCCTCCCAAATGTCATTTGTGTTTAGCCACCATCATAGCAGCCACCCACCCACCCAGTGCATGTCACCTGGAACTGGGAACAGGGGGGCATGCTGAAAAAGTGAAGGGGGACCCTTGACTCTAGAGGTTGGACCCATGTGACTATCCTGATATAGCTGAATTTCCCTGGTCTGGGAAGGAGGAGAGTTGAAGGCTCGGCGTGAAGTCCAGACCTTGCATGTGGCCATGTGACATGCTGCCGGCTGGAGGAGTTTTGATACCCTGATGTCTGTCTCTCATGTGGATCCTCTGGACTGGTCTATGCCGTTTGACAGCAAGTGTTTGTGATAAGGGCTCCTGTCTCTCTTGTTCTCACGTGACAATCAGGAGCTGCATCTGTTACTGGCAGCGGCTGGGTCCTTCTCGACTTGTTCCGTCCAGGCTGAAGTCAGCATCACTCCCACCGACCCTCCCTGGCATGCACCAGTCAGACCGGATGCCCCGTGTGTGTGGCTCCACGTTCCTCTTTGGCTTCCAGGGTCTGATTGCTTTCAACTGCGCCGTTTCCTAGTTCTTGGGGTCAGTGGGTGGGATAATCCCCTTTTCAGTGCGCCGGGAATGGGACGTAGCTGTCTGGTTTTGCTGCGCACATACATTCAGACACGGGGGCTGGGAACCTTTTACAAAACTCAAATGCCAGTTTCAAAGTCCAGTGAGCATTGACCTTCAGGGCCAAATTTTCAGCGAACCTCCTTAACTGCACCCTGCGGAACTGGGGAGCGCGCCGGTTTGTGTGCGCGAAGCTCACATGCTCACCAGTGTTTCAGGCATGGTTAAGGAAGCCCACTGCAAACGATGCTTTGAGCATTAAGGACGGACATCCTGCCAAAACCAGAACATGAACTCCTCCCACAGCTATAAAACAGGTCCGCCCTTATCTTCCACTTTAGTTCGGTTTTCTTGTCTTTCGTGGATTTTTATTATTGTAACATATTTAATTGAATCCTTAGACATTTGTGATCATTTAAAGAATATTAATATGCAATCACATTTTCTTTCTGATCAGCCTAAAAAGATAGAACCTTTCCCATCTTAGACAAAAAAATAACCTGGAGAAAAGGGTTTACATCCTGTATTACAGGCATCTATTGGACTCCTATTCTGCAGTGTGTCACAGACCCACTTTGCCTTCGGGACTTTATGGAGCATCTTGTACGTGGGCACTTACGGAGCATTAATTCTTCTGTGTAGGGTCCTTGACAGTGCCTATCTGCTTCTTGAGTGCTGCTTGTGCACTATCATGTCTAGACGTACTTTAAAGGCTGTGCCAGTGGGGCCATTATGGGCACTTGCAAAAGCAAGTGGTTTGGGTATGCAGAAAACCCAGTTGCTAAAGGTTCTTGGGGAAGCGTTAGTGCTAAAAATAAAACCCAGCCGCTTTCTTATATGAGTGAGGGAGCTGCTCTTAAATGCAAAATAACCTGTCCGTGGAATCAATGGCTGACATGGAAAAATAAAGGAAATGCCAGGCACGGGCCTACATCAGATCCCCAGATCCAAACAGCTCTGGAGTGTAGGAACTTTCGTGGAGCTGGATATGCATCTGAACTCTGCATAAAATAGTCTCTGTAGTGTGTCACAGAGAGGGGCCCATTCTGCAATGTCTGACATAGTCAACCTGTGGAACTCATTGCTGTAGAGGATATCCGTTCTGCTGCTGTAGCTAGATTTTTAAAAGGGTTTGAATAACTTCATAATCATGGTAATACAAATAATAATAATAATAACGAATTGCAGTTCTAGATCTGCCTGCTAAGAGAGATAATACAACCTTGTGTGCTGGGCATAAGCAAGGGGTGGGAAAGAACCTTCCCTCATCCCTTCCTGTACATAGTGGGCCAAGTGCATTATATGGCGAGAAGTTGCCTTGTTCTGAAGCATCAGGTATTGGTGATGGTTGAGGAATGAAAGGGGATGGTGGTGTTTTTCTGCCCCCACTCTCCAGTGTGTGTGTGTGAGAGATGTGTGTATATAGTCACACTCATCAGGATTTACACAGTGTATCTGAATGATTTCCCATGGCAGATCTACTGGACACGACATCTAAAAGTATCTCCTTTCATCTGTTTATAAATCTGCTGCCAGACAACTCCCTGGAGTGTCCCTGTCCAGTTGGATGTTCTTGGGCTATTTTGGGACTGGCTGATGAGACCAGGGTCTGATGGAAATGTAGCCTGCCATTTCTTGCTCTGGTAGGGCCTGGTCATGTATGGCCAAATTTTCAAAAGTTGTGTTGTAATAACTAGGCCTACAAATTTCCCCGTGTTGCGAGCTGAGTTGTAAAAACACTTGTGAACGTTCATATAATGTCGTCATAACCTGTAAGAACAAATGCTGATGGGGAAAAGTACGAAAGGGGAGTCAGACTGAATTAGTTCAACCAGAAAGGCCTCCCGATATAATTCAAGGTCTGTGTTAAGATCATGCCTTCTAAACAAGAGAACTGTGGGACCACAAATTGATGGACCAAAACTGGTGTGTTGGAAATTGAGCCTGCCTGGTGAACAAAATAATGAGGGCGTGGGCTATTCTATCTGTCACGGCCTTTTGAGGTCCTTAAAAGAAAAGACAGGTGAGGGAAAATTGGGAAACAAATGCAACACGGGCTGACTGAAAGAAGAGGAAGCAGTGCTCTGCCAGCAACAGCTGCAGTGAACTTCCTGTCATGGCTGCCGTGCCCACCATCTCTTGGGACCCAGGAGCTAAGTACCAGCATTGGGCCTCTGTCCTCCTAATCCTGAGAGGTGTCCTGACCACACTGGGCAAGAGAAAGGGACATCACCATCTCCACCTCTGTTGGTTAAATCCCAGTCACCACCTTGGAGATGAGCCTTTTGTCGTCTTCCCCACCCCCCCACCGGTCCTTTTGCTTCCCCACCATATTTCTCCTTGGTCCTATCGCTCTTCTCTTGCCTTCTGTCTAATAAGGGTTCAGTTTAGCTGGCCACGGCTGTGAAGGGGAGTGAAAAGCAATGCCTTAAACAGCCTGATACTGGCACAAGTTTGCCAGGTCCTGGAGTAGCTGATAAGAACGTATGCCTCACCTGGGACTTCCGGCAGAGAGACTGCAGGTAAAAATCAGTGCCTGAGACAGAAGCTGCGATTCCTGTCTTTGCTGTTCTTTTCTCTCCCTTTCTGTGATTTGTCTTGTTTTGCCTTCTAGGAAATGGGCTCGGACTTCAACAATGCCTCCAGCCTATCTCTAATCTCTTCTCGTTTTCCCCAAAAGGACAGTTTTGTTGCCATCTTTAACACCATCAAACAGGGTGGTTTTCATTATAAAAACTGTCCACAGCTTAAAGGGAAAGAGAACAAGGGTTGTTAAAACAAAAGCCGTACTTACCACTTTACATATCAAATGCTTTCACCGTTTCCTTCTTTTCTGTATCTTTAATACAAGGTTAGAAAGATTTTTAATAGTGTGGTTGCCATGGTACTAAGCAGGCTGAGGTCTCGGTACACCGAGCCCCGTATCCTGTTTAACACTGTTCTAGTGTCGGTTAGTGACAGCGCCATGTTAACACCGTTTGACTCTTTGGGCCCACGTATTCCATCTAGATTAATACGGCAGCGACTTTGAATTTTGAATGCCTCCATTTTTAGTTCCCCAGCTTTCGCAAAGTGTGCAGGAGGAGAGTTATCTGGAGGAGGTTCCCTGTAGGCTAGTTCATGTGGCCTGAAGTCGGGCACCCCAAATATGGAGGCACCCAAAACTTGGTTACTTTGGAAAATGTGGTTATTGAGGATCCCTACTTCCTTCCCCCGCCAACCCTTCCCCCAGCCTGGAATCACTGGTTCCACAGAATGAAAGCCCTGGAGGTTGTTTTAGTGTGACAGTCTTTTATGGCCCATCTCCTTTCCCCACCTGCCAACTTCCCCTTGGCATTGGCAGGCTGTAACTCAATATGTCTACGCTGCAAACGAGAGGTGTAATTTGCAGCACGTGTAGACGTACCGAGGCTGGCTTTGATCTAACTAGATCAAAGCTAGCTTGAATTATAATAGCTGAGAAGCTGGGTTGGTCCCAACCGCCTGGGCCCCTTGTACCTAGGGTGACCAGATGTCCCGATATTTGGGGCTTTTTCTTATATAGGCACCTATTACCCACCGCCCCCTGTCCTGATTTTTCACACTTGCTATCTGGTCACCCTACTTGAGTGGCTGCGCAGCCTGCCACAGCTTCACTGCTATAGGTATATCCACCTAGGGGATGTCTACACAGCAACTAGACACCCGTGGTTGGCCCATGCTGGCCAACTTGATCTCACATGGCTCATTCATTCATTCACTTCCAGGCTTGGGCAGGATCCCAAGTTCTGGGACCCTCTCACCTGGCAGTTCTCCTACTCTTGCAGCATGTGTGGTACCTGTTCCTTTCCTCCAAGCCCTCTGAACAGATTATCTCCCAACTCTTCTCCTCCTGGCTAAGAGTCTCTTTCCTTTGAAAGATAATCAGACCTTCCCAATTTTTGCTACATTAGTTTACATTTATTTTCTCCCAGCTCGCCCACATTGTTTGTTTATTTCACAAGGCGAGGTGGCTAAAATGGATGCGGCAGACAAATTCCTGAGCACAGACACAATGAGCTTTGCCACATCAACAGCTGGAAGAAAGGCATCTGAGCCTGATGGAATCTCCCTCCGCTCAGCACATGCAGCAGGGGTTGGAACATGAGAGACATCGGCATGATCTCTCTGCAGAGCAGGAAAGCTGAGATCAAGAGGCAGGCGCCCAAAGAGTGGAAGATGATAGGAAACATCTGCTTCAGACTTAGTGCCTTTGTGGAAGCTGTCAGAAGCTCCCTTGTCGGCCTGTCCAGCTGTAGTATGCTGGGGCCTCGTGTGGAAAGTTCAAGCTGGGAAGGAAGAAGGGGGATGAAATGTAGCAGCATGTGTGATGCTGGCGCAAGGCATAACAGTCACCCTCGAGCATTCTTGTGAAGTTTCACAGCTGATTCTGGAACTAGCGGAGCTCCATGCAAGTGTTCAAACATACGGAAATCAAACCTCTTTTTTTCCCTCTTACGGCATATCTGTCTCTCTCAAACTCTTCTTTCTTTGCTTCTCCGAGAAGGTGCTTAGACTTCTGATGACATCTGAGCCAACTGCAAAGCACCAGAAGATGGAAACATAAATCCAAATGAAAACATAATCTATGCACTGTCAAATGACACCCCCAGACCTCTGCTGTCTTGCGCTTGCCTCTCTGCTGCCTTTCCCCTTGTGGTGGTGTTTGCATGTGCTCAAAGTGGGTGTAAAATGGCTCCTTTTCTGACTTGGTAGCGTGTTTATGTCTCCTCTTACACAAATATAAGTGATGACACATTGCAAGGCAGTGGAGAGTCGAGCCCAGTATATTTTAAACTTTCAGTAACATTCACATCACTCTGTTTGAGCTCTTCCAGAGTGTTCAAAGGGGGTGCGTGTGTGCGTGCGTGCGAGAGAGAGAGAGAGATTGCAATGTAAAATGTTTTGATCTACGTACTTGCACTGTGTTCATCACCAAGATGTCTCAGCACCTCTGAAATCCAAAAAATCAAACCAGTGTGTAATTTCCTAACCATTAGCTTTCCAATAAGTGAAACCCAACACTGAATGACCATTTTTAGAAGATGGATCGTGGTTTTCACCATTCATGCTATTTGTTTGCTTCCTGCAGCTTCACTCGGTTTGGGCAGTAAATTTGGCGGTTCAGTGTCCTTTTCTAGCTCCAACATTGGCCCAGTGCTGGTGTGTTTTGTGTTTCCAACATCACAGGAGAATGTTAAAACTGAAACTGTAACGTTTCACAGTAAAGGAAAAAATTAATCAAGAAGACATTTCTGCTTGTATTAGGTCTTATAATCTCCCCCAAAACATATAGGTTGGGCTCCTTTTAGTGATCCTAGAAACTCTGTCCCTCTGTCGGTACGTCTACACTGCACACTAAACATGGGTTCTGACTCAGGTTTGAGCCCAAGCCCCCCTTTCATCCACAAAGAAATCAGTCTGACTCAGGTCAGCAAGCACTCAGAACCCAGGTCTTGCTAGGGGTGGTGGGTCAGAGCCCAAGTCCCATTGAGATTTGGGCCCAAACCCTGTCATTTTGCAGTGTGGACCTGAGTCCGAGGGTCTGCGTAGTGTAGTATGGGTGTGTTAGCAAGCTATAAGACACGGGTCCAGCCATTGTAAGCCCAGGTTTACAATGCAGTGTAGATGCTCAAGCACTGGCTTGGAACACCAAATCCACAAGCCTAGGTTCCACATGCCCAGGCATAGTGTGCAGTGTAGACAAACCCTATGGGGATCAGGGCCCATTGGGTTAAACAGTCTCATGTGTCTTGATTTTCGGTTCACTTTGCTCCATTCTACATAGGCAGTTCCTTAGTCCTGTGTTGGCTTCTCAGTCATCGGGTTGTGCTGGACAGTTTGGAATGTGTGGTTTTTTCATAGCACAGGTCAGTCCTGCATGAATCCTCCTCCCTCTGTACAAACCAGTAACTGGCTGGCTTTTCCTTGTCTTCACAGACAGAAGGCAGCAAGCTGCAGAAGGATCTCCGAACTTACTTGACTTCCGTAAAAGGTAACGTCTGTGCAACTGGAAGTCTGTCATTCTTTTCCCAAAATTAGGCAACCAAAATAGGGTTTTCCTGGCCATACCTGTTCCTACCGGGTGCTTCCTATGGGTTTCCTGGAGCAACTGGCCTGGTGATGGAGTGCCGGTTTCACATCTCTTGTTCCCCCGGCTGGCAAGGCTGCTCAGGTACGTCGATAAGGGGTTTGCCCCCTCCTCTATCCTGCTAGGTGAGAATGAACTCTGAACGTCCTGCTGCCTGCGTGACTGGATCCCTGTGTCCCTCTCATGTTGTTGTAACCACAGGATGTATGAGCAAGGATCACGCCTGAAAATATCCTGCCTGAAACTGGGGTCAGCTGGTTTTATCCATTTCATGCCGTTGAGTCCCTGTTAGCAATGGGGAGGGGCTCCTGGTTTGGTGACACAACTGTCCCTTGGTTTCTGAGGCTGCCTTCTCTTCTCTCCTAGCCATGCACGAGGCCTCCAAGAAGCTGGCGGAATGTTTGCAGGAAGTGTATGAGCCGGAATGGCCTGGGAGAGACGATACCAACAAAATAGCAGAGGTGAGACTCCATGCTGAGGCGGAGAGCGGATTAGTGAGACAAGTGCATTTACCTCCTGCGCGCAGTTTGGGAGCCTGGCTGTGAGGCATCTGTACAGCAGCAATAATCCTAGGAAGAAGGGGAAGCGTTTGCGAGGGGCTCAGCTGTTGCTGGCACCTTTTGATGCCTAGGTTGAATTTTTAGGCATCACTCCCCTTCCTGGTTGCCCTGCTTTTGAGATGGCTTCTTGCCCTTTCCGCCTTTCTGCAATGGCTGACCTGCAGCTCTTTAAGGGAGACCTGTCTAGTATCAAACCAATTATCCATAACTCCAACTCTCCTCTGTCCTTGGCCTTCCAGGTCCTCATATCTGAGCCATTAGCGATTATCTTCGAAAAGTCATGGAAGACGGGAGAGATTCCAGAGGACTAGAAAAGGGCAAATGTAGTGCCAGTCTATAAGACGGAGAATAAAGACAACCTGGGGAATTATAGACCAGTCGTCTAACTTCAGTAGCCGGAAAGATAATGGAGCAAATCATTAAGCAATCAATTTGCAAACACCTAGAAGATAATAAGGTGATAAGTAACAGTCAGCATGGATTTGTCAAGAACAAATCATGTTACGCTAACCTGATAGCTTTCTTTGATAGGGTAAGAGCCCTTGTGGATGAGGGGGAAGTGGTAGATGTGGTATATCTTGACTTTAGTAATACTTTTGATGCTATCTCACATGACCTTCTCATAAACAAACTAGGGAAATACAACTTAGATGGAGCTACTATAAGGTGGGTGCATAACTGGCGGGAAAATCATTTCCTAGGAGTGTAGTTATCAGTAGTTCACAGTCAAGCTGGAAGGGCCTATTAAGTGGGGTCCTTCAGGGATCAGTTTTACATCTGGTTCTGTTCAATATATTCATCAATGATTTCAATAATGGCATAGAGATACTCTTATAAAGACTGTGGATGATACCAAGCGGGAAGGTGGTGCGAGTGCTTTGGAGGATAGGATTAAAATTCAAAATGATCTGGACAAACTGGAGAAATGGTCTGAAGTAAATAGGATGAAATTCAATAAGGACAATGCAAAGTACTCCATTTAGGAGGGAACAATTAGTTGCCCACATACAAAATGGGAAATGACTCCCTAGGAAGGAGTACTGAAGAAAGGGATCTTGGGAGGTCATAGTAGATCACAAGCTAAATATGAGTCAACAGTGTCACACTGTTGCAAAAAAAAAAAAAAAGCAACCATCATTCTGGGATGTATTAGCAGGAGTGTTTGTAAGCAAAACAGAAGAAGTAATTCTTCCACTTCACTCCGCACTGAGTAGGCCTCAAATGGACTATTGTGTCCAATTCTAGGAGCCACATTTCAGGAAAGATGTGGACAAATTGGAGAAAGTCCAGAAAAGAGCAACAAAAATGATTAAAGGTCTAGAAACATGACCTCTGAGAGAAGATGGAAAGAACTGGGTTTGTTTTGTCTGGAGAAGAGAAGATTGAGCAAGGACATAACAGTTTTCAAGTACATAAAAGGTTGTTACAAGGAGGAGGGAGAAAAATTGTTCTCATTAACCTCTGAGGATGGGACAAGAAGCAATGGGCTTAAATTACAGAAAAGATGGGTTAGGTTGGACATTAGGAAAAATGTCCTAACTCTCAGGGTAGTTAAGCACTGGAATAAATTGCCTAGGGAGGTTGTGGAATCTCCTTCATTGGATATTTTTAAGAGCAGGTTAGACAAACACCTGTCAGAGTTGGTCTAGATAATGCTTGGTCCTGCCATAAGTGCAGGGGACTGGACTAGATGACCTCGCGAGGTCCCTTCCAGTCCTACGATTCTATGATATTCTCTCCTACTACCCACTCCTACAACCCAGCCATTTTGGCTCCGCTCCAGCTTTTTAATGATGCCCTTTCTAAGTCACAGTCCCCTATTATCTAACTAGGTCACCCTTCCAGGATTGCAAGCAGCCCCTCTCTGCCTGGACTCTCAGGGCACTAGCAGCGTGACTGTGTGAGAAGGCGTAGGGTATTGCTCTCAGCTGGTGAGTGGGCCACTCCTAAATATCAGCCCACCATCGTGTCCATGCAAAGCTGATAGGTTAACATCCCATCCCTTTCAGGGCTGTTTATACATATTGGGACTCTCGGCTTTGTCCTTCCGTTTTCTTCCACTTCCTTTGCCCAGAAAGGATCACTACAGTGCTAGTGGAGTTTTTCGATGGCCCAGAAGTTAAACTGAGATCTTTGTAGTCCTCTTCCGGGAGGTTGTTCCAGATGAATGTAAGCTCTTCGGGGCAGTGTCTTTTGCTGTGTGTTTGTAGAATGCCTAGAGCACTGGGGCCCTGGTCCTGTCTGGGGCCTCTGGATTGTGCTATAATAATAATAAATGGTAAGCTGAAAAGTCTCTCTACCCTAGAGCAGGGAATTAAGAAATCTCCAGTGGTAACAGTGATAGTGCTTTACACCTGCTCTGCACAGAGGTGAACAATGAAAAGGCTCAAGGAAGCTGATTCATAGGTCAGATGGGACCATCATGATCATCTAATCAGACATTCTGCATAACACACGCCATAGAATCTCACCCAGTAATTTCTGTCTGAAGCCCACTGGAGAGGGAGATCAGATCTACCACAGAGGATCAGACCCACTAACTAACTCTTCCTACCACCCATGTGAGGGAAGGTGGGGGAGGAATGACGCTCATTTCCTGCCTGTCTTTGTATAGGTCACATAATTCGTTCCAGCCCCGTGTCCCCCGAGCATATTCCCACCTGCTGTTCTTTTCTCTCTCTGTGAAGTCAGCACTTGCCTGTAAAGTGCAGAGCTCAGAAAATCCACAGCAAACCTAGGATCTAATTTGGTAGTTTAGTTCCTCCCTGGCATTTGTGTGTTCAGGGTTCATTCGGAGGCAGGCTTCTTATTGCCGGCCGGTCAGCTACTCTTCTGAGCTGCAGCTGTGGCAGCTCTGTATCCGCGGGTCCGTTTGCAGTGACGTGGCCTGGCAGAGCTTCTCGGCAGTGGCTGGTCAGAGCGGAGAAGAGGCAGAAGCAAACCTCCAAGGCAGGATGGAGTAAATACTAGAGCTGGTCGGGGCTTTTATTATTTTTTTCCCCTCTGGAAAATGTTGAATTTACAGTTTAAAAAAAAAAAAGCTGAAAATTTTTGGCCCAAAACTTCTGGTTTAAAAACAGAAAATTTCAAATTGGAATTGTCACTGCAGTGTCTCATGGGAGTTGTAGTTTGGGTTCCTCATGCCTGCATTCTCCTCTATGGGTCATGTTCCCTGACCGGATTGCATGTCCCATGATGCAACATGGTCTGGCTGAGCCATTGCAATGCATCATATGAGTCCCTGGCCACGGTGCATCATGGGAGATGTAGTCCAGCTGGGAAACCTGGCCCAGGCAGGAGAATGTGGGCATAAGTAACTCAAACTATAATTCCCATGAGGAATCATGGCAGCATTTGCAAATCAATATTTTTCAGTTTTGGGGTGTTTTCTATTTCAACAAAGTTGAAATAGTCTGTGGAAAACAGACATTTTTCATGAAAAATTCTGTTTAGGCAAAAACCCAATTTTAAGTAGAAAAACAGAAAATTTCACCCAGCCCTCATAAATACCTGTCTTTCTGCAGGATCACCCGGAGAGCCCTGGTCCTTTTAGTGCAGAAAGCTTGGGACTGTGAAAGAATGGGACAGATAGGAAGGGACCTTGGGCCTGTGGGAACAGAGCACCAGGTCAGAGGGAAATCGGTGTGTGAACAGTTGTTTGTGTCAGGCTGACTGGAGACATGGATTCCTCATTCGAGTAGCTGGTCTGGTTGGGTCTTTCTCCTGCTCAGCATTGCACTGTGCTGACCCTGGATACCTGAATGAAAACAAGGTGCTTAAAATATTGTTACTGGACGTCCTTGGGAAAAGCAGCAGCTTTAGGGGAATCCGAATGTAACGTCACTTTTTCCTGGGGTCTGGTTTAGAAGATGTCACTCTTTGACCAGGCCAGAGGAGTTGCCAGTTCCTAAAGAAGTGGTATCACCATCTCTTCTCCCGTGGTATCTTTAGTTTAGAATCAGATACAGTTAATGACTTTGTTTGCTGGAATAAAGCAAACAGGAATGCCCAGGCAGGCAGCACCCTTAGTGCAAATTAATCACTGTTGCTGTTGTGAGTCACTGTTGTTTACACGTTCGGTTCTCTCTGTGTTCATGGGTGGGGGTGGAGGGAGGATGGGTGCTGAGGCAAATTTCTAGGTTACTCTAAGTGAACACTGGTACTGATCTTTAGCAGGCAGACTTCCAGCACACATGTACCTCCCACATCGGCTCGATTCAGCCAGTCACGCCTGTGATTTGCCAATCTGAAAGCCTCTAGATAGCACCCAAGAGCTGTGGCAAAAGGTCTAGCCTAGTGTGGCAAGGAAGTGTGGGCCCCAATCCTGGTCCCCAGCTCTGTCCCCTTTGTGTCACTCCAGCAGCATAAAGGAGACAGAGCTACCTTACCAGGGCAGCTACAAACCTGTAGAGCCCTGAGTCCCTCACACAAACAGGGAGATTCTCAGCTTTCTGCTCCAGCTGGAGGCACTGGAAATTGGAGCCCTTCATTACTACTTACAAAGTGTCCCAGGACAGTTGGCCAGAGGAAAGGAGAGGAGAGATTTGGGAGGAGGTACAGAAAAGGCAGGGGGCTGGTAGATAAACCAGACAAACTGGGTCTTGGTACCTAGCAGGGAGTGTGGTCCAGTAGTTGGTCTAGGAGAATCAGGACTCGTGGGTTCCTTTTGTGCATCTACTGCGTGACCTGGGATATGCAGTGGTGGTGTAGCCGTGTCGGTCCCAGGGTACAAGAGAGACAAGGTGGGTGAGGTGATATCTTTTATGGGACCAGCTTTCGGGCCACACGCAGCTCTTCTGGAACTGGGATATGCGTGCCTCAGTTTCTCCAAAAGTGACGAGATCACTATCTCCGGGATGCTGGGATGCTTCACAGATTGTAATGTGCTTGGAGATCACCGGCAGGAGAAATGCGAAGTATTCTTATCATGCTCATAAGCACATTCCTTTTGTCTTTCAGAACAATGACCTGCTCTGGATGGATTTCCATCAGAAACTTGTGGACCAGGCACTTCTAACCATGGACACTTACCTGGGCCAATTCCCGGACATCAAAGTAGGGAGCTCCCCTCACTCCTCTCACCTTGTGCTAGAGAGTCTCTGCGACACTGCGCGTTGGAGTTGGGGCGTTGCAAGAATGCTGCTCTTGAGAGACCATCTCCTATCGCCTAGGGGTAGCGAAGTGGGGCTGGCATGGGAACCCTCCTCTTCCCCCACCTGAAGTCACACTGCCCGCTGTTGACCAAACAACAATCCGCCTCTGCTTTCTTGTTTATGGAGTAGCTGCCCTGGCAGCCAGTGGGCTGGGGTGTGTGGGGCGTGACAGAGACGGAAAGAGGATGATTGTCCTCTCTGTGCCAATGCAATAGCTGGATTCACTGGGCTGGGATGAGACCTGCACCCCCAAGCTTTCTGAGGCATTTGCGGGGAGCTCCGTGTTTCACTCATCATGATAAACATTCTCTGGTTCCCCTGCTCATCGCTGGAGAGGGGCTCCATGCCGTAGGCAGGGGGGAAGCCTCCGTTAGCCCAGGGCAGTAGCATTTTCTAATACACAGGCTTTCATCAGCCCCCTGTGAGCAGAACATGTTTCAGCATCGGAAACCCTGTGTCATCCCGAGAACAGGGTTTCGTTGTTTACCAGCCTTGTAAGGGGAATAAAGCCACCCAGACAAGGCTTCATTCATGTTTTCCTGCTATCGCAGATCCGGGGCGGTGGAAGGGAAAAGCTGCATTGGGCATTAATGCATTGGCACCTAATGCATCGAAGAGAAATAGCTGAAGCTACAGCGTGGTTCTTATTCCTCTCTCCCATGTTAAAAGGTGCAGGAGGGAGAAATTTCCTGACAGTACTCGGGCTTTGATATACCAGCAAGTCTGAGGCGTATCCCCTTCTGCAAGAAGTGCCAGGGGATGGAATGAGAAAACAACTGGGTGACCTCACGTGTCTGCTTGAATGGGTCCTGAACCTTCCCTGGCCAGTTTGGGAACCCCTGATCCCCCCAGTTGCACCGTTCCTCTGGCTCTGCCACGTCAGAGCCATGTCAGAACTCATGAGCTCTGCTGGCGTGGCGTAAGCCAACTGGAGGGAACACGCTGCCCAGAGAGCAGCTGTCGGCAGACCCTGCTTCTCTTCCACCAGGCTCCATAGGGTTAGTGCACGGCTTTGCAGTGGAGAGTAGGGTGCGCGTGGGGATTAGCCGGTTTAGGCTGGCCCGTAGGGAGTATAGGGGTCTGGGTGTGTTTGTGTGCAAGGGGGCAGGCTCTGGGTGTGATTCTCTTAGCAAGCCGGTATTACGTTGGTGTCACTCTGCTGACAGCAACAAAGTTAGCTCTCCATTGTAAGTGAGAGCCAGAGCCAGCCTGCCACACGGCCATTTTTTAATGGAAACGGTGCCCCCAGCTTTTCCTGCTCAAGTGCAGCTATTGGAAAAGCAAGAACCATGAGCGCTGCAGAGGCATTCCCCATACACTGCGTGTCTGTCTCTTTCACACACACGCACACACTTTCTGCATGTCTCTCTCTCTCACACACACACACACACAGTCCAGCACCACTTCTGATCACACTCAGCATTAGAGCGGAGCGGCTGTGTTGGGGGACCCCTCCCTCCCTTCTTCATCTGAAACTCTGGGTCTCTAAACCTGTTCAAGAATGTTGCATTGCTTGGCTGGCTTGCAATGATACAGAGAAGAGAGGCCTGGGAAGATGGGAATAATGCAGAAAAAAAGGAACATTTAGTGATGAGCAAGCCAAAGTTCTTGCTTTGCTACAGTTTTTTTAAATTTTTTTTTTTAAGGAAAGTTATTTGTTTTCTTTTTGTGTTGTGGCCGGCAGAATTCCTTTATAAGTGACTGGGTTTTCCTTTTTAGCCCCTTGTTGCACCGGCTTTCCCTTCCCCTGGAAGTGCGGAGCATTCAGGAAGGAGCCAGTGCTGCTGGCTTGCACATTTCAGAGGATGAGGCTTGTGTGGCGGGCAGATCTCTGTGTATTTGTTAAAATCTGTTTGCGGGTGGCCGGCTGCTCAGGAGACAGTGGCTGAAGGACTCTGCTGACAACGCAGGATCATATGATATCCTGTGAGCTCCCCCTCTCCCAGCCCCATCTCTGCCCTCCCCGCACTAGTTCATTTGGAGACGGCTGCACAGGAAATGGCTTTTCCAGGTGGCAACGTGTGTAATGATATCACCACCTGGGACGTCTCAGCCCGGTTTCTTCCCTGGGAAAGCAACCCCTCTTCCCCACCCCCCCATCCTGAGTAGCTGAAAGTTTTGTCACTCTCTGTTGTTGTTTCTGGCAGAAAGTGCCACTTCAAATGGTTTCAGGTCCCAGCTTCACAGTGCAAGCTGTGAACATGTGCAACCACCCAGGCTGTTCCCCCCGCTTGCTTCTACAGCTTCCCCCACCAGAGGTCAAACCAGGGGGAAAAAGTAGGTGCCCTCTTCCAACCTTCACCCACAAACCATGTCCCACCCATGTGAGATGCCAGCCACGGCGATGCCCTTACGATACACTGTTCCCACGCTCCTGCGCGCCATGGTGGAATAGTTAGCGGTGCTGATGTTTTTGCACTGCTCTGGTTAGACTTCTGAATTTACGGAGACGGGGAAGGTCTCGGAGCTATTGTTCCCAGCTGTCCTCACAGACTCAGACAGACATCTCGGTGTTGGTTGTACCCTTTGCATTTTTCCACAGGTAATTAACTAGGTGTCTGACAATACTAAATGTCCAGGCCGAGCTTTTCTGGGATTCCTAAGCTTTAAAGGAGCACTGTTAAGGTTTTAGGCTGGGGTTCTGAAGGGAACCTAAGGGAGTCAGGCACCCAAATTCCACTGAATTGGGGCACTGAATTCTCCTTTCGAAATCCCAGCTTCGGGCCACAAATGTTGCAGCATTATTGACGTGTTTTTTTTCCCTCTTTCCCAGTCCCCAAATGATGCTTCAAGCTGTGAGAAATTAAAACAACCATGTGCTAGTTTTAGGTCCCTCAGTGATCAAAGCATTGTCCACCTCTTGCTCCTTTCCTAGGATTAGCTGGTGTCTCTCAATCAAGAGTACGTGCACCCCTGGGGGTACACTGAGGTGTTAGGGGGGGTACATCAACTCACCTAGATATTTGCCTATTTTTACAACTGGCTACATAAAAAGCAGTAGCAAAGTCAGTACAAACCAAACTTTCATACAATGACTTGTTTGTACTGCTCTATATTGTTATATACAGGCTTGGGGCTGAGGTATTTTATCCAGAACCTGTAGGACAGTCTTGAGATGGGAAGCTGTCCACGAACGCTGGACACTCCCTGTGCTAGGGAGTATGCTGAGGAACTGTTCAAAGAGGATGGAGCTAGGCTGTTCTCAGGGGTGGCAGGTGACAGAACTAGGAGCAACGGTCTCAAGTTGCAGTGGGGGAGGTCTAGGTTGGATATTAGGAGAAACTTTTTCACGAGGAGGGTGGTGAAGCACTGGAATGGGTTACCTACGGAGGTGGTGGAGTCTCCATCTTTAGAGGTTTTTAAGCTGAGGCTTGACAAAGCCCTGGCTGGGATGATTTTGTTGGGGTTGGTCCTGCTTTGAGCAGGGGGTTGGACTACCTGACCTCCTGAGGTCCCTTCTAATCCTCATCTTCTATGATTCTATGACATGTAACCTTGACTTTCAAAACCAAGGCCTCTGCCAGAGCGGAGGGCTCTGTGCTAATAGACCCAATCACAGGATTGGGCTCTAGCGTGGAGGCCCTCTTTGCTTCATGTCCAGTGCTGCTGGCGCTTCACAGATAATGGAGAGGGAGAAGGGTGATGCCGAGAGAAATTTTCCTGATGCATGGGGGAAAATGCTGCCTGTGGCCGAGACATCCTGAAGGGGGCGACCTATTATGGGGTCTGAACCCCAGAAACAACGGGGGGTTCCAGCTAGCCCAGACCCAGACATTTTGGGAAGGCCATTTCTTTATTCACTGAATGGGGTGTAATCGAGGCGGGGTTGAATTGTGGAGTCCAGCTGACGTGGGTCTCAGCTTCATGGCTCTGGCACTTCATAGCTGGTCTCTCTCTCTCTCTCTCTCAATCTCAGTCTCGCATAGCTAAGCGAGGGAGAAAGCTTGTGGATTACGACAGCGCCAGACACCACTTTGAATCCCTGCAAACCGCAAAGAAGAAAGATGAAACCAAAATTGCAAAGGTAAAATGCAAGGCGGGCCCCGCTTTCATTGGTTATTGTTTTTAATAACTGCCTAGATCGGAAGTTTTAACACGTTGACCCACCATTACTAGACGGTTTCTGTTGAGAGAATTGTCATGCAATGATACAGCCACAATTCCCCTGCACCCCCCAAAATAAACGGTAGGAGAAGGCTCTGAAGGTGTTGGTGTGCTGACGCTGATTTTCTGTACACGGTACAGATTTCAGGGGTATGTGGTCCAGCTTTGGTGAGCACAGAAGCCTGGGTGAGAAAGGAAGAATGGTCTTATGATGCCAGCTGAGAACTGGGAGGCAGATCTGGATTCTGTTTCCTGCTCTGACACAGGATACTTGTGTACCTCCATTTCCCCCTCTGTGCTTGGCTGCTGCGCCCTGAGTTCAGTAAGTCTGCAGAGTGCTCTGAGCCGCTCCGCAGCAGTGTTGGCTGGGGGGCCTACAGGGCACTTTCAGGTGAACGGTGGCACGGCCAATCCAAGAAAACAAAATTGGCATTTCAGTTGTCAGAACACCCTTCAGTCCCTGGGAAACCAGGCCCTCTCTGGTCACTCCGGTCTTGTCTTGACTAGGATTTAACATGTGATGTTAACACGTGCTGGGGGCGAACACGTTTGAAAAGTCTAGTGTGGACAAGACAGAGTAGACTTTAACATCTGCTGAATGGGTTGAATACCAGACCAGGCACCCTCTTGTGAGCACATAGTAAAGGCGGGGGATGAAATCCTGGCTCCATTGATGTGAATGGGAAATTTTGCCACCAACTTTGATGGATCCAAGATTTCATCCAAGTGTCTGGTCTATTCTAGACTTTTTTTGCAAGGTGTTAGCCAGAACCTGCTAATAACACACCTTAAATCCTAGCCTAGACAAGGCTTTAGGGAGGAATGAACTGTGAGGGAGCTGGGGCTGGTAGAAGACGAGAGGAGAGAGAAGTTGCAATTCCCACCCCCTCCAGGAATAGGGAGAGATGCAGAGGGTTCAGTTAACAAATGCTTCAATCACCAAATGCTTCTGTCTCAAACCGAAATAACCCAACTTTCCTGGAAGATGTTATGGCCCTAACTGGCTTTTGAAAAGTTAGCCATGATTCTTTATGTCTAGGACCTAATGGCTGTTCTGCCTTCTGAGTGGTGCTTTTGCATTTGGTGGCGGGTTGGCAGCACTTTATTTTAAGCCTTCAGTCTTTACTCACATCTTTATCATTGCTTGCACTATGGAAAACCTGGCAAAACCAGGGAAAAAACTGAAGGTGACTCTAGAAACCAGAATCATCGCATCAGGTATGGAAAAAACTAATGTCCCTCATTCAACACACAAGGCTGGTCAGCCAGTCAAATAGCCCAATTAACTGGGTCTTCTCTTTAAAGAGAAACGGTGGCGCATGCAGAACGAAGAAGGTAATTTTCCTTGCTGGAGGGGGAGGTGGACTCTTTAATTTAGGGTTGTTGTTGTTAACTGACAATTCTAAAACCTTCTGCGGTGATTCATACATTAACATTGGAACCCGAGGCCACTTGCTCTGGTATTTTCAAGTCTGGGAAGCTAGACTCCTTTGTCTTTGCTTCACTCACTGATCTCGCCCAAATTGTTCATGTGCTGACACTGTATGACCGATGACCGGTTGTTGACCAATTCATATAGAAGGTTGATGAGCAATGTGGACCAAAGGAAAGAGCCCAGGGCTCTGTTCCTGATGCTGCCTCTGAGTCACTAGGACAAAACACTTAGAAGTCAGTGGGAGCTTTTCCAGTTACTGCAGTGGGCACTGGTTTGGCCCTTCTGCCCTCTCTGCCTTTGTTACTCTGTCCCTAAAATAGGAATAATGCTACCTGCCTTTGTAAAGTGCTTTGAGATCTAGGGAAAAGCACTTTAGAAATGCAAAGTTCTGTTATTGTATAGTAAACAAAATCTTATTGTTATATAGCAAATACTGGGAGCTAATGATGATGTTTTCTCATGACATTAGAATAACACCAACAGCATCATGAATTCTTTTGGGCTCATCTTTCTTTCCTCCTCCCCTTCTTATAACAAACGCACATCCCCGTAGGAATTCTGCCCACTTACTGTTGCATTTAGAACACTCCATTAAAATAAAGTGCTGTGGACTTTAATTGCATGTGGGTGAGAATGACGTTGAATTAATCCTGACCTCCTTGTAGGCACTCCTGCTTCACGGAGGAAACTCAACACATAGTATTTGTCACTAACCAGTCTTGCCTGTTGCTCTTTGCAGCTGGACTGCCGGTAAAGAGTATCCCAGCCCTGGTGCCCTCTGTCACCAGATTGGAGCATTAATTACGCTACACTTGGCATGCTTCGAAGGATTCGTAACTGATTGCCCCCTGGATGCTGTTTCTCTTGCCTTGGTGATGTTGGGTTGGCCTGGCCCGTAATGCTCTCGCTCTTGTGATTTCATTTTCTAAACAGATGTCTGCCTCTCTCTTGTTTTTGTTTTCTCTTGCCTTTGAAAACGCCCACCCCGCAGCCTGTCTCGCTGCTTGAGAAAGCTGCGCCTCAGTGGTGCCAAGGAAAACTACAAGCTCATCTCGTTGCTCAAACTAATCTGCTACGAAATCAGGTGATTGCCAACCTACCTGGCTCTAACCCCTGCATGTGCTATTTTGGGCTCTCCTTCTGTACTCTGTGCAGTTAATCTCTAGGCAGCATTCACTCTAGGCCCCCCATAAAGTGTGTCCTTGTTATGCAGGGGCCAGTTTTCTTCCTGGTCTAACACTGGTGACCTTAAGTGAAGTTACATGTGGCGTGAGTTTGATCAATTGATTTTTCCAGTAAAACTCTATTATGTTTTGCCCATAAAGTGAGCATTGGAGAAGGTGGTGTAAAACGGGGCTGGGACAGATGATCCCATGCAGTTCCTATGCTATTTTTTTTTTCCTAAGTCAGAAGCAGATTTTATGGTTAAAAATAGAAGCTTTCAGATGATGCCTTGTGAATTTCTGCCATTCAGGAAAGTTGGATGCGAAATATCACAGCAAAAGTGGTTTATACATTTGTACAAATTAGTTGCAAAACTTCCCCAGGGTGAGATCCAAAAATCCAGATTTGAGATAATTCTTTTATAGAACAAGTGCTGGGAGAATCTCCAAAGGCCTCTGAGGTCCAGTCCGGTTTGGATTAGAAATGGAGCCCAAGATGCCAGATGTGCATCGAGAACACCGTTGAGTTGAAGGCCTTGAGGCTGCCTGGGTATAACAGAAAGCACGATTTGTCCAAGTATTATTTAGATTTGAGAATCTTCAGGGATGGAGCTTAGTAAGAGTGGTCAATTAAATTGGACTCTTCTTTATTCATATCCTTGCTCGGGGAGTGGGAAGGAGATGGGATCTCCTATGGTTATTGTTTCATGGAAACACTCAGCTCAGGTCCTTAAAGGTCAGTAGCACCTGCCTTCCATTTAAATCAGTGGGAGCTAGCCACTGAAGTATCTCTTGAGCATCTGAGTCTCAGGGACCTGCAGTAGGAGCAGACAGATAGGAGGACTGCGCTAGGGAGAAAGGGAAACAAATACTCTTAATGGGAGGATGGACAGTGAGTCATTGTCCTGACTGAGAGAAACCCACATACCTACTCATACATTCCTGGTGAGCTCATCTGCTTTCATTCAAATGCTCTCTCAGATTCCGGGCCAGTGAATGAATCACTGTTTACCAATGACAAGTCACACTTTAAAATACCTGGAAGCTTTCACAACCCGTTTCTGGGTGGCACAGATACAATAGGGGCCAATACAATGCTGGATTGCCACATAAACTGTGTGATGGCTAATGGGGAAGATGAAAGATTGCAATTCCCTTAAAGGTGATCTGCAAAGGAGGAAACACTTTTTTGCGTTTTGATTATACATAAAGAAGGCCGGAAAGGTTTCTTTAGGCTGGTTATCATTGTAGAAAGACCAGGGGAAAGCTATAATTTGCTGGAAGCTTCCTTGGAGGACTACAGAATTGGAGTGGGAAGTTTCTCAGCCCATAATCAAAGGAATCAGTGTTAAGCTACCAACTCCCTGAATGTCCAACAGTCTGCCTAAAAATCCCTTCCCCTGCCAATCGCTTCTCTTTCAGTCATCATCTCCCGGATTGTCTGCCCTGTTTTTTGCAGGGAGACTCTGGGAAACTGGGCAAGCCCTTTGGTTTCTAATATAAAGACGAGTTGACAATTAACCTTTCAAGTAACCAGCCCTTCAGGCCTTGAACAGGCAGAAAATAGTGGGAGTTTCTTGTGGAAGACGGGAGGCTTCCTCTTAGGGGGTGTGAGCAAGCTACACTGTTGTGTGCTGGCGACTGTGCCCTTTGGAACAAAGGAGAAACCGCGTACAGCAGCAAATTCCTGCAGCTCCCAAGTGCCACTGAAATGCTGACTGCTGTCTCAGCAGCAGTATCCTTGGTGGGCCATAGCTCCAGCAGACCACAGTGTTTCTGGGTGTTGGTCCCATCAGCCAGCAAGCAACCAGCGAACTGGACTGACTGTCCATCGGGTTCCCCAGAGAGGAAGGGTGGCCTATGGGTTAGTGTCGAGCCTGGGAGACCTGGTTTTGTTCCCTGCTCTGCCACTGCTTCTTGTGTTGCCTTGGCCAGGCCTAAATCAAACCGGGAGTTCAATGGGAGTCAGGTGCCTAAATTTCTTTGAGCACCTGGGCCTTGGATTCTCTGGGTGTGTCTACACTGCACACTGAGCCTGGGTATGTGGGACCCGGGCTTGTGGGCTCAGTGTTTCCAACCCTGTGCTTGAGCGTCTACACTGCATTGTAAACCTGGGTGTAGTTGCTGCACTCGGGTCTCGCAGCTGTGCTAACGCGTCCGGACTGCACCACACCAACCTTCTGATGTGGGTCTGCAGCTTGAGCTGCATCCACACTGCAAAATAACAGGGCTTGGACCTGATGCTCAGCGGGACTTGGTCACTGAACCAACCCCCTAGGGTCTGAGCTCGGAGTTCTTGCTGACCTGAGTCAGACTGAGTTGTGTGTGGACGGAAGGGGGGCTTGGGTTCAAACCTGAGTCAGACCCTGGCTCGTAGTATGCAGTGTAGACATCCCCTCTTTCTCCCACCTGTAACATGGGGATAACAGCCCTGCCGTGCCTCCCAGGGGTGTTGTGTGGATAAATACATTGGAGAAGGTGAGGTGCTCAGATACTGCAGTGACGGGCCATGCAGGAAACTGATGCCCTCCTTCGCCAACTGGCCACACTTGAACCCTGCCCTTGATTTAGGCACTAGATGAGCCAGGTTTTCCTCTCTCTGGCCGTGCCGAATGAACCGATGGCAGTGGAAGCTGAGGACAGCCGCACGGGAGACACTCAGAATCAGGCCTGTTGTGTCCAACCAAAATAAATCCCGGGGCGAGCTGGATCCCAGTGACAATATACTTGGCTGAGCATGAGAGAAATTAATTTAGTTCTGTCACTGGGAACATCAAAGGGATTTTAAATATCCACCACGGCGCCCTAGCGAGGGCTCTGAGCTGCATGCACTTGGTGGTCTAGGCACCTTTCTTCCTTTATTACATTTCTAGAGTGATCGCTGCCTACGGGCTTTTTGCGGCTGTGCTTTGGGCTGTCACAATACTCACAGATCGGCGCAGGATTGCTTTCTGGGCTGTGAGGCCTGGTGAACGGATAAATGAGAGGGAGGGACCATTTCATTTCCTTCGTTGTGCAAGGAAAAACAAACAGCATTTAATGGGATTTTAGTCTCTGGGTGTTTGAACTCCTGATTACAGTTCAAGCTGGGTGTGAAAATTAAAGGGGACACATTTAAAAGACGACTTCACTCGTTTTTCTTTTTAAGTGAGTGGATCAGACACATTCACAGATAGAGGGTAAGGCCAGACGAGGCCATCATGATCACCTCCTCCGCCATCCTGCATAGCATGAAGCAACCTCTCTATTTAAGAGGGTGTTCATTTTTGCAAACCCACTGGGCTTGTCTGTGTCATGCACTGAGCAGAACTGCCAAACTCCACTGTGCAAGAAGGATATCTTGATGGCAGGGATGGGCGGGCATCCCATTTCTCCGTGCCTTCCCTGGGGCAGCTCCACATGGCTATAGCAGACCCACCGTTTCTCAGGAAGGCGGAGATGGGAGTTCCTTGCAGAACCCAGCTGTGTCTCCTCTGGAAGGAACCCCGTCTCCTCTGACCTTGAGCATTAAGGATGCCACTCCAGCCATCTGCTGGGGACTGGTGACTTCTGAAATTTGGATGGGGTAGCCTGAAACACCTTGAAACACCTCCTCTGCTAGCTCCCGCTGGTCGCCTGGGTCTGCTACTTAGCAGTGCAGGGCATTATGCTGCAGGCCACAAGGCAGAGGCTCTGCCTTCACTCTGCTCCCCCCATCAGCAGGCACGGGTTGTTTCTGCTCCAAGGCCAGTGTGTATCTTTTTCTGACTGCCTCGCCGCTTAATCAGGCTTTTGTGCACGTCCCTCGTTGAGAGGGAGAGCCCAGTGCAGCTGCAGCTGGGTTTCCTCGACTAACCCCATTGCAGGGTGGATCAGATCCCCTTCTCGTGGGCAATGTCTGTCCCCTCATCTCTCGGAAGGGGCAGGAAGCCAGCCTCGGTTTCCATAGGTTCCTGAGACAATAGGAAGGCAGGGAGAGCAGGCCCCTGGGACGCCGGGAGTGCTGGATTTGCGGGCAGGCTGGAGAGTCTTGTGGCCCTGTGACATTCCTGCTATTGTGTTGATATAAAGTGTAGCTCCCGCTGGCCTTCCTCTTAAGCTGTGCTGCGGGGGGGGTGACCCTGGGGATTCGCTGTTCTGTCCCCCCACCTCCCCCACCGTGCCGCGTGGGGGCGAGGCCGAGAACGGAAACGTGGGAACTGGGACGTGTGTAAGAAAGAGCCTGGACGGGAGGAAGAGGAACTCTGGGGGGTGGGGAGGAGAGGGGGAGTGGATGGGCCCCTGCTGCCCCAGGGTGTGCGTGGTGCTGACTTGGAGGTACGGGGGGCTGTGTGCGCCCAGTGTTGACTTGGGGGGGTAAAGGAGGTAGGTGTGCCCGGGGCTGATTTGGGGATTAGGCATGCCTGGTACTGACACCGGGCGGGAGTGATGGGCTGGCAGACGTGCCAGGTGCTGACTCCAGGGGCAGTGAGGTGGTGGAGGTGCCCGGTGCTGACTCGGGGCGGGTGTAGGGTGGTGGACATGCCCAGAGCTTATTCGGGGGGGGTGGGCAGATAGTGGTGCAGTGGCCGGGCCCGGTGCTGAGCTGTGCTGTTGCAGGGGGAGCCAGGAGCGTCGTGTGTCTCCGCATTTTGCCAGGGTTCTTGTCCCACTTCTGGGCTCCCAGATGCTGGCCGTGGGGAGGTCGGGGCATTAACCTTGACAGCGAGCAGAGCAGAGCAGCCTCCTGGGCTGGCTGCTGGAGTTACAATCTTGATCAGACCCCAGTGCCGGCAGAGTCCTGCAGTCCCCGACCCGCTCACTTCCCCCGGGCTGGTACGTCTGGCCCACGGCTGACCGGCGCTGTCCCGGCTTTCACTGCATCTTTACCCCCTGCTGGCTCCCCCGTGAGGGAGGATTCCTCCTCAGCTGGTTTGAGCTCTTTCCCTTGCCCTGGTAGCGTAGAGCCCTGTGTCTTTGTTTCTACCTTGCACAGCGGGTACAAAGCTGGGGCGGGGGTCCAGCCGACATGGCTTCTCTCTCTGCATCAATCAAGGGAGTCTCCGGGGAAGCCCTGGAGGGGCACCACCCTTACAGGTGGGTAAGTCAGAGGAGAGTCAGCTCCCTTGTCCCACGAGAGAATCAACCCAGGCAGCAGCACGAGGGGATCGGTGAGGCCAGGGTGGCGCTGGCGGTTCTCCCTAGACAGAACCGGCCCCCGGCTTGCCTGGTCTCTCCAGCTGGTTGGGGGAGTAGCGAGCGCCTTGCGGTGCGTGGGGCTGGGCTGGTGCTGACGTGTCCTGTCTGTGTTGTGAAGGCCGAAGAAGAGCTGGTGAAGGCGCAGAAGGTGTTTGAAGAGATGAACCTGGATCTGCAGGAGGAGCTGCCCTCGCTATGGAATAGGTGAGCACCGGGGACGAGTTGCTCATTGGTTGTCAGCTACTTTGATGGGCAGTAAAATACCCTTCTCTTCGCCGGTTGGTGTGAAGGAGGGCCTAGGTTCAGGGTGACCCTCTGTCCTGGATTTCAGCGTGCGTCCCAGCTCTCGGGGCCTCTCCTCGGGTTCACAGAAGCCAGCCCCCCTCCTGTTTTCAAGACCCTGCCATCCTTGGATCTTCCGGGAACCCAGTAGCCACCCAGTGTGTGCTGCTGTTCGGGGCTGTCCATACACTACATAGCGCATTGGCGGGGGTGTGTGTGGTGGGGGTCCTTACTTTTGTACGTTTGTTTCAGTGTTACAAAGCAGGACAAGGGGCGGGTGGTCTTGAAAACCTGCCTGGGGAGACCGGCAATGCACTGGCTCTGCTGTCGACATAGTGCCCGTGAAATCTGGGATGGGAGTGGGGGAAGGGGATATAGGGCACGTCTACACTGCAAAGAAAAACCCACGGCGGTGAGTCTCAGTGCTTGGGTCCATTGGCTTGAGTTTGCGGGGCCAAAAAGAGCAGCGTAGAGCTCTGCGGCTCGGCGCTGCAGGTTTTTCTTTGCAGTGTCACCGTCCCCTTGGGCACTGAGCCCCCAGGTGTGGATCTGGCTGGCAAGTTGTTTGCTCGGAGCAGGAGTCCCAGACCCTTGTGCCCTGCCGCACAGCAGGGACCCAGCTCGCTGCCCAGTGGCGCGCTGCAGGCTGGGCACGGGAAAAGAGGCAGGTGATGAAGGGAGACCAGTGGATCCCAGATTTGCTGTACCAGGATTCCAGATGCAGAGAAGAGGGGAGCTGGGAGAAATCCTGGTGCGGGTCAGGGGAGGAATGAGGAAGGCGAGCTGATGTTTGAGGGGTGGAGTGCAGGCAAAGTCCACTCAGCAGTGTCCCAATTTCTGATTTTAAAATGCAGTTCCCTGGGGCTGGGCTGGTGGAGGAAGGCCAGGAAGAGGGGAGAGCAGGCAGCAGGGGGGTGAAAGCAAAACGCTGATGAGCCGCTGGACCCCTGGGAGGGTCCTGACTCCCAGGAGGGTGCACGCACAGCAGGCCAGCCGTGCAGGCACCACCCGCAGCGCTGCCATGGGAGGCCTGAGTGATGCAGCAGGCTGCTGTGAGCTGTACAGCCATTGGACCGGAGCCCCTTCCCTGCTGGATGTAACCCTTCTCTCGGCAGTGGGCGCGGCGGCTGATCCCTGCCACGCAGATCGGGACCCCTCTGCCGGTCGGAGGGAGGCAGCTGGAGCCGTGGCTCTGTCTTGGTCCTGGGGTGGCTGCCTGCGGCCGGGGGTTGCTGAGGGGGCAGGCCACGTTCTCTCCCTTCCCTGCTGTTATAAAGCACCCAGCAGTTCCCCCAGCTTTCCTCCCGTACTCCCACACTTGCCCTTCTGTTCCTGCAGCAAGCGCTTCTCCCAGCTCTGCCCGCCCTGGCCTGCGGGGATGCTAGACAGAGGCTCGGCAGAAGTGGGTTTAGTTCATTGTGCCCCCACCTCTTCATCCAGCCCCATACGCCTCTGGCTGGTAGGTGTCCCGCCCAGACAGGGCTGAAGGGCCCGAACTCCTCAGGCACCTGGCAGGAAGGTAAACCCACCTCCCAGCAAGAGTTGGGCGACTGCAGCTCCAGAGAGCATGTTGCTGTGGGGGGAGCGTGGGGCAGCCCCAGCCCTGGCTCAGAGCAGAAGCTGGTGCTGCCCCGCCGTCCCTAACCCGCCCCCCCCACCTCACTCCCGAATCACCGTATACTCTGCCGCTAGCTTCCTAGCTGTCATTGTAGCTTGTTCCTAAGGCTTCCCCCCGCTGTGTTGTGTAAGCACTGCTCTCTACTCTCTGCACCACTGCACTGTACTCCCGCTCGCTGCCGGTCACGTCTAACCAGCCGGAGGTCCGCGGAGAGGAAATATTACCGCCACTGTCTCTCCCTGGAGAAGGACAGGTCTGCTGAAGCGACCCACCCTTTTTGTAACGTGGGCAGCTACAAGGGGCGCTAGTTAAATGTCATCCATTGACTGAGCTCCCAGCAGGACTCTCTCAGGCTCACACCACCCCTAGCCTCTAGCTGCCTCTGCCCTGTCACACCCCCCGGGTGAGGGATAGCGGGCCGCGCCCCTTCATGGGAGACGAAAACCCAGCAGGTAGGACGGCACTTCTCTTGGGTTGGCTCAAGTCACTAGGTCTGGGATACAGTCATCTGAGACCAGGCCCTTAAAACTTGCTCAAGTGCTGGGTTTTCCCTGCTCGACCTTCCTGTTTTCCCTCAGGGTTTTCTGTTCCCGTGGCATCTTGTTCCAGAAGGGAGGATGAGATGTGTTGGTTCTTGGCCAGTGCCACTCTGGGGAATGGCATTTGGTGGGTCGACCATGAAAAGCGCCGGGACAGGCCTGTCTTCTCCCTTTCTACTAGAACCCAACATCTCCCGTAGACCCCGCTGGCTTAGTTTTTTTCCTTAACTAGGGTCTTCTGCATGGCAGCAAAGCAAAACAGTCGCCCCAGCCCTCAGGGCTGTCTGGGGACTTCCTGACCTACACGGATCAATCCCTACCTGTTGTTACGACTGTGAGAGAGCACAACTTAAATATGAAGTGTGTGTGTTGGGGTGGAGGGGGGGTATCAGAAGAAGAAACCAAGTCAACCAGTGTTGGAGGAGCCACGTGGCTCCACTAACCCCTGCTCTGTTTTCCTTTGGCAGTCGTGTTGGTTTCTATGTCAACACATTCCAGAGTATAGCAGGCCTAGAAGAGAACTTCCATAAAGAAATGAGCAAGGTAAGGTGCTGGCCCTTTTATTAACTCGTCATGCTGTTCTCGCTGACAGTCACCTATGCAGTGCAGTAAATGCACCCAGTGCTGTTCAGGAGACTGTATCAAGCTGAGGACAGGCTCTTGTCCCGACAGCTTTACACTCCTAACATCCATGTTTAAATCCCCATCTGGTCACTGCAGGGACTCTTACGGAGTGTATCCCCCTAAGGTCAGTGGGTCCCACCTGTCGTCAGAGAAGCAATGAATGAAGCCAGTCTCATTCAGCCCCTTCAAACTTTTGGGTTACGAGTTTCACTTACTAAAATGGATAAACTTCGAGCAAAGGTGCTCTCTGTAGCAAACCTTCTGTCAGTAAATAGTATCTCAAGGAGTTGATGGCTTAGTGACTCGATGCTTGTCCTGTAGCTGTCCAGCAAGGTACTGGAGAGGTCTGAGTGGTAGTCCGTGAGAAGACCAACACCCTGACTCTTTCATCCAGAACTTTTGTTTTAATTTAACTTAAAAACCAGATTTGAAATAACTCCCAGAGTCCGCCAGGCCTGTGTGTTACCCACATGATTTATACCCTCCCTATACACCCTGCTAATCTTTTCTGAGGAGACAGGGGAGCCCAAGTGAAAACAGATACTTTTCTTCTTCAACTGTAGTCCTGGCAACAATACAGCAGCTAAGCAACAAGCAATGCTATGGCTGTTAAATTCCCAGAAGTAATCGTTTGCAGTTAGGAAACCGCTGGCACGGTTTAAACATCAGCTTCAAGTTGTGCTGATATTTCACAGGGACTCTTACAAAAAATACTCCAATGTTCTACGATAATGCTACGAACCACTGTAGTAACACGATTGTTAAAGGTGGGGGTTCTTTTTTAACTAATATTCCTGTATTTTATAAGGGAAAACTTTGGAACAACCTGTCTGCTTGGAGAGAGTCCTCCTCCAGTGTCACGTTTCATAGTTCTCTTCCCCAGTTTTGTGGTTGTTGTAGTTGTCTGGGGACATACAACGGGTAGGAAACCAGGACCTTTTGTTCTGTAAAAATCATCTGCTTCTTATTAGAGCTGTAGGGTCAAATTAATCGCTGGCATGGAGAGTGCAATACCATTGACATTGATGGAGTTGGATCTCTTAATGCCAATGGTGACTTTGGCCCATAATTTTGTTTGCGACACAGCCGTTTCATAGCAGTATCCCCCTGGTGTGGACACAGATGAGGTTCGAGACTTCAGCTGTGTTCATGCAAAGGTCCAGGCTGGTAATATCGGGGAGGGTGGAGAAAGGCAGGCAATAGAAAAGACCTGAGTAGGATTGTTTGTTTGTAAAGCAGACACAAAGGGTCCCCAGTGGTCCTGGTGGCTCTTTACGTTTTTCAACGTCAAAGAATGCGCTGACTGCTTTAGTGCTTCCAGATTATGTTCCTGTTAAAAGGGGGCAGCCAAGGAGGGCTCAGAACGAAGATGGGCCCAGTTTCACCAGAACCGTGCCTTCTCCTGGGGCGTCATGGTGCGTGTGTATGTCCTGATGTGGGTCTGTGCCTTGGCTAGCCAGCCCTCTTCCCCACCCGATTCTTAGAGTTCTCTTCTTTTCACAGTTGAACCAAAACCTCAACGATGTCCTGATGAACCTAGAGAAGCAGTATTCCAGCAACGCCTTCCCCATTAAAGCACAGCCAAGGTTAGTCACCGTTGGAGCCGTGCCCTTTCCCTTGCAGTGCTCAAAGGGGCGGGTGGGGGGCCGCGACCATGTGCGGAAATGTGTCTCTCCTACAGGGGAGAGCGAAACGATTTTATTTGTAACCTCTTGGTTTCAATTCTCCTTCCTCATCCTATGTTGCTGTCACCTAGTGGCCCTAAATTCCATCCCCAAGCTGCAGAACTGACCCAGCCAGTCAATGCTTCTCATTCCGGGTCAGGGCGCACAGTGGGATACTCTCACTTTCAGATCCTGGGCGTCATCCTCTCAGACACACGTCTAACACCAAAGCTCCTCTGAGTCACGGAGACACAGTGCCCCTTGTCCCATCTCCTCCTAGCCACTGCCCCCATCTTGATAGCCCCCCGATCATCAAACCCGCATCTTAAGTTGGCAAACTCTTGTGCGTGATTACCCGTTTTGTGCATGCAAATGGTGGTTTTGCCCATGCAGATGTTAAGGGCATAGTTAGTCTCACTGGAGTTCAGCCTTTGCGTTTAGCATACATCAGAGCCCTGAAGTACTCCCGACACCTCTACAAAGTGCTAGCATCCACAGGATCTTGTCTTTTTCTCAGCAGAATCTGGTCCATGTTAGTTAACTGCAAATCTGTACATTCTCAAGCCTTTCCAGGAAAGGGGGTGGGAGGGTTTGGGGTCTGGCTGAGGCTGTATCTGGCTCCCATCCAAGTGCATGAGTGATGAAGTAATGCAGGACTCTGGCTTCCAGCTGCTGCTCATCCCAGATGCTGGGGGGGGGGGAGGGAGGGAGGGAGGCAGTAACGCAACATAAATGCCAAATCAGCATCTTGGTGGAAGCCAGATGGGGACTTAGCATGATGTAAGCCATAACTTCAGCCTATGTGCATTGCTTCAGGACAGCTGCTGAAAGTTAGATGAGTGGTGGGGACCCCTGTGGACTCTTTTTCCTTCCCCTCCCAATTTAACCGTTGGTTGCAAACACAAAAACCAGTACCAGCAGCTTTATACGCTTCGCCAGCTTTAAGGTGAAAGTGTTCTCCTAAGTCTGGGGCCAAATTTTACCTGTGTGGACACAATCTCCCATGAAACCTAAGGCCAGCGGAAATATTTCTAGTGGAGATGGTATTTCCATCTCCCTCGCTAGCAAACATCCCCTTGCAGACTTCGCAACCGAAGGCTGCAGCATTGTGCTAGTGCTTGGGAACCAGAAAGGGAAACTGACTCTTCTGTCCACTACCAAATGATGTTATGGTAGGAGCAGGGCACTACCGTGTTTAGAACGTTTCCTACCCCATGGTAGATGGGTCCTTCGCTATGTAGGAGACCTTCTTTCCTGCCCTCCCCACCCTTCCAGAAAAGCACCTGCCCATTGTTCCACACCAAGAAAAGCAAGATCTGTGATGCCGCCAGCACAGAAGTTTGGGATCTGCTCTTGGTTGTAGAGTCCAGTGACCTTGCAAAACCCTAGCCCAGACCCATGCTTTGAAGATGGGTTCCTGGTGTGTAGGGTCTTTCTCAGCTGACCATAGGGAGCAGGTGAGATCCTTACAATTCTGAGGACACTGGGGACGAAATCCTGGCCGCGTTCAAGTCCTTGGGAGTTTTGCTACTGATTTGAGTGGAGCTGTGATTCCACCCCAGCAGTATAGGATTCTTCGTCCCTGGTCACTTTCCCCATGCAGCCAGGTCCATCCTGCCAGTCCACTGGTGATGGGGTCATGCGGTACAGGTCTTATCTCATGAACGATGGAGCTCTGATTCCCTCCAAAAGGTACCCAGTCCTGGTTCATCAAGATGACTGGGACTCTGCTGAAGTCTGCTTGGATGGAACCCTCTTAAAGGCTCAAACCACGGAAGAAGGAGGAAGAGGCTGGAAGGAGGAAGGCTGCAGCTGATGCTTTAGCCAGCTCCCCTGTAGACCTTTGGCCCAGCTGAACACAGTAATGATAACTCAACATGCATTGGTTTATTTTTATTATTACTGGTGATTTCTGGCCAGCAGCGAGGCCTCCCCCAACAAAAGCTTCCAAGAAAATCAAATCTTCCATCAGTGCAATCCTGGCCCAGGCCAGCTTCATCTGTAGGATGCAAGAAATTCCAGCTCACCTTGGCTGGCTGGGAGAGCTCATGACCCTAGGAGGGAAAATTAACACAGTATACCCTGTAGGTGTAGAAACTCCCAGCCTTGGCTCCATCTCTTCCCTCCCTGCCTAGTTATCCTAGACATGCCCCACGGACCCACGCCACACATTCTCTAAGCCAGAGCTATGGCAGTCTTTGCGAATAGAAAGCATTCTTCTCTGTCTTGTTCTTGCTTTGCTTTTGGGCTCTGCTGAGAGTCCAGACCTGTCCTGACAAGGAGCCATTCCCCGAGGTAACTGGGGAGGAGGTGGCTGCTGTCCAACTTTTGTCGGGACAATGGATTTTTGCAGATGGCAGAAAACACAGTTGGGCACTTCCATCTCTCCAGCTGGCTCCTGGCATCTTACCGGGGGAGTGTTGTCCGGTGGGGAGGAAATGCCCCTCCCCATCTCATTGCAGATCTGCAATAGGAGCAGATGCTTCCCCTGATCTGTATACACGGGGAAAGGGGCTTGGGCGGGAGAGAATGAAAGGAAATGGGTCTAGACGAGTGGCGAGATGGGGCAGGTGCCCTCCTATGCCAGCGCGCTGTCCTCGTGAGGAATCCTGCTGTTCGGAGCCGCACTTGGTTTGACTCCCATGGGTAGGACTATGTGCTTGGAGGGCGTAAATAGAGGGAAGCTTGTTTCCTTTGCAGTGGAGCAGCCTACGCTGGTTTCAATGCAGGCAGGGAGCATGGGGACCTGGGAGTCGGGAGTCCTGGCTTCTAGCTCTTCCGCTGGCTCACCGTGGGATCCTAACTTCTCAGCCTCGGTTTGCCCACCTGTGAAATGAGACCATTTACAGGTCCCTGCTTGTCTGCCTTTCTACACATCTGCCTCTCGCCGACTGGGCAGATCTGCCCCCGGGTCCCCAGGTGAAGCTCACATCTCTTAACTCTGCCAGGGCTCATGCAAGTCTGTGGCATGTGCAGAGAGTCCTGGCCCGTGCTCCGCCTCTTAGCACGTAGATCAAACCCACCAGCTAGGAGATGGAAGGGCTTGAATATAATCCCCCCATGGTGTCAGGTTAGCTGGTGCATGGCAGCTTAGCGTTTCCTCCCCCGTGGCTGTGCCATCTGGTAATGCAGATCATTGTGTGCCATCCCCACCAGAAAGAAAACTAAACTGTTCTCCAGGCTGAGGAAAAAGATGAGCAGGTACCGGTATGGAGAGAAGCATTTTGATACGTGTCTGAGTGGAATATTAGGCCGGAAGAGCCATTGCTGTGTTCTAACAGCCTGGCGGGTGTTAACTTGGGGACTGGAGTGAAGTTCCTTGCATGACTCAATGTGCTGGAGATCTCTGCATGTCTGACTAATCCTAATAACAGTTCATTCCTTGTTTTGAATCCCTGCGCCCTTTCGGGTCGTGGGGCTTAGTTTGAGGTTGCTGGGCGGTGCTGGTGGCCTGTGACATACAGGAGGTCCCATCTGGCCTTAACTCTGACTCCTTGACTATTTGAGCTCTCAGGCTTTGTCTGGGTTCAGCGTTGCTCTGGTTGAATTAAGAGTGTGATTTGTTTTAAAGCTGATTTCAACTGGTGCAACTTTGATTGTTAAAAAAGCCTCATTTCCCCAAGATGGAGCTTTCCTTTTGAATGTGTTTTGAAGACAAGTGTTCTGATTTACTGCCTGTGTAAGAGAAAATAAGTTGCTATGACCCTCCTACTGGCTGAATCTGGATTCCCTCTACTTTGCACCTTGTGACATCAATTACATCGATGTGAGGTCAATGTAAACTGGTTGTAAAAGGTCACCACATTGCGCAGGTGTGACTCATAACACACCGTAGAAACCGTGGAGAGTCAAGCCTGTTGCCTTTTAAAAAGCACATGTTATAACTTCTGTTTCAATACACAGAGTCATCTGACCCCCTAGTGGTCGCAGCTGATGGCTACATGCATGTTATAACTAAGGTGGAAACACAGATGGGATTATTGAGTGTGTATGTAAAGGGAGACTTAATTTAAGAGAGAAACTGTCTGCATGAGAAGGGGTGGGGCAGAGCAGAGAATAGCTGCATAATTGTGTAGAAGCTATTTCCTAGCTCAGGGTTTCCTTACACTCTTACTGACACTTTCTACCAAGACTGTTCAGAAAAAATAATTCTAGTCCCAGCTGGTTCCTAGCTGGGAGTGCGGTCTAGTGGTTAAAACAAAGGATTGGGAGCCAGGATTCCTGAGTTCTAGTCCCAGCCCTGCCTCTGACTTGCTATGTGCCCTGGGGCTCTTTTTGCCTCAATTTTCCCCTTCTGTAAAATGGGGATAATAATACTTCTCACGGGGAAGTTGAGGGAATTAATGAATTTTTAGAAGGCATTTTGAGATCCTCAAATGAAAGGAAATTACTGTTTTTATGGTGTTAAGTCTTTTTATTTGGGAATCGAAAGATTAAGGTTCGTGCAAGATGTGTGTCTGTTTTTACTGCTGTCCGGTAACATCAGGGCCCCAGTAACAGGCAACATCAGTAGCTTTACCCTGGCATTATCCCACACTACGGCTGTGTTTGCACCAAGTACAGCATCTCAGCACATTTCCCTTTATTGCAGTAACACTGCAACAGTGTGAGCCTGGGACAGACCAGCTGCTAGAGTTCTAACCACAGCATCATCTTGCTCTGCTCAGAGCCTGTCCAGGTGACCTTGGGTTAAAATGCCAGGGCTTTGACTATGCGAGGGCTCCCACGGGCAGAGATGGTACACATGTAGTGCTGGGAAATTTGCACTGGAGCACATGTTGGGATCGGGCCACTCTGTCTCTGATCTGCTGCTTGCAGGATATAATGGTGCTATTTGTGTCCTTGTACATCTGGGTTTGTTTGTGCTTCTCTTACAATTCCCCAGAGACCAGTGTGCTTGGACGCCAAAGAATAAATCACTTTTGGCTAACAGGCACCATCTGATCCTTAGTCCTTCTGCTGAGATTCTGACCTCTCACTACTTGGGAGTTTGCAGAGGGGCGACTGGACTGGGAATAAATCTGGGAACAACTGGCATCTTCTCCTTTATAACAGCATTGCTGCAGCACATGGGATTCCCATCTGCAAATGCTGGTGTACGCTGTTCCAAACCAGTTAAGGATGAGGGTGCCCTAGGGGCTTTGAATCTCAGCAGCACAATAAGGGTGTTTTTGGATTGTGGTAATTTACTTGCCTTGGTAAATTGTGTAGTCAATTGCTTGACTACACTTTAATTCATTACAAAAAATATTCAAGAGACCAAATAGCCAGTATCAGTCAGGTTTATTGCTATAAGTCAATCAGAATATAGTATAGGAAATAGGTTCAACGTGATACCAGTCTAGAGGAAGCTGTCCTGTGCTCCCAAAGTTACACATTTCAGCTGGTGTTTATTTATATGATTATTTGACAAGTTACACCTCTCTTTACGCATCACTAAAATCCAACCATCAGTTTGTTCCAGTTCCCTAACTTCTTGTTTTGTTCCTTCCTTACCTTTGGTTTGGATACTAGCATTTCAGGATGATACTTTCCTAGCTTATCCTAAAGCATAGAACAAAAGGATCTTGATTTTGACGCATTTCGCATCTGCGTACGCCAGATGCTTACTTTGGCAAATGCAAAATGTTATGGAATACTTAGCATAAGCGAGCGAGGTGATATAGAAAACAGGCCAATTTAAGCTATATAACTGCTATTATATTACTGTTACATGCTTACTATCTACTGACATGTGGTGTGGATAATATATGTTGGCAATGTGATATATATGCCAGCCCCGCATGTATTAGTCAACCCTTGTGTTGGAGCCAGTCCCCGGTACGTGCGTTACAACTGGGAGACCAGAGCACCAAAGCTGAGTAATTGCTTGACTCAGCAACATTTCCCAGTAACAAACTGGAGGTCAGAGAGCAGTGATTGTGTTGTACCTGGGCTGCAATTGAACAAGAGTCATGAGCACAGTTGGTCAATAGGGGACAGGCTACCTGTCTTCGCTTCCCAAAGCAGTGCCTACCCCGCTTTCCCCAGAGACACCGAGGTGTCAGTTCAGAGGCATGGCTTGTTCTGAAAGGGGCTTTACGTGACTTCTGGGTATTCGTTCCCTTCGGGACCCTGACGGCCACAGAGGCCCAGCAGCAGGTTTAATTGGTGTTGGCTGGATGAGCGCTAATGCTGAATGCCTCCAAAGCAGCGAGCTTCAGCTTGAAGACGCCACCCTAGGGCTTGGAAAAAGTTCAGGCTCAGACAAAATTAGCCCTGGCCTTTTCCTACAGGGAGCAGCCAGGGCATACGCGAAAGCTTCAGCTGGCTGTAAATAGCTGGGGCTTTGGTCTGGGGCCTGCTGAACCCACGGCAGGAGACGCAGAAAGAATTGGGATGGGTCTAAAGGAGGAGGGGGCAACAAGGCGTGTGGGGCCTTTCCCCCATGGGGCACCAGTTCAGACCCCTGGTAGGGACTGAAAATAACTACTGCCTGAAGACTGCTTGGCGGCCTCTGGTGACTGAGTCGGTTTTATTAGTTCCGGGGGGGCCAGGTGTCCGTACTGCTGCTGCTGGCAAAGTCATTAGCAATGCCAACAAGTGAATGGGCCTCTCACCCCAGTCCCTCCAGTCACATGGGTGTGGACGCCTGCACACAGCTGCCTGGGTGATTCCTGTCCGAGCATCAGCTGGGCACTTGGAGATGCATTGGCTTCAGACCAATGACCCCCTTTGAGAGTCACGGAGGGGATCTGAGCTATGGGGCCTTGACTATACTCCTGCATACCAGGAGCTTGTTCTCTGCACCCCAAGGAGAGGCGTCTATGGCTCAGATTCATCCTTGCTTAATTTTGTACCCAAACTGAGACTGTAAGGGTCAGACTCACCCCGGCATAACATTCTCCAGGAGCTGAACGTGTCTGTAAGGTGCATACAAATGAGAGCGGCGGAGAACAGGAGAGCAGTGGTGCCTCTGACCCCCATCAGCACACAGAGCCCTTCTCTTCCTTTTGGGATTTCCTTCCTTTTTTTGAAAATGCAGGATCAGATGCCCATGGCACGACACCCCATTGGCATCGTCTGGGGACCTGGCCTGTAATTTAGAACCCCATGGCAGCTGAGCAGGATGGAAGCAGCCCCATATGGCTGCCCAAATGGGGGTTCATTGTTCCCCTGGGATACTCGCCTGCTGGTGGGACTACATCTGGTGGAAGTCCTGGGTGTTTTGGGTTTCTCAGAACAAGGAGGGGGGTAGGGTTGGGTGCATGTTTGTGACCCATTCCTGGTTACCTCCAACCACCCCCCTCTTCTCCAGGTCCATATGACCCACGGGGTGAGAGCTGTCAGAACAAAAAGCTGTTGGTGTTTTTTTTTTTTTGTTTTTTTTTGTGCATCTTGTTGTCATGCTGCTGGTGTGAACGTCATTGGAAACGTCTGAGCTGCATGAGTGTGTGCAATAGCTGCTTCTTGGGTGTGCGTGTGTGCCTTTGGGGAATGAGGCGGGATGAGGCGCTCGAAGGCTGGAATTCCCTCAAGGCCAGGTGCTTGCTTTGAATGGAGAGGAATCTATAAATGCCTCTTGGTTCTTCCTCCATCCTGACCCAAGACTGTGTATTTAAGCATGAAAGCATAGTGCATCCTCTATTGGTGTGAGCATCTAAATGCCACTGTTAGCCAATGTCGACCAGAACAGGGGTCCATGCATGTCTGTTTCAAGTGCATGTATCTACAAGGAGTGCTGTGTTCCTCGGTGGGGTGGGGACCGAGATTCCGAGTCCCATCTGGTTTTAGACTGGATCCAATCCAGGTTTCATACAGCTTTTAGGATTGCACGGTGTTACGGACCAGGTGGTTGTCCTCGAGGCATATTGTTTCATGCCATAGCAGAGGGACCATTCCTTTTCCCTGCAAGAGGTGTGTCTGCTGGCCCTAGTTATGTAATAGAACAGCTGCCTATTAACACAGTTGTATTCTCTCTCTCACGATAAGTAGGGCTGGTAGTACCGCCCCTTACTAAGGTTGCCTGACATTTCCCATTATAGGACCCTTTTTTCACTTGCTTATAACCTTGCCAAACTTTAGCTGTTTGGGCAGAAATTTTCCATGGCACGTGTCAGCCTCAGGCTGACCTGGTTTTGATAATTTCAGCCAAAAAGTATCAACTGTTTCCAAGAACAAGGTTAGGAAAAGTGCACTGTTTTGCCAAGGCAGGGGGAAATGGGAGCTTGGCTGGGGAGCAGACAATACTCAGACAGGGACAGGTTGAAGGCAACAGGGCAAAAGGGGTCAAGGTCAGGGGAAGCGGGCATAAGTCTGTGGCCGTTAGGACACTCTGCCGTCGAGAGCCTGGGATGGAACCCAAGATCTCACCATTCTTCTGCGGTCAGGAAATGGCCATGAAACCTCCTGGCAAAGGGTCTTGTCCCCCTCCCATGCTGATCCCCACAGAGGATGACAACCAGCTAGCGTGTCCGTTACTTTGTTCACCCAAGTGGCAGAGCTCTGTGTGACCTACGCGAGTGTCACTCTAATGTCACGTGACGCAATTTCTGTTTTTTCAGTTTGTGCTTTGAAAAAGCTAGGGGATGACACACCAAAAATGATGTTAAAAGGGCGTGATTAAGGTTGCAAAGCCAAACACTCAAAAGTTGGGAAATGCCAGAATTACGATTTCCTGTGCAATATATATATATGTGTGTGTCTGCCCTCAGTGCATGCATGCGTCTGCAAGAAAGTGACATATATCGTGATCTGCATGAGGTCCTACTGCAGAAAGGCAGTGCATTGGATTGAGGGGACTCAGCAAGAAGCCGCTCAGAGGTTTATAAACTCTGCCTGGCACTGGGCTTTGGGCACTGAAGTGGGGAGAGAACTGAGACCACGGGGCCTGGCTGGATCTGTCCATCCGATCAGAACAATTCATTCTGTGGCTGGTTCTGACTCTCCTTTTCTTTCTCTTCCGCAGCGACAGTACCCCAGCGAAAGCAAACAAAAGCCCCTCGCCTCCACCCGACGGGTCCCCCATTACAAGCCCCGAGATCAAGACTGTCAACCACGAGCTGGAACCGTCCTCTTTGGAAACACCCGGGGCAGGCATACCTAAGTCGCCGTCTCAGGTAGTGTCCTCGTGGGGTTAACCTGGCCCCTGAAATGTGATCACTGCTGCCTAGGGCCACACAAGACCATCCAGGTCTCTGGCTGCTGTTGTGCATATGAGATGGTGTTTGCTCTCCATCTTGTGGAAATGCCTGGACCCCTGTGGGTCAGGCGCTGCATTAGTTGCTCCCTGTCTGTCTTTCTATTGCCAAGAGAATCCTAAACAAGCCCTGAAATTCCTCTTCAATGCAGTACATGCATACTCTATAGCAGAGCAAATGATACTCCTCTACCAGTGTGGTGCAAGACCATTGAGAGAGGTTGAAGGTCAGAGTTGAGTTATAAAGTTTGGTCTCTACACCATGCTTGATTAACCTGTGGAACTCATTGCCACAGGATATCGCTGACGCCAACAGTTGAGCAAAATTCAAAAAAGGATCAAATATTGACATGGGTAAGGAGAACATCCACAATTACATCAAACCAAGTGAAAAATAAGAGCAATAAATCCTTGTGCTTCAAGGAGTAAGCCAACTGCCAACTGGTGGAATCCTGGAAGAGGCTTGTGCTTTATGGGGAACCTAACACCTTCCACGGCAGCGCTTGATACTGGTTATTGTTGGAGACGGCATACTGGATGGGCACTGCCAAAACGGACCAGTGGCTCAGCTTATCTCTAAGCACTCTGAAGAGGGGGGTTTAGTCTGCATCTTATGGTCCCTGCACCATAATTGCCATACACATTTGATTTAAGCTATTTTTTTTGTTCATTAGCCCTTTTCCTTACATGTGAAACACCAAGTGGTATTTTTGAATTTATGGTCTGAGTTGCCACTTGCAATATCACGTCGTTGGAGTCTCACCTGACGGGCTGCATGGTTTTTATTCTGTGTTTTAAAGAAAATCAAATCTCTTGCAGCTCTCTCCTCTCTCCACCATCCCCACAGAAGAGGGAATAAAAGGAGGGGGTGGAGGGGATATGCAGAATAAACTTAGCTGGCCAAATTCAGGTTTGGTGTAACTCCCGTGACTTCAGTAGATGATATTCACAATGGAAGAATCCTGGATTTCAGTGGTTCTAGCCTAACAGTGTCCTACCCAGGGAGAAAATGCCCAGTCGCTCTTAAGCCGAGATGGATACAGATCGAAGTCCAGAGGAAGTGGAATTGATGCTTTTTGGTCCAGGCCCAGGTCCACTTCGGGATAGTTTCTCTATCTCTCGCTCAATTTTATTCTTCTCTCTAATGGAGTCTGGGCACAACCCAGGAAATGTTCACAACCTTATGAATGCCCTTTCGTGGTCTTTCTTAGCCCTTTGAGGTGTGCAGGTGCCTGGCCGTATTTTTTAAAGCCCTGTTAGAAAACTCATCTTTCCCCTCCAGCCTTCCCCAGCTGCTATTGGTCTAGGTTCTGCTTTCTTTTCCGTTACGGTGACCTGTCCATGCCTACTGCTGGGCTCTCACCTTGCCCCTTGTGTTGGACAGAGAGATACCCTGGCCCCTGAAAATCCCACCTCTGTCACAGGGAGGGAGTGTGCGGTTTTGTGGCTGTTGGGTTTTTAGACAGGAACCGGGTGTTACTTGGTGGCCTTCACCTTGCGGGAGAGGTGGAAAGCACAGCTGGAGCAGTAACCGAATGGCAAAGAAATCTTTAAACAAAACCGGTGCCTCTGACAGCCGCTAATTCCAGGCCTGTGGGTGGCGAAAGTTTAATTCCCTGGAGCAGCAGTGGTGTGCAGATACAGGGGAAGGATATCACATCACCCGCTCAGTCTCTAGCTGTCGTCATCCCAAGAGAGGACCATGCTCACTTCTCCACAGTCATTGCGTTGGCACGTGCGGCGTTGGAGGGGTAAGGCCCCTGGACCTCTGCCAGCAGCTTCGAAGAGAAGATGAGGTCTGGCTGGGCTTGGGTGCGATGCTGTGACAAAAGGGCACAAGACTCGCCCGTTGCCCTGACGATACGCTCGCCTTGCCCAGTGATGGCAGCCTGAAGGATCTGGGACGCTCCTGGGGAAGGGCTGGTTCACTCCCCAGCATCGAATTCCTCCCCCCAACCAGCCTGAGGAACTGGCTGTCCGCGGCCCTCCATCCACCACCTTTCTCCACACGCTACTCGGCCTTTTGCTCCGACTGAACTCCGATTGCTCAGACCGAGTTGCAGGCTGGGGTCTGAGTTTCCGTCTGGCTCTGGTCTCTCCTTGGCTGCCCCAGAGCCCTGGACTGGACCCCGGGCTGGGGAGGCTGCGTGCGGGATGTGGAGTTGAACACGGAGCCAAAGGTTCGGGCTCCCGCCCGTTCTGTGCAGTACTTCAGAATCAGCCACCTCCATTCTCCCTCTGGCACCCCCGGCCCACTGCCCCGTGTTCAGCTCTGCCCGGGCCGGCAGGGGCGCATCATCCCCACCCGCTGTCCTCCTGGGACAGCACCTTGTCTGCCGCAGCCGCCTCCGCTGCGTGTCCGGCGTCGTGCTGACTTGAGTGGGGACCAGGTGCGGCCTTCTCTTTGCAGGGCTCTCTCGGCCCATCATCTGTCTCGCTCCTGCTGAGACAGGCTTTCCTCTCCTGCCTTGAAATAGTTCCCTTTAAATAGCACATGTTCTCCTCGCTCTGGCAATGCCGGGGGCGCTGACTGGCCCACAGCAGCCGGCGGGAGATTGGTCAGTGTTAAGTAAGTAGAATACAGCACAACCCCGTTTAACCATGTTAACGGAACCTCCAGCCGCCTGGGCCGGACAGCGGGAGCCCCAGCTGCCCGTTCTCCAGATGTTTGGTTGTCCCATCTGGCCCCAGTCCCAACTGGGTCAGGAAATCGGTGTTCTACCGTATTTAAGCAACCTGGCAGCGACTGGCTGGAAGGGGCCAAGGTCAGCCTCAGTGCGGCCGAGGCTGCCACCTGCTGGCAGCCGTTTTTCGGTGCACCTGTCGTTCACCTGGCTGCTGAGAGAGCAAAAGTGGGCAGGTTGGTGCGGATGGAGCTGGATCCAGAAGGATGGAAGGCGGTGAGGGGGTTTACAAGCAACGGAGGGGTGGAATGACACTAAGGTGGGCAGGCTTGGAGAAGGCTTATCCCCTGTTCTTAGTGGGGGTAGGGGGGAACCCCAGAGCACGTAATCACCCCAGCGAGAAAGCACAAAAGCTGCTTCCCTCATTTGTGAGCGTTGAATATGAAGCGTTGTGTGCGGCGAACACGGCTGACGGCAGTTTCTGCCTCTGGGCAAGTGACTCAGTCCGGGCTGATGCGCTTTGAGTGGGAAGCAACGAGGGTCTGAAATACCTTGCTGTGTCCTCAGCCCACCCCAGCGTACACTGATGCTAACAACACGGGTAGTGTGTGGAAGGCAACGGAGGAGCATGTTGAACAGGCAGGAAAAGAGGCCAAAGGAGACACCATTGACATCAGTGGAGGCTACGCCCCCTAAATACCTTAGACGATCCAGGCCTAACAGAAAAGTCCTGTTGGGTTATAAAATACTCACTGTTTCAGCTCTCCAGCTATTTCCTGCTGACTCTCTTCTGAAAAGCTGCCTGTGTCTAGCCTCCTAAAGAAGCAACTGCCAGCATGTCTCCTCACTCTTCAGTGTGTCCGCGATGAGGATCCCGGGCTTCGTAAACAATGGGTCCCATGAAACCACGAGGGCCGGAATTTGGCTCTCGGCTGCCCTGCCGTCAATCTGGAGCGGTGCCATTGAAGTCAATGGAACTACGATGGACTTACGCTGCGATAGCTGAACGTGGTCCAAGATTAATAGACAGGGCTCGGGGTGTAATTTCCTTTCCAGGCAGCGAAGGCCTTCCAATGGTCTTGTTCCTTTTGCACAATGTCTCGTTTTACCAGAGTGGCAGAAAAGGGGGATCCAGGATCTAATCTGGGCTGGATCCAGAAGGCTGGCCCGGAGGGTATTCCATTTCCTGCAGCACATAAACACTGTGTTCATGGCTTCTTTCCGTTCAGAATCAGAGGCAGTGCAGTGTGTGTTTGGGCAGCATACGGTGTGAGAGGGGTAGCCATTGTAATGTTATCATTTCCCACATAGCCCCCCGCATGAGTGACTAAGAGGATGAGTGTATTAGAGAGGGGGCAAACTTCAAAAGGGTCAGCGTTTGGCTTCAGATTAGTACCCAGAGCCTCTTGTGTCTGCAAATTTTGGCTTCCCTCTTATGAGAACAGTCTTGCCCATGAAATTTCTGGAACCTTCTGCAGCTGGCTGGGCTCATGATACTGCGGGAGACGCTGTTCTTGTGGCATTTTGGCACTTCTCTACTTCCGCAGGCAGCTGAGACATGGAAGTGAAAATGCCACTTTCATTATTACTCACCCTCTACACATGGGCCTGCAGCCAGCTGCAGTTCAGCTGTGCATCTGGAATCTTACAGGCACGTTGGATGGGCCGGACTGGCCCTCTGGAAAGCTGGCCTGTTCCATGGCCAGGCACATAAATGTCTGGTAGGACACATATTCATGCATCAGAGGGAGGAGCGAGCAGTGCAGCCTAGTGGAGTGAACACAGGTCTGAGGAATCCCAGATCTCACACTGATAAGCAATCTCTCCTTTGTCAAGTCACATGCTTTCAGCCTCAGTTTTCCCTGTCTGCAAAACAGGGATAATAATGACCTGCCTTCCTAGGTAGGGTGAGAGAATTAATGTTTGTAAAGCCTTTTATACATCGAACGTATTATGGGAGTGCTAAGCACTATTGCAGTGCTAGAGATCTCCACAGCACTGTACAGGAGACTGGGTTTTTCACAGTCTATCAGCATCTCTTCAGCAGGCTCAGTGAGAGCTCGGAGATCTGGTGGCAAAGGGAAATTCAGAGAGTGTCTGAACTGGGTTGCTGTCCCTATTGTATATTCCCACAGCATCCAAAGACTGGGGCAGGCTGCATTGAATCAAAGGCTCCCACAGTGAAGCAAAGGGAGGAGGTAGGATATGGACAGACCCATGGCCTGAGCCCCCTGCCTGTCCCTGGTCGTATGCCAGGCTGCTTCTCATGGCTTCAGTGGTGTCACTAATCTTACATGTCGGTGGAGCTGAGAGCGGAACCAGGCCCAAGACGATCCCATGCTCACATGTTTCAGTGACCCCGTGCCCAGATCTGAGCCTCGGTTATGTCACTCTCGAGAGGTGTCCCCATCTGGTCTGACTTACGAGCCACTGAATCCAGTGGAGTGCAACCAGTGTGGAACGGAGACCAGGATCCAGCCCACTGGGTTTCCACGTGTAAATAAGGCAAATCTGCTTTGGCTCCTAACTCCCCTAGACCCAGGCCACGCAGGTAAGTATTCGTCATGGTTGGCCCAGCCAGCGCACCGGGTTCCTCCGCTGAAACGTGTGCTGAGCAACTTGTCTGTCGCCCCCGGTGGTTCTCCGGAAGGTTGCACATGCTCTAATTATGTATGCACGTCCGAGTGATGCATATTAATTGTGTTACGCTTCTCCTCTGCAGAGGGAGACCCCGTCCGCGGCTGAAGTGTAACTAATGGTGCCAAACCTTCCTTGGAGGCGTGTGGTTGTGTCCCCTCCTTGCTCCCTTCCTACGTGTATGTATTTGACACCCCCATGTCCGTCGTTCTGTTTCGCTAACCTGGTTCCTGTCTCTGGTTTTTTTTTTTTTGGGTGTCTCCGTGTGCTCGCTCGCTCGCATGCAGTTGCGGAAAGGCCCTCCGGTGCCGCCCCCTCCAAAGCACACCCCCTCCAAGGAGCTCAAGCCGGAGAACATCATCAGTCTCTTTGATGACAATTTTGTCCCCGAGATAAGCGTGACCACCCCCTCGCAGGTTAGCCGCTCCGCCCTGCCTTATCTCTGTCTGCTCCCGCTGCTGGGACTGTCCCCTGATTAGAGGTGTCACGCCACGAAAGCTGGTCAGAAGGCATGGCAGGAGGGGCCAGGTGCAAATGCACCGCGGGGCTGGAATTGCCCAGGGGATATTAAGCCAGCTTTGATTGGTGGTGCCCAGAAGCCATGGCTGTCTCCCAGCTGTTCTCACGGCCTGCGTCGAATGAAAAGGGGGGACTTGTGGGGTGCCCATGGAGATGTCACACAGCCATCACTGCACTTGTGTCCAGCGAGCAGGCGAAGAGCGGCTGGGCCATGGAGGCTGAGCTTCTCTCTCCTTCTTAGACATGGTTCCCCACCAGGTCTGGGTGAGGCACTCCTTGCCGTGCTGCTGTACGCTCCCAGGGCCTGCAGATCAGAGGCTATGAGCATGCACAGGTCTAACCTAAAGTAGCTCTGGATGCTCAGCCCCTCTGAAAATCTGGCACCTGCAGCTTTAAAACGCTGCTTCTCATATGGAAAGGGAGCATCTCACAGAGACCCAAGGGGGTGGGCAACAAGCCACCTACAGAGCAGGGCTCTGGGTCAGACTTCGGTCTCTAGAGACCTCAGCCGGCACCTTTCACCAGCAACGCACTCTCTATAAGAGGATTATTTCTATTTAAATGGCACTGAGCGTGGGGCTGATGTGAGGCTGGTGGCTCTTAATCAGCCCTCAGTCTCTGCAGCTGAAGTACTGAAGTACTGAACCATTTCAAAGGGAAAATGTTCCTTGTCTCCCTCTCTGGGTTAATGTGGTTTGGAGATGCGGGCTGGAGAAGTGGGTGGGCTATTCAGTATTAGATCCCTGTGTACTGTTTCCTGTGCAGAAGGGAGCCTGACCAGCTTTCCGGCTTTTTTATGAGACTTGCACTATCCTTTATGTTCAATTTTTAAAAAATCATCCCTTAAAGACCCAGGTGACACCTTTAACCATGCTCCTCTGTAACTGCCCTCCTCACTTTTCCTTCTGTAACTTGCATTCAGTGGCCTGTGGCTTTCCAGCTTCTCCCCAGCTGCTGAGGAACAAGACAGCCAGAGTTCGGAGAAGAGACATTTACACATCCAGTGACATTCACGGGGGTTGGTGGAGCTCATAGAGTGACGGGATGCTGTGGGCAGCGAGAGAGTTCAAGTACTCAGCATGGAAACAGGGAGTGTCGGGTTAAGATGCAAGGGGTTCTGGACCCCCCACTGAACAAAACCCCACACTTCAAATCAAAATCTTTACTCCTTTGCAAAACCTCTCCAAGCACTTCAGGTTCCAAGCCCTGTCCCTGTTACTCTATTCTTTAGACACCATTTAGCTGGTAACTGCCTGGTGGACATCTACCTTTGTTTTTATTGAGGACATTTTGCATGAAAACAGGGTCTTAAATGAAGTTTATTCACTTGGCTGTGCCATGCTCAGAGAGAGCCAACTGGTCATCACAGACAGAGGCGTCTCCTTTCGGGGGGAATAAGGAATAGGTGCAGGTGTGCCATTCAGTGCAAGCTGCCATATTGACACTGATGTCCAGCGTAATATTAAACCGAGGTAGGGAAACAGACTATAAAGGTCTATGGGCTAAATTGGCCCCAAACAAAGGGCCTGATTCTAAGCCTGGTTACTCCAAGGTCAGTCTGGAGTGACGCTGTTGAATTAATTGGATTTACACCCAGGTGACTGAACTCAGAACCTGGCCCAGAATAGTTGGTGTTGGGCGTCAGGAGGTTTTTGATACCTCCTGTGGTGTGTTGCTCCTGCAGTGATCACTGTGTAGCTTGACTCCCTGTCATCTCTACTGGACCAAGCACCACGGGGTTTTGCCTGCTTTCTCTCTGAACATATTGGCCTTTGTCAGTCTGACTCAGCCCCTTGGCTGATTTAATTAATTATTGGAATGTCCATTTTGGTGGGAGCTTCTTTAAGCCGGAAAGCACGGTAAGAAAAGATCAAGTTTTCTAGCTTCCGAAGAAAACTGCCAGCTGAACGTGAGAAGGTTCTAATAGTCCATTGACCTGCCTGGGAAGGAGATTGGCTACAAGCCGGTAGAAATTGCTTTGGTTTTGCAGATCTGTGCATTGGAGTAAAATCCTGGCCCCATTAAAATCAATGAGAGTTTTATCATTGACTTCAGTGGGGACAGGATTTCCCCCATCGGCTCTGCTTGGGGTGAAAGGCAGCAGTGACCAGGGCATGATGGGATACGGTGCTGGGCCTTTTCCCTGATTTCAGTACATTTTACAAATATTATGCAGGGTCCATTGGCTTTTGTTTAGATTTTAAGCATTAAAGATTTGCAGGCAGAGAAATGGGCCCAGACCAAAATCATCCTAAGTTCCTGGGCTCCTAGCTCACCCCAGAGAAAAGGGCCTGATACTCAGATCCATATTTTGTGGCCTGAGCACACCACAGCTGGACACTTTTAAAACTAATCCGGACGTGCCAGGCAGGGTAATGGAGACAAAGGGAGCAGTCGGGAAGGAGTATTTGGAGGATCGTAAGGAAGAAATGGACAGTAGGGGGAGAGGAGAGCGCACACAAAAGCAAGTGTTTAGTCATGCAGAGCTTTGGAGGTAAACAGCGGCAGCATCTCTGCACTATCCCAGTACAGAAGCCTGCTCTGGCTCCAGTTACATTCACATGTGGACAATCTAATGAGTACGCTGTGTCTATCCACTTAAAAGCAGAAAGCCACAGGTCACTGAGCCCTCCTTTATTCCTCTCCATGCCTGGGTAGCTTGTGGCAACGTCTGTCTTGGTAACTGCTGCTCGCTGTGTCTGTTACACTGTTTGTTTGTATCATGTGTGAACACCTGCGTTTAACCAGGGATTCCAGCACATGGCGGTTCAGTGCGCACGACCCAGGATGGGACTTGCCGCAGCATCCTAATGGACGTGATCTCTGAGGGACAGCTCTTGTTTCTAGAGCAAATGCCGCCGGAGCCTCCAGTGTCTGTTAACGTTCACTGTATTCCCCAGGGCCATTTCAATATGCACTGGGGGCCCATATAACATCATTATTGGGGGCAAATTAGGCAAAGGACAAGAAACCCTAATCCATGGTGCATATGAACAGCAGGTAAGAGTCCAGCATAGCCAGAGCCTTTGATCTCTCAGCACCAAGTACAGCATGGGCGGTGGAACCTCTTTGAAGACATTGCTCTACTGGAGAATTGTCTAGGAACTCCAGCGGGTTTTAGAGTTTGGATACTGGTTCGTGTTTAACCCTTTGGGTGGGGGAGCTGGATGGCTGTTGGCCATATTCCTTCCCATGAGTGCTAATCAGTGCCCCCCAAGCCCGTAAGAAGGGGAGCACTATAAAGAAGTGGAACTTGGGAGTAAAGCGCGTTGAGCTGGAAAGCAATGAGGGTGTGGATCTCCTGCAAGGTACTTTCTGTTAAACTGTCGTGGTTATGCTGCAAAATCCTAAACGTTGTGGTCCTCTCTGGCCTGGATGGACCAATGAATTCATGTCCTAACTTGATACTGCAGCTTGTTGCTGGGTAACCAGATGTGGTTAGTAAGTTCTGGGAGGGTTTTCAGTGTTGAACCTAGCTGGAATTGGGGCGGAACAACAGAAAACAACCTTGGGTGGAACTGGAAATATAGGTGAAATTAGAGGACCAGCGAGCTTGGGAGAATCCACTGAAAGCACAAACCCCATAAGGCAGAATTGTTTCTTCTCAAAGGGAGAGAAAGACAGAAAGGGGACGGCTCATAATGGCTCTGCAGGAATCTAGAAATGCAGAAGTGGCACTAGCTCAGGACTGAATGTTAATGACCAGTTCCCTTTGTGTGACAGCTACCACGTCCGCTGCATTCAAGGCAGTTAATGCGTGCACTGACAGTGCCACCTGCTTGTGTATTAGCCAGGAATAAAGGCACTCGCTCTGCTGGCTGAGAACGCAGCAGTGATGTCTCCTGAGTCGGCGTGTGTCTTATACAAATGCAAAGCACATTAGTGCTGGTGTGGGTGTCTGAGGACTGGAGCCCAGTGTGGAGAGCGTTGGAGCTTGCATGGAGGGATGTGGAATTTGAGGGCAATCCTTAACCAAGGGTGGATGTGAACTCTCACCTTCGACACGTGACTGGGGATGGTGTTTGGAGTCTGAAGAGAGGCTAACAGAGAAGCAACTTGAGGGATTAGGGTTGGGATGCTGTTGGATGTACCTTCCAGGGTCATGTGTCTTTCCCTAGCAGCAGCTGGTGCAGATGCGATGGGTGAGCTGAATGTGGGTAGGTCACACAGCAGACGGGGGCTGTGTCTCTGAGGAGGATGGGAAATTGACCCCGAGCCATGAGTACGACCCAGCTGGTGCTGATGCAGAGAAGCCGCAGAGGGCAGTTGGGAATAGATGAGAAATGCTTTCAAGCTGACCGGTGCAGTGGCATTTTGGCCATATCAGACTTTGGCCATAGAGCCATTCAGAGTAGACAAGTAGGAGAAGAGATGAGGGTTTGAGTTCTTTGTTTGCATGCGTTCCTTGGTGCGCGGCACATGCTCGCAGGCATCATGCAGTCTGGGGCACAGGCATAGGCCTGGAGGCATCCCATTAGCATGTCCATCCATGTGCCTTATGCATCTGTTCCCTAAGCCCTGGATATCAACTGCCATACGCTATCTATCTCCTGTATCCGTCTAATGCTCACCCTGCTTTTCTTCCTTACTGCTGCCAAGTTTGATGCCCCTGGGCCCTTCCAGGAGGGAGTCAGCCTGTTGGATCTGGATTTTGATCCCATTAAACCAGATGCCAGCCCTGTAGGGAAGGCACCCACACCTGCCACCCAGGTTTGTTACTATCCCCGTTCCCTCTCCCTTGAGTACATGAACGGCTACTGACGGCGGGGTCAGCCTAGGTCATCACTGCACATTTCCATATTGATTGAGCTCTCCATGAGTGTGAGCTGTGCACATGCTCCTGCACATCCGTGAGCTCTCCCGAGTTCTCATGTGCATGAGTTGGGTGAGTGTGCGCCTGGCTGTGCACAGGCAGTGGTTTGAGCCGCACAGAGAGTGTGGATGTTTGTGGGAACACCCAGTGTGCCCCGCTCTGAAGTTTTGGCCTTGGAAACTCAGCTAATGTGCATCATAAGGTTAGCATCTTCCATGTCCCACATGGATTAGTGTCGCACTGATTGTATTGCTGGGAAACCCAACCTTAGTGCCAGGCTCCTCCCACAAACGATTCGGTTTCGTTAGTGGTTGGAGCAGAGAGATTATTAAGAATCAAAGCATGAATAATCTGCAGTTACATTAGAATAAGAGAAGATGAGAGTGGGAAGGGACCTCAGGAGGTCATCTAGTCCAACGCCCTGCTCAAAGCAGAACCAACCCCAACTAGACAGGATAAACCTTAGGTAGGATAAAACTTACGGAAAGGCTATTAAAGCTCCTGCCTCTGGACAGGAGCCAGCCTCTCACTAGATGGAGTTAAGAAGCATCTTCCTCCATGAGCTTGTTGTGGCATAATTGACTGTCACGGAGGTTTTATACCTTCCTAAGAATTCCTAAGGTGCTGGCCACTGTCTGAGACAGAACGCTTGCAAAGGGGGGGTTTTGGGGTGATCCTTTCTAGCAAGGCCTGTGTTGTGAACATTTGACTCCCAGTTAAAAGAGGGGAGTAGCGATGCAGCATAGAGAGAAAGAACTGGCAAATACTGACTAGTTGAACTAAACTAGTGTAGTGAAAAGGATACAACTTTTGTGTGTAGACAAGGCTTTATGGACAAGCCGCAAATGTCAGGATTATGAGAGGGATTTTCGAAAGCACTCGGCACTGGCCTAACTTGGCTGTCAGGGACGTTGCAGGGAGTTTGTCATTGACTTGAGTGGGAGCCTAACAGGAAGCAGAGTTTTGAAAACCATGCCCCCTGCAGTCAGAGAACTGAGCATCAACATTTTTAAATGGAGAAAACCGTATGTCACTAGCCCTTGAATTTCCCAGTGGTGAGATGGTTACCAGTGGCACAATCTGCCATTGATGTTTGAGGGGTATGTGACATAGGGTACGTCTACACTGTAAATTAGGCTGTAACTGTAGGGTAGGTCGGCATTTCTGCACTAGCTTTAATCTAGCTAGCAGGGGTAACAGTGATAGTGAGGACGGGGCGGTGTGGGTTCTAGCCACCCTAGTACAAGCACGCTGGGGACTGTGGGTATGTACACAGGTTGCTAACCCATGCCAGGGTCCGTGCCCCCGCATCTGCACTGCTATTGCTAGATTAAAGCTGGCCTGGGTGTATCGACCCATGCTGCAGTTGCACCTTCGCGTGCAGTGTCCATGTGCTAGGGCCACAGGCGGGGCTGTCTTAATGCCATTGTAGCGCAGACCCGGCAGGCGATGCAGGAAGGTCTCAATAATTTTGAAATTGTTCAGAAAAACGTAGAGGCAAGTACAGATGAAGGTGTGCGCCTGCCGTGTTCTGAACGACATTTGTATTGTTTCCCTTGGCTGAAATAATCAAGTATAAACATGTTTTTATCCTTTGACATGCTTAGTCTTTACCTTGGGATTTATGGGAGGTAAGACTTTTATACAGCTTCCGTTTGGTGAACTCTTACCGTATACCTTAGCATGTGTCGGCGCCGACTTCTTGCTCTTTCTCCCTCCCTGCCATCCCTTGAACCTGCTTTCACATTCCAGTCTGTGGATCAGCCTAAAAGGCAGCCCTGTGTTCTGGCCCTGCATCCGGTGCTCCCAGCAGAATGCACCATCGCCTGTGCCGCCAGCTCTCCTGGCATTCCCTTGGTGTTTTGCATTGCAGTCAATATCGCCTGAAGCCTACCCTACCACGGCTGCACAGTCAGTTTTGCTCCTTGCTCTCTCCAGACCTTTCTGTCCCCTCTTCCTCTCACTGTGCAACATGCATGCTTCTCAACTGCCCCTAAATTTACCTCCATCCTGTGTACAAATTTGGGATATCTGCCATGCTTGCTGCTCGTGGTTGATCGCTGTTACCAGAAATGCCCCATCGAGGAACATAGCCTTTTTGTTTATGCTCAATAAATGAATCTCTGTCTTCCTTGGTGGTAAAGGGCCAGCCGCTCCACTGGTGTAAATCAAAGGAAGGAAGCTGATTGACACCAGGTGATGATCTGGCCCGAGGTTCCTATGTGGCTGTTGAGATGTCACCACTATGTATGCCCTGGGCATGTTGAGAAGATTGCTTTCCCTATGTTTTTTATTGAGCGTCGATGTTGATTTTTTGTTTTTCCCCTTTTTGTGCATTGTCTGCCTGTGTTTGTTTAAAATAACCCACAAGTTTGTGTCTTCACAGGGCAAAACTTCATGCCTTAAAATTGGACAACCCTGGTTGCGGATGTCTGCCTACTGAGTGGCAGTGCAGCCTGGTTCCTTTGAGAAGTGTTTAGTGTTACATTCCCATCATGGTCTTGCATGAATCAGCTGAGTGTTCCTTCCCCAGACGAACGAGTGCCTGTTATTCCCAGAAGCCAGGGTTTCTTTGCTGTGTTTGGGTGTCATTTTTGTGCCAGAGTGAAGAACTGACGTATGTTCTTCCCCTTTTGTGTTCTCCCAGACAGCGGCAGGGGTGTCTTTGGAAATGCCTTTCTCCTCCATTTATATGCAAGGAAATAAATTGGCCCAACTGTGTTCTTACAGTTAAACAGAGCATAACTGGGGAAAAGCAGTTTGAATAAATTGAGGATCAGCTCAGACTGTGACCCTCAAATTCCTAATCTGCTTTGAGTTTGAAAAGCTTTAGCTTTGAAATAAAAAAATGTTATTTCATTGTTGCCACCTTCGGTCTTTTGTGTCCTCTTGGAAGCAGGAAGGGCTGAGACACCCCGAGAAGGACATTATTCCTGGCCTGGTTGGGAGCAGGAAGTTCTTATATGTGTCATAGTAGCACTTGGGAACCCGAGTCAGGGATCAGAACCTCCAATGTGCCAGACGCTGTATGCACAAGTCACAACGAACACTGTCCCTTGCATCTGAGAGCTCACAGTCTAAGCAAAGTGCCAGCTATCTCATGAGAGCTATTTCCATGAAATTTCAGTTCAGGAGATCTGGGTTCCTGGAACAAGTACCTGGAACCAGATCCTCAACTCTGCTCAGTTGACCTGGCAGGGGGAATGAAAGTAGTTTTAAGCCATCTTTCTGCTCCCCTGATCCTGGAAGCCGATTTGACCCCAGCATAACTGAAAGCAGCCTCAGAAGTAGGCTGATAGAAACAGTTGCCTAGGGACAATTGTACCAGGCAGGGATTGCCCTGATGCATTGCTTTTTTGCCACGGGACACCCCGATGCATTGAGGGTTTGAACCAACCCGGCTTCCCATAATTGCCTCTTAAGGCAGGTGCCTGGCTTTCCTGCTGCAGCTTTGAACCTTATGGCCAGTAACCAGCTTTGCAGAGCCTGGCGTTCACAGATGAGTGGGTTGCAACAAGAGAAGTGGCTCAGTGCTGCTGTTCCAGGGAGCAGTCTGGCGGCCGTGCGCTGCAGTGTGCGTGACGATGCTGGTCCATAAAACCAAGCAGAAAACCCCCTCAGTAAGCAAAGCTTCCAAACCTGGGGAAAGGACAGGCACTTCCCCCCCCTCTCCGTGACTCTAAACGACGGCATTGTCCCTTAGCTGCTATGCCAAAAAGTGCCTGGGAGTCTCTAAAATAGAGACGTAGGCAGGTGACATCCCAGTGCCCTTTGCTGAAAGCCAAGAGATTAATTGGATTCCGTCCCCTGCTCATTAAACACAATTTCTGCAAATTAGCTGGCCGATCAATCCATTGCTCGCCAGGGGTTTCTTTTCACCTGTCCAAACAAAAGCACGTGAGGCCAAATGGATGTTAGTTGAATTCAATGGGCTTGTAACTGGGACTGACAGCAACTAATAAGCAACCTGGGAGTGAATCGAAGTAAACGGGAGCGGCCTGTGTAGTGTTTGTTTAAGTCAGCGCTGCCGTGGGAAGCATCTGCATGATGGTTATAGTTCAGGTTTTCAAAACATCCACTGGCATTATAAGGCCATGCATGGAGTAAGCAGGAAACATTAGGAAGGAACTGATGGGATAAAGTGTATGTGAAATTAGCCCCGTGGGGTGGCTAGTGGTAAGTAATGACTGTCGGACCAAGGCATTTATTTTTCCATTACTGCCGTTGTTATTACCAAAACACTGACAGGCTCTTGTAGGTTTAAGGCTGGAAGCTGATTGAATGTGGAGTTAAGAACAATGGTGGTGGTTGCCCTGTGGAATGCTGGGTATGTCCCCACTTGACTCCTGGATAGATCAGGAGAGGTACCCGGCCAGGCCGTTGGCTTGAGTCTGTTCAAGTGCAGAGTGGCGTCTAGGAAACGTGTGGTGCGAGACCCAGACGATAGTGATAACAACGTATAAGCTCTGCCCTCTTACTGGAAGTCTCTCTGAGCTTCTGTTGGAGGGGTTGATGTTGCTTAGTGTTTATTTTAAAGCTTGTTTTGCTGTGCTGTGCTCATGACCCTCACCCAGCCTGTTCTGGAGATATCCAGCGTATGCGAAGCACAACGGGGCCTCCTTTTTTCCTGAAGTTCTAGTGAGTGAGGCAGGAAGGGAGGGGAGAGGCTGGCTAGTGCAGGGAGGTTTGATGAACAAACCCGCTCGGCTCCAGAGACTTCAGTACAAACCCTGGGTCCAGTTGGGCTTCACCCAGTTGTTTTTTGTTTATTCCAGAAGCCACTAAGTTTGCAGAACTGGCAGTTTCTGCTCCAGAAAGGCCTGTGGCTGGACTAGCAGGAGGTGATCACATTCCCAGAAAGGCCCCGGGATTGGAATGGCGGGGTGGGGGCTGGGGTAGGAGTGAGGTGCATTGGCAAATTTGGAGAAGGGGGGAAATATGGCCATGACCAGCCTTTAGTCTCTCCTGGAAGTCTGTCATTTCCCCGGGTGCTGAATTCACTCTTCACAATCCAGGAAACCCTCCTAGCATATGTCCTTGAGAGAAGGTTCATTATAACGGACACCCTCAATACCTATCCATCGCAGTGAGACAACCTGTCTTGTCTTTGCTTATCTGGGCTAACGTACCTTTGAATTTTGCTTCTCACATTTACTACACGTAAAACCCCCCAAACTGCTTTCCCGTCCGTTCAGCTGGCAGCTCTCTCACCCAAAGGCCAATGCCCCAGCTGCATCAGACTGCCCGGGACGAGTCTGTTCGACCACGCCATTGCTTGGTAGGGCTGGCCTTCTGAGCAGTGTTGGTGGTCGCTTGTGAGTGGCATCTGAGAGATTTTTCACGGCTAGTGATGACGAGCCTCATGAAGTCCCCAGGCACTTTCTCCTCCACAACACCAGGCTGAGTTTCTTTGAATTAAAGTGATTGATTTTCCTAAGTGGCTGCTGCTGTGGACTAATGATGAAAACCACTCAGCTTCCTTCTCCATAATAGCTGTAATAAATTATCCCGTGCATACAGCCTTGCTGGGCTAATGTGCATTGCGCACAGAAAGTTTCTTGGCTGTCCTGTAAACTGGAACCTTGCTCCCTTTGAAGGGCTAGCGAGTCACACGCTGCAGGGCTATTCGTTGTAGGACAGTGCCTCGGGTTAGGAGACATAAGGGAACAATTACTGAGCTGGCCATACGTACACGGAGAGAGCGTGTGTGTGTGTTCTATGTGCTGGGATCGGTTCCCAGTTATCCTGGGGTAAATCCAGAGTTGTTCTGTTGTCATTGTCCAAGAACACCGGAGTTACTCTGGATTTACCACATTGTCACTGGGAATACACAGCAAGCGACTGAAAGATGCTGAGATTTGCTGGTGGACTCGCAGCTCTGTTTCCGTAATATGTTCAAGTGTTTTGTAGATCATCTGAATTTGAAATATCTGCCCAGCAGATCCGTACTTCTGTGTATGTCTCATTTTCTGCTATTTCCCCCTTATTTACCATGCACTTCTCCTTTTTATCTCTCATATGCCCATCCACTGCCACCTTCCTCCTCTGTCTCTCTCTTCCCCAATCCCAACCACCAGCCTGAAAAGAATTCCTCTAGCAGCATGCAGTCTGTGGATCCGTGTCTCGCTGACAACCCTAATGATAGTACGTTTGCTGTGGACTGGCCCAGCCAGACCACAGAGACCCAGCCAACCCAAGTAAGTGGAATCCAAGGTCAAGTCTATCCAGAATGTAGTGTTCACATGAGTATGGGTGTGCGGGGGTGGTTCTAAGGTCTGCAGGGTGGCAGCTGTGTTCTAGGACATGGAGAGCAGGAGGTCTGGGTTCTGGTTATTATTGTCTTTATATTGTGGTAGCATCTAGGACCCCTACTCTGGGACCAGGCCCCCATGATGCTAGATGTTGTACAAACACAGAACAAACAATCTCTGTCCTTGTAGCTTACAATCTAAATACATGTGCTATACTGTCAATGACCCACCTAATGCTTAAACCCTGTTCATGGGGGCCACCGTCCTGTTACGGCCTCACAACCCTTTGCAAGTAGCAAGTGCTCCTCCACTTTGGGAGATAACATTTGGGGAGGTTGAGGCACGAGGTCTCTCCCTTTACGCTGTAGCCGGCGGGGATCGAATGGGAATGGGAGGGGACGGTGGGTAGTGGAGAAGAATTCATGCACTTTAAAATCCAGGGCAGTTTCTTTTATGAAGCTGTCTGATCCTGGAGAAAACCACAGCTGTGCATTGGGAATCTTGTCTGATTGGCTCAGTGGGTTCTCGTGACCCCTTCGGGCAGCATGGAGTGTTTGGACCATCTGACTGGCAGTTGCTTGATGGTAGCTGTTCTCAAAGGATTGACAGTCTGGAAATGCAGGTTGGGAGGTTTCTAGATTAGCTGGACCCTGCTGTAGTTTTTAGGCAATTTAGGGCGCACCTTCTTGTTGTGTTTCAAAATGACATTTACTTGGTACCAGCTCACAGCCCCCAAATCTCTCTGAACAGTCACACCTGGGAGGCAGTGTCCGGGCAGGGAGAAATCGGGTGAATATTTCTCTGCAGGCATATCGCATATTGGAGCCTGTCCCTCCACCCCCTCCAAGAAGGGTGGAGCCTTCTAATAGGAGTATCGCTAACAACACCCAAATCCATTACCTTGCAAGACAGTGGAAGCCACGTTTGTGCTAGAATTATCCCAGCATCGCCAGGGGTCTGCTTCTCTTCTCACATCGACAGTGGGATCAGATCTTCAGCAGGGCAAATCACTGTCAGGGAGAGGAGAATCAGGCCCACTGGGACGCTCTGTATAAATAAGTGTTGCAGGATTGGGCCCTTAGTTTCTATGTCCTCAGTATTTCCTATAGAGACAGGCTGATCATTTTCGGCACAGGTGCCTTGTTTGTGACTTTCTGAGTGATTCATGAAGATACAGTTGATGCTACGAAGCATTTGGTCTTCCCCTATGCAGTGTGCATGTGGGATGAGCATTCGATTTCAGAGGCATAGAAATGAAGGGCTGGAAAGACCCTCGAGAGGTCACCTAGTCCGTCCCTTCCATAATGAGGCAGGACCAAGTATACCTAGACCTTCCCTGACAGGTGTTTGTCCAACCTGTCCTTAAAAACCTCCAATTTATCAAGATCCATCTGAATCACTCTACCCTCCAAAGTGCTGGCAACTCCCCTCCAGCTTTGTGTCATCTGCAAATTTGATCAGTATGCTCTCTATTCCTACATCCAGGTCATTAATAAAGAGGTTAATACCAGACCCAAAACAGATCCCTGTGGAATCCCACTTGAGACCTCCTTTCAATCTGACAGCATTCCATTAATAGTTACTCTTTGTTTGTGGTTGTTGAACCATTTATGTATCCACTTGATAGTAGTTCCACCCAAGCCCACATTTCTCAAGTTTACTTAGTCCCACATGCCATTCTGATGTGTCCAAAGCCTTGCTGAAGTCGAGGTATACTTTGTCCACTACATTCCCCCATCCACCAAACCAGTTATCCTGTCAAAGAAAGAAATCAAGCTGGTTTGGCATGATTTGTTCTTAGAAAATCCACGCTGGCTGCTATCCTCCAGGTATTTGCAAATGGACTGTTTTATGCTTTGCTCTAGTAGCTTCCCAGGTATCAAAGTCAGGCTGACAGGTCTATAGTTCCCCAGGTTCTCCTTTCCCCCCTTTTAAAACAGGCACTGTTAGCCCTTCTCCAGTCTTCTGAGATTTCTCCTGTCATCAATGAGTTGGCAAATATTATTGCCAGTAGCTTTGAGATTTCTTTATCTAATTCCTTCAGTACCCTGGGGTGAATAGCATCCAGCCCCGTTGATTTGAATTCATTCAGATTGGTCAGAAGATCTCTGATGTGTTCTTTACTTATCCTGATCTGCCCAGAGTAATTTCCTCTTTATTGTCTATGGTAACTTTGCTAGTCATCTGGTCACACATTTTTTTTGTGGGAAGACTGAAGCAAAGTAGACATTGAGCAGCTCTGCCTTTCTATCATCTTCTGTTGTCAGCTCACCGTCTCCATTGAGCAGTGGACCCACACCATCCCTGATCTTTCTTTGTGTCTGACATATTTGAAGAACTCTTGCCAGCAGTAACTCAATCTTGCCTTGGCTTTCCTGATCTTGTGTCTATGTATTCGCGCTATTCCCATGATGCTTCCTTGGTGACATGCCCCTTCTTCCATTTCCTGTCTAAATAACCCTTTTGGTTTTTAGATAGCTAAAAAACTCCTTGAGCAGTCACGTTGGCCTCCTGTGGCTCTTCTGATCTTTTCTCAGTGTGATGTTCAGCCTCTAGTATTGCATCTTTTAGGAACTGCCAGCCCCCTTCAACTCCCTTTCTTACTAATTGGTCTTTCCATGGGACTTTGCCAGATTTCAACCAACTCAGAGAAATAGTAGGCAGTGTCCTTGGTTTGCTGTTCTCATGTCCTCCTTTCCTTAGGAGCTTGAATTCTATCAGATCATGATCACTATCTCCCAAGTTCCCGACCATCTTCACATTCCCAACTAATTCTTTGCTGTTGGTCAAAACCAGATCCAAAATCCAAAATAGTTGTTTCCTCAACGTTCTGAATCAGAAAGTTGTCCCTGACACATGCTAAGAACTTGCAGGACATATTATGTTTTGCTGTAATAGTCTTCCAACAGATATCAGGGAAGTTAAAATTTCCCATTAATACTAGCTCATGTCTTGTTGCCTGCTGGTAGAATGACTCATCCACTTCCTCTTCCTGATTTGGTGGTCTACAATAGACCCTCACCATAACGTCAGTATTGTTCTATGCCCTTTTTATCCTCCCCCAGAGACTCTCAGTGGGTCTGTTGCTCACTTCCTCTTGGACCTCAGAGCAAGTGTATACATTCTGGAGTAATGGAGCAGAATTTGGCCCTGTAAATGAAAGTGCCAGTCATCTGGGTGTACCTACACATGGCTGTCTCCTTTTCTTTGGCCGCATACAGCCAAATACTATTTTATTTAGGTAAAACTCCCATTAATTTCACTAGGGGCTTTGCCTGAGACTGGATGGAGTGAGAACTACAGGGTTTATCTCCAGGCTAGCTAGATCAGTGGTTCCTGACTACTGTACCCCTTTCAGGAGTCTGATTTGTCTTGCATACCTCCAAGTTTCACCTCACTTAAAAACTACTTGCTTACAAACTGAGACATAAAAATACAACAGTGTCACAGCACACTGAAAAATTGCTTCCTTTCTCATTTTCTGTGTGAAATTTTAGTGTGTACTGACTTCGTTAGTGCTTTTTATGTCGCCTGTTGTAAAAATAGGCAAATATCTAGATGAGCAGATGTACCCCCTGGAAGATCTCTGCTTACCCCCGGAGGTACACATACCCCTGGTTGAGGACCACTGAGCTAGACTATGGAGAGCCAGGGGAAAATATGTGCAAGAGTCATTTTCCTAATTGCCAGGAGAGAGCAGCAGTGGACAGCGTAGATCTCCTTGATCTGACTAGCTGTGATCTCCGCCTGGAGAATGTAGTCTTTAAATGGATCTTTTTTCTGCGCACAGGCGCGTGCGCACACACACAGACACACTCACTCTCTCTCTGGTTTTAATGAGTGTAATGTCTCTTATGTTGCAGTCAGCGGAAACTGCTCCGGCCATCGCTGAACAAGCGGGCACAGAAGCACCTCCTGCCGCTGCTGAAGCAGCTGGGACAGAAGCCGCAGCTGGCGCTGAAGCATCTAAACCGGAAACTGACTCAGGATCTGCTTCTGTAAGAACATAGGGAAGGTGGGGGCCCGTCCTCTCCCGCCCTGCTCTTAATTTGTGGTGGTGGCTGTGGTGGGAAGAGGGCTGTGAAATGGACCGTGCCTCCTTTCCAGGAACGATCCGACGTGGAAGCTGCGTGTGCAGCTAGTATGCTCGTTTTGTGTCCCTGGAGCAGGGATGCTCCTGGTGGAGTCCCGCGTTCAGAGGCCAGACTTACACTGTGGTTTTTTTGTCTTACACACTCAAGCCAAGACCTTTAGGGAGCAGCTCTGCCGGATGAGGAATCTTCCTTCTCCCTCAACCCCTAGACCTCCTCCCATCCCCAATGTCCCAAAAGCCAAGTCAGCAGGAGTTGTGCTAAGTTTATTTTAGGTGGAATGTTGTCCCCTGCCCATCTTGTGCTTCCCACCGACCTCCATCCTGGCCTTTGCCCTCCCGGGCCTTTAATTCTTGCTCTGAGCTTGTGGCCTAGAGCAAGTCACTTAACCTCCCTGCCTCGGTTTCCCCGTCTGTAAGCGGGGCAGGATGCCCCTTGCCTACTCCACAGGGGTGCTGCAAGGCGTGAAGAAACGTAAATATCCCAGCGGCCCGGCACTGCTGCGTGTGCGTTTCACTGCTGTGACTGTGACGGGGCTACCAACATGCTAAGTATTACAGGGCGGATCCGAGATTCCCCAGAGAATACAGAAACGTCCATATTGTCCCCCCAGAATATTCAAACCGCCCCCATCCCCCAACCTAAAGGTGGCTGACAAGATGGTTCCTTACAAGCCCTGATTGCTTTATAGTATCCGCCACCGTCTCTGGTTTCCTTTTTACTCCAGTCATGGCTCCAAGCCGACATCGGCGAGCAGGCTGGGAAAACCCACTGGCAATCGATGGTGCTTGGGATCCAGGGCAGGCTGTGGCTGAATTTGGTGGGTCCCTGTGGTGGGGAGCAGTTCAGACGCTCCTTTCTCAGTGCTGCTTTGTTTCCTTTCTCCCCCTCGCCCCGTCTCCCCTCCAGAGCTCTCTGCCAGCTGTCGTAGTGGAGACGTTCCCAGCCACTGTCAATGGCACCGAGGAGAGCAGCGCCCCGCCCGAAAGGGCTGACATGCCCCCCGGCTTCCTCTTTAAGGTAGGCGTGGACGTGGGGTGGGTGACCCACCTACCCCAGAGTGAAGTGCAAGAGGCGTTACCCGCACCCAGTGCAGCGACAGCGGAACGGGAAGGCCATTGATGAGGGGTCAGGTTCGCTGTAGCCAGGCAGGAAGTGGTCTCTTTGGCCCCTCGGGGCTTTCACTCTGTGTGTGGGGCAGTGCTGGAGTCATTTCCACCTCTCCCCATCCCAGGGGTAGGGGATGGGGGAAAGCTCTAATCCCTGCAGGCTGAGCCTTAAGGGGCCCTGCAAGTGGGAGAGACGTTGAGTCGGTGTGCTGCCTACACTTCTCGGCAGGGTGCCAATTGCCATCTGCAGACGTGGTATGGCCTCCAGCTGCCCTGGGATGGGTGATGTTGGTTGGGGGTGAGCATTGGTCCTGTACACCCAGCCCTCTTCAACATGATGCTTTGTGCAGCCTCCCCTTTGTGATCTGAAGGCCTTTCTGGCCATGAACCCTGGATGAGTCAGGCCCATTATTTCCTAGGGCGGGTCAGAAATCTCTCCCCCGTCCTCAGCTCCCGCTTGGCTATTTACTCCTTCCCTCTGGTTCCCCTTTGTGCCTGGCAGGGCCCCATCTCCAGTGCAAGGACAAACCTAGTCCTGCCAAGGGCAGCATCAGTTTCTCCAGCCCGTCCAGCTAACCGCCCTTGAGGCGCCCCCAGGGAATCGCTGCTGGGGTCGGGACTAGAATTGGCCAGAGTCAGAGGCAGCAGCTGAATTTCCGGTGCTGCAGCGCCTTCTGCATTGCTCCGTCTCCTAGTGCGCACCTCTCCCACTCACACCCTTGTGCCCATCCTCCCGCAGTCTCCTCTCCTGCCCTGCCTGCAGCTGTTTGTCCGCTGAGGGAAGTTTGTGGGCACACCAGCCAGCTGTGTTTGTTTGGCTGAGAGGAAGGGGATTCTTTCCTCTTGCCCCTTTCTTCGGGGCTCTCTGTCCAGGAAGAGAGTTTGCGATTGGGGAGACGCTACAGTACATAGGAGCGCAGGCGTTGCCAGGGTGGATCAGATTGGAGGTCCATCTGGTCAGTTTCATCTCCGTCAGGGCCCAGCACCAGAGGCAGATGAGTCCACCATAAAGTACTGGGCTGGACGGACAGACACATTTCATTAAAACACAGCGCCTCCTTGCTCTCTGCTACGCAATCTCCTGTATTTACTGACACAGTCTTGCTCCTGCGTGCCCTGTAGGGTCTGTACAGTTCTGGATCAGCCCAGAGGCCCCTGACATCTAGAGTCAGCGTCTCTGGCGGACTTTGGGTAGGATGCCAGAAGCAGAGTAAGCTGAACTCTTCGGAGCAAGGGGTGGATGAGAGTTTTCAGGCGACGGTCAGTGAGGAGGAATTGCAAGCACCAGTGAGGACAGAGATGTGAATCCCAAGGGACCAAGAGACAGAAACCCAAGCAGACAAAAATAAAAAAGTCAGCTGGGGGGGGGAAAGACAAACCCTGGAGAAACCCAGTCTGCAATCCAGCCACTGAGTGGGAAGAAGAAAGTAGAAAAGCGGCAGGAGAGACCCAGGGGTGCTAGTGGGCAGCAAATTTGTCACAAGTGTTTGAGAGACCATGGCAGCAAGCTGACACAGGGCTTTTGTGAGCAGAGTTAATCCCCCTTTTCTGTCTCTGTTGTGTGACCCCTCCTCTGCTGTTTCACTCAGGTCGGAGGACTAGCGGCACTGCAGGAGGGCTTTCCTGCGTCCACAGTACAGAGTGGTCGTGTTAGCAGCTGACGAGTTATGCTCACTCAAGCATTACCCTTGACCCCCCCCTTCTGTTTAAGCCAACTCGAATGAACAGAATCTCTGCTTGCGAGCACAGGGTTTGTGCATGTGGCTGGAAGTCAAATTAAGGGCAACACACCAGTTATAACATGAGTTAACTAGGCAGGGAAGCCAGGCCCTAACAGCTACGCTGCACTCGGGATGGTTTGATTAAACAGTGGGCAAAACCAGCAGCCCAGCTGCCTGACTCATAGCCGCCACTGATCCTGTTCGGGGAGCAGCAGAGGGGGAACGGGTGTGTGATAGAGAGAGCGAGAGATTGGGCCTCAGCAGGCACTGACTAGAAAGGGCTTAGCTTTAATCACGGGCGTGCTGATGGTTTTGCTGACTGCGCTGGGGAATGGGGCCGATGCAGAGAACACTCCACGGGAGACCAAGCATTTCCTGGGATGAGCGAATCGACCCTGTTTAAAGGAACGCATCAGAGGAGATGTTCTGAGAAGTGTGACGGAGCCCCTGTAAAGCCAGGCCTTGGGCGTATAAACCACAGTGAGGGCTTAGAATTCAGAGCTGAATTTCCAAGACCCCAGACTTCTAGTTTCAGTCAGATGTGAGGGTTTGGGGATTGTCCCATAAAAAGACATAAGAGGGAGCAGTTGCGATCTGGGTCCTTATTTCACAGCTCCCGAGTTTGAAGGTGCTGGGATCTGGTTCAGCCCCATCTTGAGTTAAAACTGTCCGTGCCCCAAACTGCAGGGTGACTTGTGACCGGCAGGCATTTCATTAACTCACAGCCGCTTTGGGGGTAAGAACTGCTGTTGTGGATGGCGATGACCTAACTCCTTTTGGCCCAAGTCACTTAAACAGCGAACTCGTCAGGAAGCCTGGGTCTAAAAGCAGAAACCCGTGTACAGAAGAGCAGCTGAGTCTGAGCAGTTCATTTCCTGGGGCAGCAGAATGACTGCCTGTAAGTGATCGAGAGAGGCCCAGATCCTCAAAGGTATATGGTGCCTAACTCCCTTTGAAATCAATGGGGATTTGGTGCCTAAATTCCTTTGAGGATCTGGGCTACAATGGCTTGGCTAAAACTGGCTCGAACAAACAGGAATCGCAGAGATTGGAAAATTCTGCAATGGGTTCGATGTGCCTCATTCGGTGCCTTGTCCCCCCTGGGGGAGGTGGGCAGATGCTCATCAGAGTCCTTGTCTCTTGCAGGTTCAGGCCATGCACGACTATGTGGCCACAGACAGCGACGAGCTGCAGCTGAAGACTGGGGACGTGGTGTTGGTGGTTTCCTTCGACAACCCGGAGGAGCAGGTGAGTGGGGGGGGAGAGGGTTGGGTGGGGCGGGACTGATGGCTGGGGTCTGTCACTGGCAGCTGGCCGGGGAGCTGCCCTGATCTGGAGCGAGGGTGGGTTTTCTCCAAGGGAGAGGGTCCTGCAGAGATGTCAGCCTGGCTAACGGCGTGGAATGCAGAGTGAGGGTGGGGGAGCTCTTTACAGAAAACATCTCTCTTCTCTTTCCTGTCACTATGTCCTAACGTAGCTAGGGCTTCCTCCTGCCAGCTGAGCAGCTAGGCCGGCCTCGGGCATCTGTCAGTGCTGTTCCTTGAACAGCCAGCGGGGAGTCCCTACTTGGCTAATGCAAGGATGACCTTCAACTTCTTCCTGCTGAGCATCCCCAGCTCCCGGCACGCTGTGGGCTGCAATCCTGGGCGTGCGGATCCTGTTTACAGTGACTTTTCCCGGCAGGTGGCTTGGGGAGGAGAATCTCCAGGACTTGACCCTTAGGGCGTGTCTATGTTGCAGCTGGGAGGTGTAATTCCCAGCTCAGTCGACGTACGTGCTCGTGCTTTGGTCGAGCCAGTGTGCCAAATGTACCGGTGTGGCTCTAGGGGAACGGGTGACGGGATGGGCTTTAGCCACCTGACTCTGGACCAAGCAGCCCAGATTGGCTTGCACCCGCGGCTACACGGCCAAGTGTAGTTCACTAGCTCAGTCCAAGCCGTACGCCTCCCGGGTCCCAGCTACCGGGTGGACACACTCGAGGAAGGTCACACATTGCATTCAGAGTAGCTGTGCCAGTTTGCATTTTGGCATTGCTCTAATGTCGTTGCCCAGCAGATGGCAGTATAGTCTAAGGGTTAGAACAAAACGCTCGCCCTTCGGCTGCAGAATCCGAGACCCTCCAAGCTGTAGATGCTAAATCCAGAAGGGACCCTGTAGTGCGGTCCTCCCACCTGACTCTCCCCGAGGTGAATTAGCTGGGACTGGCTTTGTTTATTACGAGCCCTCCCTAAAAGCACGGAGGAAATCCTCCTCGCCTTGCTGAGATTCGGGGCGTCCAGTTTATGGCTGATGTGGCTGTTTTAGGAACAGGAGAGGAGGGCAGCTGCTATGAAAACGCTGCTCTGACCTCCCCACCCTGGTGGCTTTTGAAGCATTTAGGAGAATTCCCTGCTCTTTAGAACAAAGCCATGGGGCTAGGTTACCCCCCTCCCCCCCCTCCGTTTGTGTCATGCTGTCCCCTCAATGCACGAGGCCAAGACTCGTTAGGAAGCTGCAAAGCCTAAATCAGCAGGGAGCTGCCAGTCCGAGGAGGCTGGGCTTTTTATTCTAGCGGCTGCGATGTGAAATATTCAGGGAGCAGGACAAGAAAGCAAAAGGGTAAAAATCCCAAGGAGAAGCCGTATGTTCCCTGCTGATCAACACCTAAGAAAGGCTTATTGTACCGGGGAGGTTGCCGTGTGGGCAGCACTCTGGTGTGTTTTATGCCTCGTTTGTCCTCACGTGACTCCTGCCTGCTCCAGTAAAGCAAAGCAATCAGAGCAAATTGTCTGACTTGACCGTGGGCTGGGGCGCGCTAACTGAGCAGTCTGTCCCAGCTGCTCCGTTAGCATAGCCTGATGGGGCATGTAAATGAGCTGGAGATGGAGGCAGACGCCTCGCCCCAAAGAGATGTTCCGTGCCCTGCGTCCAGCGGTCATAGCACACGGTCCTCCATGCGTGCACTGGCCGTAGGGCGGGGACATTAGCCCGTCGGCAGTCTCGATGCACTTGGCTGGTGCCCCCGGAGCCTTTGCATGCTGCTGGTTGAGAGGATGCTTCCTCGTGACAGCTCCAAGCTGTGCAGAGAGAACTGCACTTGACAATAGCGTCCGCATGTCCACCCGCTGGAGCCTCTGAGTGGCCTCCTCCCCTGAAACCTCTCCTGTTCCAGACGCGCTCCCAATCTGTAGGGAACCTCAGTGCTGAATGACCTCAGCAGAGGACAAACCACACAGGAGGGGGACTGTACGTGGGTGGGGCTCCGCTGGCAGCTGTGAAGTTCCTTCTGCTGTATAGGTTATCCATAGGTTTTGAGGCCAGAAAGGATCGCTGGGATCCTGTATGGCACAGGCCAGAGAATTCCTGCCCCAAGTCCAATATCTTGTGGTCCAGCTGGAGTGCATCATAGAAGATGAGGGTTGGAAGGGACCCCAGGAGGTCGTGTAGTCCAAGCCCCTGCTCAAAGCAGGACCAGCCCCAACTAAATCATCCCAGCCAGGGCTTTGTCAAGGCGGGCCTTAAAAACCATTAAGGATGGAGATTCCACCACCTCCCTAGGTAACCCATTCCAGTGCTTCACCACCCTCCTAGTGAAAAACGTTTTCCTAATGTCCAACCTAGACCTCCCCCACTGCAACTTGAGACCATTGCTCCTTGTTCTGTCATCTGCCACCACTGAGAACAGCCTAGCTCCATCCTCCCTGGAACCCCCTTTCAGGTAGTTGAAGGCTGCTATCAAATCCCCCCTCACTCTTCTCTTCTGCAGACTGAACAAGCCTAGTTCCCTCAGCATCTCCTCCATAAGTCAGCCCCCTAATCATTTTTGTTGCCCTCCACTGGACTCTTTCCAATTTGTCCACATCTTTCCTGCAGTGGGGGGCCCAAAATTGGACACAATACTCCAAATGAGGCCTCACCAGTGCCGAATGGAGGGGAATAATCAATGCTGGCAATGCTCCTACTAACGCAGCCCAATATGCCGTTAGCCTTCTTGGCAATAAGGGCACTCTGTTGACTCATATCCAGCTTCTTGTCCACTGTAACCCGCAGGTCATCTAGAAAGATCCCTTACTCTCACTGTAAAGATGTATTCTAGATCCCATCATGCCCCAGGGGCCCACTAGCCTCTTTGCCCATGGGCCAAGTTCTGATCTGACTCTGCTGACTTCAGTGGGAGCGCTCCTGATTGACTGGTGATATGAGAACAAGTTCAGGCCTTGCCTATCTCATCATTGCTGTGCCCCGTCTCCCTGCCCCTTATGTTGTACACTGGGGGGCAGCTTTGCAATTGTGCATTTGCCTCCAGTGGGAGATGGCCTTAATTGCAAATTAAAAGAAGCTCCTTTGCCGACCTTTGCGCATCCGTTTCACCCACTCCCTTTCTGACCTCACCCAGCCCGCAGTGCATAAAAAATAATCTGGCCCATGGTATGTGATCTCTCTCTCTGCCAGGATGAAGGATGGCTGATGGGCATGAAAGAGGCTGACTGGCTCCAGCATAAGGAACTCGATCAATGTCGGGGAGTTTTCCCGGAGAATTTCACAGAGCGGGTGCAGTGAGCGCCCTGGGTTGCCAGCTGATTTCTCTGCCAGAAGAAAACAAGTTTTCCGGGAGGCGTTTTAAAAACAAAAGCAAAGCGAAATGTAAAGGAACATAAGCCTAAAAAAGTGTCAACTTTAAAGGTTGGATTCTTCTCAAAGAGGAAGGTTTTAGCAGTAAATTGAATTCAAAGTGTTATTAAAATATATACATAATAATAAGACAGGTCGAATACCCCTTTCCCCCTTTGATTTGACAGCATTTGAATTCAGAAGGCTGATGCAGGAGTGGCTTAGTGTGGTACCAGTAAATGCTGTGCTGGCTGAATTTTGGTCGTGATACCAGAAAACGAAATGGGCTCAGCTCCTCAAAGGTTCCTGACTGCCGCTGAAATCAACGGAAGTTCAGATCCCAAATACCTTTGAGGATCTGGGCCCCACTGTCCAATGCTCCGAGCTTAGAAGCAAAGATTACTCCTGGGTGGGTAGGTTCAGCTGTTTTGTATTTTAGGTTGCTGGCACGGCATCCCTAAAGTTTCAGGCACTGCACATGTTAAAACCTAAGATAGGCTAAACATCCTGTTATGCTGTTGAAAAGACATATTTAGTGTACAGTGTTCACCAATATAATGTGTGTGTGTGCGCGTGCGTGTGTTTTGTTCCTTTGAAAATGTAACATGAACTGTGATTTTATACATTTAAAAACAAACAAAGTTATCTGAAAGAGTGTGTATCGGAGTGAAATGTGTGTGGCTGGGCTTGGTCCAAATTCTTCTAAACCTAGGAGCTGGACTATCACAGCAGCACACGCTGCCCTGTGGAATGTTTTCGAAGGAATATTGTAAAATTGATAGATTAAAAAGAAAAAAATTGGACACGTTGGATTTGTTTAAATTGGTGAAATTAATTTGGTGAAATTAAACAAACAAACAAACCCAAAAGCCTGTTAATAAATCTGAAAAGTTTAGATTCATGTACGTAGGGACGGTCTTGAAATCTGGCTGTTTAGAAAGTGCAGTTTTAAGGAACGAGGCGGGGGAAAAGAAATGTGGTGACAGAATATTTGAGACATACCATTGAGAAAACAACTCTGCTCTCTGTGTTTCCGAGTGTGCGGTTATTTTTTTGTTTTTCTCCTTTCTTGAATTCTGCACGTGAAGTATCGTTAGATCCGCTTCCTCCAATCCTGTGCTGGTGAACAAGTTGAAGTCAGAGACAAGTGAACTATTTGAATACTTATTTAAAATTGCTGCATGACTTTATTATATTGTGACGAGCTAGAAGAGGTGGGACTATCACGTCAACATGGGGATGGTACTCCGGGTCCTAATACTGACACTGATCTTTCCCACACTTCTTTGCTCCTGTTTGGTCCGGGGGGTTTGTTGTATTTTAAGCAAGCAGGCTGCTGGGCAGTTTCAAAGGGTGTCTTACGCTTGTCAGAATCAACAGCTTAGATTCCCCAGAGATTCTAAAGTCCCATGAAGGTACTTTAAATGTTACTTGAATGCTGATGCAGCTGGCAAGCAGATCTGATTTTTTTTTTTTTTTTTTTTTTTTTTAAAAAGGTGATTTCCTCACCCACCCCCAAGCGCCTCTTCTTTTTGTCTTGACGGGGCTTTATAGGTGAGGCTACCTCCTACGTACTGGGACAAGATCACTGTATGAAATAACACTCTTACGTAAAATAAGCTGGCTTTAGCAAAGCATGCCAAAAACGCTGGCACAGTTAAACCACCGAGAAAAGCCCATCTTTTCTGATCTTGCATGTACTATATCAGGAAAAAAAAAAAAAAACTCCCGTAGGTCAAAAGTGTATATATATTTATGTAGCTTGTGATCTCCGTTATGCTGGTGCAAATTCAGGAACACTGGAGTTACCCCACTAGTGTAATTAATGCCAGTGGAGTCACTCTGGATTCGCACCAGTGTAACTGAGATCAAAATCCGGCCCAGGTCCCCCGATTCTCTCCATATTTTGTTATCTTGTGTGTGTGGGGGGGAATTGCTGCAACTGATATTTTTACCCTTTTCCTCCCTCCACACCACCAAACATAACACTACTCAAGAGTAACTGCTCACAACCCGGCTGTACTGTGCTGTGAGCCAGGGCTGTAGAATATTATTCTATAGTTTTAATCAGAGGTGCCTAGTGCATCTCAACCAGCGCGCTACCCTTTCAAAATCTCTGTCTTTATGCATTTGTAAACCCAATTGCTCCTTCAAAGAACAATGTTAGGGAAAAAATTATAAAGAGATACCTATATATTAAAAAAAGCAGGTTGACTCAGTTAACAGCAAGCTCTCTTGGCTTCAGTGTGTTTGTTTTTACGCAGAACTCTGTGGATTATTGGGGTTTTTTTTGGAAGATAACAAGATTATAAGTACCAGAGCTATAGTTTTGTCTCCCAAGTAATCGTTTTATTAGTGCCTAGCACCTTAGGAAGCTGTGCTGACTTCTAATTTATTGTATTTTTTTTTTTTTTTTGTCTTCTGCTGTGTTTGAACCAGATGCTTGTTACAAAAGAAATCCTTCGAAGGCCTTTTCGTTGTGTAGGGCTAACAAAGCAATCAGCTAGTGCTGTATTGTCCCCGCAGAAGTGAAACTGAACCTTCGCACAAAGGGGGACGCAGCGTTCAGCTCTGATTAATTATTTTCAAGCGCTGCTGGAAGGGGAAAGTGCCTCTCTCTCCCTCTCTCTCTCTCTCGCCCCTGCTCTCCAGTTGCTCCTGAAGAAATCTTCTCAGAGCAGACAGAATGTACCGCCAGACAATATGCATCCCATATCGGCCCGGAGCCCCCATTGCTCTCACGCCCACAAACTCAGTGGGAGTATGGAGAGCATGAGGCCTGCAGGCTGGGAGCCGCAGATTGTAAACTGCCCTGTGCAAGAATGCTCCAGCGTCGGCGGGGACTTGTATTGCAGCAGGCTGTCCTCGAGCCCCGGGGCCAAAATCAGCCCGGTGTAAGCAGGTGCAACTCCTTTATTTTACTGACCTGACATCTGCCTTACCCCAGGGCTGGATTTGAGCCTGGCAGGTGAAAAATCCTAGCTAAGGATGGAGCCAGGTACAAAGTGGGCCACTAAATTCCCCACCCCCCCTGGCTGTTTGGGCGTGTTTCAGGGGTTACAAGTCAACCGACCCTAGGGAAGCTGCTATTTCCCTGTCTGAGAAGCTGCTGCTGGGGAGCGTTACTGAATCAACAAAGGATTTCTCTCCCCAACCCCTCCACCAGCTGGTTCTGTTGGCTTGGTTAGACGGGAGCCCTTGCCCTGCGGTTGGTCCTAGGCACGTCTTCCCCTCCAGCGTGAGTGTGAGCCCCTTGCCTTGTCCCAGAGGGCGGCAGTCACTCAGCCACTCGATAGTGAAGAAATAAGGGTCAGCGATACGAGGCTATTACCTGGAATTCCAGGAGTAGGCTGCTACCACGGGCCATGAGCAAGTGTGGCTCCTACGCGTGCCAGGCCTTTTCTCTTGGCTAATTGCCCTGTGCATTGCTTCGCTGGGCAGGCCAGCCGGCAAAGAGAAAAGGCTCCTGCAGCCGGGGTTTCAAGCACCCTGAGCCAGTCTGCCCTGATGATTTTCTTGACTTTCCCAGTTCTCAAAGGGCCTGAGCCAAAGCCTACGCGAGTTCAGGGGCGTCTGTCCATTGGCTTGAGCTTTGGATTGGGACTCGCATGTCTGTTGTCCTGTGTGGCGTCAGTTTATAGGGTGGGTTTAGTTTCAGAGCAATATAAGGGCTCCAATTTGAGGGGAAAGCGAGGAGGGTGGGGGATGGCCAGGAGAGGCATAGATCATCTTGAAATCATTTCAGGTTGGTGGCCTCTGCTCTGCCCCTCATTAGCCCTGAACGGGGGGACCTGTTGCGGAGACGCATTGCTGTGAAAATCCCTGAGAATAACAATTGCGCTGTAGTCTTTCTTGCTCAGGGCAGCGTGGTCGGAGCCTCTCTGCTTGGTGCGAAGGGGAATCACACCCCCCGGGAGCACGTGCCTTCTCTTTCCTTGGCAAGCCGGTAGGTCCCTACGCTGAGTCACTCACCTGGATGCTTTGGGCACTGCACGATCCATCCTGGAAGAGGCTGGGGCGCCTTCTGCAACACGCTCCACTCCTCCTGACGTCAGGGGAGGCAGCTGTGAGGCCCCTCAGCACCTTGCAGGCAGGACACGCAGAAGTGGGGGCCCATGTGCTGCCACTTTTAACACAAAGCCTGGTGCGGGGGGGTTACTATGAGCTCATCCCTTTCTCCAAATCCCCGGTCCTTGCTGCAGAACCCAGCAGGCACTGCTCTCCACCGAGCAGCCTGCCAGTCCCCTTTGCAATAGCTTGTGTGTCGCTGTGAGAGCCGGAGAACGCCTGAGCATCCACCTCTCTCCTCCGGCCCCTTGCAGGCGCTCAGCACCTGCTTGCTGAATTGAGGCCATCATGGGCCAGAATGCAAGTGACGAAGCTCGTATACGTCAAACGAATCTTATGCATTTGCTGGAGTGCTTTGCTGAAGCGGGGCCTGTGAGCCGTATTCAGCGTTGACTCGTTCCCCGTGCATCCCTGTCGCTGAACTGGAGCGACCCTGGGACAAGTTTATCCCATGAGATGTGACGTTTAACCTCCTGGTCTGTGTTACGAATGGCCCCATCCAGTGGCGACTAGGCAGTGGAACAGAGGCATGGGTGAACGCGGAGGAAGCTGCCACTGAGCCGCTGTGGCGCAGCTGGCCACACGGCGAAGGCCTCTCGATGCTAGGTGCGATGCTAGGCCAGCGAGCTGTTAGCAAACAAAGGGCCCAGTACTGCATTGCCTGCACACTCCAGCCTGCCATAGACCAGGAATGGCCCCCCCTGTGACATCACGGGATGTTGGGGTGCTCCCGGAGCACAAGCTCAGATTGAACCCCCTGCACCCCGTTATGTCACGGACACCTGTACAGCACGGATGCCAGCCGCTGGCCAGTCACCACCGCTACTGGTGGTAGGGTTGTGTAGTCCCGGAGTCAGTGACCACACAAGGCAGCTGGGCACGGCTCCTCCTATGGGAGTTAGAGGACTGGATCCTCAAAGGGATTGAGGCACCTGAGTCTGACTCTGTGCAGGCCCAGGGACTTGCAGACAGGTGACAGGCGGGGGGGAGGCTTTGTTTTTCCCAGTTGCCCCGGCTCTCCCCAGCTCTAATGTGATGTAGTGGCATGGGGGCATTGCAGAGGGCACCTTCCCGTCAGCATGAAGCCAGAAGATACCTGAGCTCCGCTCATGCAGTGAACAAGGTGTGATGCTATTAGGCCGGGCTGAGGTCAGAAAAAGAAAGCAAGCGATTGCTCGTTAGGGCTGGCTGGGTGAGGCCCTTTCTTGCACTGCAGACCGCATGCCCCATAGCACACGAGGCACGGGGGGGATGATTTCCATACACCTCACCCCCTCTGTCCTCTGGGGACGTGGACAGTTCCCGAGTAGCCGGCGCCCCACGCTATCACACACTGCAGCGGGGAGGCAGATTTTGAGCCCAAGGGACATTCCGCCTATGGCTCCGGGCCTTAAAAAGGTAGCGTTTGAAGCCTTTCAAAGGTCTGAGCCTGTCTTCGACTGCTTGCGGGGGTGGAGAGGGGCCAGGGACGCCCCCAATTACATTATTTCTCCTTGTGAGGGAGTGAGCGTGGCAGTCTTTTATTAAAACAACTCCACGGTGAAACTCCAGCTTTCAGACTGTTCTCTGTGGGCTTGTATTTTGACGTGGCGTCTGGCTCTAATTCTCTCATATGCTGCTAACGCTGTCTGCTAGGCCATGCTCCACTTAGGTGGCCATTACTTGAGGGTTGCCAGCTGCAGCCCTTGGTTTCACATGGCTTTTCTTTAACCGAGTCCTTTTGCAATGGCTTTGATGCTGTACTGACCATCTCTTTGCCTTCTCGTCATGCAGGCTCTGAATTTAACTTGCAGTGATGCCCAGCGATGTTTGTTTGTTTGTTTTGTTTTATTTTAATTTTGGTTTTGTTCTACAAACCTGAACCGTTCCCCCTGTATTCGGAGCTGTGACTACCGGTGCCAGTGCCATGTACTAGATTAATTTGTCCCGTTTGTTCTTTGGCAATGTTCAGAAATACAATGTTGTGTCATCCTACGGCCTGTGTCAGTCATTTCACTTTTCAGGAGAGCAAAACCATTGGGAACACCTTTCCTCTTAAAGAGCAACATGCGGAGTCGTAGAGTCGGGTCAGACGGGATTACGGCTGATCACCTGCTTCTCACAGGCCACCAATGCCAACTCCCTGCCTAGAGCCCAGGGGATTAAACTAAAGTATTTACAGCCCTCAGGAGATTGAACCATTGCATACCACTGGCACAGCACAGAAGGGAATGAGGTGGCAGGGGATGGATATGTGCAACTGATGGTGAAAGTTAGCTATATTACTGCACTGCTTAAGAGCGCCAGCCATGGTGCTAGGTGCTGTACAAACACAGGCTAAAGACAGTCCTCAGCCCGTGGAGTTTACAATCCAAGTATTACATAGAATCATAGAGCTGGAAGGGACCTCAGGAGGTATCTAGTCCAACCCCTTCCTCAAAGCAGGACCAACCCCAACTAAATCAGCCCAGCCAGGGCTTTGTCAAGTCTTAGCTTAAAAACCTCTAAGAATGGAGATTCCACCACCTCCCTAGGTAACCCATTCCAGTGCTTCACCACCCTCCTAGTGAAAAAACTTTTTCCTAATGTCCAACCTAGACCTCCTCGACTACAACTGGAGACCATTGCTCCTTGTTCTGTCATCTGCCACCACCGAGAACAGCCTAGCCCCATCCTCCCTGGAACCTCCTTTCAGGTAGTTAAAGGCTGCTATCAAATCCCCCTCATTCTTCTCTTTTGCAGACTGAACAAGCCTAGGTTCCTCAGCCTCTCGTCATAAGTCATGTGCTCCAGCCCCCTCATCATTTTTGTTGCCCTCCGCTGGACTCTCCAACTGCTCCACGTCCTTCCTGTAGTGGGGGGCCCAAAACTGGACACAATACTCCACATGCGGCCTCACCAGTGCTGAATAAAGGGGAATAATTGCTTCCCGTGATCTGCTGGCAATGCTCCTACTAATGCAGCCCAATATGCTATTAGCAGTGTGCCCTGGTTGCCAAGAAGGCTGACTCATATCCAGCTTCTTGTCCACTGTTACCCCCAGGTCCTTTTCTGCATCTACATGAGTCAGATTGACAGCTTTGTCCTTGTGTAGATTATTACTGGGGGTTTAGGTTGTGCTTAAAGCACAGGGATGGGGGGGCAGGAGGATGGGGCTCTGTTCTTGGTGTTGCCACTGACTCAGTGTAACTTTGGGCAGCTCAGTCCCTCTCCATGACTCAGTTTCCCCAGCTGTAAAATGAGGTGAATGGTGTTTCCTCCCCTGCCCCCATGGTGGTGCTGTGTGGCGAAAGCCACTCAAGCCTGTCTAATACGTTGACAGAAGGTACCACAGCCATGAACACTCCACGTTCACGCCCCTCAGGCAATCGTCACCTTGTCTGATTTGAACGATCTGAAAGAGAGAGTGTGGAGGGGGGTGGGGGAAAGGCGTGACATTTAAAAATAAACCATGGGGGCCACAGGTTGCTGTGAACCGATAATGCCAACCTTTGCCAATTAGCGTTGTGCGGCCTGGCGTGACAGACTCCGTTCTAATGAGGGACAAGCGAGGCCAGGCACCGAGGCGAGCGTCTGGCTGCAGGGGGCCTGTGCCGGTTTTCAACAGCACGGAAGAAGAGTGCTTTGGCCTTTCATTTTGGCGGTGCTGGATTCAAAGCCGCCGGAGTCCTGTCCTGCGGCGGGCAGGGTGTGCTCCTGTTGCTGTCGTTGGTGTCTCAAGCCCCCATGGTAGCTGGGGTTGGTCACGGCCTGAGCTTGGCTCTCGTGGCCGCAGGTCAGCACTGAGAGCGTGGGCAGGAGGCTGGTGGAGGGGGCGCCAAATTTGCACCGTTTCTGCCCGGGGCAGTCCCAGGCCAGTCCCCCAGCAACGGAACGAGCAGGAGGGGCCAAGCGTCCCTGCATAATTCAGCTGCTTTGCAGCTGCAGGTGAGCCAGCGCGGCTGCATAATTCACGCCCCCGCTGCCGGCAAACAGCCCTTGAACGCGTTGCCTCGGCGCGTGCCTTAGCCGCGGGGCCGGGCAGCGTGAGCTGATCCTCTGCACGCCGATGAGCGGGGCGAAGCGTCGCTCCGGGCCTGCCGTGAGGCCGGTCAAGGATAGACGGCGATAAGGCGGCGGCAGAGCCCATTTGGTAATGCTATAGCCGTGGCAACGGGGGGGGCCCTCAGAGCTACCTTAGCCTGGGCTGGGGACGAACTGGGCTCCGCTCACACGCTGCCTGCCCTCGGTCGCTGGGCTGGCCCTCGCCTTGCCACGGCGATGAATGGTCCGCCGTCAATAACCAGGCCTGGACCCTGGGGATAGGCCGTGGCCCTGGATAGAGAATGAGTCTGATCCCTGCCCCTCTCGCCTCCCTGCAGGCCCACACCCGGTGCCCCCCCTCCCCCCCCACTTGGCAAGGCTGAGGTTCGAGTCCCAGGCTGGCTTTCAGGGGATGGATTCGTTACCCCGCAGCCAGGCTGGCGGTCCGCTGCGAGCCGGCTGCGGAAGAAGGACAGGCTGGTGGGGCGGCGGGAGCAGGGGATTAAGGGGCTGGGTGGCAGCCCAGGGGCACCTCAAACAAGCAGCCGGTGCCCCTGCGTCCCGCGCCAGCCCACTTCATTCCAGCGCAGACATTTCCTGCACTGCCCCCCGCCCCACTGGAGAATAGGGGCCTGACCGGAGCTCGGTTTCCCTCCCGCAGTGACTGCGAATAGCAGCGTCCAGTGGGGTCAGCACGGGTGGGTGGCAAAACCCAGCCGCCCCCATTGAGGTAGGCCTGGCTGCCAGCTGGCGTCACGGGCCTGCAGGAGGGGCAAGGAGCCCTGTGCACGGCTATGGATGGCCCCACGCGGCACGCTGGGCAAGGCCCATTGCTTTGCAGGGGCCCCAGACCAGCGCTCGTGTGTGTAAGTGTGTGAGTGAAGGGCAGGGGAGACGGGGGGGGGGAGGGCCTGTGCTTGGCCAAGCAGGCATGAGAGCCGAGCCGGGGGCACCGCAGCCGGTGGGCCTCATACGTGCAGGGTTTCCTGGGCCCAGCCCAGCTGTCGGGCTCCCGCTCAGCCAACCTGCAGGTGCTCAGGGGGCTGCCTGCGACGTGATGCTGCCAGCGGCGGGGCAGGGCCGAGTCACAGCGAGTCCCTGGAGCGTTCGCTGCGGGCCTGGGCTGCTGTTTCAGAGGCAAAGCGGCCCAGGGACGGTCTTGTGGTGGGTGGAAGGATGCGGGCTGAGCGTGCCGCAGCCCAGAACTGAGCCGGCAGCAGGATGGCATCAAGCTACCACTTCAGCCCCCTGGGCTGCCTGCCTGGGAAAAGCAGCGGAGAGTCCCAGGCACCGGGGCTGGTCACCGTCGCTTGGGGACAGAGGCTGGGAGAGGCACAAACCGATTTGCCCCCCGGGTGGTGTGGACGCTCCTTTGCTGTCCCTGCTTCGGGGCGGGGGGACACTGGCACAGCTGCCTCAGGGATACGTTGCCTCCCTGGCTCGCGAAGGGCAGCTTGCCCCACCGTGTGGCTAGGGAGTCGCGTTTGTGAAGTGGGGTGGTGAGGGCATTGGGGGGCACCCCCTAAGAGCCAGCCCTCCCACACACCCAGCCCAGACATTGCCAGCCCCCCCCCCCCCCCCCCCCCACCCCAAGGCCTCCCGCCCCCTTCAGGACAAGCGCCTGTGGCAGCCCCAGTGCAGGTGCCTGATCCCAGCCCAACCGTGTGCCGGCAGAACCCCGCTCTGCCCCGGGGCTTTGCACAGGTCTCCAGCACTGCTGGCACCATGGGCCATGATTGCTGCCCGGCCCTGGAAGCCGTGTGCTGTAACAGGAGCAGCCCGGGGAGGTGTCTATACTGTCCCCAAGCATCCTGCTCTGCCTGCAGAGATGCCTGCCTGAGACCCGACGGGGTTAATCCTGCAGCGTGTGTGGCCAGCACCGTGAGGCAACATGTCTGAAAACGCTATAGTGCACCATCAGCACAGCATCAGCACGGAAAGTGGGAGCAAAAGCCAGGTTGTCCCCTGCCCTCAGGGCCAGCAGAGATTGTCTCTCTCTCTCTCACACAACTATGCCCTTCCCTGATCTGATCCCAGGGTATCCTTGGTCTGCGAGAGGAAGTGATGTGTCACTTGTATGTTAAAACCCACGTGTATCTAGCTTTACAACCTTCACCCGAATGCTGATTCTCTGTCACACCCACACACACTCAGAAAGATACACAGCACACACACGCATTACCGAGTTTCTCCAGATTTTTTTTATCACCAGGCTCAAGATATTGCTGTTTTCCTCAAAGCCCCAGCTCCTGGAGACATGTGATTATGAAACGCTGCGTGCATTAAAAATAAACAAGTAGGTGTTGCTGGTCTTTAAGACTGGCAACCCCCCACTCCTCGCCCCCCCCCCCCCTCCCCAGAAAACAACTATCATGCCTTCCAACTTTTAAAAATAGCTCATGATTTTTTAAGCCTATCATATTTGTCTTTTCAATGCCTGGCACGATTTCTGAAGGCTCAGGGTGGGCACAACCGAGATGCGCTCGAACACCAGACTCACATACACGTCTCCCCTGCCCTTCCCGCCTCCAAACTTTTAATAGCATCTCCTGAGGAGTAAAATAGGAGTGCCAAGGTCAACCCCGAGTGATAAATATACTGACTGCTGGTGCTGTGAGAGCTGCCCCCTTAGTTAACTTGTTAATAAAGCAACAAATCCTGCCATGGGCTCATCAGAAGCATGTCATAACACACACCACGCTGCTTGTTCGGCAGAGTATTGTATTAACACGTTCCTCCCCTGCGCTTTCATAAGGAGCTGTGGTCAAGTGGCTAGTGCAGTTGATGGGGACTCAGGAGTTCAGCAGTCTCGCCTGGGCAATCACGGGCAAGTCACTTCATGGGGCTGTGCCTCAGTTTCCCCATCTGTAAAAATGAGGCTACTAATATCGCTCTCCATAAAGTGTTTTGCTAGCTACTGATGGCAAAGGGCATATATATAGGTAGTTGGTATTACTATTATTTTAGCAGCCTCACCAGGCGGCACAAAAGCTGAAAGCACAGAGAGGGGAACACTCAAATAACTTGATGACGGCCATGAACCCGGTAAGTATCAATGTCTCCTTGTGACTCAGTTTTCCTATCTATAAAATGGGGATTATGACTCTGCCCTCACAAGGCGCTAGTGAGACTTAACGTTGCCTAGGGAGGTTGAGGACTCTCTGTCAGTAGAGGTTTTTAAGAACAGCTAAGAAATCAGGAATGGTTTAGCTATTACTTAATCCTGCCTTCAGTGCAGGGGCATGGACTAGGTGACCTCTCAAGGTCCCTTCCAGTCCTACACGTCTCTGATTCGATGACGGTAAAGTGCATTGAGATCCTTCGATGGAAGGGCCTAGGAAAATTTCTCAATGATACCTAGTGAAGTTTATAGCTGTGGGCACTGGGGCGGTCCCCCTATGGGCTGGCTATCATTGTGCCCCTCACACTTTAAAGACTGTGAGATGCTCAGATTCTCTGCAATGTACTTATATTCCCAGCCTTCCTGTGAGCTAGGGAAGTGCTGCTCTCCCCAGTTCACAAACGGGGAAACCAAGGCACAAATTGGCCCAGAGCTCATTGCGTGTTAGGCTAGTCATGTAGGTATCTGAATATCTTAGAGGAGCTGAGCCTGAGACTAAGATCACCTAGGAAGGCCATGCCAGAGGAAAGAATTAAATCTGGGTCTTCCGAGCTCCACTGGGCCATCATGATGGCGTGCAGGGCTGAATGCTATCTTGCAACAGCTGTCTATCAAAATGTAATGCATATTCATGTGCAGAAGCGAGAGAGAGGGAAATAGCCACAAGTTTGACTGATCAATAACCCCCCATCAAATTCAAATGTGCCCCTTGAATTGAGGTTGTACAGAGGGGCCTTCCACTGCGTCATCAATTAGGGATGCCGCTGAATGTAGGCTGACAGTTTGGTCTCATAACTTAGGCCCAAACCAAACAAACCGTGGTTCCCCCATTACACAGCCTCCTGTCTTCCTTGGTGATGGCCTGAATCAAACCCGAGAGGGACTGGGTTGTCAGGCTGTGCTGTGAGCCGTTAACCTCCAAGCCACAGAGCCATAAATAACTTGGCAGGAGGGGGATTCAGGAAGTGCCCGTGATTAATTAGCTCATCACTGGCAGTTAATGTGGCCTGCTCCCCTTGGACTGCAGATGCTAGCTATGGACAGAGTATCACTTAGCATTCAGTTAGGAGATGGAGACATCACTGCAATTTCCAGTCCAGTGCTGGAGCAGCTGGCTGGTGAGATGGCAGAGATGGCTAGGAACCCGGGGCCAGATTTTTAAGTGACTTTAGGCACCTAAAATTGCAGATAGGTGTGCAGCGGGATTTTGAAAAGGCCCTAGGTGCCTAACTCCCACTGAGAACAAGGCAGTTCAATGACACCAGTGTTTGAAGGCGAATCATATTAAATCAAACACTCAGCCACTCTCTGAGACGTTCCGGTGGGTGTTTGGAACACGTGCAGGTCTAGTGAAAGTAGAATTAAATGTACAAAGGCAGCTAGCTCCTGGCCCCACCCGCTGCTGGCAGAGGTTGGCAATTGATGTTTTTTTCCTGATGCACATCAAATTGGAAGCCTTGTGCGTTGCTGGAGTCAAGTGCATGTTGTCGCTCCGACCCTCGCTCTTTTGCCCAATGTACCATGTGATCATAGGGTGGCCAAAGGAGCTCTGGAGAGAGTGGAACGTGAGATATTTAAATTAAGCTTCATAGGCTGATGTCCTCTGATTTGTGCTGCATAACCCATTGCATGAAATAAACAGCTAGGTGAGCGGGCAGGGTGACCAGACAGCAAGTGTGAAAAATCGGGACACGGGCTGGGGGGTAATAGGTGCCTGTATAAGACAAAGCCCCGGATATTGGGTCTGTCCCGATAAAATTGGGACATCTGGTCACCCTATGAGTGGGGTTGCTCCTCCACTGAGGACAGGAACAGCGCTATCCTTCTCGACAGCAGCTGTCTTGTTTTGTCTAGCAGCTCAGGTAGCCTTCAAAGCTCTCCTCAATGTGCTAAGTGCAGCAGTTCGGAGGTGGCTGAAAATCAAGCCAAAGGCCCTCGTTTTCCCTGCTTACACTTCAGACCAACATGCACCCGTCAGCTCGACTTGCCCATGTGACTTCGGCACTGCTTTCTATTCTCATTTCAACCATAAGCTTGTAACAGTCCCATTGATGATTTCCTTCAGGTCACGTCCAGCAATAGATTCCAAGGCCAGAAGAGACTGAAGTCATACATTCAGTGGGACTCACGATGGGCTTTTCACAACAAAAAGTGTGTGAATTCAAGGCTCCCACTAAGGCCTTAACTAATGGAAGTAAGAAGGAACCGGTCCATAGAGGCAGATTGTTCCATAACTGCCTACTACGGGTTTCTCGCATCTTTCTCTGAACCCGCTGGTACTGACTATGGAGAAGACAGGATGTTCTCATGTTCCTCTTTAACATAGCACAGCCTTATTTCCCAGGGCTCATGGATGTGTCTTTGAGTCCGATGCATGCTTTCTAGAATCTCCCAGGAGCAGCCATTGAATTGCTGTTGCCCGTGAGAGATGCAGATTAGTTTTTACAGGGGCATAAATTACTCCAATCTGGCGACTCTTTTATTAACCACTTTGTTCTGCACATTGAAGAAAAACAGAAGTAAAGCTAGTAATTAAATGTTTATTGTTAAGTACTTTATATATTATATACGGTAGGCCATTCCATCCATTCAACGAACCATTTAACTCCCGTAAACTGCATTATTGTCTATTATTAGCGTAATCAGCATTCACACTCTGTAACGCTGCATTTCTATCTAATTACCCTTAATTAAATAGAAATGTGAAGCAAGTAAGTAAGCCCAGCATCAGAACAGAATTCATTGGGAGTCAGTGGGAGGAGATGACGTGATCCTTTCAATTCATAGTTGGGACCAGGAGTCCAGATCTCCAACAAGCTTCTTTGACATCTGATAAGGTTTCCCACCCAGGGGTAAACCAGATCCAACCACCATTGACCTGGGAGGAAATTTGGGTCTGGATAGGAATTTGTGGCCATCCCTACGGTGGAAGCCAAGACCAGCCTAGCAATAGCAAGCTGCCCTGGTGCTGCAGAGCCAGATCAACAGGGAGTTTTAAACACAGCTCCAGCAGTGAGAGGCGCCTGCGTGGGGAGGGAGCTGAACTTCCAGGGTTGGGGGGGCGTGCCACTAAGAACAGCCAGATGCTTTGTGTGCATTTCTTATGCCGGTCCCCAACACTTTTTTTATTCTTGCCCCGTATATGCAGCTCTTTATTCCTTATCTGCCAAAGAAGACGCAAGCAAAGGTCAGCAGTGATCAGCGCAGCACTGTGGTAGTCACGCAAAGGACTGGGGCCTGGAGTTCATGGTTTTACAAGGCCTAAATGGATGCTCTACTGACGTCTCACTGAACTCATTCATCCAAATTCTAATTCCCTACAGAGGCAGCAGTGACCACGAGCCAGCCCTTCTCTCACATCATCTAGTTCACGCCGGGACCAACACCCTGGCATCCAAGCCCCGTGGCATCTGAACCACGTCTTTGCAACTAAAACACCAGTGAAGGTCAGAAATAAGCAGGGTGCTCTGCGGTGCCAACCAGCTCCTGTGCGAGAAACGGCAGGGGCGGGTTCATGTTATTGCTGTTTCAGTTATCCTTTCCTGAGCGAAATGTGCTTCTCCATCAAAGCGAGGCCTGCGTGAACAAGAGGCAGTGTCCATGGTGGACAGGAACACAGGGCCTGCACAGGCAGAAGGGATACGTGATCAGAAAGGACATCCCTTTCCGGGTCTTGTTACACTCTTCACCGATCTTAAGGCCAGAAAGGACCACTGGACCGTCTAGTCTGACCTCCTGTGTACCACAGGCTGCAGCATTTCACCCAGTTGCTCCTCCATGGAGCCCAATCACTTGAGTCAACCCTTTCACAGTATGCTTTGGCCAGACACATCACCGGTGCCTCCTTGTGGCATGACAGCTCCCTGCCCACTTATGGTGGTTCTCCTGCCGATGGTGCGAGCCCAGTAACTGTGGATCACCGCTTTATAGCTGCGGGCCATTTTTTGCAGCTCTCAAAGGCAGGAAAGCAGCTGTCTGCAGCTCATTGCTAAGGATAGGATTCGGTATCGGAGGTCAGGAAGTCTGGGACTTTCCGGGACCTCTGGTACTGCTGGGGGTGGAGCGGCTGTCAGTCATGGGGCTGCTGAACAGCTGATTGGCAGTAGTGGGAGTGAGGGGGGGTGACCATTGATCAGCTGTTCAGTGGTGGCTGGGGGCTGGCCCTCAGTCACCAGTTCAGGGGTCCCGGGGCCGGCCACCGCTCAGTTGATTGGCAACCCGGGGCTGCTGCTGCAGGTGCGGTGCAGATGCAGATGCACATAAAAGACAGAGTGCGGTGCATGGGTCGATTCTGGCGGATGCGGATCAGATGCAGATCCACCTTTTTGTATCTGCACAGGGCTCTACCGATGGTCGCTCCACCTCTGTGGGGACCTGCCTCTTCCTGCAACTTGGCCTTCCAACCACGTCACTTTAACGTCTCTCCCCAGCTGAGGTAGTCCATGAACAAAGCCCAAGGGGAATGAGTCCAAATCAACTGAGTCAATCGGGAATGGAGGGGACTGACTTCCTCTCAAGGTGCATCAGGATCTGGCCCTCATTTCCCTCAGGCAGGGGTCTTGGGGCAGTGGTCAGCTGGGAGGTGTCTGCCTTCAGTCAGCCCTTTCTGCAGGAGCTGAGGGCCAAAGAACTGGGTCAGCCCCCACGGGAGCTGATCTGCTCCCCTTTTAAATCCCTCCTCTACCCTGTGCATGCCTTGTAGGCGTGGCTGGCCGAGCTCAGAGCAACCCCTTAACCTCTTGTTGTTCAGTGTGGGTTTGTATACCCCAGCACAGAACGGCATCCAGTCGGATTCTCCATCTCATGATGTCTTCAGATTCAACCACTTCCCTTGGTAGCGTGGGCCAATGGTTATTCACCCTCACTGTTAGAGGCAGAACAAGAACCAATGGCTGGAAGTTACCACCAGACGACTGCAAATTAGAAATGTCATAGACTCTTTAACCTAGCAGATAAAAATTGTTTAGTCCCTGACATTTTCTTCCCATGAAGGTGCTTAGACACCTAAAACACTCTGCTCTAATCTAATCTGCCTCTCTGGATCTGAACTATTTCTTGCAAATCTTGCCTTCACTCAAATATTGCTGAGGACCTATTGGGGGGCTTCTAGCCTTCTGAGATGAAAAGTGCTTCGGTTTCCTTAGTTTTGCTGGGCTCTATTATTAGCCCTCACCGCATGTTGTACGTAAACTGCTATGAAATATACAAAGAGCAACCTTCAGTTGCGGTGCAGCACACAGCTCCGTTCCGGGCAGCTGGAGGAAAGGACTGTTTGTGTCACAGAAAACAGCTGCCGAAGATGCCTGGTTATGGAGAAGGCACTCTGCTAATAGGCCAAGTTAATTCTAGCACCCAGCCACTTGTGGCAGACCCAATGCTTCCTGCTGCATTTTACCATGTTTCCAGGTGGGGTTTATTTCATTTTTATTTGCAGCACTGTAAGATATAGGATCAGGCAAAGGCAGGGCCTCTTCATCATGGGTTGGTGCAGGAAAATGAAGCAGCTGGCTGAAGACAACTTAAAACAACATTTTCGGGTGCGATTGTACGAACAGAATACAGTCTGAGGACTGGCCTGAATCCAGATGGGCTCAAATTTAGGATAAGGCCTGGACTTTAAGGCCAGAAAGAACCATTGGACCATCTGGTCTGACCTCCTCCTTAGCACAGGCCAGAGCATTTCATCCTGTCCAATGAGCATTCAGAACCAGGTTGAAACAGTGTCTCTAGCAATATAGCTATCATCACCCCTGCTAGTAACTCAGTCATCGGACTCAGTATGGTTAGGTGTTGGGTGCCCTCAACTTCCACTGCTCCCTCTGCTGGTAGCGGCGGGCAGTTGCTATCTCTACCTGGGTGCACAGCCACTGAAAACATACAAGTCAGTGTACAGGATCAAACCCACTGGCAGCACCCTCGTTTCCTCGTCTGCAGACTGCATTGTCCCTCTGCAGGCCAGGTCAGCCTAAATGGATGTTATAAAATAAACAGCAGGGTTTTATTTAGCGGGACAAGGCAATACGCCACGTTTATTGTGAATACAGACATTTTAAAAAGCAATTGCCTGCACACTTTTACACACACACACACACACACACACACACACCCCACACAAGGTTCTACAAAGGTGAAGCATAGTTACCAGCTTTTTTGCTCATGTTAGCCCACTGGCCAGGTGGCTAAGACGCGAGGAAGGGAGCAGGGGTCTGTCGGGGCGCACCGATGCTCCTGGAGGATGATTGCAGAACCAAACCCAAAGTTTTTATTTTTTGTGGGGTTTTTTTTGTGTTTTTTTTGTTAATAGGGGTAAGCTCTTATTCCATTTCATGGATTGTGCTTTGTCATGCTGCATCTACATCCCGGTGTGATTATTAATTACCCATGTTTTGCCAGCATGACCATGGTTGTTATTTTTTATAGTTTATTTTGTTTTGTTTTTTGACGTGGATTTTAGGGTGGGCAGTTTTTGGCCCTTTGGATAAACATTGTGATGGAAGCCCAGCCTCCCTCAATCCACCTGTTGGTTGTCGCTGAGCAACCAAGCTGCCGTGGCCTCGACGCGTCGTCCGTCCCCTCTGGATTCCCTCAGCAGCTCCTTTGGCTAGCACCAAGTCCAAAACAACCGGAAAACTGCGTCCTTTTATTAACTGTAGGTGGGGAGGTTAGCCTCAGCCAGGAGAATAAAACCAATTTATGAAGCAATTAGCTCTATGCAGACAGTTCACTCTCCCCAGAGCAGCCATGTGAGGCGCATCTTATTGCATCTGCACAGCCTCTTCCGTCTCTGTATTTACGGCACACTTCACTCGTCATAAATAATACTAATGTAAAAACAAAACACCTCCTGACGTGCTGTCCGGTCAGCTGGGAAAGCCCTCCCAGAAAGCTGGGGCTGAGTTGAGTTGCTTATCGTCCTGACGATGTCCTTCTCCTTCAGGCCCTGGTGCTGCGTTTCTTGATTGGAGGCACTTTCCACTCCCAACTCCTTAAAGGGACAGCCTTTGGCATGGACGGTTCACAGGCTTTGCATGTGCAGATGAGTTAATTGCAAGTCTGAGTTCCATGCAGAGGTAGTGAGGGCATATCTGAAAGAGTGCGGGTGCAAATTGCACAGCCAGCCTCCCAAACACACGGCCCTCCCAGTTCATTTGTCTTGCCTGTTAGTGGCTGGATGGGAATTCCCCTTCAGGGCCCCTGGCACAGCCATTGCTTTTGTCAGCCAGGTTGGAGTCCCAGCGCGGTCCGGTGCCTGGCATAAGAGGCCTCGTGAAACAAAGCGGCAAACACGGGAATTATTGTATATTACAGCTGGCTGAAAAATGGGATTTCTGTCACATGGGAAACTCGGCGATTCCAAAATTTGGTTTGGCCCCAAATTGGGACCAAATGTTAAAATTTCAGAATTTATCACGGCACAAGATATTCCGAAATATTTCATCTGATGAGGCCAAAACATTTCATTTCACCAGGTATTGTTTCAGTTCTAATTATATTATATTATAGATTCAGCAATGCCAAAGCCAGAAAGGACCATTGTGATCACCCAGTCTGACCTCCTGTATAGCACAGGCCAGAGAAACGGCCCCAAAATAATCCCTAGAGCAGACCTTTTAGAAAAAAATCCACTCTTGATTTCAAGTTGCCAGTGATGGAGAATCCATCATGCCTCTTGGTAATTTGTATTATATTAGGTAAGCCAGAGTCTGAAGGAGCTCTTCTCTGCCATCTGCAATGAACTGGGGGAAAAGCCCTCAGGAGCAGACACACCTACATTGCATAGACACACCTACGTTGCATAAGTGAACTGTTTCCCATAAGCAATGCTCATGCTACATATGCGAAGAAACACCAACCGCCATTCCCTCATTAACATGCTGCTCATGGGGAGGAGAGAGAGGGGAATGCTCTGTTGTTCAAGCACAGAGTCAGCAGCTTGGCTTGTCCCTGGCTCTGCCATGGAAGCTGAAAGTTTCAAAAGCGGGGTGACCCGTCTGTGCCTAGTCCACTTGAAAATGCCAAGGTCAGGGCAGGCTGCAAAAGGAGAGCAGATTCTCCCGGCACTGGTGGGTGACACTGAAGTCAGACTTCCCAACCAGCCACAAACAGTGCTTCTGATTCCCCACACTGGTTATCAAGAAGCTAAAACAAAACATACACAGCCCCCTTTACTGGACCTAGTGGCTGATTGGGAGCCGGAGGCTGGAATGCAGTAAAGAGACCAGTTATTTAAAACTCTATGTTCTTTACCAAAAAGATTCTCCTGACCCCAAAGGGTCAGCCACAGCACCAGCTCAATATAAGTTTGGATCTTACCCAAAATCCCACGCTGCCAGCCAATCCTTTAGTAACTAAAGCTAAAAGTTTATTATAAAAGGAAAGAGACAACTTATAAGAGAAATGTTAAATGATTAAAGCAATCAGATACATACACATGGTTTGAAAGTCCATATATATCAGATTTCCAGTAGAAGTGTGGAGTTTGCAGGCTAGTACGGTCCCTCTGGTGTTCATCCAGTACCTGGATGGGTCTCAGTCCTTTGATTCACAGCTTCAGTTGTAGGTGAGTTGCTTCAGAGGTAAGTGATGGCTGAAGGCTAAAGAATGACAGAAGACAATATGGATGCTGTGCAGCTGCCTTTTATGTCCCTTGGCCTTCGCCATGCTGCTTGTGGAAATTTACAGAAATAAGATGGAGTCCAGGGTCACATGAGTAAGCCCTGGTGACTCATCGGTTGTAGCCCCTGGCTTCTCTCCCTGGTCCCATTGTACCTGTGAGTTTCCTTAATGGGCCATTAAGCAGCTAATTGCTGCTGCCATCCTGTGTGGTGCATTGCCCAGAAACACAGCACAAGTTGAAATACAGCTACATCAAACACAGCCATAACTTCCTACACAAATATAACACGTACACATAAACAGTATCATCATCCTTAGGCCATGTCAGGTACCGATAGAAAGGTTATAATTTGCTATCTCGTGTGAATTACTGTAATTTTGAAATATTGATGTTAAATAATATCATAAATGATCCCCTTAATCCAGCCAGCATCACAAGAGGCCACTCACTTTGGGTGCCTCCATAGTTTTTGGTGAACGCCCAGGGCCCCCAGTTGACATCAGTAAAAATAGCCATATGCTCAGCACATATGTATACCAGGCTGGCCCATGATGTCCCCAAGTGGCCACTAATCTTGGGTGCGACAGTCTTTGGTGTCTCAGGCTGGGCACCCGAAATGAGCAGCCAATTTTGACCTTTGCCCCTCTGCACCCTTGCTTCTCCCATCTGTATAATGAGGTTGACCATGCTAACCGCCTTGGGGTGTTCTGAGGCCTCACTTCTATTTGCAAAGTATGTTGAGACCTTGGGAATGGGACACGATAAAAATGAGAGGTGTGATGAGCGCATGGAGCAGTATTACTTTGTATTGAACCAGATGCTCAGCTAATGTAAATCAGAAAAGCTTCACTGAAGTTTATGCAGCCAGATCAATTTACCCCAGCGGAGGTTCTGGCTCATTGTCTTCAGAATGCAAAATCCCATTGTAATCAATGTAGTAAAAATGTAGTAGAAAAGCATTTGATCAAAGCACTTCTGGAAGTGCTGTTGCACAAGACGCCCTGTATTCCCTTTACCAGCTGAAGAAGAAATTATATTACAGCCAACCCACTGGGAAATTTATAAACTAAAGAAGCCGCATCTAATGGAGCAGGATAGCTGCTAATCAGACACACAGGAACTCAGCATCAGCAAATTTTGGAGGTGAGACACAGAGACAAAAAGGAAAATAACCTAACAAATGTGAGGTTGCTGAGTAGAAAATCTACATTCATCGTAATCAAAAGGTCTTCACCATCATTACCAATTATGATCTCTACATGCAGGATGCTACCTTAGCTACAGAGTCAGAGTGATCATGGAGGGATCCATGACGTAGTGCCATAAATGCACACACAGCTACACACACTATGTCACTCACTACTATAGTATAGCCATACTGGGGAAGGAACACAGGGGCTGGCTGGCAACCCCGCAGTGGAGAATAATAGTGGAATAGGCCAAAACTGGAGGAGGGATTTAGGGCGGCAGAATGGAATTTGGCTAGAATTTGGGCAAATGAGTGGAGTTAACAGATGCAAAAAGAGCCACAACAAGATCTTTACCGACCAGCTTTATATTATAGCCTGCCAGGGCAGCCCGGCCTAACACTACATCTGTGCAGCTAATCACTGCAGTCTATGGACAGGACAGTGTACCCTGCAGCACTTTAAGGTTTCCCAGCCAAGCACTGAGCAGGTCCAAAACTTGTGGGATCTACCAGGATCTCGGCCTCAAATAGCGTGATCTCGTCTGCTAAAAAAGCCCGTGTGGACGGCTGGCAGCATGAATTAGCCACCGACTTTCCAGTCGCTTTCCGCTGACAGCACATTTTCCTGCTGCTTCGCCCTCCGGATTAAGCGCCGGATTTATAGCCACTCAGCTGAGCTGTGTTATTGGTAGCATTGTTGCTAAGTCTGTCGGCTGTGCTAAGGTTTTTATTTTTTCCCTGCTTCCTCCTAAACCCACTGAGTTAAAGGCCTGGTTAACATCTATTGGTGAGTAATTCTGCCTTTACATTTTGATGACTCAATAAGTCTAACGGCAGCTTTTTAAAAGCTTTTAATTCTGAGTGTTTCGGCTTTTACAAAGCTGGTTACATCTGTAATGACTTTTCTTCTTTCCCCACTTTCCCTTGCTACCCCTTTGGTAGCGCAGAGCTCCCGCTAGATCTAAATGAGGGCCCATCAAGAAGCTAGCCATTCAGAGGAATGTTTTTCTCCCGTAATGTATGTGTATAAGTGTGATGCTGACAGAGCGTGGGCGTCTTCGAGCCTGAAACCTCTGAAGCTTAGTGTATGAGTCTCTACTGTATGAGCTCTGCCTCTCTGCTTGGCCTGCACAATCTGCTACAGCTTTACCCCTCTTGGCTCCAGGCCTCCTACCGCATATGCATGGAACAGCTGCCCCGGCTGTTTAACTATGTCAATTGCTGGAGATGGGACATTGGACGGGGTGTGCCAGGGCTACAAGGTGGCATTGAGCATTTTCTCTCTCTCAGGTGCCCAGCCGGCTGGTTCTTGCTCACATGCTCAGGGTCTAACTGATTGCCATACGCGCTGTCGGGAAGGAATTTTCCCCCAGGTCAGCTTGGCAGTGAACTTAGGGGGTTTTCGCTTTCCTCTGCAGCCCGTGGTTGCGGGTCACTTACCAGGATTGTCTGAGTAGATATCACTAAATCTTTCCCTGCCATGGCAGGGGTTTTGGGCATTGGTGCATCTGGGTTCCTGCTATGCTTTGCTTGGAGCACATACTGATCTAGTCTCTGATGGGCTGTAATGCTGTAGTCTAATTTTGGTTGGTGCTGGCTTGGGTTGGTGGCCTGTGATAGAGTCATCGAGTTTAAAGCCAGACGGGACCTCCTGTCTAACGTCTTTGCCTCATTCAGATCCCGCCTGGCAGTCCCCTTTTGTCGTCTCCCCTTGGAGAAGTGAGAGGGAGGAAAAGGAACTAGCCAGGATACTCATGAATCATCTTTAATCATTAGAGAGGGATGCAGAACAAAACCCCGGCTCTGGCCCTGGCTGGAATTGGGGAGACATTTGGATCTGGCTTTGGTGCTGAGCTCTGCAGCGTGGGCCCATGCTTGGTACACCCAGAGTGTAGTGCAATTAGTAATGTTTCCTGCATATAAAGCTGTAGAATGGTTGGCCGTCCCTCCCTGTAAGTCTTGGAGGGAGGCCACATCCACTCACTACCCTGCTTTGGCAGGGGTAGCCCCGCTCGGGGCAGCAAACAGTTCCAAGGCCCCAGGCGGGGTCGGGGAAGAGGGAGGGGGACGCAGGCTCACCCGACTCCACTGCGTCCCTAGCTGTGGCCGAGGGGTATGCCACGGAGTCAGCAGAGTCCCAACTGCAACACGCTGACTCACTGTCTGGCTCCCGGGTCCCTGGACCATGAGGCCCCTGCCCTGGGCTACTTCCTTCCCCCTGCCCCTCAGGTACCTGATGTCCTGTTGCCCAGTCGCCCTCGTCAGGGTAGGTGCCCAGGGGCAGGTTGTAGAACCCCTCGATCTTGTCAGGGGTGGCAGGTCGGGCAGCTCTCCAGGGTCATCGGCGGGGGGCAGTTCCTCCAGGTCTGGTCTGGTCAGGGCCCACGCCTCGTCGTTGGTCTCTTGCAATGCAAGGGGTAGCTCCTCCTGGTCTGGCCCAGGTAGGGCCACCTCCTCCACGTATGCGTCTGGCAATTCCTCCAGGTCTTCGCCCTTTGGGATCACCGGGTCCGACAGGATGGTCGTTTCTGGGGGTACCGCTGAAAAATCTGACCTCTTGTCCGAGATCTCCGAGGATGTTTGGATGTTACCCCGTAGCACCCGAAGATGGTAGTTACAAAGCTCTAGAGACCGATGTAGAATAAGCATGGTAAACACACCTTGAGGTCCCTTTCCATGAGGAAAGCATATTACAGGGGCTCGGGGTGTGAAGCCGAGGCAATTATCTATGACATAGAAACTGAAGACAGCTGTCCTGAGTCCCAGCCTAACCCAGTCCTAACTCTTCCGCAGACTTCCTGTGTGACCTTGGGCAAGTCACTTAGCCGCTCTGTAGCTCCATTCCCCACCTGTAAAATGGGAATATTAGTCCTCTTCTCCCACCCTGTGTCTGTCTTATCTATTGAGATTGTATTGCCTTTGGGGCAGGGACCATCTCTTATGATGTGTCTGTACAGTGCCTAACACAATGGCATCCCAGTCGCAATCAGGGTATCCTCTCTATTAATCCATTGTATAATTTCTATTCTGTTTTGACTGGGAGTTACTGTAGTGAAGCAGAACTCGCCCTTGGATGGCAGTTAATGAATCCAGCCCAGATCGTCTGAGCTAGAGGCTTAGAGCTAAGTCATCAAATGGAGAAGGGCAGACAAGAATGACATTCCAACCTGCTTTTCTGTGAAAACCAGAAAACAAACCCTCCTTCAGTTGTGAAAGGGGGAGCGTGTTACAGTCATTAACTCAGAGTTTAAGAGGCATGGAGGCTTTGGCTTTCAATAGAATCCCCGTAGCCCGTCCGCTATCGCTCACAGCTGTTAAACGGAGAGATTTATGTGATTTTGCAGTGGTATAAAACAGTTGCTTAGCTGCACCGTGCTTTTTGCTGCTAATGGCTTCTGTGACAAAAACACATTTCAGTGTAGTAAATGTGGTTAGAATATTGGTCAGAAGTAGCCCATTTGCAACACCTCATGGTTAGTGAAATGCACAGAATCACGCTGTAAAAGACAGCCGCATAATAACCAGGACTGGCGCCAGCCAGCCAAGTATGAAAAAACAGTTTCATGCATACGTTAAAACAATTGTGTGGGGTTTTTTTGGCCCCAGATACATTCCTGTGCTAAAGAAACAGGCTACTGAACGATCCTCCATCCACGCTTTGCAGACAGTATTCTGAGGACAGGTGGACCGAATTTTGGTGAACCCATTACATAAAATGTTACCGATGCACCTGCAACAGTGAGGGTAATTAATCACTGCGACAATTTACCCAGGCTGTGATGGATTTGCCTTCACTGGCAATTTTTAAATCTAGATTTTTTTTTTTCCCCCAAAGATCATTCAACCAATTGTTAATGCAGAGAAATTCTGTGGCCTATGTTATGCAGGTCAAATTATATTCAATGCATTTTGAGGCAGAGGAGACACTGTGATAATCTATGAACTTGTATTAAAGCAACCGTACACAATTCTTGCCCTTGTAAAGATTACTAAGTAGCACTGACTGAAATCAGGGCCTGTTGTGCCGTCACAGTAAAAGATCATCGCTCCTCCAGAGAGTTTATACACTCAACAGACAAAACATGGTGGTAGTGAGACAAAGCAATTTTCCTACAGCCACTGGCAGAGCCAGGCGTAGAACCAAGATTTTCTAAATCCTTCGCAGCCCGTTACCATAACCACTAGACCAAACTACGGACAGCAATTTTATAGAGTGACTTCAAAGGTGAGAACCTGGCCCAATATATTTAATATACAAGCAGGACATGAAAGTAAAACTGACCAGGAGACACTTGCCATTAAAATCTTGACATTTGCTGCCCCTTCGGTATTTGTGGTATTTCCCATGCATAGATGACGAACACTGCAAATATCGCAGTATTAGAACTCCTGCTGGTGGGAAATGTCAGACTTAATGGTGCCATTGTCTTAAGATAACAAGCCAATAAGCTCTTTCCCCTTAAACCTTTTAAGTTTTAAGCATTTGATTCTCGAAGTCATTTGGGTGGCTTGTCCCGTCCGTAGTAAATCTGTTACAGCAGAAATGAAGCTGAGACCCCCCCCAACGAGCCAAAGGCTACACTGTACTTTTTGGCACAGCTCAGCACTGGGGACGGTGAATAAACTGCACCCTGGTACCTGAGAGACAGCTCCCTGATAGTGGGAGGGGGTGATCATTAATTTGTGGCTGCTATAGATTTCTGGATGCCCCCAGCACTGGCTCAGCTATGTTGGCCAGTGCGTAACGAGGTGACGTTAAGTCATTAGCTCACCCGTTCCCCAACCATCCACGCCACCGAGGGAGTAGGTAGGCACTAGCAGGGACTGAGTCTGCTTCTATGTTTGTGCACTCCTGAGCGCAACAGGACCATTGATGTGTTTGCCGTTCACAGCCTTTGGCAGTAGGAGGCGACATTCCATATGTCGTCAGGATTACAGATGCTCTGGGGAGGAGAGTTGGTTGCAGCTAAAGGATGACTGATAGAATTTCTGATCTACCTTTAGCTTCCTGTTTCGGTGCAGTACACAAGCACTGTTGATCCTTTTCGAATGTCTGTGTCCTGAAATGTGCATCCATTTGGGGACAGGAGACAGCTGGGATATTCCCCCCCCCCACTTGGCTGGGATTCTCATGTCTTCATTCTTTGCTTTAGCAAAGTGGTTAGTGAGAGAGACAGAGAGAGAACCTGCCTTCTTTGTTGTAATTATTTGTTGTTATTATTCGTATAGAGGCCCCAACTTGGACCAGGACCTCATTGTGGTAGGCTCTGTGTATCCACATAGTAAGAGAAACCCTGGCCCAAAAGAACGTCTAAACCATGTTCCGGCAGGCAAAAGACAAACAGTGTAACCTGCTGTTAAAAGGACGCTGTTAAGTCATTTGATAATAGTGGGGTGTTCAATCTAGCAGCCAAAGGCAGAACATGATCCAATAGCTGGAATTTAAAGCCAGACAAAAAGTTGCACCTTATTTCTTGTCTGAATTTAACAGTGATGATAATTCACCCCTGGAACAACTTATCAAGGGTTGTAGTAGATTCCCCGTCAGTGGCAATTTTTAAATCAAGATCGGCTGTTTTTCTAAAAGCTCTGCTCCACTTCGAACAAGAATTAACTCAGGGCAGTACCATGGCCTGTGTTATGCAGGAGGTCAGACGAGATGATCAGAATGGTCCCTTCTGGCCTTGGAAGCTGGTAGTGAGTCTGAATAGCGTCCTGGGCAGCTGTCGCTTCTATAACTTCTTTGCTGTGGGAGTCCGTCCCGGTATTTATTGTGTTTTGGCACTGGGAACAGTATAGCCTGTATATAACAATGAAGACATTCAGGACACAAAACAGCAAACCCTTGCACAGGTGAATGCACCTATTGGCTTCAGAGGTGCTGCTTGTGTGGAAGCAGAACTCCACTCAGAATGATAGAGGCAGGTCTAAGCTTGGAGGGGGTCTTTTGTGCGCAGGTGTCCTCTTCCACACACTGGGTCAGCAGCCCTTCCTCCATTCCCCAGCCTTGCGGAGGGTTCTCAGTGGGTCTGGCCATCTGCAAGTGGGGGAGAAGCTGGGTGGGCGTGGGGCTGAGATCTCAGTGCGTGAGCCGCAGGGAAGTTAATACCGTACTGCACAGCGGCTGTATGTACTAACGTTTCCCGGGCAGGCACCAGGTGCGGGGTCCGATGGAGGGTGGGGTCAGTGTCACAGAGAGAGGAAGAGGCTTCTCGGAGGCCAAATACTGAGTCTGTGGCACAGAAACCAGATCTCTCCATTGCTGAGGCCACAAACCCAACTTTCCTCCCCTAACATTCAACCAGCTCATTCCTATTTACTGAACTCTTTACGTTCCTAGGATATTTTAACAATGAGAGGCAGTCGGTCAGGTGAGGATCCTTGTTGAATGATCAAACTCGGAAGCAGCAAAGATCTGGCTCTTTACACGGATAAATATCTTCCCCTGGATATCATCATCACTGCGTTGCTAGTCTCCAAACCGGAGTTCCTCAAGATGGCACTGTTGCTACATGCTCTGAATGGCTCCCAAGCACAGAGTTTTATCCCAAGCATCAGCAGCAGGGGTTTCACATGCGGGCTACACTGGGCTCAGACTGCAGTGAAGCTGCAGAAGGCTGTGTCTCACCCGGATGGGGTTGAATTCAGGACGCTCTGAATCAGCCCACATTAGGCAAAATATAGTTGCAGTCAAACTGCACAGGTATTTAATCAGGCTGAGGGCAAGCCTGACCCTTGAACTGTATCTGGGCATTTTAAATCACTGCACCATCACAATAGTTTGGTGTTCTGCATCTGGCGGGGCTAAAAAAAAATGTAACCCCTCCTTTGGCTAAAGAATGCATTACTGTTCCACCAGAAAAGGACACAGCTGTTGTGCTAGGTAAACCAGTTCACGGGGCAGCCAGACGTCAGTCAGCACATACCTCCCCTGTTGATTAGTTTCATTTAGTATTGGGGGAATCTGAAATAAAGACTTCTCAAGAGAACGGCTGACTTCTTTTCTTTTGAGTTGATTTGCTGCGCTTCCCAGGTACGTGTATGTGGAAGTGATAATCTGTGAGATAATTTACAGGGGCACATGGCAGACTCATGCAATAAACTGTTCATCTGATTGCTTATCCTGCACTCTAACCCTTCTGCCCTGGGATTGATTTTTCACACCTCTGAGTAGCTCCAAACAGCTGCTGTTTAAAAGCAAAATCAACCGACTAAGTAATGAAACGTTTCCTTCTTTTTCCTGTTTAGTATGTAATCCACAGTACTTCAAAATCACACCAATCTGGGATGGTCAATAGCCAGTCCTGGACTAGGCTGATATCTAGTGATCCTGCAGAAAAAGAAATCAAAGCTTTCTCCCAGGGGACAGAAGGGGTTCCCCAGCTGGTTCTAGGGGCGGAAAAGCCCTAAGTACTGGACTTTGTAGTCATGAGTTCTAATCCTGGTTCTGCCACTGATGTATGGTGTAGCCTTTGGCAAGTCAATTCACCTCTGTACCTAGGGTTTCTCATCTGTAAAATGAGGCTAATGACACTGACTGAAGATTAGTTAATGTTTGTAAAGCAATATGAATATGGAGGGTCAAATGTAGTCTTGCTGAAAGTGGGCACAGCCTCTCTGTGGTTAGCAGATTCCCATTAGGGCCATATTCAATATCATCAACCTTTGTTCACCTCCTTCACCATACAACAATGGGAGTGTTTTCCAGGTCCTCTGTGACCTTTTTGCTTGAAAAATTGCTGCAAAATGTAACCCAGAATGAATATGAAAAAGCCTCAGAATTGCAGAGTCAGAAGTTGTTTTATAAATCCTCAGCTGTTTGGTTTTTTTTTTGCCCGGAGAGATTCCATTGTTTCCTTGGAACGTGGACAATGCTATCAAATCTTTCTTTTTTGCATAGCTCTGTATTGTGAGTGCCAATATTCAGTTTGCTTAAATGGGCATTAAAATGCAAATGATCCATTTTAATAGACATAACCGAAAAAGTCTCCGAGGTAACAGGAATCAAATCAACACAATTTCAATCTCTTCTTTTAGTGTGCGCCCCTCTGCTTCATGGTTTTTTTTTTTTTATTTCTCTACTCCTTTCAAATTCCTCCTACTCTCTTCCCAAATCAAACCCTCTCTCTCCTTGCAAACATCATTCCTGTGGCAAGAAAGATACAATGTTCTTCAGCATCTCAGCGAAGACTGAAACCCAAGAGGGGAGGATAAAGAGTTGCAGATCAGGAGGTTTATCGGATGCCGACACAGCAAGGGCAGAGAGTAATACAATATGGAGCTGTTAACCACATGACAAAATAAACACTCCTTTGGGAAAAATCTTACACTAATGCCCATTAGCTTAATAGGCTTGTGGTTAAAGTACAGGGGCTAGGGAGCAAGAGATCTGGGTTCTATATGCAATTCTGCCTCAGACTTCATGACACTTAAGAGGTGCGATTCCTGACTGGGCTCCTAATTGTCCGGTGCTGCAATTTTCTCAGCTATTAAAAGTTCACTGGGTATCCTAACACTGACCTGCCCCACAGAGGGTGTTTTGAGGCGACAATCTTTGCAAAGAGCCCATGTTCGCTGGGGCTACAAAGCCCTGACACCGACTTTCCTCCCTTTCATTTCTCATTTTGCCATTCATTCCATTCTGAAAAAAGCTACATCGAAAGCGGGATTTACAAGAGACTCTGCACAGCCCTCTCTCACGCACGTGGCCTTCATGGGGAAGGCGCCGGGGATTCTTCTAAGTGAATATCAAGCAGTTTTTCCAAACTTATGTGCCAAACTCATTTTTATCCCTGTGTGTATACCACTGTGATGGCCCTCATTCACTGCTCAGAGGAAAGCATAATGAAATATACCGCCCCTATCCAACTGGGACTTGCGTAGAAGAGCCCCCTTTTTAGGCTCTGATTCAGCAAAGCACTTGAGCACATGCTTAAATTTATGCACATGAGTAATTCCGTCTGTCTAGCAAATCACGTGGGACTTAAGCAGGTGTTTGGCTGAATCAGGACCTTTCGAGCTGAAAGCTGGAGACAAGTTTTCCCCAGGAGACAGTTTCATTTGACAGGGAAAATGAAGGGGGCTTGTGTGTGTGGGGGGGTGATAACCCTGCTGCAGCTGCTGGGAAAAGAGAGGAAGCCCCAGGACCACCACGCTTGGAATGGGAGCCATCAGTGAAAGAAATCAGAGTCAGTTCCTGCCTGGGTTGTATGGGGCAGGACAACGCATTCCCTGCAAGGTTCTGTAGCCACTGCGTGAATGAGAAAGTACACTTTCTTGTCAGACTGATGGACTACCTGGGCAAATACGAGTCACGGTGGGTAGCCAAAGGTTGGTTTCCATTCTCTCTCCTGTAAGAGGGGCCCTGGTGTCGGTGTCATTTCAGTGATGACTGAGATAGGTGTTAGGAGGATAATTTATTCAACTACCAACAAGAAATCACTTACAAGACAACTGTGGTACTGATGCTGCTGGAATCTGGCGTGACTGCATTCTCTGTCTAACCTCTGCAGCTCCTTCCTGTCTGTATGTGTGCGATGCCTTGTCTGCACTTAAAACACAGTTTGACCAAGCTCCATTGCTCTGGGCTGTGAAAAATGTAGTGTCCTGTGCGATGTAGTTAGGTTGACCTAACACCCACTGCAGGTGCAGCCAGGTCAACAGAAGAATTCTTCCATCGAACTTGCGACCACCCCAGAAAGGGGGATTAACTACATCAGTGGGAAAGCCCCTTCCATCGCTGGAGGAAGCGTCTACCCACTGCACTACAGCTGTGATACCACTGTGTTACCACTGCGCTACAGCTGTGATACCACTGCGCTACAGCTGTGTTACCAACAGCTGTCACTGCTGTGTAGACAAACCGCAAGAGTCTGTGAAAGTCACCGGGAAGTGTGGCACTGCATAGCTTCTGGCAGGATGCGGCTGTGGGACAACTTTAATCTTCCCGCTAGAACTTAACCCTTTACAGTGTGTTGTCCTGCTACATGAGGAACAGAACATGTAGGTTCAGTTTGGATGATTTTTATTTCAGAGTAGGGAAAATCACAAAGAAAGAACCAATATAAAGTCTCCATGGCACACAGAGAGAGGGAGAGAGAGACAGAGACTCATGTTTTCTTTGAGACAGTGGTTGTTGTTAATGCAGTAATTTTATACAGCTTATGGCAGAGCTGCCGTTGGGCCTGTCCTCAGGCACAAGACGACTCACCTGAAACTTTAGTTCAAACTGTTCGTGTAGCCATTCAGTTGCTAACAGTAGCTGAGAAAAATCAGATGAGTCTGGCAAAATGGCAGTTGGCAAAGCGGCCTAGGATAACAAATAGACCTTTTAGGTCTCAGGACAAAGTGTTAGGGGCATGGAGGGTTTGGATAATTTTCTTTTTGAATCATCCCTATTGTGAGCATAACCAAAAAAATCAGTTATTCACCCACCTCTAGTTGATCACAGAGTTCCACACCTTCTTGCATTTAAGGTCCAAACAACCATAGCTACATATATCACGATGAAATGGCCATGGTAGATAGATAGATAGATAGCTAGATAGATAGATAGATAGATAGATAGCTGCAAAAAGGGATAAACTAGAAAAGGAGGTAAACGGTGAGGTGGCAAAATTTGCAAAAGATACAAAGTTACTCAAGATAGTTGATTCCAAAGCAGACCGCAAAGAGTTACAAAGGGATGTCACAAAACTGGGTGACTGGTCAATAAAATGTCAGACGAAGTTCATTGTTGATAAATGCAAAGTTATGCACACAGGAAAACATAATCCCAACTATACATACAAAATAATGGGATCTAAATGAGCTGTTACCACTCAAGAAAGATCTTGGCGTCACTGTGGATAGTTTCTCTGAAAACATTCAATGTGCAGCGGCAGTCAAAAAAGCGAACAGAAGGCTAGGAACCATTAGGAAAGGGATAGCGAATAAAACAGGAAATAGCATAATGCCACTATATAAATCCATGGAATGCCCACAGCTTGAATACTGCCGGCAGTTCTGGTCACCTATCTCAAAAAAAAAAGATATATTAGAACTGGAAAAAGGACAGAGAAGTACAGAAAACTGATTAAGGGTATGGAACAGCTTCCATATGAGAAAAGATTAAAAAGACTGGGACTTTTCAGCTTGGAAAAGAGATGATTAAGGGGGGACATGACAGAGTCTATAAAATCGTGAATGGTGTGGAGAAAGTGAATGAGGGGTGTTATTTACCCCTTCACATAACACAAGAACCAGGGGTCACCCAATGAAAATGAATAGGCGGCAGGTTTAAAACAAACAGAAGGAAGTACTTCTTCACACAACACACAGTTGGCTGTTTATGGGCCTATCCTCCAGGACCATATCTCATTTTTTGAACTCTGTTATAGTTTTGGCTTTCACAACATTCCATGGCAACGAGTTCCACAGACTACTAGCCAAGATGGGCAGGGATGCAGCCCCATGCTCTGGGTGTCCCTAGCCTCTGATTGCCAGAAGCTGGGAGTGGATGTCAGGGGCTGGGTCACTTGATGATTGATTGTTCTGTTGATTCCCTCTGAAGCATCTAGCCAGAAGGCAGGATCCTGGGCTAGATGGACCATTGGTCTGACCCAGAATGGCCGTTCTTATGTTTTCCTTCTCAAGATGCTTGAGTGGAGTGAAAAATCTCCACACTTCTGTTCAGGGAGAAATAAAGTCAGTGTGATAATAATGTCAAAAGCTGCACCAGTCATTCTGCTGGCGCTAGGAGTTATGGGACGTCACATCACAGCAAAAGGCCATAGCAAGAGAAAAATAAACTGGAGGTAAGTACAGTGAGGACAGGGGAAGTGTAAGCATTACCAATTTACTAGGCAGTTTTATGAAGGAAGGAAATGAAAGATTCCCCTGGAGAAAGGAGAGATTATAATGGACTTTATTTAGTAGCTTTTGCTGAAAAAGAACTGAGGATTTTGCTTCTTTCTTTAATACTTTGTGTTAAATGTAAAAGGGATGGAAGACAAATAATCTGCCTAGTACTGAATTAACCCTAAAAGCAGAAATTCTAGATTGGGAAGCAAAGGGACTTTTATAGACTGAAAAGTCTGATAATAACTAATAAAAACATGATTATATTTCTTCTGCTGCTGCTTTTTGCTTTGATTGTCATGTCCACTCTTCTGAATAAAACTTTGCAAAGCTCTAATGGGACAGACTCTGCTGTCGTTTAGCAGCTGGCTCCTGATCGCTGAACACAAGTTCTGCATTGATTAGGGAAGCTCTGGAAGGGGGAATGTTAGAGACGCATTGCCCCGGGTGCTCTAGACATTCAGAAAAGAGGTTTGGAGCAAGAATGCCAGGGCTCCATGATGCTGTTTGCTGTTGGGCTTATGATTTCTTAGGTAGGGCAAGCAGCAGATGAGAGCTTTTGAGTCTCACACATGCTTGATTATGAAGGTTTGAAAGGGGAGTGGTTGGCCTGGGGGGGATGGTAAGAGCCTGGGATATGAAGCCTTTCACAGATTCAAATCCAGCATTTCAAATATGCTAGAGATTAAAAATAATCGCTAGCCAGTGGGTGGCTTATGTTATGATCCATTGGTTGTAGCCCAATTACTGGTTGTGTTGCTGTCAGCCCCAACAAAACTTCCAAGGGCAGACTGAGCATGGAAAACGAAAGACTGTCATCCTCACAAGGGGTCCCCTTTAGGTCCGGAGCTGGGGTGATCTAACCTGGCTTTGCTGCTGCTCTTTGCCCAGAGAGAAGTGAGGGGTTGGCTCCGCAGGGCTGGCATCCTGGTTACTTGCACAAGCACTGGGTGAAACGGTGAACAGGCATAAAAAGTGAGAAGATTAATATTCCACCTCTGACTACATCATGCTGGATTTATAGTCTTGCAACTGCTATCAGGACACCTTTACGGAAACAACACCAATACATAAGTGTGAACTGTAATTCGCTCATGATTGATGATGATGTAAGTGGAATATCAAAGACAGGCAAATACACCCTTGCTGTCCTTTCTAATTTTGAGTTGCACAGTGATCCGGAAACCATTCTCAACATTTCTCGCACTTTTTCTTTGTGCCTCCGAATTGTGGAAATGATATTAGCACACTCACTTCCCTAGAGCGATGACAACGGAAGAAGTCATGGGTAAGAGCTGTTTGCAGAGCTGGCAAAGAATAGAACCGTGGCTCCCGTGTGACCAATTGTGTCCCCGTCTACTTAGATTGTGAGCTCTTCATGGCAGGGACTGTCTTTTTATTTTCTATCTTAGACACTTACCTGGCCCCTGTCACTATAGCAAATGGATTCCTTGCTCTCTATAGCAACTGGAGTGTCGGGCAGGATAGTGATTCTCGGCTGGTCACTTCCCGAATTTCCTGCTTCCAGCCACATGACCGGAAGCAGGAAGTTCAGCAACCGACCGACCAAGAAAGCTCCAGTTGCGCAGGTTGGAAAGCAGATCCACCCAATCTCTGCTTAAACTGAGCCCACCCAGGCCCACCCATAGCTACGCCCCTGCTTGAAGCCTCCCATACTAGCACTGAGCAGGCTTCATGGTGCGTAGGCTGTGAGAGATGATGGGATCTCAGTCTGAGGAGATGTGATTTAGCGGATGCCTTTGTGCATGTGCATACACATAAACATACTGAAACATCAGAGGCAGCAGAGGTAATGGTGTCCACAGTTAACATTGCCTGACGTTCCCGTTATAAAAGTCTCTTTTCAGTGGCTCATCACTTTGCCGTACTTGAACTGATCCAGCTGAAATTTTCCATGCTGGGCGTCTGCCTCAGGCTGAATATTTCTGGAAAGTTTCAGTTAAAATGATTCAGCCGTTACTCAGAATGAAGTTAAGGAAAAATACATTGTTTTGCCCATGTTAAAACTAATTCTTCCAATCATTTTACTGAGACCCTTCAGTGCCTCAATCCTTTGGAGCAGGGCCTTGAAATTTGGCAGGGTGGTTGCCCTGCTATCAGGGATGTTCCTTTAGACAGCCCTGTGAAAAACTACCCACATTTGGCCAAGTTATAAGCCTTTGAATAATCTTAGTTCACGCGTGCCCAGTAAAGACCTGGTAGAGTTGGGCAGCTAAACTCTCTGAAGACTCCATCTGCACTGGGCATGCTCCCACCCCTCCCAGCTCCCGTGTGCCTATTGGACTGCACATGAGCCGTTTCCACAGAGCGAACTCAACTGAAAGCAGGGACCCTGCCTCTCCTATGCTCTCAATGTGCCCCCAGGTTGCATGGAGGAAGAGGAGGAACATCCTGACTTGGATGCAGAGGGGTACGGGGATGGGGGACGAGGAGAGGAAGGGAGGCAGGGTCACAAGTGGAGGGAGGCGGAAGCAGAGGGGAATAGGAAAAGTTGTGATTTTTTTGGTTCAGAAGCTCTGGCTGCAGCTTGTGAAAGATGCAGCTGCAGCTACCTTCCAAAGCAGGGCAGCAGCGCAGGTGAGACACCCTGTGTCCCGCTTGGCTCCTGAAAGCAAGTGTGAAGGAGGGGCGGCCAGGCCCAATTTGAGTCATGTTGCGTGCCCGTGCACCGGGGCATAATTCCACTGGCTTAAATCTGGTCCCTCCATCCCTCTGTCATGATGTCTGGGGCAAATCTGAGCAAGTGGCGCTGGGACCTGCTACACGGGGTCGCAACCCCACCCCCCCCCAAATTGGCAGCAGCTATAAAAGGTTGCCGTGTGTGTTAAAAGACGCGATTACGGCAAGAAAATCATGGCCCACAATTTTCTTTCAGCCTTAGGCATAGGAATGAGGTGGAACGAGGGGCAGGAGCTGGGGATGGGGGAGGCTACTAATGGGAGTTGGGGGAAGATGAGCAGGGGGAGGACAGGAGCATGGGGAGCAGGGGGCAGTGGCAGCAGGGGGATGAGCTGGAGCTGGGAAGGGGAGAACAGGGAGAGGCTGCCTGGACAGAGGGCAGAAGAAGCTATAACCATTACAGAACACTCTCCTCCAGTATTTGGAACTGAATGCAAGTTTTCTGAGTCTCCATATTCCTTTGCCATCTTGCAAATAGCTGTGAAATCCACTGGCAAAATGTCGCCATTCCCCCTCTAGTGGCAGGTCCACATAGAAGATGAAAGCCACCTATTGCTACCAGTTACTCCATTAACTCATGTCATAGTCTGTGCCATGGATCTAAAGATATCAGCCCTGCTGATGACACATATGGGCGATCCGTGTGGCTCTACGGAATACATTTTTTGTTTTCTCCAGTTTAATTTTTTTAAATAAAAAATTTAGCAAATACCCCCCAATGATGTTAGAAATATAGAATCATAGATTAGAGTTGGAAGGGACCTCAGGAGGTGTCTAGTCCAACTCCGTGCTCAAAGCAGGACTAACCTCAGCTAAATCATCCCAGCCAGGGCTTTGTCAAGCCGCACCTTAAAAACCTCTAAGGATGGAGATTCCACCACCTCCCTAGGTAACCCATTCCAGTGCTTCACCACCCTCCTAGTGAAAAGGTTTTTCCTAATATCCAACCTAGACCTCCCCCACTGCAAATTGAGACCATTGCTCCTTGTTCTGTCATGTACTAAAAGAACATTACAAAGTCAAGCACTCAGAAGTTAAGTGAGTTTCTTGTGCAACCTTTATTCAGTCCCCTTATATATATGAATTATGATAGTCTTTGATTATACAATCACCAACTCTTTTTCCCTAGGATCCGTACCTCATTCAGAGCACAGGTTTGACCTGCTCAGGGGATGACTCAGGGCTGTTTAGGGCCCTTGCCTCATTCATTGGCAAAGTTGAAAGATATGTGGTGAATCAGGCTGGGGACTGTAGGAAGAGAAAGAATGATTTTGTGGTTAAGGCAGTTGACTGACATCCTGGAGAACTGGATTGTATCTCTGTCTCTGGCATAGTGTTCCTATGTGAGGCTGGGCAAATCACTTCATCCAAACTTTTCTCAGGTGGGCACTGTGTTTTCCTCCTTTTCTGGGTATCTACCTTGAGACAGCTGGGGATCTGCTTTGCAGACGAGCTGAACACTCACAACTGCAACGGACGTCAACGGGAGCTGTGCTCTGAACATATGAAGGGCTCAGAATTCAGAAAAATCTGCCCGGGGGCTTCTCAAATTGAGCACCCAAAATTAGTTGAAACTTGCTCATTTTGGCTTTAATCTCCATGCCTCGGTGTGTAAAATGGGAATAATAACCCACCTCAAAGGGGTAGTGAATATAAATTCATTAAGCTTTGTAAAGAAGAATGACACTACTTTAGAAAAGCCCAGGAGGAAATGAATAATTTTCTATTCACACCAGGATTTGGATGGTGTGCAGTGAATAATACCTGTCAGGGCCAGATTTAGGGGCAAGCGACTTCCTGGGGTGCCAGGTTTTGGAGAGGAGGGGGTGCTGGGCTCGGAATGCTGTTTTTGTTGTTAGAGACAAAATGGAAAATAGAATGTCTGAAGTAAAATGTTTCAGGTATTCTATATGTGGATTCATTTTTCACTCACCTCCGGAATGTTCTGGATCTTTGTAGAATAAATACAGATGTACAGATCCTAGCGTTCAAATTTATTGTATGATGCACAATTTGCATGCATGATTTATCCCTGTCACATCAAAGTCATGAAATGGGCTACAAATGCAATAAAAAATAAGGCATTCAAAAGTTTAACAAATGGCAGGGGGAGGGGACAAAGATGTTCCCAGCCTAGGATGCCATTTGGTCTAGCGCCATCCACCATGTCTGGGGCCACACATTGAATGATGAAGATAAAAAGAAATATTGATTAGCTGCCCATTGAGTGAGCACCATCCCTTCTCTGTACTGAATGAAGCAGGAGTTGTATAGAAAAAAATAGTATGTCATCATGTAATTAAAAACTACCATAATGCATATGCAAAGGGGGCGGAATGAAGGTTGTATAGCCAGCCTGGATTCTGGCCTTGCTTTGCTTTTGAGTGCTTGACTTTGCAACCTTAATGTTCTTTTAACATAGTTTTTTTATATTGTAGCCTGATTTTATAGTTATTAATTTATTGAATAGGGTAATAGGTTTGCCAATTTCTTTAATTAAAGGATCATGAGGTTCGTGTCCTAAATCAGGCTTCAGGTAAGTTTTATAAGGACACCGGGTACAACACAGGAAGAATTCCAGTGATAACCAGGATTTGTATAATTTTATAAATTTATTAAAACAACACAAAATAATAAACAAATGATTACTATAGAGAAAATAAAATGAATAATCAAATTGATAATAGATTAATACAAAGACTTATTTGATAGATACATTTATGATATGCTTTAAACTAGTATACTCACACCCTTCCTGGACTTGGTTGAAAGAGATGTCTAATTTCTTAAGTTGGAGTTGAGTGGAATAAGAGATGCTTCAAAGCTAAGAGCTATAAGCTAAGACTAACATTACAACTTTAAGAATATAAAATAAAGAATGAAGCTTAACACTAAATAAAACTTTAAGCAGGGATAGCTGACAGTCGACTGCCCCGATGAGCTGCATTTGATCATACTTATACCCTCAAGAATATGGGTCCTTCATCCGGGCCCATACTTGGCCTTTCCACCTTCAAACATTTGGGGTACATGTTGTTTATTGGCTACTAGATTCATACGTATTATTGACGTATCCACTTCCTTCTTTTAGGTGGTCTTTTATCTCACCTTTGTTATTTCTAGCTTATTGTGGGTTTTGTGGTGTTCTTGTAAAGTCTCTTGGGCGTAACTGGGACAGCCCCTTCCCCTTTTAATATCTCCTGACTTGTCTAGGGTAAAGGTTATAACCATATATATCCTATCCTGTTCTATATTGATACTTATCTAAACCAAAGGTTGACGTGACCTGTCTAGGGTAAAGGTTATGACCATATATATATCTTATCCTGTTCTACATTTATCTAAGCCAAAGGTCGAATACATATATATATGAACAGTAGCTGTCATCCAGGATGTGGCCTGGAAGGTACCTTGCATTACAGCTGAATAAAATCTAATTTCAACACACAATCATATCAAAATATACATATGAAAAATATCTCTAATAATAAAGCAAGCAAGCAGGTTAGTTCTATAGGCTACAATATAATATATATTTTAATGGAAAAACGTGTATCGATGAAAATCTTTTCATTCACCGACTTGTTAATTTCATTATCCTAGCTGTACTTACTGAGTTTGCTGCCCCATTGGATGTACAACATAATATATGACCCTAGAAGTGCAAGAGAACAGCACTTTGCTGAAAAATATTGGGCCAGTGGAGGGGAAACTTAGGTTTGCATATATATGTGCACACGTGCATCGTTAAATCTGGGGGAATGCAGATCTGTAGCACTGTCTCTTTGCTGAAAGGATTGCATGACTCTTGTAACAACAGATAAATAAATGTGAAACTCTCTCTCTCTTTCTTTTTTGTCTTTACAATTTTATTAAAGAACCACCTCTCCAGTAAGTCAGTCAATGCCGGCTTCCTAGTGTAAACCCAGATCGGCAACGGAGTGAAGGGAAGAAGAATGCTTGCCTGAAAGCTAATGGAAAAATCATAGAATCCTAGAAGACTAGGGTTGGAAGGGACCTCAGGAGATCCCTAGTCCCACCCCTGCTCAAAGCAGGACCAACCCCCCCCCCCCCCCCCCAAACAATCCCAGCCAGGGATTTGTCAAGCCGGGCCTTAAAAACCGCTAAGGATGGAGATTCCATCACCTCCCTAGGTAACCCATTCCAGTGCTTCATCCTCCTCCTAGTGAAAACATTTTCCTAATATCCAACTTTCACCTCCCCCACTGCAACTTGACACCATTGCTCCTTGTTCTGTCATCTACCACCAGTGAGAACAGCCTAGCTCCATCCTCCCTGAAACCCCCTTTAAGTTAAAGGCTTAAGTTAAGTTAAAGTCTGCTATCAAATCTCCGGTCATTCTTCTCTTCTGCAGACGAAACAAGCCTAGTTCCCTCAGCCTCTCCTCATAAGTCTTGTGCCCCAGCCCCCTAATCATTTTTGTTGCCCTCTGCTGGACTCTCTCCAATTTGTCCACATCCTTCCTGTAGTGGGTGGCCCAAAACTGGACACAATCCTCCAAATGTGGCCTCACCAGTGCTGAATAGAGGGAATAATCACTTCCTTCGATTTGCTGGCAGTTAATGTAGCCCAATATGCCATTAGCTTTCTTGGCAATAAGGGCACACTGTTGACTCATATCCAGCTTCTTGTCCACTGTAACCCCCAGGTCCTTTTCTGTAGAACTGCTGCCTAGCCCGTCGGTCCCCCGTCTGTAGCAGTGCATAGGATTCTTCCGTCCAAAGTGCAGAACTCTGCACTTATCCTTGTTGAACCTCATCAGATTTCTTTTGGTCCAATCCTCTAATTTCTCCAAGTCACTCAGTATCCTATCCCTGCCCTCCAGCGTATCTACCACTCCCCCTATCTTAGTGTCATCTGCAAACTGCTGAGGGTGTAATCCACCCCATCCTCCACATCATTAATAAAGATGTTGAACAAAATCGGCCCCAGCACTGATATCTGGGGCACTCTGCTCGTCACCGGCTGCCAACTAGACATGGAGCCATTGATCACCACCGCTTGAGCCCGATCTAGCCAGATGTCTATCCACCTTATAGTCTATTAATCCAACCCATACTTCTTTAACTTGCTGATAATACTACTGTGGGAGACGGTATCAAAAGCTTTGCTAAAGTCAAGGTATATCACGTCCACTGCTTTCCCATCATCCACAGAATCAGTCATCTCATCATAGAAGGCAATCAGGTTGGTCAGGCATGACTTGCCCTTGGTGAATCCATGCTGACTGTTCCTGATCACCTTCCTTTCTTCCAAGTGCCTCAAACTCAATTCGTTGAGAACCTGCTCCATGATTTTTCCAGGGATTGAGGTGAGGCTGACTGGTCTGTAGTTCTTTTTTCCAATCATCCGGGACCTCCCCTGATCACCACAGTGACAATCAATGAGTTGCAGGTGAGTTTGACTTTATTAATTATTATTATTTGCTCTTTCCAGTGCAGAGGATCATAAAAAACATTCAGTATTTTACAAAGACAGAGGGTCAGATTGTAGCCTCTGCTAGTTCGGCTCCAGTTGGACAAGTAGCCTAAAAGCCAACTCAACCCCCAGTGTTGAAGGTAAGTCAGAGGCACAGGTGGAGGGCAAAAGGGACATGGCCAGGGAACTGCTATCTCTAGCTGACCCTGGGCTTATGTAATAGTTTATGGGGGCCATAGGCAGAGGTGCATATAACATAGAGCATCCTCAGAATTACCCTATTTTGCATTAGCACCGAACAACTGCCTGGTATTTCTTAACTGTCCCTGGGGCCATGGACTAATATATTTTTGCAAATATTAATTTCCTTATTTCTGTCAACAGTAACACCTTCGATTATTAAAACAGAAACAATTTTATAGGCCGAATTTACTTTTAATGCTGCTTGTTTTTTTTTTTTTTTTTGCATTTCCCTCAGCTTGAAGATTAGAAATGGACTAGTCTGTTTCACTTTTGTTTCTAGTCAGGTTCACTTTCTCCTTCTGATATACTCATAGCTGCTACATTTTGTGGCCCCCCTATAATTTTCACTTTTATGCAAATCATGTATCAATTTTAGAATTGAATTTTAGAATTGAGACTATTAATCATTCTCATGTCTTTTCTCTGAGTCATCTGCAATTCTCAACATCCTTCTTGAATGGTGGGCACCAGAACTGGACACAGTATTCCAGCAGTGGTCACACCAGTGCCAAATACAGGGGTAAAATAACTTCTCTACTCCTACTTGAGATTCCCCTGTATATGCATCCAAGGATCACATTAGCCCTTTTGGCCACAGCATCATACACGGAGTTTATGTTTAGCTGATTATTCACCATGATTCTCAAATCTTTTTCAGAGTTCCAGGATAGTTTCCTACAATGTAAGTATGGCCTACTTCTTTGTTCCTAGAGGTGTACATATACATTCAGTCATATTAAAACACTTAGTTTGTGCTCAGTTTAACAAGCGATCCTGATCACTCTATATTAGTTATCTGTCCACTTTCTTATTTACCATACCCCCAATTTTTGTGTCATCTGCAAACTTTATCAATGATGATTTTATGTTTTCTTTCAGGTCATTGATAAAAATAGTGTAGGGCCATGAACAGATCCCTGGATGACACCATTAGAAACACACCTGCCTGATGCAGATTTCCTGTTTACATTTACGACCTATCAGTTAGCTAGTTTTTAATCCATATAATATGTGACGAATTAATTTAATATTGTTCTAATTTTTTAATCAAAATGTCATGTGGTACCAAGTCAAATGCCTTACAGAAGTCTAAGTATATGACATCAACAAGGACACCAAGATCTTTTTATTGACTGGTAACAGCTCATTTAGACCTCATCGTTTTATATGTATAGTTTGAATTATGTTTTACAATGTGTACTTTGCATTTATCAACATTCCATTTCACCTGCCATTTTGTTGCCCAGTCACCCAGTTTTGTGAGATCCCTTTGTAACTCTTCGCAATCTGCTTTGGCCTTAACTATCTTGAGTAGTATTGTATCATCTGCAAATTTTGCCACCTCACTGTTTACCCTTTTCCCCAGATCATTTGTGAATATGTTGCTCCAGTTTGATGTTCTTCTTCCCTGAGACTTTCATCCTCCTCAACAGTACAGAGGCTGTCATGCCGGGCGGAGGGGGGGCGGATGGCTCTAGGAAGTCCTAGAAAGTCTCATCTATGTACCTCTCTGTCTCCTTTAACTCCTCCAGTTCAGCCACCCTGGTCTCCAAAGCCCATCTGCAGTCTCTGAAGGCCAGGATCTCCTTGCACCAAATGCACACATACACCACTCGCGCATAGGGCAGGTAATCATACATCTTGCATTCAGTGCAATAAACTGGATAGCCCCCACTCAGTTGCTGGACTTCTGCCTGCATTCTCTTTTTACTTCTGCAGTTCATTCTTTTATTGCTGGTTTTTTTTTAATTGGGGGGATAGTTATCGTCTTTTGGTTTACTGAATGTTAATGAAGTGTATCTACCCCCCACTCCCCCTCTAAACTCCCTTGCAAAACTCCCCTGTTGGCTATGATTAGCTATTTTTCTAAAGATATTTCAAGTGCTGTGATATGCCCAGTGCAGGGTTAAACACATATCAAACACGGAGAGATATGTAGGGTAGGTCACCAGTAAAAAGAGAAGACCAGGCAATTTCACACAGCTTTTTTCCCCTTCTTAATCTGACAGTAAAATTGGGTTTTGGTATCCCTTTAACACACCGAACAGTAAAGCCCTCTCATAACACGTAACGTTTTCCCAGGTAATTCAAAGAGAATACCCTTCAGTTTTAAATTGCCCCTTTGTGGATTGGAAGCTGCTTTTGTTTTCTGAAAGCACTTGCCATTTAAAACTGCTTTATATGAAGAAAAAAACAAAACAAAACCAAAACACCCCACAACCCTGGCTACTTCACTTGCCTTGTGATATGTCCAGTGCTTTTCAAGTGAGTGGGAACACGCAGACAAATGCACGCTGAAGAAAATCTCATTTCAACCCTAAATGGTGCTTCAGAATTTCCAATTCATGCTGTTGCCATTTTTACAGGAATTGATGGCTGCCATTGTTATCAAAGCTGACAGGCCTCGAGTAGGTTGCACAATCGGCTCAGGCTGCTTGCGCCTTTCATTATTCCCGAATGGCAGATTCTCATGATATCTCTCTTTTATAGGCATTGCTCATTTTTATTTCTCATTTGACATGGCTCCTCCACGCCTCTCCTGCTGGGGTGCGGAGATAAAACAACTCCTTTAAAGTTAAAGGACTAACAGCTCCCATACACTCGGAATGGAGCTGTCTGCTTCTGTCTCTCTGTTCATTTAGCATCAAAGTTCTTTTCTGCTTGTAGAAATTAACAGTTGGGTGATTGCCCAGTGCTGTTTAATGCACAGTGGTTTATTCTGCCCCACCTCCAACGGCTTTTTCTGAACAACATAGGGGAAGATACAAATGTCTCTGTTACCAAAGTTAAAATGTGCCATAAAAAATACAGCTGAATGCTTTCGAGCTGCATGTTTTTGTCCTTGTGCTTAAAAATAAAGGCTCAAGTTTTCCTTTGAGTAGGTGTTTGTCTAAACATATCCCGTGCAACAGAGTGGGGCGGAGCTGCAGGGGTGTTTGGGTTGTACACCCCAGGCCTCAAAGCCCAACCATCAGACTGAAAATGAAACTAGCAAAAGTAGAAAGAATGTGGGATGAGTAAAAAGCCCAACTGTGCAGCAACTTACAGGAGAACTGCATGGAACTGATAAAATACCCGGAGACGGTTAAATATTTACAGATTCTGACTACCGTTTATGCTGCATGAAAAAATAATGAATTTTCCAACTTTTGAAAAATATTTGGCACCTTCCCACTGAAAAGCTCAGACTGCTTTACAACCAGGAATTAATGGGGCCTCCAAGCGTTGCTATAGGGACCATTCAATAAGGTGGGAAAATGGGCATAAGTGGGGTTGAAGGGTGAAAGTCACCCTTGTGCCAAGGGCTAACTCCCAGATTGTTCTGTGTTTGGACAGCACCTAGCACAGTGGGGTCCAGGTCCTTCACTAGGGCTCCGAGGTGCAATGATAATTCAAATAAATAATAATAGGCGTATGCAACAATTTAGTCTCATAGGATTAAGCAGTGAACCAGCCTGATGTTACTGGACAGAAGGTTTGCTACAGAGAGCATCTTTGCTAGAAGTTTAACTCAAAAGTTTGAGAGTTTCACTTACTAAAATGGATAAAGGTGCTGAATCAGCCTGGCTTCATTCATTGCTGCTTTGACGACAGGTGTGATCCACTGATCTTAGGGGCATACACTGCAATCAAGAATACCCCCAGCTGGAATCCGTAAGATTCCCTGCAGTGACCGGATGGGTATTTAAACGTGGATGTTAGGAGTGTGAAGCTGTCAGGACAAGAGCCTGTCCTCAGCTTGATCCAGTCCCTTGAACAGCACTGGGTGCATTTACAACAGAGACTAGAGAACGTCCCCCAAAATAATCCCTAGAGCAAATATTTTGGAAAAACCTCCAAACTTGATTTAAAAATTGCCCCATGATGGAGAATCCGTGGAGACCCTTGGTAAATTGCTTCAATGATTCTCACCGTTAAAAATTGCACCTTATTTCCAGTCTGAATTTGTCTAGCTTCAGCTTCCAGCCGTTGGATCATGTTCTACCGTCCTCTGCTGGACTGATTAGCCTATTATTAAATATTTATTCCCCATGTAGATACTTATAGACTGTAATCAAGTCACCCCTTAAACTTTTCGTTGTTAAGCGAAATAGATTCAAAGAGCTCAGTCACTATAAGGCATGTTTTCTAATCCTTTAAGCATTCTTTTGGCTCTTCTCTGATGTGAAGGGAGCCCATGAGGCTTCGCTTTGATAGGGAATTTTAAAACAAATACAATTTAATTGTATTTAAATGATTTGGAACCATCAGGTCTTGACGGCTGAGGATGTGAGGGAGATTCCCAAACCTGAGACATTCTTTTTAAGTGACAAATCTGAGGAACTGTCCCAGATTGAGATGTCATTACAAGAGGTTTTGGAACAAACTGATAAATTAAACAGTAAGAAGTCACCAGGACCAGACGGTATCCACCCAAGAGTTCCAAAGGAACTCAAATGTGTAATTGCAGAACTACTAACTGTGGTATGTAACCTATCATTTAAATCAGCTTCTGTACAAGCTGACTGGAGGATAGCTAATGTGATGACAATTTTTTAAAAAAGGCTCCAGAGGTGATCCTGGCAATTACAGACCAATAAGCAGCCATGAGATAAGAGGGAAGGTCCTCTCCTGGATTAGCAATTGGTTAAAAGATAGGAAATAAAGGGTAGGAAGAAATGGTCAGTTTTCTGAATGAAGAGAGGTAAATAGTGGTGTTCCCCAGCGGTCTGTACCGGGACTTGTTCAACATATTCATAAACGATCTGGAAAAAGGGGTAAACTGTGAGGTGGCAAAATTTGCAGGTGATACAGAACTACTCAAGATAGCTAAGTCCAAAGCAGATTGAGAAGAGTTACAAAGAGATCTCACAAAACTGGGTGACTGGGCAACAAAATGGCAGATGAAATTCAATGTTGATATATGCAAAATAATGCACATTGGAAAACATAATCCCAACTATACATATAAAATGTCTAAAGTAGCTGTTACTAATCAAGAAAGAGATCTTGGTGTCATTGTGGATAGTTCTCTGAAAACATCCACTCAATGTGCAGTGGCAGTCAAAAAAGGTTGGGAATAATAAGACAGATAATATCGTATTGCCTTTTTATAAATCCATGGTACACCCACATCTTGAATACTGCTTGCAGATCTGGTCACCCCATTTAAAAAAACATGTATTGGAATTGAAAAAGACACAGAAAAGGACAACGAAAATCATTAGGTGTATGGAAAAGCTTCCACATGAGGAGAGATTAATAAAACTGAGATTTTTCATCTTAGAAAAGAAACAACTAAGGGGGAACATGACAGAGGTCTATAAAATCATGACTGGAGTGGAGAAAATAAATTAGAAAGTGTTATTTACTTATTTCTTATAATACAAAAGCCAAGGGTCACCAAATGAAATTAATAGGCAGCAGGTTTAAAACGAACAAAAGGAAGTATTTCTTCACACAATGCACAGTGAACCTGTGGAACTCCTTGCCAAGGGATGTTGTGAAGGCCAAGACTATAACTGGGTTTAAAAAAAGAAGTAGATAAATTCATGGAGGACAAGTCCATTAATGGCTATTAGCCAGGATAGACAGGGATTGCTGTTTGCCCAAGGCTGGGAATGGCTGATGGGATGGATCACTTGATGATTACCTGTTCTGTTCATTCCCTCTGATGCAATGGCATTGGCTACCATTGGAAGAAAGGATCCTGGGCTAGATGGACCATTGGTTTGACCAGTATGGCCATTCTTGTGTTCTTAATCGTGCCCATTGTTACTCTATGGAACAGTGTTATCTTGCTACACTTATCAGTGACCGCCATTTCATCCTCTCCCCACTGTCTCGCACATTCATTTGTTACATCCGTCATTAAGGAGTCTGTATGCACTGTGGGGCAGGGTTTTGTTATGTTCACAGCGTACACTCTGGAGGTTAAATAAAAATATAAATACCCTTGCTGGAAGGCTGCAATGTTACCTTGACTTTATTTCCTAGAATTCAGAATAATAACCCACAAGAACCCCCAAAGAGAGAGAAAGGCTTTTAATTAGACAGACCCAGTTCACCCCCATTTGCACTAGATTGTCTATCTGCAAACTAACTGCTGCCAGACCCCAGTTGCATGCTTCCCTACAGAGCCCCCCCGCCTGCAAGCAGGACCAGGAAAGCCCCCTGTGATTTAAGTGACAGCTTCCAGCTTTAACACAGCTCTCAATAGGCCACAGGGTTCTGTCTTTGAGACAGGCATGGTCATTTTCTCTGTGTCTGCACAGCTGTGAAGGACCAGTCTGTGGGCAGTCAGGCCTGGTGGTCAGAGCAAGAGTCAGGCCTAGAGGTCGAAGCAGGCGCTGAGAAGCAGATCCAGTCCCAGGGTCACGACTGGGGTCACGAAATAGTAGCCAGGCCAGAATCAGAGCCGGAACTGAGAACTAATAGCCGAGCCAAGGGATTGGAACCCAGCAGCATGAGGGTCAGAACCAGAATGAAGAACCAGGGTGAGGACGCTGGAACCAGGAGCAAGTTGAGGGAGCAAGGACACAGCAGGAGCAAGGTTGGGAACAAGGCAGGAGCAGGACTAGGGGCAGGGCTGGAGCAGGATGGGACTAAAGCTTGAGCGGCAAGCACAGGGAGGATGGTAGCTACTGGCCGGAATCACTGAGCAGGCAGAGAGGAGCTGCTGTGGGCCTAAAAGCCAGCCAGCTGCCTTTCCTGACCAGTCAGAGCCACGCGGCCTGCCGCAGGCCAGCTGCGCTTGTTGGGTTGCCAGGAGACCGACTCCGCTGCAGGCCCGGAGCCCTGACAACAGCACCCAGCACGATGGGACCCTGAACTGGCTGCCTTCTCAGTGCTCCTGCAATAGTAAAATGAAATGCCCCGATGTTTGTTCAACCCCAGCCCTCTGGGACACTGTCCCACAAATAAGGATAATCCATAATAAATCGATATATTCACAAAATTAAAGTGGTTTAATACACTGAAACTAACCAGACCCACAGAACATTGTTATAGTTTTAACCACCTGCTTTTCACTCTCCCTTCTCCTCTGGCTAGGTTGCATGTCAGCTTGTGCCTGCAGGGTGCCTTGTTCTCTTAATATCTGCAGCGGGGTTATGAGTTTTAGAGTCCCAGCGGCAGCCGCAATACTGCAGGACCATTACTGAAAGGCCAGGCTAACATAACTGATGTCGGAATGCTGCATCTCCTCTCCTACAGAAGGGAAAAGCTCCATTTTCTCTGCTAATGACCATGGCAAGATGCCAGCATCTGGAGGGAAAGCAAATCCCTGTTAAAGCTTATTTCCATGAACCGACTGTAAATGACTCGGAGCTTAATCTTTAAGTCATTTTGCCATGCTGCTTAAAGAGAGGAAGTCTTTAAAATGAGACCTCAGATCTTCCCGGGGACTCGTAAATCAGAGGAAAGCACAAGCTTCCTGCTTTTATGGGGCAGGTTCCTTAGATTAGCATGCAAACATTGTCAAGGGTACAACGGTATCAGGTGTTTGGGCTAAGAAGACTCACAACCTGCACTTCACATATTGTCCTGCTCCTTTCTTCACCTCATCCCTACCCCACTCTGCATTGTCTTATCTATCTTACTTTGGGCTCATAATAGAACAGATGGGCTGTAAGTGCAACCTTTTATCTGCCCCTGACCTTCTGTGGTTCAGATAAAATGATACACGGGTCTGAATTGCCCTTGGTTTCAGTTTTTCCAAACCAAACCTCAACCTTCTTTGACCTCTCTTCTACTTGATCCCCTGGTGCCTCTTCCCGTCTCCTCTCCACCAGTGACCTATTGCCTCTATAAGACTTCACCTCTGTGGGTTTCAATACCACCTGAATACAATTTTTAACTAGATTTCCATTAAATCTGCAAGCCGCCAGTCCAAGAGCAAATCCTGTCCTCCCTCCATAGTTCCATTAATAGGTCTTTCTCTAATTATGTCAAATATTTATGTCAGGGGAACATAGGACTGGAAAGGACCCCCTTGTCACTGAGTCCGGTCCCCTGCTATCACAAGCAACCCCGTCATATAGTCCCATTCATAAATTTATCAACCTTCATCATCAAACTAGCTAGGTAGTTTGCCCCCAGTGTGCCTACTGAAAGGCTGTTCCAGACCTCACTGTGATAGTTAGAATCCTTGAAGTCCCATGACTTCATCCAGGTTATGCAGTACAGTCTCCCTCTCACCATTTTCTTTCATTAATAAATAATAGACTAAAACATGTATCCATCTACCCACCCACCCACCCAGCCAGGTACAGCTCTCTTCACCATACTATCTGAGTATTCATAAATATCGCACTGATGCCTGTTGGATACTGAAACCTCAACTAGTTTTGCTTCCTTCGTAGTACACAGCCAACAATTTCAGCCTTGCACTCATCCCACGTAACTATTTCTCTTTGATCTCATAGTCATATGATAAAAGAGATGAGCTTTGATGTGCAGAATCCAAAATGGAGATATGAACATGGAAATGTCTGTTCTAAATCCTGGATGGGTTGTTTGTTTTGGATCTGTGAGGTAAGATTATTTAAGCTTCCTTTCGATAATGTTAGACAAAGGGGATGTGGTTTTGGAAGATGCTAACTTACATTCTTTAGCGGTGCTACTGTGTCTGCAGATTACAAATATTAGCCCTTTGTAGCTACTGCCTTCAAAGTGGTGATAACGAAGCCAGATCAGGATATCTACGAGTCATTTGCATTTTGTGTTATTTTCTCACAATAATGTGTTTGAAGAGAGAATGCTTTTTTTTTTTTCTCTTTTCTTTTTTTTCCTCAAAGCTCCCTTAATTACTTTCAGTTCAGGTTGACTAGCCATCTTATTCTAGGTAATGAAAGTCAGATGGGAAATAGTGAAACTTAGTCTGAAGTCAATCAGCCTGGTAAGCTGAAATGCTGAATACAAAATAAACCTGTGATTCATTCACCTCCTACTAGGGAAACAGAGATGCACATGATTTTTGTTGAACACCCTGGGAAGGAATGAAAGAAGATCATTAAGGCAAATATTAACACTGGAGAAAGGAAAGCGAGCGAAACACAAGGAGAGCTGTGTTTCTGATGTGCCAGAACGATAACAAATCTTAGGAGATACTTCACCTGAATTTCAGAGTTGTTTTTTTTCTGTCTCTCATTCCCAAAACTAAAAACTCGGCCAGCCAGGATTATAAGTGATGAAATAATATAATGGAACTTTAGTTTGTACAGCATCTTGCATATAAATGGTGGGCCCCAGTGAATCCTGAGACAAGTCACTGCAGCTGGCAGGGGAATGCATTCATAGGGTTGGGTTTCTGGCTTGTCTCCAGCCTCTTCTGCTGGAATCCAGATGGAAGGTGTGAAGGGATGGTTGGGGGGCAGCTCTCCACCTCCAATGCAGCATGATCTGCGGTAACTTGTGCGGGTTCTCCTGCATCATGCAATGCTTCCTCTCCCAGCTTGGTTCTGGGGATCAGTGATCTGCAGCAATCCCTCGCAGCATTGCTCTTCTGAGAGTGGCGCTTCCAACATGCAGCGGGGGGCAGATTCACTAGCCTCTTTAGTGAGGGCGTGGGAAAATCCTCTACACAATGAAAGAATGAAGAGGAAACTTAGAATTTCCATTCACTGGTGGAGCTATAGCTCGGGGTGTGAATCTCAAGTCTTTAAGGAGTTAGTTCCTCTCTGCATTGCTGTTTATGACCTAAGTGGTGTGTGTGTGTGTGTGTGTGAGGGAAGAGATGCTTTCATAGGACATTTGAAAAGAGATGGAGAGGTGTCCTAGTTCTCAGAACTGCTAGCTTCTTGAGCTGTGACCCGCCCCTGCCTTTGGGATGGGTGGAGTTACAGAGGAGAAGGCCTTCAAACAGACAGCAGCCAGATCACATGCAAGGACAGAAGGAGGCAAGTGCTAGCTAGGTGCAGAGAGAGAGGCTGTGGGGTGGGCTGAAACAGATCCTGGGAGGGTTTGCAAAACAGGAATAGTAAGTCAGAAAACGAATCGGGAGTGATGGGGCTGTTCTGAACACAAGTGAGGTGTGGCTTCTCCCAATTCTCATTCACCACAGAGAGACTTGGAGAGTCCAGCAAGAAGGGGTTTGTAGTATTAGTAAGTGTTGGTTTGTATCACCGACGAGGATCACAAGAAGATCGTCATGGTGGACGTCACGGTCCCCTTCGAGAACCGCAGCCCGGCCTTCCATGCTGCCCGAGCCCGCAAGGAGGAGAAATACTCCCCCTTGGCCGACACCCTGAGGGATCAGGGCTACGAGGTCCAGATCCACGCCTTGATCGTCGGGGCCCTGGGCGCCTGGGACCCCCGCAACGAGCCTGTGCTCTGGGCCTGCGGTGTGGGTCGGCACTACGCCAAGCTCATGCGTCGCCTCATGGTCTCAGACTCCATCCGGTGGTCTCGGGACATCTACATCGAGCACATCACTGGCCACCGGCAATACCACGAAGAGAGGGATGGAGCACCACCACAGGACCCTTCTTCCGGACCGACGGACCCAACCCACCACCACCACGACGGACGCAGCAGGGGACACACCAACGGATGCGGCGGGGAACATACCAACGGACGCGGTGGGGGACACACCAACGGAGGTGGCGAGTGATAAACTATTGGACATAATGAGGGACGCACCACTTCGTATGGACTTATTTACTCTCTTTGTTAAACACCCCCAAAAGTAACCCACAGGCATACTTAGTAACGTTCCCCCATTCCCATATATCCCCTTGTATCTCTTAGCGCCCACACCATCACCCCCCATCCAGGACCCCGCAGCTTATCCCTTGTTATTCTCCCCAGACTTTCAATCACTCCCCGTGCCCCCCGATAACCTGCATACTGTCCCTGGATGTTTTATAACTTTGCCCTTTAACTCTATGGGTTACCTGTTTGTTATTTTTTGAAACATATACTCAATAAAAAACTTTAAATTAGTTACACTGTTGGAGTATGTTAGGCAGCAACACCATTAGGTAGTGTGGTGGACCTGTAGAGGTCAAGAAGTGGCAGGAGATGAATGCAAGGATCAAGATCTCAGCAGAAGTGGAGGCGAGTTAATAGTGCAGTGTACATGTGTGATGTTGAGGAGCACGTTTTGGAGACGTGGGAGGAAAACGACACTTTGGGGGTCAAGCATGATGGCAAAACCAGGGACTCACCGATGCCAGTGTCAGGGAGGTGTACGTTGTGGGGTGGGATGGATGAGATGGGGCCAGGTTTGAGGAGGTTTCTCTGTCCTAAAAAAACCGTATCTTTGAGACAACGAGGCCCTATTAAAAAAACCAACAAGACTATTCTTGAGAGCATGAGCTGGTCATAAATTAGGTCAGGAAAGGAATTCACATACAGGGCATATCCATACACTGATGACGCACCAGCTGAGCCTACATTGGTTTAGTAAAACCGTCCACCATTTGTGTGCTCTAAGCAGGGGGCGGAAGCAGAACGATTCTGCTCCCAGGGGAGCTCTGGGCGGCTTTGGTCACAGGAAAGATGTCTGAGTTGGTGGGAAGTGTGGAGCTGTGTCTCCCCCCACAAGAGTCCAGCAGAAGAGGGGAGAAAGGGATCACCTGGGAACCCATCCGGCCACAGCAAGGAGCCGGAGGGACTTGAAGACACGGGTGGGGTCATCAGTGGCTGATGGCTTTGTACAGTCATTATTCAGGATGTTCTCTGCCCTACGCTGAGCGGGTCTTTACACCAACCCCCTCCCACCCGTTCCCTCACATTCTCTTCGCTTCAGCCTTCTTGCTCCCCATTCACCTTTTCCCATGCCTCTCCTTTTTTCCAGCCATTTCCCTTCCTACCAAACCCCATCTGACTACTGGAAACCCTAATGGAATAACTGAAAAGGGACAGAAAAAAATGGCGGCCCCAACCTGCTGTTAGCAGCTCGTGACATAGTTCACTCTGCTTGTGCGTTACACCCCGTCCCCCCAATCCTGCGTCTGTCGTGTCTCTTTAGATGGTAAGGTCTTCAGGGCAGGGGCTCTTTTATACTCTGTCTTTGCCCAGCACCCAGCACAATGGGGGCACTGGTCAGAATTAATGACAACAAAAATTGTGGACTCGATATTCAATCTTGTGCTCCAGGATTGAGCCATTCTCTGTTAGGGTTATATCTACACCATGGCTCTCATCCAGTCTGTCCTTGACTGTGTTCCTGTCTCCACTGGGTCCCTAGGCACCTGCTCTAGCACGAATAGATAGTAACGTCTCCCATCTCTCAGTGGCGGGCCCTGCCTGCGTAGTGGATATGGACCTACTGGACTGGGACTCAGGAGACTTAGACTATTTCCAGCTCTGCCATTGGCCTGCTGAGTGATCTTGGGCATGTCACTTGCCCTCTCTGTGCCTCAATTTTCCTCTCTGTAAAATGGGGATAATGTAAAGTCCTGTGAGATCCACTGATGAAAAGCACTATACAAGGGCTAGGTATTATTATTGCCACATGATACTTGCCTCCCCTTTTTGCCACTGGTGGTAAAACTAGGGAACTGGACCATGGCTGTCTTGGGAGTGCTCAACCCCTCTGAAAATCAGGGCTGCTTATTTAAGTGTCTAATGTTAGAGCGGAAAATGCTGGCCTCAAACTTCAAAGACTTGGATGGGCTCTGTGGCCTCCCGCTCTTTGGGGAAGTTTGAATCTCCATTCAAGCGTTGAAGGTCGTGAGCTCAATTCTACATTTTAAAAGAACAGACCAAAATAACTTACCTTCTCCCCATTGGTTTCGGCATGTGACCCGTGCTCATTAAAGCTCTGACGACATTTCAAAGGGGAGGAAGCTGTAGAGGATTCTAATTGCTGATTCTTCTTTTGCTTGATGGTGTAGGGCTTGTTTTCAGCTCACTGCCATTAATTGGAATGAATTTTAATGACTTCATGGGGCTTGGGTAGGAAGAAATCATCATAAATTCCACATGATAGCTCCAAAATAGATTTAGAAATGAAAGAAATGGTTCGATCAAAGAATTATTCCATTTTAGGAGCAAAAGTTAAAGGCCTGCAATACAGTGTACAAACAGCACAGGGTGTGCCGCTGCTGTCCAGTCCCATAGGGAAACCATTTCAGGAAACGTAAACGCATCAGCGTTTGGATCATCTCACAATAGCAAGAAAAATCAAAAACAAACCTGCATTTCTCAAGCTGCTCAGACAGTCACGCCAGGCAGCGGATGGCAACTGGGTTTTTACGCTAGCATCCGGACGGGGTCAAAGCGCGAGCGTGTGGTGGGTTGTGATACACAGAAGAGTCATGTTCCACTTCACACCACAACTCCTACTGGCTTACCGAGAAGAGCGGGCTTCCTTGAATGCCCAGAACCATTTACTAGCACCAGTTAATTTCCCTTCAAGGCTCTCTTCACCTTTCCTTTTCAGAGGGGTCTGTTCTGCCGGGTAATGAAGACTAAGCACAAAGCCAGTCTCTGATCTTTTAATCCTTTTCCAGTACGGACTGAGACCAATAAATTCAGCATCAATAAGTCACTGGCCTTCCTGAGCTTTGGTTCATACAGCCCCGAGGTGGAGAACCCTCAAAGGACCCAGTGATGGAAGACTGGCAGAAATGCTCCTTTAATCTCAGCAGAAGGAACGTGTGTAAATGAATCCTGAATGGATGCTGCAGGTTCTTTCTTCTTTCAAGAGAAGAGAGTTAAATGCTCCTTTTCAGGAGGGTTAGAGAGTTACATTTGAACAAGCTGTAGTTGTAGTGGGACTTGTACAACCCAATTTTAAAGGCCCTGGAGAACACAGGGGAAGAACCACTCCTGTACGACCTGGGGTACTGGCGAGATGGTGCAATGAGTTTTACATCTCTATGATGCTTGTGCACATAATATTCCTTCGAGAGTGGACTGTGTTGCAGTGAGATTTATTGAACAGCACTCCATAACATAACTCAGAACCCTCTGCTATGGAGAAACAGAATCAGAAGCAGCATAAAACAGTCAAATTTAACATGGTCTAAAATGGGACGGTGTTTTTTCCAACTTGCTAAAGGTGGGTAAAATGGTAATTCCCACCCAACAGGTCATTGCTCTTTTTCAAATCGAAGCACCTGCTGCGTAGCACTTGGGAGCAACCCTACCATAATAAACCAACATATGGACATGAGAAATCTGCAAGGTAAATGCAGGGGAGAGTAGCCCGGACTGTGAAGAGATCCAGCCCAGAAGCCTGTAATACAGGTGGGGATTGGGAACGGAGATCCTTTGGATTGGAGGCTCCACTGCCTGCTGAAGAGAAGAGACTGTCCCAGCCCAAAATCTTTTCATAACATCCTTCCACCAGCAGCTGACAACATCCTCAAGTGGATCACCAAACTATTTCAGGCAAAGGCACCTGAGTTATTAGATACACTTGCATGTGCTCTAGAAAACAGAGAGAAGGGTGAGTTGAAAAATGTTTTCAGCGTGATAGCTTTGTTGGTCCCAGGATATTGGTGAGACAAGGTGGGTGAGGGAATATCTTTTATTGGACCAACTTCTGTCGGTGAGAGAGACAAGCTTTCTAGCTACACAGAGCTCTTCTTCAGACCTGGTCCATGTCCCTTTTAGCATCTGTGTCTTTGCCACCTTTATTTCCATGGCACAGCTTAGAACATTGCTTTGATGTCACTCAAGGAAACCTCTGATGAAGGAGATTTTACAGTTACTGAATCCCTTCTGGGTCCTAGCTTATGAGGTCTTGGACTGGGTGAAGATGCAGCATACTTGACTCTGCCTTTAGAGTTGCTTCTGTTCCTGACAGCAAAAAAAGGGAAGCCGGGGAGTTATTCTGACACTTGGATCAGGCTGGCAATATTTCACCGACCTGTCTGAAATCAGTAAGATAACCTCCCAGGTGCTCTTATTCACCCAATGGGGTTTCCAACACTGCCCCTTTCCCACTCCATTCGTGGGGAATCTTCAGTGCAGAAAACAAAGTGTTACTGGATTGGCGAGTTTCCCCCTCCCACAAATGTTTGTGAAGGACGCTGGATTGACAGCGCTGGCGACCTCAGTTCTAGACTTAGCCACAAGACAGGCCCACCGGAAGCTGCCCCGACAATGCCACTGGTGAGCTCCATCTCTGAGCTGCGGGATCCATCCCTTACGACAGGCAAAGGAAGTTAGAAGAGTCCATTTGATAGGAGAGCCCGACAGTGGGAATGGGCGTGCTCTGTTCCCTACACAGGTCTGGGGCAGGAAAGGGGTGGCTGGCCATGACACCCCATGTAGTCCAGGCCAGTGCTTGCTCCTGACTTTACCCACAGAGGAAGCTTCCTCCCCTTAGAGTGGGATTGAAAAATGTGCCCAACTTCAAAGGCCCAAGGACTAAGCGAGGTGTAAATATAGCAGGGTCCTGCCTGTCCTGCCTGGGCTCTCAGAGCTGGGTATTTTTTTTTTGGTAGCTCATTCTTATATAGGTTTCGGGATGGCCCTCCAACAGTAACTGTTTATCACGATGAAGCTCATGAATGGCTTGTAAACCTCCATGCCATTGCCCAATCAATAATCCTTTGGGCCATCCACACTCCAGGAAGAGTGAATTTAGTTGCAACAAATTCAGGAAGCTTCAAGAACAATTGCTGGTAATGAGCTGTGGGACGTGGTACCTCACTCACAGGCAGCTCTGTCACTGCGTCTCTAGCCTGACCTGCAGCCCCCCAACTAGTCCATCCTGTGCCCCACAGAGCCACCCTGACACCTTTGAATCAGGACCTGTAGAAACCTGCTGTTTCAGTCCTATTCCTCACACAGCTCTGTCAGGCACCTTAGTCCTGGCCTACAGTGTTCACTGCTCTCTCAGGTCTAGGCTTCTCCTGAGTAGCAAGTTATCTGTTATGGCAAGCTCTTTTTTTGCTGTGCTGATACAGACAGCAGGCTGAACCCCAACCGAACACATTTTTCCTGGTGACTCCAGACATCAGGATTTGAACCCATGGCTTCCGGGGTGCATTAAAACCACCACACCAATCAGCTTACAATGACTAACATAATGGCCAAGTATGTCTTTGTCCCGCTCTAACGGCTGGACCATGTAAAGAAGTTCAGTTTATTAGTGCCTGGAAATTAACAAGTTTGGCATTTAGGTGGTGGAGTCTCATGCTTTTAGATCCAGAGGTCTGAGGTTCAATTCCCATAGGTGACCCACCCAAGAGGACATCAGTCACAATTTTAAATAAATATATTTTTATTTAGGTTTAATTTGCAGACTATGATATACCATGAAGCTTTGCCTAACTGGATACTGTTGCCTTAGCAAGGTTGTTTTGCACTAGCTTTTATTTTTCACAATCCTATTACATTTCTTAATTCCAAGTTTCTCTGTTTCAGTTACATGCAGACACCATTTTTGATGCAACTCCCAGCAACGTTGAAACTCCACTCATCTGAACTGTTCAGTGTCTAGGAAGGGCTGATTCTAAAACTATCATCTCCCTGTTCACCATTTTAACCTCAGCAATAGATTAATTAAGGCTAATGTATGAAGGGTTAATCCAAACAGCCAAAGTGAGCAAGAATTTAGACTATCCAGCACAGCCTTTATGACCGGAGGTGCCCCATGCCATCTGATGAGACAAACAGCAAATCACCAAGGAGGAAGGCAGATGTCAAGAAAATAAATTACACACCTGCCCAATGACCACCCAAACCAGTGTAAATTAATAGACACTTTGCTTTATCTGACACTCTAGAGTTCTGTGGTCTGTTCAAATCCATTCCTGCCAGAGATCCCGCAGCTTGTAGATACTCAGGTGTAGCAGAGGTGTTGATTGCTCCTTGAGTAAGATGCTACAAACTGCTGTGAAATGTGTGATGGTGACACTTGACGTGCAAATCAGGTCAGTATCAGCATGTCTTTCATCCAGCCCTGGGAGTTTTATTCTGAAGTCAGTTTAGGGGATACTGAAAGGTGCTCAGTCGACAGCATTGGAGACCCGATGTCCTCTCTTTGCTCAAAGAAACTACATGACAGTTTGTACAATGTTTCCATGATGTCAAGAGGTAATTATCTGTCTCCCCAACATTGCCTGCATCAGTGGAAGCTTTCCCCTTACAATCGCCTTGACATGACTTGGAGGACTCCCTAGCTGCAGTGCGGGAGATAGAGTCTATCCTCTGGGCTCATTCCTGCCTTGGTCTGGCTGAGTGTTTAACACCTTGTCCACTAGAAGGCAAACTGCCCAACTCATTTCAGACCATCCACCAAACACTCAGCTGAGAGCTATTGTCTCCCCGTTCACCATTTTAACCGGAAGGGAACAACTAAGAGACCTGTTCTGTTAGAACCATAGCATCCTAGAATATTAGGGTTCGAAGGGACCTCAGGAAGTCATCTAGTCCAACCCCCTGCTCAAAGCAGGGCCAACCCCAACTAAATCATCCCAGCCAGGCTTTGGCCCACCCCTGAGAAATTCCTTCCTCCTCAAGGAGAACAGAGAGCAAAAAAAAACAAAACCAAAAACACCTCCAGGAGAATGATACTCCACACTGGCCTTCAAGAGGAGATTGTTCAGAGATGAACGGAGGTACCTTTTCTCCACAAGCAAACGTTTCCCTTGAACAGTGGGGCTCTGAGACTTTGGGGTGGGGCTGGAGGGTGATGGGGCAGACGTTCTCGACAGCGAACTTTGTTGTTCAAAAATGGAAACAAACCTCAACTTTTGAAAGGAGAGGCTGTGTAAAAGATGAACATCTGTCTGCGGAACAAAAAAAGAAGATGTAGATATCTGAAAGAGAACTGCCCCCCCCGGCCCAAAGCAGAGCTTTTGATATGGTTTTGAAAGAAGCCGTGGAGGGCTGCGCTGTTTCTTTTCAGCTGCTTTATGCAGTTAAAAATGGCAGATCGGAGGTGGGAGCACAAGAGGCCTGTAATGAAGTGTGCTTGTAAGAAGAGAGTTGTCACTCTTCTCTCCTTAGTGGGGAATCGTTGGCCAGACGCACCCTCCAAACCTTCAACCAAAGAGGGAAAAAGAAGAGTGCTTTCAACCAGTCCGAAGCAAGTAGCTTTGTAGGAAGGCAATGAAAGAGTTAAATTGCCACCTACCTCAAAATAACCACACAACTCATTCTTTGACAAATATATCCTGCCTAAGTGCTCTTTTCCCATTGGTGGGTTAGAATGAAAGCAATAATATTACTATCAAATCTTGCAGATGGTGGAGAAAAAGATTTAAGTCACCCTGTACCTGTTAAATTCCTCGGTGGCATTGTTTCAGGAGTTTGCTTTGATCAGATCCCTCTTTGCTTTGAGTTTTAATATACTTCTCTCCCACATCTATACACGTTCCATCTTTGCCAGCACATTGGTGGCTACGTGCCTGAGAACTATATTTCTGTTGCAAAGCAAACCCCCAAAGCAAGAATAAATGCAATACATAGTCCTGTGGATACGAGAGGCTTTTCCTCCAGACAACTGAAAATAAATGGTGATCAGATTAAACAAACAACCATTCACAAGCACAATACTGAGATTAGACCCATGAAAAAAAGACTGGTGAATCAAACGGCACAGATTGTGGATCAGAGCCTTTGGTAATTACAGGTTACAGTGATTTAGCACCCATCAGTCAGAGGAAATAGATCCGAACTCACTTTGTAGTCTGTGGGCCAGATACTGTGCGGCCACCCTGATTTCCATCAGCAGAGAAGCTGGGCTGATGTGCGTGTATAGACTGGTTCACTCCCACAGGAAGTGCAGCCTGCTCTGCAGGTGAACGCGGTAAGCATTCTGCACCAGTAGCACTACCCACGAGTTTAAGACAGGAGGGGAAGAATAACGGACATCCCTTAAACTTAACCCACAGGATTAATTTAGGCTGGTCAGGATGGAACGAGCAGCACTCCAGTGTCAGAGGTGGTTCAAAACTGGAGCAATTACAAAACAAGGAGGCAGCGGCCGATAATAAGGTAGTAAGGCAGATAGTGTCAGGGTGTGATCTTTGGGTGGTGTAAAACTCTGCCCAAGGCAAAAGAGCTCTGCTGATTTACACGCATTGGGAAGCTGGCCCAATGCAGCAAAAGGTTTTCATGTGGCATTGAAGAGTGACATTGAATAACTGACTCTGCAACTAACATGTGCTATTCAGTTTCCACGTATGCTTCGCACAGGGCAGAGCACTCTTGGCAGAGGATGCATGCGTGCCCTCTCACAGTGCGGTCTAGAGGCACGAGGGCGATGGAAGGCAGGATTGGTTCCCAGGCACTGGCCTACGTCAGGTGGTTTAGATCTGTCTGTGCTCCACAGTGCATTCAGGAAGGTGCGTGGGAAGGCAGGGTCAGAGCTGTGGCCACGCCCTCACCTTCTCTGGACATTTACCATTGCTGCAGCAGCGCTAATGCTTCTGCTCTGTTTCATGGCTACCTGAAGCCAAATTACAGCAGCCTCCGATATGGCAGGGCAGGGGAGAGGCATGGCCCCATTTTTAGTGCATCTATCTACATCAGTGTATTTTAGGTATTTATATGGCCCTTGTTACTGTTGTATCTGAGCGCCTCATAATATTTTAAATGTATTTATCCTCAGAAAACACCTATAGCATATAGAAGAATTTACACTTATGACTGCTATATAAGCAATTCTCCTGTGTATGCAATGGATAGAAGGACCTCCAGACAGGTCCACTAGAGTTCTGCAGATGAACTGCTAGCATAGAGGAAGCATACTGCTTATAGACCCAGACTATAAAGTCAGAAGGGACCATTATGATCATCTAGTCTGATCTCCTGCACAATGCAGGTCACAGAACTTCACCCATCCAACTCCTGTAATAGACCCCCAACCTAGGACTGAGTTACTGAAGTCCTCAAATAATGATCTAAAGACTTCAAGGTACAGAGAATCCACCAGCAAGGGACCCATGCCCAATCCTGCTCTAGGGGAAAATTCCTTCCTGACCCCAAATATGGTGATTAGTTAATCCCTGAGCATGTGGGCAAGACTCAACAGCCGGACACACAGAAAGAATTCTTTTTAGTAACTCAGAACCCACCCCATCTAACATCCCATCACAGGCCATTGAGCATATTTACCGCTAGTAGTCAAAGACCAGTCAATTGCCAAATTAGGCTATCCGACCATACCATTCCCTCCATAAACTTATCAAGCTCAGTCTTGAAGCCAGCTAGATTTCTGAATAGGCTTACTGAATATAGAAGTAATTCTATACAGTATACCATAGCTCATCAAAATACAGAGCGTGCATCACACGCTCTGGCGCTCTTTGCTTTGGAGTATTTTAAATGAGTTCAAACCCTGTCAGATGCATTACTTCACAGGTGACTGACTAGCCAATGTACCAAAAGCCAAAATGTAATTAAATGTTAAACTCTTTAAATGCCAAGTACCGTTGGGATAACATGTGGGGAAAACACAGTAATTGGTTGTATTTACTCTAAGTAGGGTTACTTTCATTTGCAAGCTCCCGCCTCAAGTGTTAGCTCAGGAAATTCAAGCGCCACGTACTAGATTGTCCTAATGGATGTAGGGTCTCCAAGCACTACATTAAATGTTGATGTTGTGCTAGCTCCTGACCGGCCTGCTGTGTAAAACGTTCTGCTGAAAGCTGATTGTGGGGGCTGTTGATGAATTCTCACCAATAAATATTGAAGCCTCCGCTAGAAACTTGCTACTTTCACTTTGACCCCCTGCACTGGAAAATACATTTTCAGAGACGTAGGATTCGCATGCATAAAACCGTGAGCAAAACACCCACCCCGGACTACGTGGGGCAGTTTCCTTTTGCCTCAGGTTCCTAAGTCCAGTGACAAGAAGTTCCTTTAATGTGCCCCTCCCTTCACAGCAGCACACTCACAGATGTTGTCCTGAGTCGGGACAGACCCAGAGTTTGCAGCAGCAGAGTTCACCTCCCACCCTGGTTGGGGGAGGGAGATAGAAGGCACCTTGATTGCTCCTCTGTCCAGCCACTACTTTTGGCCACCCTGCCGGCTGCCCTGCCAGCTGCTTTGCTGGCCACTCCGCTGGCTGCTCCGATGTGTATTGTCACCTTCTGCTGCCCCCTGCTTCTCTTCGGTGACCTCCGCAGGTCAGTCTCCTGAGATTCCTCCCAGCTCGGAGTGGTTTTCAGCTCTCAGTGAGAACTTCACTGCTGAAGCAGGCTGGGAAGCAAACGCTGTCCCACAGGAAGTGATTTCAGCTCTAGTGATCACTTAACAACACAAAAAGACTCCTGCTGGGGCCTGCATTACCTCTATCTTTGAGCAGTGGGAAGGGGCAGGTCAAACCATGCCTAGGGCTCCTAAACAAAGCCCACGCCTCCTGGCAGGGACACCTGCCCCCACCCCCTCTACCTTTCACAGGTCTCTGCATATGAGCCTCTTGCTTCCTGAGTTCAGATGAGGGTGAACCCTCATCAGGACAGGTTAAGCATAGTTCTGCTGCCCTTTCTTCATGCAATAAGCAGAACAACATTTCATTATCCCTGTATTTAACACCAACGTGATTTGTAACCCAACACCAGCCAGAGTGATCATTTGAGCACAGCAGTCCATCCACCATGCTGAGCAGGTAGGCAGAGTGGGTGTGTTCGTGCAAATACAGTCCGGCCCTGAAGCCTGTTCCTCTCCCCCCAACCAGCTGGGCAGGGGAGAGCTCATTCAGACCCTGCTTACTTCTGCTCCCACTGCTATTAAAGGGGGATGAGGGAGCCTGCCAAAGCTCTAGATTTTACAAAAAAAGACCTCTCTAGTTTTTTTTACATTTTGGGTTTTGCCTAGAATTTCTATTTCACCAGCACTCGCAGATTTACACATGGTTTCAGATCCATTCTAAATCTCCACGCCATGAATGCTGAGAGAGTTCTAAATCTGCAAAAAGCAAGTTCTCCCACTAGTATATCATGGCAAGTATCCTGAGGGCTGCCCCACATCTTTCTCTTCCCTTGTGGCTGTTGGATTCACTCTATGGAAATTAACAGGAAGTGGGAACATTTTGAAGATCAGACTGTTAGCTAACATCTGGTACAAGAGGGATCTCACTGAGGGATTTGTTGCTGCAAATTGAGTCTGCAAAGAGGTTAAAAAATTCAAAAAGCATTGTACAGATTTTTTTGAACCTTTGTAGAGGTTCAAAATGCAGGAAGTTCCCATGTTAGTTCTCAATGCAGCTTAATGGATGAGATTCTTACTCAGAGTGTCTAAACTGCAGCTGTCCCCATGTCTCTTTAGCCTACTTCCTGTTAGATACCTGCCCACTAGATAGCACAGTATCAACATCCAATCCTATTACCATTTAAATTCATGGCAAAATTTCCATTGACTTCAATGAGATTCAGTGCAGGTTCGTGAACTGCTCTTTAATCATCCCATTTTTATACCTTCTAGGATGTATCTTCTCTCTAGATTCACTTCTCCACTATAGATTAATGGGGAATGACCATAACCTGAAAGTTATTACCAGGTTTTTTTAAGCCGTTGCTAATAAATTATAATGAAAATAGTATTGCCTCATTCTAATGAACTAATTTTCAGGGGCGAGTACAGGATTTACAACTAGGCAATTAAAGGGACATGATGAGATAGCCAGATATATATGTAAAACAGTTCCTGACCTGTGTTCCTAATAGCAGTGTTAGGAAAGGTTCTTCCTCTGCCCCATGGTTGGGTGTATCATCCTGTGAGTCCAGTGGCTACTGTTACTACTCCTTCCACACCACTGATGCTATTTGTTTCCTAATTGCACATTGCTTTCCTGGCTTGGGGTCACTTTCCGTTTATTGTCAGTTTCACTTTCCACCTATACAGCCCCTCTTATGTTTCCAACATTGCAGACAATTATTCTATTAAAGAAAAATCTGCTGTTTTCATTGGCAATTTTTAGTGAAAGGGTTCTTTTCAAACTCATAACAGGTTTTGTAATAACCACTTCTCTCATCTATTTTTAAAATCTAAATGGTGGCAGTCCTAATTCTATATGCCAGTGTCCCTTGTTTCTAGGAAATAGTTAATATATTACAGGTAGCTCTCCCAGTTTCTGATAACATTGAAACGGACTGCAAAAGTTAAGTAGTGTTTTCCGATGGAGGACGTACCCAATGCCAAGGGCTGGAGGGTTATCAAAGAGCCAACAGCCCAAATACTATTTTAAGTGATACTGATGTGAATACAGAGCAGCTCCTTTGACTTTAAAAACAATGAGAGTCCTGTAGCACTTTAAAGACTAACAAATTTAATTTCTTTGACTTTATTGCTCCACATTCACACTGAGACAAAGAACAGAATCTAACCCAGTGCATATAAAAGAGAAAGGAAGGACGGAGTCTAGGCAATGAAACTGTCAGCTTCACATCCTGGTTTAAACCAGGTTCCCCTTTGTCAGCATTTCTCCATAGTTGAGGCAGAGCTGGTAATAATATTCAACTACTCTAAATACAAGGTCACTGTCACTGCAGCACCTCACATTAATATATTTATCTGCACATCACCCCTGGGAGGTGGGGAATTATTGTTATGTCCATGGTGCCTCTATTCCCCATCTGTACAAAGAGACTAAGTGACTTGCCCAGGGTCATCCAGGAAGACTGTGGCAGAATCAAGCATTGAATCCAGCTCGCCTGAGTCCTGGATTGCAACCACAAAACCAACCTTCCTTCCCCATCCCAAATTGGCTATAGTGAAATTTCACAGCACATCCATCTGGCTTGGGCACTTATATAGCGCCCCCACTGGAGCCTGGGAGACCCTCAGTCTTTAATCTATTTATCTGCAGAACACTCCTGGGAGGCAGGGCAGTGAACTCACCTCCATTTTACAGATTTACAACGGAGGCACAGAGAAGCAAAGCGGCAATTCATCATCGTCTTACTGACGGGAGAAACAAGCCAACCAACCAAAAACCCTGCGGTGAAACTGACAGCCCGGCATGCTTCTCTTCCTTCCCACCTGATTTCTTCTCTATTGCAGGTTAGTCACCCCAGAGGCCTTGTCATTCTCAATTTTCCAAAGGGATCTGTGGCTCAGAACGCTCCACCAGCCTCTGCTACTTTGTGCCCTGGATGGAAGTGAGCTGCACAGCGCGGGCAGCAAGGACTCTGATGTGACGGAACAGGATGTGCTGTAGTTTGAACAAGCGCAGACCCATGTGTAGGGAGGGTTAGAGCTGGAAAATGAGCCGCGTGCAGCTGTGTGCATCTATTTGTCTGCAAACACCCCAGGAGCAGGTAAACACCACTGAGAATCAACAAAAAGCCCCAATTCAATGCTTAAAAGTCCTTTTGCAGATCACTTTACCACTTACCACTTGGAGAGCTGAAGTGCCATGTCCCTGATACTTCCTGACTCATTTGTTAGACTTACTAGAGTCTAGGACTGAAAGACACAATGCAAGATTCCTCATGCAGCGTTGCTGAAGCATCTCAGCCCAGACATGGCTAGTGTGGCTATGAGACCACCTCACAGCTTTGCCAATACGCCTCGTTCTCTTGCTTTTCCAGCCCCGGCCACTCCCTCCAGCAGAGGGCAGCTAACTGTGCAATGCTCTTGTGATAAGGAGAAATGGGAATTACTGCAACACGTTGTGGTACTCTCGTAATCCAGTTGGCTAGCTGCACCAGACATAACACACACACACACACGGAGAAGCTCTATAGTCGGAAGATGTAAATCCACTCATTCCAAGGCAAATAGCCACAGGATAGACTGTTACCAGTCTGAGGAGTTCCCTGCATGTCTGACATAAGCAAAGATTTCAACCCATGTCTATGGGCATAATAGGTGAAAACTTTAACTACCGTGCCACCTGCCTCCTTGGCTAACTCACTTAACACTGCCTCACATTCCAAATTATTATTAGTTTTTGTAATATGGTTCCACCCAAAAGTCCCACTCAGGATATGGGTCCTTTTGTGCTAAGGTTTCTATAAAGACAAATGCAGTCTCTACCCCGAACAGCGGATAGTCTAGAGCCCTGGTCCTGCAGTGTGATACACGCCCATCTGGAAGTCCATCGACTTTGTGGGCATCCACTCACTTGCATCTCCTTGCAGGACTGGGATGGGACACTGCATGGGGAGGCTAGGCATCTAAATGGACCTTGAGCTTCATGCTACTAGAGAGCCAAGACTTCACACTGTCCTGTCTTGTTGTGTTCCCTTCAAAAAGACACTGGGTTTGTGCAAACTGTGACAAGGCATGATCCTGATTATTTCAACCCCCATTGGTGACTCACTACTGATGATCTGACTAAAGAAGAGAACAGTGGTAAGGAAAGCATAAGGAAGAATGACAGAAGGGCAAGTGTGTGTGTGTGTGTGTGTGGTGGGGGGCACTCACCTCTTAAATACCTCCTTGTGGCTGGCTGCAGTATTAGCCTCCTTTTCCTGTTCCCAGCACTTCCTGTAGGCCAGCTGTGTGCCTCCGCTGGTCTTCTGTGGCCCTCCAGCTGGCTCACACAGTCAAAATGAACCTCTTCCCGGGTAGCAAGTAGTCCAACGAATAAGCAGTCTCTCTGCCCTCACTTGGGGTCATCAGCCCCAGTTATGGGGCCTTTAAGTTCAGTCCTTATCTCAGGCTTGCAAACTAGACCTGTCCCCTAATTGGGGCTTAAATTAGGCTTGCCCCCCCTTTTCAAGGTTTATGCAGTGGGGTACCCAGGGGATCCTATACACAGCTCCAGCCCAGGGATCCTATATGCAGCAGCCACATGTCTCTCAATTCAACTCATTGTTGCTACTTCCCTGAGCCTCTTCCCATCAGGCCCCTTTATCTTCACCCTTAGCACGGGGCCAAAGCTCTTAGCTGCCTCTGTCCATACAAACCCAGCTGTATCAGTGCAGCCAGAGATAAACCCTGACTCATCCTCAGGCCCCTGCAGCCAGAGAGTAACACCCAGTCCTCTTCCTCCACTCCCAGCCAGGGACTACCCTGTTCTGCCCCCCTGCAGCTCCTTTTATCTGAGTCTGCTGGACTCTGATTGGCTGTGGCTAGCCCTTCTAGCTCTTGGAGGACCAGGTCTCTGTAGTTTCCAAGATGGCTGCTCCAGAAAGGTCTCAGTAGGCAGGCTTGGAGGACTCACCCTTGCTGCTCCTCCTCCTCCTCCTCCTCCTCCTCCTTTCCTTTCCTTTCCTCTCACATTGCTGCTGCCTGGGGCAGGGTGTGGTAGGACCCAGAGCCTCCTGTAGGAAGCCACAAAGGCCATGTACACCTTGTCGCAGAAGGCACAGCTATCATTGTGCGTCAAGGAAAAGAAGGGCCTTTCCAATTCCGACAGTCTGCTAATTTGCAAAGAGAGCTGACAATCAACGCAAAGCAAGTGGGAACACACAGAAATGATAAATTAATCAATAATGCCATGGGCTAGTCACACGGTGCCCTCTTCGATTACTTTAATAAAAGCAAGACTGCCTGTTATGATTCCCAGTGCAGAGCGGCAGTCATGGCATTTAAATAGTGATTCAGATGCTAGTTAATTAAGCAAAGCGAGTTGCGTGGAACACTCTCCTTGTTTTTATGAGACACTGTCCTGTCATTCAGAATTGTTATGGGAAAGTCACTCCTGCCATAAAGGATTAAGGCCCAATACGTCTCGGTGAATATTAGTTATACTCCTGCATACATATTTTGTAAGCACATCTACACCACTTTATATGACTGGTCCCTTTCACACCTGGTCATCTGGGGTTTTGTCTCCCTCCCATTCTACCTGTCCAGTCTCAACCGAAAGCTATCTGGGGCAGAGACTGTTATGTATTATCCAGGACTGTGCATCCTCCTTCTATACAGGAGGTCAGACTAGAGCATCTAATGGTCCCTTCTAGCCTTAAATGCTATGAATCTACGGCTCTGGTGCTCAATGAATAGAGGGGCCCATCCAACCCCTATTGTAATGAATGAGAATCATTTCACCCAATGGCAGGTGGAAATGGTGCATAGATAGCAACAGCTACTGCTCCTTGAAATACTGAATGCTCCACTAACGTGAGTATAAAATGCACCCGGACTTTACCAGGTGAAAACAGAACTTTACAATGTATGTAGTTCCTGGTAAACAAACCCAAAAAACCCATTCCCCCCACTGCTTTCTGGTGTCTACAATTTCCTTTTCTTCGGGACCAAAAGGGCTTCTAAGAATAATACAAAGATTTTTTTCTAGCCCCATGATCTTTCTAGTCCATGCTGCCGATTCCCCTGAGAAATGGCCCTGCCTTCATTTTTATTCATGACAGCGATTCTGCCATACAGATCCATTAGGCTCATAGCAAGCAGATCAGTCAGGAGACACAACCAGACAAGAACTTCTAATTGGTACACAAGGTTATGAAAACATTTACAATGGGAACTCTGCTGGGAGAGCGTTTTCTACTGTGAGAAATGTCTCCCCGCTCAACATCTCCATATTTGTACACTCAGGCCTCCTGGCAACCCATATTGTGAATATTTCCTTTTGAGAATGGATATAGTGATCTCAGTCCTTGCATGTATTTGTAGGCTGGTCACAGAGTTAATTTGGGTTCATTAAAGGGACAAGATTTATTAACCCGGATTTTGACCTGTTTCTAAGCTCTTTATTTTTGCAAAGTCCTCATCTTTCTTAAAATAGGTTCCACACCCCCACAAGTAAATACTTGAATGTTCATTCTTGCCTCTTAAAAATACCCAGAAAAACAAACCCAGGGTGCAGATCCCAGCAATCAGGTTTGAAAGCAGCGGGTGCAGTCCTCCGTGTCGGAACTGCCAGAAAACAAAGGCCACTTGAGTTAGATCCGGCCATTTAAGATTCGCCCTCCTGGAGCACCAGAACAGTCTGTCTGGCAAGCTTAGCATTGCTTCCCCTCCCTGGTCGTAATCTGGGGTAGTTATTTAACATTTATATTTCCATAAAACCAGAGGTCCCGATCAGAATAGGTCCCATAATGCTAGGTGCTTCCCAATGCATGGAAGACACTGTTCATGCCCTGAATAGTTTGCAGTCTGAGTGCAGTGGGAAAAATGTTACCATACCCCATTGGCCAACCCCAGTGACAACTGGGACATAGACAGGAAGAGACGTCTTAGCTGCTCCTTTCTATAGGCCAGTGACACCAATACAGACCGGCCATCCCTCAGTTAGAAGCAAGTTAGGTATCAATGTGACTGTTAGTTTATGGCTCAATTGGGCAGGTATGTAAAGAGGGGGAGACATCCCCGCCTGTTTCCTGTCTTCTCTGGGGTAGCTTCTGCCGCTGTGGGGGCTAGGAGCACACTTGGGTGAGAAACTGTTTTCCCAGCCCAGGAGAGCCTGAGATTTTGCAATTTCACATCTGAAATCAGAACTCTCACAAGTGTTTGCGAACTGATCCGCCGAAAAAATTCGGAGGGGGGGTCAATCAGAACGTTTTGTTTTGATGATTTCAAAGCATTTCATTTTGATTTCTGTCATTTTTAAAATCTTAGCCTTTCTTTTTTTTTTGTTTGAACAAGTATCCACTAACTAACATTTCAAAGCAAAACGGAGTTTTGAACCGGAATGGGACTTTTGACAATTTTGACAATTTTGAATTTTTTTTTTTTCAAATCTGGAAATTTATTAAAATCACATTTTTTTTGAAGAATTATTTTGGAAAAATCACAACCAGTTCTAGCTAGGAGGGACCTAGACTGTGCCCTGCTGATGCATGGGGGGTACAGGGTCCGTTGTACCCTTCCCCTACTATGCACACATGTAGCAACTGAGTACCTGCTGATCATTAATGTCTTTCATAGCCCCCTCCTACCAACGCCGTTCACTGCAGGCTAGTTCCAACTGGGGTGGTTGTTATGCTGGCTGAATATAGGAAGCGGAGGTGCTTGCATCCTGACTGAGGGCAGGAGTTTCCATTTTCAGGTCAGAAATTCTCCCTCCTCATTCACCAAGTGCTTGTTTGTCTGGCTCCCTGTCGCTTTCTTCCCTTCTGTCTCCTCCTTTGCAGCCTGGGCATGTCCTGCTGCATCCAAAAACTCACCTGCGTCCATGTGATGTTCATGGACAGGGAGCCCCACGCAGAAGTGGATCTCTGGCCTACCAAAGGGTTGGAAGGACGAGAGCCGGAGGTCACGTCCTCTTCTTCCTCTCTAGCTGTCTTTGCAGACTGGAGTAGGCTAGACTGCCTAATACCTGGTTCGTTAGAGCTTTGACTCCCACTATAAAAGGGAAGGGAAAAAAGCAATAGCACCAAACAGGGGGCACTGGTGCAATGCTTTTTTGGGGAGCCAGGAGATTTATTGCAATTGAAACACACAAAGGGATTCCTTGAAGAGGACCTTTTAAGAAAATTACCCTGGGTAATGAGATCCATAACAATTGTATCCTGCTCTCACACAGACAGCACGGAAGCTAAGGTCTTATTTTTCTAGAGAACCTACTCTGCTTATTTGGGGTCGGAGAGGATGGATAGTGGTGCGTTGGTTTGGAAAATGAGCATGTACAGCTAAGGAGCTTTTCAACACGTGGGCTGCATCTGCCTGCTTGTGCTGGTGAAGTAGGTTTTGAAGAATGGCATTTCTATTCCTTCCCCTCTGAAAAGTTTCTAATAAAAAAATGAATGATAAGAAAGAGTGACAAATTCACAGGGAAAAAATAACATCAAACCAGAAGTGATCTTGGATATGGTCTTTTATATCAAGTGTAATGACAAGTCAAACTTGCCAGAGCAGAAAAGAGCTGAGCTAATGGGAAAGTATCCGAGATTTTCCCCGTCACTTCCACACATAATGCTGCTCAGCTGGCTCACCTATTCCATATTATCAGCAGGCGGCAGAGCATCTCCTGCCAGTGACCACATGCAGAATCTTTGGGACGTATCTGCAACCAGGCAGACGGCATTTCAAATACAGAGACACGTCAGGCTCATTTCATTACAGTTAAGTTAAAATTGCAATTGAGGGCAGGAGTTTGTTCTCCAGGGCATGGGGAGTGGCTCACAAGCGCCAATGTATTGTGGTACCGAATTACTTCACTGCAGACAAATGAAGACTGAGTAACATTTAGCTTCAAAAGCAGGCGGGAAGGTTTGCAAACGTATTTAGCAGGACACCTCAGAATGAAAGAGATGGAGAGGCACGTTACTGCCTTACACTCAATCCCCGGAGCTATATTCTGGAACTGAATGGAATTAACTTTACCCAAAGAAGGTGCTTGTTGTGAATAAAATGCACAGGCGAGCACCGATTTTCAGAAGCAGCCTCCGATTTGGTGACTGCATTTTACAAGCGCCATTTTGCAGTGGCAGATAAATGCGGCTGCCTCTTGGTAGGGCTTAGAGATGAACAACCCAGCCTTGGCTTTTAAAATAACTAGAGGAACTGTGCGTCCCTGAAAGCCAGGAATGGATCTGTGTTCAGGGTCTGGCTTCATGTTATAACCCCTTGCAACGGACCACCAGACGGCGCTGTGGGCCAGCAGAGCTGGTGAAATTGACATATGTCTTTGTGAGCACATATGCACCTAAGGGGCCACCTCCAGCTCGCTGGTCCATGTGACTTGACCGAAGCAACAGAGGGAGCCGTACAATAATGTTGCCACAGAGCAACCTCATCCAACCCATGCCAGTAAAATCTATAGCAGCTGCTTTAAACCTCCTGTGTGCTGCTGCAGTCATGAAAAGGCGAATTATTGGGGGGCTGAGGATGGTGCAAAATCAAACCAGGTGCAAAGAATGAAAATGAAGGACCTGCACGTATTTCCATCACAGTCAAAAGGTGTTTTGCCATTGACTTCAGCTGAAGCAGGACTGGGCCCTAAAACTTTCCCAGAGGTGCTGCCTTGTTATATTCCCAGAACTTGCTGCTGTTGAAATTGTTATATTGCAATTATAACCTCCATCAGTGTCTGATTATCTGGGCTCCAGTGTACGACTGGTATGGTTTGCTGAGCACCACCAGGCAGAGGGAGGCAGTACAGAGGTGTAGAGGAAGACACTGGGCTGGCCCCTAGAAGCACTGGTTCTAAAATTAGACACAGAATCCTGTTCAAATCTCTACTGTGCCAGAAGATCAGATGATGGTCCAGGTTCTTCTCTGCTGTGCATGCGCTGCTCTCTCTCACTTTATGGTGGATAGTTGCCAATAAGGTTTACTAGATGAATGAGCTTTAATGAGGGAGTGAATGGTGTTTCTATAGATTCATTCATAAATTCATCAGTTTCAAGCCAGGTGTGATCATCTAGTCCACACATAGCACAAGCCTGCAGCCTTCCCAGTGTTCATTTCAGTTGAATAGGGAGAGTTGGTCATTGGAAGCACCAGTAGAAAGAGCAAGTTATAAATGTAAGAGGTGGACTAGGAGAAATATACAAAAAAGGACCACTGTAAACATGTTTGAATTCTCTAGCCAAGTGCATGTGATCTTAGTGGCTCGTCCAAGTGACTGTACATCTCACTGTTATCTCACAGCTAAGGAAGCTCTCCTTCAGTTCAAGAAATCGGGAAGGGTCTGTGGTTTTGGTTCTGGGTTCAAACCCCTGTGCTAGCTATGTGCCTACAGCCAAGGTTTTTTACCGATCTCTATGGATTTTTTGGGCTTTATTCTGCTTTGCAATAAAATATGACTATTTTAAAACAAACCCCACTCACTGAATGCTTTTCATTACAATTTCTTCAGCATGGGACAACACCAATTACTTCTTCATTCAGACACCTGCTGGGCAAAATTCAGAGGATCCAGGACACTCCACTATTATTTTTGTTGATGCCGTCAAAAATTATGTTTCTGAATTTAGGGATAAATTTCTTGTTAACGTTGGGATATGTCAGACATCAGATTAGATGGATTCTTCTACTTTATGGGCAGTATATACCACTAGGTTAAAAAACCTCATTAGATTATTTGCTGAAACCACATTTATTCCCAGAATCAATGCCTACAGATGTAATGTCCTAATTAAATCAGCTGGTCAGGTCAGCACCATGCTGGAGTGGGAAGAATCTTTCACTGTGACCCACGAGATGCAGCACTGAACTCCCTTATTATTAACGAGCCCTGGAGGCTTAATTCTCGATACAACACACTGAACAGGTATGTATCAGCTCCATTGTTTTTTGGAATGCTGAAAGTTCCAGATCACATATAATTTGGCATTTGGAACATAATAATCTTCGATTGTCTTTGCTCTGCATTGCGTGAGCCTCATCAGGGCCCTGATCCAAAGCCCATTGAAAAGACTTGCACTGACTTCTGTGAGCTTTGGATCACGTCCCAGAAGTCTGCTGAAGAAAACGGACTGGGCCATTGGGATTTGGCAGACACATTGAGCTGCACATTTACTTAGATTCATGGTGCATGTTATGCAACTTCAAGAGAGGGTTGGTAGTGCTAGCAATGGGACTTGTTTTGGTCTTAAATAATAATACTTTGTGATAGTATAAATGATCTCTACATACAAATTATAAAGTGTTTTACAAACCCAGATTCATTTCGCCCACCACTTGAATGCTACCACCTCTGGCATGAATCAGGGCAGCTGTTCAACAGCACATACAAGCAATCTTATACAACAATGAAGCAGAATATCTTTGCCAATGATAACAGCAGAGGAGTTTTCAGATGGGTGGAATACAATGACCTTACCTGCAATTTGGCCAGGAGACTCCATATCCTCTTGAGAAGAATACAATAGACTCTTTAGTATTCACAAATGGGCAGGATCTTGTATCCGCAGAGGCTGGACCTACCATATTACAACAGCTGCAGAGTTATACGCTCTTTTGCACCCAGTCAGTACCCATTTATAGAGCCTAAACTGACAAATTGTGTAAATTGCAGGCCCAAACAGCTGGAATAAGATTCCTGTCATATTACAACACTGTCTGGTTTTATAAAGCTTTTGATCTCTTAACTAAAATAGAGCCTCACCCACGTAAAAGGACCTGAAATTGTGCTTCCTCTAACACTATTCTGGAGCAGTGGTGACTCAGGGAATAGTGACGCCTATTAAAGTGACAACATGAGACTGGGTTGATGTTTTTTGACCCTCAATGTTTTCCTGCTGAGATATAGGGTTTATCGAAATCAACATTGATTGCAGGAAAATGTCCGTTTCAAGGAATTTTTCAGATTTTTCAATGGGAAAATTCAAGGCAGAACATTTAGTTCTGAATCGACATTTAAAAACTGTTGAGAACATTGACATTTTGAAATGAAATGTTTTGTTTGAACTGAAAACGTCGATATTTTCCATTTCAATGTTCCCAAACTGAAATTTTTCAGAACTTTGATGTTTCTGAGCCTTTCTATTATTTTGACCTTTTGCCCCATTTCGGGATGAAAGCAAATGTTCAAACAGCACAGTTTTCCACAGGCTAGAAATCCCATTTTCCAGAAAGCTCAAGTCAAGCCTATGTCAAAGCCCCTTGCAGACATGCAGTCGAAGTACCCTCCTGCCTAAGTTATATGGTCTAACTGTCTCAGCTACCATCTTGGTCACTGACACTGAACCTGTAACCTCCGGAGCTAAAAGCAAGAAATGCTGCTAGGTGAGATAAAGAGCCAGGCTGTTAAGTTTAGAGCTGTAACAGACCCACATTATCAGTGGTTTGAGCACAGAGGAAGACACAACACGCTGAGTTACATCACAAGGTCATAGACAGAAGCAGCATGATAAAGACAGCACACTATACATAGTGCAATGGTTGCACATTGTCCAATTTCCTCTGTTTAAACAAAGGATTTATTAGAGGGTAAATCCTTGCTAACTAATTTTTTGAAGAGGAATAATAACCCCTCTTTGCCTGCCCTGTTTTCTGCATCTCCGAGTGGAAACCCCAAGAACAGGAGATATGATTTCCCAGAGGCCATTTCAGATTGCTAGGTTGAAAGCTTCTTTGGAACTGGCAGCACAACTAACATCTAGTCAGGTGCTTGTGTGTGCAAAAGACCCAAGAGCGATTGCAATCAAGCCAATTGCTGCAACTGATTACACATGAAAACCCTCATTCCGCTGAATGTTTTGCAGGCCTTAATAAAACATGCCCATCTGACCTTAAATTGCACCAGGCGGCTCTTTTAATGTTAAGAATTAGCTGGGGAAAACCAAAACGAAATAGGAGAAAAAATGATGGAGGTGAGTGGAGGTAAATAAATGCCTGACTTAACTGCAGTTTCCTTTAACATAAACGAGTTGGAAGAAAAAGTTTGAAGCTGAATTTTTTGAGCTTTGGGATCCACTTCTTGGAAACTCCAGTCTGGCAAACAGCAGGGGGCAGAATAGCAATCAGGGCGGCATTTCTAGGCTGCACAGATTCAGGAAACCTTCTCATGCCAACAGGACCGGAGTTAGTTTTGAGTCCATGGGAATGAATATTGACAGGAGACTCGGGCCAGTCTGCCCCACTTTAGGTAGAATTTTAGTGCTGCTGTTTGTCTTTTCATGTGCATATATTTAATGGTTAATTATGCACATGCACACAAGCAGTGTCCCTGCTCAGGGCAATTTACAATCCAAATCAGACTAAAATTGCTACATGAGCGTCCCTTTTCTCTTAACCGATTGGTCTACTTCTTTTGGAAATGTATACAGAGATGGGCTCAAACTCCCACATCTGTACTTTGCCTCTTTGGCCCATTGCAAAAGAGTTTTGTGTGCTATGCTTTCAATAGGCCAACGTTTAGTCTCAGTTTCACCACTGTAACACTGGAGCAACTGTAGTGGAGGCCATAGATCACTTTAGATCTACATCAGAGTAACTGAGATATTCCCTGAGCTGAGATAATAATTTGGCTCTCAGGTATTTCTAGAGCTCCAACTGAATTTTGCGCTGCTGATAATTATGGAGTAGTTTTTGTTTTAATGTACAATTGTTTCTGGACTCTGTTCCTTCTGTAAAGATATTGAGTACATTAGACACTACAGTGCAGAAACCTTGCCTGTTTAACATTTAATCTAAAGGGAGACTGTCTCCACTGCATTTCATTTTCTTAGCTCAATTGCTAATTCCATCTCCAGAGGTTACTAAAACAAAGACCATGATCTCAAAAGCCACTAGAGATTTTGGGTGCTTCAGGTTTTTGTGCTCAACCTAAGACACCTTAAAGGGGTTTGCTTTTCAGTGGATGGGTGCTCAGAACTTCCTGAAAATCAGATGCCTTTACGGCATTGCAAACTGGACACTTAAAACCACTAGTTATTTTTGAAAATCTTGAAGCTCTTATGTGCACATAACTTCCACTGAAATCAATGGGGTTTTGCTTGCAGGGAGACGGCAGAATTGGGCTGTGATCCAATTTGCTTTTCACCAGGTATAACGTACTGTTTACTTACATTTTGCACTTCACCCAGCTTAGATAATTAAACCACTGGGCAGGATTTTATTTCTAGTCAGTTTCACTCGGCGGTTCGTATCTGCTTGCACAGTGTTTTATACTATTGTGCTAAGATACTATGGGGATGAATGACATAAATAAATACATTTAATGTGTGTGATTGGGTTCACAGTGCTGCCGGTTTTCTTTTAAAAAAAAAGCTTTTGTGAGTCATATTGTTTTTAGTGGCAGTGGATTCATCTTGAGACCTGGCTTGGGTCAGAAGTATGAATGACCATCTGGATTCAGCCCGGTGAACATTTCTTCATGCCACACAACTACCAGAAGCCCAGAGGCTGAAACAGCAGATGAGTCACAGGTCAGTACTGACTGAGGTGCACTGGCAGACATGTATAAGGGGGAAATGTGCACAGCATCTGCTGCCATAGGCCCATCTTGAGTTAATAATATGTAGGCTTCATAGGAATGTAGGAGTTGAGGGACCTCTAGGGGTCATCTAGTTCAGCCCCCTGCACCAAGGCAGGACCAAGTACACCTACACCATCCCCAACAGGTGTTTGTCTCACCAGTTCTTTAAAACCTCTAATAATGGGGATTCTACAAGGTCCATTGGTAAGCCTTATAGTCAGAAAGTTTTTCCTAATATCTAACCTAAATCTCTCTTGCTGCATATTAAACCCATTACTTCTTGTCTGCCTTCAGTGGACATGGAGAACAACTGATCACTGTCCGCTTTATTCATTAGCAGAGCAAAGTTTTAGTTTTTTTAAAGACAGCTTGGCCGGTTTTCACTTTCTTGCTGTGACTTGCAGTATTGCCAACTTTTGTGATATTTGGTGTTTTTCTTAAAACCCCAGCTCCCGGAGTCATGTGATTACGCAAGAATCTCACTTTCCATTTTACACATATATAGAGTTACCAGCCCTCGTGTTTGCAGAGAAAACTTGAAATTGTGACCCCTGAAGGCTCAAGAACCAGAAGAGAAATAAAAATAACCTAATGTTTAGTTATTTAAAAGAAATCTCATGAGATTTTGAACTTGACTCATGATTGTTGAATGCTTGGGGTTGACAGTGCTGTTGGCACATGGGACAATCATGTAGAAGATAGGAGGCAGACAGACCTGGAACATGTTCTTTCGCCAGCTATTTTCTTCTAAATGACTCATGTGCTATTGTAATATTAAGGCCACATTTTGACTTCAGAATGAGACATCCCCACCGGTTGGCAGTGGTAACTGCATTCTTCCTGCTGCAGGCACGAATTGTCTCAGCTGTCTATGTAGGTTCTTCTGCATCCATCTCCTTTGTCTTTGGGGCACCCAGGGATTCCATTCTTGCCTCCTGAGACTGCATTCCTCGAACACCCCAAGTGCCCACTGACTTTATTTTGAATAAATCTGGGTACTTTAGACGCATTAGGGCTTGGTTGTTACAGACATACTCATAATCAGAGCCCCTCTATCACAAGTACACTCCAAAAGGATGCTGCAGCTAGAGGTCCCCCTAGGTCAGACTCTGGGAGAGGGGATGCATGTTCTCAGCTGTGAACCTCTTTGCTTGGGGACATCAGGCTGGACCCACAGCTGGCTGCATTCATATTGCAGTTTCTGACAAAGCCTGTTGCCAGGCAAGACTCTTCAAAACCCAAAGGGACCCAAGAGGCTATGGAATGACAGGGAGAGGCAATGACCCTCAAAGCTGTGTTGGAAGGGGCTGCTGATTTGCTGGAGACACACAGCTGGTGTCTCAGCCAGCACTTTAAATACCGGAGATTAGATGCTGTTCCGTGCTCTATCCACTAGCCTACACTGCCTGTAGTATAGCTCTGGGTCAGGTCTGTGTTTTAGTTCATGAGTTTATAATTGGCATCACAAATTATTTGAAGTAAGAAAACTTGTCAAGCCAGAATATTTTTAGGATCTGGAATTAAGAGGGGAGAAAAAATAAGAAAAGGCCAAGTCAAAAATAATGTAGGGGAGTCTGAAGAAGGCATTTCCTGTCTGATTGCTAAACAAGAACTTCCTTGTATCTGACGAATGGCACCCTTAGATTGCAGCTTCTTAAACTGAAGTGAGCCATGTTACTTCCTCATCGCTTCAACAAAGAAGAAAGTGACCAGTTAGAATGGCAAGACTTTGATCAGTGCTTCTTGCTCAGGCATCTCATCAATTGAGATAGAGGTAATGCGGCTGTCTGACTTGCTGGGTTTGCATATAGAGACACTCAGCCATAAAGTGCACACACAACCAGAGAGAACATGATGGCCAGAGGAACAGATGCATAAGCCCTCATCCTGGAAAGGGATTTGCAAGGACAGCCCCATAGTTCCACACACTGGGAGCAATGGACTGCACCATGCAAGAATAAAATATAACTATATTTACCTGCAGTACATTATTCAGGCACTAGATGACTCTGTGTGTTCTATAGAATTCCAAACAGTGAAATCCCTGGTAATCAAGGGTGACAAAGCTGGAACACAAGCTGTATGGAACCTTGTTTGTCTGTGGATGAACTTGTTTTCTCTCATAAATATCTCCTGTATAAGGTCATTGCATATAACATGATATATGGAGGTTTACATGTGGATCTCTTTGAATACCATGGTCATAATTTACATATATATGGGAGGAAGATTTTACACTTGTATTCAGAATAAGACTGACATAAGAAGGCGCAAGTCCATGGACACTAGATGCACTACATGGCCAGAAAGAGGTCTAATCAAAATTAACGTGAGCAGAAACTTTTCATTCATTTTTTGTTTTATCACAATGAAAACATTTGTTTTTAAATTCAGGCTTCCTCTGCAAAGTACCGACCCTAAAAGCAAAAACACCTTGCTATTGCACAAGAACTGGACAGTGATTCCAAACAAATCCAGAATGAAACTGCTTAGCCTAGTGTCATTGTCCCAGCAGAGTGAGGTGCAAAAGATAAGGAAATAGTATATTGTACATGGGGAAAAGTAAGTTAGAGGTGGATATGATTTGGCAGCTCCCCAGTGGGACCCTCCCATTGATTTAGGTGCATAGTCACAGATGTTAAGATAGAAGGGATTATTAGATCATCCAGTCTGACCTCCTGTATATTGCAGGCCAAAGAATTTCACCCACTTACCCCTGTATTGAGACCCATAACTTGTTTCTGGTTATAGCATTTTCCAGAATGGCATCTTCCAGTCTTGGTTTGAAGACATCAAGAGATGGAGGATCTACCACTTCCCTTGGTAGCTTGTGCCAATGGTTAATCACCCTCACTGTTAAATTCAAATTAGAAATGAGACACACATTTTTGTCTGTCTAACTTCCAGCCATTGGTTCTTTTTCTATCTTTCACCACTAGATTAAAGAGCCCTTCATGGTCACAGCGTGCACCCAGAGAAGTTAAATAAAAACTTAAATTATTCTTGATGGCAGGTTGCAGCATAACACTGCTTTATTTCTTGGAATTCAGAACAATAACACACAAGAACTCCCAAAACAGAGTGAGACAAAGCAGGCTGCTCCCCAAAACAGAGAGGCACAACTCACTCACCTTGCTCTAGGATGGCTGAGTCTGATTGCTTCTCTACAAACCCCCCTGCCTGCAAACAGGACCAGGAACACCCATATAAATTAAGGAGAGTGTCTACAATTCCAACACAGTTTTCACATACACCACTCCTTAGTATCTGGTATTTTTCCAGGTGAAGGTACTCATACACTGCAATCAATCAGTGGGACTTAAATGTAAACTTCAGTGGGAAACAGGAGTGGGTAAGGGTCACATGATTAGGCCCCCAAATTAATTCAGTCTTAATAATCAAGAGCAAGGTTCAAATGTGAACAATGGAGCTGTTGCCCAGCTACACCAGCACTTTATCTGCTCATGGTATTGGGAATAGCAGTGTGGCTTTGGCAGGTGTGAAAATGTGCTGTCCTGCCAGACATAAGTGAATCTCAGCTGGTGTGATGGGACAGCTCCAGGAAAGCAATTGACTGACTCAGGAAGCGGTATCATCATTTCTATGCTTAGTCCAGCAGATTGACGGGATTCCCACTTCTGCATTTTTATTGCTCCAGAACTTCAACTGGGGTAAATAGACCCAACTCTATGGATGTCACTGATTTAAACCAGCTGGAGAGCTGGCCCACTATATAGTCTGTGATCCTGCTGAAAGAAACAAAAAGTTCTGAAAAAAGTCTGCACTTCATTTCACTTCTAGTGGCACTTCCTGTGCACACAGATATTGGTTTAAAATGACCGTCACGGTGCCTCAGTCTGACTGCAGTGGCATAAGCGATAGTCAGTTTGTTTATGATGGCAGCGGATGAGAAATAGCCCCCTTTCTGCATCAATCGTAAATCAAACCCGCGCACCGACCCTGACCAAAAGTTAATACAACTGAGGTTTGTCCATATTGATGGCAAAATGGCTTGGAACAAAAGCAGCTAAACTGCAATGACTGAATTTAACTGGAAGGCAAAATTGTATATAAAACAACCTCTGTCTTTTCTGTGTCCAGGAGCCAATGCGCATTGACGCTGTAGCTAAAAGGGCATGTTCAAATTATATTTAATAATTTAGCCTTAGAGCTAGAGCCAAAAGAGCAGCATTTTCCATCTGAAGTCATCTCTGTAAATACAGCGGGGATAGTGGTAGCAGCGTGAGTCGCCAGCTAGTGCTCTGCCTATGGTACAGAATTGTCACCATTAAGAGGCCTGTTATTTAAACTAACCAGGTGTGCAATTGCTGGGGGACCTGTGTATGCAAATGGCTAATGGAGAGGCCATTCTGTGTTTGCCTTCCATGTTTCATTGCAAGCCCCCAAGCCCAGATCCCAAAGCAAAGGGCGGTGTTTAGGAACATGAATAGAAATGAATAAATAGGAAGTGTGGGGATGGATTTCTTCCCCTCCTTTTCTGCTGCAGATACTCAGCGGACGAGAAAGGGAGCCATTGAATGAACTGGTAGAGACTCTTATTAACACCTGGCAGTTCTCACCAGTATCCTTGATCTCACCCATCATGCTGGGTCAGCGGTGAGCTGCGACTGGCATAGTTGTGCACACTGCCCTGCCCTCTGGCAAATTGAGTTCTCAAGCACAGTAATGGCTGTCCCTTCGTGGGCCAGATGGGACTCACAGTGGTCTTGTGCTTAGTCACCATCTGGTCCCTGTCATGTGCTGCTCGTGGGTATAAATCAAACTGTGGCTGGTGGAGGGTTCAGGGGCACAAACTGGAGAGTTATGGAAGCTGATCAACAAAAGGAAGGGCCAGTGAGGGCTGGGCATCAGAAAACAGGAAGTCAGTGAGCAGGGAAGTGATGGGCCCTATGTGTAGGACTCTGATTGGGTATGGCACCCGCGTCTGGGCTCTCACTTTGGGAAAGGTGTCGACAAGTTGGAGGCCGCTCAGAGAAAAGCAACCGCATCAAGGTTCTGAATAGGCTGCAGACAGGGGTTAAGTTAAAGATGTAATAGGAAGAGTATGGGCACAGCTACCCATCCTCTGATCAAGGCTGAGGATCAATACATAGGAAGACTGTGAGATTTAAAGTAAGCTAGTCTCCCAGTGGAAGTGGTGGAATCCCCCTCCTGGGAGACATTTAAAATGGGACTAAACTATACTATAAAATAGAATATAGGGAACAATCTTGCACGAGCTTCCAAAGGATGGGCTAAATGACTTAAGAGGTCTTTTCTATGCTTGATGCATATGATTTTAACGGGTAAACAATGACTAGTGAAGAGAACAATGATTATCCATCTCTCTTCTGTGTGAAAGGCTTTCGGTATGCTCCCTTCACAGATCAGACTCATCCCCCAAAGCATGTCTGTTTTTGAGAAATTAATCTCTTTGCTGCTGGTCTCTGCCACAGAATTTGTGGAGTAACAGCAATGCTCTACTGGACTATAACCCACTTCAGTGGGACATCAATCCTTCAAATTGACATTCATGAGACAGAACCAGATGGATGGGCTTTTTGCCCCAACTATCAGGCATGTTACCCAGAAGCCAAGTAGTTAAAATAAAAATAAAACAGTCAAAGCAAAATACCACAGAGTTACACTTACCAGGGCAGCAACATTCACCTGTGATTAGCACCATCTAGTGTCCTGGAGCCAAGATGAAAGGACGAATTCACATCTCAGCTGAACCCAAACCAAACACATGCTAGTCACAAATCAATGATTCTACTCTGGCGTTTCCCTAGAAACTCTCAACAAAGGGTAAAGAGAACTACCCAGAAATGATCATGTCTTCTGTCCCTCTTCCTCTTCTAAAAAAGATAAATACAATTGCAACTTCTACCTTGATGGATTTCAATAATTTATGCTCCCTCGTGGAAATCATTCGCAGAACATTAATTTTTATGCCAGTCAGGGAAAATTAATTGACGTAATCACATTACATGTTCACCGTTACAGGATCTGCAAAGCTTTGACTGCATTTGGTTTGAGGCTATTCCATTCAGTTGGACTCTTTTGATATTGCCGCGCCTATGTATGCAATTAAAAGATTTTTTTTATTAACCAGTTTTTACATTACACTCAATGGGTCCTTCACACAACTAAATGACCCGTTTAACAAGCATGATAAAATCCTCATTAGGGCCTATTATGGGATTTAGTGGAATCTTCCTGCTTCACTACAGCAGAAACCTAATCTAATTAACTCTGCCACTTAATTCTCCCCCTCCCTCCCTCTCTCTTCTTTCTATTTATTGGACTTCTTATGGAAAACAGATCCAAGAAACACAATTAACGTAATTTATCCTGAAAAATCCCCAAACATTAGCGAGCTACAAACGTAATTAGAAAAGGCCTCACACAGTTTAAGCATTGTAGACAATTATTCCAAAACTACAACCCGGCATATTATTGTGTTACTTCTTATTATACCATCCCAAGAGGAGCAAGGAGGACGCAATTCAAGTGCAGTTGAAACGGTAATTAAGGGTCAGCTATGGGTTTGAACAGCTTACATGTTAAACTTGAGGAAAAATGTGCACCTTCAGGGATGAAGTGCTCGCTTTGTGATCTATGGAATGGAACGACTCTACGCTCTGCGGTACAGAGGTGTAACTCCACTTTAGCTAAACCCTGTGGAGTATTTTGTAGCCACATTCTTTACAGCAGAATTTGGCCACAATATGTTATTAAACGCTATTTTCCATTCTTGCCAACATGCATAGGGCATGCACAAAACACAACACACACTGTAAAAAAGCCAGTTGACCACCAAGACTGGGAATGACCAGAGGGAAAGCAAATTAGCTGGCCATCTTCATTTGTGCTTCATTTAGCATTCATTTGCACATGCCCCTTTTTCAAGGCAGAAACTCGACACTGGTTGGGCTGGAGAAAGGCATGTGTTACAGAATGCACTTATAACAGAAAACTAAATAGCTGCATCATTAGTGAATCTCAATTGCCTGTGACATTCAGTTCAGATGCTTACCCTGTACATCTCATCATACCAGGCTCAGTCACATATTTCCGCACTTCCGGTCTGCGATAGAACCTGGAAGAAATCCTGTGCACCCACAAATTCCACTGAATTCCAATGAGCGCTGAGAACCTTCTAAGAAATCGGACCTAAGATATCACAAGTGGGGCACCCAAAAGACACGTAACATCAGAGGCCTGGTTCGAAAATGTTGCCCTAAGTGACTAGGTTCAGGTCACTGAGGAAGCCGGTGGCCATGCTGGGAAATCCTATCGCAGGGGTTCTCTAACTTTTTTTGCTGGAACCCCCTTTGAAAATATTTCAGGTTGTGATGACCTCCCCCACAAAAGTGATGAGCCCTCCCATCCTTACCAGCATGCAGTCCTTACCAGCATGCATAGGAACTGACAGCTCACGACCCCTCCCATAACCTCGGGACCCCCTGGGATCACGACCCCCGGTTTGAGAACTCCTGTCTTAGCGCTAACTGTGCTTTGCTGAATCGGGGCCTAATCAGATATCTAGCCACTGTCTGGAATGCGCATGAGCCCCCAAGGCTTAAAACTAGTGTAACAACCAAGTGTAACAAATTAATCATTACGATAAAGGAAGAAGCAAGATTTAGCTGCAGTTCATGCCTTTCCCCTCTACGATATAGGGGATTTCCTCCTCTCTTGTGGATTCTCCATCTCTTGAAGCCTTGCTGGGAGAGAAACACAAATTGTTGGGCTCCATACAAGATGAAATTCTCTGGCCAGTGCTGCTGTCTGTGCAGACTAGATAACCTGATGGTCCCTTCTGGCCTTAAAAATCTCTGAATTTATGAATCTTTGAGCTCAGCTCCTAGTTAGTGGCCAGATTTTCAGAAGAGCTCAGCATGCTGGGGGCGTCCTTTGAAAATTTGTCTGTAAGTGTCACAGGGTGAGCAATGGGGTGCTCAGATGTTTTGAAAATCTGGCGCCAGTTGCTGGTGCTGAGAACTTGCAAACCCGGCCCTTGGATTTGTTTGCTGAAAAGAGTTTTGCCCTTGTCTGCATTTGTGCAGTGAGATTCTCAGCTCTGGTCTGGCAGTCTGCAGAGCAGCTTTCCTCTGATGCCCTATAAGTCCTTTTTTCCCTAGTATGGCTTCATCGCTGGACATGAAGTCTGAAGAAAATGATTTAACAATGATAAAACAGATGCATAGCACTTTAGCTACAGAGCACAGACACCAATGCAGAGACATCTGAAAAAAACCTTATTGCATTGGACAAGGAAGATGCTATTTTCTAGACACGTATCGACCTATAAATCAATGGATTTGCAACAATATTAATTAGGAAAATAAAACGGCTGAATAATTACGGAGCAGAAAACAACCTGAAATTAGTTTGCAATGGAGCCGAGCAGTCTGACAGACTCACAGCTGCTCTGCAAGTTTGTCAGTGCTCAGTGGCAGCCTGTGAAACCTTCGTCCGACTCTTGAAAGGGACCTCTTGTTGGGAAAAGTTGGATTAGCTGCAGGAGAGATGAACTGCAAATGTCTCAGCTCTGAGGAGTCTGGGCAGAAATGGAAAAGGGCTGGTTTTGCCCATCACTCAAATATCAGCCCACCTGATAGTCTCAGCAAAGAGCCCAGGAACAGAAATGTCCTGGAGAAGAATAGTAATAACACTTAGTACTTGGAGGGCCAGCTCCCCGCACCTTTGCATGGTTTAGCTGGCACAAAGCTGCTGGAATCTAACTCTAGCTACCCAGCTCAGAATTCTTCCAAAGCAGGCAGCTCTCAGCAGGTATCAGCGTGGGCATGTGTTAGGGTAGGAGAGGGCACGCTAGGTGCACAGCTCCATCCCATCAGTTGTCAGCCAGCATGCACTCCCTTAAGGACCATATGGAGTTGGGGTAACTGAGAGCAGCCCTAGCTGTAACTGAGTCATAGAATCATCGAAGATTAGGGTTAGAAGGGGCCTCAGGAGGTATCTAGTCCAACCCCCTGCTCAAAGCAGGACCAACCTCAATTAAATCATCCCAGTCAGAGTTTTGTCAAGCCGGGCCTTAAAAATCTCTAAGAATGGAGATTCCATCCCCTCCCCAGGTAACCCATTCCAGTGCTTCACCCCCTTCTAATGAAAAGTTTTTCCTAATATCCAACCTAGACCTCCCCCACTGCAACTTGAGACCATTGCTCCTTGTTCTGTCACCTGCCACCACTGAGAACAGCCTAGCTCCATCCTCCCTGGAACCCCCTTTCAGCTAGTTAAAGGCTGCTATCAAATCCCCCTCACTCTTCTCTTCTGCAGACTAAACAAACCTAGTTCCCTGAGCCTCTCCTCATAAGTCATGTGCTCCAGACCTCTAATCATTTTTGTTGCTCTCTGCTGGACTCTCTCCAATTTGTCCACATCCTTTCTGTAGTGGGGAGCCCAAAACTGGACACAATACTCCAAATGTGGCCTTACCAGTACCGAATAGAGGGGAATAATCACTTCCCTCGATCTGCTGGCAATGCTCCTACTAATGCAGCCCAATATGCCGTTAGCCTTCTTGGCAACCAGGGCACACTGCTGACTCATATCCAGTCCTCCTCTCTTCCCTCAGAGTGGAGAATATCTGGCCACACAGAGCTTTTCAAAGATAGATTTCAGTTGGAGAAGTCTGATTCCTATTTCACATCATGGGAAACTGAGGCACAGATTGTGTCATCAGTTTTCACTTGGCCCACACAGTGTTCCTTTTAAGGTAGGTTTTAAGGACGTTGCACGTATAAGCTCAGAGTGATGCGGATTAGTTTTAGTTGCTCTGCTGATAAATAGATCTCAGTCTGTCTGTCTGGCCTCCTTCATCAGCAAACTCGTGGGGCATCTTTTTCCCCTGTCAGTGCAACCGGTAGCAGGAAGCAGGACTGGATTAATGCAGGGGCTTTAGAGGCTGCACCCCAGGGTCTTGGGCTAAGGGGGGCCCTGCAAAAATAAACCCGGGTGGCTGGTGAACTGCTCGTTCGGGGAGGTTGGCCTCTGGCCCCACCCCTTCTGCCCGAAGCCACACCTCTTCCACACCTCTCCTGATGGGACAAGTGGGCTGGCCTGGTGGTTCTAGTGCCGGAGCGTCCCAAACGCCCCAGAGCCCATGCCCCAGCGCTGCCCCACCCCAACCTACCCTGGCCGACCCGTGCCCCAGCGGCCCTCCTCCCCCACTGCCAGAGTGCCCCAGGCCTAGGCGCAGACCCCACCCAGCCCCAGGCTGGCCAATCTGCCCCGGCCCCTGGAGTGCCGCCAGCCCAAGCTGCTCCACGGTGGCAGCCTGCCCTGCTCCCGTGCTGGCTGATCTGCCCCAGGTGTCTCGAAGCACCTCTGGCCCAAGCGCTCCTAGCCCCCGAAGTGCCGTCAGCTTGCACCGCACCACAGCGCTGGCCCGCCTCCCCCCCCAGGCTGGCCCGAGTGCTCCGAGCCCCTGGAGCATCGCTGCGCTGGCCCGTAAGGATCCCCACAAAATCTAATAGCCCCGGGCAAGTTAATTCGGTCTGGCCAGGAAGGAAGTGAGAATGTCAGAGTTCTTGGACCTCCCCATGGGAACTTGCCAGGTCAGGCATTACACTCTTGCTGGGACATCAGTGGAAAAAGAGGATGCACAAGAAACGCAGATTTGGCAGTTTAATGCTCGACGTGGGAGGCTGTCTGCTGTTAACTAACAGGTGTGCTAACAACATGACAAAACCCTCGCTGATTACGAGCCAGAAGTGTTGCGATGATTGGAATATGATGAATGGCGAAAGGCCTGTGCTGCTATGGATTAGACTATCAGAGAGAATCCCAGGTAACAGTAAATAAGCAGCTGGTCACAGCAGGGGTGGATTGGCTGTGCCGTGCCGTCTCTCTGAGCTGTACCGTGTCTTTGATAGCTATAACTCAAGTTGCAAGATATAGGGACATATCTCCACAGCTACTGGCTTTAAAGGGCTGGACGGGGGCGGATTATTACAGAACGTATAGGAAACCAGCTTGCGAGCAGCAGCGGTGGAAAATTTAGAAAGGAGAATACTAAACAAGGTTCTTTTCTGGTTTGTGCCAAATATATGCATTAAAAAACCCACAACCCAACAAAAAAAATATCCAGACCATCCCACCTCGTGATGCCTCGATGGTGGGGATGAAAGCATGTTATTATTGACTGTGTCAGGTGGATAATCCTTCAGAAGGAGCCGTCTCTGAGCTTTTCCAGGGTTCCATTCTGAATTGTCTGTAGAAAATTATCTGACTGGGGATGCCAGTGAAATGATTCCAAATGAACAAGGCATGGGCTGCTGCCATTTATGATAATCCTCTGCCAGATGAGAATGCAGACTATCAGACTTGCAGAGAATAATGCAGACAATTACCCTTTTGGCAAAATTCTCCTCCTTCCCCAAACCTGATTGCGGAGTGGAAAGCTGTGGAATTAAGATTTGAAATCTCATGCAGAATGCAAGGAGCTGTCTTAAAACACCTCTCTTCTTTGGGAATAGGGGAGGTGAGAAAGCATGATGAAATCAGCGTCTCACAGGATTTCCACTTCATACGTACATTTCTGTGATCTGGTGAAAGGATGAGTCAGGAAGTAGGATTTACTATGCACATGTGGAATTTGCCAGACTAGTTGGAGTTAAAATGAAGAGGTGCGCTCTTACATTTGATGTGCAAAACCACTGGTCTACAGCCACGGAAGTCATAATGAAGGGGCTAATACAACCTTCAGTAACATGTGTGATTAAGGTTGCACAAGTGTTTCCATTTTCATGGGTTATTTTTCCAGTTGCTAATAGATTTTTTGCCTTTTATTCTGGCTGAAATTTGGCAGGTTGGTTCTCAGTGTAAAAGTGAATGGTTTTTGCAAAGAATGAGCCAAAACAATTTAGCTATTTGGAAAAACAAGGGAAGTGGAAACAAAGACACTTTTCCAATTATTGTTTTCCTAACCCTTATATGAATAGTTCTAGCACCTTACTGGGGCATGGCACAGACCTGACATTTGACAGGTAGATGGTCTGTGGGATTCAGATGTGCCTGAGAGTGGTGTGATGGTAACTGGTTGTGATTTGTCAAAATTATAAGTGTGTAAATACATGTACTTGTGTTCATGCCTACTAGATTATGTAATGAAATCTCTTATTGGTCTGCAGTATTCCATTGTTTCTGTGCAGGCATGTGTAGTTTAGGAGAGTCGTAGGCAGTACGGTGTCTTTGTCTGTATTAGTGAAAGTGTGCAAGGGAGGAGCTCCATGTATGGTAGGAGGTGGGGTTTTCTTGTCTATGCTGTAGAAAGGTGCATAGATTGAGGCAAGGGCTCTTTATTGATGACACACTTTATATAGTCCAGAGCTTCCTTACTGCTGCCAACTCGTATTTGTACACAGTGGAATTTGTTTGTGTCTTTATTTTTTGTTAAAAAAAATTAAAAAAAAAAAAAGTAGGAAATTCCATTTTAATCCCCCACCACAGGGTTGTCATTTCCAGACTTGAGGGTGTGTTGCTTTGCAACCTTAATATTCTCTTTTCATGTCATTTTTGGTAACTTCCAGTTGATTCATACTGCAATGGAGAAATATAAAAAGTGGGGGGAAAGGTAAGTGCATAACGTACTGTTCCCATCTGTTCACTGTGAACTATGCAATAAGTCAGACACTTGTCTCCCCCATACCCTTCCTTGAGTCATGGTTTAGTTTTGGATGGGAAAGTTCTGGAAATGTTTTTGGAAAAATTTTCTGTGAAACCTTTTGTGGTGGAAAATTGAGATTTTGACACATAATTTTTTTCCACAAGAAGTGTCTGTCTTCTGCAGAACACTTATTTTTTGATGAAAAACCAAATACCCGTAAACCGAAAAAAAATAATTTGAAATGCTGCTGCACAGCCTCCAGGGAGTTGTAGTTGAGGTAGTTCTTGTGCCCATAGTCTCTTGTATGGGCCAGCTTCCCAGCTGGACTACAGTTCCCATGATGCACTGTGGCTCCTAATAGATGGCAGTGGCTCATCAAGAATGCTTTTGAAAATCTTGAAAAAAGTGTCTCAAGTTCACCACTTTTATATGTTTGGTCACAAAGGTTGCTTTGCCTGCTTTCCCTAGACATCATACCTACCACATAGGCGGGGATGTGGGCTTGTCAGTCACTTTGAAGATGAAGAGTTCTGTAACGTTGCCTGTAGTAATTAATGTCTGTAAAGCATTTGAGACTCCTCAGGTGACATGGACTTTATTACTGTAGGTCATCGTTCTGCAGCAGCCAGCTGTCACAGCCCTGTATACCCATAGAGAGCAGCTACTGTACTAACCAGATTGCATTGGGCTGTTCCTTTCAACTAATAAGGCCATTTTGTTGTTAACTAGAAGGTGCCACATGGAACTGGCTGGTGAAACTCTGAATGTGGTCCTTACAGAGGTCAAGCCTGGATTATTTCAGGTACATATGTGACTTGAAGGGATCTCTTCCTAGAAAGCCTCTTCTGCATTTCCAGATCGCCGCCAGCCGCAGCAACGTGTAAAAAGAACACAAAATGCGGCCTGCAAGAAGTGGTGCAAAACGCGGTTCCCAAGCCCTGCTTTATAACCACAAAATGTTTTGAGATTAAAAAGAAGAAAGAAGCTTAAACTTCTCCCAGCTGATTATAGTCCATGAAATCCCTATGAAACTTCGGCCGTATGAGGAGCCCCTGTGAATTGCAAAGCACTTGGTAAAGAGAGGAGCCTGTTTGTAAATATATCAATGTGTGTGAGAAACGGTTGGGGCGTGGCAGCCATTTTAGACAGAGGAGCGCCATTTAGGAGTACTGTCATTGTGCTTTTACTTCACATAGTTTAGGGATGTAAACATTCGTTTAATGACATACCTCTTTAAAGTTCTAAAAATAGATCGTTTAAACAGTCATATGATTAACTTACCCCGGGCAGCAGGGTCCTCTTTCAGCAAGAAGTGGGGGAGTGGCTCCCCACAGGGGCACAAGCGTGCTTGAGGGTCACCTGTGGCTGCTACGCTGCTGACTTCTTTCCATTTCAGCCCCTGCCTCCACATGGCTACAGGTCGCTGAGCCGCAGCTGGGCGGCTCTCGCTCGGCGGGGAGGCACTGAGCCCAACGCCTGGGCAAACAGCCCTCTGCACCAGCCTGAACACGGGCAGGTGCAGTGCTTTGCAGGCAGTGGGTGCCGCTGAATTCTTCCACCTCGGACTATGCACAGCTCCCCCAGGGCAATGTTTAAATGACTCACTAAACGGTAAGACCTCTCTTATCGTGTAAATGTCTAAATGTTTAGCTGTTTACATCCCTAACATAGGTGTGTTTGAAAATCCCACTCAAAGCCCGGTAAGTACAGTATATAGCACCATTAAAACCCTCCCACATTTCTAGCCTATTCTATAAAGATTCTTATCCCACTCTCATCACCGTAGTATCTGAGTGCCTTCCCTCATGCAGTAAGTGATGTGACTAGCATCTCTCTTGTGTGGTTTGTTCTTTCTCATTGTGTGCAGTGATGGGGTTGTTTTAGTAAGGTACTGTTTTCTGCTTTAGTTATGCATGCTGCTCTGCATTTGTAAGAGAAGACAATCTGAATAATGCACCTTGCACTTCGAGCAAAAAGTCGAGAGGTTTGTGCTAGTCTTTAGTTCCTGGGGGAACTAGTTCCACAGTTTTGGACCAACCCATGAGACAGTTCTGCCTCCTGCCTTGACAAAACCTTTATGGTGTAGAAACATTTCCGACCCGACAGTGATTGTGGTACCACCAAAATACTTACATCTGTCTTCTAGGGCCTGGGTGTTTAGTAGGGTGGGGACTGTCTTTCTGTAGCATGTACAGTGCTGAGAGGTTGGAGTTATTAAGCGAGCCCAAATGAAATTCGACGGGAGTTGAAAGCCTAATGCCGTTGGCCTCTTTGGAAAATCTCAACCTAAAGCAATAAATAATAAGAGTTTTGAGTGCACAAGGGAGGCAAGTTCAGTCTCCCAGTCCTTGTAGAAAATTTATCTTCCAGTTTCATCTCAACTTTGCTACAAGGTCTGCAACTGGTTTTAATTTCCACTCGCGCAATAGAGCGAGGGACATTTCCCTCTGGATGTGCAGAGGCAGCAGGGGAACAAAAGAGAATTTAAAGAAAAAGGGAATTCAATTTTTTTTTTTAACCTCAGGAAAAGCTTGTTTATTACTCTGGGCCAAGATACTTTTTAAAATTTCGTATAGGTACAAACCAGTTTATAGTTTAGTAGATCTTTAAGGCCAGAAGGGACTGGTACGATCCTCTATTATTTTATTTGTTATTATTTTTATTACAATAGCAGCTAAAAGCCCCAGTCATGGACCTATTGTGATAGACGCCGTATCAACACACAACCAAAAGACAATCTTTGCCCCAGAGAGCTGACAATCTAAGTTTAAGATAAGAGACAACTGATATAGACCAACGAGGGAGCACAGGGAAACCATGAGATAATGTTGGTCAGTGGGACAGGCTCTGGTCTCTGGCAAAGGAGAGTTTTAAGGAGGGATTTGAAGGTGGATGGGATGGGGTACACGAAGCATGAAAGAGGTTAAGGAATTGTTTTGGCTTAGAGAGGCTCTGCCGCTTTGCGTCTGCCAATCATGCCAGGACGGGAGGAGGAGTTCAAAGGAGAGAACTTCAGATGGGGACAACCCTGGGAAGGGGACAGGCTGTGGAGCTTGCCAGGTCCTGGAGAGAGGCTGGCAACCAAGAGAGCAGCTGCCGTTGCCAAAAGGAGAACCCGGGTCTTCTGGGTTAAGAGGGGAAAAAGAGATTAAGACTTGAACTGGAGACCCAGTGAACTCTGGGCTGGGTTGTGCCCCTGCCAAGGGCGGGTTTCTTCCAGAAGCTGCTGATACATTTTTTCTTTCTTTCTTTCAATCTCATTTGGTGTCTGTGGACTTGTTTGTTTCTTTTGCTTGGGACCTTGAAAGGGGAAGATACAGCCAGAAGGCCCCAGCCAGAGGGTTGAGCGCCAGTCCCACTAAAATTGAAATGCCCTGCAGAACCTATGGGTGTGGAGGAAATTGGACCCGCTGGCTTGTGCTACCCACATAGCTCATGACGGGGGCACTCTGCCGAGGCCAGATTCATGGCAGTGGACCAGGTGTGAGTTTTTTGGATGTTTACAGAGAGCTTCTTCCAAACATGGGGGGGAGGGCGGAGCGTGGGAGAAAGTGCAACATTTAATGAGCAGGCATCATGGGCAGATCAGAGGTGGGAGTCAACCTTTCAGCACCGAATAGATGGTAGGTAGGGTGGCAACAGGTTGAGAAAGGCCTTGAAAGTGAAGACGAAAAATTTATGATGAAAGTTAATAGAGACGAGGGAGCCAATGGAGGGATTCAAAGAGAGGGGTAACATGGTTAAAGACATCTAGTCTGACTTCCTGCATGACACAAGCCAGTGAATTTGTCCATTGCTAATTCCACCCTGGAAATGTTCTGAGACATATGATCCACTTTGAGCATTTTTTAGCAAGCAGCAGCTGTAATTTCCCTGCCAGTTTACTCAAACTGCAGTGAGCAAAATGTTAATTTCAATCTGATTAACATTTTTTCACATCAAATTAGTTAGCAAGTGTAGGCTTTACATATTAAACAGTAATGGATACAGAACTGCCTGCAATATCACAGACCGGCAGGTGAACTCTCATGAAAATGCAGCATGTGAATTAACAGTCCTGAATATTGCAAGAGGCCTCAGACAAAACTTCATTAGCAAGTAAGTTTTGAGAGGAAGAAAAAAGCTATTTAAATTCAGGAGTTTGGATTCAGCCAAAATGTGCTGGGATGAAATCCAACTTCTTGTTCCAATATTTGATGGCACTACACAGCGCTGAGCAAGGGTGTAATTAAAAAGAATCAAGACAATTAAAACGACGGAAGCGCTCTCTTCTGTGTTTACAGAGGCAGGTGATTAGGATATTTTTAAAGACATTCTTTAGATTGGCAGAGAGAGATCAACTGCTTGCTGTGATTTTTAATTTTTTGTCACCGTTCTCATTTCTTTCCCTGTTTCTTGTTGTTATGAAAAAGGCATTGATTGGAGGGGGGGTTGGGGAAGTCAATGAGAACAGAGATAGCAAGTCAGCCAGCATGACGCATTGAAAGGAAAATTCCAGTGTAACATAAAAGCTTGTCTAATCCGTGCAGAAGAGGAGAAAATACCTGAGATTGATTTAAAAAAAAAATTAAAAGTATACTTGTCGAGGGCCAGATGATGCTACCCTTGCCGATGGGCTACGTATGAAGAAAGGTCCCAGTCCTGTAATTATAATAATCCCTACCTCTTACAGCGTGCTTTTCATTAGATCATCTCAAAGTGCTTTACACGGAGGTCAACATCAGACAGATGGGGAAACTGAGGCACAGAGAGGGGAAATGACTTGCCCCAGATCACCAAACATACTAATGGGAGAGCCAGGGACAGCACCCAGCTCTCCTGAGTCCCTGTCCAGTGCTCTGTCCACTAGGCCACACTACCCTCCTGCGAAAGCTATGTTCCGGAAGTCAACAGGGTACTGCGTGGGAGGCATGGAGCTCTACTGCAGGATCAGTACCCAAGGTACCCCGTCAAGGTGAGTAAGGGTGGCAGAATCTTGCCCTGAACAAGAAGCTGCTGTCTTGAGGGATGTTGACAGAGTGCAACACAAGAAATGCATTTGAATGCATGGGAAAAATCAGAGATTTCAAACTGGCACGTCAAGTTCTGACTTTGTTTAAAAATTAATCTTAACAGTTACATTAATTTCATATGGACTAGAACTAGCCCAGCAATAGTGCAAGAAAAGAGAGTCTTCCCATGCAGACTAAGTAATAGATTCATGGATTTTAAGGTCAGGCGAGACCATTAGATCATCTAGTCTGACCTCCTGCATACTACAGGCTATCAAATTTCGTCCAGTCACCCTTGAATTGAGCCCCAGTACTTGTGTTTGGCTGAAGCATCTTCCAGAAAGGCTGCCATTTTTGCTCTGAAGACATCAAGAGACGAAGAAACCACCAATTTCTTGGGCAGTTTGTTCACCTTCGCTCTTAACAATTTGTGCTGTATTTCTAATTCGAATTGGTCTGGCTTTAACTTTCAGCCATTGGTTCTCATTCTGCCTTTCTCTAGGCTAAGTTAAAGAGCCTTTTATTATTTGTACTTCTTCCTGTGAAGGTATTTATACATTGTAACCAAGTCACCTCTTGATCATCTGTTTGATAAACTGAACAGATGGTGCTCCTTATGTGTCTGTAAATCATTTTCTCCAGCCCTTGGATATTTTCTGTGGCTCTTTCCTGCACCCAGATGAGATGGTGTGATGTATCCCAGTTTATTTCCCATCAACAGATCCACTCTGATCAAATATCAATAAAATGGCATCACTCATGAGGAGAGACACTGGAATGAGACAGAACGATATAGTGAATCAGAGACAGGTATTGCTAATCCAGCCGTATGTGTTTTGAGATAGTGGTTATAGCATGAATCTTGCAAAGATCTGAGATGAGGCTGTGCATTCAAATGTGACTATGAGGAATTGGATGTGGATGGCTATATGCTGGAGTGTGTTGTGGAAATAATGAGTCTGAGAGTGTGTTTAGATATTACAATGTTTGGGTGGTAAATCACATGAATTGGGTTTGGTCGGGATATATGCTAATGGTGTCTGAAGTTTCCTCACTTCATAGTGTTTGTGTTGCATGGAAATATACTTTTGCAACCTCAATTATAAATTAATGGCGCACTTGTTGTCAGAATCTGAATAGTCATGGACATTACTATTTATTAATTGTAATTAGTCACTTTAGTTGGTACAGTTATTTTAACTAATTTGTTAACTATCTGTGACAATGTAATTAGTTGTCTGCAAAACTCCCGCAACATCTATGGAGATTCCATATGCAAAGGTGGGATAGAATATGCATCTACTTCATTGTTATGTTAGGGGTCACTTTAAGCTTTTAAGATGTTGTTATTGTGTGTTGCCTTGTATTCTATTGACACCATGGCTTCCTGCCTGGGGGCTCCAAAACTTCAGTGGACCTGCTGCGGAAGAGAATTCCTTAAGCCTTCTATTTGGAAGGCAGGTCAGATTTTCAGGGAGCTGACTTTCACTCACCCCCTCTCTTTGGGAACTGAGGAACTCCTCCTTACATGTTGGTTGCTTCCCATGTTCTCTGGTGGGCAGCCAACAGGGCAGATCTGGAAACAAGCAAAGTTCCTCCAGTGTTTACTTACAGTAGCCTTTTCCCAAGGTGATGGATGTCATCCCTATTAGCACAGGTAGCTCCCTGTACCGCTGCTGGATTGTTCCCTGCTGCTTCTAATGCTGTGCTCAGACCAGCTTTAAATATCTAGACAATCTAAACTTCCTCCCTTCTCACTGCCTAAAAGATCTCACTTTTGGAAAATGTTCCCTTTGATCAATTCCGCACAATGACCTACTTTTGAGAGAGGACCCCTATGGAAGATTTTTATCATCTCAAATTCACTCGATGTCTCTGTCGTGCATTTTGAAACCAAACCAGGCTCCATTCCAAACTCAAGCCAACCAAAGAGAGCTGGGAGTCAGATGAACAATGAACAAATGAGTCCAGGGACATCTCCTTCCATAACAGGCAAAGCCTGAAAGCCAAGAGGAAGGGAGACACAGGGGTGTATTAAAGGGACAATTCCAAACTGAGGCAAGTGACAATCTAAGAAAAGCTTTGAAAGTGCTGGTGGATTAGGGGTAGCAGAGCAGTGGAAAGAAATCTACAAATTGCACAGGACTAACAAACAGGTACAAAAACCGCAAAATACTGCGATTGCTGCCTTCTATAGAGGGCAAGCCAGGTAACGAAAGCAGAACTTCAGAGGAAGTAGCAAATCAGAGGCTGGAATGGAATCAGAATCACCAGAGCCGCTGGTAGTGAAGGCAAACCAGGCAATAAAAAGCAAACCTGCAGCGGGAAGCCCACTCTACAAGTGATGGAATGTCTCACAGCTTGTGACGCACGATGGTGAGGCAGAGAGGCTAGCCCACTGCGGAGAGAGGGCGTCCACGCAGGTAAGCAGTGCTGCAGGAGATCCTCTCAGATGACACTTGTGGATGACACTAAGCTGGGGGGAGTGGTAGATACCCTGGAAGGTAGGGATAGGATACAGAAGGACCTAAAAAAACTGGAGGATTGGGCCAAAAGAAATCTAATGAGGTTCAACAAAGAAAAGTGCAGAGTCCTCCACTTAGGAAGGAAGAATCCCATGCACAGCTACAGACTGGGGACCGACGAGCTAGGCAGCAGCTCTGCAGAAAAGGACCTGGGGGTAACAGTGGATAAAAAGCTGGATCTGAGTCAGCAGTGTGCCCTGGTTGTCAAGAAGGCTAATAGCATATTGGGCTGCATTAGTAGGAGCATTGCCAGCAGATGAGGGAAGTGATTATTCCCCTCTATTCGGCATTGGTGAGGCCGCATTTAGAATATTGTGTCCAGTTTTGGGCCCCCTACTACAAAAAGGATGTGGACAAGTTGGAGAGAGTCCAGTGGAGGGCAACAAAAATGATTAGGGTGCCAGAGCACAAGACTTATGAGGAGAGGCTGAGGGAACTGGGCTTGTCTAGTCTGCAAAAGAGAAGAATGAGGGGGGATTTGATAGCGGCCTTTAACTATGTGAAAGGGGGTTCCAGGGAGGATGGGGCTAAGCTGTTCTTGGTGGTGGCAGATGACAGAAATGCAGGATGGTTTTGTTGTGTCCACAAATGGGGGACCGGGATCTATATTAGGAGGAGATGCACCAGCCTCAATAGGCCAAATCTAGTTCTGGTATAAGTGGCTGCAACTCTATGGAAGTCAACGATAATCCACTTTACGGCAAGGGAAAAAACCCTAGCTCTTATCCTCAGTAATGCAGAGCATCAACGGTGGAGTAGCAGTGGTGAGTTGTTTTTTAGGAACGCCGTATTTTTTAGTCCCTTCCTATCAAGTCCCACATTAGAAAGACAAAAGGCCAAATTCATCCCTGGTATTACTGTCTTAGCTTCAGTGGATTTACACAGAGGATAAATTCATTCTCTAAAAGCCTGACTCCTGTAGACCTGAACGTTACCAAGGAAAGTACAAAATGCCGCAAAATAATGATGTTTCCAGTTTTGAAATGGCTCAAGTGTTTGCTTCAAGTTTATTTGGATTGAAATGAAACAGTTTGTTTCAGAGGGAAACATTTAAAAGAGAGCCTGGAGGGATGAAAAAGGATAGTGCGATAGCTGCAGTTGATAAAGCAGAAATCCTTGTGATAGAAGGTGAAATACATCGTCATCTCCTCACAAATCTCAGCTCTTCAGATCTCTTCTATGGGTAGTCCAGTTATTCTCAGCTGTCAAAATAAATGCTACGGTGAAGTGAGTTGGGTATCTCAGTTCCATTCCTAGTGGACATGTGTCCAGATCACAAGTCACCGCTGCATTTGGCAGGCTCAGATGGGAGGCCACAGTCAGAAATTGTCACAGATGCGTCAAGCTAAGGATTGTTGATAACTGGGAAAGGCAAATAATAGTCTTTGGTGACTCCATAGTAAGAAGAGGTGACTGAGAAATCAGCAAAAGCCACAAGGACAGCAGGATGGTGTGCTGGCTCCTCAAAGCAGACAACGTGAGATGTGACACCAAGATTGGGCAGGACTATGACGTTATCTGGCAAGTCTCCACTGGTGAGGAGACACACCGGAACCAATGACACAGCATCACATGGGATTACATGGATTAGGACACTGCAAGGATCTTGGAAGGGAGTTGAAAAGTCCAAGTGATATTCTTGGAGATCCTTCCAATCCCATGAAGGGAGAAGGGAGAAAATATCAGAGGGGAACCACTGACTGCATGACTGGTGTGAAGCTGAAGGTTTTGGTGTGTGGAGCATTGGGCCATTTTCCAGTGGGTGCTGGGGCTGCACAAATGGGATGGTCTGTATCTCACATGGGTAATCTTTTCAGCTGCTGACTAGCTGGAGCAGCCTGGAGGACATTGAACTAACAGTGCAAGGAGTGGATGCTAAAATGGGAAATGCAGTAGCAACTCAAATGCAGCGTGTCAGACAAATTGAACCGTCAAAGAATGTGAACGGAAGAAACATTTCAATTGCTTATACACCAGTGCCAGGCATCTGGATAACAAGCTAGGGGAATTGGAAATTCTCACTTATGAAAAGAAAATTGATATATAACTGGCGTGATTGAAACCGGTTGGGATTAGTCATGTGACTGGAATGTTAAAACCACTGGTTCTAATTGTCAAATTGTCCTGCAGTGGCTCAAGATCGTAAGTCCCCACCCCAGGGCAGACTGCTAGGGAACAGGGCAAACCCCCAAATTAGCTGGGAGTTCTAGACTTAGATTTCACTAACCAATTATCAACTCCGCAGGCACTACGCCAGACTAAACACGCGGTCACAGACAGTCCCCTAGGCTAATCCGTCACCTAGGCAAGCCGACGTTTGTGATAGATGGTTCTTTGCACCAAGTATCGCAGTAATATTCAGGTTACTACCAGTTGCAAAGGACCAGTCCCTTACCCCAGGTCAATTGCCCTTTACATCTCACACCAAAGACAACGCCTGTAGCCCAGCTAAAGATTTATTATATAGGAAAAGGAAACCGGAGAGCTATTTACAAGGTTAATGCAGGTAAACATATCTACACACAAATGTGTTCCAATCTTAAGTTTAAAAAATGTAATAGAAGCTTCTATGATAAGCAAGCTTTATATGTGCCTTAAAGCTAACCCGGGCTAAGCACTGGGGATTTTTGTTTATGCCAAGTAATTGTGCGCCCCCAGAGTTCAAGCAGCATAAAGATAAAGTTTCTCCTTGATAGTGTTTTGATTCCCTTCCTGCCTTCTGCTTTTCTGCTTTGAGCTGCAAACTCAGCTAATGGGAGGAATTCACTTGCAAGATTCATCTTCATTGCAGGGAGTGGGGGTGGGGAGGAAACAATAAAAGTCTTCCGTCCTCTTTAACGTTCCCCTCTAATCTGTCTGGTTTCAGCGGGCCTCCCTTGTCAGGCAGGACACAACACCTTCTGTTGGAGACCAGCATTTCACACTTGTAAACGTCTCCCTCCTGTCTGGTCATTTCCACAGTTACAGAGGTTTACAATGCAAAGTCTCAGATATTACCATACAATAGAGGAGACAGATGTTAGAAGTGAGATTAGTGCAGGCAGCAACTCACAAGCATTCCATAAAGTCTCAACACTAAACATGTTCTTATAAGTCTAATACCTAACTTAGAGCAGGATCTTGAATGCATATGGATCAATGTGCTAACAAACAAAGCCTAGGACAGGGGAGGATCTGTTACAGATCACCAGATCAAGCTAAAGAACAGCATGAGTTCCTCTTTAAGCACTTGTCTAATGTGTAGAAATTAAAAATGTGTTGCTATAGGGGATTTCTGCTTGGGAGACACATATTAGAGGCCCATACAGTCAGTAGTACAACATCATTTGAGTTTATAAAACTGGCAGATGATAATTCTCCAAAAGGAAAAGTACTGAATCCAACACAAGGTAAGTATTTTGGACCGCAGTATGATGAATAAAGATGAATTAATCACCGGACTGGAAGCTAGTGATTGTCCAGGGACCCGTGATGATGACCAAAGTCCTAAAAGAGTTGGCTGAGGTGATCTCTGGCCCACTGATGTTAATTTTAAATAAATCTTGGAAAACCAGGAACATTTTAGAAGACTGGAAGAGTGCAAATGTTGTGCCAATACCAAAAAAGGGTAAGTGGGATGCCCTGGGTACTGATAGACTGGTTAGCTTGACATCAGGACTGAGCAAAACAATGGAAAATCTGATACGGCATTCAAGTGATAGAAAACGAAATGAGAGGAATATAATGAATGCCACTCAACATGATTGTATGGAAAATAGCTACTGTCAAACAAACCTGATTTCATTCTTTGATGAGATTACAAGTTTGGTTGATAAAAGTAATTGCATAGATGTAATATACATAGACTTTTGTAAGGTGTGATTTAGTACTTCTTATTAAAAATTAGCACTATACAATATCAATAAAGCACATGTTAAATGGCTTAAGTACTGGCTAACTGACATATCTAAAGAACTAGCTGTCAATGGGGAATATTCATGAAATGCAGGTTTTTCTAGTGGGGTTGTGAAGGGATTGGTATCAGGCCCTACACTAGTCAGCATATTCTTTAGTGACCTGGAAGTAAATATAAAACCACTGCTGATAAAATGTGTGGATGACACAAAGATTGGTGGAGTGATAAATAAAGATGAGGCCAGGGCAGTCACATAGGGCTAACTGGATCACTTAGTAACCTGGGCCCATTCAAAGAAAATCTGTTTGACTACACACAGAGTTTGACATCTAGGACCATGGAATGCAGGTCCTACCTACAAAATGGGGTTCTGTATCCTGGAAAGCAATGGCTGAAAAGAATGTAGGAGTCACAGTGGACAAGGAGCTGAACATGGGCTCCCTGTTCCATGCTGGGTAAAAAGGGCTACTGGGATCCTTGGGTGTATTAACAAGAAAGTTGTGAGTAGGGTAAGGAGGTGACTGTACATCTGTATATGGCACTGGTGAGACCAATGCTGGGAAACTGGATCGAGGTCTGGTGCCCACATTTTAAAAAGGATGCTGACATTTGGAGAGGGTGCAGAAAAGAGCCACAAATAAGATTCGAGGGCTGGAGAAAAATGCCTGACAAGTGAGACTTAAAGAACTCGAGCAGTGTAGTTGATCAAAAAGAAGACCAAGAGATGACTTGATTACAGTGTATCGGTACCTTCATGGGCAGAAAATGACAGGTACTAAGGGGCAGAGAAGAAAATCTAGCAGAGGAAGGCAGAACAAGAATCAACGGCTGAAAGTTAAAGCCAGACAAATTCAAATAGGAAATTAGGCACAAATATTTGCCAGTAATTAACCACTGGAACAAACTAGCAACGAAGTGGTGCGTTCTGCATCTCCTGACGTCTTCAGAGCAAGACTGAATGCCTTTCTGGCTGCTGTGCTATAGTCAGACAAGTTACAGGGCTCAAGGCGGGTTGATGGGGTGAAATGCAAGGGCCTGTGCTATGCAGGAGGTCAGACTAGATGATCTAATGATCCCCTCTGGCCTTAAACTCTGAGTCTATGAATAATCTAATCCAGGGAGCCTCAACATGCGCATTACGATCACCCTGTCCATCTCATATTGCTCAACGGGAGAGAGGGTCCCAGTTAGATAGGTAATATGTGCCAGGTATCCCCATCTGGAAAAGCTTGAGGACAACTGCTCTCAGTCTACCTACATTTCTGCACAAGCTTGCCATAGTATCTGAGCACTTAATAAACCATGCAGGCTGAACTGCTTTCTCACTATAAGAAGTCCGACTGAGAATGGCAAGGGGTGATTTGGAGGCACTTTCCAATACTGCTGCCTTCGCTATACCTGCTGTGTGGATAAACACAGCACTTCATTGTCCAGAGCTGTCCATCCGGCTACACTGGCTTCCCCTCCCTCCTGCGTTTCCCCATGTGATTGCTGCTGCCAGGTTTGATTTTAAACAAGCTGCTTTAATAATCTCTTATTGATTTGGCTTTATAGGAAAAAGAGAAGTTGTAATAACTTTTTATTGGCATTTCTCTTGCGGCGACATTTTTGGAGGCATTTTCAGCATGTGGGGGTTATAAGGGGTACATGTGAGTGGGTGTGAGAGAGAGAATCACTGGTTTTTTTTCAAATCCAAAGCCTGAGAGGATGAGCCACCCTCAGCAGAAATTGTCAGGCTGATTTTGTCAGGCAGGGTAGTGGAAAGTGAAAGCCTGAGACGTGAGAGCTGGTCTGAGGCCTGAGGGCTGAACTAAAGTAGCAGTTAAGCCCTGCTGATATAAAGCAAAATTAGCAGAAGTCTGGCTGTGAGCAGAAGTCAGGCCCTGCTACAAAACGTGCCTGCTGGCAAGTTCACCAAACCTGGCAAGAACAGAGCTGGGATTGCAAAAACACACATATGCCTACGAAGTGCTAGGCACAGGGCATTCAGACAAACGCATTCCAGAAGGGTGGGCCCAGAACACCCCGACACCAAATACGGCATAAACACACTCCCCAAAGATAACAACAGGTTGACCCCTCCTGAAGAGAAGGTCAGGATGACAGGGTGATGGATAGAGATGTGCAAAGCAAAGGGTGGTGACTAACTGTATCGGAGGGAGAACATGTAACTTGTTGGTATCAGGGTATAAAAGAGGGTCTCAGGCTATGTACACACTGACGGCCGTCAGATCGATCTTTCTGGATTGATTGAGTGGTCAGTAAAGACGCACTAAAACCACCTCCTCAATTGGCATAGCGCTGCGTTGATGGGAACGCATTTCCCGTCGGCGCAGCGCAGTGAAGACGCTGGCGCACAACAGAAGTTAAGAAGTCGACAGGAGTTACGCAAGCTTCTCTGCCTAGTTTGCACAGCTCCCGTCGACAGCCGCCGAATTCTCAGGTAAGTGTGGACCTGGCCTCAGAGGGGATGTCTTTGTCCAGCGGGGGGGGGGGGGGGGGGGGAAGTCCTGCCATTCACTGAGCCGTGTCCATTGTCATGGGCATACATGTCTTAGCATTCCTCTAGAGTCTGCCGGCTGCTATTACCATGCTGTGTCGACAATAAACCTGGCTGGGTGCCTTCGCTGCTGAACCCGGGTCTGTGTGGCTTTATCGGCAGTTCAGTCGGAGCCTGCTGTACAGGCTAACCGGCCAGAGCCAGCGCAGCACGCAGAGAGAACGCACCCACGCAGCCAACACCTGACAACACCCCTTTGCCTGACCCTGCCTGCCACGCTTTCACCCTCTCCCACTTCAAGTCTCTCCTCAAAGCACACTGCTTCCAGGAAGCCGGTACACCTTAAATATCCCACGCCGGGAAACGGGGTGTGCGATGTATAAAACCCCAAAGCCTTCAGGCTACAGGGCCCCAGGCTGCATAACCCAACTGTGACAGCGCTTGTGCTCCCACCCTGCTGTTTGTCACCTTCACACACAGCTCTTAGTTTAGACTGGCCTAACGACTAGTTCACATGCACGCCCATGGACTAAGCCTCACAGCATCCCTTTGAGCTAGGTACACCCATTTTAGAGATGGGTCAACTGAGGCAGGGAGGGAGCTGCCCGAAGTTGAAGACATGGGCCTGAACTAAAACCCCAGATATGGTCAGATTTGGAGCCAGGCCTGAACATTCTGGCTAGCTAGCAGCTCTCTGTATAATGATCATACTCAATATGTGCATTACTGGGACATTTGGATCTGGACTCTGTCACTTGGGTCCTTCTCTGTTCAAGAATCAGTGACAGAGCTGCTAACAGAGTTCCCTGATGTAACCATTGGACCACGCTCCTTCCCTAATAAATACCCAGGCATTCCGCCCTAGGTGGGAGTCAGACCTAATCTTGGTTTGGCTGAATCTGCCCCTGAGTATGCCTGTGAATAATCAGAGTCTGGTGAGAGCATCACAGCGCTGCTGCTACACAGGTGTCACTGCAGAGATTCAGATCCGTATGTCCCAGAGGGGCTAACACTGCGCAGGACTCATATTTGACACCTTTGGATGGCCATCTGGACAGAGGCCAGCAGGACTTTTGGAGTGTTTCCTCCCCCAGTTCTGGTAGCTGGAAGGATTTAGCTTGGAGAGGGCAGCCGTGTCTGCCGAGCCCGACAGCGGCTTCCTCCAGGGAGTCCCCATTTATTCCGTGGTGCACATGTCAAAACTGATATCCGACATGGCGCGATGTGGAAAGGTCGGCGTAACACAGCGCTCCGCTGGTTCGTCCAGTGATGGCGCAGTGGATGCAGCCTGCAGATGCAAAGCCCAGCAGCTCTGCTGAATGTGTGACATTGATAGATTGAGACTCACTGCCTGAGGTTGTCTGGATTCGTTTAGAATAAAAATGACGCCCCCATCCACTGAAGGCCAACCGGGACTCCGCTGCATAATACTGTACATTCCCTGCTCTTACCGCAGTGCTTCGGCCTGTTGTACGGTGTGTGTAATATACTGTATATCACAGCAGGTGAGCAAGGGAAAGTTGCAAAGCATTTCCACTGTGGTCTCTTAACATACACATGCTGTTGTTGTTTTGTTTTGTTTTGTAGAGCTTATGATTTTCAAATCCTGAACATTGCTTTTAATTTGACGAATATAAATGAATTGTGGGACTGAAGTGGAAAACAACCAGTCAAACCAACCCAATTAAGCTGGTATCCTCTCTGCCCCTGTTGGGATTGTTCTAGGTGGGAAGAATGAGGATGCGTGGGGAAAAAATATACACCAGAGTAGTTAAAAAAAGAAATGAACTCATGGCACTGATGCAATAACACAGGAG